>NC_069780.1:147520072-148796739 GCF_027406575.1 Nycticebus coucang | reverse complement strand
GGAGTTGTTCTTGCCCGTTCAAGAAAAGAAAAAAAAAAGTGGAAATTAGGGCAGAAAAAGTACGAGATGACATCAGAGAACTATTTTGTATGAGGTGAGGGAATGAGGGGGGGGAGGGAAGCAATGAAACTACAGTCCAAATCAGAAGGGAAAGATGGAAGGGACCAAAAAGCACCTCTCCTTACGCTCATTCCAGCAACACTCTGTGCACCTGGCAGGGAGCTGCACACTTGTCAGATCACAGATGTGTTTCCATGAGGCTGAATAAATAGTGTTCCCACAGACTTTCCAGCGGCAGGGGGTGAAAAGCTGACCTTTACTGACCACTATTAGGCTGTGCTTCCTTCGTTTTTCTTCTTAAGACTAGCCAGGTGCAGTAGTGAGAAGGGGGGAAGAGAAGAGCAAGGCGTTCCACCTGTAAGTGAATGGGAGCCAATCAGCTGAGATGTCTCACCATCTTCAGACCAGCTGAGGCTACTCTCACATGCCACTCAGGACACACCAGAAAGAATTTTGTCTTTTTCACAAAAAACATATCCTTCTGCAGGCCCCCAGGAGTTATTTAAAATGTTGGCCAAAGATGTCTTTCATGGCTTCTCACACTTTCCTCATTCTAATTCAGAGGGTTGACAATGTGGAGAAGGTCATCCATCACCCACTTCTCTCAAGTTAACTCCTGCTACCAAAGGGGTTAAGAGACGTGTTTTCATCCCATTTTCTTTCTCATACAGAAGAAACAGTTTTCATTTTGGCTCCGCTGTCCCATGTTGTGCTCTTCTATCTACTTAATAATCATTTAAGGAAGCTCTAAGAAGAGATGCATTCGTCAACTGGCCTTTTCCACTTCGGATCTCTTGGATACGTAGAAGTCAACATGACAGTGTCCCAGAGCCACACAGTCGTAACCATGAAGATACAGCAAAAGGACTGACATTATTGGGCAGGTTTTTTGAGAATAAAGAGGCATAGACTAAGATTTTTAGAACAATTTCATTAGGTTATGCTACAGGTAGGTTTAAGGACTATGGAAACACAAAAGAAGAGTCTGACTCAGCCTGGGGAAGGGAGCAGGGCTTGGATTGTAGGTGTGCTCTGACCCAAAGAATGAGATGATGTGATCCCGGCAATTATGAGAGGCAAGTGAGTTCTAGACTGGGAGAACAGAACAAGTAAATGGAGACAGTTGTGAAACATGGTGCATAAGGGTAAAATAATCAGGCAGGGGCTAGAGAGGAGGTGTGACAGCTGGGTAGGGACCTTGGGTACCACATGTAGAGATCAAATTTTTATCTCACAATGATGGGGAAACAAGAAGGGTTCTAAGCAGGAGAGTGACATTTTCAGATTAAATTTTCAGTTAGATGAATTTGGTTGCATTGAAGAAGGCAGAGCTAAGGAGAGGTAGGACAGAGAACATTTAAAAAAGTGGTTCTCTACTTTTTAAATTTATAATAAGAAACATGTTTATGCCAAAATGGCTTAATGGCTATATGCCTATGTATTCACAGTTTTGTAAAACAATACTTCAATATTTATAGATGTGGTTTTATCCACTTATTTTAATTCTATATCATTAAAAAATAAGATGCTAAATGCAACTAACAATGTCAGAAACACTATTTCAGGCATCACTATTGTCATTCAGGGGAGAGCTGGTAAGTGCTCTTGAACTAGCATTGGTGGGTTAGAGAGGTGAGTGCAAATTTGAGAAATATTTAGAAAATAAAAATATATTAATTTGATGGAGGAGTATATGATCTCCAAGTGAAAATTTGGGAGGAAGGTACTTCCCTATGACAGGAAAAACAGGTTTGTGAAGAAATATGTGAGTCCAGTTTTGGACACATTGGATTTGAACCCTGAGATATCAATAGCTATTAGGCCTTTGTATGAATGAATCTGAACATCAGGGAAGGGGTCTAAGTAGAGATCCAGCTACTGAAGAAATGCAGCTATTGAAGTAACTGAAAGCATCTACGCAGTGCACAAAAGCAGTGAATCAAAAAGAAGCTTCTAGAACACTCTCGTTTAAGGGGGGAGAAGAGAGGCCATGAAGTATGGTGAGAAGGTGTATTCAGAGCAACAAGAAAAGCATAAAAATATGCTGAATAAATATTTACTGAGTAAATGAATAAGGAGAGAGTTTAGGAAGAAGCCTCTGCCATAAGGACTGAGAAGGCGCATAGGAGCTCCCTGGTAGCCAGGGCAAGGGCTACGGAGCAGAAGTGTGTGTGAGGGAGCCCGTCTGCAGGGATGCAGAGAGGATGCAGGAGAGGAGGCAGCACACCCTGGCTGAGAGGGAAGGGCCACGGACCTGCCAAAGGACTGATTAAGAGTGGGTATCTGAACTGGGCTGTTGTTTTGCTTTGTGTTGTTTTTAAGATTGAGAGAAACTAGAATAGAGAAAGAACCAGACTGAAGAGAAACACTGCAGATGTGAGAAAAAGAAAAGAAAATAGATGAAGCGAGGACTTGGAGGTGACAAGAGAAGAGAGGATCAAGGGCATGTGCAGGGGCAGGAGGCATTCCTGGTCTGCTGAGACAATACAAGGGAGAAGGGATGGGTATGGATGTCAGGAAGAGGACGCGGGATTGAGGAACTTCATGCCTTGACAGTGACTTTCTTCAAAAAGCAACAAGTCAGGTCATTGCTGAAAGGTGAGGAAGAGCTGCTGGCTCAGCAGGCTTGGGGAGAGGGAGGAGGTCTGGAACAAGCACCCAGGGGACTTGGGGTGGGGGGGGCACAGCAGGGACAGAGTGTCAAGTGCACTGGGGGTCCACTCAGGTGAGAGGTCTTGACTTTGTTGGAATTCCAGCTTCAAGTGATGCCAGACTTTTTTATCCCCAGGAGTCCAGGTAATGAAGTGGAGAATGTGAGAATGACAGAGAAAGGGGTTTTTACCAAAGTGAATGAGGAGGACAGGACTGGGTAGGCCAGAAGGAGATGTTCTGTGCTTATAGGAGACTGAAATCCCGGAATTGCCAGAGGGGGGAAAGTATCTTTTATTTTCCAGTGTTCTTTGCAGCTGGGTGTGGCACGTTAACTAATTCTAAATCAAGGAGATGTAAGTAGAAGAATTATGGAGGATTGATTTCTGAGAAGTCTCTTTCAAAAAGGAAGGGGCATGCTATTCTTTCTCACTTCCTCCATCTTCCTACTGGCAACTTAGTTGGGATGGGCAGGCGACAAAGTCCATAATCTAGAAATAAAGGGGGCATTATCAGAAACAAGTTTTGAGTCCCTGGCTGGTGACCTCAGAGCAGCCATCCCAGCACTGGGCTGTCTTTTCTGGGTTTCTTTTATAGAAAAAAGAAATAAACTTCTGTCTTGATCAAAGCACAATTAAAAAAAATTATATTAAAATATTATTTTATATATTTATGGTGTAAAACATGATGTTTTGATATACATACACACAGTGAATCCTGCAGTCTGGCTAAAGCAAGTTCTAATTAAAACAGTATATATACACATGGCAGCTAGCACATTTATAGAGCCATTTGTCAGAGACTGCTACCCTTCCACCATGCAATGTCGAAGCAGAGGACATATTTTATAGTAAGCCAACAAGCTTTGATCTTTGCAGATTATAGACTGCTTTTGATTTGGGTGGAGAGAAACAAAAGTCAAAACTTGGATGTCTTCACTAATTAAAAAAAAAAAAGCAAAATAAAGCCACATGTATGTTTTTTTCCTATAACATCAAAGTCTTCTTTGCACTTTTTGGGAGAAAATGTATTAAAATTAATGACAACATTAATACCCAGAGTGATACATTTCCATTGTTTTACTTTTTTTTTTTTCTCCCTGAAGTGTCAGCATTCCCCTCGGTCAGCATAAAATGGTTAAAACCAAACCTAGTAAATCACTTGTACTGTGTTGTCTTCAAAGTGACTAAACAGCTGTAGTTTTCAAGGTCAGCCAAATCATCTGCTAGGGTCACATGTGTTTCACATGTCAAGTAACCTATATGGGTTCAATTCCACCCAGCATCATAAGGAAAAAGACATTTGCAAACAAGTGATCTGAAGACATGTTTCCAAACAGCTGCTATGGTTACTGGGATAAGAGTTACTATTGTAAACCACTTGACTTTAGAACTCTGTTTCCAGCCCCTCAAAAAGAATATTCCTTTCAAATCACAATATCCAAACCAAGAGGACCAGTTCCTGATAATGACACTCAATGAGTATTCGATGAGGATAAACAGTAACATTATATAATTGTTATCATAATGACATTGTTCATAGGCAAATAAGAAGAATGTGTATTAAGTATGAAAACAAAATAAACCAAATACATTCATTCAGATGTAACCTAGTTCAACAGCTAGAAAGAGAGGACTTTAAACAAGACTTGCCTCATATATCTCTCTTCAATTTTTGTCCCCCAAATGGAATAGACACAAAATACATGACTCCATATGCGAATAACATCCTTAACAACATGGAGTATTTTGTATCATAGAACCGGACTGATGGGCCAGAGAGAGGATGACCTCAGAGTTTATGGAGTTTAGGAATAGGAACACTTTCTTAAAATTCACATTTTAATTTCAGGACCTAGTTAGAAACGTTTGACTTGGACAGAAACGTTTGACTTGGACAGAGAGAAAGAAGGGGGTATTGATTTCCATGAGTGCCTCTTCCACTGGGTTCTTCTACCTCAAAAGAGATAATTGATCTTGAATAGTAGCTCTCACACTGAACTCACATTGTGTTCTCTTGATGTTCTTTGTATGCGCTCTCCAAAGCCCACAAGCTCATCTTGTTTACATTTACTAGTTGTGATGACCTTTGATGTGTAAGATATACTGAAAGAAGACCACTGCCTTTTGGTCATTTAACTCTTCTCTCCAGGTTTTGATGTTGGTTTCCATGTTTTAGGAAAGAAAATAATAGGCACCTCCAGGCCAGAGGAGTAGCACAGACAGGCATAGACAAATGCCCACTCTAGCTAAGAATGGGCTGCAGTCAAGATGGAAACGGTCTTTAGCTCTGAGTCACTTGTACAATCAAGTCCCTAGACATGCTTCTGTCCCTAATATTTTGTTGCTCTAGGCAACCATCAAGTCCACATAAAGTCTTCTGCCAACTGGTGGGGATGACTGGCTAGGAGTGCCTGAATTTCCTCTTAACTGTTGAAAACTCAAAATAGCAAATGGTGTCAAGGATATCCCCTAAAAATCCAGACTGGAAAAAACGAAATTCACACAATTAACCTATCATCTTTTCTTCACCTCTTAGAGAAATATAACCAAAAAAAAAAAAAAGGCAACTAACTAGAAGCATGCAGTGGCCAGCGCTCTACCCACTGAGCTGTGGGCACTGCCTTATCCTTAGATATTATTAAATCCGATATTGTCATTTTGTAGAAGAAAAATTACTGACTAAAAGTTACACAGGGAGCTAGGGCAGAGCTCGGATTCTAGCTCTAATCTCTAAACCCTGAGGTCATTGCTTTTGCCACGCCTTTCAGAAGCCCAGTGCCAGATGGAAAATGAAGAAGTATTAATAAATCATAAATGACCACCCCTCTTTTTAATAGCAAATGGTCCTGTTTGAAAAGGGCTGCTTTGCTGGGATATTGTGTGGTTGCGATCGTCCATTAACACTCCCATTAGAGAAAGTCTGACTATGCGGGCAATACTTAAGTATTTGACGACTATTGAAGGCTCATAAAAGTACCATGTTTGCTAGAAGCCTTCATTGCTTAGTATCCAGATTTGATCTTTGCCTCCTCAAATTCTTATGACACTGTCTGTGACACAGTCCTGGCATTACCTAAGATTCTCAGCTTCTTTTTCCTATGTACAATTATATTTTCTCAAGTTCTTGGAGGTAGGATTACATCTTTTTCATTTTTGTTTCCTTGAAACCCAGGGCACAGAATTAAACATGTTTTTGTTGATTGGTTGATGATAAATCAATATTAATTTTTTATTATTTCTAGCAGCATAGTGATCACCTACTTAACCAGAGATTGCTTCTGGGAATTTTTGCTAGTCGAAATTCATAAATAGGTGAAAAAAAAAAAACCCAGAAAAGTCAAGTAAATGCATTTAAAAATATATTCACTATATGTATCCCATATCCTACTGCCCCCAACTCTTACTTTTATTTTCAATTTATTTTTGTTCATTTTATGCTCAGTGTAATCAAGAGCTTGGTAATCTGGTTTGCTAAGGAGAAAGCAGCAGCAGATCACAAAAGATGCCAATAGGGGCAGGCCCAGTGGTATCAAGAACTAGGACCCCTGGACACCATCGGAGCAGCAGATGAGAGATTCAAGCATGGCAAGGCTTGGGACTCTTTACTGTTGGGGCAAAAAAGTTCTCACAGATCATTATGTTTTCTGAATGATAAGAAAATATAGAAGCTAATGTTCATAATGATGACCAGAGCCACTAAAAATGATTCAGTTATATCCGGTGTATCCCCTTAAGAAGTTAACAATAAGCATGATAACTTTCAAAGATTTTCATTCCAAATGATTAAAATACAAACCTTGGTTTTCTAGACTATTCAGTATACGGGAGATTTTCTCCTAAATGAAATATATAGGAAATCTAGGCACTGTGATAAACCAGCCTCACGTTTTACATTGGAATCAAGGTCTCAACCCACCTTTATTCTATAGAATCCCGAGGATTATAGGGTCTCCATGCCTTGTTAGAAGCATTTTACATCTACTCAGTAAAATTATGCAATACCCAGTTACTAATCCTATGCATTTGTTTTCCTTTTATCTTTTGCACTATTTTTTTCTTTTATATTCACATTATCTGTCTTACTAGTGTAGGACCTTTGTTAGACCTTATGCTTGGGTATCACTCTTGTCTTCTCACTGGTTTCTGAACCTTTGGTTTCCTTTTCCTTTACCCACTAGAATTTTTAAAACCTCCCCGGGTGACGTGACAAACAGGCAAGTTTGTGAACCATGACACTAAGTGTTTAGGACACCATTCATTTGACTCTTAAATTCACTCTACAATGAAACTCAATCCTTTAATGGCAGGCATCATCTGGCTGTGATTTTTGAGCTTAGATACTCTTTAAAAATAATTGCTTTTTTGCAAATATCCAGTGCTAGTGAAAAGCACAGTCCCCTCCATTTCCACTGACCTCCTCCATTTACTTAACAACTATTTTCAAACCCTTAGGTGCCATCTTTTCCAGAAGATCTGTATCTTGCTTTGCATCTCCAAGCAAAAAGTGCTAGTTTTCTCTTGCTTTTCTTTTCAGAGATGCCAATGATGCTTACGCACAAAGAGACAAAGATGGTAGAAAGAGGTGGCTCTCTTAGCTTTGCTTTTTCTTTGTAAGGAAGTACGTAAGAAGATCTGCCACATATAGGAAACGACCCTTCTTTGAAGGTCTGATTTAAAAGCAAACTGGGCTGCATGTTGCACAGAGGCAGTGTAAACATGCAGGTGCGACTTCCCAAAATAACAATACTTTGAACTTTTACAGAACCTTTCATCCAGTGATACCAAAACAATTCAGCTTAGTAAATAAAGCCTTAGGTAGCTTGTGGACAAATCATCCAATTGATCTATGCATGTAAATAGAGACTTAACTGCATTAACTAGGTTGGTGATCAGTTTCAAGTCTCCAAACAATGGGACAGTGTGCAGAGAAAACCATATGTTGCCTACAGGCTACGTCTCCTAATTATGTTATTTAATTTTCAAAATCTTCAAAGAAATGAATCCTTTCCCTTTTACATTTTTGCTGAATTCTAGAGTTACCAGTTCACAGACATGTCTTTGCATTCAGAAGCTGATAATTACTTTTTGACCAAGCCTTAGCTTTTATAATATTTCATGTTCTACAGTAAAGAAGCCCTTTGCACAAGTAAGTAAAAATGAACTTCACCTGTGGTGAGCGACACACTGTTACTTATCTAATTGAGTTTTAAATGAACTCATCATATACATCTGCTGGGTACCTGGAGCTTTCCATTATACAGCTCAAAAAAAAATTAATAAATTTAAGCTTTTCTCTTTTCCTTATATGCATTGCTGTGAGCAGCTAAGATTTGCAATGGGAAGTGGTGTGTATTCCCATTTTACCGTATTTTAAATCTGCTGTAAACAGTTGTATTATGTGCAAAATGTATTCAAGGAATGTTTATCACTATGGTTTTTATTTGGCTTTGTCCCAGCACATTAGTTTTTTTAAATTTTGTGCCCCATTTTAATGGCTTCTTTGATGTCTTGTTTCGACCAGCTGTTGAGCTTTCTGTGGCCATACATTTACATCATTTAAAAAAATGGTACATAAATGAAATACGAACAAAATGAACAGTACTTTCACATTGTTGCAAAATCAGACGTGTTCTTAAGGAGTCTGATTTGTGGCAGATGGAGAAGGAAACCTTCCAGAGGGAGGGCTGGTAAATGAGTCTTAATTGCTTGCACATGAAAATACAGTGACTAAGATGGTGTGCACGATCAGGAATTTAAACATGTAGAAAAGAATGGGCCATAGAGACAGGCAGACATTTGTGCAATCATAGCTAGTTTCTTATTGACAATAAAGGAAAAGTTAGTAAAAGGAAAGAATTTTAAGAGAAATGTAGTTGTTTACTTCATTCTTGTGTTGAGCCCCTAATACTCAAGATAATTCACTTGACTCAGAAATTCACTGATGGAAATGTCATAGTACAGTCAAAAAAAGTGGTTATTCAAAAATTAGTATTTTTTTGTTAGTTGTTTCTACTATGTGTCACATGCTAGCTTGGAGCTTATTCATCTCATTTAATTCTTATTTAACTCTCTGAGATAGGCTTGCTGTTATCCCCATTACAGATGAGAAATTAAGGCTCAGGGAATAACTTTCCTAAAGTCAAATGCTAACAAATAATATAGCCAGGATTTTCTGTGTTGATTTAATGAATCCAAAGCCTTTCCTCTGACAATGCCTAGCTGGTCCCCTGCCTGTGGCTCAGTGGGTAGGGCGCTGGCCCCATATAGCGAGGATGGCAGGCTCGAACTCTTCCCTGGCCAAACTACGACAACAACAACAACAACAAACAATAAAATAATCCACAAAACTTTCCTTCAAGAGTGGCTGTACTTTCAGTTTGAGTCAATAATGCCTTCCTTCTTTTGGGTGCCATGGTAGAGTCGCCTGGTAGACAGGTCAGAGTTAGGTATGGAACCAGACTGTACTTGTTACAGGTGTGATGAGACAGTCATGATTGGGCCCAGATGAGGTGAACTGCTACTCAGAGGGCATGGATAGCCTGCGTTGAGACGACAGATTTACAGACAGAGGCCAGGAGCTGCTACAGACTGGTCAGGGGGTGGAGTGGGGATGTGTGGCAGTCGAGTGGAGGTATCCAGTCAGAGGTCAGGGCCGTGGGGGCTCTGCAGAAAGCAGCGTGGGCACAGTGAGGTTCTGCCTGACTGGGTCTGCCATGGTGTACGGCACTCAGTCTGGCTCTCCAGAGTCTGAGGTTGGAGCCTCTTCTTCACAATGACTTTGCACGTGGGTAAACAACGTGGTGTTCTTCAGTGCGCTGCTTTTGAGCTTGAGGGACTTAAATCCATCTCATCTACTGATAGACCTAAATGCCTTTGCAAGGGGACGTCAAATTTTTCTCTTGAGTCTTTCTTCTTGGGAAACCTACACTTTCCTGGAATGAAGGTGGAGATTGGTGCTAAGGTGCCTTTGGTGCTGGAATGCTAACACTCCAGCATTCATGTCTAAAGTTCAAACAGGGGATCTTGAAATGAATTCAGAAACCCATTTCATTTGTATACCGGGGCCTATTCTCATGTTGTTCTTAGAAAACTGAAATGATTGAAAATAATTCTGCTTTTATTATCTTGCATCTCTCAAAGCAACTCTAATTAGTGACCTACTTATTCAAGAAAAACCCATTTAGATTTCTATTAAGCACAGATCACAGGAATGCAAATTCTTCCTTGCTTTGGTTCCCCCCCTTGTAAGTAAACACAGCTAGCCCTCCTGCATAGAACTAAACATCAAGGAGACATCAATAAATGTGGGCAGATCAAATGATCAGGTGGTGAAATAATTTTTGTGCCTTAGAGGAACTGAGTCTGCATAGATACATTAATGAACAGGTGCTTTCCTGCATCCCTGAAAAACTCGGTATCATGAAGAAGTTTAGTGAGAAATAAATTAGCAAAATAAATAGTGCACTGAAGCCAATCCTCTTATCTCACAACTAACATTTATTTGTTGGCCCACCAGCATTTATTACTCTTCCTAAGAGCACCCAAATTTTTTTGAGGAGATTATTTATTTGGTGTCTCCATTAGGTAATCTCGATAATAGCACAGCCAATAATAATCAAGTGCTTACTATGTGCCATTCATTTTGCTTCATTTTTCATAAATGTCATCTCAAATAATTTTTTAAACTCCCTAGGAGATAATTGCTATTATTATGCTCACTTCAAAAATGAGGAATCTGAGGCTCTAGAAGGCTGAAGGATTGCCTGGTAAGTGGCAGACCTAGGATATGAATCCACAAATCTGGTCCCAAAACTTAGCTCTTACTACACATTACATTTCATAGCATGGTGGGACTGAAGCTAGATGCCCTGCTCTCTTTTAGCCATGGCCCAAGACTAAAACTAGACCAACTGCATCCTTTCACTGCATTTGACTCTTAAACACAATGACAAAAGAAACTAAAAACAGTTTCAGGGATCTCACTGGACTGTGCCAGCCAGAAGCTTTTCCCCTGGATATGTGGCTTTCTAGTGCCATGAAGATACATTGAATTCTTCAAACCTCATCCTCCAGCCTCCCCACTAATCCTCAGTGTCTTGGGACTTCTTCCTATATTTCTCCATTGAGTGTCAATGAGCAGAGTTGGGTTTTGTCTTACAAACAAAGGATCATTGCTAATACACCATTTTTTAAGGGAGGAGGGTTATAAACCAGCCAAGGGGAAAATCCTGAAGGAACAAGAATCCTTCAAGAAGACGACGCTGAAGCAGCGTGTGTGCCCAGCAGTAACATCATAGACTCACTGAGAAATAAGGTGAGACAAAATGCCAGGCTGGTTTCTTCTGCTGCCCTTTCTTGTAGAGATGATGAAGGCTCTTGGGCCTCTCTCTGAGCAGGGGGCTTGGACACAATGGCCTTCTCCTTTATTTCCTGCACCTTCACAGATTCTCATAAAGGAAGATGTACTGTGCGGGTCTGCTGAGACACAGACTGGACAAAGCGTGGCTACGGGGTAAGAGAGAGACTTTCCCAAGATTCCTTCTTCCCCTTCACAATCTGATGACAGTTCAGGTGAAGCTCTCTCCTTCAAAGTGGCATCTGGGAAAACCTGCTCTTCCTCTCCTATACAGATCCTTACTTGTACATCACAACAAACAAAACCTAAATAGCATTAAAGATTTTTTTCAAAAATTTTCTTCAAGGGAAGAGAAAACCTAGACCTACATTTGCGCACACAGTATCAGTCAAATACCACAGTCAGTCTGCAGTCAATGACTCGGAGTTGTCTCAGAGGCCACTTGTTCCTCAACTGTGAGATCTCTATTCCACAACTAATCCTTTGGTATTTCCCTATTTGGCTATCTGAAAAACACTTCCTCTTTTCTTGCTCTCAGCCTTCAACTTTCTTGTGCTGTGAAGCTTCTCTCAAGTTCCTGAATTGGTTACCCAAACCCAGTCTCATCTCTCTCCGACCTAAATAATGTTACAAGCAGCTTCTTAACTCTCTAGGAAAATGATCTCGTCCTGCCCCATTTTCCTTCCCTCCTTTCCTCTCTCCCTTCCTCTCTCTCTTCCTTATTTTATTAATTCACTAATCCATTCATTTAGAAACTCTGTTTTCTATTTACTTAAAGCCCTTTGTCATTCAACAGAACACATTTTATCGGATTCTACAAATCTTGAGAGCAGTGGCCCCGAAGCTCATTGGAGGTATTTTATGACCCATTGGGTCCTTGGAGGCAAGGCATGGTCTTCCGTTCACTAGGGACTAACGGAGGGAACCAGGAAGACACACAGACCTGAAGTCCTGCATGTGAACAGTTCAGTACACGACATGCAAACAGCAGAAACATACCCCCAAGCATGCATCACCACCTCTCTGCTCTGCTAGGTACAGAGAAGACAGTGAATTAGAAACATGTCCACGTGGCCAAATGGTGGAACCACAAAAAAGGAAACGAACATGGGATACTAAAAAGCACTGGATATTCAGGCATCCGAAATATTTAGAAGAAGTACCTGTGGGAATTCTGTGCCTAGAAATGGTACCTAGGAAGATGATAATGGACTTGAACAGCCTTCATCCAAAGAGAAGATGAATATTCCCACGTCACGCAGGCTATGCTTTCAGGGCCTCAATCGGGAGTGGTTCTAGAAGCAAGGTGAATGCTAATGCTGGGGCAAGGCTTTACCACAATTCTTCTGAAACACTCCACGTGCCTCACTTCTCACACAGACCTGGGGCCTCTCCTTGTTGATGTTCTAGCCCTGGGCACTCTGGTGACAACAGGCACTTCAGAGGAGTCAGAAGGAGAACTGTGGGGATGGAAGAGCCCTTGAAGAGCTCTCCAGCCCAGGCAGGAATCCTTCCCTTAGCTCATGGAACTGGCTTCTTAGGGTTTGCAAAGGGTTCCTCTGATCCACTGACCTCATCCCTGCTCTTGCCCCGCCCTCCATGCAGATACATTCAGGAATGGACAGCACACTTTCACATTCTGCTCTCAAAAGAGACAGTGAGAGAGAGAGACACTGAGAGAGACAGAGACAGAGACGAGAGCTCCCATGAGCCAAACAGTCCCTAGGGAATAACTTCTGAGCAGCCACAGAGACAGCAGCTTGTGTATACTTGTGGGTACAGGTCAATCCATTTTAAGGGAGAGCAGACTTAACAGTCTGCTTCCCAGTCAGACCAGCTATGTTTTGTCATTTTGTGGCCATGTATCTTAATCAAATTATCTAACTTCTCGCCCTTAGTTTCTCATCTAGTAAAGCAGGAAGAGCAACAGTGTGTCCGGCTCTGGATTATCCTAAGGTTTCTAAGAGATGATGCCTAGACAGTGTTTGGGGTGTATCAACTGTCCATAAATGAGGACTTTTACTAATATTACTGTTACTACTATAGTAGATCCTACTGGTTTGTAAAGCATTTTTTGAGACGTGCCTTTTGAAATAATGAAAGAAAGGACGCTGTGAGTGAACTGCCTATTTATTTATAAAGTTAACTAATCCAGCGTTAACATCCAACCAGTAACATTTGGGAAATTATCCCCAAAGGAATTTTAAACAACTTGCCCCACCGCAGTCCTTGTCTTTCTGAGTATGCCTAGAATATTTTTTTCAGGCAGAAACGGTGGGAAGCACTTTGTGGAGAAGGGAGTGACTTAAGAAGGCAACTGGTGTTATTCTTGCTTTTTTTCCTTTTCTTTTCTTTTATTGGAGCCTTGGTACTTTGTCTGAGAAGACACAAAGAATACTAAACAGAACATTTCCCAAACTCCCTCCCACCCGCATCACACACATAGACGTGATACTTCGTTTTCTTCTGCGAGAGGAGCATGCTGGCCTAATTAAAATCGTGTCCACATTCTGACAGATAACAGAGATGATGACGCTCATGGTGACGAGGACAGCACAGATAAGAATATCACTTTGTATTTCCTTCCACTCACTGCAGAGCTCTTCACACATATTTTCTTGTTTATCCTAGACCGCACCGTTTGTCAGGAGGAGTGTGGGCGTCACTATATACATTTCCCAGAAAGAGATTTTCAA
Organism: Nycticebus coucang; assembly: GCF_027406575.1. NCBI lineage: Eukaryota > Metazoa > Chordata > Mammalia > Primates > Lorisidae > Nycticebus > Nycticebus coucang. Next base: position 148,782,976 of record NC_069780.1, on the reverse strand, counting down.
ACAAAGGACAGGCAGACTGACAATTGAGACCTGAGAAATACTTAGTGTTTGTGACTAGGTCCAAAGCAAAACGGTAAAGCTATCTGTCCTTGTTAGCTACTGGTCAGCATCTAAAAGTATCTTAAATTGAATCCCATATTCATAATTAAAATGGATTAAATGTGTGCCTAGTGCTCACACAGCATTTTTCATGTATTCTTTAAAATAAAAGTATTCTTTCACATTTTCCACATTTTCTTACAAACAAATCATTTTTAAAACTTTTATTACAGGATTTTTTATTAATTCACAAATTATTTAGCATGGGTATTGTTTTAAATCTTTTAGGCCTATTCATGATGCTGCAATGAACATCTGCACATACAATTCCCTTTTTAAAAGATTCCTTCTTCCTTACTGTCCAATCTAATCAACTCCAGAGTCTTCTCCACTCTGTGAAAAGAGCTGTGAATCTATCTGCTCCTGGCCACTCTTCCCCCAACACCCCATTTCAGAGCCACATTCTCTTTGCCATGTACAAGGCCTGTGATGGCCTTCTGAGGATCACGGGATCTGTCTTCTACACTGCTTGCAATTATTGTCATTCTAAAATGCACATTTGTTCCTTTGATTTAAAAAGATCCAGGATTTTGCATCGCCCATAAAGTCCACTGTTATCTAGGTAGGCTTCTAACGCTGTTAGCTGCATCTATTCTCGGAGCTTCCTGTTCAGTTGCACCTATATACTTTTAACTCTATTTGTCCTTTACTGTTCCCAGGCCCTCTATGGTTCCATACCGCATGCTTGCTGTCTCCTGGTGTGGAGTGATCTTCCCCTAATCATATGCAGAGCTCCATGTTCTTCAAAATTCAGCAGAGAGTATTCCCTAGATGGAACCATTGGCCCCCTCCTTCAGATATATAAAGATGCTTCAACTGTGGCACTCAGCTAGCACCTAATTGTTCAAAATTCCTTCTCCCCATGTTGTGAATTCGTTGATGTTGGAGATCACATTTTACCTCCAACACCTGTACAGGCCATATGTAAGGTACATGGGAAATATCTGTTGACCAAGTGGGTAATAACAATAATAACAAAATTATAGCAATAATGATAACTAATATTTATTTCATTCATTCTGAATACCAAGCATTATGCTAATCACTGTCTTAGAATTTAATGATGAAAAGACCAAAGCTTACAGAATTTAAGTTGACCAAAAATCGCACAATTAGTAAGAAGGAGGCTGGGTTTCTAACCTATATGGCTTGGCTCATTCATTTAATTATTTCAATTTAGGTTATAACAAACCATCCAAATCAGATATTCAGGCAATAGAGACACTAAATTATTTTTTTTTTTTTTTTTTTTTTTTTTATTGTTGGGGATTCATTGAGGGTACAATAAGCCAGTTACACTGATTGCAATTGTTAGGTAAAGTCCCTCTTGCAATCATGTCTTGCCCCCATAAAGTGTGACACACACTAAGGCCCCACCCTCCTCCCTCCATCCCTCTTTCTGCTTCCCCGCCCCATAAACTTAATTGTCATTAATTGTCCTCATATCAAGATTGAGTACATAGGATTCATGCTTCTCCATTTTTGTGATGCTTTACTAAGAATAATGTCTTCCACTTCCATCCAGGTTAATACGAAGGATGTAAAGTCTCCATTTTTTTTAATAGCTGAATAGTATTCCATGGTATACATATACCAACCCAGGAATGGATTAACACTAAATTATTTTCCCACACAGTTTGGACATAGTACTTGTTTTTGCTTGGTTTTTGTAAAACCAAGTATAATTTCAATAAATTCATGGTCAAAAAGTCACTGCCACATCTGGTCTTTTTTATATATTAATAGGTATGACTCTATTCATCTAGATAGAAGTATAAGAGGGCAAAAGAAGTTAATTTTTAAGAAAGAAGACAGGCTTTACTACTCTAAAAGATCAGAAGTTTAATAAATACTCTTTCTCCATGCATTTAGGTAAATCTTTTAGTTCCACGTTTTTGCTGAAAAAGTCTTTTGTACATGATCATCATTGTCAAAGTAAACTTTTTTAGTTAAAAAAATTTAGAACATTTAATCATCATAAGCCGTATTAAGGATAGAAGTAAAACTGGCAAAAAACCCCGTCAATGTATAAACTGCACATGTACAATCTTCATTAAACTTTAAATAATGTGATTAAACATAATATATCATTAGCATTTTACATTCCTTAAAAAGCTTACTGAAGACTTATTTATTCTCTGCAATTATGAAAGAGTGATCACAACCTGTGCTCTACTCAAGGGGGAAAAAACAGCCACATAATGAAGCCAGTGCCTCCTGGTGGCTGACGAGGAGGGACGGTCTTCTCTGCCAAGGGCTGGGTCTCCTGTCCCTACACACTGAATTAGCACACATTTTAGTTCAAGGCCTCCTCAGGACTTGTATATTTCTTTCATATAGATCCTTTTTGCCTTCTTTACACAGCTCTCGCTCCCATTATTTCATCTCTATACCTATTTATTTTTTTATTACATACACTACTGATTTGTATAATACCATATGCAAACACAGACACACAGACTTAAAAGGCAGGGCTAGGTAGGTGGCAAGCACTATTATAGTCACCATAAAGTAGTTGTTCAGTTTCCTTTCCTTTATAACCTGTGTTAAACACTTAGCCCAGATGATAACAAAATAATCACTCCAGTTAAATATCTTTGTTCTTTCCCCACCTTATTCAATCTTAGGAACTATTTTGTGCTTTAGAAGAACAATAAACATATAAGATGAAGTTTTCTGCTCATTGTATTTTGAATGACTCGTATTAGTTGGATAGTTTACCTCTCAATCCTCTACTGGCCGACTGACCAAATTCTACTTAGAATGCACTTATTTTTTTAAATGCAGCCATGAATGTTCAGGACAAAAAAAATACAATGTGGAATGGAGACGTGCACCTTTTTTTTTTTTTTTCTTTTTTTTCTGGGCTAAAACTATTTTAGTGTTGCTTTATTGTCATGACTGCGGCATGTGTCTCCCCCTGCAGGTAAAGAGCAGGCAATTGTTTTATTGGTTGGAGAGCAGAACTTCACATTTTCCAAAGCTCAAAAGCCAGAAGTCCTTTGCGTTAGGCTGCCTATCTTTATGCCTCTAGGATACAATCAACAGTTATAATCAAATAGCTCTGACTATAAAGACACATCCAGTGAGAAGTCAGAACAAGATACTTTCTAATTTTCAAGTCTGTGTACAAATATTCCAATGCTATATCTCTCATTCAGAAATTAACACTCTTCAATACTTCTTTTACTTTCCTGAAAACATGTATTTCTATAGTGGTTGTGAAGGCCACTCTCATCTGATGGGTCATTTTCTTTCCCAGGGGCATAAGAAGGACCTTTAAGTAGCATCTTCTCTCTCTGAGTCTCCGTTTTCTCATCTTTAAAATACAGACATTTATATAGATTGTTTCTGAGTTACAGTTTTTTGCAGGAGAAGCCTCACGCTGAAGATGACTAAACAAAGATGTTAAAAATATGGAAATTCAGAAACATACTGAAAATGACATTGTGAAGACAGGACAAGTTTTCAGGATATGGCTGCAGAACACGTGTCTTGAATTAACAGTGTTTGAAAGTGAAGTATCCGAAAGGACTAACTGTGCCCCAAATGTGGCTGTACTCCCCAAACAGGTGACTCACAGCCCCAGCACAGTATTGCTTGGGCACTCTTCCTGCCATTCTCTCTTGTGTCTGCACACTCTAGTTCTTGGATGTGCTGAATCCTAAGAACTTCTGCAGATGAGCCTTACTCCAGGTAGTAGAGGGTCTACTAAAAATGTCCTCTCTTGACTGCTAGATGATCCATGTTCTCTGCCACCTCTACTCTATCAGTTCTTAAATTAGCTTTAGGAAAACAAATGTCAGGTTCTAGGGAAAAAACACCTGGTGAGTTCATCTTAACCTGTTGAAATGTATCCTTTAATTTAATGTTATCTCCTTGAACTCTTGCAACAGTCCTCAGAGCTAGATACTCCTATCTCCATTCTTCAAATGAAGAAATAAAGCAAAAGAGAGAGACCAGGTTCGCACTCAGGCTTCAAATAGCACACATTATCTTTAGTAAGGCTCTTTTAGAAATTGCACAGTTAAAAGCTTTATTTTTAAAAAAATTGTTAAGTCTGGAAGGCGGAGCAAGATGGCAGCCGAGTAACAGCTTCCTTGCATCTGGGCACCGTGAGTCTGGGGAGATAAGACTCCAGGCATCTCTGGCTGGTGGGAACTGCCTATCATCACTCCCATGAGGATACAGGGAGTCAGCGAGAGACTTCTGGACCCCAAGAGGAGGGCTAAAACCATGGAAAACCGGCAAGTGGTCGCGTGTGTTCAATCCGTCTAAACCCGCCCACAACTGTAAGTTCAGTAGCAGCGAGACTGCAAACCAGAAAGGCCTTACCTGTGAACTGTTTTGATGTCCTTGGACTTGGCACTGAGCTGAACTGCCTTGGGGAAGGCCTGAGCGGGAGTGCGAGAACTTTGGCCGTTGTCTAGGGCCCCAGTCTGAGCCGCTGAGCCAGACGGAGCTAATAGTGTTTGGCGGTGGGTCACACGGATCCATTGTCAGTGATCTGCCCCGGCAAGCTCCGCCCTCAGGGTCGCAGAGCTAGAAACGGGTGGGAGCTGGTAACCCAGCAACCAAGTAGCCTAAGGGTGGGGTCTGAGCCGCCTTGCAGCCCTAACCCTCAGGGGCAGAGTGAGACCGGTTTTGGCACACTGAGTAAGTGGATAGCCACTTCAGCAGCGATTCCAGCGAGAAAGCTGGGAAAGCTTCTGCTCAGCAAGTTTACAAGTTCAAAGTGCCTTTTAAGTAGGCTGAAGAGAGATTCAGGGTGTCTACCTGCTGGGGTTTGAGTAATCAGCAGCCTCCAGTCGTATCAGAACTGTGACTAACATCTCATACCCCAGAAGACCACGTGTTGCCCAGACAATATTCAATAACATATACAAACTGCTTAGTTTTTGGTTGTGTATTTTTTTCTTTCTTTTTTTGTTTGATCGTTTTTTTTGTTTGTTTATTTTGACGTTGCTGATGTTCTTTTGTTTTTTTAATTTCAATCTTTTCCACACAGATCCCTTTTTCTTTCTCAATTTTCCTAGTTTAATTATAATTTCCCATTGCTGCCTTTTTTAATAACTTCAACTTCATTTTTGCTAGTGTTTCTACCGATATAATTTGGTTTTTCACCCAATTTTATCCCTGTAAAGTTTTCTGTTTGCTTGTTTTGGTTTGATTTATAGCATTTTTGTCCTTCCTCTCTACTTGGTGGAGGTGGGGTACTGTGTCTGATCAGGTTAGCAAAGAGCTGCTGACCTCAAGGGAACCACGCAACTGGGCAGCCCCAGAAGGTGGGGTTTTTTAAGGTTGTGTCAAAGTACCCTACTGTACACCTATATTGCCCTGTCTCCCTCTTTCTGTGCCTCTCTTCTTTTTGTCAATATTCCTTATACCCACCCCCTCTCCTTTCTCTATCTTTCTTTTTTTCTTATCACTCGGTCCTCCTTTCTTTCATCCCCTTTTTTTTTGCTCTTCAACCTTCTCACCCTTCTGGTCCTGTAACCCTTAGTCCACAGGCACAAGAACTTAAAGAGCAAGAGGAAGTGAAAGGAAAATTAGGGCAAGCAAACAGATAAAAGAAATCACTCATGAGGAAGCATCAGCAGAAAACTCCAGGCAACATGAAGAACCAGTCTAGAACAACCCCACCAAGGGACCATGAGGTAGCTACTGCAGATGATTCCACCAGTATAGAAATGTTAGGAATGACAGAAAGGGAATTTAGAATACACATGTTGAAAACAATGAAAGAAATGATGGAAACAATGAAGGAAATTGCTAATAAAGTGGAAAATAACCAAAAGGAAATCCAAAAACAGAATCAAATAAGAGATGAACGATATGAAGAATATAAAAAGGATATAGCAGACCTGAAGGAACTGAAACAGTCAATTAGGGAACTTAAAGATGCAATGGAAAGTATCAGCAACAGGTTAGACCATGCAGAAGAAAGAATTTCAGAGGTAGAAGACAAAGTTCTTGAGATAACTCAGACAGTAAAAGAGGCAGAAAAGAAGAGAGAGAAAGCAGAACGTTCACTGTCAGAATTATGGGACTTTATGAAGCGTTCCAACATACGAGTTATAGGAATTCCAGAAGGGGAAGAAGAATGCCCCAGAGGAATGGAAGCCATACTAGAGAATATTATAAAAGAAAATTTCCCAAACATCACCAAAGATTCTGACACACTGCTTTCAGAGGGATATCGGACCCCGGGTCGCCTCTACTCTAACCGAGCTTCTCCAAGACACATTGTGATGAACCTGTCCAAAGTCAAGACAAAAGAAAAGATTCTGCAAGCTGCCAGGAGTAAGCGCCAGTTGACCTACAGGGGCAAATCCATCAGAGTTACCGCAGACTTCTCTAATGAAACTTTCCAAGCAAGAAGACAATGGTCATCTACCTTTAATCTACTTAAACAGAACAATTTTCAGCCCAGAATTCTGTACCCTGCTAAGCTAAGCTTCAAAATTGACAGAGAAATCAAATCAATTACGGATATACAAACATTGAGGAAATTCGCCACAACAAGACCAGATCTACAGGAAATACTTCAACCTGCTCTGCACACTCACCACCACAATGGATCAGCAGCAAAGTAAGAACTCAGAAATCAAAGGGCAGAACCTAACCTCCACACTGATGCAAAAGATAAAACTAAGCAATGGACTCTTACAAAATAAGACGAATAGAATACTACCACACTTATCCATTATCTCAATAAATGTTAATGGCTTGAATTCCCCACTGAAGAGACATAGATTGGCTGACTGGATTAAAAAACACAAGCCATCCATTTGCTGTCTGCAAGAAACACACCTGGCTTCAAAAGACAAATTCAAGCTCCGAGTCAAGGGTTGGAAGACAATTTTTCAGGCAAATGGAATTCAGAAGAAAAGAGGAGTTGCAATCTTATTTTCAGATACATGTGGATTTAAAGCAACTAAAGTCAAAAAAGACAAAGATGGTCACTTTATATTGGTCAAGGGAAAACTACAACAAGAAGACATTTCAATTTTAAATATTTATGCACCCAATTTAAATGCTCCCAGATTCTTGAAGCAGACCTTACTCAGTCTGAGCAATATGATATCTGATAATACCATCATAACAGGGGACTTTAACACACCTCTTACAGAGCTGGACAGATCCTCTAAACAGAAATTAAACAAAGATGTAAGAGATTTAAATGAGACCCTAGAACAACTATGCTTGATAGACGCATATAGAACACTCCACCCCAAAGATAAAGAATATACATTCTTCTCATCACCCCATGGAACATTCTCCAAAATTGATCATATCCTGGGACACAAAACAAATATCAACAGAATCAAAAGAATTGAAATTTTACCTTGTATCTTTTCAGACCATAAGGCACTAAAGATGGAACTCAACTCTAACAAAAATGCTCAACCCCACCCAAAGGCATGGAAATTAAACAATCTTCTGTTGAATAACAGATGGGTGAAGGAAGAAATAAAACAGGAAATCATTAACTTCCTTGAGCATAACAACAATGAAGACACAAGCTACCAAAACCTGTGGGATACGGCAAAAGCAGTTTTGAGAGGAAAATTCATCGCTTTAGATGCCTACATTCAAAAAACAGAAAGAGAGCACATCAATAATCTCACAAGAGATCTTATGGAATTGGAAAAAGAAGAACAATCTAAGCCTAAACTCAGTAGAAGAAAAGAAATATCCAAAATCAAATCAGAGATCAATGAAATTGAAAATAAAAGAATCATTCAGAAAATTAATGAAACAAGGAGTTGGTTTTTTGAAAAAATAAATAAAATAGATAAACCATTGGCCAGACTAACGAGAAATAGAAAAGTAAAATCTCTAATAACCTCAATCAGAAACGATAAAGGGGAAATAACAACTGATCCCACAGAGATACAAGAGATCATCTCTGAATACTACCAGAAACTCTATGCCCAGAAATTTGACAATGTGAAGGAAATGGATCAATATTTGGAATCACACCCTCTCCCTAGACTTAGCCAGGATGAAATAGACCTTCTGAACAGACCAATTTCAAGCACTGAGATCAAAGAAACAATAAAAAAGCTTCCAACCAAAAAATGCCCTGGTCCAGATGGCTTCACTCCAGAATTCTATCAAACCTTCAAGGAAGAGCTTATTCCTGTACTGCAGAAATTATTCCAAAAAACTGAGGAAGAAGGAATCTTCCCCAACACATTCTATGAAGCAAACATCACCCTGATACCAAAACCAGGAAAAGACCCAAACAAAAAGGAGAATTTCAGACCAATCTCACTCATGAACATAGACGCAAAAATTCTCAACAAAATCCTAGCCAATAGATTACAGCTTATCATCAAAAAAGTCATTCATCATGATCAAGTAGGCTTCATCCCAAGGATGCAAGGCTGGTTTAACATACCAAGTCTATAAACGTTATCCACCATATTAACAGAGGCAAAAATAAAAGATCACATGATCCTCTCAATAGATGCAGAAAAAGCATTTGATAAAATCCAGCATCCTTTTCTAATTAGAACTCTGAAGAGTATAGGCATAGGTGGCACATTTCTAAAACTGATTGAAGCTATCTATGACAAACCCACAGCCAATATTTTACTGAATGGAGTCAAACTGAAAGCTTTTCCTCTTAGAACTGGAACCAGACAAGGTTGTCCTCTGTCACCTTTACTATTCAACGTAGTGCTGGAAGTTCTAGCCAATACAATTAGGCAAGACAAGGAAATAAAGGGAATCCAAATGGGAGCAGAGGAGGTCAAACTCTCCCTCTTTGCTGACGACATGATCTTATACTTAGAGAACCCCAAAGACTCAACCACAAGACTCCTAGAAGTCATCAAAAAATACAGCAATGTTTCAGGATATAAAATCAATGTCCACAAGTCAGTAGCCTTTGTATACACCAATAACAGTCAATATGAGAAGCTAATTAAGGACACAACTCCCTTCACCATAGTTTCAAAGAAAATGAAATACCTAGGAATATACCTAACGAAGGAGGTGAAGGACCTCTATAAAGAAAACTATGAAATCCTCAGAAAGGAAATAGCAGAGGATATTAACAAATGGAAGAACATACCATGCTCATGGATGGGAAGAATCAACATTGTTAAAATGTCTATACTTCCCAAAGCTATCTACCTATTCAATGCCATTCCTATCAAAGTACCTACATCGTACTTTCAAGATTTGGAAAAAATGATTCTGCGTTTTGTATGGAACCGGAAAAAACCCCGTATAGCTAAGGCAGTTCTTAGTAACAAAAATAAAGCTGGGGGCATCAGCATACCAGATTTTAGTCTGTACTACAAAGCCATAGTGGTCAAGACAGCATGGTACTGGCACAAAAACAGAGACATAGACACTTGGAATCGAACACCAAGAAATGAAACTAACATCTTACAACCACCTAATCTTTGATAAACCAAACAAGAACTTACCTTGGGGGAAAGACTCCCTATTCAATAAATGGTGTTGGGAGAACTGGATGTCTACATGTAAAAGACTGAAACTGGACCCACACCTTTCCCCACTCACAAAAATTGATTCAAGATGGATAAAGGACTTAAATTTAAGGCATGAAACAATAAAAATCCTCAAAGAAAGCATAGGAAAAACACTGGAAGATATTGGCCTGGGGGAAGACTTCATGAAGAAGACTGCCATGACAATGGCAACGACAACAAAAATAAACAAATGGGACTTCATTAAACTGAAAAGCTTCTGTACAGCTAAGGACACAATAACCAAAGCAAAGAGACAACCTACACAATGGGAAAGGATATTTGCATATTTTCAATCAGGCAAAAGCTTGATAACCAGGATCTATAGAGAACTCAAATTAATCCACATGAAAAAAGCCAACAATCCCTTATATCAATGGGCAAGAGACATGAATAGAACTTTCTCTAAAGACGACAGACGAATGGCTAACAAACACATGAAAAAATGTTCATCATCTCTATATATTAGAGAAATGCAAATCAAAACAACCCTGAGATATCATCTAACCCCAGTGAGAATGGCCCACATCACAAAATCTCAAAACTGCAGATGCTGGCGTGGATGTGGAGAGAAGGGAACACTTTTACACTGCTGGTGGGACTGCAAACTAGTACAACCTTTCTGGAAGGAAGTATGGAGAAACCTCAAAGCACTCAACCTAGACCTCCCATTCGATCCTGCAATCCCATTACTGGGCATCTACCCAGAAGGAAAAAAATCCTTTCATCATAAGGACACTTGTACTAGACTGTTTATTGCAGCTCAATTTACCATTGCCAAAATGTGGAAACAGCCTAAATGCCCACCAACCCAGGAATGGATTAACAAGCTGTGGTATATGTATACCATGGAATACTATTCAGCTATTAAAAAAAATGGAGACTTTACATCCTTCGTATTGACCTGGATGGAAGTGGAAGACATTATTCTTAGTAAAGCATCACAAAAATGGAGAAGCATGAATCCTATGTACTCAATCTTGATATGAGGACAATTAATGAAAATTAAGTTTATGGGGGGGGAAGCAGAAAGAGGGATGGAGGGAGGAGGGTTGGGCCTTAGTGTGTGTCACACTTTATGGGGGCAAGACATGATTGCAAGAGGGACTTTACCTAACAATTGCAATCAGTGTAACTGGCTTATTGTACCCTCAATGAATCCCCAACAATAAAAAAAAAAAAAGAGAAAAAAAAAAATTGTTAAGTCATCTTAGATCTATCTATCTATATTTACCAATTATATATGGAAATACAAACTAGCAAGTGACTAGTACACATGAATGATATATATCAAATGGAATAATCATGTAAGCATGACAAGGTTATTGTAAGTTCTAGGAGAGAATTCCTTAGAAAACATGCTATGACCTATATAGGCAGCTGAAGTTCTTATCTCTTTTTAAAAAATAATTAAAAAAATTGGTTTATGGAAAATTTATAGTTAAATTTTTTTCTTCAGAAGACTAGGGCTCAAAAGTAAGTTTCTAGACTTTGCAAATAACGCTGGACAATAGTCTGTCCCATATGTCATCACAGAGACAGCAGCTCGTGACTCTGATGAGAGTAAGGCTATAGTGCAGGCAGCAACAAACTCGTGCCCAATTTGACAGCACAAAGTGTGTCCACTTTACCATTTAGGGAGGCGCATGAATTTCACCCTTGGGGTCTGCAAGCTTGTCTTTTGCTGTTCCCTTTCCTCATTTTGTCTCTTTGGCCTGTTCTTTTCATCACCTCTTGTTATGGACTGAATGTTTGTATGCCCTTATAACTCAGATCAAAATCTCAACCCCCCGAGGGGACTATTTGGAGGCTGGGCCTTTCAGAGATGATGAGGTCAGGAAAGTTCAATTTCACGAGTGGGATTAGGGCCCTCTCACCCCCTTTCCACCTAGTGAGGATATAATGAGAAGCCTGCAGCCCTGAAGAGGACCTGCTCAGGCTAGCCCCATCTCAGATTTCCAGCTTACAGAACTGTCAGAGATAACTTTATGTTGTTTATAAGCTATTGGTGTATGGCACGTTGCTACAGCACCACAAACTGATGAAGACATTCCTAGTCCTTTGTACAGAGTGGGCCCCAAAACAAAACCAAATCATAACCACAAAATGAGAGAAAAAGAAGTACCGAGAGCGATTTTGTGAGGCACTGTGCTAGGAACATCACACATGTTCACCCACTCACATGAAGTAATTTCACCATGGTAAAGATGAGGGAACAGCAAAGAAAGGGCCTCAGAGCCATCATGATAGAGCACCGCTTGAGTTTGAGACAGGCAGGGCACCCACTAGGTACAATTCTAGGGGTACCACATTCTGTTCTATGGAGTTGACCCCTCAAGGGCAGCTGTGCAGCTCTTTGGACCAGCCATGAGCTTACCTGTCACATTACATTGTTCTTGACATTAAACCAAATTTCTATGAAGGTCGTATTCTTCTTTTCTTTCTTTTTTTATTTTTGAGACAGTCTTACCATGTCACCCTCGGTAGAGTGCTGTGGCATCACAGCTCATAGCAACCTCAAACTCTTAGGCTTAAGCAATTCTCTTGCCTCAGCCTCCCAAGTAGCTGGGACTACAGGCGCCCACTACAATGCCCGGCTACTTTTTTTTTCTTTTTTTGTTGTATTTGTCATTGTTTGGCAGGCCCAGGCTGGGTTTGAACCCGCCAGCCCCAGTGTATGTGGCTGGCACCCTAGCTGCTGAGCTACAGGCAGTGAGCCACCATATTCATCTTAAAGGTGCCCACTAACTTGTTTCAGCTGCTCCAGGCCTCCTAGGACTACTGCAGAGGTTGAGCCAGGTTCCAACAATAGGGTTGGGGAGCCTGGAGGGTGGGGCCTGAGCAGTCAGCTGCCAAGGAAGGGAAGGCAGAGCATCTCCTGCCCTGAGTGTCTTAGGTCCACACTGAAATTGCCATTATCATCATTATTACCATTCGGGCTCAGCGAGAGGAAACTTCCCCTGCGACTGGTCCTCTTCCCCATCCCTGTCCTCATCCCACATTCCCACCTTGCTGTGCTGTGCTTGGGCAAGAAAGAAGACTTCTCCTCTGCCATCAGTTAATTTCCTGCTGAGCTTAGTGATGAGCCGAGCTGCGCTGTGCGGTGACCGGAGGTTCATTAGTTTCCCTTCCTAGACAAGATGTTTCTATAGCCCCACCGTCCCTAGGCCTTAGGTCAGGAGCTTGTGGGTACAAAAGAGACCATATTAACTTCTGTTTTTTTCATTTCAGTGGCTCACAGGCCCCACTGTTCCAGGGCCTCAATAATAAATAAAACTTTCTGGGAGCCTCTATGGCGTCTCTCATATGTGCTTAAGACCAGGCCTGTGCCCTCTGAGTGTAGCCACTCTCCTGCTCAGCTGTCCTGGGCATCTTCTGGGGCAGCTGGGCAGCTGTCCTGACCACTAAGCACCCAACCATCTCTTGTTGGACACAATGGTCTCCACTGGTGCCTGAAGCTGCTCTTCTGAGAGAATGCTGCTCCACCTGTGAGGCCAGGTCATATGTGACCTCAAGCTAAAAAAGCTCTCAGAAACCAAATAGTACTGCATTCTGCTCAAACTATAATGTCTTATCTTATTACAAAAATGAGGGGAGGGTAGTCCTTCTTTCTAGGGTCAGACCTGGTGCTCAGAGCAGGTAGGGCCCCTGTTCAGTAGGGGCCCCTGTTCAGTTAGCACAGTTCACAGAAGTGGGCCTGTTCATCTCTCGGTGGGCCTGTTCATCTCTCGGGCCTGTTCATCTATTCAGGAAACTGCACAGAGATAGAGGGAGATCCATTTCCACACCTCCCTCTGAATTTGGGCTAATTTCTGTTGAATTTGAGTTTCTGAAGAATAAATCTGTTACTCAAAGAATTTGTTTATCATTTAAGAAATTTTATTGTTCATCTCTTAATCAATGTCAAGAGCAAAACTGGTGAATTATATATATACTCTGAAATGACAATTGAAAATCATCACCAGTAAGATTTTGAAAGAAAAACATGGAAAAGAGAACCAATAATGTAGTATTTATTGCAATACAAATCCCATTTGATAGCTGTTCAGAGAAGAAGACATTTACAGCTGTTCCAGAATCAACTCTGATGTGGCGACTGCAACTCAAGCAGTTGACTGGATATGATAAAATTCAGTTTCAAGGACAGTGTACTCTCTGGTAACTTAGGAGCTGCTTACCACATTATGGGTTGGAGCTCGAGGAAGCCACCTGCGTGAGTGAAATACTGGTCCAGTTTGGAAAATATGTTAATTTTCATCTGGTACTAGGTTTTAAAAGAATAGGTTTTCTTTTCCAGGCAATTATTTTAATAAATCAGTTGAGGTTTCAAGAAATGATTAAGTGAGTGCAATTTGCTTGCAGGTTCAGCAAAATGAGATCATTTATTCCGTTTTTGTTTCAGTTGAGGTCAAGTCCTGTGTCTAATAGGAATTGGGATCATTTTATTTATATGTCCCTTCCTTCATTCTTTCCTCTACTTTTCTTTCCTAAACATCTATGGGTCCCCTTCTTTTGGTTCTCATTAACTTTTCTCCCTTCTCAAACTAAATTTATCTTTAGCTCTTTGGGTCCTAATAAGGACTACTGGAAGAATGTTCCTTCCTGTGCACAACTGGAATATTGATTAACCAAGAGGGTACCCATTTTATTTATACTTTCCCTTTCATTAAATTAAGCTGCCACATAGTCATACCATGCTGATAGCATAAATGTGAAAGCAAAATGGTAAACATTTGGAAGGTAATGCAATCTCTCTGAATACAAATGCTCAGAGCAACACTAAACTGAGTATGAGCATGGAGTTAAATGAAAATTGTACATCATCAGAGATTTCCCAAGTAACAGCTTAAATGGATGGCTTGTGAGATCAATGACGAAAAAATAATCCGGAGAAGAAGCAATTCCTTCCTTTAAAATTTTCATATTACAGTATAAAGTTGGTGATGGTAATATAGTGGCTCTTTCCTCTTAGACAGTGGGGAATAAGGTCCCAGACCTTTCTTACCTGTGATAGTGGCTTTGTTGATGGATGGTTGGTTGCACATGGGTGATCTTCTGACAAAGAGAGAAAAAAATACAATGCAGTAAATATAGGATGCTTGTTAATTTGAATATTCTCTGAGTCATTTCAGATACGGCGTTTTACTTTAAAGCATTATTTCTAAGTTAGGACATGCAAATGGAGATTTCTTTCAGACCAGCAAGGCAAGTTCTTAGGGGCTCTGTGTACTATGGATCAGATCACACGTGTCAAAAACAGAAACCGTTAAGCCTCATGGTGTTGACTTTGGGGCAAATAAAACTGATGTACATGTCACAGGGACATGATATAAGAGCAAATTCTTATTGATTGATCATGTTCTGTAATCCAGAGTTTATAGAGCAAATATAATATTCTGAATTTGAAAAAGTAGTCAATCTAAAAGTTTTCCCTAATACAATATTAATAAATTTTTATTTTTGGCATAGATTTTCATGATACCCTGTCCACTTTCAGAAGTGAATGATTCATTATAAACTATCTTATAATTAGAGAAGCTATTTAATTTCCTTCCATTCCATCATATTAAGAAATATCTCTGACATATTTGTTAGAAGGCTCTATTAATGACTTGTCCAAATAGACACTATAGAGACTTTACAAATACTATAAACCCAAAACACTTGAATAATTCTATCTTGTATCCTTTTTGAAGTTTTCAGATGTTTGCCAGGTTCCACATTCTATTCCAGCAGACTATCTCCAGTATTTAATCAGAGTTTAACAAATTATGTGAAAAACAATATTATATATAGAATGTCCATTAAATTTTTTTGAAATACAACTTTATGAAGTTGTTATAATTAGTAGCTTTTAAAATATAGTGATCTTTAAAAATACTGTAAGAATAGATACACCCAAGGGAAGTCTTCAAATTATTTGAGTTTTTTGTTTTTTTGGAGACAGTCTCACTTTATTACCCTTGATAGAGTGCCATGGCATCACAGCTCACAGCAACCTCCAGCTCTTGGGCTTAGGCGATTCTCTTGCCTCAGCCTCTTCAGTAGCTGGGACTACAGGCGCCCGCCACAACACCCAGCTATTTTTTATGTTGTTGCAGTTTGGCTGGGGCCGGGTTTGAACCCTCCACCCTTGGTATATGGGGCCGGCGCCCTACTCGCTGAGTCACAGACACCACTCAAATTATTTGAGTTTTTTCTTTAGTGTTTCTACCCATGGCTAGCACTTGAGCGATTACTGTGTGTCAGACACTGTACTAAATGAGCACTTTAAAAGAATTATCTCATTTAATCCTCCCAACAAGTCTTGAGGTAAGAAGTTTCATTGTTCTCATTTTACCAACAAGGAAAACAAAGCTACTTTGTTTTGACTACCACCCTGAGTAGTCAAAATCTTGTTCAGAGTAAGAGGGCTGAGATTTGCACTACCGTAATGTGATTTTAGGGTCTGTGCTCTGTTCTGTTACCTTATCTTTAGGGTACTTTTGTGGGACAGCCTTACATGTGTTGGTGGTGGCAGCCTCCTTTAATGTGCTTGCTGAGATGAGCAATCTCCGAGCCAGGCTGGGGGCAACTTGTGAAAAGCAGTCTAGGATTTTGTAAATTCTTGCTGCTTCTACTCAGCCTCTGGCGCCCCATTACTGCTTTTACATTTATTGGTATCAGTTTGGTATTAAAATTTGTATCTGAGTGAAAATGCACCAAAATTTACTTCTGAATTATTTTAGTTTTTATTATAAAATAAAGAAAGTATTGGAATTTGATGAAACCAGAGATTACCATTTTAAACCGGTGCTCTGGAATAACTTTGGTCTATGAACTGCTAGTGATCTTCTTGCTGAGAGTTTGTTATTCAAACAATTTATATATTGATCATTCCTCTTTAGTCCTTGCTCTATGAAAGTTAGAAAACGTTCACTTTTGTCTGGGAAAGATTCAAATGAATATTTTTATACTTGTCTATGGCTTTGGAAAACCAAATGGTTGACTTGTTACTAATTATCTCCTCTTAATATCAGTCACACGAGAAGTGGCACTCAGGAATCCCATGTCCTAACAGGTAACAGCAAGGTAATAGTAGATGGTTGCATCGATAACTCAGCAATGAGCGAGCCAGAACTCAGTTCTGGGATTAAAAAAGAAACCTCAAAGGCAAAAAAAGAGCAAGGTGTTAGGAATCAGCAGTGTGTTAAGAAGTCAGCAATGTGCGTCTGAATACCCACTCGGAGGTTGGATTTTGGAGGCATTCTTCCCGTAGCAGAAAGAAAGGGTAGCTTGTACAAGGTGGCATATCCCTTCCACAAAATCCAAGGGTGAGCTTGGAAATGTTCTAGTGGCACCAAGAGTGCCCAGCAGGAGAAATTCTGATACCTTGAGGGTCATCGCGTGATGAACCAAAGTTACAACCACTTTGCTCACGATAAACAGAACAGAGTTTAACTGTGTGTAGACTAAATCCTATTATTCTGATACCCAAGAGACCCAAGAAAGCTGATTTGGTCTGAATCAGTAAAGAAGGCACCAATCTGCATAGATAAAAAAAAAATAATAATAATAAAGAGCATACTGGCCTTTACATAGAGGCCACCAGATAATACTGTTTGGTTCAATGTTATTCTGGGCATTGCCAGGCAGGCAGAGATTCAGGCGTAAGCTCTTATTTTCTATGATCCTTTAGCTCTCTTTGTCCATTTTAATCTGTTTTAGCCCTGGAAATCAGCTGAAAACATCTGTCATGGGTAGAATGGGCCTCAGTTCATTTCTTTAGGGCCGAAGGGCCAGCATCAGACCTGTCTGGTCCACTGTTTGCTTGCATAGCTAAAGGAAGTGGAAAGGGAGTTAGTTTCTTGTTTGTCTTTTAAAGACAAAAACCTCAATTTCCTGCATAAAGTTTGAGACAAAAACTTTGGGAGTGACAACCAATAATTTCATTTCTCCTGCGGAGCTGAGACTTAACTGTACCTATCAGTTATCAAATGCCAAAAGCTCCAAGGGGCCACTGGGGTCGGCCTGTATTTGTACAGCCATGATACACAGCAAACAGCATGAATTAGTAACAAATCGGCAATGAACATGTGCATCAAATCACACCCGCAGCTTCCACATGTTCAATTGCCACTTTACTCTTTGCAGAGTGATTATTCGTATTATGCTGCGCAACCAGGAGTGCAAGTATCAACCATCCACAACCCCTACTCACTGGGAAAGACCAGTGTTAGAGAGCATCCCATAAGACAGGACAGGCAACAGGAACAAAGAGAAACAGGTGGGAAAAGAAGAATTAAGACAAGCTGTAACCAGATAGAGACACAAAGGCATCTGGCCATGTTTGGGGCTTGTGGGTATTGGGTCTTATGTTGGGTATGTCAGGGGCAATGCACTCAAAGAAACTTTATTTAAGTTGCAATCTAAAGAAGGAATTGCACTTCACCCAGTGGATGAAGAAGGGAAGAAGAAGATGAGAAGTGTTTAGGTGGAGGGAACAGGACTGCAAAAGTACATTGCCTAGAACACACGACTATCAACTGAAACTTCTGGGGTCCATTCCAATTATGCACAATGTGGCATTTACATTGATGTTTAAAACCCCTTTTCTACCACAGGAAGTATTTAAATCATGGCCAGAGCTTATTTTGATCATGGAAAACATGAATTTCGAAGGTCCTTTATAGAATTATGGAATGAAAAGTTCAGATTTTTCATGTTCTTTTTTAAAATCGTAACTACTATAAAATTTTATACACTTACATAAGTTATAGTTCCTAATAAATTTATTTTAATATCCTCTTACTATTGATTTACATTTCCTTTTTCTACTGGAAAATTCTTTGGGCGTTGATATTGAAATTAATAGACATTAGAGTCCATGACTGTTTTTTCAGTTTGACTACTGTTGGCATATATGAATGCTACTGATTTGTGAATATTGATTTTGTAGCCTGAGACCTGCTGTATTCCTTGATCACTTCTAAGAGTTTTGTGGTTCAGTTCCTGGGGTTTTCCAGGTATACGATCATATGATCTGTGAAGAGTGAAGTTTGATCTCCTCTGAGCCTTTATGGATACCTTTGATTGCCTTCTCTTGCCTGACTACAATGGCTAAGACTTCCATTACAATGTTAAAAAGCAGTGGAAATAGTGGGCAACCTTGCCTGGTTCCTGATATGAGTCGAAATGTTTTCAATTTTACTCCATTCAATATAATATTGGCTGTAGGTTTGCTGTAGATGGCCTCTCTCAGTTTAAGAAATGTCCCTTCTATACCTATTTTCTTAAATGTTCTGATCATAAAAGGATGCTGGATATTATCAAAAGCTTTTTCTGCATCAATTGAGAGGCTCATATGGTCTTTGTTTTTTAATTTGTTTATGTGATGTATTATATTTACAGATTTACGTATATTGAGAGTCTGGGATAAAACCCACTTGGTTGTGGTGTATAATTTGTTTGACATGTTGCTGGATTCTGTTTGCGAAGATCTTGCTGAATATTTTTGCATCAATATTCATTAGAGATATTGGTTTATAATTTTCTTTTCTTGTTGGGTCTTTTCCTGGTTTGGGGATCAGGGTGATGTTTGCTTCATAGAATGTGTTGAGAAGTATTCGTTCTTTTTCTATGTTTTGGAAAAGGTTAAGTAATATAGGTATTAGTTCCTCTTTAAAGGTTTGGTAGAATTCTAATGTGAAGCCATCTGGTCCCGGGCAGACGAAGACTTTACTTCTTTTATGTTTACATGGAGAGACCTAGAACATATTCTCCTGAGTAAAGTATCTCAAGAATGGAGGAAAAAGTATCCAATGTACTCAGTACTTCTATGAAACCAACTTATATTTACTCACACTTTCTTATGAAAGCTAGAACACAACTACCCCCAGGATGAAGGAGAGAAATGGAGTGGGAAGGGAGGGAAGCGGGGAGGTTTGATAGAGGGAGGGTAAACAGCAGGACCACACCTATGGAGCATACTGCAAGGGTAAAGGTCAAATCTGTCAAGTATAGAACATAAACGTCTTAACACAATAATCAAGTAAATGAGGCAAAAGCTATGTTGATTGGTTTGATGTAAGCATGTCAGATTGTATAAAAAATATCAACACATTGTACCCCACATGTGCATAAATGTATTCATGATCTGTGTGTATATGACTTAATAAAAAATTAATAGACATTTTCGTAATAGTCAATCAGCTCTCTATTTAATCTGGTAAAATTAATTTTCTCTTTTTAGATATGTTACCTTTATCAGAACCCCCAAATTGTAATCATTTCCCATCTCAGCTTTGCCTCTTTCCAGTGCTTTCCAAGTTATCACCTAACTCACAATTTTATTAATTGCTCCATGAATGCTGCTGGTCTTAGTGTCAGTAATGCGCAGGAGAATCAGAGATCGCTGCTACTGAAGGAAAGTATTACCAAATCCAAAAGGGGGGGGGGGGTACCAGCCATGTAACAGCACCTCTCGCCCCCTACCATGAGAATGTGACCTTTTGTAACTGTTCCAGGAGATAGCCCCAAGCTGAAGCAGATAAAAGGGCTAAGCAAATGTTTAACTGTTAATCTTGTCTTAAGACAGTTACGTAATGAACCAGAGTTCTTCTTATCTAAAAAGCCCCTGCTATGTCTGCTACCCCTCCCTACTTTGTGGTTAAAGCCCCTGCCATGTCTGCTACCCCTCCCTACTTTGTGGTTAAAGCCCCTGCCATGTCTGCTACCCCTCCCTACTTTGTGGTTTTTGCCTTTATAAGCTTGTAAAACCTGTTGTTTGGGGCTTAACTCTTCTGCTCCTGAGAGAGTTACGAGCTAAGCCCCAGCATGCTGGAATAAAACCCTCTTGCTGATTGCATCAAGTGCCGTCTCTTGCGGTTGATTGGGGTCGTCATAGTCCCAGACAGAGTGGGGGTCTTGTCCCAAGTCTTTCACTGCTATGTGGCACTTCCCTAAGTAATACTAAGAGGATGACTTTGAGTTGACTTTAAGGTTTGATGAGAGTATTGGCCCATGGTGAATTTATGAAGTAAGACAAAACTCTAAAGTTACCATGAGTATAAACAACTGGGCAGAAGAGTGCTCGTGCCTGGTGATTTCTGACAGATGGAATCACCGTATTTATTTGTCATACTGCTTCATTTCTGATATAAGAACCATCACCATGAAGTATTTATAGAAAATTAACAGGACATCATATGACTCAGTATGCGTGGTTGGATAACATGGCAACAGCACAGAGAAGTCTAACCTACTGCCTTGAGTTCAATCAAACAGAAAACACTACTGAAAAGTTTAGTCAAAAAGGAGTGGGGAGAAAGGATGTCTTACTTGCTAGGTGCTCGATCTTGCAAATTAGTTAACGCAGCAAAGTTGTTTCGTACAGTTCGCAGGCTGGCCAAGACCTACAACAAAAAAGGATTGTTTAAACGTCTTGAACTGGGGCCATTTTAAATACAGCCAAAAATGGTTTGTTAAGAAAACCTTGATATTGCTTGCAGCTTAGTTTCACACAGCACTAAAGAATCTCCCAGCGTTCAGTGAAGTTTGCACATATCCATATGAAATCCAGAGAGGCTAGACTACAAGGATTCTCCAGACATCTCTCCTTGTTGTCTATGAATATGGTGCCAGCAGCAACAGCTTCCACAGTATTCCTGGATTTTTTATTCACCAAGATAATACCCCACGCGGTAAACATAGAGCATTGTTGCATTTTGTGCAAATTTGAAATGACATATGAAATACTAATAAGGTCTTGATTTATGGGTAAAAAAAAAAAAAAAACAAAATTTCTCCCAAATTCTTTTCAAAATTTCACCAGGAATCACATAAATACAAGTCAGTAAATCAAGTGAATTTTAAATTGTTTTTCCACCTTTGCCATGCGGCCAGTAAACAGATTTTCTTTTCCTTTGCCAAGGTTATCTGAGTAGAGGATCATAAGAAGCCCTAGGGATGTTTTTCTCACACAAAGGGCTGCTGCCCCACAGGCACAGTGTCCAGCAGGCAAAAGTTACTCAAGAAAATTTGGTTTAATGAGTGAATACAAAGACACAGCATGTCCCCACACATGACAAGGCAGGACCCACAGGTGGCACTATCTCTGATAGCCTCTGCCTTTTTCTAACTCCAACTGCAACTAGAAAGTGGGCAAAGAATTGAAACTAAGCCCAGGAGGGAGAAATTTCAAGGACACTATCTCTTTCTTTACCCCCGACTTCCTCCTAGAGAGGCAAGTTTCTCCAGGGTGGAACCTATGTCAGGTGGGATTATAGGTAATCTGGGTGACAACTAGAACACTAATTTATCTAAAACACATTTCAAGTGACCTGGCAGGTACTGAATAACAATCCAGACTGCATGGCTCTGTTACACGTTCAGTGTGTGAATGTGCACAAGTTACATCACCTCTCTGCACCTCAGCTTCTTTCTCTGGAAAACTGGGATGGTGAGGCGTACCTCATGGAATGACAGGAATATGGAATGAGAGGTTAGGTGTCAAGCACAGTGCTTGGAAAAGAGGATGCCCTCGATGACTATCAGCCCATTTTGGCAGCATTACATTTAACTAAAGATTCTGCATGCACGTGGGAACTGACTCAATGTCTAGCATTATAATGCAAAGGAGGCCCCCAACTTCTAATGGCTCCATAGTTCTTGTACTGTTTTCAGAATTTTTTCATCTGGCACAGACCGAAACTAAAGTCAGTCTAGGTTTTTTTCTAAGACAAAAAGATCTCAAACTCTTCTTTCGGAATTGACATGAATTTCTAAGTCTCTGGGGGAGCTGTTTATGCTCTGGGACAGTGACCAACAGCATTTTCCCCTGAAGGAGTTAATGGTGCTTTGGAAGAAGCCAACCATGATTCACTCAGTCACTGGAAAAACCTGGCTCATTATCACATGTAAACAACTCACAGCTCTGAAAGGTCAGGCTGCCTGGGATGGAGTATTCAAATAGTCAACTGCTGACGTCAGACCACGATGCCTTTCATTAGGCATGAAATCTTTGAATGATGCAGAAGAAAATCGGATAAATGATCCACTGTCATTAAATCATGCAGCCTTAATTTGTGGTTTAAGAAGTGAGCATCAAACACACCAATAAAGCATTTAAAATAGGATTACTGCACCGGCCAATCGTTCCCTTTCCTAGGCAGTAATTTTAACCCCAGAATTCTGAGAATTTTATTCTAACACATAATAGTTAAGTTTACCGAATTTGACAACGGGGTAAATAGAAATAGTACTGCAGGTCATTCCTGCTCTGTGCTCATTTGACAGGAAACATCAGTCATGAAAGGAAAATTCTCTGTAGAGAAATTTTTGCCTCTGTTATAATAAACATCCAATATACTAATTAACCTAATCTAATGTGATTTCATTTTGGTTTTTTAATTTACATTTTGTTTACTCATTTTCTGTATAGTCTGTCTCTTTACATAGTACAGAATTTAAACAAGCCAAAAGGGTATAACGCAAAAAGTATCCCCTATAATAATTAAGACAAGAATAAAAATTTGTGTCATTTCTGAGAAGAAGCTGTGAAAGCAGATAAAATTGGGGAGGGACACTTGGAGGGCATTGAAAATATTTGTACTATTCTAATTCTTAAACTGTTCATTGTAGTATTAGGCTTTATACTTTACACAACATAACATAGTCTCATGTACGTATGATATATTTCAAAACAAAAAGTGAAAAATGAAATCTGCCTGCCAGCCTTTCCTTCATTCATTCAGCTGCCTGTCCCCTAACAATTGACTTTTAGGTTGTCTATCTATTTTTACAAACATTGCTGGAGTAAACAATCTTGTAGATACATCATTTGCTATGTGTGCAAGTATTAGATCGTTGGGTTTTTATGTGTGTGTGGTAGGACAAACAGTATTTTGTAAATTTTCTGTTCAGCGTTAACTATTATCTCCTGCACTCAGCTAAATTAAATATATGCTTTTGACAGAAGTATATAAAAGTTCCAGATAAATCTTATAAGGGGGTGTTGCTGTGAGCCTTTCCCGTTGACTCTCGGCGTCTCCATCATAAGGATGAGTGGGTTAAGCTTTTTAAGCTCTCACTGGCATCACAGGACAGAAAGAGGGAGGTGTGGGGTGAACTGGAAACTTTACTGAACCCCCTAAATTAAGACTCGCTTATTATTAGCCTTTGTTCTAGGGAAGCTCTCATTCTCCCTGAACTCAACTCTTTAAGAGCTGTAGTCAGAGGTTAATGCTCCTAAGATTTTCTTCACTTCTTAATGCTTGCTAACCAAAAAAGTCCCTGAGGTTTCTTCCACACAGCTCAAAGTCATTTCTTTCTCTTCTGTCCCTCCAAGAAAAAATGTAATCAGTCAATGTCAAAAATACCTTGAGAATGATGAGCAATACATTTGTTAACCAAAAGTATTCACTGAAAATAGCAGGAAAAATGTGGGCTTCATTAAATAGTCAACTAGCTAAACTTTCTCACAGAGAGAGATTGTAAGAAACGGATTTGAGGACAGGTTTTCATGCCATACACACTTGGAGCCAGAAGATGGCGGTAAAACACAGCCCGTGAGCGCCGCTGGTGGCGCAGGAGCCAGGGAGGGAACAGCACCGGTTCTAGACCTCAGTTTTGCCTCCAGGAAAAAAAAAACACGGAGTCAAATTATGACTGTTTACAAAGGCCACTTTATTTGAAAAGAAAACCTTTTTTACAAGTTTTGTTTGAGTTAAACTTCTGGCTTTTTTTTTTTTTGTAGAGACAGAGTCTCACTTTATGGCCCTCGGTAGAGTACTGTGGCGTCACAGCTCACAGCAACCTCCAACTCCTGGGCTTAAGCGATTCTCTTGCCTCAGCCTCCCGAGCAGCTGGGACTACAGGCGCCCGCCACAACGCCCGGCTATTTTTTTTTTTTGCAGTTTGGCCGGGGCCGGGTTTGAACCCGCCACCCTCGGTATGTTTTACATCAACAACGGTTGAATATTGACAATTTGATAGGGTTTGTTCTGAAAAGAACTTGATGCATAGAAGATGCCAGTTGCAATTTAAATTTATGAAGGTTAAAAAAACGCTGAAAGGAAAATAGAACCAACTCAAATGAGATGTCTGTCTTCTCTCATAGCCGGCAAGGAGGCCACGAGACCCTGCGGCTGGGTGAAATGTGAGAGAGGGGAACATTTAAAGATTATTGGTAATGTCCTAGAGTGTTAATAACGATTGCATTTTTTTTTTCTAGAGGTATCCCGTGTATTTTGGTTAGAGTAAAAGAAAATGATGTGGTTGTTTCTACCCTGTATTTTCAAACCAGGCATATCTCCTTTGCTTGAATGATGTCAGGGTCTTTCCAGGGATCCAGGATAATGTTTGGGTGTTTCCTGGGTTTTACTTCATCAAAGATTCTACTTCCTTTAGGCTTTTAGCCCAGCCAACGAGGTGGAATATACCTTTGCATAACTGCCTAAATTCTCCTGTAATTTAGGATTTTATTCTCTTCACAAGAAATCTCGCTTTGGAAAGAACAGGGAGGATCATTTCATGTTTTAGAGATGCAGTCAGGACTACAGAAAGGGGTTTCAGGAAGAGACAGAAGATGATCTTGACTGAAGACCTTTGACCCCTTTCGGCAGTGGGAGGCCATTTTTGGAAGTCATAGGAAAGGAAAATTCACACAGAAAGATACATCTAAAGGGATAAAAGGTAAATGTCAATAGCAGTAGTTTGGGGCTTTGGAATTGTGAAAAAACTCTTTTTCTTTTTGCTCAGTATTTATGTAGGGTGTCCATACAGTTCGTGTGCAATTTAAAATAGTTGTAAATTTTAAAACACACACTAACTTTATGGACACCCAGTACTCCTAAACTCTTGATGCAAAAATATTTATTTTGAGAGGCACAGGCTTTTTCATCAGAATTTAGTGTGAAATTCCAAAGCCTAAAGCATGCTGGGCAAAGATACAATTATTTGGACTACTTGGCTGCACATTTTCCTGCGTGACTTGTCTAAAGTCAGTTGTTTACAGTGCATTGGAAAAAGCAATTATATCAGGCCAAATAATGTTGACACTGCTTCATGTGACAAAAACATCTTATATTTTTAGGATTATAATATTTAGCATTAAATGGTAAGTTTTCTAGCCTGTATTAAAAAAAAAAAAATTAGAGGAGTTAGTGGTTAGGGCAATAAAATGTGTGAGTTGTGCCCAGCAAGGCTTCAGAGAAGGTTGTATCAGGCAAACTGGTACTAACTGGGGTTTCTCCCTTAACTGTCTCCCCGGAGACCTTCTATCAGTGGTGAAACTCTTCAGGTTTAACAGACTTAAAAAAAAATTCTAGGAGGGCTTTTCAACTCTTACACCCATTAAAAGGCCATTGGTAAAAAGCTGTGATGAAGCCGCTTAAAAACAATCTGCAATCTCTGAGGCATTGATGACCCTTTGAAAGGTGCTATGAGTCACTCAGCTCATCAACGTCTTCTAAATATATTATGGGCTTATTTTCAGGCATCAGCTATGCCTGTAAATTACACATAGTTGATTTATATTCAAAATTCCAATTTCAAGAATACTGGGTACATATTTTTTTATTTAAATAGCTCACTAATATAGATTAGATGATATTTTATACAGATAGACACTTGCCAGCTCCCAGTATACTGAAATTCTATTAGGTTTTTTTTTTTTTCTTTTTGGAGATTTTTTAGGTACACTACAGAAAATGTCTAATCATGTAAAAGACTAGATTTCCTTAGAATTTAAGGCATTGATGGCAGGGACCGGGTCAAATTTGTTAACATACTGGGTGGAGATTAATAAATACATTTGCAGAAGGCAAGGTATCACATACAGATTATTTTTTAACTTTTTCTATGTATTTAGATATGCTTTGCTTACAATAATACCTCAAGATTTTAGTCAGAAGTAAAAAAAGCAACCTGAATAAACTCA
Organism: Nycticebus coucang; assembly: GCF_027406575.1. NCBI lineage: Eukaryota > Metazoa > Chordata > Mammalia > Primates > Lorisidae > Nycticebus > Nycticebus coucang. Next base: position 148,756,450 of record NC_069780.1, on the reverse strand, counting down.
AGTTGGAATAATTAGTTCTAAGTTCAGAGATGGCTATTTATGTTGATTTGTCCGATTTTATCTGTCCACCTAGTTCACAGCTCTTACATATAGAATTCTAAGTTCACAGCTGTAATCAATTAAAAATCCTTAGTTTTATAAGCTTTTGCTATCATATGATTAACGCATATGAATATAAAGTTTTTGGAGATGCAAATACGGGTATTAAAAAATTCATGACCTCCAGTAAAGACTCAAGCAAATAAGACATTAATATTCTGAAAAACATGGTGGTAATATCTATTTTAAGTTGTCTGCATTAATTTTAAAAATCACTATTACACATTACATTATTTATGAATTATTAAATTTTTGATCTGAATTATAGCAATAAAAAATTTCAGGAAATATTAAAAAGTAGAACTATACATAATCCTACTATCAAATACTGCTATTATTATTTTAAAAAAACCGTACTTCTTATGACATTTTAGAGATGAAAAAGCGATCTTATTTCTGCATAGTTAACCAATAACAATAAAAATTCATTAAATATCATATTTTCTAGAAATTGTGGTGAGCATTTTATAAGCCCTGTATTACTTTAATCTCTTAACAACTTTATGAGAGAGGTGCTTTTGGAATTTAACAGAGGAAGAAACCAGACTTGCAAAAGTTCAGTGACTTTCTCAAGGCTATTTAGTTAGTAGGAGGAGAAAAAAGATTTACCTGGGGCCTGACTACCCTTCTCCCTGGGTAATCCTCTAATTTTACCAAATGGAAAAAAAGAGGGCCCAGAGAATTTAATTGAGTTACCTAAGATGCTATAGCTATTTATGACCTAGCCCTGATTATAATTTTTATAATTCACAGCATCACCTGTATTTCAATATTTAACACTTATCAGTCAGTGTTGGCTTCAAGTCTGTTTCTTGTCCTAGTTTGGATCAATTTCATCCCATTCTGTTTCTAATTGTCTGTACCAGGGGCTCTCAACTTCCCTTGCGCACTGGAAAAATGCGGCAGCCTTTAATAAATACAGATGCTTGCATCTGATTCACAAGTTCTGGGATTTAACTGACCAGGGGTGAAGCCCTAGCCATGGGAATAAGAGCTCTCTGGGTGAATCTAATGTGTGGCTACAGTTGAGAGGCACTAGCCTATTTTCATGGCGCATCCGGCCATAAACCCTTTTACATGCATTCCAGAATACTCCAGATCATTTTATCGCTCTCTGACACCTGTCATGAGGCTAAAATATTTCATGAAGTGTATACCTAAAAGGAAAATATAAACATAAACATATCCCTTACAAATGACATGACTTTTTTTAAAAAGGAGCAAATAAAGTATCAGGTTGAATTGGATTATTGAATTTCAAGCACTGATCATGTACCTAATTATACTAAATGTAATTTAATCCACGATATAGCCTCCTGCTTCTGGTGCTTACGTCAGTCAAGGAAGTGTGGGTCCAATTAAGCATATTCCTTAGGTAATTTGTTATTTGAAGCAAAGCTATTCCTGGTGTCTATGGGTTTATAGGAAACAGATCAATATGGCCAAAGTCACATTCTCTAGCATTGCTTTTGAATTACTTGAACGAACCACAGAATTTGTATTTATGCTTGTGTTTGATTTAAAATTCAATTAAATTAGAACCAGGAGTCATCCCCCAAATTATATTTACATATCTGTGAGGAACCTGCCCATCACCACGCTGTGCTTACCTGAGCAAAGGGAGTCACAATCAAGTCATCTCCATGTCTGAAAAATAAACCAAATCCTGTGTTAGAAGTCTCCAACAACTCTATGCCCTCCTCCGATCAACATTCAATGGCAAGTTCCACTTGTACAAATTCCCATAGAGAATTACAGTAATTCCATCTTTATTCTTCAGCACATGTTCTTTCCAGCAACTGGGTTGAAAATATGTCGTCTGGAATGTCAACCATTATCCAACTCCCTGGGTAAAAAGAAGGGCTTCTTGATCATCAACCAAGGTCACTATTGCTTTTTAAGCACACAGGATATGCAACAGTAGACACGGAGCTCCAGCAGAGGGGCCTGGGTTTGACTGTGACCTCATATTGTAGGTAGTTAGTAAAGGGTGCAGTGAAAGGAAGCAGCGACTGCAGTGGCTTCAGGAGGATGCTGCTGAACCATCTCGCATTTGGAGGTGACTAGCCTGGAGCGTTCCGCACCATCCTGTGTTTAAGTCTTGGACAGCCTAGGAACTGTAGATGACATGGGACTGCATCATACACTAATAAAAACCCCTGGAACTTTTCAACTGATTCCCATCCCAGCCACTGCAGTTGCAGGGGAATGTTACTCTGTGTGCTGTTGCTGCAGCAACCTCAGCTACACCCTGCCCAGGGTTGTAGGAGCAAGGTGTCAGCATGACATGTCCTGGAGGGACAGGGAAAGGCAAGGACAGTTGTGCAACATTCTGCTTAAGGAAAGTGAGAAACTGGGGCCCAGAGTTGTCTGGTGGTATTTCTTAGCATGAATAATTCAAGATGAGGATTTCCAGAATCTCCATGGGCTAGTTCTTGATGTAGCTAGCCAAAGGTCTTTACTCAAAAGTGAATGGAGTTACTCTACAAAGAAAATATCCAGGACCTGACTCTCAGTGATAACAGGGCAACTGAAATGTTGGCTAACTCAGGAACAATCTGAAAAGGACCCAAGTGACATAAAACCACACTTGTCAGATATGTTGCAGCCCAAGGAGAGGGTGGGTGACGTTAGCAAATAAATTTCTAATAACTAGACCAGTTGTTATGCCCATCACCAAATCCATGCAGGTATCTTGATAATACAAATGTGAAAGTCAGAGCAAGAAAAGGTAAAAATATCCTTTAAAGGTAGCGCATGTTATTTTGTACCCCACTTAGTTTCAAAATCACATTTTTCAAGGGATATTTCTTCTTTGTAGAGATTATTCACAGAATCCTAGACTTTAAGAAGGCTGGACATTGAGTTTAATAATGGTTTCATAGAGGAGGTAACTAAGGTTCAGAGAATCATGACGTCAGAAGGTCTGAAAAGCTAATAAACGGTAGAGGTAGGATGTTGATCAAAAAAAGGCTTTCTGAGGCCATGCCCAGAGAGGACCTTTCCTAGAAAAGTGTCCCACAGCTGGAGCAGGCCTGGTGTACTGAGCAGCGGCACAGGGGGCCAGCAGAAACGCACAAAGCCAAGGAGGCAGAGGAGACCCTGGGTGGCACAGAATACTGCGCAGATGGGGAGCTCGGGCGAGTCGCTCGGCGATGCTGGAGAAAGCCACGCAAGGTGGGAAAGGCAAGATCCTGGAGTACAGAGCCCTCGCACAGCATGCAAAGGAACTTGGCATTTACTGTCTGATAGACGCATGGGTTGGAATTCCAGTTCTGTCACAGACTGGTGGTTCTATGTGCACATATAAACCTTTTTTTCCCTTGGTCGCCTCATCTATAAAACAGAGATAATAGTACACACATACAGGACTGTTAAAGAATTAAATAAGTCAACACTGTTGATGCTAAGAATGCGTTTACCACATAGTAAACGCTCAATACACACTAGTTATAATAATAATAATAATAATAAGTACTAGTGAATAGTTTAGATTGTAATGTCTTTTTGCAAAGGCTCAGGAAATTGATAGCTAAGAAGCACTCTTGAACCCTGTGACAAGCCTGAAAAGGACCAAGGACACAGAAGGGACAAAACTAGAATGAGGGAGACCAGATTATAGGGCAAAGGAGAGGAGAAGCTAAACTAAATCAATGGTAGGAGAGAGAGAGAGGGAGGGAGAGAGAGAGAGAGACAGAGAGAGAGAGAGAGCGCGCGCACATGCGCACAGATGACAGTAAGGGCTCTGAAATAAAATAAATAAGTATATAAATAAAACTTTAGGAAAAATTTCAAACATTTCCAAAAGTAAAAAGAATGTCATCTCTCATAACCTTTACATTTTTATACAATATCACAAACTATCACAACAATATTGCAAGGTTGGAAATACCACTCTCATTTTGCACATGAGAAAACTGCTGATCAAATCCATTAAGGAAGTCAACACTGAGTCGCCCCAGTAGGAAGCTGCACAGCCACAACTGTGATGGGCCCTTCTTAGGATTTCATTGTCTGATTCATAGAAACAGTTTAAAAACAATTTTTAAAAAAAGGCTATAGGAAAATGGAATATAAAAAGAAAAAGAGGAGAGTAGTCACTACAGGCATTTGAAGTGGGGAGGCTAAAACTACACGGCCTATTTCAGAATGATGCCCAGGGTTGGGCACCTAAATGTCTTCTTGGCTCACCCATGTGACCTTCCTTTCTGGCTGTTGACAATAGGCAACGTTTAGGGCTATACTTTCACTCATGAATTTGTTTTGAAACAATTTCCTAACTCTTACAAAACAGAAGAAACAATTACAGATGCACTAGTGTTTAAAAAACAAAAAACATGAAGATAAAATCCAGGGCTGATCACTTCAGTATTGGACAACTTTCCACATACACATACAAGGAACCTTTCTGAAGGCTCCTTTTGAAGCCAAACATTCTTATAAGGCACGAACAAATCAGCTAATTGGGTACTGTGTCAGAAAACTGAAAGATGATTCCAATATATTTATATGTCCCACATATAGCATTGAAGGTACTTCAATGTTTCTTAAGATAAAAAATAAATATTATTTAAAAATCATTATCTCGTTGTGGGAGGTATATTACACAAAAAGAGCATCTACGTCGACTCTTCTTGGCATGAAACAATCAACCTGCTTCAACGTATGGCCCAGCTGAAGACATCCCATTTACAAAGTGGACTAGAGGCAGTTCATAACGCCAAAATTAAAGTCATATTAAATCTGGATCTTGTCCCATGGTGTATTCTCTTCTTTCATTTCATTCTTTATAATTACCCAACTACAAAGTTTATTTGCTCAAAACCAAGTCATCTTGACCGAGGCATATAATCAATATAAAATAAATCCATGAAAATGTGTCCCCTAAGTTTTTACATGCTTTCTATTGGATTTGAATCATTTAAATCAATTAAAAGGGTTGCATGTTTATTGTAACACAATTCTTTCTTTGGTTGTGTTTACTTTCCAAGCGTTGCAAAAAGATATGTTTAGACTATACAATATTTAACATAATTTACCAGTCTTACTTTCTTTCCATCAAAACACAGAGACAGACAGTTATAATTTTAGTGAAGAGATATGTCACTTTTTCTAATTGCCCAGAAATTGTTTCTGCCAAATATCTCAAGATTGTCTTGTTTTACTAACAGTAAACTGTTTCCTAACATTTTAGAGGCAGCTGTCTTCAATAAAAAGTAAGTTATATCCTATCCATCTTTTCAAAACTATATAATGCTTCCATTATCTTTAAATATATACCTAATAGAAATATAAAATTCAAAAATCTATCACTTCTCGGCCTTTTGGCTAAGATCAAGCGTAAAAATCTTTAAGTCCTCAATTCGAAATTTAAATAGGTCTTTTCACTCGTACTGTCACAAGTAAATAAAGCAAGTAAATTATGTTTTTATTTGTCCTTAGAAGAAGATAAATATAACACAAACATACCTTTTAATCATGTTCTATATTTGCTTATAAAAATTAAAAAACTGATCTGGTAGTTAAGATCAACAGAAGATTCATTTTCTTATTATATAGCATTTGGCTTGCAGTATGTGTGGGTTTTAATGAGTTGCATAATCGTGCATACCCAAAAAGTCTATGAAATAAAATGATCCTGAGATGCTTCACTTCAACAACTTTCCCAAGAAAGAACTTTTATAAGCACCTTAGCTAAATGCAGTGGGGTTAGGAGGGTTGTAATTCCATGCAGTAAGTCATCCCCTGGTGGAGGGTGACATCACATCATATAGTGCGTATGTATTTATGTGTGCATTTACATATGTAAGTGGTATGTATGCTTCCGTGATGAGAGCATACATGTGAGTGATGAAACTGTTCCCCAGGAAACAGTGACGGCCAAGTACAAGAGCAGAAACTTCTAGAACAGACAGGATAAGCCACTGTGGGTCACTGTGGGAGTTCTGTGTCACAGTGGTCTTGAGTCTTATGATGTGGAGGGGGTGGTGCGTGCTCAATCACCCGCCCTGGCTACCAGGGCTGACCCCAGACAAGGACTTGCTGAGTCCTGCTCCAGTGTTACTGGAGGTAGGGGGCACACGGCCCAACAGTGAGCTATTGACTTTTCATTTTTTTCCCCAAGAGAAATGAAAATTGAGCCTAGAACTCCTTTTTCCATGCCTTCTGCCATCTCTCTGTTTTGTATTATTCACCACTTTATTTTCTGCCTTCATTCCTTGTGTAATAAGAATCCAGAAAAATAGACAAAAATTGAAAGAAAGAAATTCAAAAGCCAGCCCTTATCCAGAGACCTCACTGGGATCCATAAACTATCAGTATTTAAATAGGAAAAAGACTGTGTCAACTTAAAAAATAAGTGCAATCAACATCAGTGCATGAAAATATAATTTCATAAACAAGTTCATTTCAAGATTGTGTTGCAATACACTAGCTTGCACTAGGGGGCAACCTTTCTCTGTTTTACTATTACCAAACCAGACAAAAGAGATGAAGTTAATTAGAAGAAAATTTTTACCCCTAATTCTACAGTAATACAAGTATTGGTGGCTGCTTCTGAGTATCTCACATTGTACATTTTAGCAAGACAAATCATTGTGCATACGACCTTTGAAGAAGACTCAGGGGCTAGGGTTTGATCTTCTATGCTTCACCTACTTTTGCTAGAAAGATATTTTCCTCCGGAGTTTGCCCACGGGATTAGAAGTGGATAAACATATAATTAACTGGTGTTTTGAGATCCTAGAGTTCTTCTTCTCTCAGACTCAAAACTATCATCCATTTACCAATTCACTCTACAATATGTCCTAATTTTTAATATGCACATAAAAATGTTTCTAGAAGCCTAGGCTATTTGACAATACCTAAGATTTAGCTACAAGATGAGCCATGTCGACTCACCATGGACATTTATAACTAACAAACAATTACATGCATAGCACACTGCACTTGATCTTTGTAAAGTTATATCTGTATCCTAGAAACTTTGGGAGATAAAGGAAAACTTAAAGAACTACCCAAAGATAACTCTTGATAACATTTTCCTTCTGAATGTATGTGAGCACCTGTGTGTTACTGTATAACTTTAATGAAATACATGACGTCTTACAGAATCAGAATCATACTGTATATTCAATATAATATCCTGCTTTTAGCATTAAGCATTAAGAAATTATGAAAAATTTCACCTGTCTTTATTCTTTAAGAGCATTTGTAATGATTTCAGTCCATATTCGGTAATCTGTACGTTTTTCAGGAAATCCAATTGTATCAAAATGTAAGCACTAGTTCTATTTTAAAGTAATTTTTTTTAATAACAGCAATTTCTTTTTTTTTCAGTTTTTACATTCATTTATTTATTTGTTTTATTTTTTCAAGTTAATGTGGGTACAAACAGCCATTGAAATAATTGTATGAATTATTTGGATCCATTTCAGTTCATTTATTAACCATTCTTTTGAAAGCTATTTATTAATGGAAACATACTTATTTTGATAAAACACTTGTAAGCAAAGCTAAATATTAACACCATATGTGAAAAATTGGGCTAAGGGGAACTGATGGGAACTGAAGTTGAATATTTTATGTTGCCACCCTTTTAAATTAAAATCATAGAACTGTAACTTCAGAAAACAAAAGTATTCTGGAAAATTTGACTACCCAGAATATTTTGCAAAACAAAATTGTATTTTTCTATAGATATTATTTAAAAGAGATGGTTTGTTTTTCCTCCCCCAAATGTTCATTATGAAAAATTATAAATATCACACTGAAGAATATAATGAATGATTTTAAATTAATTATGAAGGAGGCATCATGATTTTTAATAAACTTCTAGTAATCTATGTAATCTCAAAACAAAAAACACAGGAAAACTTGTCCTTCATTGGGTATGAGATTCACCCCAGGACACAGATCCTCCGTATTGCTTTTAGTCTTCTTTGGAACTAGCTCTATTGTGAGTCAAAATAAACTAAACAGTGCCTCTACTTATGAAACCCCAGGAATGAAGTTCCTAATATAACAAAGCCAACTTCAGTCACAAGTGAATGCAATTTTCCGTTTTGAAGCTATTGCCACTCAAGATTCAAGTAACTCATTTAACACAAAACCTTATAAGAAAAATCACAACAACCAAAACTTTCATTTTTTTCGAGAGCTATTTACTAAAAGAAACATGTATCCAGCAACATGTTTCTGAGAATCAAAGAAAATGTAAATTACTATAAGAGTAAAATTAAAACTATTTAGTCTTGTATGAGGTAGTATCTTCCAAATTGAAATTTTTCAACGTCAAACTCTAAGGCACATGTGTGTCTATCTGTATAGGCCACTTTGCCGGGAGCTTTTGAGAATCCTACATGTAGTTCTCAGTCATCAAGTTGAAACGTTTACTCCCATTTAAAGAGCACCTTGGTATTAAAGAGCACCATACTAGCACAAAATAGAGAAACCAAATTTTATCCCTTTCCACAATTTTAACAGACAAGCCAATACCCTATTCCATAAAAACAGATGAATGAATGCTCACCTGACTATTTAAATTCTTGAGTTAGTGAGGAAACAAGCTATCTTCTGCACTTTTACTCTTTCTTTAACCCCAAATTGTGTATTCCTAATAGACTGAGTGTTCATCTAAAATCTCTCAATGATGTCCAGCAAAGTGATTTGATAGCTTTTTTTTTTTTTTTTTTAGCAATGGGAGCTTTTATAATACGTTTACTATTATTTTTTATTTCTTAAAGTAAGCTTTCAATATAATTCTTTTAAAAAGTCAGAGAAGAAATATCCAATTAAGTTGTACATAATAATGGTAATAATTATAGGTAATTGTCATTATGAAAAAACAATAATAAATTTTTCAAAGGAAAAATACTTTCAAATGATTACTACATGCCAAGCCTTTACAATGATGATGTCTTATTATATTCTTTCTGTGGATTAGAGAAGGGAGGCCCAAGAAAGACACAAAATCACATGTCCACGAAGGGATTTAGTCGGGATTCAAATTCAGGCCACACAACTTAAAGGGTCTGCGCTTAAACTCTGTGCAGTTCTGCACCTGTAATGCATTTATCAGTTCAGAGCATGTGCCAAACAATGCCTACTCTTTATACATTTTCCATTTCATGAATATCAATACCATTTCATGATGTGCTACAGACGACAAATAGAAGAATTACACATCAATGCAAAAACAAAATCAAAATACAACCAAACCAAAGCAAAACAACACATTACCGGTGACTTACAAAACAAAACAAGCTCGGCCTTGAGTTAGAAATTTAAGCAACATAAGCAAAAAATTGTCGAGTCTGAAATGGGATCTCTTTAATCGTCACAAGAGAAAAACTGTGGCTTTATTAGATGAAAAAAGTCTTCAAATTTGTTATATGATGGAACAATCTTGTGTTCGAAATAATATATCAAAGGAATTCCAATTTTTTTTGTGTGTGGAAACTGACTAAATGATTCTTTATTACATTAATTTCAATAATTTAAAAAGTATTTACCACATCTGTGTAGACACATCCACTTAACAAATTAGGTTATTTTGTTTGATGAAAACCAATACAACAGAGGGATTTTTCCAGGGGTGTTGAGGTCATAAATTAAAGCTGGGCTGAGAGCCTGGCTTCCGGGGAAGGGAAGGAGGAAGGCAGAAGGGCTGCGCTCCCAAGCAGGTGTTCATAGGAGCCCTCACTTTGTTGTTGTTCTAGGAACAAGCTCTTCTTTCATAGTCTGTCTTATTTGACAAGCCCATTCTTAACATCAGTAGCCCTGTCCTCTTGGTTTTTCTCCAGAATATGTTCCTAGGGAAGATTTATGGTAGAACAGCTGGTGGAACAGTTTTAAAGATTTACATGTGGTGAAAAGATTCAGTAGATTAAAAGAAAACCTTTGATCAAATAGAGGGGAGAACAGTCTGTATTCTTCATGCTTGCTGTATGCCACACACGGTGGTGTGCCAACGTGCTGTATTTGATTCTGACAACTCTGCACTGAATGAATGCTCACGTCCCCACCCTAAGATACGGAACTCGGCTCTGCGAACCTAAGTCATTGACAGTCACACCCTTGGCCAGTGGCAAGTTTTCCAAAGGTTTCCAAAGGCCAGTCTCAGTGCTGAGGTTTGTCTGGCAGAATGCCCACTGGTCTTCGTCAAAGTGAGAGCAGACACGCACCAGGGAGTAAGGTTTTAAAAAGCTGTATGTAGTCCTGTGAAAAACTCTCTCTTATTCTGAGATCAGGAAAAATGCCTTTTAAAAATAAAATGATTGTGTATATATATTAGTGGGATTTTCTCTTTAATGTATTTTCCCTGGAGAAATAAAGAATTGTAACCCTAGGTCAGTATCCCAGGTGTTTTTGAAATTTTATCAGGTCTTAAGATCCCAAGGCTTGGAACTGTACATTGTCAGTGGATTTGAACCCAAGCTTTAAATGCTGTTTTTTTTTTGATCATGCTACTTTCTGTATGCTCACATGGATTCAGACTTTTCTGAAGCCACATGGAGGTAAATATTGGTAAACATGGAGGCTCTAGAACAGTATTGCCTAATAGAAAATTTCTGTAATATCCTATTTCTGCAATAGAATGTTCTATAATATTTTATCCCTGTGATGTCCAATATCATATCCACTAGCCACAAATATGCAAACGAAAAAACCAGCCAAGCAAACAAAACTGGCTTTGGTGGTTATATAGTAACGAACATGGGGATGTTTGTTTAGTGAACCCGATCTGAATCACACTATGAAGCGTCATGGATCTAAGAGCAAAGCCCAGTGTCTTATATTCCTTACTGTGTGAGGTTTTCTCTATATATATACTTGTGATAGCACATATGAAATCATTCATATTACAGGGATTTAGAAAGAATGATTTAGTGATAGTCACTAGTATATCTTATTTCAAGAAACTTGACTGTTTCTACTACATGACTGTTTTAGAAATACAATTATTTTTCCTTATATGACTCAGGAGAAACTGAGAACAATTCATTAAGGAGCTAAAACAAGAAAAAAAACATTAAAGTGATTGATGTGAGTCGGATGTGGTGGCTCATGTCTATAATCCTAGCATCTTAGGAGACTGTGGTGGGAGGATCACTTGAGCTCAGGAGTTCCAGACCAGCCTGAACAAGGGTGAGAACTTGTCTCTACTAAAAACAGAAAAAAATAGCCTGGCATCATGATGGGAGCCTGTAGTCCCAACTAGTCAGGAGGCTAAGCCTGGAGGATCTCTTGAGTCCAAGAGTTTGAGGTTATTGTGAGCTATGATGATACCATGGCACTCTACCCAGAGTGACAGAATGAGACTATTAAAAAAAAAAAAGTGATTTATGTGTATGTGAAAATAAGTATAATAGTTATAAAGCAATCTCAATGTTGGGTGGAGAAGTCTCTTTTTCTATGTAGGATTAAAAAAAGAAATAAAGACAGGAATGAATGCTTTCAACTCTCCCAGCCTGACACCACCTGCTAAACTTTCAAGATTAAAAGTCTAGAAAACTTCTATTTATAATACATCAGACCATGGTTTTTATTTTAGTCTTCTTTAATATATAAAGGGAAGAGGTTTGCAATAAGAAAGCAGGTAAGACCACCAGGTGCAACATCCACAGCTGATTGAACCAGAACCTCTTTTGCAATGGCCATCTGCCTCTAAAAATTTCAAGGGGTGGGAGAGTCAATAATTCTCAACAACAGTTCCTTCATTCAGGGCCACACTGCACTGAGACCACCATCCAGGTTATAGGACTAATGTGCTTCTTTCAAGATAGTTTTCAAGATTTCCTTAGTTTAGTTACTTTACTTTATTTTACTCATAAATTGCTCTTAGAGGTTGTGTTCTTTTCAGATATGCTGAAAAATAGGCCAATTCTTCTTTGACCAATTCAAGTTTGCTTTTTCACAGGAATCTGATGTCTCAGGGGTTGTAAGATAGCTGCTTTTATTTTTAAACTATTTCCTCTCCCCACATTTTTTAAAAAAGTAGATGTTGCTCTTTGAAAAACATTCTTTTGACAGTGATAAAACCATGAGCTATTAATACACATAATTAAATTAATTAATTATTTTGAAAGGTTGGAGCACAGTGCAATGAAACCAGACATGCTGGCCCATTACCCAACAGTAACATGTTAAAATTGACTCTTCACTTTTACCTGTGCATTAAAAACATGATCATTCAAAATGTCAGCCCATCAGATTTCTTAACTTAATTTTTTTAATTGTGAGATTAGAAATATAAAATGTGCATTCAGCTAGTACTTTAAATTATCCAACGATTGAAGAAGCATGTTTAACTAATATGTAAGCATTATTTTTGTATTAATTGAACTTCTGTTTTTTTCTGGGGGGGGATCAGAAATAAAATTACCTCAGAGACTGAATAAAGGTGAAAGAAACAGATTTTTTTTTTTAAAGGTAGCCAAAAGGTATTCTAGCACATAATGATTTTAGAATATTCTGCCGATGAACTTCCTGGAATTTAATACACGTAGCTAGGGTTAATGTCTACCTCAATATTCCACAATAATAATACTAACAGTGGCCAGCTCATAGGAATTTAAGAAGATTGGTCGATCATTAACAAAAATCATAGCACTTTTAACAATAATAGAAGATTTTGTCTACCTGGAGTCCTAACAAAATGAAAAACAAGATAACTTCTCCACTTTAAAGTATACCAGAAAATTCATGACTTTGAGTTATTTTTCTTTCTCTTAACAAAATATCTCTTCACACAGAGATATGATTCACCTTCAATCCTTAGAACATGAGTAAATACCCTCACCCAGAAGTTATCAAACTCTCTCACTTCTTAATGTACCTAATGTTTCAATATTTTTTACAGCACCCATTTGCCAAAAGAAATAACTCATCATTCCAGTTATTAAGTAATTAGGATCATATACTTTAATGAAGTATGGTCCTGACTCCATAGTTACTGTTGTGTACTATGTCCTGACGACGTAGCAACTATTGTGTACTCTGGAAGTTCTCACCATGGAACAGGATTGGACACTGCCTTTCTTGTTGCACATCAATTTTTGCATAGCATTTGCTCTTGATCCTACAACTGCCAAAACCCTAGTTTTAAAAAGAGATGATGTCACAGAAAAGAATATCATGATCTAAACTTGAACCTGGGAGTTATTTCAAGCTATTAGTTTTCCAGGTGGCTGACAGATGTTTTTGTGTTTCTCTTGAAAATTTAAAATACCCCTTTCATGTCTTGCACCCATGTGAGTTCCCTGTGTTGTTTGGGGGTGCCTCAGTACACGTTTTTTGAATCCTGGCCCCAGTCCCAATACTCCTACACCACAGAGCGAGTGAGTTCCCTCTCAGTTGGGAACACCCAGGAATCGGGGAAGGGACTATTGGGCAGTGATACCTTCTGTGTTTTGTTAATGGAAGAAAGCTTTCAAATAGCAAATTGATATGATTTTGAAATCTGCAATGTAGCTGGGGGAGGGGGTTCACACTTTTCATGTAGTTCCAGTGAGAACTAGAACCTTTGTAATGCAAAATGTCTTTTTATTACATTTTTAGAGAGACCCCCAGTAAGACCAAGGAAGAATAATGTAACCTGGAATAGAAGATATGAATAGATAAACAGGCAATCCTGTTTTCAAGGTCAGGACTAGACACATCATTCTTTTACTCGGTAGGCAAAAGAAATGAGGGAGAATGACTATGACTGAAAACCCACATCATAGGCCCAGTAGTGAAGGCTGCTAAAAAGTGGGTAGCAGTTTGGGGTTGGGGGATTAGGATATTGCCCACTAACTGGGAGAATGCCCCCATTGGGTACTCCAAGGGAATGATCAACAAGGTCCTAAATGTCTGTATGGTGCATGGGGACAAGTGGACTCTATCCTAGGTGTGACCAGCTTTCTATGATATATTGAGTGCACTCACTCCTCCTCATTGCCCCTCTGCACATATTACCCCGACCCCTTATACTGTGTGTAGGAGTGAAGTACGTCATTATGGGCTAAGAGCTGCTCGGGTCATCTTTGGAGTCTATATGTTAATGTTCATTCAACAGAGGATGGGGACGAGAGGGTTAGTTATCCAGGGAAATTGAATAATTTTCTGAAAACTTAAGTGGTTTAACAGGTAGCTTATATTTAATAAATTCATGGTTTTATGACTAAATTCTATTTTTCTTTTCATTGCTAATTTTCTTCTTCATCTTTGCAATATTTCATATCTTTGTATGTTTCTAGATATACATACTATATTATTGGACAAGGTGCAACAATAGAAGTAACTGTTATTCATAAGCTGAAATATTGAGAGATAAAAAATGTAACTGTCTGTTTATTCTGTAATTTCCTTGATGTTTCTTCATGATATCACTTGGGCAACCTTCTGTTACCTAGGTATTTCTACTGTTATAAAATTTTTTAACCATCAATGGTAGTTCATATTTATTTTTTATGTATTTATTGTACTCATGCTAATACTTAATATTTTTCTCTTTTTTATTTTTCTTAAGAATTAAGTCAAGAGGCTGAGGTGCGTGGATTGCCTGAGCTGAGGAGTTGGAGACCAGCCTGAGCTAAAGTGAGACCCCATCTCAAAAAATAGCCAGGTATTGTGGCAGGCACATGTAGTCCCAGCTACTCGGGAGGCTGAGGCAAGAAGATCCCTTGAGCCCAAGAGTTTTAAGGTTGCTATAAGCTATGACACCATAGTAACCCCTGGTATTCTACACAGGGCAACAGAGTGAGACTCTGTCTCAGAAAAAAAAAAAAAAAAAACAACAATTAAGTTGATACTATGTAATCTATATTTAATAGACTGGTCTCTGAGCAGAAGCTGTCAGGAACTTTCTCTTCTGGCTTGTATAGCTAATTTTTAGGTTCTAAGTTGAACCTAGTCTGATGGACTCATATATATTTTCTTCCTTTTTTTTTTTTTTTGCAGTTTTTGGCTGGGGCTGGGTTTGAACCTACCACCTCCGGTATATGGAGCCGGTGCCCTACTCCTTTGAGCCACAGGCACCACCCCCCGACTCATATATATTTTCTAAGACTTGGTTGTGTATTTGCTTTATTACATGTCAGAGCTTTTATTTTATTCTTAACCGAATTTTTATAGAACTAAGTAATTTCATTGGCTTTGGTCAGTAAGTACTTCTGTTTCTCAGCAGTTTTTGCTATAGTAGAGTGCTTTGTTTACAATGGCATTCTCAAAATACTGTTCTTCTAGAAATGATTAAAATGTATTTTGTGTTTTAAGAAAAGATTAAGCTCAGTGGATCTTGGCTCTATAATCTGAAAGATGGCATAATAGTCCCTATCAATAGGACTGTGAAGGTATAAAATGAGAAAGTTGGTATCAAAATATTTGGAAAAATAAAGGTGATATGCACACATAGTGTGTATTATGATTGTTATCGACAATATTAGTCTACTTTCTCCTTGTGCCTCAGTTATTTCACTGATATCTATTTATAGAAGATGAGATGATGACATTGAATCTGCTAGGAAGTGATGATTCTCCTTCCCACTTTCACAATGTATTTAACAAGTAAAGAACATATAAAGTTTTTCTAAACAGCTTCTTCAAATGGATAATCACAAACTTTCATTTGGTACTGTGTGTATTTGAAATTTCTCAGAAATCTTCTCAGTAGGAAAGCTTAACTAGAACAATAAATATAAAATCATCGAGTGATTAAAACACATGGTAATGGCATTCTCTATAAAGCACAGTTGAGTTACAGACATTGGACAATGTTCACAGCATTATCATGAGTTAAGTAAAGTGAGAAAACTGAGGTTTACACAGGGCCATAGGAGAAGTCAGATGAAGAGGAGGCATAAGCCTTTATGGTGGAAGATACGTGCAGTATCAGATTGAATATCGAAAGAGTAATCATTAATTCTAGATTTACCTTGCTTCCCACAGAAGCTTAATCTCTCTGGCATAAAGAATGCCTTTCAAGAGACAGTTGGTGCCAGAGGAAAACCTTATTGCTCTAATGTCAATACCCAGGGGGATGTGAAAGCCGAACATGTCAACATGTTATTTTTCAGCAACATACAGAGCTGCGTCACGGTCTGACTGCACTCATCATTCCCAAGTGAGTCTAATGAGACAGGGAAACTGGAGATACAAAGAAAATGAGGTCCTCCTTTTAAGTTTGCTTTAGAAATGAAAGTAATATTTCAATATCAAATGTAGGCTTTTCATAAAATACATGTGTGTATTTAACATTTACTAATTTGAGTAGAGGGTATGAAGAAAACCAATCTGGTATCCTGAAATCAACTTGCCATAATTAAAAAAAAAAAATAGAACACATTGCTATATAAATAGAATCCACTAACTCACCATGAGTTTTTCTTTTGTCTCTGTCTAAACCAAAGTTGTTTTGCCTTTGATGAGGTTGGACTGGGTAATGTTCAACTTGGTCCTCCACCCATTCAATATTTTGTCATTGTTTGTGGGGCTGCTCACTGTTCTACTCACCCCTATTCTAGTCCCTTTTTTGATCTGCAAAGTGGCTCTTTTAGCCTTTCTCCTTCTTCTCAAGCTGCCCCATCCCTCTTCCCTTTGGTCATTGATGGCTATACTTTCTACCTTAATGAAAATGTAGAGATTATGACCATAAATTCTCAAAACATTTTCCTCTTCCATCTCCAAATTTATATTTCTCTCTTTCTACTTTGGTCTTCCTAAAGAACACAACCGTTTTCTTCACTATCTTCCCAAGAATAGTCTCTTCACTTGAGCTCATGATCACATTTTTGTTAGGAACTACAGATTCATTTTTAACCCTTCTTTTTACGGAATTTTACTCTCTATCTTCTGAAGCCTTCTCTCAGCTCAAGGATCCTGAATTCAAAAAACTTCTCTCTTGAACTTAATTCTCTCTCAGGCAGCCTTAGTTCTCTCTTCCCACTTTACTCATCAATGTTCTGAACAGTTGTATGCACTTGCTTTCAATTCACTCCTGAAACCATGGGGCTCCTAATCCTATTACCTGAATAAGAGGCTCCACTCAGTAGTTGTCACTCAAAGATCTTGTAATTAAAAATGGTAATTGACTCTTCTAATTTCTCTCAGCCCTCTGGACTGTTATTATTGCTCCCAGTCCTTGTACTTTAAGTGTTGTCTCGTTTCTTCAGCCTCATTATGTAAATGTCAAATTCACTACCTATTACCTGTCCACTCTCTGTCCTTTGTTCCCCATGTCAATATCACATTTATTTACTCATTCAAGGATAAAACATTAGCATTCTCTTTTACTTTCCTTCCCTACTGTCTGCCCCACAAGAATAAATACACACACAGCATTCTCTCAGCCTCTTGCCTCTTGACTAACCTCTTCCCTCTACTGACACTTCTTGGATCATCATCATATTTAGCTCGCTTTGTTTCTGTGAAATTGGACATGAACCCTTTCCTTATAGTCCCTTCAGTATTCAATCATTCAAGAGAGTAATTAGAATAGGAACAAGAATGTGATTATACCAAACCCCTGCTAAAAACTTCTGTGTCTCTTGGGTCCCCCTAGACTGCACTTGAATTTTCTTTCTCTCTTGCCATGTTTTGTTACTCACATCAAGTGGATTGTCGTTCCTGAATTGAGTCATGATTATCTGTGTCTCTCCTTTAGCAAATATTGTTCCTTTAGCCTAGTACCTTCTGCACCCTTCCCTTTGCTGGGAAACTCTCTTTCTCTTCTTATGTTCCCATAGCCCTTTGTAAATAGCTCAGGAGATGTTCACGGTATTTTATCACGATGGTCTAAAATGCCAGGCCTCCACTGCCCCATAGTTAAGGAGCTTTGAATACATCATTGTTGCTCAAGAAACATTTTCATTACATGTGAATAAGTAAGTATCTTGAATTTCAAACCTAAGAAGGTGGGATAAAAATAACTTAGAAATAGGATCATCCGGACAAGGAAGTAGTTCAAGAATGAAGAAGACGGGACATCATTAATACATTAATTAAGTAGCAACCAAGAACTATAAGTTGTGGGAATGAGTAAAACGCAAGCTCATTTCTAGAACCCCCATTTAGACCTATTTCCATACCTTAATGATATGTTTCTAGATCCCCAGCACCCTCATATAGTCAAATTCCTATAAGACGAATTACAACCTGTTATGTGTTTTTGAAATGGGGTCATAAGAAGATGGTGAATGTTTCTGGACAAATGTATAGATCCAAAGGAGGAAAGTGGAGGCCAGTTCTCTGCAGAGATAGAGTTGCCAAAAATGACAGCGTAGGTATTGAGTGAGCGTGAGGACCTATCTAGAAGCTTCCTGAAGATAGAAAGAATAGGAACCCTCCAGTAAACACAGAATGGAATGTTTTCTGAAAATAAGCTAAAGCTTGTCTATGATCTGCAAACCTGCTTGTCGGTTTTAATTATTTTCCAAACTGTGTCTTGCCTTAAATGACATCCGAGCCTGTCTAATAATTTTCTGTGCTTGCCTCCATTGATTCATATTTAAAGACTATTCTAATTTGTGTAAAACTCCTCAAAAAATCCTCAAATTATCTAGCAAACCAATCCTAACACTTTTACATACATCAATTGAAATATATTCAAAATACTATCCACTCTAATATTACAGGGATTTTTCAGAGTGAGTTTAATGCTTTTTAAAATATTAGAAAATACCCAGGTAGCTGGGTAACTAAAAATCAGGTCCTGTGTAAATATAAACTAATGAAATTTTAGTTTCCATTCAAAATTTAATTCTCACTTTTCCCAGATAATGTAGTTTCTGGGAAAATAAATGTTTGTTATCCAATGTGACAGTGCATTTAAGTTAAATCTACCATTCATTTTATATAGCTTATGTAATTCTATTATTTTTTATAAGTTTACAAGAGAGAAAGATAGTTGAATAAAAATCATTGGTTTTCTTGCGCTATCAACTCTAGATTTAAATTCACTTGATTTTCTATAGGCGTTCCCTCTTCCCTTCACCCACCCTTCTACTTACATATCACTAGCAATGGAGGAGTTCCGGGACATAGACTTTGGAGAGAGGTCATAATCGCTGTCGGATCGATACAGGAAGGACTCTCGGCGTTGACTGTGGACAAAATTTGCTTGGAGAATTAGCCCAGAGCCTGGGCTAGTCATGGGATCCAAGGGACTTCGTCCCACAGATGTGCCATTGTCCACGTCAAAACTGAAAACAAAAGAGAAGGAATTATGTTGCTGTGAACACTTGCCTGTTGATGTTTTAGCAAAACGTTTAGCTTCTATTTAGGAATTGACAGTGGAATTAGCAGGAATCAAATTTACAGATGATTCCTGCTGTTAAAAAAATGATAATTCTGAAATAGACAATAGAAAAAAAAAAAAAAACCACACTGACTTCACATTCTTTTCCTGAGCTTTTTGATATTGTTGTTAAGTGACCAGGTACAAGACACAGGTATTTCTAAACTCAGTATCAGTTAAAAAAGAACCATTCTGCAAAAAACAGTCTTCTAAGTACAAAATTCCTTTTTGAAAAATAACAAATACATAGCAAATCACTAAATATGTGAGTTCAATTCAGCAAGTTCCCATCATATGCCTAATGCTGTCAGTCCCCTAAGAATGGGCTTCTCCCCCTACCTTGCCCACTACACCCATCCAACCAGTACTTTCTCCTGATCTACTTCTCTCCATCCCACTACCAACTCTCATCAACCATCATCAACGTTATTATAATAGCAACAATAGCCTTTCTACTGGTCTCTTGAAACCATTTTCTACCCTGTACCAACTATGATTCTTCCTTAAATGCAAACCTGACTACGTCACTGTTCAGTTTAAAATCCTTCTGTAAATCACAAGTGCGCTCACAATGAAATCCAGATTCCTTGGCAGACTGAAAGGCTTAACCATCTGCACTCAATTACAATTAATTGTCTTCCCAGCCTTAGCTTACAGCCTTCCTCCATTGGTATTCATGTTGCCTTCACTTAACCACCACCTCCTTGTCACAGGCTATCCCTGTCTAACCTTCTTTTCCGCTAACTACCCAACCTCCCTGTCCCCTGCCTAACTGCTTGCTATTCCCTCTGGAGGACTTGGCCTTCACCTGAAAGCCTGGCCTAATACTCCAGAGCTTTATGAAATGCCCTTTATTTATTTATGCTTTATTTAGGCTCCAAGATACTTTTCACTCTTTCTTGTGACAATTTACAATGAATTGAAAATGTTTATCATCTGGTCTCATTCTTAGCTTGTGAGCTTTCTGTAAACAGAGAATGGAAGTCTTGTTAGTATCACTGGCAAGTTGATATGGCTCTTCAAAAAACTTTACCAAGTAGTTTGAATGAATTGAGTGAATTAGAAGCACTACGATCAGCAATATAGATTTTAGAATTGGGAGAAAAATACTACCTCCCTCCCCACAGTTCTAAACATCATAGTCATTATAACCCAGATAAACTATCCACAAAGAGATTTTCTAGTGAAACATCAACCAGTATTAAAATAAAGTCAACTCTCATTATCCTTAGGAGAGTAAAGTGATAGATCAAGATAACCCAATAGGTATATACATTTCAAAGAATTGTTGAGTGAATAAATACAAATGAGTTCAAGTTTAGCAGTCAATCAACATTTTACCCATTAGAATCTTGTTTTTTGTTGGTTTTTTTTTTTTTTTGGCCAGGGCCAAGTTTGAACCAACCACCTCTGGTATATGGGGCCGGCACCCTACTCCTTTGAGCCCACAGGCACCACCCCCTGTTAGAATCTTTATCCAAACTATTAACCAGCTAATTTAAAGACACATTTTATTTTCTTTATGGGAATTATTTTTTTTTTTAATAGTTGTTTCTTTTCTTTTCTTTTTTTTTTTTTTGTAGAGACAGAGTCTCTCTGTACCGCCCTCGGGTAGAGTGCCGTGGCGTCACACAGCTCACAGCAACCTCAGCTCTTGGGCTTACGCGATTCTCCTGCCTCAGCCTCCTGAGCAGCTGAGACTATAGGCGCCTGCCACAACACCCGGCTATTTTTTTGTTGCAGTTTGGCCGGGGCTGGGTTTGAACCCGCCACCCTTGGCATATGGGGCCGGCGCCCTACTCACTGAGCCACAGGCGCCGCCCCTTTATGGGAATTATTAATGGAGTTATGACCCAAAGATTGGAAGCCAATGTAGAAGAGTAAGGCTTGAGGTATCATGGATCAATCTATGATCAAATAACACTAACTCTAAATCAATCCATCAAATAAACAGAAGAGAAAAAGCTCATAATCCAGCCTGACCTGATATAAGCATGTTCTCCAATTTAAAAGATTCTTAGAATTGTGTTTTCTTCCACTTGGTGCTGGAAGGACAATGAGAGACTATCTCGCTGAACAGACTCATTTTACAGACAAGGATACCAGGTCCCCGAAAAGTGAATTTACCAGTCAGTGAGCTAACTGGATTTAATAATCTGTTATTCCTGAAGGTCTTCCAGCTTTATTGCATAATCATATAAACCATAAATATATAACAGTAATTTGCTTGTGACACTCAAACAAGGGGTTTCTGTTTTCCCTGAATAGGCACTTTTGTATGTGGGACTTTGACAATCCTAACGAAGGCCAGAAGGGGAATGGGGCCTCTATCCATTTAATATATTTAGAAATCACAGGCAAGCTCTTCTTAGATATGTTTAATTAAATAGGAGTTAATTAAGCACCTACTATGAGCACACTAATATACAAAAATAAAAGATGAGCAATTAATTCAGGCTGGGATATGTGAGAAGTCTTCATGGAAGACTGATACAATATTTAAAGAGGGCTTTGGGGCTTGGTGCTGTGGCTCATGCCTGTAATACTAGCACTTTGGGAGGCCAAGGTGGGAGGATTTCCTGACATCAGGATTTTGAGACCTGCTCTCTACAAAAAGAATAGAAAAATTAGCTGAGAGTGGTGATGATGTACCTGTAGGCCAAACTGCTTGGTAGGCTGAGGGAGAAGGATAACTTGAACCCAGGAGTTCAAGGTTGCAGTGAGCTATGATCATGCCACTGAACTCTATCATGGGCAACACAGCAAGACCCTCTTGCAAAATTAATTAATTAATAAAGAGAGCTTTTGAAGGTATTCAATATAGAGCTGGAAAATATTAAAAGGTTTCTGTCTAGCAGAATTATAAAAGATTTCTCTTCTAAGAAGATAGTCTTGGCAGCTTTTCAGCATAAGAGAACCTATTAATAATAACGTGAATACATATACAAATGTTTCATGTTGATTTCCCTTGAATATTAAGGTGTTCTTATTGTTAAATAAAAAGGACAAAATACCATCACCTTGCTATGCATAAACGTAAATGTAGGAGACATAAGTTTGATTTTTATTTAGTTTTCTCAGTTCAACTGAGTAAATACTAAATTTTTAAAAAATCATATTTTGTATCATAATTTTTCCAATTGAATTAAGCAAATATTAACTTATACAGGCCTTTCACTATAAGTTTTGGGGCAAATATTGCTAAATATCTTAAAACATTTAAGATTTTAGCCACAATATTACATAGTAAAACTAAAATATTTATTAATAAGTCAGAAAATACTTGATTCTGGGGTCTTTCCTATTTTTCCTTATATGTTGCGATATTAAAATTTGGCCACTAGATGGAGATCATTTTCTTCAACAAAGAAAATGTATTTTAAATACCTTAAAAGCCTGTGTTATCTACTCATGAACACAACCTCTTAAATACTATCCAAAAAATAAAATTTCACAATATGCAGGAAGTAATTGCAAATTTTGATAAAATAACATTAATCTAAGTAATATTAGTATTAGCTCTACAGACAGAGAATCATGTAAACATGATTACTAATGTTTTATTAGACTTTTACTCAAAAAAAAAAAAAAACTCAGGGAGACTAAATTGACATTTCATAACACATCACTGAATACTTATTATGTTGCGACAAAGTAACATAAGTATCATTAGTAGTCTGGGGAATCACTCTCAATTTTGGTAACACAAGTTTTCTCAGAAAACAGTTTGTTTTGGAAGTGGACCTAGGATGTGAGATCATTTGTGTAATTGATTTCCATTCTATTAAATGCTCCTATAATCAAAATTCATTATCAAGGAAAGGATATATTCCTGAGAATCTCTATTCTGAAGCATGAACAAATGTCAGAATGACCTTACAGAAAAAAAGAGACTCTGTATTGTGAAAATTTCAACAAATAAACTGTTACATTTTCTATAACTTTAGATGAGCATTTGAATAAATACAGATGCATTAAACATAGCACTTCTGCACAAGGTACTTAACTAAGTCTCGTTAAGTGAGAAGAACATGAAGCAACTAGAGATAAAACCCAAAACATCTGACAACAGTATTAAACACTGTATAAACAGTGACATACTAAATTGTGCTATAGGCCATCAGAATATGTGATTTAGACAATGAAGTCACAAGGAGTTTAAGAAGCTGAAGGATGCACATCTTTGAAGGGCAGATAAAACATGTCCAGGCAGAATAAAATGGGGGTGGAGTGGAGGGTGTCCAGCAAAAATGAGGCAGCAAAAGCAAACCCAAGAAGGAACGAGAAACTCATCTGTATAAAACAGGAAATTTAGTTATCAGGTTCCACTTGAGGGTTGATATTAATGAACAGTGGGAACCTGTAAAAATGACAATTTTGTATGGTTCAACCTAGCAGGTGGAGCTGGATATGTCTGTGGAAAGCTAGGCCAAGGGAATCAGCAGAAGCTTGTTATAAAGAAATAACATCAGCTTCTAACACTGAAATCCCAGGGCCGTGAGAAAGGCAAGACTGTTACTTTTCACGTGTATAATTTCAAATTGTTCGATTTGTTAACATAAACGTATTGTTTTGGCAATTAAAAAGTAGAAAACAAATTAGAAAATGACAAAGAAAACAACCAACTAAAAGGAAACCCTCTTCCCTATAAAAGGTTTATTCATTAGATTTTTCAAATATTAGAACTAGGGAGCTTGCCTTTGGAGAGGTTAGTTTTGGATTTAAAAAGGGAATACTTTAGCACTCAGTGAGTAGTAAATCAAATGAGAATTAGACTACTTATTACTTAGTGACTTAACTTTCTGAAAGTTAGCCTAATCGTTAGTTTTAGGCTGAAATTATAGATGACTTCAAATAGGCTACTTACTTTTGAAATAACAGTTTACATGCATTCCATGTCGTGTTATTATTAATGAGACAGGAAGGTGATGAAGAGTAAGGTAACTGTGATCTTAGATGCTGGTATGAAAGGGATCAGTTGTAAATTTCCTAAACACATTCTCTAGCATATACTTGTATATGGTAAATTCTTTTTTGACTCACTGCCAATTAGGATGGAGCCCAAGCATAAGATGAGCATAAACTTTGGAAAGTAACTAAAGAATGGAGGGGAATAAACATAGCCAAGTATGATGATGGTAACAATAATACAATTTTTGGAGCGCTTTCCATGAGTCAGGCACTGTGCTTTAATACATACATTATCTCATCGAATCCTTGTGAAGCAGGCACTATATTTTCATTTGAGCATGAGCGATACAAGGCACAGAGAAGGCCTTGTATGTTGAAAAATGTGTTCAAGACCACACAGCTCACAGATGGGTTTTAAGCTCAAGCTGTCTGATTCTAGAGCACAGGAGAAGGGTCACTGTTGGTGTCTCTTTTAAGAAGTTTCCCACTAACCATTAAAAAAATATAAGAAACCCTTTTAGCTTTCCTCACTCTTTGAAAGTAACATTCTGATCATCTTTTAGGTCACATGTGTGCAGGCTAATTCTGGGACTATGTTTTCATCTGACTCAACACTTTGGAATTTGCCAAATTCCCTGATATTTCTAATTTTGAACATTACAGAAGGGGCTCAAATGAGTCTCTGCTATAACCCATGTGGCGGGTTTCTTCGTAGAGTTTGAGATTTCATTTGGATTTAAGGGAAGATCTGTGAGTCTATGAAGGGTCTTAGTGAATGGAACTAAGGGAGATGCTCTATTGTTCTACATACAGTAGAAGAACCTCCCTAGCTGACCACCTTCCTACACTGACCACCTCCTTAAGTTGACCTAATTTTCAAAGACCAGACATACACTGCATGTATGTATCAGTTCAGTCAGCCTAGTTCCTTATGTTGACGACCTCTGTATATTGACCAGTTTGTTCCAATGCCTTGGATAGTCAACTTACAGAGGTTCTACTGTATTTTCTTCCCTTAATACAATTCAAGAATGCACACATTCCTTGAAAGAACTTTTACCAAAAGCAGCTATAGATGATCACTTATGAGGGGGCTATAAGAGAAATGACTTAGATGTCCTGCTGCATTCAGAAGGCCATGTGTGGCTAGCACTACACAGGACCATTCCCTCTACAGGCCCATCCCTTCCTATGGAACCAGCACCGCACAAGAAACAAACAAAAATCAGAGCTACTGACCAACAAACACACTGCTCCCAGAGTGTACTCTCCATTTCAGTGGAATTACTGGGTGGTGGTGTAGTCCCAATCAACCTTCCATCTAGCTCCCTACTTGGCTGCTCCCATACTGCCTGTCTACTGACTTTGCAATTGTTCATCTTCTTAGGATCATTTTTCATCTTTTGGCTTGATCCTAGACAAAGATTTCCTGGTTTAAACATTTTTGTACCTCTTCTTGACCATCATCTGGGTTCTCCCCTGAGCCAGAGTTCTGCTACTATCCTGGGTAAATAGTTCCCCTCATCTGGCCTAGTCCTCAGGCCCCCAGTAGGAAGCCTGGAGGAAGTGAGAGACAGCGAGTGCCCCAGTGGAGCAGTTCCTAGGAGCTCCTATCAACAGCTCTCCCCTGTACCAAAGCATCTATGAAAGGCTCCACAGGAGCATCTGAGAGCTGCCTCTTCTGCTATGGAGTAAGAACATGCTAACAATATAAATCTACCAAAAATGTTCCTTTTGAGATGATTATTCGGAAGTTTGAAAACACACAGGTTAGATTTCAAATCTTGGTTCTGCCACTTTCTAGTTGCAAGCCCTTGAGGGGTACCTCAAAATTAATGTACCTTTCTAGAAGGCTTTCACTTCTTGATAAGGATAATTACAGCACCTAGTCTAGGGCCATTACAAGGATTAGAAGACAAAATGTTTGGAAAGCATTTATCACATTGCCTGGCAGCTAGTACCATTCTGTCATTTAGCAGCTATTGTTTTCACTTTTATTACTCTTTATCTTTCAGGGGCATCTTATATCTAAGCCACTCCCTTTACCTAAGCAGAATAGCAGAACCTAAAGGGAGAGATGAAAGAGGAAGGGAACTGAGGGCCACATCACATGAATCAACCCTGGCATTCAAAGAGGGGACAAATGATGGAGTCAGATTGCTCTTACAACTTCAGCTGCTTACCCACCTCCATCCCACTCTACAATTCCAGTCTGATAACACTGGGGCCAGGGTGGAGACTATTGATCTTTCCCTAGATATTCCTCATTGAGGAGAAAGAACTATTTCCTGCTAGGAAACATGGAAGGCCCGGAGGTCCCGACAACCTAGGTGGAGCTCCAGCTGAATATAATGAGCAGAAACATTCTTTCAGACCTCAGTCTGCAGGCAGAGGGTGTAGCTTGTGAACCTCAGGTCAAACTTACATTGCTGTTTATTTTCCTGTGCCCAACTCTCCCATGTATATTGCAGCCCATGCTGTTGGCTGTACAGTGGAATCAATTTTGGAACCTAGGCAAAGGGTGAGGTTAGGGGGATTTTTGTTTTTGAGTTAAAGGAAGAATAACTGGAACTGGATGATTACATACATTTTTTTCTCTTTATAATATTAAATATTTTACCCATTATTATCAATATCAAAAGGCTATAAAACTTGTTTGTAATTAATTCCAGTGGTATTTGTCCATTCAAAATTTCCCTTTAGGTCAAATATCCATTCTGGCGTGAAGAAAATACTGATTCTCAAAATTCACCATCTTAATATTTACTTTTTCTGATTATCTATAGAGATGAGACTGTATAAAAATAACATTTGTAGAGTGATATGATATGCACAGATGGCAGTCTTTCCCAATTAATCATAAAACTGCATATCAAACTTAAATAGGATATCTTGAGAGGACATGATATTTAGCTACTTTACTAGATTACACAGTTAAATGATACTACACACGTTACCTTGTGTCACAAATATGTTGGCACAGAGGATAGACATTTAAGAACAGGAACACTTTGCCCTTTGTTTTCACAGATGGTTTTTATAAACAAAATCCCAGCACAAAGATGAAGGGTACCTGCTTATTTATGAGTAAATATCAGGTGATCGTTGGAAATATACCACATTTGTTTCTGGCTTGTCAGTGACACTCCCAAGTAACATAGAACAATTAAGAAATTCAAGATGAAAAAGATGGCGTAAATTTGATCTCTGGATTGGAAATGAGAAGGGGTAAGTTTGACTTGCTAAGTAGCTTTTTAATGGAATGATATGGACAAGACCGATATTCCTGATAAATGTTTATTAGACTAGTATTATTGTTTGCCCCCCAATATATATGTTGAAGCACTAACCCCAATGTGACTATGTTTGCAGATA
This sequence comes from Nycticebus coucang, assembly GCF_027406575.1. Taxonomy (NCBI): domain Eukaryota; kingdom Metazoa; phylum Chordata; class Mammalia; order Primates; family Lorisidae; genus Nycticebus; species Nycticebus coucang. Next base: position 148,728,789 of record NC_069780.1, on the reverse strand, counting down.
GGGCCTGAGAGGAGGTGATAAAGGTTAAATGAAGCCATAAGGATGGGGCCCTTATCCAACAGTGCTGGCACCCTGATAAAAAGACAAAGAGACACAGAGTACTCTCTGTGCCCTGGGAGGACAGGATGAGAAGGCAGTCATCTGCAAGTAGGAAAAGAACCATCAATAGGGACTAAATCAGTGGCACCTTTGTCTTAGACTTCTCAGCCTCCAAAACTGTGAGAAAATAAATTTCTGTTACAGCTACGCTGTCTATGGTATTTTGTTACACGACCTAAGCTGACTGAGACAATCATAAAGCCCAAATCAAGAATTATTTTATTGGAGGTTTATAGTTTACTTTTTAATGATTATTTTTAAGAAAACTTTTTTTTTAACTGAAATTCTTCTTAAAAAAGGATCTTAAGTTATTTCTAACACTAATGGAGTAAAGCTCTTCCCCTTACATTTTCTTCTAAGAATTTTACAGAGATTCTTACCTCACATTTAAGCCTGCTGAGATGACATTTGTGTATGTTGTAAGATAAATGTCAAACTTTATTATTATTTTGCATGTGAAAAATCTAGTTTTCTCAGCACCATTTATTGGAGAAATTTTCCTTTCTCCATTACGAATTCTTGGCACCCTTGTCAAACATTAGTTAACCTTTTGTGTGGTTTTATTTCTAGGCTCTCTGTTCTGTTCCATTGGTCTGTCTGTCTTTAGACAGTACTATGCTGTTTTGAAAAATATAGCTTAGTAATATGTTTTGAAGTTGGGAAGTGTGACACCTGTAGCTTTGTTCTTCTTTTTCAAGATTGTTTTGGTTATTCAGGTTCCCATGCGGTTTCTTATAAATTTTAGCTTTTCTATTTTAGTTAAAAATGCCTTTGGGATTTTGATGAGGATTACATTGAATCTGTAATAACTTTGAGCAATAGGGACATTTTAATAATAATAAGTCTTCCCATCCATGGACAGCACAGGCAACAAAAGCAAAAACAGAAAAGTGAGATTACAACAAAATATAAAGCTTCTGCACAGCAAACAAAACCCCTCAATATCAAATGTTAAAAAAGGAATCCAATTTAAACCTCCACAATTAAAAAAAATAAACAATTAAAGAAATTGACATTTCTCCAAAGAAGATGTACCAAGGGTCAATAGGTATACGAAAAGGTGCTCAACATCACTATCATCAAGAAAAATGTAAATGAAAATCACAGATACTGCCTCATTCTCATTAGGAGAGACATTCTTTTAAAAAATGTTGGCAAGGATGTGAAATGATTGGAATCCTTGTACACTGATGGTGAGACTGTAAAGTGATGCAGCTGCCATGGAAACTAGTATTGAGGTTTCTAAAAAAATTAAAAATAAAACTATCATATGATCTACCAATCCAGCTTCTGGGTGTTTATCTTAAAAATATGTGATCAGTGCATCAAAGAGATATTAGCACTCCTGAGTTCACTGACACACTCATCACAATAATCAAGGTGTGGAAACAATATAATGTATGGATGGATGGATGTATGAATAGGCAAATATGATATATCCACACAATGTAATGTTATTCAGCCTCAAATGAAGGAAATCCTGTCATGCACAACTGCATGGATAAACCTTGAGGACATTATGCCAGGTGAAATAAGGCAGTCACAAAAGGCCAGATACTGCCTGACTCCACTTACATGAGGAATCTAAGGCATTCAAACTCATAGAAGCAGAAAGTTTGAATGGTGATGGCCCGGGATTAGGTGGAAGGGGAAATGGGGAGTTGTTACCAACGTGTATCAAGTTTTAGTCATGCAAGTTAAATAAATTCTAGAGATCTGGTATAGGGCATTGTGCTTACAGCTAAAAGTAACATGCTGTTCACTTAAACATTTCAGAGGGTAGATTTCATGTTATGTGTCCCTATTTTTATCATAATAAAAAATAAAAAACATCTCAGATGGGCCTAATATGAGGCTGTGCTGTTAGACTCTAGAGACAGTGGCAATGTGAAGTCCCCATTTGCAATTATTATGTAGAAATAACAACACCCTCCCCACAGGAGGGTGTAATTTCATGCAGGCTGCACCGTGATTGAGGATAAAACAAGTAAGCATATATTCCTTTTCTTAACATACTGTTATTATTTGATGATCTTAAATATAGAGGGAAGAGCAAAAAACAAAACAAAACAAAAACAAACAAACAACAACAACAAAAAAACACTGCTCTCCAGGCTGGGCTGGACCTGAGAATCCAGTTAATAAAGATGAATTCAATTTTAACTTGGATTAACTTTCCTTGTGTTGTTTGAAACAGGTTGCTACCAATCATTTGCTTTCTTTTTTTTATTTATTTTATTTTATTTTTTATTATTAAATCATATCAAGGGGTACAATGTGCTGGTTTCATATACAATCTGAAATATTTTCATCAAACTGTTCAACGTAGCCTTCATGGCATTTTCTTAGTTATTGTATGTAGACATTTGTATTCTGCCTTTAGTAAGTTTCGCCTGTACCCATTCTAAGATGCACCATAGGTGCGGTCCCACCCATTACCCTGCCTCCACCAAAACCTCCCCCCTCCCTTCCCCTTCCTTGGCCCTTTCCCCATAGTCTTGTGATATAGTTGGGTTATAGCCTTCATGTGAAAGCTATAATTTAGCTTCATAGTAGGGCTGAGTACATTGGATACTTTTTCTTCCATTCCTGAGATACTTTGCTAAGAAGAATATGTTCCGTGTAAACATGAAAGAGGTAAAGTCTCCATCCTTTCTTTAAGGCTGCATAATATTCCATGGTATACATGCACCACAATTTGCTAGTCCATTCGTGGGTCGATGGACACTTGAGCTTCTTCCATGACTTAGCAATTATGAATTGGGCTGCAATAAACATTCTGGTACAGATGTCTTTGTTATATTGTGATTTTTGGTCTTCTGGGTATAATAAACCTAATAAAGGAATTATAGGATTGAATGGCAGGTCTATTTTTAGGTCTCTAAGTATTCTCCAAACATCCTTCCAGAAGGAACGTATTAGTGTGCATTCCCACCAGCAGTGTAGAAGTGTGCCCTTTTCTCCATATCCATGCCAACATCTCTGGTTTTGGGATTTTGTTATGTGGGCTACTCTTACTGGGGTTACGTGATATCTCAAAGAAGTTTTGATTTGCATTTCTCTGATGATTAAGGATGATGAGCTTTTTTTCCATGTGTTTGTACATCGTGCATCTGTCTTCTTTAGAGAAGTTTCTCTTCAAGTCCCTTGCCCACCCTGAGATGGGATCATGTGTTCTTTTCTTGCTAATACGTTTGAGTTCTCTGGGGATTCTGGTTATTAAACCTTTATCGGAGGTATAACCTGCAAATATTTTCTCCCATTCTGAGGGCTGTCTGCTTACTTTACTTACTATGTTCTTGGCTGTGCAGAAGCTTTTTAGTTTGATCAGGTCCCAGTAGTGTATTTTTGATACTGCTTCAATTACCTGGGGAGTCCTCCTCATAAAACATTCACCCAGGCCGATTCCTTCAAGAGTTTTCCCTGCACTTTCTTCCAGTATTTTTATAGTTTCATGTCTTAAGTTTAAATCTTTGATCCAGTGAGAGTCTATCTTAGTTAATGGTGAAAGGTATGGGTCCAGTTTCAGTCTTTTACAGGTTGCCAGCCAGTACACCCAGCACCATTTGTTAAATAGGGAATATTTTCCTCACTGAATGTTTTTAATTGGCTTGTCAAAGATCAAATAATGGTAAGTAGCTGGATTCATCTCTCGGTTCTCTATTCTATTCCAGACATCTACTTCTCTGTTTCTGTGCCAATACCATGCTGTTTTGATCACTATCGATTTGTAGTACAGTCTCAGGTCTGGTAGCGTGATTCCTCCTGCTATGTTTTTATTGCTAAGTAATACTTTGGCTATTCGAGGTTTTCTCTGATTCCATATAAAACGAAGTATTATTTTTTCAAGATCTTTAAAATATGACAATAGATTTTTAATAGGAATTGCATTAAAATTATATACTGCTTTGGGTAGTATTGACATTTTAATAATGTTGGTTCTTCCCAGCCAGGAGCAGGGTATGTTTTTCCATCTGTTAACATCTTCAACTATTTCTTTTCTTAAAGTTTCATAGTTCTCTTTGTAGAGATCTTTCACATCCTTTGTTAGGTATACTCCCAAATATTTCATCTTCTTTGGCACTACTGTTAAAGGAATAGAGTCTTTGACTGTTTTTTCGGCTACGTTATTGGTATATATAAAGGCTACAGATTTATGGGTGTTGATTTTCTAGCCTGAGACATTGCTGTATTCCTTGATCACTTCTAAAAGTTTTATAATAGAATCCCTAAAAAGCTAAGCAAAGAAATTTTAGATTTATACTTAACCATTCAACATCTGGACGTAACAGACATCTACAGAACATTTCATCCCAACAAAACTGAAGACACATTCTTCTCATCAGCCCATGGAACATACTCCAAAATTGACCACATCCTAGGCCACAAATCTAACCTCAGCAAATTTAAACAAATAGAAATTATTCCTTGTATCTTCTCAGACCATCATGGAATAAAAGTTGAACTCAGTAACAACAAGAACCTGCATACCCATACAAAAGCATAGAAGCTAAACAACCTTATGCTGAAGGATAGATGGGTTATAGATGAGATTAAGAAGGAAATCACCAAATTTTTGGAACAAAACAACAATCAAGACACAAATTACCAGAACCTCTGGGATACTGCAAAGGCAGTCCTAAGAGGGAAATTTATAGCACTGCAAGCCTTCCTCAAGAAAATGGAAAGAGAGCAAGTTAATAATTTAATGGGACATCTCAAGCAACTGGAGAAGGAAGAACACTCCAATCCCAAACCCAGCAGAAGAAAAATAACCAAAATCAGAACAAAATTAAATGAAATTCAAAACAAAAGGATTATACAACAGATCAATAAATCCAAAAGTTGGTTTTTTGAAAAGATCAATAAAATCTTTGGCCAACCTAACCAGGAAAAAAAGAGTAAAATCTATAATTTCATCATTGGAAATGATAACAATGAAATAACAACAGACCCCTCAGAAATTCAAAAAATCCTTAACGAGTACTACAAGAAACTCTACTCTCAGAAATATGAAAATCTGAAAGAAATCGACCAATACCTGGAAGCACGCCACCTACCAAGGCTTAGCCAGAATGAAGTGGAAATTTTGAACAGGCCTATATCAAGTTCTGAAATAGCATCAACTATACAAAATCTCCCTCAAAAGAAAAGCCCAGGACCAGATGGCTTTACATCAGAATTCTACAAAACCTTTAAAGAACTAGTACCTATATTACTAAACCTCTTCCAAAATATAGATAAAGAAGGAATATTACCCAACACATTCTACGAAGCAAACATCACCTTGATACCCAAACCAGGGAAAGACCCAACAAGAAAAGAAAATTATAGACCAATATCACTAATGAATGTTGATGCTAAAATACTCAAGAAGATCCTAACAAACAATCCAACAACACATCAAAAAAATTATACACCATGACCAAGTCAGATTTATCCCAGGCTCTCAAGTCTGGTTCAATGTACGTAAATCTATAAATGTAATTCAGCACATAAACAAAGTAAAAAATAAGAACTGTATGATTCTTTCAATTGATGCAGAAAAAGCTTTTTATAATATCCAACATCCCTTCATGATCAGAACACTTAAGAAAATTAGTATAGTAGGGACATTTCTTAAACTAATAGAGGCCATCTACAGCAAACCCACAGCCAACATAGTATTGAATGTAGTTAAATAGAAATCATTTCCACTTAGATCAGGAACCAGGCAAGGTTGCCCATTGTCTCCATTGCTCTTTAACATTGTAATGGAAGTTTTAGCCATTGCAATTAGGGAAGAAAAGGTGATCAAGGGTATCCACATAGGGTCAATCATTTGCTTTCTGAGATCACTTGTATTTCCAAAATGCAGTCTTCCTCAAAACTTGGCTTCTTCAAGCTAAAGCCCAAAGAGGAAACAGTGTCTTATTAACAAGTGTTTCTGTATTTATTTATTTTTTTCTTCTAGAGAAACCAAAATTGCTTTAATAAGCCCACATTGGAACAGTGATATTGTAATGATATGTCGCCTTCTCTTCCCCACCACGGACACATAATGGTGAGCCCCCTTCCCCTCCACTGCTGACATTGTCATGGTACACTCCCTGCCCCTCCCTACCACTGATACTGTCATGGTGCTCCCCCTTCCTCTCCCCACCACTGATACTGTCATGGTATGCCTCTTCCCCTCCCCACTCCTGATACTGAATGGTACCTTCCCTTCTCCTCCCCACCCACAAACATTTATTCTTTATAAGGCAGACAATGCAATCAGGCTAAAAAGTAAATCAGATCCCTTCAAGTCCCTGCTCACCATCCCTTCATGGTGTCCTATTTTATTCAGAGTAAATATTACATCCTTATAGTAGCTCACGGCCTTCTGTAACTTGGGACTCTGGCACCTCTCTGGTTATATCTTATACCTACAGCTCTTCCTCTTGCTCACTCTGCATCAGCCTCTTAGTCCCTTGTTGGTCTTTAAATGCACATGTACACCTTGCTCAGGGCCTTTGCACTTGGAGTTCTCTCTGTCTGGAATATTTTTTCTCTAGATATCAGCTCAATGTTACCTTCATTGTGAGATATTTTCATGCTATCCTATTTTAAATTGTCATCTATAATCTCCTAGCTTTTTTTACTTTACATTTAATTTTTCTCCACAGCATTCAACAGCCACTGATAAACTTTACTTTTTACTTGTTTTGTTTATAATCTTATTCTCTCTAGAATGTTAGTTCCACAAGTGTGCAGAGATGTTTATTTACTGTGTTCATTAATGTATCCACAGCACCTACAGTAATGCCTTGCACACATTAATTGTAAATATTCACACTGTGAATGCATATATATCTTCAGATGCAATGCTCAGTGCTTACTATATCTTGGTTGCCATTTATTTACCAGGGTTATCTGTGCAGTGCTTCTTCCAATGTACTTAATTGTAATTTTTAAATTTGGCTAGAAATTGGTCACTTGTTTAAAGAAAGTCCTATCAATTAATGAGATTGATTAGTTTGAAAAAAAAAATGATGTGGAAAAGCACTTAGGAGGCATTTTGATGAGGGTTAATTTGCATATCTCCCTGTTTGAACACCAATCAGCCATGCAATCAAGGGTGAGATCTAGGTTTTGTGGCACACAAAAGTTATACAATTTTGAGAGTCTGCTTTGAGAAAAATAACGCAAAAAATTCTTACTTTTTCAGATCTTATAAAAATCTACAATTAGGTGCAGACAATTAGGCTGAAATGTGTAGACATGTAGTACTCCATCTTATTTTTTTTTTTTTTAAGGTAAATTTTTTTCATTTATTTATTTATTTTTTTTTTGTAGAGACAGAGTCTCACTTTATGGCCCTCGGTAGAGTGCCATGGCATCACACAGCTCACAGCAACCTCCAACTCCCAGGTTTACGCGATTCTCTTGCCTTACCCTCCCAAGTAGCTGGGACTACAGGCGCCCACCATAACGCCCAGCTATTTTTTTGTTGCAGTTCAGCCGGGGCTGGGTTTGAACCCGCCACCCTCAGTATATGGGGCCAGCGCCTTACTGACTGAGCCACAGGCGCCGCCCTTTTAAGGTAAATTCTTTTAATTTTTTTTTTTCCTTTTTCTTCCTTGTCCCTCCTTTTTTCTTGATTTTTCCCCTTTGTCTGTTTCTTTCGTAGCCCAAATTTCAAAAAACATACTCCTCATATTTTTCAAAATCTGCCTTGTTATCATATTTACACATTTTATTCTTAAGATTAGTGAGTATTGCCTGATTCTGGAGAGTAGGGAGAGATTCCACTAGGTTGGGAAATGAAATCCCTTTGAAGTTCTGAAAAGGGATAATCTTTAAACCACAACATCTTTGCAGAGATTGTGATTTACTTTTTCAAAGGTGAGTTTTTAAAATGTGATTCTCAAATGGATCCTTGACATGTATTTAGACTTATTAAAAATTAATTTAGAAAAGGTTTGGAATTCATAAGAATTATTAAATAATGAATCCTTTGTAAGAAAACTTAAAATTAAAAATATATTAAGAAGTTTGACTATGTAAGATTATTATTAAGAACAAAAATGGTAGTAGTTCTACTACTTGAGTCTGATTCTTTTTGACTAGTGGATATGAAAGCTCACATACTATGTTTTTCTCTAGGTCTGGTCTCTCCCTCAAACAGGTCAGGAAACCATTCACCAGCCCTACTATTAAATCTATTTTGGAGAAGTGATATTACTTAGTTTCCAACCTCAATGACCCAAACAGATGGATTTTCCATTTTAATGGGGGTAGAGAGAACAGAGAAGGGTTTTAGAGATTTGAGTAGCCTGAATTATATCCCATTTCTTCAGTCTTAATAGAGTGACACAATAATAAGAATATTATTATGATGATTATAAACAATCGCTCTCTTCTGCAATTCTTTTAAAATATATCATGGAGAGTAAGAAAAACATACACACTCACCCCAGACAGCACACATCTCTTTTTGTAACAGATACATTAAAAACAGCTTTCTCTCATGATTCCTTATATTGGGTGAATTATGCATGGTTGTAAATTATATTTTAAAGGTTTTAAGACATTGTAAGGACTGTCTAAAGTGACTGTAGGATCTACTTCAACAATGATTTTGAAGAACAAAGAAATATTTTCATATTTCCCTGAATGGTTCTATATGTAATCCTACCTAAAGGCAAAATCACCCTGGAAAAGCAGAGAATTCAGTCATCAGGACCGTAACTGTGACAAACTCTACTGTCCGTCAAACTCCATTTTCTGCTTGTTCCTGGGAATTTAAGAAGTCCTCCTTTCTATGCCTCCCTTGCAATTAGATTTGGCCACATGACTGGATGTGAGCAGGGATACTGCGTGCCACATACAGGCCTGGCTCATACCTGCCCCCACATGCTCATCTCGGTGCTCTTTTCTCTGCTAAAACGAATGCTTCAGAAACACAAAAGATGGTGGGAATGCAATATGCAAAAATCCTGGTCCTGACTGAGAGAAGGGCAGCTGCCTCCTCCTGCTAAATACCACCCTAGAAACGTTACTTGATGAAAAAGGAAGTTAATGTTTAAGGCGTTTAACATGGGGAGCTTATTTGTTAGCATCATAGCATTTAAAGCACAGTATTACACAAGACTGAACTGGCTGGACGAAAAGCATGTTAACTGCTCCAACATTCCCCCCTCAGCCTTCCGCTGGCCAAGTGAAACCAATTGTCTCTTTACTCCAACCACTTTCACACTTGATTTATGATTTTGGTTTTGTTTTATTTAACCCCTCATCTTCCTTGGTTATCCATATTTTCATTAAGACATTTATTATTATTCAACTGCTTGAGAGATGTTCAAGAATTATTTTATAATCATTGCACACAGTTGTGATTATTTTGTGGAGTGAAAGTCAGTCCAGTTCTGTTCTGCCTTGATGAGAATCACTGAAGATACAGAGGGTCAGCTCCAGTTTGAAGCTGGCGCATGACCTAGTGTAAAGATTACAGAAGAAACACAGGGCCAAGAGTCACTGATGCTTAGGATTTGTACCCACGCTTCACGTGAGCCAGCGAGGATTCAGAACACCAGATCAAACTAGGTTTGTCTTCAGATCTCAGAAGCGTAGGCTCCAAAACTTTTAAAAAGGCAGATGAGATTATATTAAATTAAAAAGCTTCCATATTTTGAAGAAACAATCAACAGATTGAAGAGACAATCTGTTGAATGGGAAGAAAATATTTGCAAACTCTTCATCTGACAAAGGACTAATATTCAGAATGCGCAAGAAAATCAAACAACTTAAAGGGGGGCAAAGTACATGAATAGATATTCATCAAAAGAAGACATATAAATAGCTAATAGGTATAAGAAAAAATGTTCAACATCAATACCCATCAAGGAAATGAGAATCAAAACCACAAAATGATATCATCTTACTCCAGTTAAAATGTATATTATTATGTCTGCTGGTAAGGATGCAGAGAAAGAAGAGCTGTTATACACCATTGGTGAGAATGCAAATTGGTACAACCACTATGGAAAACAATATGGAGATTTCTCAAAAAAAATAAAAACAGAACTGTCGTATCACTGAGTATTTAGCCAAAGGAAAAGAAGTCAGTACATCAATGGTGTGCATACACCTTATGTTTATTGCAGAACTGCTGACATAATAAAGATGTGGAATCAATTTAAGTATTCATCAATGGACAAATGGATAAAGAAAATGTGGTATATATATAATGAAATGCTATTTAGCCATAAGAAGATGAAATCTGTCATTTGTAGCAACAAAGATGGAACTTGAGATTATAACATTAAGCAAAGTAAACCAGGCACAGAAAGACAAAAATCCCATGTTCTCACTCATATGTAGGAGCTAAAAAAGTAGATCTCATGGAGTTAGTGAGTACAGGTATCCCCAAAGTTGCCCTTAAAGTTGCCATACATAGGGAAAATGGGAAATTGTAGGCTAAATGTACCTTTATGTACAAAATATTCATTATAAATTTTACAAAATATTCTCTACATATTGGCCACTTCTTAGTAAAATTTTGTAGAATGACAGTAACCAGAGGCTGAGAAGGGTGTGTCAGTGTGTGCATTGCAGGGGGATGCAGAGAGGTTGGGTAATGGGGACCAACATACAGTTAGATCAGAGTTAAGTTCTAATGTTCCATAGCAGAGTAGGGTGACTACAGTTAACAATCATGTGTTGTATTTTTCAAACAGCTAGAAGAGAGACTTGAAATGTTCCCAACACATAGAGGTGATAAGTACTTCAGGTTATGGGTACCCTAAATACCTTGACTTGATCATTAAACATTCTATTCATGGAAAAACTATCACATATACCCTATAAGATACACAAATACTACATATCAATAAAAAATATACACCCAAATTGGTTGCGCTTTATTCAGAATGTGATTCTATAATAAAACAATATTCTGAATGTGCATATTTCTAGGGTTATGGGTGAGAGTCTATGGAAAAAAAATCTAGAAGTATTCCATGGTTTATCCAAATCTGGTCCAGAGTCATTCTTCACTGTTGTCTAGTTCACCTGCAAAATCAAAGTGGAGTTGGTTCTTCAGCCTGGGAATGTTGTTGGTTGAGTCAGGTATCTAAGGCCTGTCCTGTTCTGAACTCATAGATTAAGTGCCCTTCTAGAGCCAAATGTCTCTCTTTAGGGAGGGATAGCAGGTAACCTGGGGCATTTTGTTGGCTACAGAAACCATGGGAATGGTGGCAAATTTCAGCTCTCCTTCACTGAGCTTCCATGTGTTTCTGCTATTAGGGATACTTTATTGCTATCTCAGAGATCAAACTCAAAGGATCAACACATCCTGAGGGGGACAGAGTAGGTCACAGAGAGAGTCATTCATCTACTCCACAAATATTCACCAACAACTACCTACTACTGCCAAACTGGGACATTAAGAACTGCAGCCATGGCATTGAGCTTCTGGTCCTAAATTAAACTGGGACTTTTTTCTCCTTCATGATGACCAAATTCATGGTGAGACTGTTTATAAATCCTGTTGAGTTGCCACGTCCACAGCCAAGATCCACGCACAGCTGTTTTCTACATGCATTTGACCTCTTTCCTCATCATCTCAAGTTGAGAAGCAATGTTCATTGCTCACCCTCTAAGATTTGACATTAACTGTGTGTTTAAAAAAATCAAGTTAAGTTTTGTTTCTTTAGCCATTAAAATTCCTCTCATTTTTATGTAATGATAGCTCTCAAATATTTGGGTATAGTCATCCATTTTGCACCAACTCACCTATTTTCTGATTAGTTATGGTGTTCAACCATGTTTATTTTGTATTTTTTCCCCTCTTTTTAGAATTCATTCTGTATAAGCTTGGCTCTCATTTTATTTCCCACTTATACTCTCTTTGAAAAATGACTTATGCTTTTAAAATGAAGAGTCCAAAATGGTACATGGAGCTCTGAGTACAGGGTAAACAAGGCCATCTGTAATGAAACAGCCTTTCAACTCAGCAAAGATTTCTCTAACTGGCTATAGATGGTCATGCCAGAATCTCAGATTTAATGTTTCCTAATAGCAATTGTAATTGTTTTGATTTCTGGCCTGTAAAATATTTAGTACACTGTACTACCACCATGTAAATATGTAAACAGAACTTCAATCTCCAGCCTGCTTATGTAAAATGAACATCAGTGGTGGATAATTTTAAATGTTCTTAGTTTTAAAGAAAAATACGTGTTATAAAATAAATTCTGCTCTTTTTTTCATACATTAAACTAAGATAATCTAAAAAAGTCTAGATGCCATTTTTAAAAATTTAACTTGGAGGGAATAAAAGAACCCAAACATGATTATATACTTTGCTGACCTTTGAAATTTAATTTTGACCAAATTTCAAAAATAGGCCTTGAGAATTACAGAGTGAGCAGATGCCTGTACCTCATGAAACCCAGATGGGAGCTTTTAGAAGCATTCAGTGTAGGTATCATCTCTGTTTTTTCATATCTGTAAAACTTTTTGAAATCGTACAAAATATAACTTTCTTACCCTTTTGTTTTCCTTTCTCTGAAAAACTGTGAAGTCAAATTTAAATTTGACGAGAGGGGAAAACAAATCCCAAACCACCTCTACACCTATCCGGCTTCTGGCTTCTTCCTACACGGCTATCCCATAACCTCGCAGTGCCATGAGGAGTTACAATATCTTGTATGCCGCTAATCCCAGGGAAGTATGTGAGCCCTGAGGCCACAAGAACAGAATCTCTTGGGGCACCTTTGCTGCTTTACCCATTTATCATGTCCATGGGCTCCATCTCTGCCTGTGACAGTCCTATCACCTGTCCTGGGAGACAAAAGAATTCCTCCCAAAGGCCTTTCCCTCCCTATGTCTCTCATGTCCTTCCATGCCCTTTCTGGAGCCCTTTTATAACGATTGTTCAGTGGAATTCACACAGCAATCTGGGCCACAGGCTGTGGGAGCGGGATGTTGGGTTGTTACCCTCACTGACAGAAGAGGAATCTGAAGTTCAGGAAGGAAGGGCATGTTGGGCACAGAGTCTCTTAGATTTAAGTGGCTAAACTGTGGTATGAACCAAAATCTTTTGATCCTTGGATTAAAGAGTTAAATGAAGGATTGAATAACTGGATTACTTTTAATTTCATAAGACTTAAAACAAAGACAAACAGTTTAACGTCCCCTTTTAGAGTGCATTTACAGATGTTATGTAGCTGAGCACAATGTTGAAGACCTTTGCATAGAACCTGACATTTTGCTGAAATGAATGGATGTGTTTACACACCTATAAATAATGGAACAAAACAACTTGTAAGTGGTTATAACAAGAATTCTACATTTTGGTAAGCTTGTTAATCAGCCTAACAACACTGTGATACCTTAAAATGTTTGATAATACCTATAAAAAGATATAGCAAACAATGATCTGGTTAAATTAATTAAACATATCAGACTAGCTTAGATAAAGGAATAACCACTGTATTTTCTAAAAATACTTGAGATAAAAGAATGTAGTTCTTTTTAACACAAAGAACTAAGCCTGGGCAGTCGTACTGGGTTAAGAATCGGAAGCCCTGAGTTTGAGTTCTCATTCCACCACTACCTACTTGTGATTTTGGCAAGCCTCTTGCTTCTCGTGGACTTAGTTACTTCATCAATAAAATAAAGATATTGATTACCAGTCATTCTCAATTTCTGATCTACACATAACTTTGGAAAGGCCTTTAAAATACAGCTTCTTAGGCCTCCTTTTAGAAATGCTCAGAATGGAGCAGGACCCAGGAATAGGTATTTTTAAAAAATTGTCAAATCAATGCAGCCTGTTGCTGATTTCCAAGCTACCTTTTAGCTTCAGCATGCCTGGTTCCAACCGGATAACACTGATCTCAGCTCACAGTCCTCTACCCTGGGCTCACTTGGGAGGGAAGGTGTGCTAAGACAAAGCTGTCCTCGCTAGACTATCACAACTGTCTCCTGGGCCGTGTCCCCACCAGGTGCCTTGCTCCTCCACACCACTCTCTACAGGGCTGCTGGGATTGTATGTGTGGTTGAATGGAAGGGCGAAGGGAAGAAAGGAAGAGAGGAAGGGTAGAGAAGAAAGGAGGGAGGGAGACAGGGAGAAAAGGGAAAGAGGGAGGGAAGGAGGAAAAGGAGATAGTTTAAAGTGGAGGGAAAATGTGATTACATTACTTCCTTGCATAACTACTCTTGTTTGTAAAAAGTGAATTAAAATTCTTTATCGTGGCTTTCACGTTACTTTAAAAACTGGCCCTAAAACCTTTAAAATCTTGTCTCTGATTTTAAAATCCTGTCTCTGATCCCTCCAAAGACATTTTGCTCATACTGTTCTCACTGTCCACAGTACATTTTACAGATGATGAAGTTTTAGTCAACTCTACCAGTTTTTGCCTCATGAAATCTTTCTTATACTTTAAAGCTCAACGTATGGTAACCAACATGTAATATGCTAATTCTTCTCTCTGCAGTTCCAAACATCTTATTCACACCATCAATGAAGCATCAGCCTGAGACATTGAAACTGGCTTTGGATACATTTCTACCCTTATCAACTGCCCCTGCCCAGCTATTTTGGGCGGTGGGGCTAACCCCACTTACCTTACTCATCATAACAAAATTAGCATTTATGCTTTATTTTACCACCTTTCATTCAAATATCTGCTTGGCTGTCTATAACATTTTTGTGAAACAGATATTACTGTTGGCTCCTTTTATGCAGAGGCTAACTGACGTGCTGGTTAATGATACAGTTGAGATTTGAACCCAGATCCTGAGAATTCAAACATTATGTTTTTCCTATGCTACTTCACAAGGCATTAGCAGACAGCAAGAGTTCAACAAATGCACAATATTTGCTGAATGAATGATTTGGTGAACGAATGAGGTGAGAAGAGGCAGCTTGATGTCCTGAGAAAATAATGGTCTCTGGTCTGTGTTTGCATCTTGAATCTGCTACTGGCTGGCCAGACGATGTTGGACAATCTGCTTAGCCTAGCTCAGCTTCCCTTTCTTCCTTTATCACATGGAGAAACAGTATTGTCCTCATAAAGGGGTGTGTCTGTGTACGAATTCAGTGATTCAAAATCCATAATGTGCCCTTTTCCTATGCATGTGCAGAGCAAGTCCTCATTGTACGTTGGCTTCTTTACTTTAGTGTGAAACAGTCATTTAGTTTTATTAATTGCATCAGTACATATGTGCCTGCCTACAGAGGGCTCATTTATTCCTGAAATTACAATTTCTCATTTCCAGTTAGAAACAGTAAGAGCCACTGTAGGATGGCAGTTAAGAACATGGGTGTTCTCATTATCTGACGCCTATTTCGTTTATCTGTAGTGTCAGATATTGTGAAAATTATGCACGAATTTTTTTCCTTTCTTTGCTTATCAGCTTTCATTACTATTTGTGTATTTAATGTGTGGCCCAAGACAACTCATAGTCTTCAAATGTGCAACAGAGAAGAAGAAAAGGTAGGGCGCCTCTGGCTGTTCAAAACCTGATTCTCTCCCTTTTCAGCTGTGCGAACTTGGCCAAGTTTCGCTCCCTCCAGGCCTTTGTCTCCTCCGCCGAGGAACAGAGCATTTAGAATAATGCCTAGGATGTGATGAGCCCTGTACTTGTTACCGTTTCTTGGGTTATGCAGGCACATAGCTAACACAGGTAAAAGGCATGCTTAACCCAGGACGAATATTTGCTCTTTGTGCTTCTAACCAAAATTGATAACTCTTGTAAAATAGGAACAACAGTAAACTAGAACTCTGTTATTTCTAATCAGATGTGTAGGCAATCATAACTAGAAGAGCATTTGAAGAACACGTATATGAAAAAGAAAATAGAGGGGTGAATTTTGTATTTAATAACAATGAAACATCAGCTCTCAAGTACTTATGAGTGGAGTAGGGAAAAAGGCCATCTGACTTTTGTTGAGCACCTTGGATTATTACCTGAGGGTTTCAAATAACTAAAACGGTTTCTTCTTTTCCTTGGCTCTACCATTAAATAGAAATAATTGGAAGGAGAGAAAAATGCGTCCTGTTTTAGAAATGGTTCTTCCAAATCAGTATCCCTTTTGAATACTCTATGAAAGGCTCTATTTCACCTGAGAATCAATTTCATACACACTTCCAAAATAGTTCAAAAGGGTAATAACAAAAATAGACTACCTAGAGGGCTAAAACATGGCAAGCAAAACGTGCTAATAATCTCTCTCACCCCCATATTGGCACACATCATGTATACGGTAAGGGCAAAGGGCAATGATACTTTTGACCTTTAGATGGTAAGAAACACGAGATCAGTGTCTTCTGGAAGATATTTTTTGCATAGGGACAATGTTGAGATGCCCTCGGAAAGGTCATCTTTGAAATGTGGAGATTAAGTTGCGTCTAGAAGGCCAGATATTCCTGTTACCAAAATAAATACAGCTTAAGCAACAGCAAACATGGGAAAGGGACCAAGAAATAGGATTTTCTCCATCTCTTTACTGGAAATCTGTATGGTAGTAAAATAGTCAGCAAACTATTTTAAGGAGTTAGCATTTAAATCTACCACATAGGGTTAAGTATCAATGCTATAACTGCTGTGTGTCGATAGAACTATGCCTTCTCCTGAAAACTTCCATCCCATGACGATGTCTCTGAGAGAAAGTGCAGTCTTTAACATAGTTTTCATAGATTTAGTAATGCTGATCACTTTGCTGAAATGTCTCCTTGAAGGAGAACTTACTATCGGTGAAAAACTCCTCAACACTGCTCTCCACCATTACTTTCCTGGACGGAATTAGAGCTGATATCCTCACAGCTCTCAAGGGCAAGCCCAGCCAGACAGTCCTCAGGTGGGTGTCTCACTGCATTGGACCTGGCTGTCACTGTTCTATGGGACTTTTTGTCCAAGGGTAACACATCATCGTAATACATAGTAACAATGAAGAATGTATTCTTAGCATTTCATATCCATTGTCTCATCTGAATTGTATTACTATGCTGGATAAAGAAATGGGTGTTCGGGCAGGCATGGTGGTTCACAACCTGTAATCTTTGCACTCTGAGAGGCTGAGGCAGGTGGATTGCTTGAGCTCAGGAGTTCCAGACCAGCCTGAGTAAGAGCAAGACTCCATCTCTAAAACTAGCTGGGCGTTGTGGCAGGCACCTATAGTCCCACCTCCATGAGAGGCTGAGGCAAGAAGATCGCTTGAGCCCAAGACTGTTTTTTTTTTGTGATTTTTGGCCGGGGCTGGGTTTGAACCCGCCACCTCTGGCATATGAGACCGGCGCCCTACTCCTTGAGCCACAGGCGCCGCCCACCTTTATAATCCTAAACTGCAGATTTCTTCTTAAAACTACGATAATATTATGCGCGTCATAGGGTTGACATGAGGACTGAATGAGAGGCTGCTTGTAAAGTATGAAGTGCTTAGAATAGTAAGGGCTCAGTTCCTGCTTCTGTTACTGTCACTGTCATTCCCTGTTCTTGAGGCATTTTTTTTTTTTTTTTTGTAGTTTTTGGCTGGGGCTGGGTTTGAACCCGCCACCTCTGGCATATGGGACCAGCACCCCACTCCTTGAGCCACAGGCACTGCCCGAGCCCAAGAGTTTTTGAGGTTGCTGTGAGCTATGATGCCAAGGCATTCTACCTAGGATGAAAAGTAAAACTCTTATCCCCCTCCCCCTCCAAAAAAAAAAAGAAAAGAAAGAAATGTGTTAAGGGAAGCAACTCATCTGAAATTGTGTTTTTAGCCATTCTACTTCATTGCCTCTCTAAGATCCAGGGGCCTTTCCCGAAAATACTGATACAATTTAGGAAAACTAGGTTTGCAAATGCCATTTAGCTCCCCAAAGTATTACATCGTGGCAGAGACCACACATGCTTTGGAATCAGATGTGGATTGGAACAGGCTCTCTGCCTTGCCAGCCATGGGACCCTAACCAAAGCTACTCAGCCTCACTGAACCTCTTGAGATCCTACACTTGTTGAAAAGGATTATGAAACACGCACATTTAAGGAGCCAAAATGGGATAATGGACTTTAAAGCCACAAGCTTTGAAAGTAGTATGTGCTTGGTAAATGTTAATTCCCGTTTTATTCTTCCCCCTTTAAATATACTGGAATTCCTTACATACTGCTTTGGTATGTTAATAAAATGGTCTTAATTTGGCTCACCAAATGCATCTGAGGCCAGGGAAGCAATAATGAAATTGTCCCTGTCAACCCTTCCAGTTATTGAAGCTAACAGCCATGATACAAGTTTCTCAGTTCATTCAGACAGTCCACCTTTAATTTTAACAGGGGTGTTAAAACAAAATTCTGTCATTACTTTGACTCTAGGACTCTCATTATATGGCTGTGACTTTGTCAGAGCAGAGAGTATGTGACTTTAACTCTGTTTCAAAAAAAAAAAAAAAAAAAAAAGAGCAAGAATAATTTACTTTTTGAAAACTCTAATTGCCAAGCATGTTCAATTTGATGCCTGGGGTTACATGCCAGTTTTAGCAAGAGATGATAAAGCTAAATGTAATGTTTCATATTTATGATTTCCTTGTCCCTGTGCTTACCTGATTCCTTTCCTGCATCTTTCCTAGTTCCCCAGGAACCTGATGAGTGGGTAATAAATGAATGGCCCACGTCTGGCACAGGGCTCTCACCGCAAGACCTGCAGATTTTCTTGGTGAATTAACCAAGTGGTTCAAACTGATAAAACAAGTATCATGTCCCAAAATGTGTAGACCCCACCCTGGACTCTGGAGCAGATTATTTCTGTTCAGGTCATTCTTAAAAAGGTCCACAAAAATAGCCATTTTGTTGTAGAGAGTTTTAAATTTTGGAGGTCAGAGACCCCTTTAAGAATCAGATGACTTGAAAATCTTCAGAGATGTAAGCCTTCAGAAAAATTTATGCTCTCTCTCCTCTTTCCTCTCCTCCCCCCCCCTTTAATTTCAGAAAGCTCAAGATGTCCTAGGGGTTAAGCTTCAGAGTCAGGTAGCCTGGCTTAAAATGATGACTTTACTGCCGTATACTTTTACAACTTTCTGCAAGCTATTTAACTTCTTCAGAACCCACGAATGGACTAGCAAATTGTGGTACATGTATACCATGGAATACTATGCAGCCTTAAAGAAAGATGGAGACTTTACCTCTTTCATGTTTACATGGATGGAGCTGGAACATGTTCTTCTTAGCAAAGTATCTCAGGAATGGAAGAAAAAGTATCCAATGTACTCAGCCCTACTATGAAGCTAAATTATAGCTTTCACATGAAGGCTATAACCCAACTATAGCACAAGAATATGGGGAAAGGGCCAAGGAAGGGGAAGGGAGGGGGGAGGTTTTGGTGGAGGGAGGATAATGGGTGGGGCCACATCTATGGTGCATCTTAGAATGGGTACAGGCGATTGCACTAATGTACACAGCTATGATTTAACAATAAAAAAAAGAAAAAAACTAAAAACAATAAATAAATAAATAAATAAAAATGGACATGAAAACAGTACCTACCAGATGGGGTGGTTATGAAGCTTGGGGTCATCAGAGAGGCAATGAAGACTGTGAAGTGTTTAGCACACTGTGTGAGCAATTGCTTTTAACATTTTGGCATGATTTTAAGGGGTTTACAGGTCTCCAAAGCTTATTTGTGGACAGAAGATTAAGATGAAAAGAGAACAAAGTTTAAACCAATTAAGGACAATTTGCTTACCATAAAACTAAGATCCTACTAAAGTTAAATAACTATCAATAAATGGGAATTCAACACCTAGGTCTGCTACCCTGCTTGGCCCTGATCAAGCAACACAATGGGTCCAGCCACGTCTCTGTTCTTTCCAAGGAGTGGCAATTACGCCTCCTGCGGCAGCTGCTCGTCCCCGCCACGGCTGAGAACTTGGCAGCCATGCTGCTCTCCACACTTGGCTGAAAAGGAAAACAGCTTCTTAGCCGTGGAAACCTTATAAGGCAACTGTCCTGTTCCTGATATATTCTTGACAAGGCTCTAGGTGTAAGAAAGGGCTGTTACAGGTTTTCATGAGAGAATATTTAAGTGCTTGGCTTAAGGATGCACAAAAACCTTTCAATAAAGCCTGTCTCTTTCCATGGAGAAATTATCCTTCAGGGGAAAGGGTAACTCAGGTTGACAAAGTTACAGCTCTGGGAGAAATTCCACTGACAGTAAGGGGACTGTCTAAGTTATGTATTTGTTTAACTAAATATGACTTGAAATAAGTAGGCCTTTGAGAGGGCTTTCCTTTTGGGATTAGACAGAGTTTGCTGGTATAATACTATGTGTTTTCTCTTTAGACGTTTGATTTTTACTTTAATGTACTCTATTTTATTCCAAAGAAGTTATGTAGCTAAATCAGTACATTTTTGAAACGATTTGAATACCTAGACGCCAGGAAGCTCGGATACATCAATCTTTAGTAGAAAGTAGCCAGAAGTTGAATAGCACCTGAAGATTGTTTTGTTTCAGAAAGATCCTCAAAGGGAACAGGTGAATTTCAACTCTAATGGTGCATGTGGGTAGGAACAAGAGAAAAATAAGAGAAATATCTAAGTCGGCCGAATTTAGGTATGTCAAAAGAGACAGCAGGATACATCACAATAATCCACCAACAATGCCAATCATTTAAAATTATACTTTTCTATTTCCCAGTGTAGGAATAATAATGCAGATATGATGCCAACAATAATGGTAATAATAAGAGTTTGCATTTACTGAGTATTTCCTAGGTGTTAAAGATAGCGCTAACCCTTTTGCATGGCTTATTTTATCTAATTGTCATAAGAATCCCAGGTGGAGGAGACTGGTATTTCCTGCCCTCCTTACAGATAAGGAAACAGAGGCAGAGCACAGTTAAATAAGTTACAGACAGACATACAGCTCGTGTCAAAGCACCAAGGTCATAATTCTTCATCAGCATACTGGCTTTTCTCACCAAGTCGTCTTGGACCACCTGCCTCAGAATTACTGATACCAGGGATGCTTGTTAAAAATGAATCGTTTTTGGTGTTATCCAGAGCAAATGAATCAGGGTCTCAGGAATGAAACTTAGGATTCTTGCATTTAAAAAACAAACAAAAAAAAAAAACAAGAAAACAAGCAACAATAACAACAAAAACCAGGCACAGTGTTTCTTACAAGCACCTTTGTGGAAGAACCATCGTCTCAGCAACATGAATTTCACACCCCATATTACTGTGCAAACCAGGTTGAATAAAATGATTCTTGTTTTTACAAGAATCAACATGTATTGTTGACTCTTATAAGAGTCAACGTGTATCACAACATTAAAAAGGACATTAAAATATTCTCTCACCAAAAATTATCTCAACTACTGAAATCATTTCAACAGAGTATTTAAACTTTCTCTTCTCTGTGCATCACAGAGCTGTAACTGCCTCTGGCCAGGTTTCAAAGACAGAATTTGTGCTTCCTCATCTCTTATGTGGACCTAGGGCCTTAACTCCCCATTCATAAAACAAGAGTGTCTGACTATACAACATTTTATCAAAATGAAGATTTAAATAAATATTCTTTTAAAAAAGAGAATTCACTATGACATTTCTTTAAAAAGACATTTTCTTTTAAATAGGAGTTAAAATGTGTATTTGGTATATATTGTGAGGTTTATAAACATTTAAACTTTGTGACCCAGTAATAGCATTTCCAAGGGTTTTGCCAAAGTAACTAACCAGAGATACAGATTCATATTTCTTGTATAAAGATGTTTAGTGAACCATTATTTGTAGTAGAGAAAAAGGAGAAAACTGTGAATGCCCAACAATGAAAGAATGGCCAAATAAAGCATTTTATTATATGAAAAATGGATTTCCATACTACCTCTAGAATGTCATATTCTAGAATTCTCAGTGACATGAGCAAATGTCTATGAAAAACATTAAGTAAATAGTACAGAATGAAAAATTATAAATATAGTCCTAATACTCATCCGGCACACAACATTAAGAAACCCTTAGCAATAAAAGCATTCAAAATATTCCCCTCTGTAACTTGATTTTGTCAAACCTCTTTTTATAGATACACCCACTGTATGAAGCGTGTCTACATATGTTTGTGGGGGACGTGTGTACATGCTTTAAGGAGTTAATACAGGAAATAAATCAACACATTTTAATGACAGCTCTTCCTGTGTGCTGCCAAGACAGGTTATTTACATTTTATAACACATACTTTTCTAAAGTTGCCTATGTTTCCACCATGAGCATGTATTTACTGTATAGCTAGAAAAAGTAGGCATTATTACAAAATAATTTGCTGAGAAAGTACTTTTGGAAATACATCTGTGATGCAAGGTGAAGCATGTGTGCATTATGCTCCTTGCAAACAAAGAGCCCTCGGAACCAGGCCTCACCAGCGTTCCCACTGACGGTCAATGTCAGGGGAGCTCCAAGCTTAAATGCCGCAGTGATGAGCTTGACTACACAAGGACATGTTGCAAGTGGAAGGTAACGTCAGCTTCCGCCAAAATAATGGTCAAGTGAATATGTGCTTTTGCCCCAAAAGGAAAGTAACATGGCTGTAACTAGATACTGTAAATAAGAGGTCGAAGGATCCCTAACGAAGCAAAATCACAGAAGTGTTCTTGCAGCAAAATTTTTCTTTTGGGAGCCGTGTCAGGCTCACAGACATGAAGGCAGCCAGCAGACTGTTATCTGTTTACCACTCATTTATTTTTATAAGTGTCCACACCAGCAATGAAAGAAAATGTTTCTTTAAGAAAAAATAAAATAAAATTGGCCATAAATTCTGAGTTTTTGAAAATCTTAACGAACAAAAACTTCTACTTATTGTGTAATTCTCACTAGGCTCATGCAAACAACTGAGGGCATGTCTGTATGTCTGCAACCCTGAGGCCGGCCCTCCTGTCCCGGCTCTGCCAAGAGATTTCTGCCTTTGGACAGTTCTCTGACTCTCTCTACATCTTGCTTTTGTTATCTGTAAATGCAGATGATATTATGCCACACAGGATTCTGGGAGGTTGCGTGAGAAAATGAGATTGGAGTACAGACCACAAGGCTAAGCACACTGTAAATATTAATATTAATAAAAGTCAACTTGATTCCTTTCCCCTCCTGCCATATAAGCAAGATGATCTTAGGTCTCTCAGAAGTATTTTAAGGAAAAATAAAAGTAAACAAACAAGTGTATGTGTGTCTGTGGATGCGTGATTAAATATGTATATGTGTGTGTGTGTATGTATATGATTGTCTCTAAGGCTGAATTAGTTCATTAGCATCGGCTCAGTCAACAGCTAACCCTCTGGAAATCCTTTATCATGTTCCTGTGAAGATGCTTCATGCTGACTGGTAAAAGACAAGACAATCATTTCTTTTTTACAGAGTCAAATTTGTTTGAAGGGCACAATGACATCTATTCAAGAGGGTTCCAGTCTGTTTTCTTTTAAAATATTGAGGCAAAGCTCTCAGCAGTTTTTTCGAAGCCAATGGTAATAAACATCCTTCGACCTCTGCTTTGCTTTACTTTCGGCTCCCTGTGTGGTTTGGTTATGAAATAAAAATGAGCTTGACATTACAGATATTATTTTCAAACAAACAAAACTCTACAGAATGATGTGGGTTATTATCCTAATAAAAATAGTGAACATCCAGAAATAAACAGGCAATTATCCATTAGGTCTTTGATAGATAATAGTGATGTCATAACTTTAGTTAAAAGCATTTCTGTCTTAATAAATCTGCTATAAAAACCTATCGCCAGATGGGGACTCTATTAACCCTATGTGGAACTTTCAACGATGATGACTGATAGTTCTATAATTTTTAGATGGTTGCTCTTATTGAGAAAAGAATAACCATTTATGGAACCCTATGTGACTGTTCTTTGTTGAAAGGAAGACTGGATCTACATGCATGTCAACATACTAATAAAAAGGAAACACGCAACAAAACCATGCAACATTTAGGAATCACAGTCATTTTCATAGTTCCAGATGCTGATCTTAATCCAGACACAGTGAGACTATTTTATTTCATCAGAATTTGGAAACTAAATATTTATAATACTCAAATACACAGATGAATTATCATGTGTTGTTTGTGTTAATGAGCATGCACAAATGCATATGTTATAGGATAAGAATCTAATTGACTTTGGTAACAGTTATTTCAGTTACTGTACCTGTATTACATATTTTGTGTCTGTAAACTACCTGTACTCACACACGTGTATACCCATGAGCCACTGTAATATGGCTTTTTAATACATATAATATATATTTAATATATATTAACATATATATTAATTATGTATATTATAATGATAATTAATGATATAATGATAATATCATATTATAATGATAATTAATTTATCATTTTTTATAATTATATAATATGGCTTTGTGTCATGTAGTTGATCACACTTGATCCTAACAGAATCAGTCTAATTGAAATTAGTGCCTCTCCCATGAAAGTAAATAAGTTAGTTAGTGACTGTGAAGGCAGGTTATTTATAAGAATGTCTGCTCTGCAGTCTTGATAACTGAGTTAATTGACAACACGCATCATGCAATGCTTAATTTAGTGTATGTTCTTATATTAAAAGGCTATGATAGAAGTGCTGATTTTTCAAAGGTATGCTAGTAGTTTCAGTGTTTGTGGGCACCATTTTAATGTACAGGAAGCCGGCATTTACTGACAAAACCTAAAGAAATAAGAGGCCCTGCCCCAGTTCACTCAAGGCTAATCAACTTCAATTTTCCAGAGTCAGCAATAGGTTCTTTAGTGAAGTTGGGGGACAGATGGTTTGAATGGACTGAATACAAAGGCTTCATACACTGATGAAATTGCTGTACAACTGTTCCCTGGTGACTTCTTAAAAATAGGAATGGGATATAGGCCTTAGAAATTATTGATCAAGGATTCCCTCGATTATACACGTATAGTAGGTACTTGTTACATTGGAAACAAAAACTGATGGAACAGGTGGCCTGGACCACTGTTCCTACCACCTGCTCTCCTCACCAGCGTAATCAATCACTTGAGCCTCACTTTTTGCTCTGCTTCCTGCCTGGTCTCCATAAATAATGATGACTTGAAGCAGGGACAAATTTAGGAGTCTAGCATCACACCACCCTCCCACAGTTACCTTCCATTCAATGGCCTGTCTGATCATGGACTTCTTCCTTGACTCCTGGCGCTGGCTGCCTTCCCTGAGACCCCAGGTGAGGTGGCTTTTGAATGAACTGAGCTGCTCGTTCCTGCTCCATGCCTGACCTGTAAGCTGGTGCACAGCCATGCCTCTGGTCACGTGGTCTACGTGAATGATCACCTCTCTTATTGGAGAACATATTTTCATTACTAAAAATGCTAGCACCTGCACTATGCATATATTTTTTAATAAGTTATGTTCTTGTACTATGACACCAAAATATTGTGTACATTATAAAATATACCAAAAAGAAAACTTTTGAGACGATGAGAAAATATATAAGATTTTCTTTGCCTAACTCATTGTCTTGTCCAATTTGCATACCTAAATTGTCTTGTCTGCATCTTGGACAAGAATTTCGAAGAATTACCTGCTCTGACCCACTTGTTAGAAGACTGTTAGGTTTTACCCTCCAAGTACCAGCCAAGACATGACACCCCCAATGTGCCCGGCCATATGGAACTTTCCCCAGTGCCCACTAGGTGGCTTACTGCTCCCGCTTCCATCTAACACCTCACCCCACCTTCCTGGGTCCCACCAAAGTGCTTTATCCAGTAGATACAGAGTGTTTTCTCTCAATGGGCTGCACAGAGTTTTGTTTTTACTGTTTTCTATAAAAATGTCACTTTTTACTGATATATAAAATTTTGCAACACAAGTAATAAGTAAACTAAAGAGCCTATAATGAGGTACTGGGATGTTATCTGGGGGAAAAACAAACTTGTATCTTCGCTTTATAATAAAATAAATTCCACACAAATTAAAGACTTTGATGAAAATTATGAATCCATAAATGAACTATAGAAAAATATTTATCTATTCTAGGATATGGAAAAAAACCTCAAAAAGCAAAGAAAGAAGTTACGAAAGAAAAGAATCAATAGATTTGACTATATAGAACATAAAAAAGGGGAACTAAAAATTAGAATATAGGATTGTAATAAAGCTGGAAAAGGCTAATATATTTAATAAATAAAGCATTTTTTCAAACAATAAGAAAAACTATACAATCGCAATAGAAAAACAGCTGTGAGGCAAATAGGAAATCACAGAAGACAAATGGCTGATAAATGCATGAAACAATGTTCATTATGATAGTATTCCAAAAATGTTAAGTAAAACAACATTGAAATATTACATGTGTATAAAGCTTTTTCTATTATATGAATTCTGATGATTGTGAGGTAGGCTGGGAACAATTATGCAGTGTTGCTTGGCGTGTAAACTGGCATAATCTTTATAGAAGTATTTTTGCAACGTATATTGATAGTCATAAAATACTCATACCTTTTGACATAGTTATTTTACTAAGGAAATAATCAGAAATAAGACAAGGTTGTGGTTCAAAGATGTTTCCTGCTGTTATTTTTCAGCATTTGGAAAAACAAGATATAGCCTAAATATTCAAACATAGGCAAATGTTTAAATTATGAAATAATTTCAAGGTGGAATATTCTGCATGCATATAAATCACATTTCAAATAATGTTAATATGGAAAATGTTCCTGACAAAATGCTAAATTTTAAAAAACTGGAATTAAATCTGTGCAATCCATACAATTATTATTAGTATCATAATTTGCTTAAAAGAATAAGAATTACCAGTAGTTATTTGGGGGGAGTTTGAGATTATAAGTAATTTATATTTTTATTTTCATCCTTTCTATATTTTTTAAAGAACCTACAGTAAAACATAAATATTTTTATAATAAAAATTATTTTAATAAAAGAATATATGTGGGGCTTATTATGCTTTAAACAAATATTTTTCAGATTATATGATAAGAATTTTAGCATTATTAATGTTTTCCTATTTGAATAAAATGTAAAGGAGTCTTCAAAAATAGAATGTAGTTAGAATCTGTGAAATATTTATATATTTCATATTTGACTTGGGGGCCAGTACTATTCTGCTAAACCCTATTTTAAAAGTTGTATTAAGGCATTTCCCATAAGGCCAGTTGTCCAAGAGACAGTATGACAGAGTTCTGAAAGGCTTAAGCTTTGACATCCAGCAGCCCAGGTTGGAGTTCTTGTTCTGCAGAAGTGTACAGGTGATTCTACCTCTGGAAGCCTCAGCCTGACTAACCAGGTGTCACTGTTTTCCCTATATAGATGTTTCATCAATCTCATTTTCTGAGATTTATAACTGAATAATGACCAAATATATGAATCATGTCATCTAGATGTTAAATCAAAAAATAACAGTACGAAATGGATAGAAGAACATCCAGAAATAAACACCCATCACTTTCTTTACTGAGTGCTTATGCTCCCTGGCAAAACCAAGTACACAACACGATACCAGTTCAGCCACTGTCTGTAGCAAGTGATTAGATGCTGATGATCTGTTGAACCACATTCCCTAGTTACATTGTACATAAAAGTGTCAAAGAATCTTGCCCCCTCCTTTTTTTTTTTTTTTTTGATCAGGAAATTGTGAAATTTTTACAACACAAAATTCTTTCTTAACTCTGTTGACATTTGGCAAATGAATTACCAGTTGCTTTATGGCAATGAAATCTCTGTTAATTTCTTTTAAAACACTGTGATCAGTCAGTGTCTTCTCTAAAAATAAACAATGATACTGCCAAGGGAAAAAGGCATCACGATTTGAAAGGAATATATTTCATCACGTAAGATATCTTCATCTTTAAAGTGAAATATAATAAGACCTCTCAACCATCTTCATAAATGAACATCTTCAAAAATAGATGATCAATAGGCAAGCTATTTGGATGTGGTACTTTTTCTGATAGCATCCTTGTTATTCCATTACCCAAGCCCTTTCCATGCCCAAATATAGTCACTAGACACAGCGTATTCTCATTCTCATGGGATGTAGACCATGATTGAAGAAAAATGTATGCATTCCTTCATCCATGATTTTATTCTTCTCAAAAAGACTTTTTGTAGCTCTAACTAAAGTCTGTTTTATGCATTTCTGATAAAACCAAATTATTTTATGTTATTCCTAAATATTTCTTTTTTGTAGTCTCTCTTTTCCATATCTTTCTTGATTTCTTTTAAAGCAAATCTCATATTGATTGCTTACATTATCTTAGAAGGACTAAGTGAACCAAATTTATGTTATTTTCAAAATCAGGTTTGGGTAATATATCTGAAAAAAAAATTGGATTTTGATCGCTCAAAAGAACACTGAATTATTTTTCCTTCAAATGGAAATAGTGCCCTCTAAGGCACCACAGTGATGTCATACGAGTGAAGAATGAATAAATATTTAATGAATGACCAAATGCAGAAATAAATTAATCAACAAAGCCAATTAATTGGGGCGCTTTCCTATCATTTAATAAGGCAAGCTAATTTACCCAAAGGAGGAAATCAGAATCTACTGGCATGTTTCATGTGTAACCACTTCAGGTTTTTTTCTCAAGTAAACAGAAAAAATCCACCCTACGACAGCTGATGTTCAGCACAGATGAAGGCAAACACAAAAACATTTCAGAGCTACAGGATGGCTGCTACGTAGAAAGTAAGAATTCCCTCTTTCAGTGAGCAACACACAGTACATAGAGAAGAAAGTACTAGAAACTATCAAGACACTGGATTGCCCAGCCCTGCTTGTTCGCACCTTTCCTGTGCAGTTCACACAGTCCCCATTTCTCCATCCCCAGGTTCATCCAGATGTTCACCCTAGTCTCCCCTCCTTCCCTTGCTTTTTGCCTTTGATGTTGATTGATTTAAATAGAACATTTGAGAAACATTAGCGTAAGAACTAAATAGCGTCTGTTTTGAAAGGATACCTTGGCTCGAAAATAGAAAAGCAGTCATTAAATTTTTGCCCTCACAACCATAAATGACATCCATGTGGGCCGATGGCAAGAAGACAGGTTGTGTAGCACTCAGCACCTCACAGTGCAGGACGACTGCAACACAGCACAGGTCAAGAAGTCCCGAGCCGGAACAACATTTGTTAAGAGTTCCAAGAAAACACATTTTCTTTGCAATAATGAGTCATGCTTTCAATTGAAAAATTCATCAGTACACATAGTGAAAGTGCCCTAAGGTTCAAAATGGCCAGTACGCAGCCCTCTTCCACCTCATATTCCAACCTGGAACCAACTACTCTTTATTCTAGAAACTTTTACCATCATTTTGAGTGGACATGCAAAAAATGCTTGCAAGTGAAACATGTTTATGGACATATAGTCTTCGTGTGTTTTTCCACAAGAGGGATCATTTAAAAATATACTTGGACTTAATTAATAATACAGCTATTCAATAGAATAATTTTCTGCTATTAAAAAAAAAAGAATGAAAATGAAGACACTTTGAAAAACAGTGAAAATTTAAACACAGAGCTACCATTTGGCCCAGCAATTCCACTAATAGTTATATCCTTAAGACAAATGAAATACAGAGATACCTTCAATGCGATCCCCATTAAAATACCAACATCATACTATGAAGAACTGGAAAAAATCGTACTCGTATGGAACCAGATAAAAAACCCTACAGCCAAGGCAATTCTTAGTAATGAAAACAAAGCCAGAGGCATTACTCTACCAGATTTCAGGTTATGTTACAAGTCCACAGTGATCAAAACGGCATGGTATTGGCACAAAACATATGGAACTGAATAGAAAACTGAGATGAAACCAGTCTCTACATGCCTTCTGATTTTTTTTTTTGTCTGAGACAGAGTCTCATTATATAGCCCTGGGTAGAGTACCGTGGCATCACAGCTCATAGCAGCCTCAAACTCTTGGGCTTAAGTGATTCTCTTGCCTCAGCCTCCCAAGTAGCTGGGACTATAGGCACCCACCACAATGCCCAGCTATTTTTTGTTGTAGTTGTCATTGTTGGTTAGCAGGCCCAGGCCAGGTTCTAACCCACCAGCCCTGGTGTAGGTGGCCAGTGCCCTAACCTCTGACCATGGGCCCCGACCATGCCTTCTAACTTTTGATAAACCAAAAAAAAGCATACAGTGGGGAAAAGAATCCCTAGTCAACAAATGGTGCTGGGAGAACTGGACAGCCACCTGTAAAAGACTGAAACCGGACTCGTACTTTTCACCACTTACAAAAATTGATTCAAGATGGATAAAAAAAATTAAATCTAAGATACAAATGACAAAAATCCTAGAACAACATGTGGGAAAAACTCTTGGCGATGTCAGACTGAAGAAAGATTTATGAAGAAGATTTCAATGGCAATAGCAACAACAAAAGTAAACAAATGGGACTTAATGAAGCTGAAAAGATTCTGCACAGCAAAGGACACAATAAGCAAAGCAAAAGACAACCTTCAGAATGGGAAAAGATATTTTCAGGGTATGATCTGACAAACGGTTGATAACTAGCCTCTACAGAGAACACAAATTAATCAACCAAAGAAGAGCAAACAATTCCATTTACCACTAGGCAGGAGATATGAACAGAACCTTCTCAGAGGAAGACAGATGAATGGCTAACAAACATATGAAACAATGATCATCATACCTGATAGTCATAGAAATGCAAATCAAAACCACCCTGAGATATCAGCTATACCCAGTGAGAATGGCCCACATCACAAAGTCTCTAAGCTGCAGATGCTGGTGTGGACGTGGGGAGAAGCGAACATGTTTTAACTGTTGGTGGGACTGCAAACTAATACAACCTCTTTGGAAAGAAGTATGAAGAATTTCAAAAAACTCAAGTTAGGTTTCCTATCTGATCCTGTAATCCAATTACTAGGCATTTACCCAAAAGAAAAAAAAATCATTTTTCTCATAAGACATTTGCACTAGATTGTTTATGGCAGCTCAATCTACAATTGCCAAGATGTGGAAGTAACCTAAATGCCCACCAACCCAGGACTGGATTAACAAGCTGTGCTATATGTATACCACGGAATACTATTCAGCCACTAAAAGGATGGAGACTTAACACCTTTTGTATTAACCTGGATACAGTTGAAGCACATTCTTCTTAGTGAAGTATCACCAGAATGGAGAAGCAAGTATCCAGTGTATTCAATACTAATATGAAGTCAGTAGACCATCTAATACACACTCACATAGGAGAAAAAAGTCCAATCAATTCAAGATGGGGGAGGGGGAAATGAGGAAGGGAAAATGGTAAGGAGGGAGGGACATGGGTGTGCTTCCACTTAATGGGCACAATATTGAGGTATATGGCATAACTCTTGGAGGAGGGAAACAATTATAAGAGGGACTCTACCTAACAAGTGCAAACATTATAACCTATTTCTTGGTACCCTCAAATTAACCAGATATAATTAAAAAAAAAAGAAATGCACAGGTACAAAAAAAATGTATACACAATTTAAGAAAAGGACAAAACTTTATTAAATTTTTTATAGTCAAGCTACATTTGACTTCTGTAATTATAAGAGGTACACATCATGACTTGTATTCAGGTTTTGTTACTGGTCTCTATCGAGTATTACAATTTTAATACAGCTTTTTCTTTTCTTAAAATATGAATACATTTTTTGGCACCCTCTGTACATGCACACACAAAATGTGCATAAATGTTTATAACAGCATAATTTAAAATAGCCAAAAAGTGAAAGAACCCAATGACTACCAACTGATGAATAAATAAACAAAATGTGTCATATCCATATAATGGGATGTTATTTGGTCATAAAAAGGGATAAAATCTGATATGTGCTCAACATGGATGAGCCTTAAAAATATTGTGCTAAGTGAAAGAGCCCAATCGCAGAGTCCCCATAACTGATAATAATCAATAACTGATTATATGATTCCATTTATATAAAGTATCTAGGATGGGCAGATCTAAAGACTGAAAAAAGTAAATTAGTGATTGCTTAGGGCTGTGGGAGAAGCAGGTAATGGGGAGGATTGGAGGGTGACGGCTACAGGGTAAGAGGTTTCTTACAATGGTGATAAAACATTCTAAAATTGATTTTGCTTATGGTTGAAAAGCTGAGTGAATACACTAAAAATCAATAATCTGTACACACTCTGCAGGTGAAGAGTATGGTATGTAAATTACATTGCAATAAAACTCTTCTAAAAAACAACAAGCTTATCTAAGTATTGACATATTGTCAAGTGAAAAATGCAAACTGTAGAAGAGTGAATGTGCAGATTCTGCTTCTTTTGTGTAAAAGGCGGGGAAGAGAATAGAATTATGTTCACTGTCTGCATTTACCTAAACTCTAAGGAATACACAAAGAACACTAATGGAAGTGGATACCTGTGAGTATGCCTATTATTTTTTCAAGTTATAACAATAACAATGGCGAACTTCACCTGGAGATAGCTCCACACCAGGACATGAGGGATTTCTTCATGGATATACAATATTGCAATATAGTTGCACATAAACTGTTTAATCAATCCTATATTGATTGAAGGTTAGGCTTTCTCTAATCTTCTGTTACAAAAACTACAGCAGAACATTTTTTTACATATACACATATTTTTGCGCTTATACACAAGTACGTAGGATGACCATTTTAAGTGGAGTTGCTGGATCAAAGACAGACAATATAAGAAATCCTTAAAGCAAAGCAACCAAAGGAGAGCCCTGCGAGTGCGTGCTGTTGTGCTCATTTTTTTTGACAACTACAGTAGCTATAAACCCTAATCAATTGCAATTACTGAGCAAAATACGTATTTTGTGATGAGATTAAATGAAATCCTAGAATTTTACCATTCTCGGTAGTGGAAGCATTAAATAAGAAGTACAATAAGTTCCATTTAAAAGAAAATCAGACAAAAACCAAATGGTTTATTCTGTAAGTTCTGGAACTTGAGAAAGAGAAGTCTCCTTTTAATAGGCATGAATTTATTTGAATTTATTATGTGGTTTCTCAAATTCTGTGCACATTTAAAATGACCTTTCAGCCTCCAAGTAGGAGTCACGGAGTGAAAGGGTAAAGAGAATTTGTTTCAATTAAGATAAACATCAACTACCAAGACCCAATTACGCTATTTGAATTCTAAGAAGGCAAAACCATCATAAAAAAAAAAAATTAGAACGCGTCAAGGATAGCAGTAAACAAGGTAAAATTTAATTGCATGCAGTTTTGATGATACAGGGAGATGTAATTAAGTGTTCGTGAAACACGGGGCCATGTCAGGGTGCGTTCCTCCCTTTCCTACCTTTCATCCTCTCTGGCTCATTGTGGAGTTGTTTGTGAGTGACTCCACTTAGCTGTGTGGTATCATTAGATAAATGGCCATATCTGGGCAGAGAAAACCCTGATATTCGGATGGTCAAGAAATGTAGACTTCAACTACAAAATGTTACAATTGGTAGGACAATTGCATAAAGTTGTTATGTCCTTAACAGATGTTAACAAGATTGAGAGAATTACAATGCAATACATTTCACATTCAATAAAACCTTAATTTAATTATGTTGGTTATTACTATCACTTTTATCATTATTTTGCAGTCTTATGATCCAGAAAATACTTGTGAACTTGAATACTTGAGAAGGATGATTGTGGCAATGATCTGTGATGACTTTCACTCCATTTAAGCCAAAAGCATATTTGCTGTTTGCAGCTGAGGAAGCCCATTCATAAACTATTTCCATTCAGGAAATGGAACACCGCGTCTGTCCCAAGCCTGTCAGTGCCTGGCCTTTAATGCGTGTGGCTGTCATGCTCATCCTTATCCCAGTTTGGGAAACCCTGGTTCACGTCTGTCTTCTGTGCCAACCGTGCTATCCAGCGGGCACGTCTGACTAGTAGCTGAAGGCCAACATTACATTTTTTGGGAAGACTACTCCAAATAGTAGGCAGGACCATTTACTTTACACATATAAAACCTCATGACCCATTATATTTTCAACTCAAATAATTACTAGATTTAGCTGGCCAGGCATAGCAGCTCATGCCTGTAATCCCAACACTTGGGAGGCCGAGGCGGGTGGATCGCCTGAGCTCACAGGTTTGAGACCAGCCTGAGCCAGAGTGAGACCTCGTCTCTAAAAATAGCCAGGCATTCTGGCAAGCACCTGTAGTCCCAGCTACTTGGGAGGCTGAGGCACGAGAATCACTTGAACCCAACAGTTTGATGTTGCTGTGAGCTAAGACGCCACAGCACTCTATCCAGGGCAACACAGTAAGACTTTGTCTCAAAAAAATAAAATAAAATAAATAAAATAAAAATAAATAAATACATACATAAATTCAGCTCACAGAGGCATTAGAGCAATAAAATCTACACACTTTTAGCAAGAGAGAATTCAACATGGATTGCCTGGTACATGACTTGCTACTTCAAATCAGACTGAGATCTTACACTGAATGAAAAGACTCTTCAGAGTTCTAGCAAGTGAAACTTTTGGGAGGGTCTTAAACTGAGTGAAGAGGAGACATTGGCACCAACATATCCTCTACAAGGGCACTTTTACTCCAGCAGAGTTTCCTTCTTTCCCAGGTGACGTCCTTTTTCTCTGACCTTGGCTCCCCAAGGCTCCCCAAAGATAGAGATCAGGTCAAATACGCAGCCAAAGACAGACACTAAGGACTCAGAGCTGGGAGCTCATGCTTTCAGGGCGTGCAGCTTTTCACTGGAAATCTATACCTGAGGGCCATGTAAATCCAAGTGACTCTAACGGAGAGCAATCTTTCACTTCGTTTCTTTTTTGAATGATTGGGAAAGATGGCCTTCTTACTATTTCTCCTACCTGCTTATTCATGACTTTCGCACTTTCCCTGCAATGTTTATTTGACTGGTTCCTTCAGTTTTCAGCTTTCCTCACGGCTCCAACTCAAGTACGCCACTAGGATACACATACACATACACACGTTTAACTCAGTCCCTTCCGTGTTCTCTTTACTGAACTTAAACTACAATTTGGAATTATTTTATTTGCTTAGTTTTGCTTGCTAAGCTCCAGGAAGGGAGGGAGGTACCAAGGTATCCCCAAAGCCTAGCACTAAAAAGGGACTAAATATATATTTGCCTGTATAGAAAACTGTCCTAAATAAAAATCTTGTTACTGAAGTATTTATATTTCTTATCTTCCTATAGCAACATTGTAGGCTACTATTAAAAAGAATTTATGTGTATCTAAGAATTGAACATAGGGTGACATATTTCTAAATAATATGCTACTTACACAATATTATTTATCTTTTAGGAAGGCTATGTCAAAGGCATTTCCAGTCTAGTTAGCTAGAAGTGATGTTGCTTTTTCCCGTGTTCATGTAAATTTAACAAAATAATACTTTTAAATTAAACTAAGATTCATACTTGCACTAATTTTTAAATTAAGCAATAATTAAGCTTTATCTAGAGCTGTATGGCATTTTCCCAGTAAATTTTTCCTTATCATTTCACTTGTGAAAGAGTATCATATGCCATCTCCTAAATGGATAAATTTCTTACATCCTCAGTAACTTGTGTCAAAACTAACATGAAAACCCAAATGTAAACAGACAGTATTAATAGGAGTTTTTCCCTTCTAGTAATAAACAGGCTAACATTTATTTGGTTTTCTGTGTTCCCAGAACTGCATCAAGCATTTTCCATGTGTTATTTCACTTAAGTCACAGACACCCCATGAGCAGATTTCCCTTCATCTAAAAGCAGTGAGTGAAGGAGCCTATGATAGCTGTGAATTGAATCTGATTCAGAATCTGACACAGAACCCAGCCCACATCTCCGATACATACAGAGAATACCAAAAAAATATGTTCACAATTTAAGAAAGGAAGAACCTGAAAAAAATGGAAAAAAAAATGAAAAAAAAGAGAAAGGAAAGAACTGTGTTAAAATTGTAAGACTCAATATACAAGTATACCGATAATCTTGTATATTGTATCTTATATCTCTTGTAATTACATAAGTGAAATGTGACTTGAATATTATAATTTTAACACAATGTTGTCCCTTTCTTAAAATGTGTATTTTTTTTTTAGCACCCTCTGTGTTGTTGGCAATTCCAAACTGCCCTTGAATTTGGATACCACAGATGGATGTTTTCCTAGAGCCTAAAGAAGTGGAAATACTTCGAGTGAAGTTAAGCACATAAGGTCTGACTTCAAAGTAATATAAAGGTTTAAAACTAGCCACTAACTTTTACCTGGAACAAAAAGGAATATTTACAAAGCCACACAGAACATGACCATGTGGCCTGTTTCCAGTGCAGGAAGCTTAAATATGCTACTGCAAAGTCTCAAAGTGCTTTTTATTTCTTTCTTTAAATGGTTAAAAATTTCTTAAGAAAAAGAACCCACTTTCTCTTGAGGATTCCAGTTTAAACATCTTTACATGTAGCACAATGTTCTACCTAGCCACCAAAGCAAGGGGTAAAAGCAAAGGTTACTCGGAGTCCCTCCCCAAATCTCTGTTAAATAATCAGAATTGTTCTGAGGAACCAGCTATTTTCTAACTATTACTGCTGCTAGGAAGAATCTCATATATTATAAAAAATAATTCCTTCTCTCCATCAGTATAAATGAATTTACTCAGAATATCACACAAAATCAAAAATTGCTAGGATTTTGTCCAAACTCTATAGAAGTTCCCATAAATTTAACCTCCCTTTCTACAAAACTTTACAGGATTTCACAAGTTTCAAGGTAAGCTGATACACGAGACACTCTCTTTTCTTTTATCTATTTGAACCTATCCTGTCTTAGCCGACACAGATTGTCACCCACTTAAAAATATCATCCTAAGAGTCTTTTTTTAAATTTTTTTTCCTCAAATAGGTTCCGATTCTGAATTTCAGTGCTAACAAATACGAAGTCAAAGAAGACTTTAGAGCAACTATTTATTTGGAAATATTTCAAAAGAAATTAAGGTATTCATCTGGTATTAAACTAAAACTTGCTGGGCGGTGCCTGTGGCTCAATGGAGTAGGGCGCCAGGCCCATATGCCAGAGGTGGCGGGTTCAAACCCAGCCCTGGCCCCCCAAAAAAAGAAAAAATTAAAACTTGCCTTGAAGGCTATGATTTCCTTATGTGAATGTGAAGTTTATAGGGCAGGTTACACCTATGCAATTTTTTTTTTCCTGGAGAGAGTCTCACTCTGTTGCCCCGGGCTAGAATGCTGTGGCATCATAGTTCACAGCAACCTCAAACTCCTAGGCTCAAGTAATCCTCTTGCATAGTCCAGAGTAGCTGGGACTCCAGGTGTGCACCCCCACACTTGGCTAATTTTTCTATTTTTGATAGAGACAGATCTTGCTCTTGCTCAGGCTGATCTCAAACTCCTGAGCTTAAGCAATCCACCCACCTCAGCCTCCCAGGGTGCCAGGATTACAGGCGTGGGTGCCCACCCTCAGCCTATGCAATATTTAGAGAGCAATTGAATGAAGAAGAAATGCCTAAAGCAATGGCACCAAGGGGCTTTGGTACTTTAACCATTTTGAGAAGCCCAAATTGGCAGGTGTAGTTACATTTTCTGTATTCCTTCTCTGTCTCTTACGTATACATTTAGCAACACACAAGTGCCATGAATTATGGAAGCAAAGGTGTTTGGGGCTTTGAACAAATTATCCAGCTTACTTAAGCAAATTATCTGAAATTTTTCTTTCTGCATGGGAAATTCTGGCAAATTTTTAGTATTAGGAAATGCTACGTGTGTTCATTCTTCATAGTAAAGCATTACGAGAATGGAGAAACAAGAATCCAGTGTGCTCAATTCTAATATGAAACCAGTAGACCATCTAATACATGCCCATATAAGAGAAAAACTCAATTCAATTCAAAGTGGGGGATGGGGAATGAGGGAGCAGGCCGGGGGAGGGGGATATATGGGGTCACTGTGTCTGGCACACTTCTTGGGGGAAGGACACAATTATGAGAGAGACTTTACCTGACAAATGCAAACAGTGAAACCTACTTCTTTGTACCCTCAATGAACCTGAAAACAATAAATTAAAAACATATATATATGCATGGAATTTACTAACAATTAACAAAGAACTCAAATCACCAACAGAACAGAAACTAAAGGAAAAGCAAAAGAAAATTTCAAAAAGTTAATGACTTAAAAAGGGATGATCAAAGCTATAAAGTTGAGAGAAAGGGGAGGTTCATGTTAGGAATTAATTTAGAATTCAATTAAAATCTTCTAAATAACATTTAAAACAAAATCTTACAGTTTTTCTTGGCTATTTGCTACAGTTAACAAAAATCACTTTTGGAGTTGCCCCCATAGGTACTGCAGAGACAGAGTATACTCATGAGAGTTCTGAAGTCAGACGAGTTCAAAATTAGTATTACGGAGGTAGAGCTGTCATAATGTCACAAAAATGCTAGTAGTCTGAGTGTACCACTGGGAATCGTGGAATAATGCAGTTCATTGTAAAAGTCTGATAATAATTTGATATTCCATTGAAATGGGTTTTCCGGTGTTGCATGGTGTCCTTATGTGGCAATTGTAATCCTTAAGGGCAAGAAGCCCTTTATCTGAACTACAATGGGAAAGAAATGCCATTTATGTCTGATTTCCTGCATGGAATATGGCTTTTAATAGTTCTTTCATAAGTTTCTATTACACTTGACATAAAGGTCTTACTTATATAGCTGTAGCTGGGGATTCCACATAGTAACAAAGGAATATAACTGACCTCGACCATGGTAATAATAAAATGAGCCTATTTAGGGAGGTGGCAAATAAGCCAGTGGCAATTATTTGTGCAAAGGAAAAGTTTATTTCCCTTCTTGGTGAAACACAGCCTCAAACATTTTTCAACTTTAATTAGGACCTATAAAAATAAAGGTCTCCTGAAGATTATCTGGAAAGAGATTTGGGCAACAAATTATGCCATATATTTGCTTTATGAGTTATTTTTGCTCAATATTCACTTTTTTCCAGCTATTTTGTTTTCTGATACGCCCTTCTCATGCTCCCCTTATATATATATATATATATATATATACACTAAAATTTCCCACTTTATATTTATGTTTGAAAAATTAAAGGCTAAATTAAGCTAAATAGGGAAGAAATTTGTTGGTTTTAAAATTTCAATAAAATAAATACAAGTATTTAACTTGGCTGGACAATCTTGTTTAAAAGGTGATTAAGTTAACAATTTATTTATAATGAAAATATTTATTAATAAAAAAGGCATGGATCTCCAGGCCTAAAAAAAAAAAAAGAAAACAGAAGAAAAAAGAAAATAGCTCTTAAGCCCATGGAAAATATTTTGCTCTAAAAAAATAAAATATTCCAGATTTATTTTATATTATCCCACCCAAATTCAAGTAGTGAGGTTTTTAAATAATTCTTTTCACCAGTGAAGTTTTGAAAGCAACTGAAGCACGTTTTAATGAGCAATGTACTGTCTTTTTGTGGAGGTTAAAAAAAAAAATCCCAAGGGTATAGTAGTAGGTAAAAAACTATCAATCCTCTGCCCCACAGGAATACTATAGAAAGTCACTAGACTGTCAATTCTATGAAAACCGGAACTATGTATTTCCTCATCGTCTAATAGCCAGGAGGGTGCCTGGAATAGAACCAGCTTAATACACATTGTTAAATGAAGCAATGAAAAATGCATCTTTACTCTTGCAACTAACTGACCTACAGAACTGAAATCCTTCTTTGAAGACTGTATATTTCAAGCTCTAGAATTAGGCTCAGTGGTCATGTGGCTAGAAAATGGTTTTCTACAACTTTAAAACTAATTACTTCCTCTGTTATTAAGGAATAGGCCTTAATTTCTTGGCATTCTGAAATGTTTATGTCTGGAAATATAGTAAAGCATCAGGTTGACTTAATAATTGGAAATGTTCACAATACAAGCAGGGATGGATGCATCCCTGACTTTGAACATCGGAGGTCAACTCCCTTTCTTAGGGCTCTACGACAAGCTTGTCACTTCGGTTCAGCTTCTCAGTTGTGGAATCTACTTGGTCATGACAGCTGTACTGGGTTTCAGGATGCTCAAAATGAGGGTAGGGTGAGGCTGACGTGATGGTCTTAGCACTTACTGCCTACAGGTGTCTCAGCTTCACACAATAAACACCCATTGATGGAATGGGAAGGTCAGCTTGTTAGCTGGGTGATTGACACAGGTTAAACATCTCTTAGTATTTCTTAATGAACCATTCATCACTAGTTGATTCTAAGAGTCACTGGAGTGGTGAGAAAATGTTGGGAAAAACCTGGATGTGTAGATTCTAAGATGGGAAATATGTGAGGGAATGGACGGTATTCAGAAAGATGTGCTGGGACCAGAATTGCCAGTGGAGGTGGTAAACCAAGGGTGAAAACAAGCCACAAGAAACAGGCAAAAGTCCTCCCAGATACTTTACAACTCCCTGCCATAAAGAATAAATTGTCTCTACAATTCACACAGTACATGCTCTACCAAAGTGCTATCTAGTAAAAACAGAATGTAACATTCTTTGTAACACAGAACAACTCACTCTTACACTATGGGTGCACAAATCAATTTTGAACGTCCATGACAGAGCAGGCACTGTGCTGGGAACAGAAGTTCATCCCTGAACAAAGCTGAGCACACACAGTGTGCCCCGTAACAGGCTCACAGGAGATGCAGGTGAAACAGTAGGCTAAAATTGCAATGTTTAAAGAGTTATAATAGAAAAATGTCTAAGGTTTCATGAAAGCACCCAGAAGGGACTTTTAATTCTGAATGGGAAGTCTGGTAGGGCCTTCCTAGAGGAAATATTCACTGGGGGTGAATCTGAGCAACAGAGTCTGGACATTAAGTCATATGCAAACAATTACTGTAAAGTGACAACAATGTTAAATACTCAAATAGTCCTATATACCAAACTATGATTTAAATAGCACACCTACTTTTTATTCTGAATTTATGTCTCAGATAAAAGTTTATTTAATTACCTCTACATTAGTGAGAAAGAATGAACCGTCAACTTGGGAAATCTCTCAAAGGTCATTTTGCAAGGAGGTGGGGGGAACAGCCAACCACAAAATAGTACACACTTATTATTCATTTTATATAAAAGAATCTGAAACAGAAAATCATAATTTGTGATTTTCAAAATCAGCATCACAGCTACCATTAGTAGGAGTGGACAGTCTTAAAGAGGGACATAGGTGACTTTGGTTAGTGGTAATATTATTTTTTTATCTCGGTAGTGACTACAAGGGTGACCACTGATAATTAGAATTACTAATTTTTCTCTTTATTCCTTTCTTTGGTTTGGCACATCCAAAAGGAGATTTTATGTTTACAATATTTACACAGAGTATGTTCTTAATAACCAAGCCCCCCAAACATGTTAAAAGTTATACACACTTTGTACGTTTTTGCTACAAGTTTATTTGCATACAAATTTAATCTCAGAGTTTAGATATATAAAATTATTATAAGATCACCAGGGCTGTTTAAATGCAAAGCGGCCACATTATGCCCCTCTTCCCTCTGCTAACCATTAATTGATCACAGTACTTTTTCTCTAAGTTCAATGCTGCTCTCAAGACCTTATCTCAAGCACCTGCTATTAATTAGGAGAAATTGCCCAAGATTAGCCATCTTGGTTTTAAACAATGGGGACTATCTAAATTTTTTGATATTTACATGAAAAAATTTCACAGGTATTCCTTGGTAAGGGTATAATTTCATACCTATATATGAAAAATAATTTTCTAAATTATAATGGTATCTTTATACTGGTATGTCTGCTGACAGCAAGTTTGTTTTTTGTATCTTTTTTCCTACCCTAGAAACATTTACTGATTCATATACAGTTAGATTCAATTTTAACAACAGGACTCAGATGAATAATCAAACTATTTTTTCCAAGCAAAAGACTCAAGGAATCTTTGTGGTCAATTTTTTCCCCAAAGGTGCTTAACCTACCCTGAGTCACATCTCTTTCCTCAATGTACAGCTGTTAATTTTAACAAAGTAATGCTTCTACAAACTTTGTAACTACTCAGACTTGAACGTGACTGTGGAATGCTAACTGCCTGCTCTCACTAACCTATTGCATTCTTGACATTTCTAGCCCCTGTGGCTGCACGAAGAGACCTAACCAGATCTCATTTTTTGCCTGTTGTATTTTTAGAAATGATGGAGAAGGGGTCTTAAGCTGTTTTGCTGAGCTAGGATGGCTGGATAAATGAAAGAAGAGACCTACCAGTCTGTGGCTTGATAGGCAGAATGAGACTCAGCTGTAGAGATAAAGATCTGTAAATTACACAACCAAGAATACACTTTACAACTAGTAGAGAAAGTGATTTAGAGAAGGAGGGAAGGCCTGGCAGTGTGATGACAGTAAGAACTGTACCACTGGGCAGCCCCAAGAAGGAAAGTTAGGTAGAGAAAGTCTTTGCAAGGATGTGCCTAGGGAGAATGCCCAGGCACCTGGCCCTTTCTTTCCCATAAAACCCCTGACTAGGTCTGCTTCCCTAGAGGATTCTGATTGATTTTTCAAATAACTAAATCAGAGGTGTTCTGGCTCCCACTTCTTACTGTGCCATTTTCATTAAGTTGTTTACTTCTTTGGCCCACTAAATAAAGATATGTCTTCTTTAAATCACATGCTCATATGATTTATCTAGAATACTTAGTTATATTTAAATGCTCCATTCCAAGAGTGCTCAAGAAGACTGCCTTCTGGAAAGCAAGTCCTTACAGTTTAAATGAATTTCATATTTATAGTTCT
Source organism: Nycticebus coucang (assembly GCF_027406575.1). NCBI lineage: Eukaryota > Metazoa > Chordata > Mammalia > Primates > Lorisidae > Nycticebus > Nycticebus coucang. Next base: position 148,685,935 of record NC_069780.1, on the reverse strand, counting down.
TGATTATTTAAAAAGTTGTATCAGAGCCAGATGCCATGGCTCACACCTATAAATCAGCAATTCAGGAGGCTGTGGCAGGAAGATCACTTGAGTCCAGGAGTTAGAGATCAGCCTTGGCCACATAGCAAGACCCAGTGTCTACAAAAAGGTTTTAATTAGTGGGATAGGCTGGGTGCGATGGCTCGCACCCGAAATCCTAAAACTCTGGGAGGCCAAGGCAGGCAGATTGATTGAGCTCGGGAGTTCGAGACCAGTCTGAGCAAGAATGAGAACCTATCTCTACTAAAAATAGAAAAAAACAGCCAGGTGTTATGGTGGGTAGCTATAGTCCCACCTACTCGGGAGGCTGAGGTAAGAGGATCACTTGAACCCAAGAGTTTGAGGTTGCTGTGATGCCATGGCACTCTATCCAGGGTGACAGAGTAATTCTGTCTCAAATAATAATAATAATAAGCTGGATGTGGTGGTGTGCACCTGTAGTCCTAGCTACTTGGGATTGAGGCTGAGGCAGGAGGATCCCTTGAGTCAAGGAGTTCAAAGCTTCAGTGAGCTATGATCATGCTTATAAATAGCTACTGTGCTCCGACCTGGGCAACATATAAACAGAAAAAAATAAAAACAAAAAATTCTCCAATAAAGTTGTTTACCACTTGAGCATTAAAATTGTTTCTGAGTTTTTTGTGACCTTACTTGACTAGAAATTCTAAAGACCAGCAAAACTTTTCCAGCTCAACAATGGGGTTGGGGTGGGGAAAATTAGATTATAGGTTATCCTCTGTGGTCTCTTTCATTTCAAAGATTTTATGGTTCTACTAACTGGTCAAATGCCAGAGAGGAAGAAAACAGGGCAATTTATAGTCTGACCAGAAGGAGAGAGTCAATACGCTGAATGAGTCAGAAACTGACTAGATTTCTAAGGAGTGAAGCTGTGTCAAAGTCCACGTTCTTCTTCTCAGCACATCTCTAGGGTCCATGATCTGCTTGTATGCAAATGCTGACAAAGAAGGCAGATAAATACCAAAGGTAAACATGTTCTTGAGATATACAAAGTTAAAAGGAGAAACTTGAACAATCCAGGACAAAAAGGAAACCTGTTGACTGTTTTCTGTAATACCATGAGGCATAATCACATGTGGTTAAAAGCAGTTTAGATAGTGGGGAAAAGCAAAAAATAAAAAATTAAAATTAAAAAAGGAAACAAAAACAATATAAACAACAAATACTGGATGTAGAATGAGACAGATCAGGGCTTTCCTGCAGCACCGTGATTTTACAAGCTATGTGACTTGAGTTTTACCTCATATACTTGCTTAGAGGACAACTTGAGTTCAGTTGTGCATAGCACCAAGGTCAATGTCTCAAAAAACAGTAGATAACCAATACATTGCAACTATCATCATTACTGAGGTTACTGCTCTGGCTAGCACTACAGATTTAGGAACTGCTGTCCCTAGCTAGTAGCTAGTGAACCAGTTGCCAACTAGTTATCAGCTATTCTATGGCAAGGTTGCAGTGTGAGAAAAACAATTACAGCCAGAAGTGATTTATTCCATGTTAGAATGCCACTGGCTAAAAGTTGTCACATTTTTGGAGTAATTTATCCTAACTAAATCGGTTATCATTCACATCAGTCATAAAAATTCCTTGACATAAAGAGAAAACTCTGTGCCACGTTGCAATGGAATGACATCATGGATGTTTGGAATTATTCTTTTATGTATTCTATATGTACATAAATATTCCGTGCAAGTTAATTATTATGAAAAGCTGAGTTTCTTGTCCTGGGTGTATTTTAAACAGGAAGGAGAATTGGGTACAATGGGAGCACTTTTTTGTAGGAAACAATTACATACTAAAACTGTCTGATGAAACATTTCTTTTAACAAGCCACACCGGTGCCATCTACTTTACCAGTCAGAATGATGACTTTGCTGTATGCAATGAAAGAAGTCCATGAAGTCATTCACTGTTTTCAAAGGTCATAAGGGAGAATCTACGTATCTGTTGACTCGCTATCAGTTTATCTACTGATAACTAAGAGGCAATGGTTAAAATTTAAGCAAAGGAGGTTAGTATTAGATATAAACAGAACTTCCTAACTCTGTGGGTTTAAAACATCAGGACTATTTCCTCCAAGAAAGCTTTGGAAATTGTCATTCTGGGTGTGCATATATTCTATACCGAGTATTGAGTTTTCTAAGTTTTTGTTCTCCCTCACATGTAAGCAGAGACATGGAAGGGCTTGCAGTTGACTCCCCTCGTTCTCTGGCAGAAGTTCTCAGGGCTCAGAGGAGAGTAAAAAATGTCCATCGAGGGCAGCTTTTGCCCAGAAGTTGACAGTGTGATTATAGAGGGTAGAGTTCTTGACGTCAGAAATTTGGTCCGATGTGGGCTAAAGTTCTTCCACATTGGTCTCCCTCTAATATTCCCTCTTTTCTGGGCACATTTCCCCTGCTTATTATGTTGAACTCTTTTCCTTGTATTTTTCTATGTCTTATTTTGAAGAGCAGTTCAGGCTTTTGTTAGCTTTTCCCATTTAACTCCTCACCCATCACCCAGGATTCTACTAGAAGAGCCAACTCCTTAGAAGGCCGAGGGTGGATAATAAATATTTATGCTTCCCCTGTCATGCTAAGACACTGTATCCAAAGGCTCTGGGATTCTTCCTACTCTCCATTCTTTTGAAATACTTGCTGGTTTAGCCAAACTTGACCTTACAACTAGGCAATCGGAAAGCTGAAACATATCGCTCACTGGCATGGTCTCCCATTGTTTATCTCCACAAAGAGAGAACACCATCTAGACTTGCTATGATTGTGTCCCTGTGGTACTCCAGCTCTTCCTATAGGTCCTGACCTCTGGGGAGATTTAGTACTTCTAGCAAAAATATACCTTACTTCTACTGTTCACTTTCTAAAATACTTTCAACACCTGTATTGTCTTTAAAGATGGGTTATCTCTGGAAGGGCTGCAAAGAAAATCTACATAGGCTTTTGATTAGGACCATGCTTTCCTATCTATAGATTTAATGCAATCCCCACCAAACTGCCAATGATATTCTTTCAAGAACTTGAAATAATAGTAATAATTTCATATAGAACCAGAAAAAAACCCAAATAGCCAATACAATTTTAAGAAATAAGAGCAAATCTGGAGACGTCATGTTATCAGATTTCAGTTATACTACAAGTCCATAGTGATCAAAACAGCATGGTACTGGCACAAAAATAGAGATATAGATCTATGAAATAGAATAGAGAACCTAGAGGTGAACCCAGCCACATATCCCCATCTGATCTTTGATAAATCAAACACAAGCATGCCCTGGGGAAAAGAATCCCTATTGAATAAATGGTGCTGGGAGAACTGGTCAGCCACACACGTGTAGAAGATGGAAATTGGACCCACTCCCCCCCATCACTAACAAAAAGTGACTTTTGTTAGAAAAGATTTAAATTTAAGGCACAAAACAATAAAAATACTAAAAGAAAGGGCAAGGAACGCTCTTGACATAATTAGCCTGGGGAAAGAATTTATGAAGCCCCCTTGGCAACTGCAGCAACACGGCAAATAAATAAATGGGACATGATCAAGCTAAAAAGCTTCTGCATAGCTAAGGGTGCAACAATGAAAGCAAACAGACACCCTTCAAAATGGCAGAAGATATTTGCATACTATAAACCTGATAACTAGCATCTATAGAAAACTCAAATTAATCAACAAGAAAAGAGCAAATATTATCCCATTTATAACGTGGGCAAAAGACTTAAACAGAAATTTCTCTGAAGATGATAGATGAATGGCCAAAAAACACATGAAAAAAAATACTCACCATCCTTTATCATTAGAGAAATGTAAATCAAAACCACCCAATCACCTAATCCCAGTGAGAATAGCCGATACCACAAAGTCTCAAACCTATAGATGCTGACATGGATGTGTAGAGAAGGGTGCCGTTTTACAATGCTGGTGGGATTGCAAACTAAAACAACATCCCTGGAAAAAAATATGAAGAATTCTCAAAGAACTAAAAGTTGATCTTCCATTTGGTCCAGCAATCTCATTATTAAGTATCTACCCAGAAAAAAATAATAATCATTTTACAACAAGGACATTTTTGCTAGAATGTTTATTGCAGCTCAATTCACAATTGCCGAGATGTGGAAGCAGCCCAACTGCCCACTGACCCATGAATGGATTAACAGACTGTGGTAAATATATACTATGGAGTACTAGTCAGCCATCAAAAAGACAGAGTCTAATAAATCTTTTGTATTTACCTGGATGGGGTTGAAACACACTCTTCTTAGAGTGTATCACAAGAATGAAAAAAGAAGTACCCTATGTACTCAATACTAACATGAAACCAATACATAAAAACCTATACCTGAAGCCCACATGAAAGAAAAACCCAACTATATTCTAATGACGTGGAGGGGAAAGGAGGGAAGGGGGACAGAAGAGGAGGGAGGGTGAGTGGCGGGATCTCACCTACTGTGCGCAATGTGAGGGTGTTCAGCACGCCCCCTGGGTGAAGGGCTCAACTGCGACTTGAACTTTACCTTAGAGACAAAAACAATGTAACCTAAACAGTTGTACCCTCGTATTAATCTGAAATTAAAAAGAAAGAAAAAAAAGAAAAGATTGTCCTTTCTTTGTGACTCTGGTCCTCACTAATCTAGCTGACCTCTCTCAGGCCTCATTCTCTTGACCTTTCCCCAGGCTTTGACAATTCTGGATGGTTAGCATTAACATTATTCAGAATACTTATACATATCCTTTAATCTTCTTTCCCTACTAAAAAAAAAAATAGGGAAAAAGAAACCCCACAGAATTCCTTGAAGGCCTCATTACTACTCCTCCTCTCCAGGATTGCGTCTGGGAAGGACTAAAGGCACAAGGTTATCGGTGGTTTCATTGCTCTATGTGTGTTTGTATATTTTCACTTTCTGTATTTCTAAGGTTTTTTAAAATTATATCTGCATGTCAAATATACATTTTATATCTCATATACAATATGTAGAATGTATATTATACAGAGGCACTTATTTATGTTAACTCTCTACTTCTTTTGTCAACCATGTTTCATTGAAAAAATTCATTTGAAATTCACTGATCTACCCTACCCCTTTTATTGTACAAGTGAGCAGACTTAGCCTTAGAGTGAGTAGGTAGCTTTTCAAGGGACACGGAACATGGTAGGAGTGGACAACTGGCTTTTTTTTTTTCCCCAGAAAATCTCATAATTTAAACTTTAAAGAGTAAATTTCCCTGTAATCCACTCTGTGTTTTTCTAGGGGGTTTAAATGACACTCAAGGTATCTTGTCACTTCTAAAAGCCGTGTGCCTTTAGGTCTATTGCATAAAAGATGCAGCATTAACTTAGAAAATAGGATCATAAAGTTCATGGCATATTCAAAACTCTGAATCAGCCTTGACAGCAGTTGCCTACCTAAGCCAAGTCACAATATGTAGCGGACAGATAGAAAGCATGCAAATTCCAAGACTTCCACAATAAAAAATATAGGAAACTTTGTACCCTTTCCAAAACTACTGAAGAAAGTATGAACCATAAAACATCTGAGACACAGTACTTGTTTCTAACCTGAAGTCTTACAGCTTGCAGAGAACAGAAAAACTTGCTAATATAATTGGAAAGATGATCTATTCAAAACTGGGAGGTGTTGACCTTTTGCTCTTTATTCTCTGTTGCAAGGAACAGATGACCTTATATACTACCACTAGAGAAGACAATGGCCTGAAGACAGCAACTACAAGTCTTTCAAAAAGCCATTTTTCAACAACCAACATGAGACCTAATGTTATAGGGTACGATATCTCTAAAAGGACGACTTCCAAATATTGTAGTACCTTAGATATAATCACAAGATGGACAATTTTACAGCCATTAAAAAAGGTAATTACGGGCAGCGCCTGTGGCTCAGTCGGTAAGGCCCCGGCCCCATATACCGAGGGTGGCGGGTTCAAACCCGACCCCAGCTGAACTGCAACCAAAAAAAACAGCTGGGTGTTGTGGCAGGCGCCTGTAGTCCCAGCTACTCGGGAGGCTGAGGCAAGAGAATCGCTTAAGCCCGGGAGTTTGAGGTTGCTGTGAGCCGTGTGATGCCATGGCACTCTACTGAGGGCCATAAAGTGAGATTCTGTCTCTACAAAAAAAAAAAAAAAAGGTAATTACGTACCCAATAGAGGGAGGTAATGTGTTGAAATAAAAACATTGCCTTTGGGGGCGGCGCCTGTGGCTCAGTGAGTAGGGCACCGGCCCCATATGCCGAGGGTTGCGGGTTCAAACCCAGCCCCAGCCAAACTGCAACAAAAAATAGCCGGGCGTTGTGGCGGGCGCCTGTAGTCCCGGCTGCTCGGGAGGCTGAGGCAAGAGAATCGCGTAAGCCCAGGAGTTAGAGGTTGCTGTGAGCTGTGTGAGGCCACGGCACTCTACCCGAGGGTGGTACAGTGAGACTCTGTCTCTACAAAAAAAAAAAAAAAAATATTGCCTTTGAGGTACACAGACAACCTTCCTTGGTAGTTACTACTTATATGACTTTGCTGAAATGACTTCATATCCTTCATATCATAGACTAGACTAATTTTCTCATTTGTAAAACTTAGATTAACTACTCATTCCTTTCACTGTTGTTAGATTATTATATTATATATTATGAACAATATATTGCATGTAAAATTCTTTTTTTTTGTTTTAAAGGCATTTTATTTAGACAACTAAAAACAATTAGATGTTCAGAAGCAGTGTACAATGAAAGAGAAATCAAACCCGTTACTTTATCATGTATTCCCTCTTCTTTATGACTAAAGCAAAAAACAACAAAAAAAGGCATTCTGCTTTAATGGAAAAGTCAGAAAAATAAGTCAATATGTTTTTCTTCTCCATAATAACATAAACAGCTACAAGAAATCTAACTGTAATAAGAGAAATTGGATGTTGGCTTGCACACATTCATTTTTAAAAAGACAACAGGAGTTATGCTCTTGCATGCAAAATTCTTTACAGAGTTCTTATGCATAAAAGACACTCAATAAAATGAAAGAAATATTGTTAGAAAAATAGAAAAAATAATGGATACGTTAAATGCAAAAGCATAGTATGAGAACTTTTTATGATACATAAGTAAAGCCGAAAATGAGAATAGTTAGGGATGGTATAATAAGGTTTGTGAGTGATTTCTCTCGAACATATCAATCAATGTTATTACATCTTGTTTATTCTCAATTATAAAACCAGTCATTTTAGCCTAAGCAAATGCTTTCCATTGTGATCATGGGCCTAAAATAAGAATTTTCACCTAGTCTGGATTTTTACAATCTTAGGAGGGGAGAACTTACTAAAAAAAAAAAAAAAAAAGCAATCATTTATTGACTAGAGCTGAGCTGCAAAATAATTCAGAAAATTGTATCTGCCCGGAATTGAAATGTTTATTCACTGTATTCTGTACACTGAGCACACTATTGTTCAATGGATATATAGATATCCACACATATAAAGAGGAGATTGTTAAACGTGCATAGTAGTTATTAATTTTTAGTAGTAGTAGTAATTAATTTTTAATAATTTAAGCTTTAATGTATAATACATTCTTCATGAAAAATCTCAAACAATATAGAAATAAAGGGGTTTGATAAAAGAGAAAATCTCCTTGCCTTCATTTTTAACATTTTTCTTCCCCCCCAAAAAAGTAACTACTCTCAGAGGCGCAGAATAGAGCCTTTCATAATTTTTTCTATGTCTATAAATCTGGATAAAATTTTAACATATTCAGTTTCAAAATTTTCTTTAAAACCACCCATAGTCATATTCTGATGACTAGCATCTCTTTTTCCCCAGATTACATAATGAACGATGTTAAATGCAAGTAAATCCTGAATGTTGAATGTTCTGACAGCAGGACAGAACAAAGTCTAGTTCTCTTTATAACTTTTTACTAAACTAAATAAATATTCATTAGATTAATAAGAAGTGTCTCTGGAATATGTTATACCTGGTACAATACTAGAGATATCAGGACTAAGTAAGGTAACGTTATTATAATGTATAAGCTCTGACTACATCTGCATTTAAGACATAAAACTTAAATGTTTATGGAAATGTGATTATCTTATTGTTTTTCTACATAGAATGTGGGGGCATAATATTGTTACTAAAATAACTAAACCAGAAAGGCAAACAATGCTCCAATTAATGAATCTGCTAATTTTATTAACTTGATGAGCATAAGAAAATACACATATTAAGTTTTTTATTCATTTTATACATGAAATTTTTTAAAGAAATGTTCAAAAATAAATACTATCAACACTTTCTGCTAGCTCCTGGCATATAGTAGGCACTCATTAAACTACTGAATAAATAAAAGAAAGCTTGAATATATCTTTATTATATAAACTCTAAGTTTGTGACACTTATAAGATGATAAATAAATTTCAAGATCATTTTAATTTTTTCTTGAAATTCATAAAATTTCAAGCCTTCTGAGTAAATGAAGTAAGAGGAAGGGTATAAAATATCATTATCAGTTTGCCATGAGATACCATTTAAAATGTGACTATGTCAAAGGGATTTAATTAGTAAAGGACAAGTTAGTGAGGATGGCTTTTTATGATACTTGTTGGAGAAAAACAAATAGGAAAAGGTGAGGAAGGAGTCCCAAGCACTGGATACTTAACAAAAGGCAAGAATGAACTTCCGAAGGTAGTGTTTGGCTTTCTTGGGTTTGGGGCATCACAGGAGAGAGGAGACAGATTTAGAGAAAGTGAGCTAATGGAACAGAAAATAAATTTACCTAACCAGAGTTAAGATGATAAAGCCAAAAGATGGATCCCCCAAAGATAGGTCCCCCAAAGTATTCTGAAGATCAAAATGAAACAAACAAAACTCCCCTCAACCATCTGAAAAGGGATAAATAATAGAAAGGCAGATCTCACTTATGGGAAGTCAACTATTAGAGGGGATGAAGTAGGCTTTAGTGTTTGAAAAGAAGTGAGATGAGACAGGAGTGGCTGAGAAGTTACAAGAACACTGGGGGTGTGTGGGGGGAAGACATCGTCCAGATGAGCTCTCTGAGGCCTGTGGTCTTTATGTGCAGAGGCACAGGGAGAAAGATCTGCTTCTTTCTTGCTTTTCTTTTCTTTTTTTATAATCCAGTAAATGTATGCATGTGGACGTGTACATATATATGCACACACATATTCTCTATATATGTAATGTATAATTGATATTGATTTATCATATATAAATATAAATATGTATATGTAGTATTCGAATGACATAAAGCATCATAAAATGCTAAAGCCATAATTAAAAGCTATTACAGCCTCACATCAAATTATTGGGAAGCCACAGTGATACACCCAAGCAGTTATATTGTTAGGTCAGATTAACAACTGGGGAGGTTTCTGTAGTGAGCCATTAAATCTAAGAATCATCAGTACAAAGAGAGACACTAATTTCTTAACCCAAAATCATTCTGACCCCAACACTGCAGAATATTTCAAGTTAAATGGAACATACATTAATAAACAAATAGTTTAAAATGCATAGTTTTAAAATGCATTTTAAGTTGTGGCCCCACTTATGAATGAAAATATCTCATAGAATTTAAAACAATAAAATAGAATAGTTGTGGATAAAAATAGACTATGACAATCTCAGAGGAGCAAAGGGTGTCAAAGTAAGTAGTCCGCTGAAATGAATTATTGCCAATGGAGCCCAAAATTTGAAAGTAGGTCTCCTGGAGGTTTAGGCAAAAAGGAAAATAATTTGGTCAAATATTATCTGTTTGAATGTTATGTTCTTTTCTCCACAAGGTGTAAATGAGTAAAATTCACTGATTTTGTGAATTTTGATTACCCATGTCAGAGTTTTATATTAACTATGGTAATTCATAAAAGGACACTAAGTATTTTTCAGTATTTATTGTTTGGGGAAAAAGGACCTTACAAATTTATTTGCAGATGCAAACTTCAAAGAAAATCAAGGAAGAATTTTTAATAAGGAATGACACATGTAACCTAAGAGACAAAATCTTCATCGATAATTTCTTAAAACTCACAGAATAATACTACTAAAAGAACAATTCTCACTTCCAGTCCAAATGAAACACTAGCACAACACAGCATAACCCATCCACGTAAACAGGCTGAATTCCTTACGCAAATAATTTGAGTATTTACATGCGTGCTTGCCTGTTCTCGTGATCCTGCATAACCCATTCTGCTTGCCTGTTTCCATCTTATCCCCAGTCCTCTCCCCTCAAACATCGCTTTATTTCTCCTATCTGAAGCTTGATTATTCCCACTTCAAAGAAGGGAGCTTAGTTATTTATTTACAACTAATTACTAAGACAAACAAAATAAGATTAACCTCTGAAACAGCCATAAAAGTATTTTGGAAATAGCTCCTCAGGACACAAAAGCTACTTTGTTGGAAAATAGTCCTTATAGACCATGCCATAAGCTTTAATCAGATCAGCATTAAGAAAATGATAGAATAAATATTAGAGGAAATAGAAATGACTATACTTTTCATTAGAGTGAAAACATAAACATTACTAAAAAATATAATCACCAGGGGATATCATTAGCAAAATAAAACAGAAGAGATGACTAAGTGATAAGCAACTTGCTGTACATTTACCCACATATTTAAATTGTTTTATGTATATGTTAAATATGCTTGACATTACTAATTTCTAACCCATTTGTGCTAAAAGTTAAGGTATGGCTTCTAAAGATAAGAACAGAGCCTGTCAACTACCAGCCTGCTTGCAGCAAGCAAAAAAACGATGAGAAAACAAGCAACCATGTCAGTCAGTGAAAACTGACAAGTTTTCACTTTCAAAACGCCTATCGTATTTGCAAGTTTCTTTCTCCTTTAAAAATTATGATCCAATAAATTGCTATAGTCCACCGGGAGTTAAAAAAAATATGTAAGCACCCTTTTGATGAGAGCAGAAGAGACTGGGAACAAAATAGAGAATGAAAGAGCCACCAATACCATGTTCTTTCACAAAGCCACAACACTACACACCTCATGGGTCATTGCTAAATACCCAAGTACTACGTCAGTCTTAAAAGGGAAAAAGGGAGAAGCCTGAGAAATAAAAGCACATTACCCAACTGCCTCTGTAGTCCTTAGGGAACTTGTAGACCGGGATCTTGGCTTCATAATAATGCTCATTTTGAAAAATTAAAAAAAAAAGAAAAAAGCCTTCAACTATTCTGATTAATACATTTCACCTGTATTTCTACAAAGACGTCTTTAAATAGATTCCATTCCCAAGGAAGTCTGCTTGAAGCAATCCATTCTGAAGAAAGTCCACCTCCCGCTCTCCGTCCAGCTCATGGGGAGGCTCTAACAGGCAGGAGCACTTTCCTCCTTCAGGCTGAATTTACTCCAGCGCTGGGCTGTTCGGAAGTGACAGTTTCTTTTCTGTCTTGCAATGCCCAGGGAGGAAATGAATTTTGAATCTTTTCTTCCTCTGGGTCACAGGAGAAACCAGCCCAGGGAAAGAGTCCCTGATCTCTTCTTTTTTGCAATTCCAAAATAACAGGTTTAAAGGTTTTCCACACTGAAAGTACTCAGGTAGAGAAAAAGGGACAGAAAAATGACCGGGAAGAACTGTAACACGGGAGCGATGTCAAGAAAGTTCCATTTCAGGGCGACCACAGGAAAACACTCTTCTCTGCGGAGCAAAGAAGTCAGCAAAGGATCCAAGCTCTCCACCCTCCGGCTGGGTGGGATGGTTTACCTACGAAAGTAATTTCCGTTGTGTCCCCAGCTCAGAATCCAAGGCTTTGTGAATGAGAACTATCATTCAATCTCTCCAGGCAGAAACTATTCCTCAAGGGCTGAATGACGTCTGTAAGAAGGCAGTTCAAAACATTGCAGGGAAGTGAGAAAGGGGGGGAAAAAAACCGCCCAGCCTGCCGGGTCTGTCAATTTCTGAACTTACAAAGGGAAGGGGCAGACCAGCCCAGGGACCAGGACAGTAAACCGGCCTGGCAGACTGGAGACCTCTCACAACTTTAAAACTGTTTCCTCCTCTGGGAAATTGGGAAATGAGGTGTCTGTGTTATTCAGAGTGAGATTCCGTGAGCACCTTTATGAGAAACACACCCCTTCCTTGCTGCTGAGTTGTTTGTTTTCCGAAAGAGAGAAATGAAAAGTCATTTTCTCAAAGGCTTTGCACTGACGCACCAACATTAAAAGTTCTCTTCAGAAGCAAAGTGGAGAGGGCTCAAGCACTTAGCAGCTGTTCATTTGGAGAATTAATAAAATGTCACGCTTTGAAGTTACTTGCAGAGATGTAAACTGCCTTTTACAATTCAGCCTGTTACACAGGCATCGTTGCATTGGGACGTGCTGGAATGTTTAAACTGAAAAACCTAATGTTTTATTGCTGGGCAAGTGGCTACAAGTACCGAGGCTGTGCCCCCGCACAATGTTTTCTAAACCTTATTTTTTAATGATATGCAAATTTCATTCATCTCTATACACAAAGACTCTATGTTTGCTAATTCTTAACAGCTCCTCACTAAGGAATGAAGCTTTACATCCTGTCAACGTCTCATTATTTTATAGACTAAAACCTGCCCTGGCTCCTGCATCTGAAGTAAAAACTTTTCTATCATAGTGGTTAGAATCTAATTCCACTATCTCCTAACAGAAGGAACATTTGACCACCCTGCCTAACTCTCTGAACATTTCCACAGAGGACATATATTCCTCTGGGTATAGAAACTTCAATTCCTTTGGAGATGAATTACCAAGTGAAAACAATCTAAGCATTCTGATTGCCTAAAAGACATTCGTTAGTACGTTGGTTCACCAAGTCTGACGTGAACTTGGTATTTATTTAGCATTTGCAGACAGGATGTTGGAGTGCCGTGGTGACCCACCCAAACAACTTGGAAAATGAACGTGGTAAGGCGTCCGCCAGAGGCCCTGGTTACTTATTATAACAAACTGCATCTCTTCCCTGGTCACACTGCAAGGTGCATTTGTTTTCTTTCAGCAACTCTCAGGCGTCTTAAGGTAAATGCCAGTCAATTGCTTTCCACAGTGATCCCCTGAAGCTTTTCAGTTGTCTTATGTCTCAAAGGGACATTCAGAGCTTCTTTGAATGGCCCCATGTTTAGTAAATTGCTAGTGGCTTTAGAGTAGGTTAACTAATCACATATTTCTAGACTCTTAAAAGTGGGTTAGGAGACTGCTCACTTTTAGAGCTGGAAAAGGAGGCTTTAGGGGGAGGAGGCTTAACTTTTTCTTCCTTGGAATTGTAAATGTGGGAAAACGAAGAAAAAAAGCAAACCAAGTACAATTAACCAACTTGCCCCGCCTCTACCTTCCACCTTGATTGGAAGTTCCCTGAAGCCCTCACCAGAAGCCGCGGCTGGCAAGATGCTTCTTGTACAGTCTGCAGAACAGTGAGCCAAATCAACCTCTTTTCTTTATAAAGTACTCATTTTCAGATATTTTCCTTATAGAAACACAAAACAGACTAATAACTGTCATGTCTGAATGTTGAATGTTGGACTCTTCCAAAATAATCAGCCTGTGTTGCACTGTTCCCCAGGTTCTCTGTCCCGGGGAGATTCCTGCGCCTGCCGCCGTGCCCTTGTCTGCTTCACACACGTAAGAGCTCACTGCGGCCTCACTTACTCGCTCAAAATTCGACACATTCCTAGAATCTCTCTCTGAAAACTCTACCCCGTTAATTGGGCATCTTCTAAATACTGTGTAACAGCCCCCAAAGGACTAATATATCATCCATGATATATAGTCCCTTAAAAAACAACCTTAAGTGGGGAATTTAACCATGTGTTCAACTAACAGGAATACTCAAAGTTTTTTGGATCAGTGCATCCAGGTTGCTATTACAGAGAAAGAAAGATGTACAATATTATCAAGCCATTGAGATTTAAATTTGTATTTTGCTTCTACTCCTAATGACTAAGGTAGTAACAGAATAAACTAATAGTATATATTTAATATCACAGAGTTTTCTCTAGCTGAAGGCGATTTTTTACATGAACATTTCTGAAATAATGTTCTGTAGGTTTTCCCATGAAAAGCTTCTCCTAGCACACACAGCACTGCCTTCCAAATTCCTTTTAGTACACAGCAGATGGTGGTGTACAGGTAACAAGGAGGCCTGACTATGGAGAGACTGGGCTTCAGGAACCACCTGACCCTTGCCCGTAGAGCTCTGAAGAGCATGTGTTTGATCCAGAAGCTGTTGTCATCTCTCAGCATTTCCATGATGTATTGAATTGCGTATGGTCCTTTTTACTGTCCTTTTGTCACATTTCAATAAACTATATCGTGGATGTATAAGTTACTGAGTCATCCATCTGCATATGTTTTGTTGACTCAAACCATGTTGTAATATGATGTTTCCCAAACTTCAGTCATTTGGACATGATCGCCACAATTTTTTCCGTATTAGCACTTTATCTATAATATCATTTGATATTTTTCTCCACTGACCCACTTTTTAAAAATTTAAACCGAACTTAAAAGGTAACTTTATTTTGTAAATGTGTTTGATATGCTGGTTATATATTTCCCCCCAAATACAAGTAAGTATTAATAGAAAAGTCTGGGTGGTGCCTGTGGCTCAAAGGAGTAGGACAACGGCCCCATATACTGGAGGTGGTGGGTTCAAACCAACCTAGGCCAAAAAAAAAAAAAAAAAAAAAACTACATAAAAAGAGTCTAAATGCCACCCAAAATTTCTCTCATACCGTGAATGGTATCCACAATTCAAAGTAAGCGTCACTAACAGAGAAAGAATCAATTGCATAGGGGTAGATTGGGTGTGCCCCATTGAGTCGTGAGCATGACTTATGAGATGAACAACATTTACTAAGAACTGTGAATTAAATGCGAAACTTTAACCAGAACCAATTGAATGAGGTGTTAAGGAGGAGTGATCGTGTTACAGACATGGGCCTTATCAGATACTGCTACTTTGAAATACTCTGCCTACTATCACATCTTCTGTCCTGTAAATAAATTCCTATTAACAGATCATAATAGACACTCTACACTTTCCAATCTGTTATGAGCAGATTTCCTAGAACCACATTAGAAACTAACTAAATGTTTTGGCCTGTCAAATGTGCTTCAGTTAAGGTCTGCAAATATGTCAAACTAACTTCATAGGGAAAAGGACCATGGGACTGCAGTTTTTATAGCTTCCTAGTAGTCTACATTGTACCCTAACATAACGAGAACAAGTCGCTTTGAACTCCGGTAGTATTTCCTCATTATTGAGAAATACTGTGATATTTTCCTTATCTGGAGGGGGATTTTGAGGAGGTTTCTAGCAGTCTCTTACCTTCTGACACTCAATGAGTATATAATTGGATTCAGGGACTTTCCTATTGGCATGACTGTCACTTGGAGCTAAGTTCCTTAATTCCCAAGGAGATGTCCAGAGTATAATACACGTATTTTGAAGGCTTCCTACCTTCAAATTTTCTACCTCTTTTGTGAAATGTCAAGTTAGGATAATAATAAACACTTATTTATTAATCAACTACTAAATGCTAAGTATACTATATATTTTATCATTTATACATTACAAGGCAGATGTGACAATACTGATTTTATGAATAAGGAAAGCCAATTATGTAGACGTGAGGGTACCTCATTTCAAAGCTTCCTCTTCATGAGATGTGTGAGTACATACATGTGTGTTTGTGGGGGGAGACTAAAAAGTGCTACCTTGTACAAAGTTCTTGAAACTTTTTTTAAGCCATCTGTCCTGTTTATTTGGACAGCAACAATGAATGAATATCCAATAAAAATCGTATATATATGTTGTTACCAGTGTAAGAATAGATATTTTTAATAGCCAGAAAATTTTAGATTTTCAAGATATCCAGGTTTAAGCAATCTGACTTCACTGTCCTTTGTTTGCAATTTTTAGGCATAAACACTGTGATGAGAATATATATATATGAAAATACAAAAAAAAAAAAAAAAAGAAAATATCATGAGTCCACTAGCCATAAAATGTGATAAGATCTTCAGTTGTCCTCAAAGTATGAGAATTAATGGTTCCCTGTTACCTACCCAACAGATGGCATTTTGATTGCCTCATTAGGTAATATTACCTAACAAATGATCATTTTATAAGGTAACAAATATGTGAGACCTCTGGTAATATATAGGTTTCAGTATTTGTCAACAAATTACATTGTCTACTAAAAGGTTTGAAAACCAGTTTTTCAAACTAGAATCAACATTATTTCCTCATGGGATCATTAATGATGATGAGCAATGCGTAACAGATTGTTTCATTTTCCTGATTTCCATTTCATACAATTCTACGTTTTATTCTCCATCTCATCTTTGGATCATCTTACCAGGACAAACCTTAGAATGTTAAATTCTATGATTAAAAACCTTCCACAGCTTCTTATTCTTTACAGAATCAATTCCAACCTTTTATGTGTTAACTAAAACTTTCCATCATTTGGATACAGTCTACTATGCAGTCTTGCCCTTGACAACTAATCTTTCCTACCCCGCAATGGCAGCCACAAAAACTTACACACCTTGCCCCCAGTCTGTTCATACTGTTCCCCTTTCACCTTCTTTCCTCCGCCCTGCCAGGTATACTTCTGACTCAGACACAACATAAGCATCAGTAAACTCCAAGAAAAACTCAGAAGTTCAGTCCCCTTGGCTTGATTCAACCTGTGAACATTGTGTGCTGATTTTGATTATTGTTATTTTTTTTACTTATGTGTAATGGCATTTACAGTGTATGGCAACACATGGTGAAAATCACAGGGGTATTCAAGTCACTGTTCAGACACTGACTTTGACAGTATGACCTTAGAAAACACTTTATCTCTTTAAGGTTCAACACTTCCTCCTATAAAATGAAGACAATACACACACCTAGATTCCTCCCAGTTCCTCTGGGATTAAATGAGAATCCCTTCCTCTCTTCCACCTTAAGGTCTTTGTGTCTGTTTCTCTGGCAGTATTATGCCTGTTCCCTTTCCCTCTTGATTTTTATCTGGCATTAACTCAGGGCTACTCCTCCAGTCCTGCCTGGCAGTCTGATTTTGGTACCCAGCCATGAAAACCTCTGGATTTCCTGTCCTAATTCCTCTCTGAGTATTCATCAATGCCACACGGTGAGAGTCTCTTCACTTGGCTAATTATGAACCATTAACTTCCCTTGCTGGGCCCTCAGCTGACTCTTGGGCCTCCTTTAATGCTGTGTGTCCTTTGAACACAGGGTAAGGGACTTATTCCTCTTTGTATTCAGAGAACCTAGAACAATATCTAGTTCACAGGGTGTTTGCCTAACAACAGAACAAATCCTTGGTCAACAGTGGCAGATAAGCCTTTTACAAATTTTCTTCCTGTGCCCTTTTGTGGCATTTGTTTCATGGCTAGAATTAGATCTCAAAAATTGAGTCTTGCCTCTGTCTCGTTTTCCATAAGCCTCTATCCTTAAATGTTACTCCATATGCCTTCTTTACCAAAAAAGTAGTTCTTACAGAATCTTTACAATAAAACATACTCTTCTAAATAATAGGAACTAGTTGGGATAAGGAAATATTCTGTAAGCAGTCTTAGGCAGGCGCTGAGTTGCCCCCAGAATTGGTGTCAAGAAGGGAGAGATTCTTTCCTAAGCATTTGGGAGAAGTGGGCTTAATCTGGAGAAACTATCATGCAATGGGCCATTCAACTCAGAGCAAGTATTTGAATTCTAACAGGAACCTTTTGGAAGTTCAATTCAAAGGAATGACTTTTCCAGGAAGGCGTTTCCCCACATCTTGGCAGGACAGTGGGGAGGGTGCTTGCGGCATCTCATAAAATCTGACCGACTCAGTCACCCATCAGCCTATGAATGAGATAACTGTTTCTCTGGATAAAAAGGCTATGTCCTGCCCAGTGCTCTAAGATAAGTGTTTTACATGCATTAGCACATTTGTGTCTGTATATTGGCCACATGAAGACTGTGTATACCCGTTTATCAGATGAGGGAGTGGAAACACAGGGAGTGCTTTCCCCGGGGAATTGAGTGGAAAAACCAAGTCAGAACTCAGGCCTTCTGGCTCAACAGGTGGGGATCTGAAGATTCAGGTAGATTTGCCACTTTCTGAGTGCTCACTCTGAGTCAGGAACTATGTAAGATGCTCCACATATGCTCTGTCATTCAGTATTTAAAACAAACTCATGAGCTAGGTACTTCTCGTATTATTTCTTCCATCAGACAGTCAAGGAAACAAGAAGTTATGTATGTGGTATGCTTGTGGTCTTAAATTAGGAATTAATCTTAGATTACCAAAGCCAGGTATCACCTGGGAAAACCGAGACTTCAAGAACTAAATAAGTAGCAGTACAAGGAGCATCGACAGGAAGGTAACTTTTTAAAACTTGTGTAAGCAATTCTTAGATAAAGATGGAGCCATTTCTCCCCCATAGTTTTTTGTTTTTTGCATATGACATTGAAATCATTAAAAAGTGAACATTGCTTTCATACTAGGAATTATGACTTACAAATACTTCAAGTATTCAGACACCAAATTGTAAAGGTGTGTATAAATGTGGTATTCAAAAGTAAATTTTTTAAAAAATGCATTTGTATTTTACTATATTGTTTCTTTCCTTGAAAGAATAATTTTCCTTCCTTTTTAAAGAACGATTTCCATGAGGTATCATTTTTGCAGTTAATTTCTTTTTTTTTTTTTTTGAGAATGGATAGCGCCTGTCTAAGGGCCAGGAAAGCAGACTTAGATACTATTTAACCTGACCTTGTCTATCAATGGGTGTTCTGAGGAGAAAGACAGCCTGTTCATTCCAAACATGCAATGAACTCTACAAAAATATCCACAAACAACACAGAACTGTGATTTTTCTGAGGAACTGCTCTAGCGTGTTTCCTGAGTTCTTAAAGGGAGCATTTTGTCTGAGAGTTTTGAAAGAAAGTCAAGCCTTAAGTATGATACTTGGCAGAAGCTGCCTTATGGAAAGTTGAAGGCAAATGAGTTAGAATAGATAATGCCAAAATACTTTCTATTTTCAGGGAAGATTGTTATTCCATATGGGGAAAGAAAATGAAAAAGCTCTCCCACCCAAGTCCCTGAAATTTAAGCCTTCATTCAGCTGACAGGTCCTCAGTGAGTCAGATTTCTCCAGGATTGAAGTCACTCCCTGAGCTGACTCTCAGGATTCTCCACAGATAGTTTACTTTTTTCTTAAGAGTTACCTGATAGTAACTGCACGTTAGAATTAATAAGTGCAGTGATTAAAAAAAAAAAAAAATCAATAAAAATCAAAAACACAAGCCATTTTAAAAATAACAATCTTGTAAATGGGTAGTATCTTAGGCAGGGCTATTTCAATATTTATGCAGGCCTCACTTCTTATCAGGTCCGACATATTAAAAATGGACTTACTTTCCACACTGTAGATTATTTTTGCTATAAAGTTCTGGAAAGAGTCCTTATAATGTTACCTTTAAAACTATGTGGCTCTGCAATCAAGCAGCATGCTCAGGAATACTTGCAAAATGAGAAACACAAGCATGTAAGTTTTTTTCAAATGTAGTAAAATGTTTATGAGTACTCATTTGACAACTATTGAAGTTGGCATAATGTTATGCCTTGAATATTTAATTAATCTTGATTTTACACTTTTTGTATTTTGGGGTCAACTACTTCATTTTTCAGTTCTTGAACATTTTTATTTTTATTTTAAGCCCATAAAAAACTCCTGGGCTGTAGACACTAAGGACCCTAGCAGGCGTAGACAAGAGCCTTGGAGGTGGGATTTAGAAGGAGAAGAAATTCTAGTAGGAAGTGATTCATTCAAGAAGATGTATTTAATATTTCCAGATAGTGTGCTATTTCCCCTACTATTTTGATTATCATACGTCACCTTACTTTGCTAATGAGGTGGAGTAAGGAAACAAGCATTCATTGTGCAGACGCTTATTCATAATCCACCTCATACTTGGTATCACAGATGATCAAAAAGAAGTCAAAGTCATGGTTGCTACCTTAGAGGACCTAATAGTTCAGTTGGGAAGAAAAATGCTATTCTCTGGTTTCCTCTAGAACAACTGAACACATGAGATTGTAAGACAATAAGTCCATGGTTTGGTTACTTGAATGACTGACCTAAAGTAACACGAGGATTGCTTGGTTTTTATTAAATCACCTGTGCTATTTCATGAAATCACCAAGTCTGCTAAGATACATAGGTGGAGTCTGGAAAGCACGGATTTGCTGGTGGCAAATTGGTGGATTTTCTTTTTTTTATGAAAAAAGCCAACACAGTGGGAAGATCATTCATTTTTCACTTGGTCTCGGGGATGTAGTTTTAAACTGGGGTTAGGTTTCTACTCCAATTAGAGAAATAGGAAGCATAAAGATTTTAGCCCTAAGTAAAACAGGTATTTAAAACAGAGTTTAAAATTCTGCTCAATTGTTCAGTGGATATGGTGAATGGTTGTTTTTTTCTGAAATGAGCTTTGTTTTGTTAGGAACATATGGAATGTATTGTTCTGCCAATAGCACAGGATATTCATTAGAGGTCTGAATAAACAAATGTTTTTTTTTTTTTTTTCATTATTGTGGTTCGTACCTAAACAGGCCCTGTAATGGAAATAATAAGGCTTCTGTAATGCAGAGGAGTTCTTGCCCTTTTGTAAGCAGCCTGGGTACATGCGCAGGTAGACCATGAGGTCAAATTTCAATGCTTGAACTAATCTCACAACTGAATGGGAGTCACACACCACTGAAGGCAATATCTGGCTGCAAGGTCACCATGCGTTACATTGGAGGACGGTGAGTCACCACCTCATACTAAGCTCTGGAACAGCATGGAAAGGTCACCATCACATTCACCTATCCCAGTGAATTCAACCTGCCAGCAGCCTGCCTCCAGCTCCACAGATACCATCTCTGAGAACATTTGCCTGCCACTGTTGCTTGACGTGACAGAAAACAGAAGAAAAGGCTATAAAGTTTTAATTCATCTGAGGAACTACCTAGCAGTCTTTCAATTATGCACAATTATTTCTGGGGACTTAACATTGATTTTTGATCCTAGCATGAGGAGAGACCTAAGGAAAGCTATTTTGGAGGTCAGTCCCAGTAAGAATCATTAAGGGAATGAAAAGTAAAACTCTTTGGTGTAAGGGATCATTTTAATAAGGCCACTATTATGAACAGTCTAGTGCAAGTGTCCTTATGGTAGAAGAATTTTTTTCCTTCTGGGTAGATGCCCAGTAATGGGATTGCAGGATCAAATGGAGGTCTAGCTTGAGTTCTTTGAGGGTTCTCCATACTTCCTTCCAAAAAGGTTGTATTAGTTTGTAGTCCCACCAGAAAAATGTTCCCTTCTCTCCACATCCACGCCAGCATCTGCAGTCTTGAGATTTTGTGATATGGGCCATTATCACTGGGGTTAGGGTGGTTCTGATTTGCATTTCTCTAATAATTAGGGACGATGAGCCAAGTATCATAAGAATGGAGAAGCATGAATCCTATGTACTCAATTTTGGTAAGAGGACAATTAATGACCTAGTACATGGTGGGGGTAGGGGAAGAGGAGAGCAGAGAGGGAGGGAAGGAGGGAGGTGGGTGGGGTCTCAGTGTGTGACACACCTTTTGAGGGCAAGGCACAATTGTAAGAGGGACTTTACCTAACAAATGCAATCAGTGTAACCTGGTTTCTTGTACCCTCAATGAATCCCCAACTATAAAAACAAACAAAAAAAAAAAAACAAGGCCACTACTACACACAGGTGTGAGCTGTACACTGCATAATGCAAATCACAATGTGAACTGTGCTTTTGGAATTGGGCAAAATGTCTTTCTGCTCTTCAAATAGTAATACAATGTAACTGTATCTTCCATCTCTCAATGGATCCCAAAGCTCCGAGTTAAAGCACTGAGGCAAACAGTAGGTTATAGAGAAAACAGTGTTAGAAACGTTTTGGAGGCCGACTGCCCACATTTTACTGCCAAATTGCAGCAAAACACTGGGAGAATTTTTGCAGTTTTAGTAGAGATGGGGTCTCACTCCTGCTCAGGCTGGTCTGGACCTCCTGAGCTCCAGCAATCCACCTGCCTAGGCCTCCTGGAGTGCTGGGATTACAGGCAGAGGCACGGCGCCTGGCCAATAGACCTGTGTTTTGATAGACTTGTCCTCATTGTCACCCCTTACCGTGCTTCTAAGGTATCTCGTGGCCCTCCCAGTGTCCAGGGTGCCTATGTTCTCTGCTGGCCAGTTTGTGACACAGGTGGGGATGAAGACAGATCTTCTGCCCTGGGGTTTGACCAGTGGGGTAAGGCTAAAGACCATAAGTAAGAGGTTATCACCTTGAACTGCCTGTCTCTGTGTGTTCTGTTTTTGTATCTTTTCATCAGAGATTCAGCGATCATGCCAAGATAGTGCTGGTAGTTACTATCTGTCGAAATGGTGACCCTATTAGATAAAGCGCTCGACCTTCTCTGCGTCCCCAGCACCCCCTCGGCCTCTCTCTGTCTCAGAAATCAGTCTGTGTCCTTAAGGAGGGAAGCAGGTTGAGTATTAGGAAAAAAGAAACAGCTTTGGGATGATGATGGATGGCAACTCATATTTTTCCTCAAGGTTAGAATAATAAGGACTGGGTGGCATCTGTGGCTCAAAGGAGTAGGGTGCCGGCCCCATATGCCGGAGGTGGCAGGTTCAATCCCAGCCCCGGCCAAAAACTGCAAAAAAAAAAAAATAATAATAATAATAATAATAATAAGGACTGTTGGGGCTGGGAATGTCGAAAATGCAAACCTTAAAAGGAGGCAGCTGCTCCTTAACTTGCTCCTAGGAAGTGGTCTGTCCATTTTAAATTGCAGTGCTAATTCCACATTAAATACATATATATGCCTGCCTAATGCTGGGAAAGCCAAGGTAAGTTTGGGGTGAAGTTGGTGGTCATGTTACCAGATTTTCTTTTAATCACTTTTCAAATATACTGATTTCCTGTTTTATTTATCTCTAAGAAACTCTTTTACGCAGGGTTGCTAATGCTTCGGTACACTAATAATTTATATGACAATATTTTAAATTTTAGTAGATATAATAAGTTAAAGTAATTTAACACAGTGGGATTATTTATAGTGGTAAAGCTCTCCAGGAAGGAAATTTTTAAATTGGAGAGCTGTGACAAAATGACGTGTGTCTATTCTATCCATGCATAAAACCAATCCTAGTGGACTTTATTTGTTTTAAAATCCTGCATTGTTACTCTTTAGCTAATTTTTAATCGATGTCTGAGTGACTAGTTGAATGAGTAATTTGGACAGGTGAACCACAGAAGGAGGAAGGAATTTATTCAACATTTATTATCTACTTGGTGCTTTAGCTGTATTCTTTCCTCTAATCTTCAAACAATCTAGTAAGATAGCTGCAATTCTAATTTGTTTCTTCTTTTGTAGCTGTCCGTGGATGTTTGGAGAGGGCATGCCTAACTCCTGTGGACCATGCTTTTCCATTATACAACGAATGCTGATGTGGCCAAATATTCATTCAGGAGTTAGTACAGTAGCGATTAGTGATACACCACACACACACACACACACACACCATTTAAAAACAAGGTTAAATTCCCTAAGTTAGGCAGGGTCAGCTGCCATCTGATAATCCAATTCTGTACTGATAAATGGAGCCTTTTCCCTCTTAACTGAGTCCACCTATGTCGTTGTTACTTCTGTAGACAGTGCATAAATTAACTAGGATCTGATACCCCATCACACGAACCAACAAAGGGCAGAGTGTGATTAGGTGTAAAGAAGTGACTTAACCCTTCATATTTTTCTAAAGGAAGGATAAGGGTCTGACCGGATTGGAGTAGGAGGGGTCAATAGAGATTAGAGGATAATTAAGGGCTAGCAAAATGTCTCTGGATTCCCTAAGGAGTTAAAGACAAAGAGTTGAAAGTGAAACTATTTCATACATTTCCATGCCGGCTTCAGATATAACATCCTATCAGGGAATCTATCCAACATTGTCACATTTGTTTAGATTTCCACAAGTGGGAAAATATGTCCTTCCATGTAAGACCAAATGCAATTATCACACCATCAACTTAATCTAACTTCACATAAATCCCAATTGATTGAATCTACTTTCCATTTAAAATAGGATCATCTACTTGTTGATAAATAAATGCTAATAAATAAAGGCGGTAGTACTTGCCTTAGGGAGTTTAGAGTAAAAATAGGGGATAGGTGGTAAAAGGCATAAAGCCCATGAAAACCACCACAGTATTGTGTTTTATTTGCTTCACAAGCCTGACATCCACATTTTTTTGGTTCTTCACTATCAATCTCACTCTAGAATACAACTTCTTTGAGTGCAAAACGTGCCTGCATTGTCTGAACCTTAGGTCCCCAGTACTTAGAACGGTGTCTGATAGATAGGAAACCCTTGATAAACAATGGACAAATGATTAAATGAATGACACAGATCATGAATGTTACGATGAAAAGGTAGAGGAGGAATAGTCCTATGGGCTGGGTAGTCAGAGAAAGTTTCAAGGAGAAGGGCTCCTTGAAATCTTTTGAAAGAAAGGAGGCGATTTCCTTGTGAAAAATGGCATGGACGAAGTGGACATACCTGGGGGGATGTAAAGTGCTATTCTATCAGTAAATCTCAATAAAGAGACATGGGTCATGTGAAGAAGAAGTTTCTATTAGAAATGGAATGGCCTCCCTTGGGATTTCTAGGGAGGCAATTTCTGTGGGGAGAGGTATGAGAGCTTTCAGCAGAAGACCACACAGCAAAAAATATGAAAGTGGGCAGTCAAGGTGGAGGTGTGAGTGGAACTTCTAAAGTTCCCTCCAACCTTGGAATTCCAGGCCTTTCTTTTAGCCTGCTTGCTGAAATGATTTAGGAGAATTTATTAAAATCTTTAAATCAGTCATAAATGGAACTTTGTTTTCTTCTTCCTGAATCAAGAGAAAGCTCAATTGGCCATAAATGTTATCTTCTATTTAAGAAACCTATTTCCGTTTATGGAGAAACCATTGTTTTATAAGTTAGCCTTTAGAGGGTGTATTCAGAGTGCCAATTAAGAGATATTTTCTACAGATTTAGGAAGATGATTAATCATTTTGTTTTGAAGATTTATGATATGATAGTTCTGTAAAGTACATTATAATTACAAGGAAATTCCTATCTCAAATGATAGTATACCAAAACATCAAGTAAATATGGCTTCACATCTGATTTTGTGATAAATAATTTGCTGTATACCAAGTCTTTATTAAGGTCACTTTGATGTTATACATTAAGATACCTAAATACCAACACAAAAACAATAATAGTATTGCATTTTCTAAACACATGAAACAAAGAGAAGCTTTGATTCAAAACTTGTACCATATAGACATAAGAACCTCTGTCTACCACTCTACCCAGGAAGGTATTGGCACCCATATCTTCTGAATACCCACCTCTCAAACATGGTTACCACGAAACCTGCGGTTTCTTGCCTGAGGGTTTTTAATAGCTGGGATTCTCTACCCATAAACTGTTTTCCGGCCTGAGTTACAAGCTAGGGCCATGCAACAAATAAACCAGGAGTGGTGGTTGTTAATGTTCCCTAATGACAGGTGATGGATGACAGAGTTTGTGGAAAAGCACCCCAGCTTCCTCCTCCCACAGTTGGAATCACTATGCGATGTGTTCCACACTGTCTTCCAGAGACCCCCTAGGGGACAGGGCTCCAGGTTCCCACTGGGATAACTGGCCTGATGATGCATGTTTTATTTTCATCCTTCCACTTCCTGTCTCACTTGCCTACTCCTTCAGTCATGTTTCTTGAACTTGCTGAATAAACCACTTGCACTCCTTGAGTCAGGGTCTATTTCTGAGGGACCCTAAACCAATACATGCCTCTTCCAGCATTTTGTGACACCAAAGACAAATTTTGATTAGGACTTAGAAACTCTATAAGAAAGCTGATCAAAATGAGATGAATAATTAGGTCTGTTTGTTCTCTGTCAAATACTGAAACCAGGCCATTTTATTTTAGTAATTGTCGAGCTGTCTCATGCCCTTCCTTTCTTTCTCCAGATCCCTGCTCTTCTCTGTCATTTGGCCTATGTAGTCTCGGGCACACACCCATGAAATAGGATGCCATGAGGGAGATCACTGAGAAACTTTAAAATTAAAAAAAAAAAAAATGGTTAAAGATTCACAGTGACTACTACGTGAACCAAAAATATAATTTATTGTTTGTATGTAATTTATTGTCTGTTACATGTGTGTGTGCACATGGGCCAAGGGGTCATATGGATAGCTCACACGTTGGCAAATGAATGCGTTATTTCTAGATAAAAGAGAAATGTCAATTTATTTGCATGGGCCTGAATCAGCGTTACTTTGAAAGCAGTATACATGTATTTCCTGACAGTGTGACCAACACATGCAAACACACACATACACTTACATACATTATACTTGGGTGTGCGTTCTTGACATATGAGACTGGACAATTATGTTCACAAAATCATGCTAGAAAAAGTGCTTTGAAGGCACTGGCATCGGTGCATAGCTTCCCTATGGGAGAACCCGGAAGGTGACTGTGGGGATACGCAGCAATGAGACACGTAGCCCTTTTTTTCTAGGACGAGTTCAGGAACTTAATTGTCCCACCTTGTATATCACTAAATAGTATGAACAGACTAAAGATAGGATCAATCGATCTGTAATAAATCCTAAATTCCGAGTTAATGTTTTTGCCATATTCCTTTTGGAATAATGTTTGTCTTAAAAATTGAACATCTAGGAGATACCACCGATTCCTAGATTTAAGTTAAGTTGGTCCTCAGTCAACACAACTATTTAAGAGCCAGATATAGCAGAATGGTTCCTGAATGTACAATTGTATACTGAACTATTTTAACTTGTGGAGATAGGACAGATTGCTTTTAAGTGTCTGAGGTTAGTAAAATCCCTTACTCCTCTTTTCCTTCCACAATCCATAGCGAGGGAGGAAGAAGTAGAGAGAGAAAGCTAGAGGCTGAGAGAGAAGAAGAAAGGACAGAACCTCGGAGAAGGTTTGAAGAGTCTAGACCTTTCATAATCACTTATCTACTTCATCAAAAGGTACACAAAGATGACAGCTCAACCCTTCCCACCCCATATTTTCAATGTGAGTCGCATCACAGCTCTGGTACGTCGTAATCACAAAGGCACTCTATGGCTCTGGATTTGGAATCAGCACAATCAGGGCGGCGCCTGTGGCTCAGTCGGTAAGGCGCCGGCCCCATATACCGAGAGTGGTGGGTTCAAGCCCGGCCCCGGCCAAACTGCAACCAAAAAAAAAATAGCTGGGCGTTGTGGCAGGCACCTGTAGTCCCAGCTACTCGGGAGGCTGAGGCAAGAGAATCGCCTAAGCCCAGGAGTTGGAGGTTGCTGTGAGCTGTGTGAGGCCACGGCACTCTACCAAGGGCCATAAAGTGAGACTCTGTTGCTAGTACAAAAAAAAAAAGAAAAAGAAAATAGAACTGGAATCAGCACAATCATAAAATTTATGAAATTTTGAAAATGACATTTTTCTTTATTTACATGTATATGGTTACCAAAGGTAGACCATTAAAAGATAGTACCTGGGCTCTTTTGGTCTTTGAGCATAGCATATATTTTTTTAAGTTCTAGTGATAGCTTAAATAGTTAGTGATCATATTCTAGCACAAGTAAGTGTAGCCATATCTGGGGGTTGAAATGAAGAAAAAGGAAACACATGTATAAAGGATTGCATGCCTCAACATTTCCAAGCATCATAAAGCTCAGAGTAAATTTTCACCTTGCTGTTGATTTGCATGTAAACCATGCTCAGGTGGGCAGAAAGAGAAATGGGGCAACGATCATTGTTTAAGACTACCTGTTAACTTATCCACAGACACGGGTCTGCATGGTAAACTCTAGAATGTGGTTAGTGTCAGTTCCAGCTGGAATTGGATGGAGGAAACCATCCACACCAAATGTAATTGGCAGTGGCTGTGAAAGCTGGAACGGTGAGGGCACTGAGGCAAACAGACGCCGTAATAAGCACTGGGCACCTGCCTTCTTCAGCGCTGTGAAAACATCCGCCACCTTACACGTGGGCGGAAGCACAGAGATGAGAAAGGCTGTCCTTAGACACTAACTCCAAAGCTCAGTGCCAGGCTAAAGTGCTGCCCTCCTGTCTCAATGGAGAGGAAGAGACTGCGGTCACTCCAGAGGCACTGGGCACAGCCTCTGTGCTACACGCAGTTGCTATACCCAGCAGCTGCTGACCCACACTGATAATTTGAGACTGAGCAGCTGGTGACATGCTCTCTCCACATGGCAGCTGCCTCTAGCAAGCCAGCACACATGAGGGCCAAAGATGATGCTTTTGGGCATTTGCCTAGATGTTGAGAGCACCCACTGGCTTGGTGGGCACCAGTTGCACCCCTCTCTAGAGCAGGCAAGTAGAGCCCACATCTATGCCTTCTTCAGTCGCGGGGAGGGAGGCTAGCTAATATTTTTTGTATCACTTTATCAAAATCACTTAACACATCACTATACTTAGATAGTAGTAACTAGGCAGGGGGCCCAGCAGGCTTCCCTAATGGCCTTTTAATTAGGAGACACATTTTAGGCTCATCCCATTTTAGACGTCTGCAGCATTACACCCCATATTATTTAGGCACACTAGCCTAACCAAGGGCCACCGCCCCTTTGGGCACACAGAGCCAAACCACGTCTGACAGAATGTTTTTCCTATTCATAAACAGAACAGCTCTCTCCCTGTGCAAGAACCTGGCTGGCCAGGCACACGGTGACCTTGCAGGAAGACTCCACCAGGACAGTGGAGACCCGGGTGACACCAGGGCAAGAGATGCAATGTGCTGCTCAGAGGAAATGGAAAGCCCTAAAGCCCAAAGCATTTCCCTTCATTTTTTCCATGTTGTTCCCTGGAGGTTACGCAGCTGGACATTCTCAGAGCTGGGGCCAGGCTGGCTTACTAGGAACTATCCCTTCTACCTTCAGATAGAGTCAGATCCTGTCATGACGGCGGCTCGATGCTCCTCACGCCAAGGCGGGTGCGTGTCTATATTCTCAGATCTTAAGGCAGGAACGTGAAAGAATATGGCAATCTTGTTCTTGCCACTTATTTTACCCTTTTAAGGATAGTTCTCCTTTATATGTGAAATAAGCCTGGAGTAATTGAGCTCTGACAAAGAACGGAGGAAGGGACAGATTTCAAAATTAACAGATGGAATACATACCTTGAGAAGAAATAAGTAATACACACCTTATAGAAGCCACATATTCTTCTGGTTGGGGTACACGGGAAGCATTTTTATGAATGTAACGTGGTTTATTGATAAACGCAGTGAGTTGTTTCAAATTAGTGTTTTCTGTCATATTAGAGGAAGTTTACACTAAAGTCTACACTAAAAATATTAATAGCACTAGCAACAAATATGACCTTTAGCCATCACCCACTATGTATTTTACCCACACTTCACAGAAGAGAAAATTGAGGCAGAGCACTGCTGAACAACCTGCTTAGAATATACAACAACCTACTTATAGAATATATACAATAAAGTTAAGTTGAAACTACTTCAAATACACCAAAGGAACCATTCAAAAAAAAAACAAAACAGTTTTGAACGGGGAGGAAATGTTTTCTTACAGTCATTGAAGCAGAAAGCACGATAGCACATTTATAGACTGATTACAACTTATAGAAAGAGAAAATACATAAAGAAACATGAAAAACTATTAAGTGTATAATTAAAATAGGTACAATAATAAAATTTATTTTACTTTTTTCCCACCATTTCTGGATATATATTTATAATTAACAACATGTTAAATAAATAAACTGTAAGCCCAGACTCGCCCAAGGTGACTGCTGATGTCAGAGAATTTTAGCTCAGCCTAGAGCAGTGGTTCTCGACCTTCCTAATGCCACGGCCCTTTAATAAAGTTCCTGTGGGTCGTGACCCACAGGTTGAGAACCACTGGTCTAGATGCAGGTGAATTTTTATGATCTTTTCTTTTATAACCAATAAAGTGAGAAATTCTTCTTCGCTGGTCTTAAAAAAAAAAGACCTTAGTCTTTATGTTTATTTTGGCAGTCATTAGTTAAGACAACACACATAGAAAAAAGTATAGGCTATCAGATATGAACAATATTTATTTAAAACACAAAGTCATTGGGCGGCGCCTGTGGCTCAGTGAGTAGGGCGCCGGCCCCATATGCCGAGGGTGGCGGGTTCAAACCCAGCCCTGGCCAAACTGCAAAAAAAGAAAATAGCTGGGTGTTGTGGCGGGCGCCTGTAGTCCCAGCTGCTCCGGAGGCTGAGGCAAGAGAATCGCGTAAGCCCAAGAGTTAGAGGTTGCTGTGAGCCGTGTGACGCCACGGCACTCTACCCGAGGGCGGTACAGTGAGACTCTGTCTCTACAAAAAAAAAAAAAAAAAAACACAACACAAAGTCACTGCCTTCAGAATGTTCTAATCCAAGGAAGGATAAGTTAAACTCATCATAGAGCTGGTACAATATCCTTAGACCACAAGCTAATGTCAAGTATGAGAGTGTATTTGACTCTCGTGTGTGTGTGTACACACACACATACACATATAGTTGCTTATATAGCTGTTTTTTCAGACCTTTCTTCTTCCCCATTTAAAACAATACCACTTTGTCAATGGAAATTAAACAAAAGAAAATGGTTTGAGGTTGACTGTAAACTCTGAATATTTGAATTCTAATTTGTTCATAAATTCAGGGAAACAAATCTGCCCTCCTGGCATAATACTCTCAAAGCAAATGGAATCCATCAGGCATGAAAAACTAATCTCTGACCTTTAATGGTAATTTTACCCATTGAAAAAAGTTTCAAACACTCAGTTGTAGAAAGGAAATAGACTTTTGCTCATAGTCTGGAGACTCTGGCTCAGCTGACAGTAATTTTCCATTGATGGGGAGAAAATCATGGAAATTACATAGCTATGGTTGGCTTTGGACTGGTCCTCTATAAACTATAGCCATAGTTCAGTGTTTTATTCCTTTGTGTGGCTGAAATATCAACAAAGTCTCCATAAGAAGTTGTCACCAATATCTTCTAGGTTACCTAAAATCACTATATGACAGGTAGTTGATTCACCAACTATATATTTTATGTACTTTCACTGCTTATTTAACATGAGCAGTTAAAATTCTACTGGGAAAAGCAATAAAGTACTCTGTTCTAAAATTGTTTCTACAAATGCTGCAATAAGAGGTTTTCAATGACTTTAAAATTTCCATATCAGGGAAAGTTTGAGAAATGTATTTTTCCAAATGCAGGTGGGAGTATACCTTTAAACCTTGAGTCAGTTCTATAGGAACCAAAGGAAACACCAAAAAGAAATAAAACTCTTCACACCATTTCTAAGGCAATGAAGCAAAACTACCTCTAAGGGTCAGTAGGGAGCCAGCCAGTCCACATTCACAAATGCTGGGATAGTCCTCTTCATAGTCTCAGCCATACCTTTTCGAGTCTCTTGGACCCATCTTGCACTCTCATTTTCCAGAGTCCCCTAAGATCCAGGCATCTACTTCCAAAAGTGTGTGTGTCCATGCAGGCAAACACACTTATTAAGAGTGAGGTACTGGTAAGGTGAGAAAAATGCCAACCAAACAGGCTAAATGAATTAATAAAGTAAAGCACTTAGAATAGTACCTGGTGGGTGGCGCCTGTGGCTCAAAGGGATAGGGTGCCAGTCCCATATGCCGGAGGTGGCGGGTTCAAACCCAGCCCTGGCCAAAACCCACCAAAAAAAAAAAAAGAATAGTACCTGGTACTTGTTCTGGAAATAGGCTATATATAATATCAAAAAGGACATTTTCTGTCTGTTAAAATATAAAACATAATCTATAAAAGTAGACCTACCATTGGATCCTGCAATTCCTCTACTAGGTATATACCCGGATGATCAAAAATTATTTTGCAACAAAGACATATGCACCACAATGTTTACTGCAGCCCAATTCATAATAACCAAGACATGGAAAAAGCCCAAGTGCCCATAGACCCATGAATGAATTAACAAATTGTGGTATATGTACACCATGGAATACTATGCAGTCATAAAAAGGATGGAGACTTCACATCTTTTATGTTTACCTGGATGGAGCTGGAACATATTCTTCTTAGTAAAGTATCTCAAGAATGGAAAAAAGTATCCAATGTACTCAGCCCTACTATGAAATCAATATGTAACCACCTAGACACTCATATGAATGGCAAAACATAACTATAGTCCAGAAAGTAGAAGGGAAGAGGAGAGAGAAGGAAGGGGAGGGAGGATATTAGAGGAGGGAGCATATCTGGGGGGACCTCACCTAATGTCCATGATTCAATGGTATATTTCAAAACTATTAAGAAATAGTATAATTGTGATGGATGTGTTACTTAGTTCAGTGTAAACATTTCACACTGTGCATTGAAGCAGTACCCTGAACCCCATAAATGCATCAATGTACTAAGTTATGATTTAATAAAAATAATTTTTAAAAAATCACCAGCACTTGAGGATGGCAAAGCAGAAAGACAGAAAAGACTCAGGCCTTGGCTAATGTCACGAGTTCCTTATGTTTTAAGGCAGTTAAGTTACAATTTTCTGTTACAGCTGTAAGTTCTAACTGACATGTGCCTATCATCCTCACCGCACTGAGGTGTAAGAATTCATGCTTGCAGGTAGAAACATGGAGAACTAAATTTTTATAGAAAACATCTTAGCAGCCTGCATGACCTTAGGGTGACTGACGTGGAAAACTGTTAATGAGGTATCATATAGAGAATCAGAATCAGCTTTCTAAAGGAAAAGGCTATAGAAGTCTTCTGATTTTTTCTCTGGGCCTGAGAATAAAATGAAACTGTAATAGACTTTTGAAAAGTTCGGTCTAAAATGATCACAGGGATTCTGCTGTACCAAATGCAGAAGCCTCTAGAAATGTGACCTAATTTATTTTCTTCCCTGCTCTGCCTCTTGCCTTTCCATTTCCCATCTCAGCTCTGGTTTTATTTCAAAAGCTCAGTAACTAAAAAGGGGGGAAATCCACCAACTCCAAGAAAAGGTCGAGGTGATACCCAGACCCCCAGTTGCGTTGTGCTGTAGGATCTGAACACTGAACAGTACAGTAGTATCTTTGCTTCTGCAGGATTTCTTATTACAAATAGACATTTGAAAAATTGCTTGAAAGAGAAATTATCTTCCATCCATCATTTTTATGCTTTTAATAGTAAATGCATGGCAAGGGGTACCATGATCAGTCTATTAAATAGCAGCACTTTTCTATTTTGCAATAAGAGAACTGACTTTTCAGTTTCATAAGAAAACTTAAGACAATGACAGGTAATATGGATAAACAAGATTATTGTTTGACCGTATTTTGTTTAAAAATGAATGGAAAGTTTAGGAATATCATGCCACATAGGGAACTCCTGCTACACTTAAAGACATTTACTTGTCAAGTTAAGCAATTTATATAAGGTGGAAATTATCTTTTCCTTGACAGTTTGGTAGAAGTTGTATATAGAACCCTCTGAGCCAGGGGTTTTGATGATTTTCATAGTCACTTACTTGGAATGTGTCTAAAATCCTAACTAGTGACTCAATTTGTCTAACAGCTATAGGTCTCCTCAAGTTTTTTTTTAATATCATGTGGAATCATGTTTTTTTAATTTGTGTACTTTTGCATAAAATAAAACTTTTCAAAGAAGCAATAATAAAGACGCTGCAGCTTTAAAAATCCATTATCATTCCCCTTCTCTTTCATGATTCTAAGGCCACACAGGCTTTAGGGTAGCTTCAAGACACAAGTAACTATTAAATACTTGAAATGTGGCTAGTCCAAGTCAAGATGTGTCAAAAAATGTAATGAATATACTCTGGATTTTGACAATGTAATATAAAAAATAGCTGGTAACAATTTCATATTAACATATTGAAATCATAATGTTTTTGTTTTACGCATACTAAGTTCAATAAAATATATTCATAAAATTAATTGCACTTATTTTTTAACTTTTAAAAATGTGGTCACTAATTCAAATTTAAAATTGTGTAGGGGATGTGTATTATATTTCCA
Organism: Nycticebus coucang; assembly: GCF_027406575.1. Lineage (NCBI taxonomy): Eukaryota > Metazoa > Chordata > Mammalia > Primates > Lorisidae > Nycticebus > Nycticebus coucang. Next base: position 148,651,759 of record NC_069780.1, on the reverse strand, counting down.
CTGGGTAGCACCGTCCTAAAGCGTTTGTCAGCTCTTCCCACACTATGCCCCGGGCTGCAGTTATTGACATATATGAAATCTCTGAAGCACCTATGATGATCAAAAAAGCAAATTCCTAAATAGCTGCATGATACTGGAAGCGCACATAATATTTGGGGGTCTCCATTGCTTTATCTTTAAAATAAAGGAACTGCTTGAGATGATTCCAAAATTCCTTTCCTATTCTCTCATATTTAAGTACTTTATCATTTCTTCAATAGATTCCAAATCCAGGGAATACAGCTCATGTGACAGCTCATCTCAGTTGAATAAATATTTCTGGAGCATCTATCATGTGCCAGATCCTGTGATGAAGTAATTTGACATCTAAACATCCTTCAATTTATTTAGCACTATTCTTTATTCTTGACAACTCTGAGAAATATCTATACAACGAATGCATGCATCATTATTCTGCTCTGTCTTATATATTTAATGCAAAAAGGAAAAAAGAAAAAATTCACACACACCCCAAGCTGGCTATAAATGAAACACTAAAAAAATAAATAAATAAATACATAAAAATTGAGTTGTGATTCTTTAGCAAAAACTCAAGTGGCTACACAACTAAATATTGTCTGAACCTGGCAGCTAAAAATGCTTTACTCCTTCTGAAAATGGAAAATGCACTGTATTTCTAAGTAAAGAGGAGTCCAATTTTAGCCATCTTTGTCCTCTTTGAGGCTTGCCTACGGCAATAATTAGCAACAGAACTTAGGGGACCCAGGGAAGGGGGAGGAAGATGAGCTACCTTGGGAAAGCAACAGCACAAAGCAAGAGAGCACGTGAAACCTGTCCTGGGAAAGCAGGTGGATCAGGGAGGCCAAAATACGGGAAACGGCACACCAGGAAACGGGAATCCAGCTGTATGCGCTTATGGAATGAAGTCTACTGTTACCGTAACACATTTTCACCCTCTACTTCAGTGAAGACTTCTAGAATTTTTCTAAATGTTTCTCAAAAATGCTTCTCCGATTTTGTTTGGGCTCTTAAAATTCATTTCGGTCTTCTTTCCAATATATAAGAGAAAGAAATAAACAGTCTGATCCATTAGAAAGAGTGTAGCACCAGCTCAACTTACAATTACCAAAATGTGGAAACAATCTAAGTGCCCACCAACCCAGGAATGGATTAATAAGTTGTGGTCTATGTACACCATCAAATACTATGCAGCCATTTAAAAAAGATGGAGACTTTACATCTTTTGTATTAACCTAGATGGAAGTGGAACACATTCTTCTTAGTAAAGCATCACAAGAATGGAGAAGCATGAATCCCATGTACTCAATTCTGATATGAGGACAATTAATAACCTAGTACATGGTGGTGGGTGGGGGAAGGGGAGAGCAGAGAGAAGGAAAGGGGAGGTCAGTGGGGGAAGGGAACAGCAGAGAGATGGAAGGAGGGAAGTGGGTGGGGGAAGGGAAGAAGGGAAGTCATGGTACGTGACTTACCTCTTGGGCTCTTGGGGGTGGGACACAATTATAATAGGGAACTTTACTTAACAAATGCAATCATTGTCACCTGGTTCTTTGTAGCCTCAATGAATTCCCAACAATGAAAAAAAAAAAAAAAGAAAGAAAGAAAGAAAGAGTATAGCACCAAGAGGCAGAAATTTGATTTCTGGTTTCAGAGCTGCTACAACTTGTGATGTGAAGTTGAACATGACACATGGTTTAATCTTTTCTGGTCTTTCTTTTCCTTTGAAAAATGAGGATAACAGTATTGTATTGGTTGCTAAGGGGATCATATGAGATAATGGTAAGGAAAACCGTTTACAAAATACAAATGTTCTATGAATGTATTTTACACATAATTATCAGATGTGTATTTAGATGTCACTAAAATCTAGTAATACTACGTGTATCTCAGATCCAAAAATGAAGACTAAGGAAAAAACATGCATAACAAAAATTACATCTGTTATTAGGAATAGCACAATATCCATAAAGTAACATTTAAAAGCATATGGTAAAGGTAGATTATATAGATGCTAAAGACAGACCAGCAGGATTTGAAGTCCAACTGCCACTCACTAGCTGTGTGATTTGGGGCCTATCACTTTACCGCTATATGTTTCAGTTTTCATTATCTGTAAAATGGGTATAATAATACCACATCCCTTGTGTTTGTTGTGAGGATTAAAGGACTTAATATACATAAAACACTAGAATGGTACTGGCAAACAGTGGGTAGTACATAAACGTAGCTGTTATTTGGGATTGGAGAGTGCATTCCACGATGCTTTAAACCAGTGGTTCTCAACCTTCCTAATGCCTCCTAATTTGTTGCAACTTCATAACTGTAATTTTCCTACTGTGACGAATCATAATGTAAATATCTGATATGCAGGATGTATTTTCATTGTTACGAAGGGGTCGCGACCCACAGGTTGAGAACTGCTGCTCTAGGCTAACTTCCTAGCTAGGATTTGTTTTATCTTGCTTGAAGATTAGCATGAATTTCCCACATACATATCAGATGTCAGAAGTCTCTCAAGTGAGTGCTGGGAAAACAAAGAAAAGTAACTTCAGGACATAACTCTCAAAAGGATAGCCTAGACGGATTACGATTTTCAAAAGGCTAAAAAAGAGGGCAAAACAAAATTACACTCACATGGACCTTGGTACCTATGTGGCTCTTTTTTGTTTTTATATTTTCTTTTTGTAGAGACAGAGTCTCACTGTACCACCCTCGTCAGACACTGAAACAAAAAATGTCATATATTTGCACTATGTTTTTAAAAATCCCTTTCACATCCATTACCTTATTAGAAGTTCAGGGTCATTAACAATAGACAATGAACTTACTTTCACCTTCACATATCTCTTTAAGGAATCAAGTCAATTGAATACTTGTACTGGAGAAAAAAGATGGGCTCTTGCCAAATCCTTTTTGGCAGCTCATAGCCTAAGCTTTTCATCTGAGCCAACTGCAGGCCTGGAACGGTCCAGAGGTGAGATTCGTCTGCTCAGCAGACCTTCTACCCCTGGTTGTGGCGGGACCGTGCCTTCAACATGCAACTGTTGGTGACAGGTAGATCACTGACTGTACCCCCCTTGCAAGAAGTCCAGGTTGGATGTTTGTCCAGAAAATCGGAATGTGTGGGGGCAGAGGAGACTGACCCATTGGAGCTTCCTCCGGGATTTTCCCATAGGCTCCACCCAATTGCATCATTTCATTGTTGGATTCAAAAGTGATTTTCCATGAGACAATATGCATTGGCAAGGAAAGTCTCTGGCTGTTTCTTCTCTAATCTGTCCAACTATTACTCAGCATTATTGATTCAGAGCCTCTAAATCAGGCAAATATAGCGCAGATGGGAATTCTATAGAATGTTTTTATGGATTCATCTGCTAGGAACCCCCCCGCCCCGCCCTACCCGCCACAACCTGTAGGAAAGAGTAAGGACATATAACTTTTAATGAGGCTGTAGCTAGAATGGTTGCTATAGGAAGAAACTATTCTCAGAAATTATATTGTCTGATCAAGCTTGTCTCTTTTGTCTAAATACTTATTGAAATCCTTAAATATGTTATGACAAGGGAATATGTTATGTTAAATACACATTAATCTTCAGATATGCTGGTCAGGATACTTTAGGTATCAAGATGTATAAAATTGAACACATTTGTATTCATTCTAGGATAAAATAAGATAACTTTAATATTTATTTCTTGACTTTGTGTTCTTTTACTTTGTTCCTTCTGTAATTCACACTTAAACCTTAGGGCTTACAAATGATGCCCTCAAAGAGAGGCTGATGGCAGCCTCTCTTTGTCTGTTTATTTGACAGCTAGATCAGTGCTTGAAACATAGTAGGTATTCAGAAAAACTCACAGAATAAATTAGTATCTGAGAAGTTTGGGTCTTTCTCACTACACTAACATTTTTCAGACATTAAGGAAATTGATAAATGTTAGCAACAGCAAAAATGTTTTATTTTCTAGGAACATAACACTAAATTATAATTGTGCAAAGTCAAAAAGTAATCTACAAATTAATTATAGAGCATTATTAATGAGTCAAAGTCATTCTATAAATAAATAATGCAGTACTTTTTTAAAGATTGTTGCTATTATGTGCAAGCCCTTAGGATGAAAACTTGGAGGCCCATTTTTAAAACATTCGTCTCATTAATTAATGAACAATATAAACAAATCATGCGAGCACTTCAGCCAAATATTACTCTTGAGAAATCAAAAAGACATATTACTAACAAAAGGTAAAAGTAGAGAGTACAATCTTGATTTAGAAAACTCATCCAAATGTCCTAATTTTCTGCAAAGGGTAGCATTTAATCAAAATCTGGTACAGAAGTGAAATAGACAATTGAAGCTAATTTCCCCTGGTAAGGTAAATATGACTCTTTCACTATTGTGAGATGGTTTAGACCCTGTCCCCAAACTGGCCCCAAGCAACCTGCTCTTGGTGGCCCACCTCCTTCTGCACCATTCTCTCCTGTACAGGGAAGGGGGAGTGCAGGAGAGAAGGGGAGTGTTTTAATGTTTTTCCACTCCCCACTGATGCTATTCAAATTTGTTCTCAGATACGCAACACTCACATAAATTCAAACCACCTTTCCCTGAGGTATGTGCCTTTTTGGTCTCACTGCTGTATTAAAAAAAGAAAACAAAAAACAAACAAAAAAAACACAACTATTTTTGTTTTCTTCTCCAAAGAAAGTTTAAGCCTCAGATGTCAGGAGGACAATGTCAGGAAGATAAAAGGTCTTCTCTGACATTGAAATTACTTATGCAGAGTCAGTCAACCAATTTAGCTAGGTTATTGCGGATACTGAAAGGCACTGCAGACTCACCATCTCCTCCATGCCTTTGAGTATGATCTGACACGCATTTCTGACTTCTTGATGGGACCTTATCCTGAAGACAATCGCCTCTTCAACCATATCCATCATTTTTTCCACCCAGCCCCTGCCCTTCCAGATAGTGCAGTTCCCAGTCTTGAGAAGTCCATCTTCACTGACCCTTCTGTCTCCTCACCCTACTGTAGAAGGTGAAATGACACGACTTTTCCAGAAGCTGTTTTCACCTCCATGAATTGTGCTTAAAATGAAAACACTACTCCCTCTTTGTGTTCCGTCCTTAGGGCTCTCATAACAAAGCACCAGAGAATGGGTGGCTTAAACAACGGAAACTTACTTTCTCATATCTGGAGACTAGAAGCCCAAGCTCAAGGTGTCAGCAGGGTCAAGTTCTTCTGGAGGCCGCTCTTCTTGGTTTGTACATGGCCATCTTCTCCCTTTGTTTTCACATGGTCCTGTGTGTTGTGTGTGCATTTGAATTGCCTTCTCTTCTATTCTTAGAAGTTGAAGTTCCTTCTCTAAGGGTGTAGGGCCCACCCTAATGAGCTCATTTTATATGAAACACCTTTCTAAAGGCTCTCTCTCTAAACACAGTCACATTCAGAGGTCCTGGGTGTAGGACTTCAGCATATGAATTTTGGTGGGATACAACTTCACCTCATAACACTTACATTTTCCTTATGGCACATGCTCTCAATCCAGAATGCCATTTTATTTTTCCCAGAATCATTTTGATAATCTATAGAAAAACTATTACATGGCCACAAACACATTCTTTAAAAAAGAAAAAGCACCTCTCTTCAGAATCCAAAGTTGTGCTGCCCCATGTTAATTTTCTCACTCCCATATTCAAGGCCTTCTACAACTTAAATTTATGTTTTCAAGTTCCCTTCCCTACAATTCCAGTAAACACAGTCACTCTGGATTAATCCATTTCCTACTTTTGTTGCTTCCACTTAGGTTTTTTTCTCTTCAGGAATAGCATTACCCTTCAATACTCTAATCAAATGCAGTTTACTTCACTGCCACTTTTGTCAGCCTCATACACACCTTGCAAATAACTATGATTCCTGCTTCCAAGAGCTACTGCTTATTAACCTGACTCTCCTATTTTATTCACCTTCCTCTGCCAATTTCCTAGTTTGCTCAACTGTAAGTATCTCCTAACAGCAGGCTCATCACACCATGAATGCTGAATAAATTATTCATTGAGTTGATTAAGGCCAGTCAATTTGACCTCAATTATTTGGGGGGTTAATATGATTAAATTATCCCAAACAATTATTTTTTTTGTTCTTGTTTTCATCACGTAAACATGACAGAAATAATGTTTTGATGACCACAAGCCAGTAATAATTGTTTTGATTGGTCACTTTTCTTCCCCAAATAATGTACATGTTTCACTTTAAATAGTTATAATGTGTAGGCATATACATATTTCATACAAAATGTTGGTGACATTCATGAAAACTGAGAGAAACACTATTAATTATCCACATTATAGGTTGGAAAACTTTGGGGTTCAATGTGAAGGATTGGCTTGCCTAATGTTTTGTAAGGACTTGCTTTAAGTTACTTTTGAAGTCCATATTATATGTAATATGCTATAAGAAAAACAATGCACTATTAAAGGATATATGCAAATCTTTAAGCTTGCAGGTCTTGTTTATGTTAATCCAAAGCTGAAAAGTCTTTATTGCTGCTTATGTGAATAATATGTATGAAAATAAATTTCTAATTTATTTTCCTCTCTACTTCACACTTCTCCAAGGATTATTCTGCATTTGACTGAAGATCTTAGTTCTTCCTCATCTCCCTGTCCTTGGGAAACTTTAACAAATTGACTGCAGGCTTTAATAGCCGTACATTAACATAGGTCAAATGTAACCAACAATTTGGCTAAGTCCTTTTTCCCATCTCCTTTATCCTTGCTGTCTTATTACAGAGACTAGAAAGCCAGATACTAACTTTCTTAATTCTCTTTGAATTAGGGACAACTGTTCGACATCATTCTGGCCAAGGAGATGTATGCTGAAGTCTTCTGGGTGTTTAGGGGAGGGCTTTTGTGCTTCTGGTATGTGAGGTAGATACAACTCAAACTTCCCTTCCCTCTCTGCCCCTCCCTGATCCCCTTCACTGTCTTTAACACAGACCTGATGTCTGGATTGCAGCAGTCATTTGACAAGATGAGGAACAGGAGAAGAAAACTGTGGGGATGCTGGCTCTCTACAAATGATGGTAACATCACACAGCGGCTGAAACATATCCAGCAGTCACCTATGTAAAAGGAAGCCCCACTTGTTCAAGTATTACAAGCCCAGGTTTCAAATGTACTTCATAAGCAAAATCCACAACTTCAGTTTTCTAGAAAGACCAAAAAGAAGCAAAGAAGAAAGAGTTGGCTGTTTTCATACCCATTGCCACTAAGGCACCTCCATTATCCTCTTTATATATGAAGGGTAGTATTTTTCTTTGCCTTTAGAGATTATTATTAACTATTTTCTGTATAGACTAAGAAGGGGGACAGTTACATTTAAAATTAGATGGAAAAGAAGTGCCTTGTGATCTGCTTTTCAAGAATGAAGATGGAGAACGGCATAGAATGTCCAGCTCTGTCTGCGTCCGTTTGGCATTCCCTGTGCAGAACACTTCATAACTGTGCTCTGTAGTTGGCAAAAATCTCATTCACTTCCAACAGAAATCCAGGAAGCTTAGTTAACTTTCTCCAGCTCATTATCAAAACAATTAAAATCAGCTGCTATAATACCACTTTTAGGGATTCAGATTTTGTAATTTAGGTAGCCCAAGGCAAGATTCATTCTTACGTAGAGATTTTATTCCAGTTGCCAAGTTCTAAAGTGGTCTAATTAAAGACTCCTCAGAGAGTCTTTCCTTGATCTGCTAAATACAAGATTCTTTAGTAAATAACCTGCTAGGGTTTTTTCTGGTAGGGATAATTTATCTGTGTTTTAAAGTCCTTAATTATATTTTACACATATCCTGAAACCCCAGAACAGTAATCTCATTAAGTAAATACAAAATTATATGTAATATGTTATAAGAAAAACAATGCAGTATTAAAGGATATATGCAAATCTTTAAGCTTGCAGGTCTTGTTTATGTTAATCCAAAGCTGTAAATCTTTATTGCTGCTTATGTGAATAGTACAGTTCCATGCTAAATTAGAGGGCTCTCTTTGGTACAAAGTTGACTTGTACAAGAATCATCACATCTGAGTGGTTCAAAATTTAATGGTATTCTTTCTTCCAAAGTCTGATAGCCTTTGCAGGATTGGCAACTTGTTGATAATACCAACTCTAGGGAAGGGATTAGGAGCAGACCATCTAGTGTACTTTATTTAAAGCTGTGCAGCTGTGTTTGTGCTGTCAGCGTACCAGTTACACTGTATTTGGCTCTTCGTCATGGGTATGCACACAGGGAAAGCCGATGCCTCCAACCCCCCTTGGGATCATCAGTGTTTTACTAAGGTTTGCTGGGAAAGCAGAACCTCATCAATATGGGAATATAACTTTAAGCAGGGCTTCTCCTCACCTCCCCATTCCCAGGGAAAAAAATCTTATTTTATTCTATTAGTTAATTACATTCTATAGCTATCTCTCATCAAAGAGATAAACCTATACATCAGTCAGTCCTTTGGAAGTATGATAGAAATCACCTCTTCTTGAAATGTGACTGGTACATATTTTTCCTTCCTCTTTCCCGAAACATACTCCCCACTCTTCTTTTCACTTAACGATTCCTATTTATCCTTCCTTTTTCAGCATAGATATTAATTCCTCCTGAAAGCTTTGATTTCCTACCCTCGTATTAATTGGTTCTTTCCTTCATGGACTTTTACTTCCCCTTCAATGCGCTTGATCTAATTATGCCCTTACTCACAGGCTGCCATGTTTGCTGTTTGTCTCCCCTGTTCCACTGCAAGGCTCATGAGAGCAGAAACCATGTCTGATATGTTCACACCGTGACCTCAGAGCTCAGCCCAGTCCTGGCACGGGTGCTCAGAGAACACCTGTAGTGACGATCTCAGATGCCTTCCTGTGCTCAGAGCATGGGAACCAGCCTAGAAGGGCAGCAGCAACAGGAACTGTTAGTAAAATGCCCATGTCACAGAGGAGACAGCCGTGGAGCCTGAGAAATGCCCGGAATCCAAGAAAAGGGAGGATGACAAAAGAATTATATCTATTTCACAGTCTTTGTCAGGGTCATTGTGGTGGCTATTAATATTTGCCACTGAAAATATATTTTTGTCCCTATATGTGGTCAATGCTTAGTCATTGTAATGGATTTGAACTACATAACTTACATTCATCACTTTTATCCGAGGACTAACTTAAAATAAAGAGAGGTGCAATAAAAAGAACAATGAGGGTTATTATTAGTTTCAAATATGGAAAGCTTCATGACTTTGTGTGTCACCCTTACGCAGGAGTCATGCTAATATTTTCTGTATTATTCCAATTTTAGTGTATGTGCAGCTGAAGCAAGCACTATTATTATTATTTAAAGATTCTGCAGTATTTTTAAGGTGTCTCCATTACAGGGATGAAAGAAGAATTGCTTCTTTAGAAAATATCTTTCTATAAAAGGACAAAGAAACTCCTGAAGATGGAAACAAGCTAGATGGCAGCAGACTGCCTTTCCATGTCCCTACGAATGAATGGATGTGAGCTTACTATCAGTCAGTGGCAGTATTCATATAAAAAATATACACGCTTTAAAAGACTCCAGAGTTGCATTCCTAAGCCACTTCCAGCCATTTGGAATTTTCCCCATCTTTGGAATTCTGAGAACAATGTTCTAAACTGGATGTTGATGACTCTAATCAGATAATTCATATTCATAAACTGAGGATAAAGAATAGACCAACTTCAGTGACACTGCTGAGAGAACAAATTGGCTCAAGAAGTAGCAGCGAAAACCAAAAAACAAACAAACAAACAAAAAAAACAAATGCTGCGAAGGCACTTCAAGGTAATCAATTTGGTTGTACTGCTTTTTGCTGTGACTGAAGAAAGCTAATTCGATCTCTGAAAGTAGCATCTTGCTGTCTGGAATTGGTGCTCAGAAGCTTCAGATAAACTATTCCAATGAACTTTAAGCTGTCCTTGACAGAAAGAAGGACACAACCAGCTCTGAGCCATTGGGGAAGGTATAATTTCACAAGGCCAGACAGCCAGGGAAAGTGATCCTTAGATGGAGTATTTTGTAGAAAAATATTTGCATTTTCCTCTCCCTTATCTATCAGTAACCTCAACAGAGAGAATTTTGGATCACTTATTTTTATTTATGACTATTATTATATCTTTGAAAATGTTCTTTGCTGTTGTTGTTAAAAGCAAGTATGGTTATTAAAAGTTTAGCTATGGTCCAAGCAGCCCAGCCTACAGAGCTTAGCTTACTAGCTACTTCTAAGGTATATGACCTTCAGCAAGCAGCTTGGCCATCCCACCCGTGTTTTCACCACTGTTTTACTCCCCCTATTAATAAAAAGGGGAGGGCAGTGATGACTGTTCACAGCACAGAATTGTTGTGAGGTTTTAACTAAATTACTACCGAAAATGCCCGGCACGAAGTCAGGTCTATTAAGCAGACTTAAGAAATAAATCTAAATATCATTTTTTCCTCTCTTTTCTGACCTTTCCTTCTTCCCCTGTCTTCTCCATCTTCCAAAGACCAGTCTTTAGAAGATCACCCTCCAGCCCCCAATTCCTGACAAAGTTCTGAGATCCGGCTGCCTGATACAAGACACAGCCCCAGTTAAGGAGTTAGTCTGTTCACTCCATACTCAGTTTATTTTAGACAGCAAATGTTCCCAAGGAAAAAGTTAGCTATGTCTAGTTGCTTATTTATAATTTCTTCAGGTCTTCCTTTTTTATAATTTATGGTGAGCAGATTCTATGCAGGAACATATAGAAAGAACAAAGGCTTTGACTTTGGGAAGGAATGTGTGTGAGGGACAGAAGAAGGGGAGATGAAGAAAGAGAGGAAGGTCTCAAAACCCCAAATCAGCCACTTTATTAAACCAGCCTATTCTAAGCTTGCCCAATTCTTGGGTAAAACAAATTTATTTCTTGTTAATTGTCAACTGGTAATTTTCATTGTTTTTAAAAACATTTTTAAAAACCATTTTTAAAGACATAGGTACATATGAAAAGCATTTATATGTGGAGAGAAGGGAACACTTTTACACTGCTGGTGGGACTGCAAACTAGTACAACCTTTCTGGAAGGAAGTATGGAGAAACGTCAAAGCACTCAAGCTAGACCTCCCATTTGATCCTGCAATCCCATTACTGGGCATCTACCCAGAAGGAAAGAAATCCTTTTATCATAAGGACACTTGTATTAGACTGTTTATTGCAGCTCAATTTACAATCGCCAAAATGTGGAAACAGCCTAAATGCCCACCAACCCGGGAATGGATTAACAAGCTGTGGTATATGTATACCATGGAATACTATTCAGCCATTAAAAAAAATGGAGACTTTACATCCTTCGTATTAACCTGGATAGACGTGGAAGACATTATTCTTAGTAATGCATCACAAGAATGGAGAAGCATGAATCCTATGTACTCAATTTTGATATGAGGACAATTAATGACAATTATGGTTATGGGGGGGAAACAGAAAGAGGGAAGGAGGGAGGTGGGTGGGGCCTTGGTGGGTGTCACACTTTATGGGGGCAAGACATGATTGCAAGAAGGACTTTACCTAACAATTGCAATCAGTGTAACCTGGCTTATTGTACCCTCAATGAATCCCCAACAATAAAAAAAAAAAAAAAGAAAGAAAGAAAAAAAAATGATTGTTACAAATAGCAGTAGTCGTCAACATATAACAATTTAGTGGTACTTACCACGTGACTAGCACTGTGGTAAGCATTTATGTGACTATCTTACCAAATATCCACAAAACCCTTATGACTTTGGTATTATTATTTTAATTTACAGAGGATGACACTGAGGCAGAGAGCATATACAGCTAGTAACTAGTAGAATCAGCTAATAAGCCATGAACCTATCTGTTGTGACTACAGACTTCTATGCCTCTCTTGGGTGAGCAGCAGAACTCCGTAGGAGCTGCCCAGGATTCTACTAGACCACACAGTATGACGTCAGAAGGTCATTTTTCCCCACCAAAGTGAGTTGGGGAATTTTGAATGGGCAAGAGGAAGTTTTAAGAGGCCACCTGTGGCATTAGTTTAGAGATAGCAATGGCATGGGAGGTTCCCCGTCTTGTGAATCCTCTTACTAACATTTTTCATTCCCATCTAAGGCTGTCAGAAAACACATGAGTATAAATTGTTTTTCTTGGGTATTGAGAAGGCTATTGGAGAGAAGAGACTTGGGGAAGTTCATAGATTAAATAACAAAGAACCACTGGTTTCATATATGACGTTACGCAAATATCAAAGATGACATCTCAAGAATTATTTAACATTCCATTAGTCTATGACCTCCCCCGCAATTTTGCTTCCCATCATAACTTTATATTTCTATATCATTCCACAAATAACATATCTTCTTTGATTCTCACAGTCAACATGTATGGTGATTAAGTAAGATCACAACGGTCCTGCTTTCTAGAGGAACATAAGGCTTTATAGGGCTCAGCAGAAACATAACCCCAACTCAGCATCTAGGCCCCCAATCTTGCCAATAATGACTTTCATCAATCCAAAAGCTCTTCTGCTATATACACTCTATGGTTTTCTTAGTGAAAACAGTCTTCTCAGTGAACTAAATTCTGCATAGGAAACTAAAGGCTCAGCAGCAAACATTCTAGTTTAGTGTATCTTAGCAATCATTTACATTTATATCTAAAGCTGCTGGTTATCTGAAGAGTGTCTGGGTAAGCAGTCCTGAGAGACACATGTCATTAGCTCATGTTCCTAAATTCTTTCTGTGAGGAAGGCAGAGGATGGTATTTGAATTCAAGATAATTGAAGTATGGTAGATGTAAAAGGGGGTGATTGGGATGCTCCTCACGAACTCTAGCTCAAGTATGCAATTGCCAAGTCCCCAAGGAAGAAGATAAGGGAAAAAATGCCCAGTTTGAACAGAACGGCTAGATACAACTTTTTGTTTACTTATATTCTTACAAATTATTTACTGGTATGGCAACACTTAATGAAAGTCTATTTCGTGGTCCTTAATGGTATTAGCATAATTTATAGAAAAAATCCTCAGAAAATCAAAAATAATGTGAATATAAGAAATATGTTATGAAAATATCTTATGAAATATATTATAAAACTTTTGTCTGTTATGTAACTAGTGCTAACTTTACAACCATTTAGGTTTCTGATGGTGATAATATATTTATCTTACCATTGCTTTTCCAAATCCCAAGTCCTTTTTTTATAGAAATGTAGCTTCAACTAGAAGGCAAGTCTTACTTTTTATAGAATGCAAACAGAGCTCCAGACGGTGATAAGCCTCACTACAGGTTTCTTTGAATCCCTCTGGACCATACATTATGGATATAAGAATAACTAAGACATGTATCCAAGTACATATATTTTTAAATTCTAAATTTGGTTTGATTTTTTCTGATCAAGCTAAAAATGAGCCATTTGAGCATCAAATTATGTATTTTCCTAAATATTTCATATTTTCTCAAGGTCATTTTCCCTAGCAATCAAAAATGGGAGATGATAGAAGGCAATTAAATATATTTTAAGCATTTCAAATAGTGTTCTATAGGAGATTAGTTGCAGCATGTAAAAGGTGATAAATCAAATATAGATAACATGTGAAGGGAGGGGTGTATTCTGTAGTAAAAGAAGTTTGAGGTAGAAATTTAACAAAGTTAGAACAGTTGTTCAGTAATTCTCAGTGCCTTTAATATGCAAATTAGTGGCTATTGTTCAGAAAGGTCACATAGTATGTATCTCTCTTAAAACTATTTAAACAAGAATTCAAGGTACTTGATTCTAATATGAAGGCAATAGAAGATCTAATACAAGGTGTGGGGTGGAGGAATGAGGGAGCAGGGAGAGGGGAGGAGGGAGAAGGATGGGGAGTCATGGTTTGTGGCACACCTCTTGGGGATAGGACACAATTATAAGAAGGACTTTTTGTAACCTAATTCTTTGTACCATCAATGAATCCCAAACAATAAAAAAGAAAAAAGAAACTAAACATAGAGTAAGTATTTTGGAGAGCACTTGCAGGCACTTGGTGGGTCATATGGACTTCAGTTCAACAGAACTGAATTCCTGTTACAGCTCAGAGAGCTACATGACTTTAAGAGGGTGACTGAAACACTCTATGCCTCAGTGTCTGGGCTTTGGTCTCTTGAACTTAACAAAAGGTCATTCAATTCAAAAACATTAGGAAAACTGCATTATATTCTTGATATTCAAAAGGATCTTCATTAATCCTGTAAATCACTATTGTCACTCTTCAATTTACTTTTCCCTTAGAAAATTTAGTTGAAATAAAAAACTGAGGGGATTGAGGAAGATGGCTAACCAGAGACCAGAGACACCAACTGCCAGATTATCTCAAAAAGAAGGAAATGCTTTAGATGAAAAAAAGAAACAAATGCAGATCAGGTATAATTCTGAGGGAAAGGTACCAGAACCTACAAGAGATTTCATGGGAAGAAGTTGCAGAGCAGAATAAGGAGGAGCAAGACACTAGCAGAGGCGGGGGAGGGAGGTCTGTGAGGGTTGGGGTCTAGTGAAAGGGTAGGCAGAGTGGTTTGTTTGTCCTGCCCTCATATCTCTGGCAGTCAGAAGGCTTCTGAGCTGCTGGAGAGCCTCTCTACCCTCACAAGCCCCCAAATTGCTGTCACCAGGGAACTGGGGGCTTCTTAAAAACAAAGCATCAGCCTGCCAGGCTGAGGCACTTCCAGTCACCAAAAACCTGAGCAGAGACGGCAGGTGCCATATTACTTCTCCAGCCACTATGCACGTTTGTCCTCTCCATGGGGCTTCAGCCCTCCATTTTCATCTTGCTCATTCCTACCAGACATTTCCCAGCTCTGGCCCTGACTGCAGGAGCCATAGGGAACCAGCGAATTCCCAGTGGGAACTGTATGACTACAGAGGCTGAACATAACAGGTAGGTGGCCTTCCAAAGAAGAGGATGGTGATGTAGAGTGCTAGCTTTCCTCCATTTAGACTCTTTTCCTCTATTTCCCCTGCCCTGCCCATGGCTGTTGGTGGAGATGCTTGAACTGGGGATCTCAGGTATGCTATTTACCCTTTGTTGGAGCTTTCATACAGAGTGGGGTTCAAATCTTTTATCTTAAATACCTGCAGAGAACTAAGGGATGCTCAAACTGTGAACTCCCAGCTTACTGGCCCTCCCTGGTAGTACCTGCCCAGCTACTCTATCAGAGCAGGGCACATCTTGAAGCAGAAGCACATCAAACCTGTCTAAACTCCCCATATGCAACTTGGGAACAGTGAGCTTCTCCCTGGAACAATCAGGGACTGATCTTTCAGAACTGGGAACAGGCTTGCAGGCCAGATGCAGTACTGCCAGGACATGACATCGTTGCTTTGGGAACAGACAGGAGATTTGTGAACTAATCTTAGAAGGTGAGTGAACCTTTACTGGCAGAACTAATGAGAGCACAATGCAGGTCCCAGCCACAACACACTCACAGAGCCCTCTGCCCACAGCAAGAAAGCCATGCCCTCAACCCAGAGCAGCATCCTGGACAGGGACACTCCTAGCCTATGGCACCATTGCTGAGCTCAGTCAGTTTGAGCTCCCGCTTGATGCTTCTGGCAGACACTGTAAGGAGACTGCATATCAGGGGAGGGGGCAAGGGGGCAAAACCTGCTTCTAACAGTCAGATTATGAGTCTCAGATAGCCCCACCTCCACAAACAGACTTTGCCATGGTGTGAGCCCACTTCAGCTCCTCTCTGGTGCCTTTCCCCTAAAGGCTGGGAGCAGACCTTTGACCCTACCAAAACAGCTATCTTACCAGCTTTTGTGGAGCTGGAGAGTAGGCTTACTCAATCCAACCCAGCCCAGCCTCACTCCCTTGCTGACCTCTGCTGTACTGTAGAATAGTAAGGACAAGCCTGGAAGTTCCAGGGACCCACCCACCACCTGGGGCACTTGAGTGCTTCTCCTGAGGGGCTAAAGCTAGCAAAAGGTCCCCAAAACAACACTGCAGGTTGTTCCTTCTGACAAGCACTACCTATTGACAAGAAGGCCAATTTACATCATGAATCATACAGGGTGTGGTTGATTCTTGTCCACAAGCACCACTGATTCTCTCATAGATTAAACTGGGTGTGCCAATACTTAATTCTTTCAGGAAGACCACTGAACAGGGGTTGGGGGAAAGCATTTCAAAGACCTCCATCTTCCCTTCCCAAAGAGAGAAGGGAATTTGTCTGCATACACAGCTCACAACTGCTACAGCCTACAAACAACTAACAACTGAGAAAAACACCATACTACAGCTATCTATAACCAACATGTCCATCCAGAACTGAGACCATAATCAAAGTATCTAAAGCAAAGCCAAAGTTTCTTACACAACATATGCTACAGAGAGTCCCTTATAAGTGAGGGGGTAAGGAAAAAAAAATCCTAATCTAAAAAAGAAAATCCAAAAATAAGCTGCTCATATGAGAAAGAGAAATCCAGAAGTTTAAAAAAATCAGAGCAAAAGGACACCCCCCAAAATGAACACTGACTCTCTAGTAATGGATATTAACCAAATGAAAAATATTAAAATGACAGATAAAGAATTCCAAATATGGATCGTAAGGAAGGTCAATAAAATCCAAGAGAAAATGGCAAACAAGCTCAAAGAAACCAGGAAAATAATTCAGAAAATGAATGAAAAATTCACTTAAGAGATCAATATATTAAAAATAATAGAACCTCTGGAAACAAAAAATTCATTTAATGAAATGTAAAACAGTAGAACATTTTAAGAATAGATTAGAACAGGCAGAAGAAAATCTCAGAGCTTGAAGATAATTCTTTTGAATTAATTCAGTCAGTCAAAATAAAGAACTGAGAATTAAGAGGAATGAACAAAGCCTATAACAAATATGTATGGGATTTCAGAATCACAGACATCCCTAAGGGTGAAGAGGAAAACACATAAGGGCAAAAAACATATTTGATGGAAAAATTGAGAAAAATTTCTCAGGTCTTGCCAGAAATTTAGATACAGGTATAATCAATCAATTCAATGAACACCTGGGATTCGTTGCAATAACCAAGATACACAGTCATTAGACTGGCCAAAGCCAACACAAAGGAGGAAACATTGCAAGCTGTGGGGCAAAAACACCACATTAACTTATAAGGGAAAACCCATGAGGCTAACTGTAGACTTCTCAATTGAGAATTTACAACCTTGAAGAGATTGGGGTTCCATCTTCAGACTTCTTAAATGGAAAAACTGACAGCCTAGAATTTTGTATTCTGCAAAAATAAGTTTCATATATATAGGACAAATAAAGACTTTTCCAGACAAGCAAACACTGAGAACATTTTTCGAACTCAGACCTGCTCTGCAGAAAATACTCAGAGCTGCATTATACATGGATTAGCACAATAGAAACCCACCAGATTAAAACCATCCAAAAGCTAAAGCTCAGAGCTAAAAAGAAAAAAAAGAAATAAGGTACTGCCTAACAGGATGAACAGAATAGCACGCCAAATATCAATTCCATCAATTAATATGAATGGTCTGAATGGATCACTCAAGAGACACAGGCTGAATAAAGTGATGAAAAAATACCGCTCAAATATTTACTGTCTTCGGGGACACACATCTGATTCACAAGGACTCGGACAGATTAAAGATGAAGGTGTGGGAAAAAGTATTCCATGGCAGTGGAAACCAAAAGAAAGCAGGTATAGCTATCTTCATGTCAGATAAAATTGACTTTAAATCCACAATAGTAAAGAAAGAAAATATGGCCATTATATAATGATAATGGGAGCAATTCCACAAGAATACATAACAAAAATGCTTATGCACATAACACAGCAGTGCGCCTAGATTCATAAAGTAAATAATACTAGATGTAAGGAAAGAGATAAACAGCGGCATCATAATTGCCAGGGACTTCAACACCCCACTGGTAGACCTGGACAGATCATTCAAGCAGAAAACAAATAAAGAAACACTGGACTTAAACAGGACTCTGTAACAAATGGGTCTAACAGACATTTACAAAATATTTTACCAAAACATACTGAATATACATTCTTCTTATCAGCACATGAAACATTCTCTAAGACTGATTATATTGTAGGAAACAAAAAATGTCCAAATAATTTTAAAAACATATAAATCATACCATGTATCTTCTTAGACTGCGGTGGAATGATACTAGAAATCAGCTCTAAGAGAAATACTCTATTTTATACAAAGTCATGGAAACATGCTGCTGAATAATTATTGGGTCAATAAAGGAAATCAATAAAGGAAATTAAAAGATTCCTCAAACTAAACAACAAAGGGGACAAAAGCTACAAAAATGTATGGAATTCAGAAAAACCCATCCTAAGGGGAAAATTCACAGCCTGGATATCTATGTTAAAAAGACAAAAAGATCACAAAATAAAAATCTAATGACATGTTTCAAGGAACTAGAAAAGAAAGAGCAAAATAAACCCAAAGCCAGCAAAAGAAAAGAAATAACTAAGATCTGGGAAGAACTAAAGGAAGTGACAAACAAAATAATAAAGTGACAACCAATTAATAAAACAAAAAGTTGGTTCTTTGAAAAAATAAACAAAATTGATAGATTTCTTGCTAGATTAACCAAGAATGGAAAGGACCCAAATAAGCCCAATCAGAAATGAAAAAGAACATACTACAACTGATACCACAGAAATACAAAATAAAGTCTGTGAATCTATGAAAATCTCTAAGCACATAAACTCAAAAAGTAAGAGGAAATAGACAAATTCCTGGAAACACACAAACTCCTAAGACTCAATCAGGAAGAAACAGAACTAAATAGACCAATAACGAGCAACACAATTGAAGCAGCAATAAAAAATCTTTCAACAACCACAACAGCAAAGCCCCGGACCAGATGGGGTTCACAGCCAAATTTTAGCAGACCTATAAAGAAGAGCTGGTACCCATAATATAGATATTATTCCATAACATTGAGGAGGGAATCCTCCCCAACTCATTCTACCAAGCTAGTATCACTTCTTTCATACTCAAGCCAAGAAAGGACACAACAAATAAAGGAAACTACAGACCAATATCCTTTATAACTACAGATCCAAATTCCTCAATAAAAACCAGGAAACCAAATTCAAGAGCATATCAAAAAAAATCTACCATGACTAATTGGGCTCCATCTCAAGGACACAAGGATTGTTCAGTATCAAAGACACAATACCTTTCACAGTAACAACAAAGAAAATAAATTAACTAGGAATATATTAAACTAAGGAGGCAAAAAACCTTTATAGGGAGAACTATGAAAGACTGAGGAAAGAAATGGCAGAAAATATAAGCAGATGGAAAAACATATGCTCATGGATTAGCAGAATAAATATTGTTAAAATGGCCATACTAACCAAAGTGATTTACAGATTCAATGCCATCATCCAATGTCATTTTTAGCAGATCAAGAAAAAATAATTATATGCATTATATGGAACCAGAATAAACTCCAAATAGCCAGTGCAACCTTGCATAATAAGAACATATCAGGAGGCATCACTTTATCAGACTTCAAACTATACTACAAGACTATACTAACCAAAACAGCATGGTATTGGCATAAAAACAGAGACATATACCTATGGATCAGAACAAAGGACTCAGAGATAAAACCATTCTCATATTCCATCTGATCTTTGACAATGCAGACAAAAGCATACACTCAGGAAAAGATTCCTGTTCAATAAAAAGTGCAAGGAAAACTGGATAACCACATGTAAAAGACTGAAACAGGATCCGCACCTCTCAACTGCTCAATTGCACTGCTTAATAAAATTAATTCGTAATGGAAAAAAAAAAAAAAGACTTAAATCTAAAGCATGAAAGTATACAATTTTAGAAGAAAACATGAGTCTCACTTTGTCATCTTTGTAGAGTGCTGTGGCTCACAGCAACCTGAAACCGTTGGGCTTAAGCGATTCTCCTGTCTCAGCCTCCCAGGTAGCTGGGACTACAGGTGCCTGCCACAACACCCAGCTATTTTTTTAGAAATGGGGTCTCGCACTTGCTCAGGCTGGTCTCGAACCTGTGACCTCAGGCAATCTACCTGCCTCTACTTCCTGGAGTGCTAGTATTACAGGCATGAGCCACCACCATGCCCAGCCTAGAAAAACTTTTACACATATTGGCCTAGGGAAAGAATTTATGAAAAAGACCACCAAAACAATCACAGCAACAACAAAAATAAACAAAGGTGACCTGATCAAATTAGAAAGTTTCTGCATAGCTAAGGACACAATCAATAGAGTAAATAGACAAAATGGGAAAAAAAATATTTGCATGCTATCATTTTGATAAAGGGCTGATAACCAGAATCTACAAAGAACTTAAGCAAATCAGAAAGAAAAAATCAAACAACTCCATTAAAAAGTGAGCAACAGTCAAATGAAGATCATCTGATGGCCAACATACACATGCAAAAATGCTCAGTGTTGCTAATCATCAGGGTAATGCAAATCAAAACCACAATGAGATATCACCTAACTCTAGTAAGAATGGTTCTTATCAAAAAGTCCCAAAACAACAGAAGGTGGCATGGATATGTAGAGAAAGGAACTCTTACACATTGTTGGTGAGAATGCAGGCTGGCACAATCTCTATGGAAAATAGTGTGGAGATTCCTCAAAGAACTAAAAGAAGACCTACCATTTGATCCAGCAAGCCCACTACTAGGTATTTGCTCAAAGGAAAAAGTCATTTTATCAGAAAGACACCTGCACTTGAATGTTTATTGCAGCACAATTCACAGTTGCAAAGATGTGGATCAACCCAAGTGCCCACTATTTCATGAGTAGGTTAACAAAATGTGGTATATGTATACTACAGAATACTATTCAACCATGGAAAAGGATGAATTAAGGCTTCTATAACAATTACAATGGAACTGGAGATCATTATCCTAACTGAAGTATCTAAAGAATGGAAAAATACACCATGTGTACCCACCATTAAACTGGAACAAACTGATGAGAACTTGTGTGCACAGAGGGAAGTAAAACTCAGTGCAAATCAAGCGGGGGGAAGGCAAGAGAGAAGGTCAAAACCCCTACCTAACAAATATAATAAACACTATTTGGGTGATGGGCACACTTATAACCCTGACACAAGCATAATGTAAAGAAAAACATTTGTACCCCTTAATATTTTGAAATAAAAACATCTTCTCGTTGGTGTTTTGACGTTTGTTACTTTAAAGAAACGTGTGCAGTCTTCTTGCCTTCTCTGGAGTATCATTGCCATCAGGATCCCCTGTTTGCCAACATTTTAATTCTCCTTCAATGAGAAATTTTGCACTGACTGGCACACTCTATTTAAAACTCCATTTCCCCCCCTAGAAACAAGCACATGTTAGACCGTAGTGGCCTTGTTCGCAGAATTTTCTTTCATTTGTCACTTTTAATTCCATATTTTGCATCATTTTATAAGAATTAATAATAATCATTTTTTTAAGTTTTCTTTTTTATCACTTCTATTTTCTAGATCAGTGCTGTCTAAAAGAAATATAAAGTAAACCACAAATGGGAGCCATACATGCAATTTTAAATTTTCTAAAAGTCATACTATAGACCTTGCCTGTGTCTGCCCAGATCCAGCAGTTTTCCACGCAGCCAGCATCCCTTCAGACGTGCCACACACCCACAGAGGGGACATGGGCAGAAAGCCAGTGGCCAGGCTCAGGCTGGGGCTGCTGCTTTTGGCATTGCTCCTACCCATGAAGACATCTCTAGGTAGTTTGTTTTGAAGTTGAAGAGAATGACCTTGGGGGAACTGAGAATTAATTCAGAACTTAATGACGTGGATTTATTCAAATCGAACGACTGCTGTAACACTTTCAAGTAACTTCTCTCAGAGTACCCTGGCTGCCCCAGATCCAAGTAATATCACCACCAAGGACTCTCAGTCAACAGCAAGACCAGTTTCCTCATTGTCTTGCTCTCTCTTCTACATTTCTACTATTAAGAGACTCAGGCCTAGAAACATCTATATTTCTAAACCCAAACCACACCGTCTAGAAGTTCAATGTAGTAAGGAAAACAGATCTTCATTGAATCTACAATTTCCACACCTCCTTTTATTAGCAAAGACAATATTTTTTTGCAGTTTTGTATTTTTATTTCAAATTAATATGAGGGTACAAATTTTTAGATTACATTGTTCTCATTTCCAAGGTAAAGTTCCAGTTCTAAAAGAACCCCTCACCCAGGAGGCAGGCTACACACCCTCACATTGTGCCCCTTAGGTGAGATCCCACCAAATGCCCTCCCTCCTTCTGCCAATTGTCCTCCTCTCTCCCGCCTTTCTCCTCTCTCCCTCCTCCCTCTTCACCCCTACTAGATTATATTTGTGTTTTATTGTTCATATGAGCATGTAATTGTTTACATATTGGTTTTATATTAGTATAGAGTACACTGGATATTTATTTTTCCATTCTTGGGATACTTTACTAAGAAGAATGTGTTTCAATTCTATCCAGGTAAACATAAAAGATGGAATGTCTCCATCTTTTTATGGCCGAATAGTACTGCACGGTATACATTTACCACAATTTGTTGATCCATTCGTGGGTTGATGGCATTTGGGTTGCTACCATGACTTAGCAATTGTGAACTGACCTGCAGTAAACATTCTGTTGCAAATTATCTTTGTGGAAAAATAATTTTTGTTCTTCTGGGTAGATATCTAGTAATAGGATTGCTGAATCAAGTGGAGGGTTAACTTTTAGTTCTTTGAAGATTCTCCATACATCTTTCCATAAAGGTTGTTCCCTTTTCTCCACATTCAACATCTGCTGTTTGGGGACTTTGTAATGTGGGCTAATCTAACTGGAGTTAGATGACATCTCAGAGTGGTTTTGATTTGCATTTCTCTGATGATTAAAGACAATGAGCCATTCTTCCGCCATCTTCAGAGGTTTGTTGGCCATTCTTCCGCCATTTTCAGAGGTTTCTGTTCAAGTCTCTTGCCCACATAGAAATGGGGTTGTTTGCTCTTTTCCTGTTGATTAATTTGAGTTCTCTATAGAGTCTAGTTATTAGACCTTCGTCAGCTTCATAACACGCAGAAATCTTCTCCCATTCTGAAGATGGTCTGTTTTCTTTGGTTGTAGTCTCCTTAGCTGTGCAGAAGCTTTTTAGCTTGATCAAATTCCAGTAATTTATTTTTGGTGTTGCTGCAATTGTCAGGGTCTTCCTCATAAAATCTTTTCCCAGGCCAATATCCTCGAGGATTTTCCCCACACTCTTTTCTAGAATTTATTGTTTTATATCTCAAATTTAAATCCTTTATCCAGTGATAATCATTTTTTGTCAATGGTGAGAAGTGCAGGTCCAGTTTCAGTCTTCTACATGTGGCTAATCAGATCTCCCAGCACCATTTGTTAAATAAGGCTTCTTTTCTCCAGTGCACGCTTTTGTTAGGCTTATCAAAGATCAAATGATGGAATATGCTGGTTCATCTCTAGGTTCTCTATTCTATTCCATAGATGTACATCTTTATTTTTGTAACACAGACAATACAGAGAACCCAAACTGATTGGTTTAAAGAACATGTGAAGGGTTTGACTAGATGATGGATTGCCAGTATTATGTCTGCTGGAGTTTCATGGACAAGAGGAAGAGAGGCAACATTCAAAATTAGATAAACATGATTTCCTGGAACGTGGCTTAAGAAATATGAACGCTTAAAACTACCTTGAAAACAAGAACAGATTTTATTTTTTCTATCTTTGTCTAGAAATAAAGAATAGGATGGAGATTCAGTTGTCATTTGGTTCATTAGTTCTGTAAGGCCTTTAAAACAGGTAATATAAAAAGCTTCCACGATTCTGTTTTTATGTACATTAGAAGGAACTTCCAGGTGTTACTGTAAATCTTCAGTGCATTATTTCAGCAATACTAACTTAATTACTCTAGATGACATTTTACATTGCTAAGCTATCACTGTTGGGAACTGAACTCCTTTTTCTCTGAGGCTTTGGATGTAACATTGCATTTGACCTTTTCTGTGGTAATTGAAATACAGGATTGGAATCTCACCCAAGTGCAAGGATCATGAGTAACTCTTGCATTTCCTCATAGAGGCACATGGTAGGCTTTTCCTGGCACCTATTTCCATTCAACAAAAGCACCAGATCCATTTACCTAAACGGATTCCAAAGAATAGATAGAATTGCATTGACTTCCGCTAATTTCAAAGGGGTTTTTATTTCTGAATATGTTGAATACTTTTTATAAGTTAAGGAATGATCTGTTTTGAAGGCAAAATCACAAATCTTGAAAATAAAAAGGCAAAAATGTGAAGGAGCCAAAAGCGTTAACTAGAAACCAGTTACTAGAAATGAGATATCCATGTTTCCTGGTAAAAGCATGTATGTATGTTTGGCATAAATACCATCTATTTCAAAGGGTCATTCTTTTCTTTTCTTTTTTGTCTTCATTTTTTTTTAATAGTGGACATTAGAAAAAAGCAGAATATCAGTCTTATTTCATAAATAGGTTATCTATTCATACTTATGCTTATTTTTAATGGGTAGAAATTTACAGCCTATTCTTATGAATACTAATGGCTAACACGAGCTGACTGCTTACTGTATGCCAGGCCCTGGTTTAAGGGGTTACATGTATTATCTCATTTAACACTACAGAACGCTAATCATAGGTATAGAGCCACCTGAAGGAAAGTACATTTAAGAAATTTAATAAATGCCATGTGAGTCACCAATGGCAGAACTGGGATTCAAACTCAGGAATCTCTGCTCATTCAAGAAGCTAAACTACTTACTTTAAATGCATTATATTGTAAATATTCCCTTTTAAGGTAATGATTTTGAGTTAATCCGAATTACATAATTAAAAGCAATTCCCATATTTCTTCTGACTTTTTCTCTAAAGTTCTTAGAGATGGACTTAGGGATGGACCTTTGCAATACATGGTTTTATATTTAGCATACCCTCTCATTTTATTTCACTCCTAGATGCATCCTAAAAAAGATTCAGCTTCTCCCCTTATCTTTGACAAATAGCAGATCTACTACACATGGTGCCTCTTATCCGCATCCTTTCCCCAGGGCTTGCATTCATCCTGGCACTGTCACTTTGTGATCTAGTGGCTCTTGGAGAAGACAAATGCCTGTCTTCTTTGAACTATTACTAACCATATTTGTACTTGCGTCTTAATATAATTTTTACTAGTTCTTTTTATTTATCCCATGTATAAATTGACATTTGAAAATGATCAAATGTATCTTACTACTATATACATTTTTTTGGTCATGTGATAGGGTTTAAATTATTAATAGTTGTGCACAAACCAGTTGAATCATCTGGGCAAGTAAACAGCCCATTAATTTCATATTAATCCAATGGGGTGTAAGCATCAGAGAGGTTTCTTTCTTGGAACTACAGACTATGGAACAAAAATAAGAATGAGTCTTTATTTTCACATCCTTCCTCTTTTTAAAAATGTATTTTACAAATATTTAAATGATAACCATTGCATGCATTTGTGGTGTAGGACATGATATTTTGAAATATGCACACATTATCTACGGTCATAGAACCCATTTATATGTCTGATCTCATCTGAAATATGTGCACACTGGGGAACAGCTAAATCAAGCTGATTAACATACGCATTACCTCACATACATTTCTTGTTGTTGTTGCGAGAACATTTAAAATGTACTGTCTTACAGATTTTCAAACAGACAATATGCTATTCTTAACCATAGTCACCATGTCGTACAGGAGATCTCATGAACTTATTACTCTTGTCTCACTGAAACTTGGCCAATATTTCCCCCATCCCTCTTTCTCCCACAAGCTTCTGGTAACCACTGTTCTCTTCTCTGCTTCTATGAGTTCAACTTTTTTAGATTCTACATATAAATGAGATCATGGTGGTCACATGCCTCTTTTCTTGCTTATATTTACCACCATTCAGCCACAAAAATAATGTTAGCAACAAGGTCACTTCTGAAAGTCTGCCCATCCCTGGTGTAAACAACATATATCAGACCATACAACATAAAATTTGAGACTTCATGAGTCTGACCAATTATAGATATTCATATACATTTGTTGAACAAATTATTGAATTTCATATTAATTATTAATTAATTTCATAGGAGTATTGAACTATTCTACCATCTTTCCTGGGCTTGGTGTTAATTTCATGAATGCATGCTTGATGTACAAAGAAATATTTCAGCATTTATCTTAGGTTATAATTTTCTTATATATCCATTATGCTGTGTTCATAAGCTTATAAGGATAGAGTAATTATACAGTCTATACAACTCAATTTCATATAAGAAGGACGAGGGCCTGAGAAGTCAGGTAACTTGCCTGGTGTTGCATAATGAGCCAAGAGAAGAGCAGAAATCTAGTTCAGCTGGCTGCTGCCCTTGCATGCAAACAGTGGTTTAGTTTATGTTATGATTACCACTTGAATGCAAGCTAAAGAAATGTTATAACCTGAGACTTCATTTATGATAATAATGAAATTTTATATTAAAAATAAGACATAATATTTTGCATGGTGAATTATACAGTACGTGGTAAATAAAGTCTGAACTTGGATTCAAATACTAAAAAATATACCTTTATACATTATAGTCATGTTGCTGGGAAGGACATTTTCATAGGGGTTATAATAAAAACACTTTCATTCTGCTGTGAACCAAGGAATACTAAATGATGTATTAGCCCATACCTTTTCTTCTCCCCATAGTTTACTGTTATAATAGTAAAGGGTAAAAGAAAACACTTGAAAAGTGGTACGTGATCACTAAATAATTCCACTGAAGCACAACTTTATGCTATCTCCAGTGATATAGGATAATACTTAGCTGTCTCAGAAGTACAGCAAATTCTTCTCTGAGAATTAGAGCAATGTCGGTGGACAAGGCAAAGTTTCAGACTAGGTCTCTTCAATTCTTACTGTGTGTATCTTGGGGTCACATCCTCAGCGGCTTAAGTTGTTCATGGCAAAGCGGGATTCATGAACTAAACTTTTGATGCAGATCAAGATGGGCATTATGAGCACCCCCACAAAACAAAAAGTCTACATTCTGTTTTGTTATTTATACCCACCTTCCCTTTCAGTACTGTCTTCTTAAGACTATTTCTGTCAATTGAATGAGGAATAAACCATCAAAAAATGTGAACAGTTATTTCAAGCATTTGCAAAAATATTTGTTTTTAGTCTCTAGATATTTGGTTGGTATATCAGTGTATTATATTATCCTCTATTATACTCATATAAATTAAGATTACTTTTGGACTATACTACATGAATGTCAATTAATTTTTGACTGGTTTCACCTAAATCCAGTAGTTGAAACCTATTTGCAAAATTTACTCTATCTGAAAAATTCACTCTGGAACCTATGTCTTAAAACCTTTCTCTTGAAACTGTGATCCAAAGACCAGGAGCAGCAGACCATCTGGACGCTTGTTAGAAATGGAGCATCTCAGGCCTAACCTCAGAACTTCTCAATCAGAATCCACATTTTAACAAGATCCCCAGGAGATCCACATACACATTCAGGTTTGAAAGGGATTGACCTAAGCCACAGAACTGTGGAGTTGTTTATAACCTTCCTTGCTCAGCAATACTGTTATGTTTTTCTCAGCTTCTGGTGCTGGGGATAAAATATTCATTCAAATACAGTTAAGGCGATTGAAAAAGAAAAAAAAAAGTCTTCCCAAGGTAAAAACCAAGACCAAAAAACACTGCTTTCCAAAGTTTTAATTTGCTGTGAGATACTTCCTAAAGCACCATCTCAGATTCAGTTCCCCCCATGAGGTGAAACTGTAATGCCAGGTGGATCAAAGTGCATTCCACGAATGCAGGGCTGACTATCTACCACGAAAACGATGCTTGTCCCTAGCTATCCTCCTTTCCCCTGAATTTGAATTTGAATATTCAGAACTCCTTATCACCCCTGGAAGCAGGCAGGACAACAGGCAGTTGGAAACAAAGATAAGCCCTTCTGCTAAAAACACTTTTGCTAAAAGATTTGATAGGTTCAACACATTGGTTAAAATGAATCCAGTGGATTTTAATTATCATGCCATGATTATGTTGACGACAACAACAACAACAACAACAACAACAAAAAACCCTGTTCCAAACTGCTCTTTAGTTTTCACTGGAAACTATATTTTAATGACCTGAAAAAATGAATGACTTGCAGTAGGACCAGGGAGTTATTTAGTCATTGAAAAATGTTGAGGATTCTATTTTTAGGAAAATGTCATTTCCAAAAAACCTAAAGGTTAAAGTCAAAGATGCTAACAACTTCCAGAGACCACTAAGGTAGAGAGACTAAAGGAGAACTCAGCAAATCCTTAACACTCTTTCGATTTCTGAGTCAGGTCACCCTTATGTAGAGACTGCGTACTCCTTCAAATTTCATGATATGAATTAGCTGTCTGATAATAAAGTTATGTATTATTTCACATCATGAAATCCCTAAAATACATGCTGTCTTAATGTTCCCTTTTGCTCCCCAATATGCTGCAAATCAGTCTTGGGACTGAATTTTGAAAGATTCAAGAAATAGGACCCATGGTTATTAGACATGCTAAATTTTCCCAGTCATCATCTAGAAATTAATGATTACATTTCAACATGATACAAACTGAACCCGGGTCAACTAATGTCCCTGATGTGCCAGAAGCCTGACTGATGTCATCCATCGGTTTGTGATGAGCTCCACACAGAAGAGGTTTATATATCAACTGAATTTTGACATTAATTTAAAAAGGCAATAATGATAAAGAAGGAAGAAAAAAAGAAAGAAAGAAAGGGGAAAACTGCTTTGCATGGATAGGTAAAAATAATCTTGGAAAAGGTAATATCCAGCGATTGTGTCACAACTTACGTTGCCTATGCAATGTAAGTTTGGCTAGTGCTTTTAAACAAGTAAAAATCCAAAACATTTTTTTCCAAGGAATAATTTATGGGAGAGAAAACCTGATTTAAAGTGAGCACAGAACGTATAGCTAGAACTAAAAGTAGGAAGTGAAAATTTCAAAATAGAATAAAATATTATTCATGGGTTTGCTAAAAACAATTGCTGTTGGCTTGAAAAATGAATCTCTATAAATCGTTAAGAGTAAGATTATATATTTAAACTGAACGTGGGCCAAATAGAGGGATAATGCTATTTCTGCATATCACAACAAGTTTTCTATTCTAGTCACTTATTTCGCAGTTACATACTATTCATCAGAAGGAGAAATAGAGTATAAATGGCTCACTATATCAATACCATTCCTGGAAAAACACGTCCTAATTCTATAAATAAAAAGCATGTTGGAATCGTTAATACTAGACAATCATTTATTAATATGCTATCATTGAAAATGAAATACCTACCCTTTGGTAATGTAGAGGAAACTGAGCCCTGATCTTTAGCATGAGACTCGCTTTCTGCTGGAGAGACCTGAAGAATGAGAATGGCCTGTGAGTTCTTTGTATGTAGGAGATCAGAAAACTGGCCTCCAAGGGAAAATGTATATGTGAGGGGTGGCAATAAAAGGCCTAATGGCTTTGGTAAAGATTCTCCACATTCCGAAGGTCCCTTCATGCTGGAGGCAGTGGTCTTGGTTAAGAAAAATATATATTGGCAATGTTTTAGCAATAATATCAAAAAATATTTGAAATAGATATGTAATATCATTTAAAAGGTAATATACCAAAAGAATAAAATGAATTTAAAAAAAAAAAAAAAAAAACAAATTGGAGACATTCTGTCTGATACTTTCCATGTTCCCCCTTTTTTGGTGCTGATGTCTGATAAGTCCCTTTTAACTACTTTGTCCTGCTTTGTGATATTTAAGGGGGCTGAGGTTTACTCAGGAGGGCTCCTCCCAGAGTTGCTCAGTCCCCCGGACACAGACTTTGTGTCAAGCCTCTTCATTCTTTTGCCAAGACTCCCTCATCTGGTGACCTCAACCCCCTTCCTGGTGAGCATATAGAAAATTAGAAAGCTGCTTTAGGGGGTACATAAATGGTATGACTACTTTGGAAACCTATTCTGCAGTATCTAAAAATACATGGATAACCTGCAACCTAGAAATTCGACTCCTTGGGATATACCCAATCTATTTGTATGCAACACACACAAACCTACACACACTACAAGTATATTTGTTTACTAAGTGACATATCCGAGAATATTCATAACATAGTAGCCTAACTCTAGTATACTCAAATATCTGCCAACAACAAAATAAATAAGTAACCTGCGGTATCTTCACTTGCTGCAATATTACCACAAAGAGAATGCAGAATCTACAAGCACACAAAACAATATGAACAAACGTCATAAACACGGTACCAACTGAAAGAAGATAAAATAGAAGAGTTTGCATTGGGTAGGTCCATTGTATAACTAGGCAAAACACATCTATGCTATTGGAAATCAAAATAGTGGTTATTTTCAGAAGCATACGGACTGGAAAGAAGCACAGAGGGTTGGGAGCTGGTAATCTTTTATTTCTTAATCTGCTGGTTATATTAGTGAAAACTGGCTCAGTCTTATTTTTCTCATCTAGTGGTACATCCACACCCATCATTTCATGCCAATTAGACTTGTCAATAATGTAACAAAGAAAGCAAGTCCTTTCCCTTTCAACGACACTGGAAAGGCAGATTTTTTTTTCTTTTTGTTAAAAAAAGAAAAATTAGTGTTAATTTAATGTTAAATGTTAAAAAAAATTAAGCCTTTTAAATTCACCTCAGAATACAAGAACATTTGTCCCCCCAGTCAATAATTTCTTCTTTTTCTTTCTTGGCATTTCTGTGAGTCCCTAATTTGATATTGTCTCAGTCCACATGGATTTGCTTTACGAAGAGAAATCTGATGTGTCTTGTCCCTGAGCATCTCAGCCAAGGGTTTGAAAGGCAGCACATACCACAGAAGTTGTACAAAATCATCTCTGACCTCTTCAATAAACAGAGAGAAAGAATCTGCCCACTGGTAGTGGCACCATGGCAACCTCTCAGCTACCTTTACTCAAGGCATTTTGAGGAGCTAAGGAGAGCTATGTGGGAAATATCGACCATGAACCAGTAAAACATAAAATAAAACAGTTGTTTGAACAATGGCATGTTTTCATCTTTTACTTCATCTTGAATCAGGGCAGTGATACTCCATGGAACCCACAATGACCAGCTCTTTGTCTTGTACAACCTAAAGACAGCAGAAGAGCTTTTGGTGTTAGGAGCTTTTCTTCCCCTGATATGACCACCCTTTCCCTAGAAAATGTACTTACGTCATAAAATCCATGTGATCCTTCAACAGGACATAAATCTTTCCTTTGGATGAGAACACTAATCAGATTCAGCTACTTTTTCATTCTCTAACTAAACACTGCCATTATGTAAAAAGAAAAATTCTTAAAAACCAAGGCAATTTTATAGAGCTAAGCCTCTCCTCTCAGCCAATCCATTCTGTTATGCTACATAAACAAGCTCCACCATTGCATTCCTTTATCCATAGCAACTTCCAGTGGATAATCCACAAATCAATTAAAGGCAAGTTAATTGCCAAAAGGGATCAAGCAACAAGCATTAGAAGCATAATATTTACAGGCACCATCCTAAAAATTTATGTGTCAGAGAATAGTTTGGTCTGTCTAGCTTTCCTTCTAATGCAGGATTTAAAATTCATATGATTACATCACGTAACTACTCTTGGCTTACGACATCTAAGTCTTGTAGGCAGACACGGACAGACATTACAAACAAACCAAAGACACAAAGTACTACTATAGGGCACACTACTGCTTAACTTCCAATTGTTTTTACTTTAATATTTTCTATATACAAAATATTTTAAGGAAGAGAGTGTAATAATAGAACAGAAGATATATTATAAACTGTCCCATGTCTTCCTTCCCAGTCTTCTTCTTCTTCCTTCCTCTATTTTTACAGAAGTAAAGGAGAAGCAAAAGCAAATTCACGCTGATGCAACTGAAAACTAGGATGGTAATGAGGCCAATATCCATATGGTTGCATTGACCTCATGCAATTCTAAGTGACGGACTGTCTACCTAGAATTACAAACGTACATGTAGATGTAAACACATCCACGTTTTCACATCTTCATTTTCTTCATGAAGTCTTCTGTGACTTCTCTAAGTAGAACCCCCCCATCCCAGATCCTGTTTATTTCTCGACTTGGTTTTCTATCTTCCTCCACTAGAATGCAGAGTTCATGAGAGCAGGGACATCATTCGTTTTGGTCCTCACTATATCCCTAACATAAAGTAAATATTTTTAGGTCATTAATACAGTATCAGACATAGATATGAGTTGGAGGGATCTGGACCACTGGTGAGATTCCGGTTGTATTTTCAGGAGTATCTGTAAGTTGGTTATGCACAATGGCTATTAAAAATTAAATTATATAAGTCTACAATTAAATAAAATATATGGAAAACAACAGTCATTAACATTCAAAACTCATTATGTCTGCACCGTTTGACTATTATCGATTTTGAGGTAAATCATATCTATCACATGTACATGATGGAAACAGTGTATGCGCTGCTTCCTACGTATCCCTCGCCAACTCTGCACTGAGTCATCTCTGCAGCTTGAAGTGAGCTGGCAGGAGAATTCTTCACACAGAAATCAGCAAATACAACTAATAAGCTCTCTTTTTTTTTTTTTAATAGAGAACTGCCTGTTAATATTTATCAACATACCATTAACTAGCATGCCATGAGCATCAAAAAATAGTGTCTGAATAAATGAATTGCTGTTTTATATTCTGAATATATTTGAAAGTTCATTCTTCTTCTTTCCTTTTAGCTCAGCATGAATCTCTTTTAGCTTAACTCCAAAGCTTTCTTCTGCAATGTGGCTTACATACCTGTTCCTCTTGAAATGTCTGCCTTTTGCGTTTGATTGACTTGATATCATTTTGCTAATTGATATTAAGTAAAGTATTAGTAGTACTCATTTACTCTGTTCACAAATCCATCTTTGCCCCTTTGCATTTTATTTTTTCTCCTTCCAAATTTATACCATTAAATTATAGGTATTAAATTATACAAGGTTTAAAGTACCATATTGCACTCTCTTGCAATTTCCTTTTGCTCTAATTCTAAGTAACTCTGTTCTAATTCTAAGTTACTCTAAGTAACTAAGTAACTCTAAGTAATCCTAAGTAACTCTAATTCTAAGTAACTAACCCAGCCTTACAGACATTCAGACACCTCTCTTCAGCCCCTCATTGTAGAATTTTGAATGGCTTTTCAAAGGTAAAAAAATATATATAGTGGAGGTTAGGAGGAAGGAGAGCCAAGGTGGAAGGTAGATATCTGTCTGTGACGAAGACCATAGTGGCTGCAGGGGCCTCCAGAAAGGAATAGCAAGGTATAATGTGTAGCACTGAAGGCTTCCTCTTTTGTAAGAAGCATTCCTTATTTGCTCTGCTCAGACCAGACAAGTCTTAATTGGGCCACTCAGTCAAGGTCCCATCTCTTAAAAATATTTGATGGTGGCTTACCAACTTCATGACCCAGAGATAAAAATGTCCTAGTTGAAAAATCATAAAATCAACATTTTGAGAATGAAAAATAACCCATCTTACAAACTGCCAATTAAACAAATATTCCAACCGATTGAATGTTCAAAAATGGTCTGACTTTAACCACAGCACGGCTCTCACACTGCTGATCAGAAATTCTTATACGCATCATTGTAAATCCTAAGCGGTAGGCAGGGTCTTTTCTTCTTTTACCACCTTGCCTTTTCTTACATCATTTGTCAGTCCACATCTGTCAGTACTCCTAAATGCTGGCCTACAGCCCACCAGGCCACCTTATTGAATCAGTATTTTTATATTTATTGCACAGATTTCTTAATTTTTCTGTCCAAAGAGCTCCATGTGCTGTAAGTACAAACAAGTCACAAACTATTTCCCTTCTCCGTCTCTGTTTCTGATCTACACTGATAACTGCACAGATTCTTTTGAATGTTGGAGATGCAGTTTGCCTTCAGTTTAGAGAAATGCAGATAATACCTTCTGCAAAAATATTATTCACAAAGTGATCCCACTCTACAGAAACTCTGTAGCTATAAGAAGACAAAATGTCTGAGCTTAGTTTTGCCTGGAAGAGTCTATGATTCAGAAGTCTGCTCTCCCATGGTCAGTGCCCAGTTATGACTCTCAGATTCTACCCTGGTTACCAGAAGTACATGCAGTCCCCAAATCATTTACTCCCTTACTTACTTACTGAAGTCATTGAATTAGATGGGATCCCTACTGAAGTGAGGGGGTGGGACATTGGAGAAAGGTTTTCATAGAAGCAGGGGTTCTCGCTCTGGCCATGGTGCTATAAGGTTGCATGACCTCAGAGCCTCTCAGGGTCTTCAAGTTTTTGATGGAAGGTGAATGAGTCTGAGCATCTGGTCCAGCAGGTTTCTTCACCTCTAATCTCTTGTTTCTATGAATGTGGCAAAAGGATGCAGATAGTTCTCATGCTCATCACACGTCCGAAAACATTTGTTAACAGATTCATTGATTCAGTACACACACATCAAGCACCTACTATGTTCCAGGCACTCTTCCAAACATTGGCCACAAAGAGGTGGGAATAAAAAGGCACAAATTGTTGCCTCACATTCTGGAGCTTACATTCTGTTATTAATAACAGCTAACCTTTATTTTAGTGCTGTCTCTAAACCACACACTTTACAT
Organism: Nycticebus coucang; assembly: GCF_027406575.1. Classification (NCBI taxonomy): domain Eukaryota; kingdom Metazoa; phylum Chordata; class Mammalia; order Primates; family Lorisidae; genus Nycticebus; species Nycticebus coucang. The sequence continues at coordinate 148,616,966 of NC_069780.1, read as the reverse complement.
ACCTAACACACTTAATCATCATAGCCCCCTATTTTACAGATGAGGAAAGTTGTTCTAGAGCCTACCAGCCACCAACCATTCATCTACACCACCTTTCCGAGGGTAACCTGTTTGTCTGTGCAAGTTGCTTTGTAAACCAGCTACATTAGATTATTATACAACCAAGAGTGGTCTCAATGATGATGCTTACCCTGCATGTGTATTTCATAAAAAGAAGCTTCACAAAATTTGTGAAATGTTAAGGAAAACTTGGAAAATTGTGTACAACAGGAGGTAAACAAGCCTGACTTTATGAACACATTTTCCTTTAATCTGTACAATGGCTTTATGAAGTAGCTATTTTTATTTTCTATTTACAGACGTAGAAATGGATCATGGAGATAAGGAAAACTGCCCAATTGAGAAACCAGCAGAGTTGGTTTAGAATCTTGCTCTATTCAGCTCTAAAGCCAAAGTCCTCCTCCTATACCATGCTACCTCGCCCCATAATGTGCATTGTTAACACTCAGGTCATTGTCAGGTATGAATGTTGCCTATAGGCAATTATTTTTTCACTGTCAAGTTATCCCATGTTACTCATAATTTAGAATATCATTAAGAAGCCTAGTTTAATAGACAAGACGGTGCCAAGAGAATAAATAGGCATGACATAAGATGAAGTTGACCTCTCTAGATCAGACAATCTTCTGGCTCCTCTGAACAGCTGGCTAAGGAACGATACTTTAGCAGTAAAATATCACCGTATGACTAATGTTTTTGGCCAGATGAAATTAGCCAGATGGAAGTGCAAGACGCAAAACCCAGGGAAGGGATGGAAGCAGGTGCCATAAAATCACTTGGGTTCGTGGCCTTATTTTCTTTTAACACAAATATACTTTTATTTAGATGCTTTTGCTTAACACTAATTTGTTTTTTATTTTTATTTCAGATTAATATGAGGGTACAAATGTTTAGGTTACCTTGTTTTTAATACTAAGGTGAAGTTTAAGTTGTAGTTGAGCTCTTTTTACCCGGGGGATGCGCTGAACACCCTCACATTGTGCACGTTAGGTGAGATCCTGCCAGTCTCCCTCATCCCTCCCCACGCGCTTGCTCAACAATACTTGTGTTTTTTCTTTCATGTGCGCGTGTGGTTCTTTACATATCGGTTTCATATTAGGATTGAGTACATTAGATACTTGCTTTTCCATTTGTGTGATACTTTACTAAGAAGAATGTGTTTCAACTTCATTCAGGTTAATATAAAAAATGTAAAGTCTCCATCTTTTCTTATGGCTGAATAGTACTCCATGGTATATGTATGCCATAGTTTGTTGATCCATTCATGGATTGATGGGCACTTGGGTTGCTTCTGCATCTTGGCAATTGTGAATTGAGCTGCAATAAACATTCTAGTGCAAGTGTCCTTCTGTTAAAATGTTTTCTTTTTCTTTTAGGTAGATACCTAGTAATAGGATTGCAGATCAAATGGAAGGTCCACTTTGAGTTCTTTGAGAATTCTCCATACTCTTTTCCATAGAGGTTATATTAGTTTGTGATCCCATCAGCAGCGCTTAACATTCCATTAAACCAATACCAATTAGGTTAAAGGACTGTTTAGACATTTAGTACATTTATGCTTTATTTGATTCCTAATTATTCTTCCATATCAAATTACAAAGCATTCTCCCTTCAGATAAAGATGGGAGTTAAGTAAAGCAAGATTGTACATCTATCGGAATCACACCTCTCATTACAGAAATCCTGCTTGTGGAGTGATAAGAGGATCTAGTTTAGGAAGCTGGAACTAGGAGTCAGGTTCTAGGACAGGGTGCCGGGTGCACACCCATGCAAGTGACTTAAACTCTCTTGGCCTAGTTTCCTCATTTGCAAAATAAAGGTAGTGCTAGATTTACCTCCTGGGGCTGTTCTGGAGGATGTTATACATGAGAACACACACATAAAGCACTGGGAATACTGCCTGGTACCTAGTAAGTACCCAAATTAGCTCTTACTATTCTTTCTCTGAACTTTCTTCCCACCTTTGCGTGTGGTCTTTGGTCCCTGGACCTACAAGTCTTCTTATATATTTTGACAATAATTATATCCATCTTCTTCACTTATCCTAAGTAATTAAAGGAAATGAGTTATGGAGCAATAAAAATAACAATTGTCACATCTGTTACATCTGAAAAGTTTTTTTTTTTTTTTTTTTTAAGACAGAATCTTACCTTGTCACCCTCGGTAGAGTGCCATGATGTCATAGCTAACAGCAACCTCAGACTCTTGGGCTTAAGCGGATTCTCTTGCCTCAGCCTCCCAGGCAGCTAGGACTACAGGTGCTCACGACAATGCCCGGCTATTTTTAGAGATGGGATCTCACTCTAGGTCAGGCAGCTCTGACTCATGAGCTTAGGCAATCTGCCTGCCTCGGCCTCCCTGAGTTATTAGGATTACACTCCCAGCCTTGAAAAGCTTTGAAAAATATAAAGCACCACGCAATAGGAGGTATCCTTGTGGTCCTTAGAAAGTGGCATCCTAGTGTATGGAGTGGTTGGTGGCACTTGTTCCCTTTTCAAGAGGTGAATTCTGGCCAGAATTTTCTAATAAGCATTGTGAGATTTGATTCAACACTTGTGAATTTGCTGCTACTTTAGGTTTGGGAAGTACAGGAGAGCGGTTACAAGACCATGCTCTCCTATGAGCCATGTTCATAGTTGTTACCATAAAACATCCAGGTCAAAATTACAGATGTATCTTTGCTCTCTGGGAAGGAGCTCAGGGGATGACTTGAGGTTCCTCAGATCTTCTTGTTTTGGTAAATATTGCTTTGTCTTTTCATGGCATCACTCATGGTTTTGTTTCTTGGTCTGATGGCAATCTTTGTTTCTTCCATAGTACAGTCTAGTCATTCTAGACAAATGGTCTCCTTAGCCCTTCCACAAGAGGTATGAGTATGCTCAAAGGTATTTAATTAATCACCTCTTTGGCATCCTTGTTAAAATGTCGGGGAGGAAAAGAGGCTTGAAATAACTGGCAAAAAAGTGACTTGGAGAGTTTCTGACAATTTCAGTTATGTCATGTATCCTACGACCCCTGTCAGTATAAAGGGTGAGAAAACTAGAAGACACTGTTTCGAGCCTTTACAATACTATGGAGTAATCTCTGCAATTCCTTTAACTATACCCTTGATGGTTCCCTCTTCTATTTCATAGGACTTACCCCACAATCATCACATGAAATGTTCCTTTTTAACATCTCCTTTTAAAAAGTCAGAAAGCAGGTTTTGTGATTTGTGCCCATTAAAAGACATAACCATCCTTAGAAGAGTAATTACCTAAGTTCCCTTGAATGTTACTCTAATTTTAAATAGTAATGTTTTTAAAACACAAATTTCCTTGTAGTCAGGGTCAATAAGTCTGCTCCATCTTACCTCCTTCATACTTTCTTTTCTTTGCTTCCCAGATCATGTTTCTCCATTTTTTCCCAGTCTCACTTTATGGCCCTCGGTAGAGTGCCGTGGCATCACACAGCTCACAGCAACCTCCAACTCCTGGGCTCAAGCGATTCTCCTGCCTCAGCCTCCCGAGTAGATGGGACCACAGGCGCCCACCACAACGCCCGGCTATTTTTCTTTTCTTGGTTGCAGTTCAGCCGGGGCCGGGCTTGAACCCGCCACCCTCGGTATATGGGGCCGGCGCCTGAGCCACAGGTGCCGCCCTCCAGGTAATATGTTTTAACCATCAACATAAATTCACTCACATTACTTTTACAAATCTAACATGAGCACCCAAGCTCCTCACCCTCCTCTAAAACAGATGTGAGAAGTGTCACTCTAAACTAATAACATGAATCTTTAAATAAGGATGCCAGGACCTCGTGTGACAAATTAGCACCTTGCCCTTCAAAATACTACTAGTCTTTGTAACCAGTTTTCTAATGCTAAGACTGATTCCCTTACTTAAAACAGAATGGCTGGCACTCCATTCTGGATCTACAGAGAAACATTAGGCTTCCTTATTATGTAATTCCTCCCTCGCTTCCCCCTCTTCCTCCCCGTCTCTCTGCCTCGTATCTAACAGTGTAATAAGCTATGTATTACTCTTTATTGGATTATTATAAAAACACATTTTACTGACAAAAGACAAAAACTTGTCATTGCTGTATGACTGTCTAAGATAGTCAATGCTTTCTCAGAAGTCAATGCTCATCGAATGCATACAATTTGGTTATGATTTTAACTGCATTTCATACCGTATAGACTTGACATGCCTTTAGCCTGAATGCTACTAGGGAGTGAAACAATGACAAAGAAAAATATTCCAGCTCAGTGCACCACCAGTCACGTACATCAATATCCATTTGATAGTCAAGAAAAAAATGACACCCCAAAAAGCACATTTGAAGATTTTGGAGAATGTAAAATATCGTTCTTAAGCAAGAAATCTTACAAGGCAGAAATAGTGTCCAATAAATAGTGTCCAATATCCAGTTCTTCCAGTTGCTGGCATAGTGGAATCATATCTCAAGGCTCTTAAAGGTCAATAGAAGCTTAAGTTACTTCCCTGTTTGAAGAATTTCATATATTGGAAAACAAACTGAAGATAACGCTAAAACAAAGTTGTAAGATAATGAAATATCATACATGATTACAGTAAGCAGTTTAACACCTTAAATTTCAAAACTGCTATGTACTAAGACTACTGAGAAAATAACCATAGCATTTAAACGTGTGTGCATGCGTCTGTGTGTGTGTGTGTAGACACACACGCAAGTTGTTTACGACAATGAAGGCATTATCGAGTGATGTCAAGTAAGATAGTATAGCAGGACCCGTCATCAAATAGGTATTAGTGGCACTCTGTCATATGTAAGGGAGCCTCTGACCTCAAAGCATTTGCAGCCTAACAGAGAAGACAGAATAGAACAGCAAAAACAGTACAAATATCTAACTAATTATTATACGCACAATTAATATTCAAATTAGGAGGAAATAAATGAGACACTGAGCATCTCAAGCTCATCTCAAGATGTCATCCTTACTTCTTAAACTTGGCACAGATGAAAACTACGGTTTTCACAGTTAAAACTTGGCACAGACGAAAACTATAGTTTTGGCACAGTTAAAACTACAAATGTGGGGCATTCAAATACATGATAAAGCCATCCTTAGCTATGCCAGGGCTTGTATTTTGGTAAAGGCCAGAACTTAACCAAAGAAAAATGAAAATATGTCCGCCAGACTGGGAAGGCAAGGTTCATAACACAGTAGAAGCCCCACAGTTGACCACCTGTCTGCACTGACCAGCTCCTTAAGTTGACCCAATTTTCATAGATCGTGCACCACATGTAGGTCCCAGTACAGCAGGTCTAGTGCCTTGTGTTGACCACCTCGTTTGTTACAGTCCTCTGGGTGGTCAACTTACAGAGGTGCTGCTGTCATTTGAGAGTCATGCAAGGGAACTCTAACTCTTTAATCACATTGAGCTATTGTTTTTACTCTACCTTATGGTAATAAGAAGTTGGAGATCTACGATATTAGGATTTTAGTGACGCACAGTAATGTTTACAAAACGTTGAAGTTTTGTATGTTGAAGCACATATTAAGTATGAGACGCAGGTAGTAAGCATGCAAGTCACATTCAGTAGAATGAGAAACATATAGTAGCCATGTATGTGTCATGTCTAACTAAATTTTTTAAGTGCAACAAACTAACACAATTAACAAAAATAAATGGCAATTATTTGTTTGAAACCAAAATCATTGGAGGTACTACATACACCTTTAGCTGGCAATTTTTATTTACCCCTTGTCAGAGTTTGCTTGCATATTGTTACAAGTAAATTTTATAACTTGATTTCTCTAATTTTATAGTTTCTTAAAAATTTCCAAGGGAACTATCTTCCTTACTGTCCCAATCAAATTAATAATTCTTGTGAATTATTTTAATCCAAACTTTGAACCATTACTATGCAGGCACATCAGAATACATTTTAATCCAGAGCTAGAGATATTTCTGCATAGTTCTGGCAGCTTCCAGATACATTTGACTCTAAATACGAAAGAACTTACTCCCACGATTTTGGAAACAATATCACTTCTATTTACTATCAATGAAATAAATAGCTTTCAGTGCTATAGACCGTAGTTAATTAGAAACAAAAAATTGTGTAGACTCAATCTTTTCCTATAAGTACCTAGAACACTCACATGAGAAAGGAAATCCAAGATTTTTCTCAGTGTCTTCTCTCTTTCTAGCTATTTGGTTAAAGTAAGCAAACTTTGATACAGAACAAAGTCATTGACAGTTTAGTGAGATCAAGATTTTTCATATGATATTTTAGAGAAATCATTAGAAACAGAAAATTAGTAACATGTTTCATTTGAACTCATGGTATCCAACATTCTTCTGGACAAGAGTAAAACTGTGAATTACCACCTAGAACACAGAAACAGTCCCAACTTTTCCATGTGAATGTGTGCTGAAACAAGAACCCTCACCTAACATTTAAAGAGTTGGTTACGGCAATCCATCAGGCAAGTTAATACACTTGTTTTCCAGCAGACAGTAATACCAGTGCTTTTTCAAGTTTGCTGTTGAACTCTCACAATCAGCTTTCAGAGTCAGTCACTTCCCTCTTCTTCTGCAGGTTCTCACATACCCTTATGTCAAAGCTCACATCTTCTTAGCTCTTATTTCATACATTGTCAACTTAACCAACATTAAGAGTTAAACAGATCAACCTAGGGCAAAGGCTTATGTGCAAGGGGCCTAAGGTAGTTAAAAAAAAAAAAAAAATCCTTCCCAGCTACTAAAAGCAAAGAGCCATACCTGTAAGACTTTGAGAAACGGAATCTTGCCTGGGCTCTTGGAGACGGTCCTGGCACTGTGGCTCCCAAAGGATCCCAGACAAAAGCCATTTGTAAAGCTGGTGCCAAGACCCACAGGAGCAGTGGGAAGTCAGAGTCGGTGCAGGGTTCTGGGGCCCAGGGGCCTCCAGCAGAGCGGGCGGCACTTGTGGCCGGGCGAGGGCATTTCCTCCGTGTGGTGGTATGCACAGACGGAGAGGTGGCGGGCAGGCTGAGGCAGGGCTGGGAGGGATGGCCAGGACTTCCTGCTGCATGACACTTGCCCTTTGCGACAGAGCTTGCTTCACTCAGACCTTATCTCATTATTAATGGGAGAAACACTCCCTCGAAAATTTGTTTTTAAATATAGCCCAGATTAAACAGCAGAGTCACATGTCACTCCTGAAAAGCACAACACACACACACACATCACACTCACACACACTCACACACACATGCACATACTCACACACACACACACACACAACGGAGATATGACTGAAGGAGGTGAACTTTTATATCAAGTGTGTACTTTTAAAAAGTGTAAACAGAAGGCTTTGTTTAAAAAAATTTTAAAGTAAATACAAGCCTATGATTGGGGAGTTCAACAAAGACTCCTAAATTGCACATGACTAGCTGCCAAATATCTTTTTTCCTTATTTCAACTTCTCTTAAACAAGGGGCGGACACAATTAGTAGCAAACCTTCCACAGAATTTCATTGGCTTGAAAATACCAGCCCCTCCCTGCAAGTCAGTGTGAGAAGCAAACAGGCAGATCACTTTCAAAGCTTTTGGCAGCTTTTCCTTCAAGGAGGTGCCCTGTCACTTTGGAGAGTGAATTATTACAATGCGTGACTTTGACAACAAAGATCAATTTTCGTGTCCATTTTCTGTTCCCTAGAAACATTTCTTAACTTTCTGATAAATCCCTTCAAACAATGGTTTTTCAAATTAAATCAATGACAAAAGTCAAACGGAGCCCCTTCCGTGTTCTGTGCGCCCAGCACGTTTTGGGGAGGCACATATTCCAAGATGCTGCCCTCAAGGAGTCAGAGGATCCCAGTGCTGCCACGGGCTCATCACTGCTGAGTGCTACTTAAAGTTAACAATGCAACACAATTTAATCAGTCCCTGTCCAAAAATTGCCCCACCAGTGACCTCAACTGTAAACCAAGGCAGAGTCCCACTTTTCCAGGATAAGATTACAGAGGCTTGAAGTGCCCAAGAGTGAATTTAACCCTCTCTGAACTGGAAAAAACTAACAGTTGAGCTCTGTGACCATGACATAACTACCAGATTTTGAGACCCTTCAAGTTCAAGCTATTTTTATATACCAGAGGGGTCGGAAATATTCATGTGAGTCTGTAAAAGCTCAAGATATTAATCCTGGTGCTTATTTTCTCAAGGGCACCCAGCATGCCAGGGGTTCTCGAGGTTGCTACAAGTCCTCTACCAGCGTGGGGGATGAGTCATAGAAAACGTTTTTACAGTTTCACCTCTTTGTTATCTGACATATGAGCTCAAAGAGAGCTGGTGAGTGATAGCTACCCCGAACAGCAGCAACCTTAGAGGAGCTGAGACTTCAAAAATAAGCACATTCTCTCTGAATCGGCTTGCAATATTTAATGCTTCAACAGACGGCCTTTCTTGCTTTTGCATAGGGATCCACATTTCCCATGAGCAAAATAGGTGGCCACCTTCCTGGTATACATTGAGAAGGATGGAAAAGGTTCCCATACCTATGCTAGTCTGCCCCTCTGGTGTATACTATCCCACTTATCATTTCTTTCCTTTATACTCTCTAATTTCTCTTCTGGGGTAGCTCTTAAGAAACTCAAGCAATCCCAGCACAGTTAACACACAGCTTGACGGCTCCTGGTGCTTAGCAGAAGGCCTCCATCTGAGACCCAAGCCAGACAGTATAAGAGAACTGGTAATGTGAGTGAAGAGGCAAGGAGGCCCCTGCAGCTGGAGGGCGGGGGTGACTGATGTGAAAAGGGGGCGGGGGGCTGTAAAGACAAACCGCAAAGCACGAGGCACAGAACCCACAATACAAAGCTCTCATTCTACCTGGCAGTGTTTGCGATTCGGAAGGTGAAACAGCATCCCTGGGAAAGCTACAGTCCATAAATACAGCTTTGGAGTAGGAAAAATAGTTTTGGCACTGTTATCTCAGTTTCACTTACAGGAAGATAAACACTGCTTTCCCATTCAGGCTGAAGCCAGCAATAGACATTTAAACAAATAACTGGTTGTCTTTGCTTGCCAATTTACATTTTTTAAAGTGTTCTATTAATTGACATCTAACTGATACACCACAAGAGAATAATAATCTTCTAGAATGAAGCCACTCTAAAATGTCCAACTTTTCCTAAACATGTACAAGGAAGAAGAAGCGACTTTATCTTTTCCATTATTATCCCAAAATTTCTTCCTTCTCCCCCCCGACTTCTAAAACAGTTAGGCATGATAAAAAAAAATGGAACTAGAGATGTGAAATTATGAATAATAAATATGGAAGATTCGGTCCTTTTTCCTAATGTGAAATCATGTAAAGACACAGAAGTGCCTGCCAGGGTTAATATTATTTTTTTCCCTAAATAATTACTCACCGCCTCCTTCGCATGGCTTCTGTATGGTTACGCATGATCTGTCTTAGGTTACCAGGCGTCAGTGAGGTCACAGAAAGAAGTTATTACTAAGATTAATTATAACCAAAGTTAAGCCTTGATTTCAAATACAACTGTCAATATTGTTTTGAGGAACTGGTTCGTACTTCGCGGAGTGAAAATTTAGACAACAGCAAAAAATAAAAAATCAAATCAAATAATTCCTGGGATGAAACTTTGCTATTGTTTGCATTTCAACCAGACGTTTACAATTTTAACTTCACAGATGACTAACGTGTAGAAAAGGACTAAGTATAAGTCTTCTGAATATTTTAGTTACTGTTCCATTATTAAGTATTTTTTTCCTAGGAGAACTTTAGTAAAAGCACAGTTGAATAGCCCCGAGACAAACTTCTCTTCTTTCACAAGTTAAAAACTAAACTAATATACCGGGGAGAAAACCAGACTCCGAAATGTTAACATTGTTTCCATCCAACTGTTATCCACATAATTCCTAACCTCCCCAAATCATCAACAAAATTTCCACCTTCTGCCAATAACTTAGATCTTATGTTTCTGCAGCGCTCTAAATAAGGCATCCTTTTTTGCCTCTAAATATTTCTAGGATTTTGCGTCCAAGATTCCAGATGTTGCAAGTGGCAAATTTGGGTTTCTGTGTCAACACAGAAACTCAGAATTTCCTTTAGAGGAGATAGCTTCTATGAATCAAATTGAAACTCCTCAATTTAAAAGTGGAGAAATTTAAACATACTCCACATAGGCATTCCTTGACTTACACACCAAGTAACTAGTTGACAGGTTTTTTTTTGGGGGGGGGGGCGGGGGGATGTTGAGCTAAACTTCAGAGAAATAAAGTGTTACATTAGTGGGGTTGTGAAATACATTGCTTCAGGAAACCAGAGCAGGCAGATAGACGGGTTTCAGGAGAGTGCAGTATTTTGAAATAGCCTCTGGTCCCAGACACAAACTCAGTAGAAGTTAACACAGAAATAATAAAAGAATAAATGAATGTATAAATAAATAAATAACCAGAAAGTCCACTGTTACTATTATGATCAAAGGAATTACTGACCTCAAAAAATATATACATACATTTTAAACAAAGCACAATGGGGCAGATCTTCAGAGCAGCACTGGTATAGGGGATCACAAGACCAGAACCGCCATCATGCCATGAATTTACCATAAACTTGAGACTTATCTGTCAGCTACTTCTGAAGAGAGTGCCATTGTAGTAACACTATTTTCATAGTGATACATTGCAATAGAGTATGACAAAAGGAAGTTTGATAACTGCACTTGTACACTTTGAAAAACTAATGTTCATTCAGTTCAAATTATTGTTTAAAAAAATTTTTTTATCACCTTAATTACCATAATCAACTATAAATTACCTTTTTCCAAATGGAGTACTGTAAAAATATGCTAGAATTGCTTTAAAATATTCATTCTAAAATTTATATGAATCTATATCATTTACAGGTCAATGATTCCATGTTCTGAGATGGCGGGCTATTATTTTATGAGCTGGAACACAGTGGAATGTGAACAGAATTGAAGTACCCTACGGTATTAAAAGCATTAGGAAACCATGGTCTATGTTTTAAACTTTAGACATTCTTTATTCATGTATGTCCCAGGGGACAGAAAGGAATAAACAGTAGTTAAAGAGCTTAAATCATAAAGACAGAGAATAAAAGAATTGGGAAGACGCATGCTTACATACAAGAAGATTACTAAAATTATAGATTACGAATGAGGATGTTTTACTACACACATAAGGTTCTGTCTGTATAATTTTTCCTCAATGTTTCAGCAATTTGGAAGATAATTAAGTCAATCCTCTCCTATTCAATAAGGCAATGGAGCTCCTAGATACGTGGATAAATAAGGTTCAAAGAAAGAAATTAAGGAGGAAAAGGCTGACGGAATGAAATGGAAGGGCAATAAATCTTATGTTTATTAAGTATCCACTAAGTGATTGTCAATACTTCAAAAGGAAGTATTTCTAACATCAAATTATTTCAAAATGTTGCAATTAATACAGGCTACTCACTTGAAAATAACAAACCTAACGTAATTTTTTTTTCTTCTGGGGTCACTAATTGCTTCTTTCTTGATATAAACATTTTTTTTTTTTTTTTTGCAGTTTTTGGCTAGGGCTGGGTATGAACCCGCCACCTCCGGCATATGGGACCCGCGCCCTACCCCTTTGAACCACAGGGGCCGCCCAATATAAACATTTAAAAAGCAAAACAATTCTTTCTTTTAAATAGCGAGCTCATAAATACAGTCTGAAAAATATCCAGCTTAGTTTGTGATTGGTGAGCGAAAGTGTGGCTAGAGGATTTCATCTTGAAAGCCATTTCCCCCAGGACCCTGCCCTGCTCCCCGGGCCAGCGCTGTCTCCGCAGCCCTCTGTGCTGCTGCTTTGTCAGCGTCATTACGTCATTACGTTATTACGTGTGAAACTACCTGCCCAGCGTCTGGCTTCCTCGAGGGACCCAAACGCTGTGAGGACACACATCACATCTGCTTTCCCTCTGGGTTCCCAGCACCCAGCAAAGAGTCTAGAAAAATAAGCCATGATCACGTTTGTTTAATAAAAGACATTCTCAGGGCTTCTTAAAAATGAGATACATGACTTGTGTTATATTCTTTTCTGTTCCTAAGCAGGGGCAAAAAATATCTCCACGACTAATTTACATAGCCCTCACTGAATTTCTTTTTCTTTAGATGCTCCCTCTGACAAAGCCAAGGGTGTTGCCATCAAAGAAAAAACAAATAATAAAATAACCAGAAAGTCCACTGTTATGGTTATTACCAAATTAATTACTGGCCTGTCCCCTCTCTATGTATGTACCCACACACATACATATACATATGTGTGGGTATATATATATTTATGCATATATTGCATTGTACACATGTGTGTATATGTATATACGTGTACATATATTCAAGGTATAACAGTAGCTCTAATTTTGTAACCCCCATACCAGTGCTGCTTTGTTTTAAACATACATATGTGTATCTATATACACACACATACATATATATGTGGTATGGGGGTTATAAGATTAGACCTACTGTTATGCCATGAATTTGCCATATGAACTTGGGCACTGTTGTTTGCTGAGTTTCAGTGTCTTCTCCATTTGTTTCTCATTTGAGAACCAGTGCAAACAGTTTTCGAGATGCATGAGTAAGGTAATTTACAGGAAAGCATCTGAAAAACGTCACACAAAATTTTAGGCACTATAACTGATATCATTTGTAAGCTTTGGGGGGAGACAGAAAAACCATTTTTGTGTTGTTATAAATATTTTTGGTTTGAAAATCTATCTTCTAAAATTGGTTACCTTATGAGCATGGTAAGTAGCCATATCATTTTATTGGTTTTAAAAGGGTATCAATCTTCAGTTTTAAAAGGCAAAGTTTTTTTCTTTATGTAAAATCTTTTGATTCTATGTGTGTAAGGACAGGTTATCAGCCGTTATATTTCAAAGGTTAATTCCATAACAAAATCTTAATGTTTCATTTGCAGCATTGAAACCCTCCATGGGCTTTTGTTTAGAAGAACTAAAAAGATTAGGTGGAAAGGCACTCCCCTGAAATAAACTGATGGAATTGTTCTCGATTGTTCAAAATCCTAGGCTTCTCCTAAATATAGGGACATTTCCATTTATTTTCCAGAGACTTCTGGGATCCTGAAGACAGGTTGTTTAATTGGAAAAGCATTTGCAACAATGACTCCAACTCCCGCTGTTGTTGCCATTGATCACACACCAAATAAGGACAGAAATGGCTTCTTTTTAGAATGATGTTAAAAACAAGAAAAAGCAGTGATGAAATTGCCAGGCTGAGAAAGTAAATTGTTCCCTTGGGAGAAGAAAAAAAAAAAAGACCTCAAACACCACAAATCTCTAAATAATAACAATCTCATATGTTGATTTTCAGTGCTGTGAATTTTTTCCATGACTGTTGAATACCTTGCGAAAGATACGTCTCCCCTTTTCGGAGCCAGTAGTCATAAACTCTCCCATTCCTGAGCGTATGGTTGATCTGTCATCCTTACATCCCCTTCCTCACCCAGATACTGACTGTGCCTTGCTCAATTTGTGAACCTAACATCACCAGAAGGTCAGGATAACTTTTTTAATTCCTTAATTCACTATGATGCTGTCAATCATTTATTCAGTGGTTTTTTTTTTTTTTCCTGTGTTAAGGGTGGAACATGTGCTATATGGTCTTCGTAACAATACAACTGTGATTTTGTATCTATTTTACTCTGTTTTTACACTGAGGAAATAGGGGCCCACAAAGTTGAAGTCTCTTGTCCCTCTGTTCATACACAATGAGTGACAGATCTGAGGTTAAAACTGAAGTCTCCCTGATTGCAAAACCTATATCTTAACCAATACGTGCCTAGGATATAAATGAAGGAATGAGGTCGGGTCCCTTTCTTTGGGGAGTTAAGTGAGGAAGGAAGTTTTGCATTTTCATAGGAAAAAGAGATAGTATCAAGTATAAAATTTACATAATCTTATTTAATCTACAAACATGCAGGCAGTCATCATTATTCCGGCTTTATGGGGGTTCACAGAGGTTAAGTAACTTGGCTGACACGATGACTTTAATATATGACAGAGGTGTGAGTGCAAATCCATTTTGCCAGCTTCCAGATCACATCCCCACTGTAGCTAGTCACCTAAGCTCTTTCCACTCCTAACTCCATTGGCCTGTGAGCCGAGGGGGAGGCTGAGGCTGCAGGCAGGGGCTCCGTGGCTCAACTGTAATAACCGGAGACTTCCAGAGGCAGAGAGAGAGGAGCCCTCACTGGTCATTGCTTGCATGTAGTGTGCATGGGCCTGTACTTTCCCTCTGAATATTCTACATAGAAGCGAAACACCAACTCTTTTTAGTCCATCTAATCAACAGTAGCAATTCACTAGGGGCTAAATCACAAATCCGGGTATTTGAGTGTAAACAGAAAAAGAAAAGAGCTTGTTGTTGTTATTATTTGCTTTTGTCACATGATGCTTAATACATTGGGTGACACTATCTAGCTCTCTCCCAGAATCACCTAAGAAATCATAACAGACATTTACATAGTTGGGCCAGTAAATAGGGAAGGTTCTGGGTTTTGTTTTCAAGTGCTACCACTAATTTTATTTCTATCGGTTCAGTGGAGTCAAGTGAGTTTCCCAAGTTGAGTAAGTGGTAAGTAATGGGCCTTTGATTAAAACTTTAGCTCACCTCTAAATTTTAGCGAATAAGCCATTTATGGATTAGGGACTTTATGAAACTAAGATGTAGCAGTAAACTTGAGGATACCTGATTGTTGTTTTATTAAGTCACTTATAGCAAAAGTGACTGGTTAAACTTGACATATTTTGGTTTGATATATGTATATGTTATGGATAACCCTTAAGAGATATAATTTGTTTTTTTTTTTTTTGGAGTTTCTTTCTTTTTTATTAACTCATATACACATATATCATGAGTACATTTATGCATTTGTGGGGTACAATGTGTTGATTTTTTATTTATTTATTTTTTTTTCATAAACCATTTGACACATTTTTATCACAGTGGTTAACATAGCCTTTCCGAAACTTGGTAAATGTAGAATGTAAATGTTTTGGCACAGTAACTAAGAGATATAATTTGCATTTGAAAATAAAACAAATTGCCATCAAAGAAATAAAATCATTTTACAACACTATTGGTCACTAGATAATAAAATGTATGTGGCAGCAAGTATGTTTTGAGATAGTCTAAGAGTGACTATAAGTAAATCATAAAATTCATTGAAATAAACAGAGCTAAAAGGCATAGCCTAGTAAGCTAGTTTCTGAAGGGGATATTAGTCTGAAATTAATCCAGTCTCCCTCCCTCCTCTCCTCCCTCCCTCGCTGCTCCCTCCGTCCTACACATATATTAAGCACTTACTGTGTGCCACATGCTATGCCTGCAGCTTGCTGGTGATCATCTGTGAATATAATTCATGCCCAAAGGGGACTCAGAAAATGCTATGAACCAAAAATTAAAAGTCAAGGCTTATAAGAAATTAGGCTGGCTTTACATTTTTAAAAAGCATCAGGGCAGCAGGAAGAAAAAAGATACACAATATTTTCAGAAATAGAAAAACATGACTTGAGCTCTTATTTATCAAAAATGTCTATAATTAAAAAGAAGTCAATTTTTAAGACCATCAACATTAAAAGCTAATCAAATGAGATATTTTTTGCGAAATCTATTTTGTAGCACTGGCTCCAGGGAAATACTTTTCCTCAAACAGGCAATTCTTAATATTATGGTAAAGTGGGCAGGACCTGGGAGAGATACATTAATACAGAAGCTCTTACTTTATGCCCAGCCTGGGTCTAAACCAGGGCTAGATGACTAAGGGTACAAAAGAAGGGTGAGACTTGGTGCCTCTTCATAGTTGCTTGCAGCCCAGAAAGCATCTTACTTCAGAAGAGCATCTCTGTAACTGTGGTGGTGACCTTTTTCTCAACAAAACCTATCCATAGTGCTTACAACATTAATACCAACAAACCGTCCCTTAGAATCTTTCTTACACAAATAAAGGGGGAAAAAAATAAGCAGCCATCAGTAGGGTAATCAGCACCAGAAAAGACCAGAATGAGCTGAGTGACAGATGTCTAAGACACAAACTTGGTGGAGCATGTAAGTTTTGTTTCAAAGTAAAAGTGTAGAATATGATTCCAGCCATATCTGAAAAGAGGTTTAATTTTTTTTAAATTCTATTATGAACATTTTCAAAATTGTAGAAAAGTTGAAAGAATTTTTCAATGAACACCTGTGTAGCTACCACTTAGATTCTACCAGTAACATTTATGAGACTGGTTCTTATCCTGTGATTATCATATTGGATTTGAACAATAAGAACTGTACTCCTGTAGTAAGATTCAATGGAATAATATTTAGCATTGTGTTTATGCTGAACCTAAAATTGTAGGTCTCTATATTTTCTTATTGAGTCTATTTTAAAAGGTAGACTTTGAACAGGCAAAGACAATTCATTTTTTCTATGTAATATAAACACAAAATAAATTTGAATTTTTAAAATTTTCTAGCAAAAATAGATTAATGACAAAAATCAAATGTAAAAGATTTGCGCAAAGATTTCGGAATTATCCATTTAAGGGATTAAAGCTATCAACCATGTGGTTTTATTCCAGTTTAGTCTTAGGTAATATATTTTCTGAATTGTTTGATACAGGGAAATTTTTGGCAAATTATGGGTCAAACAGTTGGGGATAAGATGATTGGGAATTTTCCACAGTCATTGATATTGTACAAAATATCCACAAAAAATCTATAAATCTAGATAAGTTTTAACAAATTGGAACTTTTGGGGTTTTCTGTGAGTTTTTGTTTCCTTCCATTATATTTTAAAATAAACATTAAATAAATGGTAGACCTAGTTTGTTACAGACAAGACAGTCTACTTTTCCAAGAAATGAAATAAAAAGTCTCAACATCAATGACTCTAGTTTCTGTCTATTATTTCCGACGTGCCCAGTGGAAAGGTCAGCTTGTTAACTTCTCAGCAATTTGAAATGCAGGGCAAAGTCAGATGACATCACAAGAGTGACAGAAGAAACCTAATTTTAGTCTCCATGAAACTGAAGCACTTTCACAAATGATCACTGAACACTCTTAGCCCATGTATGGCGTTGTATACTGGAAAAGGAAATCTAGTCAAGAAGGGCCAGGCACTGCAGAGAGTCCTGAAGGAAGCCAGGGTGCTCTCAGGGGCTCCAAGGACCCAGCAGCATCTCAGATTGAGACAATGAACTTTTCAGGTACACTTAATGGATACGTTTTGCAACTCTACTACAAACTCATTAAAGCAGAAGTTCAGAGAAAATGGCCAGTGTATCAATAAACAGCACAGAATGACAATTTCAAAAAGATGTTAGTGTTAATACTTCGCTAAAAAGTACATTATAAAATTTTTAATACTAAGTAGAATCCAATTATTCCTCAACTTATTAATTAAAATATGCACCAAAATATTAACAGTGTTATTTCTGGGTAATAGGCATTTTAAAACTTCTTATTCTTAATGTTCTAATTTTCTACAATAAATAAAAATACTTTTAAAAACAGATAAAACTGAATATATGGTACTAAAAAACTTAAATAGTCATGTTTCTTTCTTGCTACTAGGAGTTTCAGGTCAACCAAAGGTCACGAATAAAGACCTTTGAATTCATATTAAATTAAACACATATCACAGATATTTTCCACATTGCTGAGATTTTAAAGGGTCTGAGAGAGAAGTCTCCAGGAGCAAGACAGGCAAATATACCATTTGACACATCTACGAAAATATGATTTAAAATCTAATTAGAAGCAGCCTGATGTAGTCTGCAGAAGCATAACTACAGAGGATAGTTCAGGCTGCCTTCCAGAGGTAGTAGAGGAGTCATAGCTAGGAAAGTTCAAAAGAAGGAAACAGAGCAGAGGAGTCAATAGCTAGGAAAGTTCAAAAGAAAGAAACAGAGCTCTTAATAAATTTAAGGAAATTCACTCTGCACCAGTCTGCAAAGAAAATTCTCCGTGAAAAAGAGCTGTTGGTACAGCGCCCCCTTGTGGAGAGATTTTCACGACTGTACCTGCTCCTTAAGAAAAAGCCCAGAGCCTTCAATCAGCCTTCCAGGGCATCTGCTTCACTTTCAACCCTGGGGACCACTGACTTCCAAGTCTTATGGAAGATGTGTATGCAGGTATGAGCAACACACTGACTTGATACTCTGCCTCTTTGTTATTAATGTGTACATAAATATTTCACAAGGTTGTGCTTCTTAATGATAACACTTGAGAAAAATAACTTCCTAAAATAGAAAATAAGCAATATGTTTGTCCCCATTACCTATGAAATTTGCTCTTTTGCTCTGATGAATGATGTTTCTCCATTTGACTAAAGAAAATAGAAAATTGGGCACTATATTAAAAATTGCATATTTTCCATTCAGCTTAAAAACATGAAGCCATTTATTTATGAAATGTTAGTATGCTAATGAAGGCAATGTGAAAATGTATTAGTCACCTGAAATTTCACATGATAACCACTGATAAAAATATTGCCATTTGAGTAATGTGAGAATTAGGGGCATTTTGATGTGCTTGATTTAGCTCTTTAATTAGAATAAAAATCTTAATTCATGTAAATGATTCCACTGATTTGCAATTATCTGGATAACTAACTGCTCAACTGGAAAAATCAAATTCTGGATGCTTCTTACAAAAGGGAAGTTGCTCTGGAATGTGATATAATGCAATAAGAGTTGTGCTTTCTCTGACCTTCTGACTCAAAACAGGAGAGAAAATGATTTGCTCTCACATTCAGTTGAACAATTGAATGGGAAGTGAGTATAGTTTTTGCTTTTCTTGTTGCTGGCTGTACTACGTTGTTAGTGAGAATCTCATTCATCTTTACTCACCTTCCTATTGAAGCCATTCTACAAAACATTCTCAGAATCCTGAGCCAGGAAAGTATGGCTTAGCAAAAACCAGCATTAAAAAGCAAAAACAAGTCGGTAAGGCGCCAGCCCCATATACTGAGGGTGGCGGGTTCAAACCCGGCCGCGGCCAAACTGCAACCAAAAAATAGCCGGGCGTTGTGGCGGGTGCCTGTAGTCCCAGCTACTCGGGAGGCTGAGGCAAGAGAATCGCTTAAGCCCAGGAGTTGGAGGTTGCTGTGAGCTGTGTGAGGCCACGGCACTCTACCGAGGGCCATAAAGTGAGACTCTGTCTCTACAAAAAAAAAAAAGCAAAAACAATACCCCCAAATGGCTTAAGTTGCCCCTCAAATCTCTATTAGCTTTTCCAGAAACTACCCCAAATAAACACACACTGAAAGGAAAAACAGCATGCTTTGTACGCAAATACAAGACAGTTCCCAAGATTCCCTGCTTCCAATCAAATTGTCATCGCTTCTTAAGTAAGTACTATGTGGAAATTCTCTTGTGGCGTCTGCTGAAATGTCAGGCTGCTCATTGATGAGCATCATGGAGTTTATGTGGAAATGATAAGAAGAAGCAGAGAAAAGAAGGATGGAAACAAGTCTGTGTGGGAACCCACCTCTCACTCAGGTCTTGTGCCATGAACTTCCACACTGGCTTGCAAAAGCCTCCCCTTTACATCCCCATTCCTGATATTTTGCCTGGTTTTCAGGACACTACATCTACCTTCATGGACATTGACATTGGATATTTAATAGTCTTAGCTGAATCCCCCTCAGGCAGACTGTGCAAAGTCTGGGAGTGGGTAGTTTACTTGAAAAGGCAGGAGGGTGGTGATTCTAGAAAGTACAAGTTAGGGGCAGGGGGAGAGAACAGTGAAGGAAGACAAGTTAATAGAATGTGCATTTATAAGTAGGTTACCACTATGGAAAATGGGGCTCAGTCTTCCTGAGGAGATTCCCTGAGTCTTCAATGGGGACCCTTTGAGGACCATATACATATGTTCTGGCATTGCCCCTGTGAAGAGTGTGGAACTTAGGGTATATGAACACCAATCCTGGCCCTGAGTGTTTGAGGGTCTCCGTTGGGAGTTTTAAAATCCCACACAGTCTAAGCAAACTCTTTGGTACTGGAGAAAGCCCCAGGTGCTTGAGAGCAAAGGTGGCTGAGCCCACCATAGCCATTAGTGAATTCTGGAGTAGGTGGGGGGAAATGGGGCAGGGCTCGAAGCCTTTGCCACCAATAGGCTTCACAAAACTTAAGATGCCAGAACTGAACTACCCTACCAGTAAAACTACTTCTCTCTTGTTTTCCCCATGTTCAGTAAATAAAAACTTGAGTTTTGGATTTGTTCAGGCAAAAATCCTTGCATCATCTTTGACTCCTACCATTTCCTCTTGTCCTGTGTAAAAATCCATCATCAAATACTGTCAGCTCCATTTTCAAAATAGAACCAGAATCTAGTCACTTCTCATTACCTCCATTTCCGCTACTCTGGTCCAAGTCACTATTATCTGTTGCCCAGACTATGGCAGTGGCTTCTTAATCACTTTCCTTACTTTTACCCTTCTTCCAAGTCTATTCTTCACAGAGCACTCAGAGTGATCCTCTAAAAATGTTTGCCTTTTTTTTTTTTTTTTTTTTTTGCTGAAAACCCTCTACTAGTTTCCTACTTCAGTAGAGATAAAATCCTAACTCTTTACCATGGTTTACAAAAGCTCACTCCTAATTGTCTTCTTCTGCTTGCCAGCCTTGCTCACTCAGTTTCAGTGTGAACACAGTGTGCCTGCTCCTACCTCAGGACCTTTGCACATGCTGTTTCCTCTTCTTGAAACACCCTTCCTTCAGATATCTACATGGTTCATTCATTTTGTTAAGATTTAAATGTCAGCTTAACAGATAGAACTGCCTATTCTGACTATTCAGTCTAAAGCTGCACTCCCACCACTTTTTCTCCATACAACTCAACATCATGACAGGCTACATATTTTGTACATGCTCATGTATTTTATATATTTTGTTCTATCTTCCCCATACAGAATTAATGGAGAGACTGGTTTGTTCACTGCTATTTTACCAACAGATAGAATAGGGTCTAATAGTGGTAGTATTTCAATATATATGTGCTGAGTTACTTCACTGGACTGAAAGCTATAGGAGATAAGTTTGATACTTATCAATCAAACGTTTACTAAACACCATGACTGGCATTGTCCTATCAAAAATAGCCCTGCTCTTCAGTAGCACAAATATCCAAGATATTTGAAATTGTCATGAAATTATCCAATATATTGTGAAATTATTGGAGGTCAAAGGAGAGATTCTTGTGAACAATGGTAGTTAGGAAAATGGAGAAAAGAAAGGTTAAGTCTGAACTGTGAAGAAACTTGAACAATACATTAGGAGTGGGACCTTTGCCCCATTTAGAAGTGAAAAGTTGCCAAAGGTTTTGGAGTAATTAAAATGAAATTAAATAAACTGTGCGGCATTTGTGGCTCAGTGGGTAGGGTGCCAGCCCCATATACTGAGGGTGGCGGGTTCAAACCCAGCCCTGGCCAAATTGCAACAAAAAATAGCTGGGCATTGTGTTGGGTGCCTGTAGTCCCAGCTACTCGGGAGCCTGAGGCAAGAGAATCGCCTATGCCCAAGAGATGGAGGTTGCTGTGAGCTGTGACACCACAGTACTCTATTAAGCGTGACAAAGTGAGACTCTGTCTCTAAAAATAAATAAATAAATAAATAAATAAAATTTAAGGTAGGATTTTGAGCAATTAATATTTTGATTCTATACATGGGGACTTGAGTAAGGAATACTAAGACAGAGAGTATCGTGATTTTTTTTCCCCCTTAAATCTCTTTTTTGCCAATATCCAAGGCACTAGTACAGATAATCCTACTTGCATCTTTTGACATAGTTTGTAAATTACTGTATCATTATATATTTTTCATTCCCAGTCAAGACACGTTTAACTAACATATTTTGGCTGAACAAAGATGTACCCATGCTTTCTTTGGAATTAGAGTGAACCTATTACAGATGTGGCAAGCTCAGATCCATTCCTGTTCAGGTTATCTGAGAACTATTAAAGTATTAAAAAAAGATCAGGATAGGCAGGAATATGCTATGGGGTTTTCTAATGAGCTATGGGGATGAATAAATGGGAATAAGCATGTCCGAAAAGCCTGTGTAGAAATTAGCAAGAGTCTTCATGTCTCTAATCGGTTTCTTATCTAGGGCAAAAGTCACATTGGCATCTTGTTTTCTCTGGAGTGTTATGAAGAACAAGAGTGCTATATGCTGGACACTGGACTCCTGTGGTTACATATCCCTGGGACCGTCCAGTACAACAGGAGCTAATTAAATGTATGTACAATGAGTACGTCAAACTTCTCAGAAGACAGACTCCAGAAAAATGTCATTATTTTGCCATAAATTCTGCTTTCCTTTACATACTGAATATTTAATTGTTTTGTTGCAGAAAGGATTTCAGGCTTCTCTAGTTCTTTTGGTAATTAGCTGAGCTAACCCAAGTCATCCGTTTCGTTGCCCACCCAATGGACAGTAGCTAAGGCTTACATTTCTCACTGTTTTATTTGCACCTTGACATATTTGAGAATATGCCATGTATATAAACCAGAAATTATCATTTGAAGATATAAGCTAGTAAACTTCAGAATGCTGTACTTAAATTTGTATATAAACCAGAAATTATCATTTTAAGATATAAGCTAGTAAACTTCAGAATGCTGTACTTAAATTTGTATATAAACCAGAAATTATCATTTTAAGATATAAGCTAGTAAACTTCAGAATGCTGTACTTAAATTTGTACATAATTCCAAATGACCGACTGAATTGGTTAGTTTATTCTGTTCAAAATTTGAAAATGAAGAGAAATTGCACAGGAAGGAGCTTAGGCACAAGGGGTATTTGATGGAATTAGCTAATTCTAATTCAATGTTTTCACTTAGCTCATCAAATTATTTGCCAAGTAAACATGGATGCAGTACTCGATCTCCTAGGTTCCAGGTTTAAAAAGCTCCAAGGAATCTATTAAAAAATGCACAGTGAACTAAGAAAAAAATTATTCCTTGTAGATCCAGTTACGTGTTTACTCATGCTATGCTCACTTTTTTAGGTATCTTTTTACAAAATGAAAAAGAGAACAAATTTTTTTTTTCATTTTTAGAGGATAATTCATGCTGCTAAAATCAATCATGAGGAAAAGCTGAAGTGAAACTAGTGACAAGTTTTTGCTGTGTGCCATACTGCCACGGCATTTTTACCAACATTACTTATGGGATTTCTTCCAATATTTTATGCCAGGATATTGCTGAGGAATTCAGTGTTCAAGACAAAGTCCATTTCAGCATCCATCTGTCTCCCATGGGAGAGGGGCTCCCTCTGCAGCCCTCCTCCACACACATCCACTCAGAGGGAAAAGCTAGGGCAGGAGGCAGAGTTTAAAGGGAAAGGAAAGAGAGGAGAGGGAGAAGGGAAGAGAGGGAAGAAGAGGAGAGGGGGAGGGGGACGTAGATGTGGAGGGGGCATAGGGAGAGAGAGAGGAGACAGGTGAGGGAGGTGGGGGGGGGAGACGGGAGAGGAAGGAAGGGGAAGAGGGACAGGGAGGAGGGAGGTGGGGAGGGGGACAGAAGCAGAAAAGAGAGAGGGAGACAAGGAAAAGGAGATAGGGAGAGAGAGAGGGAGACAGGGAGAGGGAGAGAGGGAAAGGGGGTGATGCAGAGCTGTCCAGGGAGTTTACAGGGTAGTTCACTTTCTGTCCAGCCAGCCCTTTCTTCCCCACATGGCCTCGGATACCCTCTCACCATCCCTGCATGGTGATGACTCAGCCACAACACAGAAGCCAAGACAAATCACCCCATCCCAGCTAAAATGGTGACTCTAATGATATGTCTCCCGAACAATCAATAATTCATTTCAACGGATTTTCTGATGCATAAAATAATTTCTTTATAACCTTCTAACTCTTACCAGTACTGACCTAAGAATTACACCAAAAAGGGCTCTCAGAATGCAGAAATTGCTTTCTGTTTGAATAACATTTATTTTTATGACTATATAAATGATAAATATTCATGATAGATACTTCAGAAAATGAAAAAAAAAAAGTTAAAAGAAAGAAAGAAAAGAAACCACACCTATATCCAGAGGCAATTTGGCAATCTGGTTTATTTTCTTCTGAAAATATCATTATTAATGGTTGATAAGATTGGCTGGTTCTAATAATTAAAATTTACTTCAACATCAGTTTATATAAAAGATCTAGGATATATGTAAATATATCATAAGTACTTTGTGGTGAATATCTCTGAACACAAATTTCTTAGTATCTCAAATTTCTTTCATAATCCATAAGTAAAATTACTAGATTAAAAAGTAGGAGTCGTTTTGAGCTTGAGGCTTCTGATGATTTTTCACTAATTTTTAAACAATAAAACTTTCAAATTTGTTCAAAAACCAATGTAATTCTATAGTATGCACTATTTTATTACGACTTTTAAAAAGATTAACACAAGACAATTCAAAATAACTTATTATTCACCAGAAAGAAGACTCTCTACATGAAAATTAGAACCTACAGTAACAAAAGATAATGATTCTTGTCATTATCTTTTATTCACGACTATATAAATGATAAATATTCATGATAGATACTTCAGAAAATGAAAAAAAAAGTTGAAAGAAAGAAAAGAAACCACACCTATATCCAGAGGTGTGGGCTTGGTATTGAAACACGAAGTATATATATCGTGTTTCATATACCAATTACTATAGCCTGAGTAATTACCACAGAAACCTTACGGCCTGAGAGTGCTCATGATTCTTGTCATTATCTTTTATTACTGTAGGAATAGGAAAAAACCCCACCCTAAAAATACTTCATTTTGGCCATATTTTATGAAAAGTTCAAAAACAATTTTAAAAAAAGAAAGGAAGCAGGAAAGAAAAGCGTCCAGCTGTTACTACAGCAGTCCACAGAGGGTCACCAACTTCAGGTTCTGTGGCCAGTGAGGTCACAGGAGCTGCATTTCAGACAAATTATGCCTCTATTTGAGGCAACTTTTCATAATTGTAGTGTGCTGTTTACAAAAGGTCCTAGACTTAAAAATATCCTTTTGTGCCCTCTAGTGTTTACATTCATTAAAACCTCTGAGAAGGGCGCATGAGCGAATCTCACTTGTAAACACCAGTTGGACACCATGCCATTCCTACTTAGAACAACATAGATACCATTCTGAAAACTTTTAAGTTTACTTATACTTTTTTATTTCAAAGAGAGCTAGAGCAGGGGTCGGTTACCACAGGGCAAATCCCAGCCATCACGGTTTTTTTATCGTTGTTGTAAATAAAGTTTTGTTGGACACATTGTGCATTCACTGTAGGTGACCTAAGGATAACTTATTTGCTCAACAACAGCAGAGCTGAGTAATTACCACAGAAACCTTATGGCCTGAGAGTGCTAACATATTTACAATCCATCCCTTCACAGAAAAAGTCTGTTGATCCCTGGGCTAGAGAATCTAGTTGATAATTAGATCAGATGCCCTGACATTTCACAATGTCCCTTAATCCTATTCCCTTTTCTTTAACCGCTGGACTATGAGTTAAAACAGACTGTGGTGGGCCAGTTAGCTTTGTGTTTCATATACCAACTCTGTATTGTTTTAGGGAAAATAATGTTGTTCTTTTTTTGGCAATATCTACTCAGTGTGATAATATCAACTCCATCTTGATGACTTTGACATTAATATAATTATATGGAAGAAAACATAATGAGATCAAAACTGTTTACTACTCATCTCTTACTGATTAGCTAGAACTTGGATGAGGAACATTAATATCCCATGCCTCTTTATTTTTATACATCCCCAAAGCTTGCAATTACTATTAGAAACACATACAGTCCTTTTGGAATAAAGTATGCATACCATTTATAATTAATTAATATGGTGTTTACTTAAGCTTATGCTTCATTCAAATCTCACACAATCACCTTTTTTATACACTAGTACAGGCACAGTGCACAATAATAAGGCCTTGGTACTAAATAGTCAACTTACACTCTACCTTCTTTCCCCAGAACCAGTTCCACATTTTCCTAGGTCTCTCTAATATTTTATCCTCTGTTTTGTATAGCTGGATGCTTTATTGAAATTTCTTACCTCTTCTCTGAAATGGCTGACATACAGTTCATGGGAGTTTTTATTCCCATATGATTTTTGGGAAATGGATCTATTTATTGCTTTCTAACTAACAGTTTGGCTTTGGTTTTAAAATGGTTATAACAATTCTTTTCCGTCAAAGGTGTACAATGGCAATAGCCTGGCCAGAAGTTTTACACAATAATAGGAGAAAATACAAAACCATGGACTGAGAAAAGTGAATGAAAACGGCCTTTGGTTAATTCCTCCTGAGCAGGCAGCTTTCCCTGGTGACAGGTGTGCCTGGAGCTGCCCTTCTCTGTCTGTCATGTCTCTCTGTAGGCATGTCCTTTACGCTGCTCGCATCCCTGACCCCATCCAGCTCTCCTCCTCCTCCCTGATCCAGAAATCCTTTAAATACCAACACAAATACTGCAGAGACTTACCTTATGGAATTACACACCTAAAACTTCCAAAGCAAATAACTTACAACTCACTTTTCAAACATAGGCAATAACCACAAACAGGTGGTGAAATGTATCATTTTTCATGCTCAATGTTCAAGACAATTAAAAAGAAAACTCAGAGAAAAGTAATACCATACCTCTTTTCCGTAAGGAAAAAATAAAATCCAAACTTACCTACAAAAGAAAAGAGCAATGAATTTCAAATCAGAAAGGATTTCAATTCTTTTTCTCAAATAGATTAGTTAAAAATTGTCATCATGGATAGTTAATTCTTATTTACCACCATATGTCTCATTTTCTCTAAATAATGCATTTTAGTTCCTGCAGATACCCTCGCCACGGACGGGGCTATTCTCCAAAGAACAATTATCACCACACATAGGGTCTTTTTCCATGTAGAGTCTGCTTAATAAGAGAAGTTTTAGAGCAAAAACTTAATTCCCTGGACCCCAGAAATCTGTACATTGCAAGACATTATTTTGGGAAGTTAAATATAAACAAGGGAAAAAGATGTGTTGGAATCAGACCAACTTGGGTTTAAACCCTAGTGGTACTATAATAGCCTAAGTCAAATCATTTTATATTCCTTAAGCCTCAATATTTTCACCTGCAAAATGGGGATATTACATTTACCTATTTGGATTATTGTGAGCATTGAATAAGGTCTTTTTTTATATCTATTGCATGAATTCAATAAATATTATCTTCTTGCCTTGGTGTACATTTTATTTTACGCCAATCTTTGCTGAAAGATAGATGTTTAGTGCAGTTCATAAAACATGGAAGCCCTATAAGCAATTTGAAATGGATAGAAAAGAAACAAGTGCTACATTTCTGTCTTCTTTGTAGTGTGATCAGGTTGGTTAATGTGAAATAGTCGTCATTTTCTAAATGCTGAGCCATTTATTTCCTGGTGTAAATTCAAGCATTCCACTCAGAGTTGAAGCAATCAACTGAGAACACAGTAGTCTTTGTTGTGGCTTGTACTTCCCATAAATTCACACCACGTCCCCTATCGTGTCTGCTTCACTCTTTCACTGCAGCCTCATGAACCCTCCAACCATGCCTGGAAAATACGAGGATGCTCAGGCCTCAGGATGTTTGCATTCACTGCTCCCTCTGCCTAGGAATCCACACTGCTCACCCACCCTTCAAGCTTTACTCCCTCAGTGAGGACCAACCTGGTTTCCCTACTGAAAATTCCAACCAGGCTCTCAGCCTCTATTTTAACTTCTTTCCCACCGTGTGTTTGTTCCCCAGCACTTACAGCCTTCTAACATGCTACACAATATATTTGCTTCTTTATTGAATCTCCCTGCCTCGACAGCCCTAGATCAGCCACACCTAAACAGGGGTTTCTGTCTGTTTTGTTCACTATTGAATACACAGGACCTGGAACAATTTCTGGTATGGAGAAGGTACTAAAAAGTTTATTTAGGAATGAATAATGCATATATAAAAGAACCAAACATAAAAATATAAATTATACATATGTATACATGTATTTTTATTTACAGATTTATATACGAATGTTAATTTTGCTTCTATAGTTTACTTTTATAAATAGAAGTTAATTATACAAATATTTATGTATTTATTAACTATATGAATATTTAATTAAATTTTTAGCTAGGAGTAAATCATCTTACTTTTACTTAATGTTTATGAGAGAACTTGTGGTTAGAGCTGCTGGCTCACTCCAGGTCCCACACGTAGGTGTATTAATAATCCTCCTGTGGTTGACCTGAGCCATGTAACTAGTCCTGGCCAATGAGTCACGTATGGCCAGGCACTGAATGACTGATGGGAGACCCTCTATTCTTTCACATATTCTGCTGCCGGAGGGACCAGCCAAATCCATGATGGTAACTGTGCAGCTTCCCCACTGGAGTGAGGAGGCTGAGGACAGCTCCCCGTCGAGGACATGCAGCCCAGGAAACAACAGCTACAACAACCTTTCTTACAAGAACTAGGGGTTGCTAAGACAATTTAACTTACCCGTCATAACACATTGAGAAATGATGCACATATAGCCTAAAAATTACACTGAAAAGCTTGTTTTAAATCCCCCCCCCACAAAACTACATTATATGTATCCATTTTGAATGCCCTTTCTCAAATCTTTGTAGTGTGATCAAAGATGTTTCTGCTAGTATTTAACTCTAGAATTCTAGGTAATATGCATATGTTATCTTTTTATTTCTGCTAGTTTTTAACTCTAGAATTCTAGGTAATATGCATATGTTATCTTTTTGTTTCTGCTAGTTTTTAACTCTAGAATTCTAGGTAATATGCATATGTTATCTTTTTCTTGATTTTGAAAATTTTAGCCATTATGTATTGATTCTTCTTTTAGAGGTAAAGATGTAATATTTCCCTTCTCTTTTTTTTCACCTAGTTGGATCACAACTTTTAGTAAAATTTACAATTGCTGTTTACATACTTTTACTACATAAATCTTGCTCACTACATACAATGTGGTCACATTTGCTTTATGGCACTTTTTTTTTTTTTTGCCTATAGTTACCAATTGCCTTGGTTTTTTCCACATGGCAAATTATATCTGTCATCCCCTCCCCCCCCCAAATGATCTAGCAAACTGGAAAATCTTATCAAGTCCATTTTCTCCTCTCAGGCTGCCTTCTAAGGACCCTCTACTCGCTTGCTTCAATATGTAGTTCTGGGCTAGTTGCCTTTCAGGCCTCCTAGAAATCTGACAGTTTAACATTCTCTTTGTTGTCTTCCATGATGATTACTAGATCCTATGACTTCCACTTTAATCCCTTCCTGTTTCTGGTGGGTCCTATTTTACAGAAGCTTAAGTGGAAAAATAGTGATTCGTATTTAACTTTTTTCAGAACTTGCAAGACTAGGATGGTTTTATTCCATCTTTAAGCGGTTGGTGGTTTAAGTTGCTATAGGATACTATGTTTAAAATAAAATCCCTTCAAAACATGTAAGTCAATGCTCCATCGTATTTCATCACCTATTATTGTTTTTTAGTAATCTCACATTAATTTTATTGCTTTCAGCATAGGTGGAGGGTAGAAGAGAAGCCTGGGGTGTCAGCATTCGTGACGCAGACTCTACTGGATGCTGAGATGCACAGCCCAGATTCCCCTCAGCACATAGTTCTCCAGTAGCGAGTGCACTGCTCTTGCTTGAGACCTCAAGCAGCCTGTAGACTATAGCTAGTTGATAAGGAGGGAGGTGTATAAAGGTCTAAGCCCTGTCCCTCAGTTTTAGAAGCCCCCATTGAACCAAATGAGGCCTCCACTGAGCCTTTAATCCTCTGCCTTCTCTTCTTCCACAGGTGTCCATCAGGAGAGCACTTCCCCATAAACTTCCACCAGACCAATCTCTGTCTAGAGCCTTCTTCACAGGGAACCAGACCTGAAGCCCAGGCATTCCCTTCATCCCTTGTTTCAGCCCCAAGCCTAAACCCCATGGTGTACTACATCTGCTCTCTCAGAGTCCTGAGCCTCTCCAAGAACATATCTCTAGAAAATAAAGTTTGGATATTTTTCTTTGTTAGACACTGTGTAGTTGGGGGTGGGAGTCTTTTCTCCTATTCTTACTTCTCTCCTTTAAGTTCTTCTAATTAGAGATAATATGAGCCCATGGTACCAATTCACTGAAAAGAAAAAAAGTCTATTTTTTTAGATTATAGCTTCAATTGTTTATTAGCATAGCCTAAAAACTATCTTATCTATTAAAAGCAAAAAAGACATAAGAATATTTCCCAAACTCTTGCATAAAATCCTAATTGTTGAGATTTTCAGAGTCCAGTTGAATGATAAAAACAGGTAAAAAGACTAGAGTGAAACAATTTGGAAAATAATGGCTTGGCAATTAAAAAAAAACAATGTTTAAAAATTGCATGACTTCTAAGAGCTTTGAACATACCAATTAGAATGTGACTATTCTAGAAAAGTGGAGAGTATTTGCAGAGTAATTGGACCATTCTCCTCTGGACGTTATTTCCTATTAGAGTATCCTGTCTTTTAGAATATGACTTGGGAATTAACTGCACAAGTATCTTAAACTAACGTTTATGCTAATGTCAATGCTTCTATTACTCCTACAAGAATTCTTTTACTTTAGCTGGAGAGGTAAAGTGAATTGCTAATCACTTAAGAAACAGCATGACTGTACTAAGGAATAAAACACGTCAACTCAACACATTTCAGGTGAGTGCTTTCTCCGTTACATCAAATTGCCTGCTAAATTAAAATTAATCATAATATTTGAATTATTATCATTTAATATAAAAAGTTCCTTTCCCAGAATATCCTGTAATAGAAGTCAATTTCTTACCATCCTGAAGTTTGTTCAAGCAATCTGCATACGCTTTTTAAATGTTTGGATCTAGTTCATTGTGTGCATAAATGTTCTCCATGGAATACCCAAACCCTTTAGATACTCTGCCACCAAACACAAAAGGTACATGTTTAATAACGTTTGGAATATCCCAGAGATTTAGCTTGTTAAAGATTTTGGAATTTTCTGGTAATATATCAGTTTAATTTTGTGAAGCTTGGCTTATCTGACCATGGAACCATTTTGTATGAAGCGCCTCTTGATAGTTACATTCCACAAAACCTACTTTGAGAAGTACTAACTTAGTTAGTACTTAAAGCAAGGCAAGAAGAAAGCAAAAACGACAATAAATGTTAATAAGGGGGAAAAAAGTGGAAACCAGCCCTAATGGTCCTTACCAATAGAGGTAATTTTTGTGAAGGCACTTGATTTCTCCATGAAAAAGGAAGAAAAAACAGAGAATCAGTAGTAGTTCCATTATATTTATATAGTTAGGGTAGGGTATGATTCAAGATTCTTCCTTCAAATGTATCAATCTCACACTTTCCTGATTTTATTTACCCAAGTCTAAGCTGTAATCTTAAAATACATCACATCTTCTTTAAACTGATGAATAAAAATAGTATAATTTATGGTGTGCAGCATGATATTTTAATAGATGTATACTTTGTAAAATAGCTAAATCAATCTAATTAATATATGCACTACCTCACATACATCTCTTTTAATTTGGGGGGTGAGGACTCTTTTAAAATCTACTCTTTTAGCAATTTTCAAATATATAATATATTGCTTTAATTATAGTCACCCTAATGTACAATAGATCTCTTGAACTCCTTCTGTCTAACTGAAATTTTAACCAACACTGCTCCTATTCCACTCCATCTCCCCCTAAGTGAAGTTTAAGAGAGCTGGTGAAGCCTCTTAAATTATATGTAAAATTGTGTGTACATTTGCATTTTCAAGAGCTACGGACTTAATCAGACTTGAACAGTACCCTGAGACTTCCCCCAAAAGTGCTAGATTAATTAAGGTGATAATCTTAAGGATTCTCTTTCCTTTCTGATTATACTTTTTATATGATTTCTTATGGAAAATATTATGTCATATTTATTATAGTTAGTAATTTCTTTTCTTGGCCCTTCATTTTTAGACATTCAAGAAACTACAAATAGTTTATAGGGATTGGTTGAAATATGCTTAATTTTTATAAAATTTTACTACATATATTTTTCTGTTCTGAATAGAGCCACTTTAAAGGTTTTATTTGACACTGGTGAGGAGGTAGAGAAAAAGGAACTTTTATACACTGTCAGTGGTAATGCGTATCAGGACAGCCATTATAGAAAACAGTATGGATGTTTCTCAAAAACCAAAAATATGGCCAGGAGAAGTGTCTCACGCCTGTGATCCCAGCACTCTAGGAGGCCGAACTGGGTGGATTGCTTGAGCTCAGGAGTTGGAGACCAGCCTGAGCAAGAGTGAGACCCCATCTCTAAAAAATAGCTGGGCTTTGTGGTGCGCACCTGTAGTCCCAGCTACTTGGGTGGCAGAGGTCAGAGGATCTCTTGAGCCCAAGATTTTGAGGTTGCTGTGAGCTATGACGATATCACAGCACTCCACTGAGGGTGACAGAGTAAGACTCCGTCTC
This sequence comes from Nycticebus coucang, assembly GCF_027406575.1. Taxonomy (NCBI): domain Eukaryota; kingdom Metazoa; phylum Chordata; class Mammalia; order Primates; family Lorisidae; genus Nycticebus; species Nycticebus coucang. The sequence goes on along the minus strand of NC_069780.1, from coordinate 148,584,401 downwards.
ACAAAAAAAAAAAAAAAAAAAAGAACTGAACTAAAAGTAGAACTACCATATGAGCCAGAGTCCCACCACTGGGTGTTTACCTGAAGGGAAGGAAATCAGCACGTCACTCAGCACAGTTCACAATAGCTGAGATATGGAATCAGCGTAAGTGCTGACTGATGGATGAACAGATAACGAGAGTATGACACACAAATATAAATAAAAACGAATGAAATCCTGTCATTTGAAGCAACATGGATGGAACTGGAAGTCATTATGTTAATGCCATAAGCCAGGCACAGAAAGACAGATACCACATCTTCTTAATCATAGGTGGGAGCTGACAAAGTGATCTCATAGAAGTAGGAGAGTAGCATCATAGTTACCAGAGGCTGGGACAAGAGCAGTTATGAAGAGAGGTTAGCGAATGGGTACAAACATACAGTTGGGTAGAAGGAAGAAGTGCTAGTGTTTAATAGCATCGTGGGGTGACTATGGGTAGCAATAATTTATTGTATATTTCAAAATATGTAGTATTGAAATGCTCCCCCCCCAAAAGAAGTGATAAATGTCCAAGGTAATAGATATCCTAAATACCCTGATTTAATCATTATACATTATAGGCATATATCAAAATATCACAGGTACCTCACAAATATGTACAACTATTAGGTACAAATAAAAGTATTTACAGTAGAAAAGTGAGTTGAATTATAAAAAAAGAAAGCAATTCTACTACTTTTGCAACATTGAAGAAAAAGGTCTTCTTTGAGTGAGGAACTCACTTGCCCACAAGATGGCTCTCTATAATTTTGGATATACGAATTTCCCAAACCATTTCTCAAGAACCTCTGTCTAAAGTCTTCTCTTCACTAAAAAATAACATATTTACAATAAAACAGTCTTTATCATCATTTTACTTCCATGCTTGAACATTTAGCAATGCCTGACAAAGTATATTTTAAAAATATTTTTTTTTTTTCTTTTTGAGACAGAGGCTCACTATGTCACCTTCGGTAGAGTGCTGTAGGATCACAGCTCACAGCAACCTCACACTCTTGGGCTTAAGTGATTCTCTTGCCTCAGCCTCCCAAGTAGCTGGGACTACATGTGCCTGCCACAACGCCTGGCTATTTCTCTGTTGTGTTGTCATTGTTGTTTAGCAGGCCCAAGCTGGATTGAACCCACCAGCCCCAGTGTAGGTGGCCGGTGCCCTAACTATGGGTGTTGAGTCTATTTTAAAATTTTTTGAGTTAGTGGATTACTTAATGGATGTTTCAGACATACACAGAATATTTACTAAATTTTCTGCTATATCCACAGCCTTATACCATGCATGATGGTGGATTTAAAAACAAACAAAGGAGTGAAGGTTTAAAGATAGTAAATCATAGTTATATATTTCAGGAAGATACTATTTTTATACCTGAAGTTTCAGAGTATATTTAAATGCATTGTCTTTGGTACATAGAAGGGAAGACATCAATGTTGAGTTCAGTTAGGTAGAAGACCTGATGAGTTGGTTTGATCTCTGAAGAACTACAAAGTTTGTATGAGAAAAAGCTAAGGGAGATAGGAAGGGCAAATGAATAGTACAAGAAATAGCTTGAAATTATACGGTCACGGCATGCAAAATAAATGGCTTCCCAGTAGATAAGACTAGATGAGTTCCAGAGAGTATTCTGAGCGCACAGAAAGGTAATTAATATTTCTTAAGCTGCGATTAAATGATTCTTTCCCCCAACTTTGAAAAATATGTGTGCGCCTATTTGAGTATTAGAATTGTGGGGCTATATTTAGATCTTTTGAATAGGTTAGGTTTCCTTACAGATACTGAATCCCAGTATACAATCACAGAGTAAAAGAAATGTCCGCAGAGAGGATATGAGAATTCAGAAGGTGGGCCTTCAGTAGGCATAAGAGGAGACTAAGCTTCTCTGCCTCAATTCTCAATCTCTGGAGTGAAGGATACGCCACTTAGAGCCCTCTCTGTGGAAAAGTTAAAGATGGCCTTGCTGCCCAGTGTGAAGTAAGGTCGAAGAACAAGCTCCTCGTGGGAGACTGAATTTGAGTAAAATTTCTCCTATGATAGGTTCAACTATCTAGTTTCATGTTGTTTTGATTTTACGTACTTTTTGTTGTCAGTAACGTCTTGCTTTAAAATTCCGGCTTTGTCTCCACTGTTTCCCAAGAAGAGAATTTTTTTTTTTTAAACCAATATCTGGATTCAGTTGGGTTAGGAAGAGAAGTACCTGTCTGTCTAAAAAATGGTGGTAGTCTATAAACAAAAATCAAAAACACCTTGAGAGAAAGAATTCATCTTTGATGAAAGAGCCTTAATGCATGTGATTTGGCTGCCTCGTTCCAAAATGAGAATTCTCTTATTCCAACCTTGAACTCTAAACTTGTGGGTTAAACTGTCTATTCAACATGCCCACTTGGCTTTCTTACAGACATCCCAACTTACCATATTCATAATGAAGTTTTTGACCTTCCCTCTCCAAACCCTTTTCTTCCTTATGTCTTGTATATCTCAATTGATAGCAATTCCGTCCTTCCAGTTACTCAGCCTCCAATCTGGCACCCTTCTTCACTCCTCTCATTACATCACACACTTATGTATCATGAAAATTTGTCACTCTCCCTTCAAAATACAGGGTAGCCATAAAGTTCATGTGCGATTTTTTTACACTGGAATCTGAGCACTTTGTACCCCCTCCACACTGCTCCATCAATCCTGGTCAGTCATCTGCACTTCTCACAATGAAGCTTCCTCTTTGGTCTCTCTGTTTCTTCTCTTGTTTCCCCCTAAGTTTATTTCCAAGTTAGTAATCAGAGCAATCTTGTTAAAACCACTTCAAAGATCTTTGGTTGATAAAGGCAATGTCATTAGAAGATGGACAAATCCCTACGGAATGGCCGCTGACCTGCCCTCCCTGATCTCCCACCCAGGCCACTTATGTTTCATATCAATGTTCCCTCCTGCTCTCCACTGTGCAACTTCACTCCGGCCACCCGGAGCCTCCTTACTGTCCCTCAGTCAAGGTAGGAAGACCGTTATCTCCTCAAATGTCACCTGTGAAAGACATCTTTCCTAACCTTACTTAAAATTCCACCCCATGTATACCCCCCCACACACACACTCATTTATGTCTTTTCTGATGTATTTTTATTCGTAACATTTATCACATAATCTCTTTTTCTCTCAGTCTCTCTCACTCTACGGATACAGGATATATATATATATATATCTACACACACACTATAACATACAGTATATACACATTTAAATTATTAAACACGTTTAAATTATTTCTTGTTTTTCTCTTCCAGCTGGTATATAAAGCTCCATGAAGGTAGGATTTTTTTGTCATTTTTTTATACTTTTTTTTTTATTAAATCATAGCTGTGTACATTGATATAATCATGGGGCATCATTCTTTTGGTCAGTTTATCTCATCTTTTCCAGTACAGAGCAGGATGATCAGAACACGGTATGCCTTCAAAAGTATTTACTAAATAAACTTTTTTTTTTTTTTTAAAAAGTCTGCATTTCTGTGTTCTCTTGAAATTCAGAAAATCTGCCCTGTGTTTTCACATGGCCACAGCTGTCAGGAGTGTACAAGCAGCTGCAGGCACAGGTGAAGGTGGGACCTCCGTGGGTCCCCACCTGCCTCCCCCAGTGCAGCGCTCCGGGCTTCTGTGGGTATGTGAGTTGTGACCTCTGCTGGGAGAGTCCTGAAGTGGGGAGTGACGGGATGGAAGGAGGACTTTCAGTGTGGCATCTGGGAGTAGCACATGGGCTGACGTGATGAGCCTGGATGTTCAGCTGGTTAGTCTCTGTTGTCCAAGTCCAGGCATGAGTGGCTGAGGACTTGGGCCGGGTTAACACTAACCCTGCCAAAGGATTTCCTTCACACACTTCTGCTTCCTTTACAAAGAGAACCTGAGAATGGATTGCATACTGAACATAGAAGAAAAGAAAGAATAATGACAACTAAAATTTCTAGACTGGTTGATGAGGAGAATGCTATTTCCTGTTGCAAAAGAGAACTTGGGAAAGAGTCAACCGAGGTCAGAAGTCAGAAGACCTACATATGGGTAGTAATACATTGATAAGAGAGAATAAAAGTGAAGTATGAAAACAGATTTAAAGGTATCTGTTCATCAAAAAGGATTTTGAGGTCGATCGCAGAGATGAGGATTCAATTTTGTGTACTGTTTATATATTGCCTACGTAAAGGCACCTTATGATGAAGACTGTGTCAAGAACAGAATATGTATGGAGCAAGGGGGGAAACTGGGCCATAACAGACAAGATTCCCAAGTGTAGATCAAGTACTTGAAATGAGATTTAAAGAAAAATTCTTCTCTTTCCACTAAAGTACACACATCATCACACATGCAAGTGTCATGATGTAACGTGTTGAAACTGGCTGTTTTCACTCTCCTTGTGCATTCCACCTTAACCCATTCATGCCCGAGATAATCTTATTCTAGTGAAGACAAATTACAAATGACATAGCCAACATTTGGGAGAGGTTTCCTCTTTTTCCTTTCCTGACTTTCTATCTTCAAACCATATATACTCCGTGGGTATCTCTGGCTGAAGAGAAAATATTCAATCTGCTGGGTTTTAGAATAATAATGTTTAAAAGACTGGTTATTTAATTCAAACGCCACGCAAAACTCATTTTCAACAAAGGGCAGGTGCCAGGCATGGCATCAAGAGAGTAATAGGTGGCCTCTCTTCTCTTCCTTTCCTTTCCTTTAAAAGTTGAATAAAATTAAAGTTTTAGGATTTAAGAAAACATGTCCTTTAATTAGAAGAGAAAGGTAAATGTGATAAAATTTTCTTTCAGCTCTATAAAATAAGTCCAGTCCATAAGGGTTGAAAGCATTACTTTCAGTGTGTTATGCAGGGCCGTTGCATTGTGGGGCCTAATGCTTTAGATCTGGATACTCATTTGTTTGGATTGAAGGTATCGTAAGGTGCTTTCTACCCTCAATGCTCTGAAATGGTTCCTCTGGAGCTGCTAAAACATAGTCTGTCCTTCTGGCTGCCAAATAAGTCTCGTGGACGTCTTCTATCTGTATTGGCAGATAAATGACAGCAGATGGAATCCAGCCTGCATCCTGCTTCCCCGGCAAGTCTGCAGCCTTAGAAGAGGGAATGTGTCCCCAGAGCACTGTGCAGGTTGTTTGTCTAGCATCAGTGTCACTGTCATAGTTGGTGAAGAGTAAATTGGCAAATCACTGCACATAGAAGGCAAAATGCCACTCTTTCAATTTCGGGATCCTGTAGGCATATTCTCTTTACTTATATCTTGTATTTTTGCTGAAGGCAGGCTTCTGGGCCAAGATGTTTTGCTGGCCTGGATTTCTTTTTGTGTTTTTTTTGGCCTTCTGTGCAGAAGGCAATTAATATTACCAATAAGGCTTGCAGTGCCATTCATTCCAATTCCCTTAGTATACTGATGCATTAGAAAAGGAACACAAAAGTGAACAAACGGCTTATTGAGCTAATACAATATGGGTTTACTATACCACAATTGTGTTTTTTATATCATATAACTGTAAGTACAAATAATGAAAGCAAACACTTTTTTGTCGCTTACCATACACAAGTCACAGTTCCAAGACTTTGAAGTCTACTATCTTTTAAATATAACAAACCTATGAGTTTAGCATCAGCAATCTCATTTTACATAAAACTGTAATGCCAGCAGTAATAATAGCTAACACATGAGTGTTTACTATATGTTAGGAACTATTATATATAGTATGTATGTTATATAAATGGGTAGATACAGGTGAAGGGCTTTTTAATCTAAAAGTCCCAAATCTGAAATACTCCAAAATCTAAAACTTTTTAAGCACCAACATGACAAAGTGACACCTTTACCTTCTGATGACTCAATGTGCACATACATTTTTTTATGCACAAAATAATGTCTCCCCTATCTGTACAGGGGAGACATTAAATATAAATTAATTTCACCTTTAGACTTGGGTTCCATCCCCAAGATGTCTCATTATGTATATGCGAACAGTCCATCAGAAAAATGATAAAATCTGAAACACTTCTGTTCCCAAATATAGTCAAGGAATGGTCAATCTGTATCTGCATGTACACAAATACACACATACATTCACACATATACACCAGGTGTACATATTAACCCTTCCAATCTTCATAATAGGCCTGTGAGTTTGGCAATATCATTTTCATTTAGAAATGAGGAAACTAATAACGCTAATAATGAGTAATGCCAATAACAGTAATAACCATTTTGTAAATTACTTTACTATGTACCAGTAATTGCAGATATAATCTCATTTAGTCTTCACAGATGTTGACATTACCATTCTGATTTCAGAGGTGATGAAACTATAGGCATTCAAGAACAAATAACTAAAAAGTGGGGGCCGGGGTTTGTAACTCAGATACTGAGTCCAATTCTGGCCTCTTTTACCAGTGTGCTAGACTACAGGCCACATACTCTAGAAATGCAGGTGTAAAATAAGAGAGTCTGTGACCACAAGGAATTATTACAGAGTGAAGTGTGTTTTACCACATATTGCATTAATTGGAAAGTGTAATTTAACATCTGTTTTCTGAGGTCCCACCAGGTGCAAAGCTATGCTCTAAGCAATGGGAAAAATGCAAAGTCAGAGGAAATGCACAGGTTACTTGTGTATCCCAGGAACTTGTGATCCCATGGGGAAGGTAATTCCATGAGTAATGTAAGTGAGTGAAGGTGGGCAGAGTCAGGTGTGTGTACAGTGAGAGATGAGCTTTGCACTGCATACTAAGCTTGTGGGGGTGGAACCTGTTAAGTGTTCTCACTGGTCTATTTATCTCTTTCTATTAAACTTTACTTACATCTAGATCTGCTGATGTTCTTGCAGCAGCTATTGGTTTTCTGAACCAACGCAAAAGGGAGAAGAAATAGCATGAAGCACTGGCTGTTGCTGCCCAGCAAGGGGACTTTGCTGCTCGGAGGACAAAGTTCACACATCGTGTGATTTTGTTTGTTTGCTTTATTCCTGCCATTGTCTTTCAGGGAGCTCGGCAGTCCAATAAGCCCAGTGAGCTTGCGTGCAGGAAGCAGTTCTTTTGGACAAAGTACAGGGCTCTTCTGCCACGCTGTGGAGCCCTCACAGCATGTGTTCTTCCAACCACCTGAAGGTCAAAAAGATTTTCTGAATGCCTTGGGGGCAAAGGGAATTCTAAACCTGCAAGGAATAGCCTGGGTCCTGGTAAATCTGAGAAACAGTGTCACTGTGAAGAAGTCAAACGCATTCTGCAAGCTGTGTACAGAAAACCAACTCTTTCAAACTATTGTTTCACGCAAGTAGAATTGACAATCGCATGGAAATTATTGATTTTATATAACTCCTCTGAAGGAGAATTGTTCAAAGAGGGAAGTCAACAGTCATACAGTGACGTCTTTCTATCCTGATTATTTTATGTAAGTGTCCTGCTTACAGTGAAAAGACTGGAGATGGGAAGTATTGGTTATAAATGATCTTTATAACCAAAGAGCTAGCCAAAGTAACATAAATTGCCTTCAACATCTGTGACCTTACTTATTGCCAAGCCCTGAATCTGCTGGTGTGATCGGCCACCCGTGCACATGTTCTCTGTCTCTTAAAAGGTCAAAGGTAGCCAGCCCCATTTCCACCAATAAAGAACACTACTATTACCTGCTCTGCTGTTCTGACAATGTTAAACCTATCAAATGTTAAAACGAAACGCAAGATTACATCCAAATACTGAACAATCCCAGTCCAAGACATTTAAGTATGATCATGCCAACAAACAGAGGATATTTATCATATTTGGACATTTGGTTGCTTTAGTTTCTTTTAAATATAAAAAAATGAATTATTGGGGCGGCGCCTGTGGCTCAAAGGAGTAGGGCGCCAGCTCAATATACCGGAGGTGGTGGGTTCAAACCCAGCCCTGGCCAAAAACTGCCTAGTTCTTCTATTTGCTTATTTTTATGTGGCATTATCACTAAGTCTTTCAGAACTCTCTGAAAAAAAATTTAACAGCTGTTTGTACAATATTTCCTACATGAGTCAAACCTATCAATGATCCCATCAGTTCTCAAGTTTGCTGGGTTTGGAATTCCAGGTTGCAAATCATTTTCACTTAGACCTGAACTCACTGCTCCATTGTCTTCAAGCTGCCACTTGCTTTTAGAGGACACATCACCACCACATGAGTCCTGATCAAAAATATAACCTGTGGCTTTTTTTCTTTCTCTCAGGAAGCTTTTAGGATCTTCTATCACATGTGTAGCCAGTGTTCTGAAATATCCAGGTATGTATTGAGTGTAGATTTTCCCTCATTGTGGTAGGAACTAATCTTCCTTATAAATGTAGGAAAATATCTCCTTCAACTGAAGGGAAATTTGTGGGGTTTTTTTTGTTTGTTTGTTTGTTTTTTATGAGCTTATACCCTCCATTTTCTCTTTGATTCCTTTATGAAATTTCTCAGGTATTAGCCACAGAATTGTTTTTCTAATTTTCTTAACTCCTATTGTCCAACTCTTTATCTTTTTGTTCTACTTGCTAGTAGATTTCTAAAACTTTACCTTTTCAGTTCTTCCTCTGAGTTTTAATCTTAGCTATCATTGTTTTGAATTATAATATCTCTATTTTGTTCTTATTAATTTTGTACAATATCCTTTTGTTTCATTGAGTATTATAGTAACTTCTCATGTACGAATATTATACTTCCTCTGAAACTTTTGTTTCCTGAACTATTTCTATGTCATCCTTATCATTATTATTATTATTATATGTCATTATTATTATTGTTGTTTTTAATTTTTGTTTGTTTGTTTAGACTTTATGTTGCATCATTTCCCTACAGGTTTGTGGAACGTTGGCTCTCCATCCAACCAGAGAGGGAGACACTGACATGTTGACTGAGAGCTCTGCAACACTTAACTGGGCTTATAAAGTCTTAGGATTCATTAAAGGATGAGTAGGGAAGAATGAAACTTGCTCTTGTCACTAGGCAACCATCTAATGCCAGTACTATAGTTCTTTTCTCTGGGCAGTGATCTCATCTCTCTGAAGAAGGATTCTCCTATCTCATGCCTAGGCATTATAAACACAACTGACAGAGTCCTTGTCCCCAGAGTGATTATAAAAGCCAGCACTGCACCATCCTGTTGGCAGACTTTCATTTAATCTCCAACCTTCCACTGTGCCTACTATCTCAGGTTGAAACTCCTCTTATTTAATTTTTCCATAGAATAAATCTCCGTGCATGGAGTGGGATTGATCTCCCAGCTGAGGAGAACTTTCAGAAGAGCCCACTTCATGTGCAGATTTTCTATACATCTTTCCATATGTTTAAGGGTACTTCCTTCCTCAACTCCCAAGATTTTCCAGATTTTGTAGGGAATTGTTAGCTGCTCCCAGTACCCCTTTTTATGGGCAGTTTCTACTTAGCATTCTCAACTTTGCTAATGTTTTCCTCTTTCCACTTTCTAAAATATTCCTCTCACACCTCCAGTTGTCTTCTCTCTTCTCCCTCTGTTCCTGGGAGCTTTTAGTCTTCAATTCCCTTGCTATCATTTTAAGACAGGGCTGTCAAAGGTAGCAAGTAAAAAAGGTTGTATTGATTTTCTGGGGCTGCCATAACAAAATAATACAGATTGGGTGGCTCAAACAACAGAGATTGATTGGTTGGAAGTCCAAGATCAAGGTGTTAGCAGGTATGACTTCTGCTGAGGCCGCTCTCCCTGGCTGTCACGTAGCCCCCTTCTTACTAGGGCTGTCTCACACACAGTTGTCTCTGTGTGCATGTGTGTATCTAGTGTCTTTTTGTGTGTCCTAACTCCCTCCTTTTAATAAAGAGTCAGAATGGATAGGGTTCCCTACAGACCACATTTTAATTTAATCATCTCTTTAACGACCTTATCTCCACGTATAGTCATAGTGCAAGGTACTGAGGGGTTAGGAATTCAACATATGAATTTTGAGGAGACACAATTCAGCTCCAAACAAAATCACAATTAAAACATTATATAAGTTCTTAACACTACTCCGGACATACTGAAAGTATGTATTCAGTATTTCCCATCCTTTTACTTGAAGACAGAAGAATCATCTATCCAAATTAACATTGTTCTCTGTGAAACAGCACACTTTTCATTAATTCATTCTCTCATTCATTAAGTAACAATTATAGAGCATCTATTTTTTGCAAGGCTCTTGCTTTAGTATCACAAGGGATACAAAGCTAATCCAGGCCCAATCTCTGTTCCCAAGAGGATCTTACTGAGAAGGATAGAAGAAAAAGGCTTTTTCTCCCTATGATGGATTTTTATAGGATACTTTAAAACATAATACATTTGTCAAATCCTTCATGGTGATCACTTTGAAGAAACTTAAAAGAATGTAGTCAAGAAGATTTACATGGATGGAGCTGGAACATATTCTTCTTAGTAAAGTATCTCAAGAATGGAAGAGAAAGTACCCAATGTACTCAGCCCTACTATGAGACTAATTTAGGGTTTTCACATGAAAGCTATAACCCAGTTACAACCTAAGAATAGGGGGAAGGGGGAAAGGGAGGGGAGGGAGGGGAGAGGTGGGTAGAGGGAAGGGGATTGGTGGGATTACACCAGCGGTGCATCTTACAAGGGTATATGTGAAACTTGGTAAACGGTCTGTGAAGCTAGTGAATGATGCCCCATGATCATATCAATGTACACAGCTATGATTTAATAAAAAAAAAAAGAATGTAGTCAAGAAGATACTAACACAGCTCATCTTTTACATTAAATGCAACATTTTCCACTTTTTTTTTTTTTTTTTAAGTCGTCGCTTTTGTTTTCCAGAAGTCTGGCACTTCTGGAGAGTGCCTTATATTATTACTTTTGCTTGTCACCATTTCATTTCACGGAACATAATGGCTCAACTTTCAACTGAAAAAGAATAGAAAGGGAAGAACTGAACAACATTGACAGCACGTTCCCTCTGCTACACTTATATACCATTTACCCTCTCCTCAGACCAGCGGGGAGCACTGGGGTGGGAGCAGACCTGTTTGCAGGGAGCTGAGGGTCTGTAGCCCGTGAACAAGCTCCAGTGGATCTGGCCCACGGCTGTTCTCACTTGGCAAACACATAGCTTTGAAGGGCACAGGGCAGCTGTTGCTTTTGTGGGGTATTGATCCATGGAAAACTGTTAATGATTAACTGGAACTTAAGCAATACAATGAGAGGTTGTTACTTTGTACTGGCAACCTTGGACTTGACCATCTACACACATCACATGCAGTATGAACATAAAGCAAAAATGAAATTATTTTCTTTTTTTTTTTATTGTTGGGGATTCATTGAGGGTACAATAAGCCAGGTTACACTGATTGCAATTGTTAGGTAAAGTCCCTCTTGCAATCATGTCTTATCCCCATAAAGTGTGACACACACCAAGGCCTCACCCATTTATTTGTAAGTTACCCTGGCCCTTCACCAAAATAGGACAACCCATTTTGCTCTAATGTAGGGCTTCTCTACAAAATGTCATAACCTGTTATTCCTAGAATGTTCTGGAAGTATAGCTCCCTATTCCCCATTGACTGTAGGAAAATTTCTATGAGTATTATGGCTAAGCTTAAGGTGATAATTTTCCAATTTTTTCCTTACTCTGTGTTTCTTACAGGTGATTTTCCATATGGTAGCACAGCTGGTATTGCATCAAGGTCCACAGATAAAATTCAGCCAAATTTAAACTTATCTTCCTGATGCTGGGAGCATTTGGAGGAAAATCATCTACATTGCAGCAAAATCTTATTATATGCTATGTATATTTATTACCTGTATTTACCAAGAGACTGCTATTTAACTTTATCAGGAAAAAGGAATTCAATTGTTATTTATCATTCTTAATACCAGTGCTGAAAAGCCTAACAAAAAATGCCCTGGTTGTCTTGTTGAAGGTATTCTTTATTTGCCTACCATGCTATGCAGTACGTTCTTACAATCGTCTCTCTTCCTCTCCTCCCCCAATCTCTGAACCTGAGTACAATTGCATGTAGATAAAAAGAGACAGGTGGTTAGCATACATACTGATCTAGGCAGAGAATTTCACAGATGTGATACTGGAAAAGAATAAAATGAAACAGCTTTGGGAAAGATGTGCAAACATTATTTGAATTTCCTGTTTCTGTTCCTCTAAGCTCTGGATTGATTTATGAGGTCCTCACACTCTTCAAGTCTAGGTTCTTCAGAGACAAAATAGGACAATTACTGAAGAACTTGATTTGATGGTGGACAAAGGTGATGAGGGGAGAAGGGTTCCTCATAGGACGGTGCTTTTTGTTATGATTGAATGAGTCAATGTACATGAAAGGGTTTGTCTCTTCTGATATCTATAAATGGGCAAATATACACAAGTATATGTATGTGTGTATATATTTGTTTGCACATGTATGTTCACAATTCTACTAAGTGCTAATTGTAGCCTAGACACTTGTAGTCTAGTTTGGAAATCAAATCATACAATGAAATAATATTAAAAGCCACATGATTAAATACCCTATGACTATATGACTATCCTAAAAGTAACAGAGCTCACATACTCTATTGGATTCTCGCAGAAGCTGAATGCCAATATCTACATTATTCTTTCTTCTTTTCTTTTTTTTATTGTTGGGGATTCATTGAGGGTACAATAAGCCAGGTTACACTGATGACATTTAAGACGATCCCACAAGGTAGGTTTCATTATGCTAATTACATAGATTAGGTAGGTGACGCTCACACAGGGAAGGCAACTAGATCAGGAAAATAGATTCCCCGGGACCCCCAGCTTGGCCTTCTTCCACCAGGTCACGTAGCCCTGAATCTGAACCACCGCACACTACATCATACTCTGTGGTCTTTGTCACAGCAGAAGAAGGAACTGGGCCTTGAAAAAAGGGTAGAATTTGGGCAGGTAGAAAAGAAAGCAGGACACTACAGAAGAGGTGATAATGTGAGCCAAGGTCTGAAGATGGAACCACGGAAGGCAAACCTGTGAAATGGTGATAAACAAGTTCATCCAGAGGAGAGGATCTGTGTGGGTGAGAAGCAGGAGACCAAGCCAGAAAAGTCGACTGGGTTGACTTCAAAAGCCTTACTTTTGAAGGCTTTAAATGTCAAAGTAATGTCATTCACCAGCTCATTCAGAAAATAAGAATTTGTCAAGGAACCACCATGCTAAGTTATAGAGCTATCAAGAAATAAAACAAACAAAACAAAATCCCCCAAAACACTCCACCAAAGCAAAAACTACCAATCTTCTCTGTGTTATATTAATTTTAATGCTAAATTTTCTTTGATCTGTCTCTGTGGCACTTAGAATCCTCTTACCTGAATAAGAGGTAAGAGGTGAGAGTGCTGTGGCAACACAGGGAAGGGAGAATTGACATTGGGACCTCACAGAGAAGTTGTCACAAAAGGTTTCACAGAGGATATAGATGTATTCTGGAAGTGATGCGCAGTGTAGAAACAGTTTGAACAGTGGAGTTACATGTTAAAAATACTATTTTTGGAAGATTAACTCAATGGCAGGACACAGGATGCACAATGTGGAGTGATGGGAAGAGTCTGAAGACTGAGGCTAATTAAACAAGAGATCATCACAGTTACCCAGAGAGGAGAAAGGGGTGATGCAGTAAGGATGAAGAGAGTGAGAGAAGTAGGAGATTATACAGTGAAAATTCTAAGGACTGGACTTGATGGCAGACAAGGGCAAACAGGGAAGGTTCAGTGAGGACTCTAAGGTTCAAAGTTGAATGGAAAAATAGTATGATCCTGAAGAGAAATATGTGAGCTCTGCTCAGGAGAGCTTATTCAAGGAGAAAGGTGAGTTCAGGTGAGCCAGGCTGACATGGTGATAGTAGGATAGATATCTAGGCAGTTCAAGACACAGACCTGAAGCAGGAACAGCTTACATTTCTGCATTTTGTCCAGCATCTATCTGCTTTAAACTTTCCAAAGATAGGAAGTTTACTTCTGTCAGACACTCACAGGTGGTAATGGGATAAATTATAAAACCAAATATATTATAACAAAAAAAAATAAAGACTAATATACTTAACTCTTTGTTTAGTATTTTATAGTATTCATAGCATTATTTCATCTTCAAAATCATGATGTAAACACTATAATTGTCTCTATTTTATAAATGAAGAAACTAAAGTATTGAGAGAGAAAACAACTTGCTCAAGTTGGCAACAACCGGCCAACACATTGAGTGAGGGGCAGACTGAGTTCAAACCCAAGTAATCTAGATCTAGCCTGTCCAATACCCAGCCAGTAGCCACACCAGCCTGGAAAGCATTTGAAATTGGGTTAGTGTGACTGAAGAACTGACTTTTTAATATTAGTTAATATTTATCAATTAAAACTAAAACATAAAAGCCATTAATAATTAATTGGTTCAATTATCTGGCAAACTTTTAAGTATATTTGGAACAACTTGGGTAAGTAAAATTATATTTCCAATTATAAATTTTATGAGACTTAAATCTTGATCAAATGAAGGTCAAACGGGTAAAAATCAAGTATGGTCAAGGAAAATTTGGCATCAAAATTAATATTGATGTCAGTAAAAACTTTACCTAGGATTTTAATGACTTAGTATGAGGAAAGACTTAACGAGAGAAATGTCTTGTTAATAATTTTATGTAGTAATTACAGGTGGAAGAAATAATATTCTGATATAGTGAGTTAAATAAAATATGTTCCTGAAGCAAATTTTACCTATTTCTTTTTGCCTTTAAAATGTGGTACAAGGAAATTTAAAATTACAGAGTGGGTCACATAATATTTCTATAAGCCAGCATTGACCTAAATCCTGAGAAATACATAAAGGAGAGGTCAACTGCATGAGACGAATGGCATGATCAATGAGACAGGTGTTTCCATTTTCCCTTCTAGATCTCTATTTGGGAGAAATGTCTGTAGAGAGTACCAAACTTTTCTTAATTTACGTTGATGGTAAGGTAAGCCTTAGACCTGAATCCATTATTAATCTCCCTGCTCTCTTGTCTGGGTCAACTCTTCCACAATTTTCAGTAAAAAAGACCCACTCTAATTGCCCTTTCTTAGTATATCTTGTATTTGTTTGCCTCTTGAAGAAGAATTATTTTGCTCACAGCTGCTTTCTGTCTTTCAATCACAAGCTCTATCATCAGGCTGAGTCTAGGGCCAATTTTATCAGAGAAGCCTGCAGGATTCCCCAATAAGAACTTCATGGAGATGGCCTAAAAAAACAGGAACTAGAAAACTAGGAGCTATTCAATATCGAAGTACAACCTTGTATGCATGGGTTTTTATAGTATAATAATGAAATCTAAGTTGTGTGTTTGAGAACTGTTGAGAATAATCCAGACACTTCCTATAATCTTAGCACTCTGGGAGGCCAAGTTGGGTGGATGGCTTGAGCTCAGGAGTTCTATACCAGCCTAAGCAAGAGCAAGACCATGTGTCACTAAAAATACAAAAACTAGCCAGAAGTTGTGGCAGGAGTCTATAGTCCCAGCTACTTAAGAGGCTGAGGCAGGAGGAGTGCTTGAGCCTAAGAGTTTGAGGCTGCTGAGAGCTATGATGATGCCACAGCACTCTACCCAGAGTGACAGTCTCACTCTGTCTGAAAAGAAAAAAAAATACAGAGTTATATGTGTAATTAATTAAAGGTAAAAAATTTTAATTAAATGGGAGAAAAGGATGACAGCTAAGAACTTATCAATTTGGAGCACTATAAAAATTAAGAAAATGTCATTTATCAAAGAAAATAATCTAAAACTTCACACATTTTCAGGCATTCAGTGCATATGAAGCAATATGTCCCCAAAGTTAGAATCATCCAGATATTTTAAATTGGTCAGAGTGAACATTTGCTTCATCACCGATTCACCAATGTCAGAAGTAGTAAATCCACATCTCTCGCAAGGTAAAGAGAATAGTGTTTTTCTGTTCTCTATGCCAGGTCTCTTGACATACTTATTAGAGTCTATCCACAGAATAGTTCAGGTCATTGGATTCATAGTCAAATGCCATTAAAAGAAATACTAATAAAAATTATACATACATATTTTTTGATAAATATGTATGGAATATTTCATCCTCCAAGAGATACCTCAAATTTTGAGAATATTGTAAATGAAGTCTTAACACAACAGATAAACTGGTTTACTTCTTTTTAATTTTTACTTAGCATTTAAAAATATTAACTATAACTGTAACAATCCTCTATAAGAAAGATATGAAGCAATCAATTATCTATGAATTTTTATTTGCATATCATATGTGGTATATGTCATGTTAAAAGTATGTATGATATACTAAAGTGCTGTGTCTATAGATTATAGAAATGAGGTCCTCACGTCTATAATGCAAATGAAAAGTAACTTCCCTGGCCAAGAGTATTGGAAAAAAGATAAACAAATCCATTAGAGAGAACATTAAATGCATGAGAAACAGCCTCGGTAAAATAGCCAAGCTTCTGGGAAAATAATGTATCTAAGTACAGATAAAACTGTTTTCAGAACTACTAAATACTCATATCTAAATACTCACAAATACCTACATCTAGCCAAAGAAGACAACCGTGAGCCTATTGAATTTCCAGTAAAAAAAATGTTTGGTTAAAAATAAAAAGCTATTTTACCTTTGTAAAGAGCAAGTAACATAATAGAAAATGAAAGAACACATAAGCTCATGGCTGATTTTCACTGTGTAGCCATAAACATATTTCCTTCCAGTGACGGGGAACAGCACTTCTTTTTGTCCGTTTCTTTTCTGTTCTCTTCGTTAATTCCAAAATTATGTAATTTTATCCATAGTGAACAGACCTCTAAGTAGTCAACTGGTTTTGGCTAATTCCTGGTGGTTGTACCAGGTAAACATCCATATTTATTGTTGAGAATGTAATTGAAAGGTAAATTGGTATCGGATCATCTCAGGCTCATTCTGAAGATCTGCTTTTTGTAAACATTTGTTGGTTAAATTCAGGATTCAAACCAGGACTAATGATGAGTTGATTTTTTTAAATTAAAAATTAATGGTCAGTTTAAAAATAAAGGTCATTTTACAAAACACTTGCAATATATGTATCTTTAAATTTACCCAAGGTCAGAGTGATCTCAGCAATAAAATATTGAGCTATAAAGTCTGAGGTATTTTGGACATTTTTTGTTAATTATTTATCTTCTATTTAAGCTGCAGTGAAAAGGTCTCCACAATATAGCACAAAATGGAAGCCATGTTCTGAATTAGAAACAAAGAAAAAAAGGGATTGATTTGTAACACTGAAAACCATTAAGCAATGACTGTTAAATCTAAATCCAATCCACAAATGGAGATTTTTCCCTCAAGAAAATCGTTTTGGCCATCTTGTCTTCACGTCTCCAACCCCGACAGCTCTTTGTCTGATATTTGTCTGCTTATTTCCATTCACTGGTCCTGCCAAATTCTCAAAATCAGTTTGTTCATCAATAACTCATTATCTTCATTCTCAAGACGCCATTCCTCTTCCTAATCCCTATTTCTGTCAATTGTGCGACCCTCTCACAGAAATCCAGGCTTCACCCTGGTGTCCAGGCATCCTCCTGGAAACAGCTTCTCTTCCTTCTCACACTGGCTTTCAACTCTTTCCAATCCCTCCGCCATGAACACTCCCTCCTAGTCACTCTGTTTACTCATGCGTCATTCCACATTAGGCCCCAATGTCCTGTTCTTTTTGAAAAATGACAACAAGAAACACTTACTTTTGCTGATAATTTTTTATACAGCCGTTGCAGAAAATATAGAATTTAAAAAGAATTACTAAAAAGCAATACCGTAGTCCCTCACCTATGTTTAGTTACTAACTTACGGTCTCCAGAGCAGATTCTTGCTATGTTCCCCTTCGATTCTCCTTACTTCGACCTCCTGCTGTTCCCAGATATGTCTAATTCCTGCCACTTTATTTTTTTTTTTTTTAAGCAAAAGTACATTCATAGGACTCCCTTATTTAAAAGTGGTTAATAGATCACCTTGGTTTAGAACATATCCCTTGCTTAATTTTCATGACCCTAAAAATACAGTCTCATTCTCCCTTTCCAATTTTATTTCACATGATTGCTTCTTAAATCCATTAAGTTTTGACCACACTCAATATTTTTCCTATAAATGTTTATTTCCCCACCTCCGTGCCTTTGCCAAATTGTTCTCCAAGTCTGAGATGCTCTTCCCCCTCAATTTTACATTACTAAATGAAAACCCTAAGATAAAATACCATTTTGCCTAGGAGGCAGTCTATGATACCCCCAGTTGGAAGTAAACTCTTCCTTCTCAGAGTATCAATATATTTTACTTATACTTTTTTCATGCTGCTTAACAGAAACAGCACAAAATTCAGAGTCAGAAGACTGAGGATTGGGTCTCAATTCTACTGTTTGACTAACTGTATTGCCTTGAAAGAGACCTTTAAACCCTCTGGATCTCAGTATTCTCACCAGATGATGTGATGCTCAAAGACGCATGAAAATGTATTTTGTAAACTGCAAAGTGCTGTATAATGTGAGTTCCTTCCCTGCCAGTCATCCTGTTTGTGGCACTGCCTTTGGGAAGAATGCCTCATCCTCTTTCATGACCTAATTCGTAAGACCTACCCTGACTAGTCCAGCTGGTGGTGGTGTTGGGACCCATGTGCTCCTAAAGGCCTACTAAAGTCCTTGCATAGTTGTAATTTATTCTTTTCCTTGGATTCTTGCCTGAGCAGTTAGACTTTGATCTTTTTGCACGCTGAGAATTTGTCTTTCTTACTTTTGCCTTCCTAGCAGAGGACTTTGAACTCAGTTTCTGTTCAGTAAATGTTTGCTGAACAAATGAATGCATGAGTGAACAAATGAATGAAGGTACTGACAGCTCTATCTTGTGGGAAATCTACTTACGTGTAGTACTTGTCATCTCCCCTTAGAATGGAAGCTCCAAGAGAGTGGGGTTTTTGTGTGATCCATCTCTGTATCCTTAAAGTTGCACGTCCATTATATGGAATAAATACTTGTAGAAAGCAAGATAGAAAAAGGTAGCTAAACCGGGTCGTGCAGCGGGATGCTCCTGTGCACAGGAGTTTCCTGGAAGACTGTTACTTTTCTGGAGTGCACGCAATCTTATATCTGTTTAACTCACAAATGAGATTAATCATATTTACTATTGATGTTGGAGTTTCTTCTCAAATTGAATAAAAGAGTATCAATAAAGTTTTATATAACTTTTTAATAATCTTTTGTGGGTACAGCTGCATAAATATCAGTGGAATCATATCTTACTTAAGTTCTAACATTAGGCCTATGGTAAAAATCTGGTATAGTCAACATCATCATGGAGAGTCCCTCGAATCACCCCAGTGTAAACCAAGATACCCACACGAAACGTGCCTATGGGGACAAAGATGACACAGAGTGGCAGATTCACACACCCACCTTACGTTATACGCCAGAGGTAAGTGGAGCGAGTGGAATCCGTCTATTTAAACTGTTACTTCTCCCTTTCCCATCTCTCCTATTTTGTTGAGTGAATATGTGTGTATTTGCATTATGAAGTGCTTGGTTAGCACGAGCCTGCTGAGTATATGCAAAATCTCTCAATAGTCTGGAAAGATTAATGGGTCTGTTTAAACCTCAAAAATCCCTTAAACTTAACCCCAATCATCCCCATTAGAACTTCAATCTGAGTTTTGACACAGCGTGTTTAGTGTTGTGTAGTGAAAAGGTTAACTTAGCTTTTAAAACTGCCAGTGATGCAAAGGTTAATGCTCATCTTCCTGTGTTTTGAGTGATTCTGAACATACACTGAATGTGTATGAGACAATGGCAACCCCAGGGCTAGGATGTCCTGCTTCCATAGAACTCATCCTACAGGATTCCTGGAATCTGTCAGCCTTAGGAATCAAGTGAGTTTTATCCCAAATGGAAGAACACTTTAAAAAAAAAAAAAGAAAAAAAAAATCAGACAGAAGCCCGTTAAACTGGCAAGAACTCCTTTGCGAGCAGAGAATGAAACCTACCATAAGTAACAGAAAGGGGGAATTAGATCATGTTACTTTTGATATCACAGCCACTGGATTACTAATACACACGCAAAAAAAAGAAACTCAAAGAGAACAAAGAGCTGCTGGTATTCATAATGTTCTTGTTATATACATGATGGATTACCATGGTAACACCACTATCACATGACTCATCTTACATCGGGTCCCAGCATACACTGTTCAAAAATAACAGCACAAACAAGAGCACATATTTTCAGTCACAGTGGCAGGGTTAGGAAAACTGTATATCCTTCATAAAGGTACAAAGAATAATTTATGATTGTTCAACAGACTTTCAGACTGCGAAGTGTGTGTGCACGCACATGCACGTGTGTGTTTCTAACTTTTGCCTGGATTAAAAATCAATGACCAAAAATCAAACGCCACATGCTTCCAGTAATCCCCCATATATTACGACAAATTGAAAGTT
The DNA here is from genome assembly GCF_027406575.1 of Nycticebus coucang. Classification (NCBI taxonomy): domain Eukaryota; kingdom Metazoa; phylum Chordata; class Mammalia; order Primates; family Lorisidae; genus Nycticebus; species Nycticebus coucang. Next base: position 148,563,898 of record NC_069780.1, on the reverse strand, counting down.
ATGCATCCTGTGAGCTGATTTGCTGTGAGTTCTCATGCAATCAGAAGCTCAGATTTCATGAAATCTTAGGAAAAATTGGAAAGTTTTCATAGCTATTGCTCAGAAGGCAACATCACAAAGGTAGAAGTTGTATTTTTATGCTTGAGGTCAATTACAAAACTTTGGAATAGAGTACCGATTACCAAAAGGGTTTTGGTACAATTTACTAGTACTGTAGAAATGTGGATATCACTATAGCAATAAATACAAACAAACAAACTCACAGCAAACCCTTTTGGGTGAATTATATGGAAACCAGCAATGTGGAAATCACTTAGGAGGCTCTGACAGCATTTTACATTCATTGGCAGCATCAATAAAGACAGAGTAGAAGGGAGTGATGTGAAAATTGAATAGGTGAGCTACATGATGAGACAGAAGGGTAAGAAAAAGAAGGTGACTAAATAACTCTCATGTTTGTGGGTAACTAGGAAATAATCCATCAGACCAAGGAAGGGAAGAAAAAGATTAGGTTTTAAGCAAAAGATGATGAGTTCAATTTTGGTCACGAGGACAACTGACAAAATTTTCAAGAAGTGTAGTACAAATTTAAAGCGGAAGAGTGGGCTTAAGATGTGTGTTCAGAGGTTGCTGAAATGAATTTAGTGTTTTTCCAAAAGGGTGCACATTTATTTACCATCTCTGATTGCTTTCTTATTCCCAGGTGGAAAAATGGATTTTATAGGAATTTCCTGAATCCCTATGATGTATCGGTCTCTACAAAGCACTAGACACATTGTGGTTTAAAAAACAGATTTGGATCCTGTTCTTATGATCCTATGATTGAATGTAGGAGGAGATCTTTAGACAAACAAACTACATAAATATGTGATTGCACTTGTGAGAACTGTTCAAAAGGAGACAAGAGCCCAATAAGTGTATAAAAATAGGTTCCTGACATAGTCTGAGAGTTTGGAGAATGCTTCCCTGGGGATGAGTAACAACACACGCTCCTGAGAACATTAAGTGAAGCTTGACCATCTTTTGAAATTCACAACACATTCCTTCTCGTCTGAGAAATGACCATCTTTCCTTTGAACCTCTGCAATACCCTTCTCATCAAATTTCTCTCTAGGGTACTTCTCTTTATCACCCCTGGCAAAATTCTCTTCCTTGCTAGAGCAGCTTTCTTTGCTGTAAATGCTGTAAAACCCAGCATTACAGATCAAGTCCAAATGACCACCCATGTTTCATAGGTCATCAGTAGAATGATTTGCCAAACCTGTTTTTTGCCTTGGTTTCATCTAGACCTTCTATGTAAATATATATTCTCTTTGATAGCAAGATGCCATCCTGAGTCTGGGGAGCTTTGTCAGCATTCACTACTTCATTTATCATTGCTTACAAAGTAAAATAATAGGTGATAATAGAAGGTTTTCTTTTGTAGTTCAAGTTTATCTGTGTATAACTTTGTCTAATACAAGGGCAAAGCCATGGAAAACTAAAGAAAAAGTTTTAAAAGGTGGTTAAATAGTTCAGTGTTTCTAATTGTGTACAGAATTGTGACTAATGTGTTGCATTAGTCTCCTGTACATCACTAGTGCCAAACATTCCAAATACTTGAGTGAGTACCATTCCACTCCTTTTGTCAAAGGAGAGAATGCGCAGCCAGGTGGTGTGAGAATGCTGAAGATATGGAGAAGAACCAAGCTTAACATTCATGACTGTTTTTATTAATCCCCAGCAGTCGGGAGTGGATTAGAAAACTGACCATTTCCTTTTGGAACCATATCACTTGGAAAATATTGGACCATATCAGTTGGAAAATATTACCTACTGTTTATTTCAATGTTTTAAAATCCTCAATGACAGGACACAAAGAATATATTTTTAAGTTTGGCTGCCAATGAATAGATTCATAAGTCAAATAATCACTAGTTATCTCCAAAGTAAAAATGGAGAATTGTTTGGTTAACTCACATTTCAAGAGGCGTAATCTCCCTAGCTTACTTTCTCCACTTTATTTTTGCCACCCCCCTCCCCGCCTCATTACCCTTCAGACACCTTCCCCTTTTAGTGTCTTTCACATTCACTCTGGGCTTCCGTTCACATGCTTCTCAGTAAGGCATGTTGTTAGTCAGCCTTGGGCCTCATCATCCCCAGGGAAACATTCTCCAAATGCTCAGACGATGTGAGGTGCCTATTTCTATGTTCTTGTTGGGTCCTTGTCTCCCTTTGAGCAGGTCTCACAATTGGAATCACATATTTAAGTATAATCACATATTTAAGTAATTAAACTGTCCCTGTCACGATTTCACACGGCCTGGTTCTTTTGGTGTAGGGATTCTTTCTTTTCCATTCCAATTTATGCAGCCTATCATTGCCAGATTCTTCTTTCTAAAACAACAGTTTCCATTTTGCCACTCTTAAAGAGAAGGAAAGATAGAAAATATGTAAATAATTGGGATTCCTTATGATATTGCAATAACAGACATAGAAAAAAAGAAAAGATAGAAAATATGTAAATAATTGGGATTCCTTATGATAACACAATAACTGACATAGAAAAAAAGGAAAACAGCTAGTTAAAGGAGGTAATTTCATTTGGAAATAGGCAATTATACAAGATTTAATGAAAAAGATCTAGGGGATGAGTTAGGATTTATCATAAAGGAGAGAATGGAAATCTAGGCCAAATATAGGTATAGTTAGTAGTTCTTTATACCTAAAATATAGAGTATAAACTGGTGACAAGGGCAATTTACAGGGATAGAGAAATGTAGAAAGGAAGTAGATCATGATGGTTTGGAATTTGGCTTTTTTTTTCTTTTTTGTAGGCACAAAGCTAGTGGCGTAAGCATGAAAACATCAAGATCACCTTTTAGAAAATGGCACTGTGGATGACAGTCAGTAGAGGATGACAACGGAATAAAGAGACCAGTTATGAGGCTGCCAGTTTTCAGACAAGAATAGATGAGGGCTAACTCCAGGATGGGAGCAGTGGGGATAGTAACAAAGGGTGAGGCAAAGGAGCAAAAATGCACCTGCAAATGGATAGTGGCAGAACGTTTAGGCTGCGGGAAAGGAAGCATTTAGGACTTCAGTGCCCATGGCATGGACTGTTGAGGACATGCAAGACAGGATGAGGCCTAAAATAATATGCAAGTTTAGTTTCTAATATACTGAGTTAGAGCTCTCTAGAGCGCTATAAGCAGTTGGATAGACAGCTCTGTATTGTGAAGACAGTCGAGAGTTGGAGATAGACATTCAAGTTAGAGCTGTTCCTGCCAATTATTTTTACCCAGATGTATGGAGGTTTAGAACAAATTCTGAGGATAATTAGAAGTTTTATTTAAAGTGAAAAGAAGGGCTTTTGGTCAAAGGAAATGCTCCCCTTTCCCTCATAGTTTTCCCTTTATAAAATTTGCTCTTTGCTATTAGGATGAGGTGGTTATGATGAAAACAAACGTCTTTCCTACGTGGTCACAATTAATGGGACCATACATCATGGTGTTCACATCATGGTGTTCATAGGCATGGGGATGGTGGTGAGAGTTCACTAGAGCTTCATACACCAGGCCAATGGGATGGTCAATTTTTATCTACTATCCTCTATGTAATTTTGCCTAGTATTTTTCACCTCACCTTGAAAAGGAGGCCAATGTTTATCACCTACCCTGGAGCTACAAGGACATACTACATTTATTTAGTTTCTTTAATGAAATCTTAGTAGTACCTCTAATGAAAGAATAATAAGCCCTAAAAATGTAATAAAGCTGCTCCTTCAGACAGATCGGAATATAGGCCAGCATGAATTACTGACTACATTAAATTGTTTTAAAAGTGTGGCACTTGTTTATTTTTAGCTAGGCTAACAAAGCATTATCTAGTAGTAATGTCTTGTTATCTATCTTCTTACCACAAGAAAGGTAAGAGAAAGTATTTTCATAAATATATTAAAAGTATCAGTTGTCTCCATGTAAATAAAGGTCTTCAAAGCTACCCAAGTACTCCCTAATCCAATTTGTTTACATAAGGTTTTCTCAACCTCAGGGCTTATTGACGTTTTGGATCAAATAATTCTTTGTTGTAAGAGGCTGCCCTGTGTACTGTGGGATATTCAGCAATATCCTGTCCTTTACCTACTTTATAGCATTAGCCACACCTCCCACTCACTACAAGGAAACATGTCTCTAGAGATTGCCAAGTCTAGATGGGTGAGAGTATGGTACAAGAGCCACACTACATCTTATTTTTAAATCTTTGTATTAAAATTGAGACACCCAATTTTTATAACATTAAAAGGAAACTGTATTTCTTACACATGAAAGCAGAGGCCTAGAATTTGAGGAGGCTACCAAAAATTAAAAGGAAAACATTTTAAATCTCAAATACAGTAAATGATAATCACAGATGGTAGGGTTGTCATTTTCTAAAATGTTAAGCTTAATTAAGACTTAGTAGCGTTAACTGCTTTGCTAAAGATGTCATTGCTGTACTTGAAATAAAAAAATTAAATATGAAATGACCATGTGGTCACCACACTTCTAATAGAGCTAATTTCCAATTTGGAAATTACTTCCCTGGGTTTCAAGGCAAACATGGTATTCTTTCAATAAGTCATTATTTTATAAGGATAGATTTAGATTTAAATTGAACTATATTTTGCATTTATATATTAGATTTCCTATTTTATTCTCTCCATGGATGTTAGTGAAAAGCCATATTTCTTTTTATCACCCTGAGCTTATGTTTCATTGAGTAGGTTAAAATGTCAACATACAGCTCCTCTTCCTAAGATGTTTCCTTCCTCTTTTTCTTTCTTACAATTTTTTTTTTTTTTGTAATTAGAAAAGCGATTTTCTTTCTACCAAAAAGCACAACTGTGACCATATGAAATAAACATAAACAGGCTGCTTCAGAGAAATCTTAGTCCCAGCAAGGATCCTAAAAATGAAACCATTGAATTTGGGATAGATTTTAGTGAATCTAGGGAGATGACCCACCATTTACAGGTGAATTGTTTTCTCAATACATTACAAAGAAGTTAAGGTTTTAAAATTAACAACTTGAAAACAGTGAGTTACAAAATAAAAAAATTCTCTATAATTTAGATGTTCTTTTTTTAAATTTACATTTTTTTTTTTAAATTTGGATGTTCTTGATTCACTCGTCCACTCCCTCCAACCACTGTTTTCATTATATGTTTGTCGCCACAGTTGTACTTCCATGGGATGAGAATCCTAGATGTAATAATTTAAGTAAATCTTTTACACAAAAAGTCATTTCACTGACTTACATGCTGGATATAAGCAATGTATTACACTCAAACATTAAGTTAGATCTGGTATTTTTACAGATTCTGAGGTCTGTGCTATAAAATACTGGTTACTATAAAATAGCTTTCAAAAATACTTGCTGGCAAAATATATTTTTTTAAAATTTAAAAATTTAAAAATATATTTGTTAAAAATGTATTTGTTATAAAAATATATTTGTGATATTATAAATGTATAATTTATAAATTTAAAAATATATATGTTTAAAAATGTTAAAACTAATCGGGATATATCTGAAATTTCCTGGGTACACACATGCACACAACCACTTAAATAAAAACATAATTACACTGACTACACAGAAAGTTGATTACTTTAAAGCAGAAAAACTACCGTTAACACAAATGGGACACAGAAAATATGCATGATACGGGCAACTTGCAGGGGTCTGTAGTATCACCCTGCTAACCAGAGAAGGGGCTGAGGTAACTGACAGCTACTGAGCCAGGTCAGGGGTCTGAGTGTACCTGAAAATAACCATTTGTTGCTGCTAGCCTCTTAAAGTCAAATGATGCTAGAGCTGGGCAGAGAAGCATTTGTACTCTGGTGAAAAGAAGGAAATATTCACCCTCACAAATATAAAAATGCTTATTCTCATCAAATCAAAAAATCATTTTTACAGTCAAGAAACTAAGCCCAAGGCATTTCTGAAGGTCTGCAAACCTGTTTTGTTTTTAAATTTCTCATGAAGGAACTTAATCATGTTCTTTCATGTTTATAATAAGGTCAAATGTGGGAAAATGTGTGCTTAGGGTAGGTCAGGCTGTGTGTATATAATTAGAGAAAGAAAAATACACGAGTAAAATGATGGTAATAGCGTCAAGTCAGATTCATTGCTTTTAGAATTTTGAATTTTCATTCTGGGAATTCAAAAAGCAGGGGCTGAGGTAACTGATGTTTTCAAATTTTCAAAACTGAAATTTTCACAGGCAGAATAAAAGACCTTTATGAAATGCTTCTGAATTTCATTGTTAATTGCTGAATGAAACGGTTTTGCATAAAACCCAAACTGAGGGCTGATTTTTGGACACAGTAGTCGAATACATCATTCCTATTATGATGTTGTATAAAAAGGCTGGACGGTAAAGGCTGATCTAAAATGATAGCTGCTTTATAGGAAATATATTTATATATACATATAAACCCTGCTCTGGCCTCCCCAGTGGCCACATGAAAATGACTGCTGATTATAGAATGATTACACATCTGTTGCACCTTGGCATTTTTTAAAGGAGTGTTATATATAGATGATGAGCTATTTGGCATCTAATAGCTATTAATAAACATATCCATTATTTGGCAAAATCCTCTTTCAAATTCTCATCGTGGATGATTCTGATGGTAACACAAACATTAACAGTATCTCAAATTCTTATAATCTACAGACCTTGAAACCAGATTAGCTTTTGCTAAATAGCTAAACTCAGAATATTTCCAGCTTTCCTCTCTGGTTAATTTTTTTCTAACTATCCAGTATGCCAAATTGAAAAACTCACCTCTCACCCTGACCCTCCCAGCTCAGCAAACCTCCAAAGTAGTTATCAAAGGGCAAGAAAACAAATTTTCACTGACAAACAACTAGAAAGGAAAGCAGTTACCGTCTCCTCTGCGGCTTAATATCAATTGGCTTGTTGATTGCAAAAGGCGATCCATGACCAGAAGGACTTCGGAATCGAGCCACCTTCCCCAGAGTTAGGTACTCACAGCCGGTTGGCAAACTCATTATATCCAGAAGGCCAGAAGCAAAAGCAAAGCTTGGTAGTCAGACCAGCATTCCTGGGAAGGCTGGAAAGAACTGTCGGATAATGGATTTCAGACATATGTTGCTCACTGGTCGCCGGGTGCTTCTTTTCTTCAAAAGTAAATGTGTGTTTCTCAGAGGCTCCACACGCTACCTTGTTTTCTGTTCATGGATACGGGAAGCTTGTTGCTTATTTCTAACCAGGCTTGTGCTGTGACCAATTATTGGCTGAGCAGATGAAGTACAAATTCTGTAGCTCCACAAAAGCCTGTTTCCAGTCAGAGTAAATCTGGGAGTAGGCAAAAAGGCTTAATCCATTTTTGTATAACGTCTAAAAGAGCATGAAGCGAATGTAGCAGTGGTTGAGTAAAGAGAGTTATTTACCTGTATAGCACGCATGCATCAGATGGGAAGGGAATAATCAATTCTTTGCTACATTTTCAAAGGAGAAAAACTAGCCACTCAGAAGATGAGATGGGCACATGGAAATGATTATGGGTGGTTTTCCAATTTTCTGGTCAAAAAATTGTGGGTTCCTGTTCATAAACTACCATTTACAATAGAACTGAACTCAGCCTCTCGGGATCATAAAAAAATGTAAGCAAAAGTCTTTGTGTACTAACACTTGGAATATGACACTGATTTTTTTCCTTGTTAGAAACATTCTCTCAGAAATGCAGCCTCTACCTGCTCTTTAGACAAAGATCTACTGAAAAACTGATGGTGAATTTTACTAATTCTCTGTAAGCTTTGTTTTTCCATAACAGTGAAAGATAAGTTGGACAAATCAGAACTGTTACCAAGCAATCCTACCTGAGGCAGCAGAGCCTCAGAGAAATGTCACAGCTTTAATTAGCCTACCACTTTACTAGTCCTCACTCCATTTTCTAGAATTATAGCAACAAAATCACAGAGGCCCTTGAATATAGCCTCAAAATAACCCTGTTCAGAACACTGTGCAGAATAATTTTTATATTTTAAAAAATGATTGCTTATCCACAATTTGAATCTACACACCAGTGTATTTAAGAGTCTTGGGACCTGAGCAAACATAAAGTGTGTTGAGCAAAGCTATATTTTTGTTCTCCAGGGGTCAAATCCAGATACTGTTTGGGTTTAAATAGCAGATACTGCTTAAATTCAGAAATGTTAAGTTTGAAAGGGCAGATAATTTGATAGTTTTTATTCAATAATTGAATCAAAATGAATAGTTTCTATTCAATAATTTTCCTTTTACATTTTGTTTTTTAATTTAAAAAATAATACATGTTTATTTTAGCATGTGACACAGGCATGTATAAATAAAAGAACTTACTGTCTTTTCTTTCCCATTAATCCCTCCATTTACATTTATATTTATTCAACCAAATATATATGTGTGTGTGTGTATTGTACATAGACACACACATATAAGGTTTTCCTTCCTTTTTGTGTAACGCAGACTTATATTAAATACAATTCCCTATAAACATTTTTGTACATATATAATATCATGAACCTTTTTTTAATCAATGCATAGAGATCTAATGTGCTCTATTTAATAGTTGAATAAGATTCCATAGCACAGATGTACTATTATTTATTCAACCATTCATTTATTGACAGACATATAATTCTGGACTTCTGTGAACAATAAACAATTATTAATATATTCTTACTGATTGGTGCTTTTGGTTCTGAAAATGGGTTGCTAGACCACAAATTGTGTGCATTTTTCCCTTTATTAGGCTATGGCCAAATTTCCATATCCATAGTCATAGGAAGATGTCAATTTCTCTACACTCATGATAACACCGTCTGTTGATATTCAAGTCCATTTCTTTAAAGCACTTAAAAAATGGTAACCAGCTCTCCAAAGTATTCAGTGATGGCATACCATTCTTGTTAAAATGAAACTCTCATGAAGTTGCCTACAAAGGTACGGCCAGCCTACCTCAACTGAAATATACCAGAACAAAGAAATGGTTTAGAAAGACTTTGCCCAGATGTGCAAAGGCAGAAGTCTGGAATCTCATCAGAATGAGAGAGTATTCCAAGCCAAGTAAGTAAATAGTCAGTAAATAAATTTTGATTAATTTGTGTAATTAGGGAGATAGTAAATATAGAGGAAGTCCTGCTATTTTCCCTTTGTATTTTTCTGAACCAGGATACTATTTTGTAAATATAAAGGAAGTCCTGCTATTTTTCCCTTTATATTTTTCTGAATCAGGATACTGTTTCGTAATTGGGGTAAACATCATTAATTGTACAATGTCAAGGTAGAGAGTGCCTAATGAATGTCAACTCCCTGTGATGTATGTGACTGTGTAATTTATAGCCTTAAGAGGCCCTTATGACCTATTTGAGAGTCTTAAGAACAAAAGCACAATAAAGCATGTTTACCTACAAGCTAATTTAGGAAGAGTAATAATCAGAAACCGAAGAGTAAGACACAATCCTCTATGGAAGAGAAAAATATGTGTCCTCTGATGAGTAAAATTCCATGGTTTTCTTAGCAGAGGCATTTTTTCCTTGCACCGGGCAATGATTTACCAAGAGCCTGGCAGAGGTCCCTAGGGATTATTTGTACTTAAATTGGGATAAGAGGGGATTACCGCTCAAATCCAACCTGCCAAGTATCCAGAATCTACGAGAACTCTGGCCAATGAGCAGGGTGTGGCCTTTGAGGGAAAATAGAATGTTCTTATCTTCAACAATTCTCTGTTTCTGGGGACAGGTAATTGGGGACTTCATCTTTGGGAAAATAAAAACACATTGGACAGTTTAATTTCATCTAAAGATTAGAATCCCAGTCTGTAGCAGGCCTACCCCCAAATAGGGATCAAATCTCACTAAGGGATGACCAGACCCACCCACCTATGCTTTGTTTGATTTGACTATTAGGATTTTTGTGGTAGACAGGTATGAGGTCTAGCACAAATCTCATTGTCATTCCTATGATTTTAGGCTCTGAAGAACATTTTTAAGAGGGAACAAATTATATTAAGTATCTGGAACATCAATTTTACTCATCAGAAAACACATGTATATCTGCCATAAAGGTTCGTGTTTTACTCTGCAGTTTCTGATTGTTACCCCTTAAGAAATTCTTATGTGAAGCAGCTCTATCCTCTACTACTGGACAGACTCCTCCTAAATTAGTTTGCAGGTAAAAATACTTTATTCTACTTTTGTTCTTGAGACTCTCAAATAAAGGAGTAGGTCATACGCTCAAAAACTGTATACTAGAAGTTGCAATACAAGTAATATCCTGCATAGCAATTAAAAGCAATTGCTAGCAAGCCATAATTTGAGGCCATAGGACTTTTCTTCTAATAATTGTAATAATATTTATTAAGGAAGATTCTTTCAGCCCTTAGCTCTACCCTGGCCTGCATTTGGCAATTTGAAAAACTGGAGGAACTTCTTTAGGAGAGGAAAATACCTGCTTACGGCCATATCTGAACTGACTGAACCTTTTCCCTTGCCTGTGGCTGGGAAAGATTCCCTCCCGCCCCAGACCGTATGTCCTTGGCCTGTGCCCAGACTGAAGAGCAATGCTGCTAGGGGCTCTAATCTGCCCTCAACGCTCTGGGCTCTTCATGATTCTGGCCTCCACACTTCCTGGTCAATACACCTAATCAGGTAGCTTTAAATATTTATGTTCCGAAAAACTGCCACACCATTATCTAGAGTCCACATCTTTCTGCTATTTTTATCAACTGCTCATGAGAAAATTCCATTTGGAAGTCCTCCAGCTGCCTTTTTTGAGCGTTTACAATGTAATTCACATCAACTCTCTTTTCCTATCTCCCCAAACACATTTTTTACATATTCTCTGTTACTACCACCATTTAGCCAATAATCCGACAATCACTGCTAATCAAGCTACAAATCCTGGAGACTTGAGTAATAGGGACAGTAACAACAAGGCTGATTATAACAATAGATTACTGAGAACACGGATCAGATGCATTCAGTCTGCCAGGCACTGTGCTTGACAGCAATCAGCTCATTTAGTCCTCATCAAATGAGTGGAGCAATATTATTAGACTCATTTTTCAGACATGGAAAACGCAACTGAGGGATTACGACGCACACCGTAGGTCACACAGACTGTTAAGTTGCGGGGGTTAGAGTTAGGACCCAGTTACTTTGGCTTCAGAGACCAAACTACGTGCTCTGCTTCTCTGCACGTTGTACTTCCCTTCGTGTCTCCCTCCTTGGCCCCCCTCCTGTTCTACCTGGAGTTAACACTTTCACTTTGCCCTCCTCCAGTCTATCCTTCCCTTGCCTGCCATGATCATTTTAAACCAGAAATCTGAACATGTGAGCCGCTTGCTTAAAGTCATCCATTGAATCCCTTTCACTCTAGCAATAAAGTTCAAAATTTAAATTCCAAAACTCAGCCCAGAGATGCTCTGTGGCCTTGCTCTCCCCTCCTCTTCTGCATCAGCCACAAGTAACTTGGTAATGTTCTTTCTCCACCCAGCCTGCTCTTCCCAGACGATCAGCACTCTCACCAGAACACTTTCTCTCCTTCCTCGGCTAATTCCTTTTACACGCCATCTCTTCCAAAAAACATTCTCCACTCTTCAGCTTTACTTAGAGGCCTCTCATCTATTCCAAGTATAACTCTAGTGCACTCTTTCATAGTTATTCATACATTTATACATTTATAACTATTCCCCATGGCACTATAGGTTCTTGATGGCAGGACTTCTATCTGATTGGACTCTGTAATCCCAGCACCTAAAACAACACTTTCTTATTAAATAAGATAGCTGACATCATAAAAAGCTGATGTTCCAAAGACCTACCCAGCTCTTCCCTTAACTCCCTCCTCTGCTTCTCTCCCCAGAAAAATAACTAAAAATATTAACTATTAAAATGAATGGAACGTAGTGAAGCTGTTTTGTATATGCTATCAAATGGAAATATTTTGCAAAGAATACCCACTGGAACATGGGAGAAATGTCTTTTCTCAAGGATCAAGGGATGGATATAGGTTTCACTGGAGGCAATGAATATGTGCCTGCCTGGGCTTACAGCTTTAATTCAATAAATAAAAATGTTCAAACTAGTTATTTTAACCCTTGAATAAGCACAGTGTTATGCCTTAAGCACAGTATTCATGTTCTGTTTTGAGAACTAACTGGCAACTTAAAAATTAATTAATTAGTTAGTCAATAATCTTCTATTAAGAGCCAGCTACCTAATCTACTTCTTAAACTTTGCAGATATTACACTTCACACAGTCTCATATACAATGGCTATAATAAGAAGGAAATGCTATGAGTGCAGATGAAGATTTAACTATCAGGAAGGCTGCCATAGTGTTTTCTAAAATAATAAAAAGATGTAAACATCCTTAATGTCCAAATACTTAAATAAGATATGAAATAGCCAACCAATGTGGATATTATAAATCCACTGAAATCATGATATTGAAAAACTTCCCTTGGTACTTAACCAAAGGGGTAAAAACTTACATTCGCACAGAAGTCTTCATCAATTGAAACGTATGTACTATTCTGGTGGTACACTTTGACATACAAAGTGTTACTTGGAAATTTAATTAGCATATCTTGATTCCCTCAGATTATAAAAACCATTAAGACCGAATTGTATCTCTTTTCAAATTGAAAGAGCAGAAGACCCATAAATCAGCTAGTCAGCAGACTTTATGACAAGGATAACTTTTACTTAAATCAATCAACTGCTTCATTTTTATAAGAACATGTAAGTTGGAGATGAATGAATCATAGATTCTTGTCTTTTTAAATCTTCATTCTCCATCTAATGAAGTCCCATGAACAGCAATTTCACTCAGAATATTTTTTTAATCTATTAACTGTCAATTCCTCAAAAGCCCAGCAGACACCTGTTGTGATCACAGAAAATTAAGTTTCAGACCTACTAGAGGAAAGGAGGTGAACACTGGGACAGAGGCCTTAGAGGAGGCTAGTGCAGCAAGTAGCCAAATAAGTTGTGTTGTTGTCAGTGTTGTTGAACCCAGGCACAGGAAAGCAGGCCTGGTCCAAGTGCCCTTTACTAGGGACAGGAAATTGTGTTGGTTTCAGTTATTACATTTGACCAAAAAAGCCCACAATTACAGATAATCTTTTCTCAACAAACCTATTATACATCAAAAGTTTAGGCTGAGCTAAAGTAGCAACAAAACCAACTGAATAAAATGATGCCCATTCATCGAAGTTTCAGGTAGGCCCACACAATTCATATCTCCAAGTTCTTTATAAGCTGTTTGAATGTTACATGGAGTGGCATTTTGCTTTAGAATATATGGAAATGGAAACAAATGAGTTTAATATACACAACAGGCTTTGACAACATGACTTCTTTGACAGATGTCCTATACTACTTCCCACACTTCCATCCTTAAAAAGCACAGTCGACTTGCCAAGATGTAAACTGTTGCCAACGTTCAGCTGCAAAAGAGTTTCCAACAGTAGGAACTAGTACAAAGAATTAAAATACTTTAAGCTTATTTTCTTTTCTTTTTTTTTTTTTGTAGAGACGGAGTCTCACTTTATGGCCCTCGGTAGAGTGCCATGGCATCACACAGCTCACAGCAACCTCCAACTCCTGGGCTTAAGCAATTTTCTTGCTTCAGCCTCCCGAGTAGCTGGGACTACAGGCGCCCACCACAAGGCCCAGCTATTTTTTGGTTGCAGTTCAGCCGGGGCCAGGTTTGAACCCGCCACCCTCGTATATGGGGCCGGCGCCTTACCAACTGAGCCACAGGCGCCGCCCCTTTAAGCTTATTTTCAAATAACGAAATGTCTTGTATCATTTGTATCATTATAAAGTCAGATAAAAAATAATCGTGCTGTAAGTTCTTGGTCTGTCAACTAGCTGGTTGAGCAAAGAAGCAGTGTCCTTGATAAACAAGGCTCTATATTTGGTTTTCGGATGATTTTTAAAAATCTGTTAATTCATTCTTCTGCCCCAGCCAGCCAGCCAGCCAGGCAACATTAGTTGAGCATTATATATATACACATACACACACACAAGAAGTGGATTAAATCACATAATTCATATGATGTTCAATTCATGCATCATAGCAGGACTCACATCAATTGACATGACGACATAGAAACAAAAGTGGCCAGCATCAATGACCCTATTGGAATCTTGTATTTGGCTAACATTGCCTCCAGCTTAATTCAGCCCATGTCATTTACTGCCTCATATTTAGAAATACCGTTCACTTTCTTTTATAGCGAACCATAAACCACAGATGGGAAGATATGTGGCTTATTTGTCTTTGAATTCTTTTTAGTGTCTTACACATTGCTCTATATGCCCTTTCACAGTGCCTAGAGTATTTCTCTGCACATAATAGATGCTCAGTAAATCTGGTAAAAAAAAATACTTGAAGCCGTACTTTATCTTATTGATTTTTTAAATAGTGGATTCTAACTCTTAATTAAAAGGGATGTAGCTATTGTCCTGGAACAAAGATTAACTAGTGCCTCCTTTTACCTTCAAAAATATCACTGTTTGGATTGGAAGTTATTTGGTTATTACCTGTCTCTGGCGCTGCACACTTAGATGACTGGCTCAGCCACTCGGCAGAAAGTATGTATGATTGCTCTTCCAAATCTATCTCTGTACCCTACCTCTTCTAGGGTCTGCATTGATGACCCAATAAAAAAAGAATAACAGAGCATAGAGAAACTCATGACAAACTAAATCAGATTGGCTAAATCCAGAGAAGACATAAAAGTGATCTACGTGGAGATAAGTTAGGCAGGTAAATACTGACTTACATTTTCTTCTACATTTAGATGATACAAAAGTTATCTCCTTGCATTCAAATCCATATAGCAGTGAAATATCATTGTCTTTGCCAAATACCTAAGATATCTGAGTTCGTGCAGCATTCTGGATTTATTTTTACTAGAGGGAAGGATCAAGAATGAGGATGGTGATTTCAGGGCCAAATGACTTTGTTTCACAACCCCCGCACTGCTGTAAATGGCTTAGGTAACCCTGGGGGAGAAATGACACCTTTCTACTCTCAGTTTCCATGACACTTAAACTTTAGTCACTCATTCAACAAATATTTATCAAGTTACTCTTCTAGGTGTTAGGAATCTAGTAGCAAACCAAACAGACAAATATTCCTGCCTTAATGGAACTAACATTCTAGTGGAGAAAGGGAGATTGACATAAAAGTAAATAAATATATAAGAGAGGTGATGTGCAGAAAAATAAGAACAGCAAAGGGGGCCGAGGTGTTGAGGGATAGGGAGGGGGGAGGGGGACTGTTTCACTGCAGGGAGTTCCAGGACTGGGGTCTGGAGATGTGGGGTAACTGAGGGGCTGCTCTTCCTGTGATGACTTACTCAGAAAGGATAAAGGGGAAAAAAGGTGAGGAGGCAGAGTCAGGAATGCGCAGTGTTCAGTATAGTATTTATTAAAAGAATAAGTAAGTGGACGAATGGCAAATGCTTTCAACAGGTAATGGCTGTTATACTAAGAGAGAGCGTATCTGTCACCTGAGAAAAAATTCCAGTGATGCTTCACTGACCTAGAGCTTACTCCCATTATTAAGACTTTTCAAATTCGTAAACTGAAACATCTCTCTTAATGGAAGAAACCCATTGTTTTATGACACGATTCATTCCTTTGTTGATGAACTATTGCTATGTAACTCACTGGATAATTTCATATTTGCAGCTGTGATTCAGCAGCCACTTAGAGTTTTCCCGTTAAATTTGATGAATTAATCCCAAATCCAGGTAACGTAGCATGTAAAGGCAATTACAGAAAACATAAAGTGGCAAAAATTAAGAGTGAATCACTTATGAGTAGCATATAACCTTAACTACCTTCATTATTTAGCAATAGAAATTGGTGCTAACATTTTAAACAACTTTAACTTTTTTAAACATCTTTACTTATTCCCCTTAGACAAATAATTCAGCTACAAATTCTTGGCATATTCACTATGGATAACAATTACAGCTGATATTTATTCAGCATTTACTTGGTGTCAAGAACTATGCTAAGAATTGTTCATGTAATAGATATGCATAGCTGAAAGGTTCACCAGAAGCAGTGGGAACGGAGTCTTGCCTAAGGCATGAACACTCTCCAAGGAGAAACAAGTATCTGGACCCAGAATGAGGAATACCCTGCTTCATGGAGGCAGCTTTCTCATCTTTGAGCTGACGAAATATTGAAAACTTCTTTGTATCACACTAAGTTTCACCTTTCTAAAAGGGCTACCCTTGATCCTAGATTTGGAGTCATTCAAAAGCAAGCCTGATTAGTTTTCATATGACAGCCTGGGATTAATTAAAAAGAACGTTTGATTCTCTCCCTTTCCCAGGCCAAATTAGTCTCAGGGCTTTTGATTGCTCATCATCCTGGCAACATACTTCGGGACTGATTCCTGCTTGCTAATTCCTCCTAAAGTGTAGTATCTGAAATTCATCCGATAGCCCAGGTGTGATATGACAATTGCAAGACAGACAGAGACATTCAGATTCCGTTTTCTATTTTGAATGAGGCTTAAGATAGAATTCTCCACATACACTTAATTCATGAACCATCTCCCTTAGGACTCAACTATTCAATTCAGATTAATTGTAAACTTGAAATTACAGTCATTTTTGTTATTTAGCTTAAATATTATAACTGTTGATCCTGACTTTGCATTTCAGGATATTTATCATCCTTTTCTACTCCAGGTTTCTGCAAATTTGTTTGATTGGACAATCTTCCTTTCAGACAAACATTTATTGTTTATTCAGTATTCTTAATCTATGTTGTTCTACTGGTAACAAATATATTTAACTGCACTTTCATCCAGCCCATGCATCCATTATATCTATAATTATACCACAAGAGACATTTTCAAATACCTCACCAAAATAAAAACACACTGTTTCCACATCACGTTCCTAATTTACCAGATGAGTGATAGTGATACGACTCATTTGCATAAATTGGGAAATGCAAATGGTAACAATGGGCTTTGGGACCAGACATTTTCATTCACAGGACTGAAATTTTGTGAAAAAGAAGCGAAGGAAATAATAGACAGTATCTTGAAAGATCATTCAGATATGAAACTGACTTTGTACCATGAGAAACTGATTTAGCTGAGACCAAAGCAGTGTCATTGATGGGGAAGATCAAATAATGAACATAAACTGGGGGATGAAAATGTGGTCTGACAACACAAGTGTATATAACAGATAAGTGAGGGACTTAACGGCAAGTTAACAGATTACCACAAAAGCATGGGAGTCAAATTGCAACATTTGAGTTCATTCTCCCTTTATGGAGGGCTTGATTAAATGAGATTCCACGCTCAGTGACACCCAGAGAAAATTCACAGCATAATGAATTCAGCGTGTAATATGACTGAGAACAAACATTTGAACAACTTAGTAGCATAGCGTTTTGCCTACCAATAAAACGACAGGTGATTTAATGACCTGTTTTGGAGACTTTTGCAAAGAATATTGATGTTACTTCATTCCATCTTCTCTCAGGATAGAAGAACATACGTGACTTTAAAGAGAAGCAGAGAGTGTACATGCAATGACACAGAAAGGCCACCTGACAGTGAAAGGTTATTGAGCATGGGGCACTTGAGGGCTCCTGCATCCACACTGTGCTGCCACAGAGGTTCACACAGGAACGGCCTAAGCTAAGAATAGGCAATCCATACATCTGAAACAAATGTGGGTAGAAGACGATACTGGCTTACACCACCTTGAAGATGTGCTATCAAAAGCAACTTTTAAAACCTTTTCTCACCAGGAATGGATTAACAAGCTGTGGTATATGTATACCATGGAATACTATTCAGCCATTAAAAAAATGGAGACTTTACATCCTTCGTATTAACCTGGATGGAAGTGGAAGACATTATTCTTAGTAAAGCATCACAAGAATGGAGAAGCATGAATCCTATGTACTCAATTTTGATGTGAGGACAATTAATGACAATTAAGGTTACGGGGGGGGGGAGGAAAAGCAGAAAGAGGGACGGAGGGGGGGTGGGGCCTTGGTGTGTGTCACACTTTATGGGGGCAAGACATGATTGCAAGAGGGACTTTACCTAACAATTGCAATCAGTGTAACCTGGCTTATTGTACCCTCAATGAATCCCCAACAATAAAAAAAGAAAAAAAAAAACCTTTTCTCACTATGCCACATTATGAAAAAAACGATCATTTAATTATTTATTTTGACCTTACAAAAACTCAGCAAAGTGGGAAACACTGAAAGACACAAAACGAGAAGGAAATAGCCCTGTCCTCACAAAGTTTACATTGAAAATAAGAGATGTGAATAAAGAAATAAATGTGCCAGTCAATATGAGACAGTGGGTAATGTGTAGCTCAGACACAAAATGTTACAAGAGCTCAGGGAAAGCAAAATCAATATCCACCCCAGAGCAACCTATCCAGTTGGCACAGAGTCTTGTCAACAGACTCCCTGGACAAACACTGATTGCATAGTTTCTAGAATATGAATAGGATGATCTGATCATTTTTCTTATAGATAGACACAAGAAGTAGGTAAAGACAACAAATAGTGGCTTGGCGCCCATAGCACAGTGGTTACAGTGCCAGCCATATACACCAAAGTTGGTGGGTTTGAACCCGGCCCAGGCCAGCTAACCGACAATGACAAATGGAACAAAAAATAGCCAGGCATTGTGGCCAGTGCCTGTAGTCCCAGCTACTTGGGAGGCTGAGGCAAGAGAATCGCTTGAGCTAGAGTTAGAGGTGTGTAAGCTGTCACCCTTTACGGAGGGCAACATAGTGAGACTGTCTCAAAAAACAAAAAAAAAAGAAAGAAAGACAAATATTATACCCAAGGGCTTGCACAGTGCTACTTTCAGAGATGGTATATGTTTGCAATTTACTTTTCATTTTCATAATAAAAAGGCAGAATTCCTGAACTGCATGTTCCGTTTAGAAAAAAAAAGCATGTACTCTGCTGTTCTCCTTTCCAATAAGGGAAAATCAATAGTGTAATCACATAGAAACAGAAAATGCCAGGTCATCTGAATTACCAATGTCATTGCTATTATGAATAACGGAGTATGGTACCTAGAATTTGTTTAATGTGATTATTTTGTCATCATGAACAATGTTAATCCCCAAAAGAACAGATGGTAGGAGCATATTTTAAATTATTCAATGAAGTGTGCTTTTTAAATCACAAATGTGTATTAGCAGAGAGAATATGTTTGGCATTTAACCCTTGCCTTCAAACATTCTAAGAAGTAACCCTCAGAAGTGTCCTTTGACTATTTGGATACAGAGCTAATTAACAGGTAATGGGGGGAAACATCACAGAATCTGTTTAAAAACTAAAAAAGGAGACACAGAGAGAGAGAGATCAGAGAGAGAGAGAGACAGAAAGAGATAGAGAAACCAGAGAAATATACAACTTTTCATGGGTGGTACATCAGCACACTGATCAAGTGGCAGTTTATTCTTAGTAAGTTATTAACCACTGAACTATCTGAAATCAAGAAAGAAAGTACCTAAATCCACGTTCTAGTCTCTTCCTTTAATGATACCTTCTTCACAGGGACCATATAATTTTAGCAAGTTACCCAAATGCTTAGAAGTTCATGACAGTCACAGTACTTTGTCTTTTTGCTTTGGGCTATTTATCCTTAGACCTTCATGGGAAAATAAGAGAGCCCATCCAGGTATTTACTAAGGATATCAGGCAAGCACCCAGAGTTTCACTATACACCTTGGGCTTTTCTCATATCTGTGGATAAACTGGAATATGCTACTGACACAAAAAAATGCTATGGCATGAAAGAGGTGTCAGATGGAGCAGGTGAATTGGTCCTCCTTGGGCCACATGAGTTTGCCCAACATACTGTTATTTTTTTTTCCTTTTGATCTAACATTTAAAACACACAGAAATATTACATATAATGTGAGATTTAGGCTTTTTAAAAAATTACAAGATCTAAAACACAGACTTTTGCCTTCCTACATTGTGCTAACAGCTTCCTTCCGATGGGGCAGGCATCCTCCAGCTTGACAATTCCCACCCAAATTACCTAACTCAGATACATTTCCTCCTGGCTTCTATTACTACTTGAAGACATTTCAAGAGGAAATTTTAGTTGGGAAAAAACAAGTCTGCTATCACCTGGTCAAATTCTAACCAAAACATTAGCACCAACCAGGCACAGTGGCTTGTGCCTATAACCCTAGCACTCCAGGAGGCTGAGGCAGGTGGTGGATTGCTCAAGCTCAGCAGTTCAAGACCAGCCTGAGTAAGAGTGAGACTACTAAAAATAGAAAAAACTAGCCGGGCAGAGTGGTGCACGGCTGTATCCCAGCTACTTGGGAGGCTGAGGCAAGAGGATTGTTTAAGGCCAAGAGTTTGATGTTGCTGTGAGCTATGATGCCATGGCACTCTACCCAGGGTGACGGAGCAAGAATCTGTCTCAACGAACAAACAAACACCATTAGCACCTTAGCTAGAAATGCCTAGCTGGCCTTACCACAACAATTTCCTACTAGGCACTATTTTCAACTCCTTACAAAGCACTTAACTTGAATTCCAGTAAATCTGGAATTACTTCATTTGTTATATAGCAATAATTCTCTACTATATTGTGGAAAAAACTCTACATTTTCATTTATCAACACACACCTGTATTTAAGCCAAGATCAATAGATAGTCAATTTTAGGGAAGGAAAAATCATTTGCTCATTTTTCACACACTCAGGAAACACACGTCAGGTTTATGTCAGGAAATACTTTTCCAATGGTATTGACACATATTGTTGGTCTGATTTACGGTGACATGTCTAACGTTTCTGATAATTCTGTACACAGCATTTATTTATGTCAGTAAATTGAAACCATGCAGACTGAAGTGCCTGAATGTATAAATTCTGCTATAATTTTTCAGTAGTTGTAAAGACATCAATTATTTAATAAGAATTTAAGAAGACTATATACATGATCTGGATAATACCAATTAATTTAGTCAAAATTATTTGACATTAGGAAGACAAAACAAAGTATCGAAAAAATTGTAACTTTTCAGGTACTTTTAAGTCACACGTAGGCATAGTTTAAATCCCATCTTCATCAAATGCCTCAGATTAAGAAGAGAATCACAGTTTGGGAATTATGTTACGTTGCTTAGATATGCATGTATATGTTTATTTATTTATTTACCTATATGTGAAAAGAAGACATAAATCACTTTAGAAAAATATAATAATTCCTTCTGCCTCACAACATAATTTATTTTCAATGGCTAGAAATACTAAAGAAAAGCAGAAAGCCAAATTCACAGCAATGATTGTCAAAGCCATCTTTTGCCATCACCCATATGGTCAGCCATAGCTGATTGTTGAGTAGTGACAAGTGAATTCCCACAGTTGGCTTACAATAGAGTCCTCAATAATCAAATAACTGATCTAGTAAAATTTGCCACATTTTTTTTCTGATATAACAGAGACTTTTGCTTATAAAAGCACAATATAGAAAGAGTTTATTGAAAATAGCATTAATAATTTGTCATCGTATGTATATATATGATTTTTTATACATAAAAAATATACACACTTTATAGACCACTATATTCATTTTAGGAAATTACTAAATAAACTACCTATCATGTAACAAGAGTGATTCTTCAAATATATATACCATTTCAAATTCAGATCAGTATTTCCTAATGATTTATTTCAATGGAAAAAAAAATAAAGCTTGCTTGCTGAATGAATAGATGTGTGAATGCTATTAGGACCGAAGATATTTTTGGCAAACTCTTTGGGAATTATTATTACAGGCCACTTCCAGTATGCATTTTAAAAAACTGCCTTTTAATTTTATAGTTACCTCCCATTTTTGATTCAAAATAGCTTTAGCTAACTAGATCAACCACTTTAATCATCAGACCTAATGCCAAATGTCTTTTGGCAGCTTCATAGAACCAGATCTACCATCAGCAGATGGAGATTTAACATCAATAGATTAAAAAACAAAACAAAACAAAAAAAAACCTCTAGCAAAGTTCAAAAGAGGAATCCCTGAAACAGCTTAATGGTGGCAATATCCCTGGAAGATCTTGCTAGGGCACTGCTTCCTATGGCCTCATTTAGAAAGGATCACGCTCTGTGACATCAGTGTGTAAGATACACCACATTCTAGTCCATCTTTCCCCCTCTTTTCTCTTATGTTCGCATGTGCATTTAAAATAGTAAAGCAAAATTTGTGTAATTTTCAGAGTCAATGGCAGACATTCACTCTCTATTTAGACTTTTGTGTGGATTAGATTACAAAAAAACTTTTAAAATATCCTACCCAATAAAGTCCTGAACTCACTCTATGACAGTATTCCTTACTTCACCTTAGACCTTGTACATCAGTTGTTCACATTGAACTTCCTGGCTACCTCTTCTTGTCTCTCACAAATTCTTTTGCTCACAGAGCTCACCACTCCCTTTAAGGGACAGAGTACACATCAAATGATTGGGGTTTAGACTTCTAAAGAACAACTTTCTTTTCAGTACTTTAAAAATATCCATATTTGTAACTTAATTACATTGGGTAGGCGTCTCAGTCTATGCTTCTTGTTGGGGGAAGGTACAGCGCATAACAAGTTGAAAGTAGCAGGAAACAGCCACTTAATTCATGGTCCACCCTCACGCACATGGAATGATTTGATTTCCTTGAATCACTTTGTACTACACTATTTGCAGGACTTAAAATTTCCTTAAATTTCATTTTTTAAATTGACAAATAATTATACATATTCATGGGGTACATAAAGATGTTTTGATACATATAATGTATGGTAATCAGATCAGGGTAATTAGCATCTCCATCATCTCAAACACTAATCATTTCTGCTAGCTATCGAAACTATATAATGTATTGTGTTAACTGTAGTCATCCCACAGTGGCACAGAACACCAGAACTTATTCCTCTAAATAGATCTAACTTTGTATCCTGTTAACAGATTTCTCCTTAACTCTCCCTATCCCATACCCTTTGCAGTATCTAGTACCCTCTATTTGGGTGATAGTTAACTGGTGTGCGGTAAGAGGATCTTAGATGTACCACAGACATTTTTATTTTTTTTATTATTTTTTTTTTTTATTAAACCATAGCTGTGTACATTAGTATGATCGTGGAGCACCATACACTTGGTTCATATATCGTTTGACACATTTTCATCACATTAGTTAACATAGCTTTTGTAGTATTTTCTTAGTTATTTTGCTAAGACCTTTACATTCCACATTTACTAGGATTCACATATACCCTTGTAAGATGCACCGCAGGTGTAATCCCATTAGTCCCCCTCCTTCCCCCTCCCTCCCCCCTCCCTCCCCTCCCTTTCCCCTTTCTCCCTATTCTGGGATATAGCTTTCATGTGAAGGTCCTACATTAGTTTCATAATAAGGGTAAGTACATTGGGTACTTTTTCTTCCATTCTTGAGACACTTTACTAAGAAGAATATGTTCCAGCTCCATCCATGTAAACATGAAAGAGGTAAAGTCTCCATCTTTCTTTAAGGCTGCATAATATTCCATGGTTCAATCCACAGACATTTTTAAAAGACTATTAATTAAATTATTTTCAGGAAAAGTTCAAAGCACAATAAGTATGTCATTATTTTTACTTTTTTTAGATCAACATAATTTAAGTGTGTCATGGAAGTTTAACTATAGGTTCAAGTACACCATGAGACAAAAAGGTTGAAAAACACTGCTCTAGTTGTAGGATTTTTAAAAAATAAAGATTTGGACTAATATCTAACATATCAGTTACCCAACATGACACATATCTTTATCAAATTACCGGTAGCCGACTAGCAGAAATCAGTTTCAATGTGGTCTTTGCCATTCATCAGTTACTTTTTCATCATTCTGGTTGTATATACCATACCAACATCCAGAGCAATTCAATTTTTGGTTTAAGAAAAAAATGCTAAACCAAAATCTCTATTCTGACTATGTAATGATCATCTAGTGCCAACTGATTAGCATTTTTAAGGCAAAGAATCTGGAAGAGTTGGTAGGTTATGCACATCACACTTAGTGTGAGGGAAAATCATACATTTGCTAATGTTTTGTGGCACTACAAAAGTTCTTTACCTATAAACTCTATGTAAAATTGAGGGATGTGTTATTTGGGGTTTCTTTTTCCTTAAAAAAAGTCTTCATTTGTATCAAGAAGTTTGCTGCTCAATTATTAATGTCAGTAACAAAAGCAACCTGGTAGGTCATCTTTCCAGCAGAGCACGCTGTGTCCATTTAGGGGTCAAAAAGGTGACTGAGGACTTTAGAGATTTATCAGAACAAGGAATAAAGGCAACGAGGCAAGGCTGCTGGTACTTCTTACAGAGCTATCACCTGAGCACCACACATTTACTTTGAAATTCAAACAACTATTAATCAGCGCTCTCTCTCATTTTCCCCAGAGGCTATAGCAAATTTCCTTTCTTTCTTCTCAAACACTTGTGACTCCACTTCCCACATATAGCAGATGATATTCCTACTCAAAGAGAAAATAGTAACCATCAAAAAGGAACATTCTCCTTGTCCAGCCATCGAAGAGACAAACTCATCTACACCCACATTCATAATTTCCATGTTCCCTCCTCTAATCACCTCAAGCCAATCCTTCCACCTGTGCTTTGGATCCCACCCCCTCTCACATGCTCAGACACCCAGCTTCATCCATTATTCCCTTATTCTTTTCTTCCTCTTTGTCAAGTTCTTTTTCTGAGAATTCAGATAAAACCATTTATTCCCACCATAAATAAAGTCCCCCTCAATTCCTACTTCTCTGTTAAGATACTTCTTACCTCCTCACCCTGTGCCTAATTTCTTGAAATAATTTCATTTATATCCACTGTCTCGACTCTCCCTTCATATTTACACCTCAACCCACTTCAATCTGGTTTCTGCTCCCACTACTATGGAAATTTTTCTTACTGGGTCATCAACCAACCTACGTTTCACTAAATCCAATGAACATTTCCAAAACTGTTGGACACGCCCTTCTTTCTGAAACACTCGTTCCCTTTGGCTTTCATAGCACCTCACTATCTCAGTTTGCTTTGTAACCGATGCTTCCTTGTTTCTTTTTCAGTCTCTTCACCCTCTTCTTCCAACGCTGGCATTTTTCAGGACTTAGACAGGGCTCACTCACTCTCCAATCTTGCACACCCTCTAGTTGATCTTACTGACTCAGATAACTTCCACACCCACTTGTGGATAGACAGCTCTCAATCAGTTACTGTGGTTTGGATCTGTTTCCTGAGATGCAGACACTGCATACTTAGCTCCTGGACAGCTCCACCTGGAGAAATCCCACATAGACCTCATGCTCAACCATGGAACTCTTCCTTCTCCACTATTTCCTCTTGCTGTGAATAGCACCCCTTTGACCCAGGTATCCTGTTTTGAATCTTGAAAACAATTACAACTCCTTCCTCAATCTCGTCTCCTAGAGCCTGTGAATTACCAAGGACATGCAGACTACGCCTCTTTCCTCTACCTCTCAAATCAAGTCCTTTTCTCCATTACCTATGCCATCATTTTCTTCCACACCAGCACGGCTGTCTGCAAGTGTCTCTTAAATGGTTCCTGGCCTCTGCTCCCGACAATCCTCTACAATGCAGCCACTGACTTTACAACACACAAATGCCCACGGCGTTCCATGGCAGTCTTCCACCTCTAATATTCTTGCCCCTCCTTCCTCTCTCATATTTCACACTCCAGTAAGTCCCTAAAATGCACCTCATTTCCTCTCCTCTTGCACATGATCTGGAATATCCTTTCTCTTCTCCAAGCTTTTAGCCTTAATTTTACTTTCTAAGTAAACTTCATTGATTACTTCTGACAGAGTTTCCCTGTACCACTTATATCAAGGCTTTATTGAACAGGATTCAACTAAGAAAAGAGAAAAACTTTGCATATTTCAAAAGGAGTAAATTTCCACTTTCCACTAGTGAGTACATGCAGTGTTTGTTTTCCATTTTTAATAGTAGTTGGCACATGTCCTGACTGAAGGACACATCTATCACTCTGACTTAAATCTCACAAAAGCAAAAACTATGTAACCAAAACATTTGTACCCTCATAATAACTGAAAAAAATATTTAAAAAGGAGTGAATTTAACAAATACAATTCCTTATGTTTGGGATGGAAGAGTTGAGATACTAAATAGGGGGCTGTGAGGAAGCCCAAGGTTAGGAACAACTGAAACTCTATCAGCCCTGGTCTAGAGGGAAAAAGGAAGAATCAGCAACTGGCTGATGCTGGAGTTATGGAGGAGACACAGCTACTGCTGGAGATGTTGCCTCGGGCAGTCAGGTGGAAACATTCTGGCTTCTTTCTTTCTCCCTCTCTTCAAATGCCCACCAGTGCCTCCAAACTGCTGCGTCCGTCTACCATCAAATGGCACAGAAGCTGGAAACCACAGTCTTCAGAGGTTAGCCTCTGACAATAAGGGGCAGAGAGAAAGGGCAGGACATAGACCTGAGAATAACAGCCCAAAGACCATCACAAAGGATTCATTACATTTAATGTCATTACTTCCTAAAATTCTTTTCCACTCTAAACTGTGAGGTCTATGAGGGCAAGCACTGTACCTTATCTGGATTATCAGGTTTTCTCTTTTAAATAGCAAGTAGCTGACTTAAGTGTATCTTCTTTTATTACTTTTCACTTTATTGTGCTTAGCAGATATTTTATTGTTTTACAAATGGAAGGTTTGTGGCAATCTTGCATGGAGCAATTCTGTTGACCCCATTTTTTCCAGCAGCATGTGTCCATTTTATGTCTCTATGTCACATTTTGGTAATTTCCCCAATAGTTTAAACTTTTTCATTATTATTACACCTGTTAATGGTAATCTGTCATTGGTAACACAGAACCACACCCGTATAAGATGATGAACTTAATCCATAAATGTTGAGTATGTTCTGACTGCTCCACCAGTTGGCTGTTCTCCTGTCTCTCCCACTCCTCAGGCCTCCCTGTTCCATCAAAATATTCAACAATGTTGAAATTAAGCCAATTAATAACTCTACAATGGCCTCTAAGCATTCAAATAGAAAGGAAAAGACACAAGTCTCTCATTTCAAAACAAAATTTGAAATGATTACGCTTAGAAAGGCATGCCAACAGTCAACATAGGCCAAAAGCTTAGCCCTTGTAGCAGTTAGCCTAGTTGTGAATGCAAGGAAAAGTTCTTGAAGGAAATGAGAAGTAGTACTTCAGTAAACACCAGAATGACAAAAAAGTAAAGCAGCCTTATTGCTGATGTGGAGAAAGTTTTAGTGGTCTGGTTAAAAGACCAAACTAGCCACAATTTTCCTTAACCTAAAGCCTAATCCAGAGCAAGGTCCTAATTCTCTTCTATTTTATGAAGGCTGAGACAGGTGAAGAAGCTGCAGAAGAAAAGGTGGATGCTAGCAGAGGCTGGTCCATGAAATTTAAGAAAATAAGCCATCTCTACAGAGAGAAATGCAAGGTGAAGCAGAAAGTGCTGATTGATGGACATGGTATAGAAAGTTTTCCAGAAGATCTAGCTAAGATCATTGATGGAAGTAGATACATTAAATAGCCAAATTTCCATGCAGACAAAACAGCATTATATAGGAAGAAGAGACCATTTAGGACGTTCATAGCTGGAGAGGAGAAATCAATGCTGGACTTTAAAGTTGCGAAGGACAAGCTCTCTTGTTAGAGGCTAATACAGCTGGTACATTAAGTTAAAGCCAATGCTAATTTACCATCTGAAAATGTTAAGCCCTTCCCTAAAGAATTGTGCTAAATCTACTCTACCTATGTTGTATAAACAGGACAACAAAGTCTGGATATGACGGTAAATCTGTTTACTAAATGATTTACTGAATATTTTATGTCCAGTGTTGAGATCTACTGTTCAGAATAAGTTTTGTTATTTTTTTTTCAAAATATTATTATTCATTGATGATATACCTGGTCACCAAAAGGTCTAAATTTTTTTTCATGCCTGCTAACACAACATCCACTCTGTAGCCCATTGATTAAGGTGTAATTTTGACTTTTGGGTCTTGGTATTTAAGATACACGTTTTGTAAGGCTATAGCTGCCATAGACAGTGATTCTTCTAATATAGCGGTTCTCAACCTGTGGGTCATGACCCCTTTGGGGGTCGAACAACCCTTTCACAGGTGTCACCTAAATACATCCTGCATATCAGATATTTACATTATGATTCATAACAGTAGCATATCAGATATTTACATTATGATTCATAACAGTAGCAAAATTACAGTTATGAAGTAGCAACAAAAATAATTTTATGTTTGGGGGTCACCACAACATGAGGAACTGTCTTAAAGGGTCGCGACGTTAAGAAGGTTGAGAACCAATGTTCTAATAGATTTGAGTGAAGTAAACTGAAAACCTTCTATATAGGTTCACCATTCAAGACTGCATTAAGAACATATGTGATACATGGTAGGATGTCAAAATATCTACAGTGAATAGGAATTTTGAAAAGCTGACTCAACTTCTCATGGATAACTTTGAGAGTTTCCAGACTTCAATGGAGAAAGTAACTGCAGATGTGAAACTAGCAAGAGAAATAGAATTGACAGTAGAGCCCGAAGGTGTGACTAAATTGCTGCAGGCTCATGATACTACTTAAATGGATGAGGAGTTGCTTCTTATGGATGAAGCAAAGACAGTGGTTTCTTGAAATGCTCATGCTCCTGCTAAACATGCTGTGAACATTGCTGAAATGACAACACAAATTTAGAATGTGGAACAGACTTAGTTGATAAAGCAGGGATGGGGTTTGAGAGGACTGACTTCATCTTTGAAAAAAGTGCCTCTATGGGTAAAGTGCTATCAAACAGCATTGCATACTACAGGGAAGTATTCCCTGAAAGGAAGACTCAACCTGTGTGGAAAATTTCACTGTCATCTCATTTTAGGAAATTGCCACAGCCACCCCAAACTTCAGCAACCTCCGCCCTGACCAGTCAGCAGCCATCAATGCTGAGGCAAGACCCTCCACCAAAATAATGATTAGGACTTACTGCAGGCCAGATGATTATCAACATCAAAGAATTTTTAAATGAAAGGTAAGCACTTTTTCAGACATAATGCTATGGAACACTTCATAGACTACAGTATAGTACAACTATAACTTTTATGTGAACTGGGAAACCCAAAATAATTGTGTGATTTGCTTTATCACAACATTGACTTTATTACCATGGTCTGGAACTGAATCTACAATATTTACAAAGTGTGTCTGTATTTAATAGGCATTCAGTAAAATTTGGCCAAATGAATAAATTAATGCAATACTATTGTTCGAGTTTTCAGATGGGGACAACAAAGGCAAAAGAAGTAATGGCCAGGAGCCCCACAGGTAGGAAGAGGCCATCTTTGATTTAAGTCTGGTCTATCCGAGTCCAGGCACTTGTTTCTAGACCAAATGGACTTCATTATCTGCTTCTGTATTACTTTGCCTTTCAATGTAATTTATAATATATTGATACTATATTGACTCTATGATGGTTGTGAGACATATTGCTGAAATTGCTTCTTTTGTTCTTTTACTTATTCATCCATTCAGCAAACATTCATTAAGCATCTAATAAGTTTGATTAAACCAAAAGTTCTGTGGAAAGAAACTATCAATTTTGTTCATTGTTATATTACTAGAACTTGGAATATTCCTTGCATGAAATGCACATGATAGGACTTCAGTATATATTTGGTGAATGAGACATTTCATTAGTAAATTTTAAGTGACCCTAGTTGCTTAAGATATGCAAAGAGAGATAGATATTAAGGAATCCTTGGTGAAACTTCACTGGAAAAGATCTGTGTATTAACCAAGCAATACTGAAGGATTTTGAACTTCAGAGGACATCGCACTGAAACAAAGCAGAGACTATTTGCTTGCTTCCTGAGCTCCAACTTCACTGTGTTCATTTTCTCAGGCTCTGTCTGTGCCTGGGCTCCCAGCCCTCCCATTCTTGCTAAATTGCTTTAGATGCTAAATAAAAAAATAAATAAAGGACATTTTGGGAAATAATTATATATTGATTAAGCAAGGGAACAAGAAACAAAAGATGTGTATTTTGTTAATTTATGATTATTTTTGGACACGATCAATCCTTGATCTTTCCTCTAGCAAAGGAAAATTACAATCCATAAACAGAATCCAGGAAGTTTAGCTGACATGGTCATGTCTGTTTTAATACTGATCTGAAATAAAATCCAAATCCAATTTTTTCTTTCCTTTTTTTTTTCTTTTTTTTTGAGATTGTCTCACTTCGTCACCTTTGGTAAAGTGCTCTGACATCCTAGCTCACAGCAACCTCAAACTCTTGGGCTCAAGCGATCCTCTTGCCTAGTTTGTCATTTTTAGTAGAGATTGGGTGGGGGATCTTACTCTTGCTCAGGCTGGTCTTGAACTCATGAGCTCAAGCTATCTACTCACCTCAGCCTCCTAGAGTGCTAGGATTACCGGCATGAGCTACTGGCTGTTTTCTTCCAATTAAATGAAACTTTCTCATGGGGACTACAGCATCCTTTGTCAATCCTATATTTTACTGGAAATATGAAAAGGCATAATTGCCTGAGACTCAGAAAGTGGCAAATTAGAAAGATTAACTCGAAAGTTGTTTGCTGATAAAAGGTTTTATGAGTATTTATCTTAGGATAAATAATTTATATATTTTCTTTCATGATTGAATTTTTAAGTAAGAAATACTTAGTGGTTAATTTTTTTCTTTATAATAGAAACTTTTCTCTAATGACCCCCTTAATTAGACTCTCTAACTTTTGTTTTGCTTTTGTTATCAAAGCAGAATCATTTCTTACTTCATTCCTAAGTATTTTGAGGAGAAAACTGTATTAATGTTTAAACAATGGTGCTTTTTAAAAAAGGTTAATTTTTTCGTAAGTATTCACATGGAAAGCACCTTTCTGAGAGGTAAAATGTGCTTGCCACAGGGAAAACAGAGACAAGGGAAGTGCGTAGAATCTTTTCTTTCTATCTTGAGGAAACTTACCAGTCTTACGTTCTATTCATTCAGGTGTCAAGTCTAGTGGTTCTCAATTTCAGCAGTACATTGGCTTGAACTCTAACCCCGACAACTTAATAGAATAGAAATCTCTTCAGCTTGTGTGTGTGGGGGGTTCAGGCATCAGTATTTTCACATTATCCAGGTGAAACTGATGTACAGCCAAGGTTTCTTACAGGGAATTGAGACAGTTTTTCTGGTCAGATCAATCCATTATATTGAAATTATACCAAAGGTAGCTAACAAGTACTAGTAGTTCAAAGCACTGGATTAGATTTTGACTCTAAATATAATTAACCGTATGGACCTAATTAGCCACCCAATTAACCTATCCAATCTGTTCAAATCTTTTAGCTATGGAAGGTAGTTAACTTAGGTATCTATGGTTCTTAATCACAGATCTCTAATCATCCAAAAAAAGGTAGGCACACACCCCAGAATACTGAAAATTTCTCCAAAATTTTATGTACAATTTCACAATGACCACAGATCACATGAAGCCAGACAATGAATTCATCTAAGGCCGGGGTCCTCAAACTACGGCTCATGGGCCACATGAGGCGGTGTGATTGTATTTGTTCCTGTTTTGTTTTTCTACTTCAAAATAAGATATGTGCAGTGTGCATAGGAATTTGTTCATAGTTTGTTTTTTTTTTTTAAATTATAGTCCGGCCCTCCAACAGTCTGAGGGACAGTGAATTGGCCCCCTGTTTAAAAAGTTTGAGGACGCCTGATCTAAGGCATAAAGAGGGGATACCTTGCAAAGGCCCAAAACTAAGAAGAAAACAACTTATAATCAGTTACACTTCAAATCAGTATAAGGAGGCCTGCTAACAATCAGAGCTATCCCACGATGTAATATTAAAACCACATTAAAGTGTTTACCTGGATGGAGCTGAAACACATTCTTCTTAGTAAAGTATTACAAGAATGGAAAAAAAGAGTATCCAATGTACTCAATACTAACATGAAAACAATATATAAATAACTACACACCCACACAAAAGAAAAACACAGGTCTACTTTAGCAAGAGGAGGAGAGAGGCAAGAGAAAGGAGAAGGAGGGAGGGAGGGTGATTGGCAGGATCTCACCTAATATGCACAATGTGAGGCTGTTCCACATGCCCCCTGGAGAAGGGCTCAACTACAATTTGAACTTTAGCTCAGAAATGAAAACAATGGGGGGGGGGAGGAGACAAGATGGCTGACTGAAGCCAGCTTTCCACAGAGGCTCCCGTCCAGAAGGAGAGTTAAAGGACAAAAATTCAGCAAGTAACCTGGTGGATTTGAGCTGTACTAAGAAAGAAGGTTGTAGAACGCACGTCAACCCCGCTGAGGCGATCTACGACCACAAGGATACAAACAAAAGGTACAAAATCCATCACCAAGCGGACGGGAGTCCCCTCCCCCATGAGAACGGCTCAGAGTGCCCCACAAACAACCGTTCAGAGTTCAAAGGTCCTCCCACTATACTCCACGGGAGAGACCCCCTAAAAACTGGACCTACCTCCCCTACTAGGGTGCCATGGCATCCTCCTGCCAGGCATAAAACGGTATAAACTAAATATAGTCTCTACCTGGAATTCTGAGCTCCCAGTGCTCTCCTTCGCTCACACTGGGGTCTGGAGGCCAGTCCCGGTTGGTCGGTGGAGAGGGGACTGCACCGGAGTGGCAGTTCCCTGAGGCACAGTGCGACAGCCGTCTTTTGGTGACAATACAGCCGGGCATAAAACTGTGTAAAGCTCTGTGTGTTCTCTGCCCACAACCCCAGGCTCCCAGCGCTCCCCACACTCCCCTCTGCTCTTGCTCCAAGGTCTGGAGGCCTGTCCCCCAGGGGTCCAGACTCTTGGGCGATTGCTTGAGGGGTGTAGACAGTGCTGGGCTGCAGCCTGTCGGTGCAGACTCTGGGGTACGGGAGCGGAGAGAGGACAGTTGACCGGAGGGGAGCTACACAGGAGCAGCCATTGCCTGAGCCAAAAAGCGGCGGCCCTCTTTTGCTAGCAATACGGCTCACTACCGAATATTCTGAAGCCACACCCCCTGTCTCCCTGGGCAACCAGAGACTCTGAGTTTGCCTGAGGCATCTCAACTTGCAAACCAGAGAAACTCCCAGGGTGGGGCTGACCCAGAGGTCTGCTTTACTAAACCTAAGACACACCTGGCCCTGAGGGGATCGTCAGCCTGTAGACAATACAGGAGCAAAGACAAGCTGATTTGGAGCTCAGTTCAGCTTCTCTTCTGCAGGGGAACCGCAGAGTTGTTCTGTTCTGTTCTGTCAGTAACATTAATCAGGGGCGAGACTGGACCTGAGTGAAAACCCCTCATCCTTCATCAAGCGCCCGAGGTTGTCAGGCCTCACCTCCTCCTGCTGGAGAGAGGCAGAGCGCAGAGGCCTGGCAGACTTCCTTGTGATTCAGGCAGGTACAAACTCTTGGAGTACCGATTCACTATAGGCAACTGGGTCAGCCAACTGCAGGGCTATCACTGACTCGATGTGAAGTGGTGCAAGGTGCAACCTTCCCAGACTGATTTATTGGCTGGGTGGCTTCTCCTGACTCCAGGCAACACTGGAGCAAGCCACACCAGAGTAGTCACCAGACCCCTGTGATCCAGTTCCCAGAGACCTCTTAAACTCTCTCACCTGAGACAGGTGCAGACTGAGACAATTGATTTGGACCTTTTTGAACTGAACCAATCACCTGAGGACAAATCAGGTGGTGCCCTGGGTGCACGGTGGTAGGAAGGTTTGATTTTTCTTTTCCAATTGTTTGCCGGTGGGGGGTGGGGTGACTTAATTGCTGATATTTCTCCACAGCTGAGACTTCAATCCAAAGTAACTGTTTCACTAGGGTGGAACAGAAACCAGCTAAAAACAAGATAGGACCACTTAGCCCCACCACACCAGACAGGGCCCCAGTTTCTCAGGCCACTATACTGTACGGGGCCTCGACAAAGCCCCAGGGGAAAAAATCAGAGGGAGTAAAACAACCATGGGGCAGAATCAGCGGAAAAACTCTGGTAAGATGAATAACCAGAACAGATCAACCCCCCCAAGGAAAGATATGTCATATGCAATTGAAGATCCCATTCATAAACAACTGGCTGAGATGTCAGAAATCGAATTCAGAATTTGGATTGCAGACAAGATTAACGAAGTGGAATTAGGAATTCGAGGAGAAATTCAAAAGTTGTCTCAGGAATGTAACGAATTTAAAGACAAAACCACCAAAGACTTAGACACACTGAAGCAAGAATTTGCAGCCCTCAAAGATATGAAAAATACAGTAGAATCCCTCAGCAACAGAATGGAGCAAGCAGAAGAAAGGATTTCTGACATCGAAGATAAAGCCTTTGAACACTCCCAAACTCTCAAAAAGGAAGAGAAATGGACAGCAAAAGCGGATCATTGTCTCTGAGAGTTCTGGGATAATTCAAAGAAGGCAAATATCCGAATCATAGGGGTTCCAGAAACAGATGAAGTGGCCTCGCTGGGCACAGAGGCCCTTCTGCATGAAATTATGAAAGAGAATTTTCCAGACATGCCTAGAGATTCTGAAATTCAGATAGCGGACAGCTTCAGAACCCTAGCACGACTCAACCCCAATAAGACATCCCCCAGGCATATCATAATTAACTTCACTAAAGTTAATATAAAGGAGAAAATCCTCAAAGCTGCCAGGAGAAAGAAAACCATTACCTTCAAAGGGAAGAATATTAGAATGACTGCAGATCTCTCTGCTGAAACTTTTTAAGCCAGAAGAGGGTGGTCACCGACTTTTAATCTCCTAAAGCAAAATAACTTTCAACCCCGGATCTTGTATCCAGCTAAACTGAGTTTCATTTATGATGGAGAAATTAAATACTGTAATGAAATTCATATGTTGAAGAAATTTGCCATAACAAAACCAGCTCTTCAGGATATTCTTAGACCTACCCTCCATAATGACCAACCCAATCCTATACCACAAAAGTAAACTCACTCAGAAACTTCAGATCAAACTCCAATTTCCACACTGGCAAAAGGATTAAAAATGCCCACTGGACTTTTGAAAAACTCGATACCCAAAACTTCACCAGACTTATCTATATTCTCTATTAATGTGAACGGCTTAAACTGTCCTCTAAAGAGGCATAGGTTAGCTGATTGGATACAAAAACTCAGGCCAGATATTTGTTGCATACAAGAGTCACATCTTAACTTAAAAGACAAATACAGACTCAGGGTGAAAGGATGGTTGTCCATATTTCAGGCAAATGGTAATCAGAAAAAAGCAGGTATTGCAATTTTATTTGCAGATACAATAGGCTTTAAACCAACAAAAGTAAGGAAGGACAAGAATGGTCACTTCATATTTGTTAAGGGTAATACTCAGTATGATGAGATCTCAATTATTAATATCTATGCACCCAACCAGAATGCACCTCAATTTATCAGAAACTCTAACAGACATGAGCAACTTGATTTCCTCCAGCTCCATAATCGTCGGAGATTTCAACACTCCTTTGGCAGTGTTGGATGGATCCTCCAACAAGAAGCTGAGCAAAGAAATCTTAGATTTAAACCTAACCATCCAACATTTGGATTTAGCAGACATCTACAGAACATTTCATCCCAACAAAACTGAATACACATACTTCTCATTAGCCCTTGGAACTTACTCCAAAATTGATCACATCTTAGGTCACAAGTCTAACCTCAGTAAATTTAAAAGAATAGAAATTATTCCATGCATCTTCTCGGACCACCATGGAATAAAACTTGAGCTGAGTAACAACAGGAATCTGCATACTCATACAAAAACATGGAAGTTAAATAACCTTATGCTGACTGATAGCTGGGTCAGAGATGAGATTAAGAAAGAAATTTCCAATTTTTTGGAACAAAACAACAATGAAGACACGAACTATCAGAACCTCTGGGACACCACAAAGGCAGTTCTAAGAGGGAAATTTATAGCACTACAAGCCTTCCTCAAGAGAATGGAAAGAGAGGAAGTTAACAACTTAATGGGACATCTCAAGCAACTGAAAAAGGAAGAACATTCCAACCCCAAACCCAGTAGAAGAAAAGAAATAACCAAAATTAGTGCAGAATTAAATGAAATTGAAAACAAAAGAATAATACAACAGATCAATAAATCAAAAAGCTGGTTTTTCGAAAAGGTCAATAAAATAGATAAACCTTTGGCCAACCTAATCAGGAAAAAAAGAGTAAAATCTCTAATCTCATCAATCAGAAACAACAAGGATGAAATAACAACAGACTCCTCAGAAATCAAAAAAATCCTTAATGAATATTATAAGAAACTTTATTCTCAGAAATATGAAAATCTGAAGGAAATTGACCAATACTTGGAAGCACATCACCTTCCAAGACTTAGCCAGAATCAAGTGGAAATGTTGAACAGGCCCATATCAAGTTCGGAAATAGCATCAACCATACAAAACCTCCCCAAAAAGAAAAGCCCGGGACCAGATGGTTTCACATCTGAATTCTACCAAACCTTTAAAGAGGAATTAGGAATTAGGAATTAGTTTATTTACTCAACCTGTTCCAAAAGGTAGAAAAAGAAGGAAGACTACCCAACACGTTCTATTAAGCAAACATCACCCTGATCCCCAAACCAGGAAAACACCCAACAAGAAAAGAAAATTATAGACCGATATCACTAATGAATATAGATACAAAAATATTCAACAAGATCCTAACAAACAGAATCCAGCAATACATCAAACAAATTATACATCATGACCAAGTTGGTTTTATCCCAGGATCCAAGGCTGGTTCAATATACGTAAATCTATAAATGTAATCCAGCACATAAACAAATTAAAAAACAAAGACCATATGATTCTCTCAATCGATGCAGAGAAAGCTTTTGATAATATCCAGCATCCCTTCATGATCAGAACACTTAAGAAAATCGGTATAGAAGGGACATTTCTTAAACTGATAGAGGCCATCTACAGCAAACCCACAGCCAATATCATATTGAATAGAGTTAAATTGGAATCATTTCCACTCAGATCAGGAACCAGACAAGGCTGCCCATTGTCTCCATTGCTTTTTAATATGGTAATGGAAGTTTTAGCCACTGCAATTAGGGAAGAAAAGGCAATCAGGGTATCCATATAGGGTCAGAAGAGATCAAACTTTTGCTCTTCACAGACGATATGATAGTATATCTGGAAAACACTAGGGACTCTACTACAAAACTTTTAGAAGTGATCAAGGAATACAGCAGCGTCTCAGGTTACAAAATCAACATTCATATATCGGTAGCCTTTATATATACCAACAACAGTCAAGTTGAAAAAACAGTTAAGGACTCTATCCCATTCACAGTAATGCCAAAGAAGATGAAATATTTGGGAATTTATCTAACAAAGGACGTGAAAGATCTCTATAAAGAGAACTATGAAACTCTAAGAAAAGAAATAGCTGAAAATATTAACAAATGGAAAAACATACCATGCTCATGGCTGGGAAGAATCAATATTGTTAAAATGTCTATACTACCCAAAGCAATATATAATTTCAATGCAATCCCTATTAAAGCTCCACTGTCATACATTAAAGATCTTGAAAAAATAATACTTCGTTTTATATAGGAATCAGAAAAAACCTCGAATAGCCAAGACATTACTCAGAAATAAAAACAAAGCAGGAGGAATTACACTACCCAGACCTCGGACTATACTACAAATCAATAGTGATCAAAACAGCATGGTATTGGCACAAAAGCAGAGAAGCAGATGTCTGGAACAGAATAGAGAACCAAGAGATGAACCCAACTACTTACCGTTATTTAATCTTTGACAAGCCAATTAAAAACATTCAGTGGGGAAAAGATTCCCTATTTAAGAAATGGTGCTGGGTGAACTGGCTGGCAACCTGTAGAAGACTGAAAGTGGACCCACACCTTTCACCATTAACTAAGATAGACTCTCACTGGATCAAAGATTTGAAATTAAGACATGAAACTATAAAAATACTAGAGGAGAGTGCAGGGAAAACCCTTGAAGAAATTGGTCTGGGCGAGTATTTTATGAGGAGGACCCCCGGGGCAATTGAAGCAGCTTCAAAAATACACTACTGGGACCTGATCAAACTAAAAAGCTTCTGCACAGCCAAGAACACAGTAAGTAAAGCAAGCAAACAGCCCTCAGAATGGGAGAAGATATTTGCAGGTTATGTCTCTGACAAAGGTTTAATAACCAGAATCCACAGAGAACTCAAACGCATTAGCAAGAATAGAACAAAGGATCCCATCGCAGGCTGGGCAAGGGATTTGAAGAGAAACTTCTCTGAAGAAGACAGGCGTGCGGCCTTCAGACATATGAAAAAATGCTCATCATCTTTAATCATCAGAGAAATGCAAATCAAAACTACTTTGAGATACCATCTAACTCCAGTGAGACTAGCCTATATCACAAAAATCCCAAGACCAGAGATGTTGGCGCGGATGTGGAGAAAAGGGAACACTTTTGCACTGCTGGTGGGAATGCAAATTAATACATTCCTTTTGGAAAGAGATATGGAGAACACTTAGAGATCTAAAAATAGATCTGCCATTCAATCCTGTAATCCCTCTACTGGGCATATACCCAGAAGAGCAAAAAGCACATCATAACAAAGATATTTGTACCAGAATGTTTATTGCAGCTCAATTCATAATTGCTAAGTCATGGAAGAAGCCCAAGTGCCCATCGATCCATGAATGGATTAATAAATTGTGGTACATGTACACCATGGAATATTATGCAGCCTTAAAGAAAGATGGAGACTTTACCTCTTTCATGTTTACATGGATGGAGCTGGAACATACTCTTCTTAGTAAAGTATCTCAAGAATGGAAGAAAAAGTACCCAATGTACTCAGCCCTACTATGAGACTAATTTAGGGTTTTCACATGAAACCTATAACCCAGTTACAACCTAAGAATAGGGGGAAGGGGTAAAGGGAGGGGAGGGAGGGGGGAGGTGGGTAGAGGGAAGGGGATTGGTGGGATTTCACCAGCGGTGCATGTTACAAGGGTATATGTGAAACTTGGTAAACGGTCTGTAAAGCTAGTGAATGATGCCCCATGATCATATCAATGTACATAGCTATGATTTAATAAAAAAAAAATAAAATAAAAAAAAGAAATGAAAACAATGTAACCTAAACATTTGTACTTTCATATTAATCTGAAATAAAAAAGAGAACATTAAATGTGAAAAATGATGACTATGCGGAAATGATATATTAGATATATAAAAAATAAACAAGTACAAAAATATAGAATAAAATCACAATATATGCACTTAGATTAAATATGTGAGCTACACGGTTATGGATGGGAAAGACATGTGAAAATCCAAAATCCATAGGAAAATGGATTAAAACATTACGGTGTGCTCACTATTAAATCGGAACTAACTGGTGAGCACACACCTGCATAGAGAGAAGTAAACTTCAGAGGAGCTCAAGGGCTAACACCTGACAGCTATCACTACTATTTGGCTGATGGGTGCACTTACAACCCTGCCTCAAGCATAACAAAGCCACCCATGGAACCAAACACATTAGTACCCACGTAATACCTAGAAATAATAAAAACAAAACAGAAACAAAGATTTCATGGTGGAGTTCTTTTAAAATATTATAACAAATCTTCTATATAAAATTAAAATAGACCAGTATCATGCTCATCAAAAGAAATGACTTTTACTATTTTGCCTTCTTGGAAGACAAAGCAGGATAAGGACACGCTGAAGTACTTGGAAGAACGTAACGCAGAACTGGGTTAGAAAATTCAGCAGTAGTCGCCAAATCACTAGGTAATGCAAAAATATTAGTTTTGTGACTGTTCAAGCCTATCCCCAAATAATGATTTCACCAAGTGGTATTATTCAAATCTAGATCACCCACTCTGGATTGTCTAGACAATAAAGTAACTGTTGGCAGCATCCTCCTTCCCTCATCAGGAGAGGCCTCGCCAAACACAGCTTCCCACGAGACTGGTGACCCCCTCCTCCTGGAAGAAGGGGCTGCAACTTTCCAGGCTTTCCTGAGGTCTCCAGGGCTGGACAACCGGCTTTCTTAAACACCTCCTAAGAAGAGATGACCTCTAAGCCCACATACCCTGGCAATCGAGAGGTTTGTCTGTAACTCCACTGAGAAGATTCCCTCCCCCATTACAAAGGGTGGAAGCCAGAGGGATAATACAAGGTCAGGGGCCATAAGCCAGCACTGGGTTAGTGAGTCACTCTCTGCAAGCCTGTTCCCTTAACCCCATACTGTGGGCTGTTGTGGCACAAGAACTCTGCCAAGATGTGTGGCAGCCAGGAAGGAACGTATTTGCCCTTGAGATGGGTTAGGAAAGATGTTAGTTTTCTCAAGCAAAGCCAGGCTTAAATTTAGCCTCCCAAATGGGCTTCTCTTAAATATATAAGGCTCCTCTTGGGGAATATTTTGCTTTGTTCTGTTTACAACTTCATAAATGGAGCAATGTGTGTTGATGTAATAGCTGAGAAGTTTAATGTAAAAAATGTTTGTTGAAAAGCATGTGGTAATAGAAAGCATATTCAACAAATATGATTTCTATTTCAGCAAAAAAATTATATATATATATTTACAGCTACCAAAAAATCTAAGTATATATACAAAAACTCTTAGAAATCATTATCTAAGGGGAGGGCAAGGAAGATGATGAACGTACAATTTATCTAAAGTCTTACATGTCTATAGTGTTTGAAATTTTTACAAAAAAATTATAATACATATA
The DNA here is from genome assembly GCF_027406575.1 of Nycticebus coucang. Classification (NCBI taxonomy): domain Eukaryota; kingdom Metazoa; phylum Chordata; class Mammalia; order Primates; family Lorisidae; genus Nycticebus; species Nycticebus coucang. The sequence goes on along the minus strand of NC_069780.1, from coordinate 148,522,987 downwards.
TAATAAAAAAAATCATAAAACCCCAATAACTTAGGTCATTTTGTACATAGTTTTGAAACTTAGTTTCCTAAGGAACTCTATAAAATAGAGCCTTTGGTGACTAAGAAATTATTGTTTATCCGGCTGCCTATAAGGGCAAGACTTTTTGACCCTTCTGCCTATGTTAAGTTCAGCTAAGAACAAGGAAAATGGATAAAAACCTGAACAACATATAGTCTGAACTTCTTATTTTTGCCCCTGTGTTGACTCCTTGTTGCTGATTTTTTCAGCTCAGTCAAAATGTTGTAATTGGTTTCTTTGCATAGGTCTCATCTTGTCATTGCCCCAGAGAGAAAAAAGACCTTTTCCTAAGTATTATTAATTTAGCTCTCCAATTTAGTTTTCCTAATATGCCATCTTATAAATTGAACAGATTTTACTGGAAGTAGGTGATCTTTTCCATAGGCTCTTGGTAGAAAGGGTCCTCTTCCACTCACGATTAGAGCAGGCCTTGTTCTTTTGTCCATTTTAATAGTTCTTAATGGAATAATAATTGAGTGTTTGGGATTTAATGTGAAAATTACTAGCATTTTGTAACAAAGATACTGGCCTCTTGGCTGGTCTTTGCCAGCTCTTATTATTAAGAATTTAGTCTATGATGTTCAGGATAACTAATAGAAACATAAGACAACATTCATAAAATTGTTTAGAATTATCGAATGAATGTATCAATTAAAGCAGTTATGTCATAATCAATTGTTATTTTTCTAAAAGTGAAAAAAAGAGAAAGATGTCTAATAACAAGTAGAACTTAACCTAAATTATCTCCATTTCCCTTCCCCAAATTATTTTAGTGTCAGTTATTATATCATCTGCCCATTGTATCACTTGGCAAAACAATTTCCTTATATTCTACCAATTCACCTTGGCAAGATTAGCTGGTGTCTCTAGGTGGTGCCAATATCTCAGGTACATCCTGGATCAGGCTGCCAGCCACACAGACACTGGGTGCCACACATCAGCCCAAAGGACATGCGTGCTAGTCCTTTATCGCACCCCTCCTCCCACCCCAAGTAGCATGACCAGAACATCAGAATCTTCTGACCAACTTAGGATTTTGTGAGAGTCAGAGTACAATCCCATATTAATAAAGGCCATCTTTTTTCACATAAGTGAAAGTCATTCTTTGTTAAGCAGGTCAATTTTTCTTCCAAAACATAAAAATATACCACCAGTTGCACTGTAATTTTGGCCGTGGTGAGAGCACCCTTGCAGATGTTTGACTTGTGTAGTCAACATCCAGCATGAAATCTACCAAATGGAGCAAAGAGGATAAATAGGATAAAGCTGGCCTGGTACACCAAAGATATGTCTTTTCATTTAAACTTTTCAATAATGCTTCATTTAACATTACAATGAACTGAGTCTTTCATAAGTGGAATTGACTTACCATTTTCTGACATTTCATTATTGCTAACAGTATGCCATGACAGTATTTTAAAACAAAAGGAGTGGGACTAACAAAGGCGAGAATCACTTTTACTAAGGCAATTCTTTGTCACTGAGTATTTGAACTTCACATTCAGAGACTCCTGTATCAGCTGGCTGCCCTAGCTCATGCCTGTAATCCTAGCACTCCGGGAGGCTGAGGTGGGTGAATTGCTTGTGCTCAGGAGTTTCAGACCAACCTGAAGAAGAGCGAGATACCTTCCCTACTAAACAACAACAACAAAAAGTTGCCAGGCATTGTGGCAGGCACCTGTAGTCCCAACTACTCAGGCTTAGGAAAGAAGATCTCTTGAGCCCAAGAGTTTGACGTTGCTATGAACAATGATGATGCCACAGCACTCTCCCTGGGGCAGCAGAGTGAGAATCTGTCTCAAAAAAAAAAAAAAAAAAAAAAAGGAAAAGAAACTCCTGTATCATTTACTCCTGTACCCTTTACACATAATATTCTAGTCGCAATGACTAAAGTCTCCTAACTTAATCATTAAATTCAGTTAACACAAGCTTGTCCAGAGGGCATGTATCATAGTTCAAGGTTAACATTGGGGTCTCACCTTAGCATCTGCATGAAATGTTGCATTTGTTAATTAGCCTACATAAATGGGAGGTCGAGGGAAGAACGCTCCACTGAAATGATAGTTAGGGTGGAGATGCATCACATGGTACTAAAACATGAGCTTTGTTGTGAAAACAGGTACCATGTGGGAATCCAAAAATTCACTATGCCTCTGATATCTTTACTGATTATAATAACCATGTTTGGTTATCATAGAAAGCTTCAAGAAATAGTATAAAATGAGGTTAATTCACATATATACAATCTCCAAGTAATTATTAACTCTTTTTTTTTTTTTTGAGACAGAATCTCACTGTGTCCTCCTGGTTAGAGGGCCATGGTGTCACAGATCACAGCAACCTCAAACTCTTGGGCTCAAGAGATCCTCTTCCTATAGCCTCCTAAGTAGTTGGGACTACAGGTGCCCGCCATCATGCCCAGCTAGTTTTTCTATTTTTAGTAGAGATGGGGTCTTGCTCTCTCTCAGGCTGGTCTCGAACTCCTGAGCTCAAGCAATCCACCCGCCTCGGCCTCCGAAAGTGCCAGGATTACAGCCATGAACCACCTTGCCCAGCTGGCCTGCATTATTAAAATCCATGACTGGTGCCAATGGTCATGAATTTACATGAATGTTTCAGTTAGTATTTCTTTTTATTTTTTATTTATTTATTTTATTATTAAATCATAGCTGTGTACATTAATGCGATCATGGGGCACCATATACTGGTTTTATAGACCGTTTGACACATTTTCATCACACTGGTTAACATAGCCTTCCTGGCATTTTCTTAGTTATTGTGTTAAGACATTTATATTCTACAATTTACTAAGTTTCACGTGTACCCTTATAAGATGCACCGCAGGTGTAGTCCCACCAATCACCCTCCCTCCACCCATCCTCCCCCCTCCCTCCCTCCTTCCTCCCCTCCTTCCCCTCACTCTTCCCCTTCCCCTTATTCTTAGGTTATAACTGGGTTATAGCTTTCATGTGAAAGCCATAAATTAGTTTCATAGTAGGGCTGAGTACATTGGATACTTTTTCTTCCATTCTTGAGATACTTTACTAAGAAGAATTAAAAAAATGCTCATCATCTTTAATCATCAGAGAAATGCAAATCAAAACTACTTTGAGATATCATCTAACTCCAGTAAGATTAGCTCATATCACAAAATCCCAAGACCAGAGATGTTGGCGTGGATGTGGAGAAAAGGGAACACTTCTACACTGCTGGTGGGAATGCAAATTAATACATTCCTTTTGGAAAGATGTTTGGAGAACACTTAGAGATCTAAAAATAGATCTGCCATTCAATCCTATAATTCCTCTACTAGGTATATACGCAGAAGACCAAAAATCACATCATAACAAAGACATTTGTACCAGAATGTTTACTGCAGCCCAATTCATAATTGCTAAGTCATAGAAAAAGCCCAAGTGCCCATCGATCCACGAATGGATTAATAAATTGTGGTATATGTACACCATGGAATATTATGCAGCCTTAAAGAAAGATGGAGACTTTACCTCTTTCATGTTTACATGGATGGAGCTGGGACAATATTTCTTTTTAAATGTCACTAATTTAGAACGTAAACTGTGTCAGAACCTTAAAAAATCTCAAGGTGTTCAGCAATCACATAAGCAAAAATAATGTAATACACATATACCTATAAGGCAAGAAACATTTAGGTGTTTGCTATAAATATGCATATTCTGAATTCCTGTTTTCTGAACAAGGCATTGGAGGACAAACAAATCTTTCCAGAAACAAATCAGAATATGTATGGACCTCACATTTAAGCTTTTATTGGCTTCCCATTGTTCTTAGGATAGAAGACAAACTCCTTAACTGATTCTGTAAGGCTTTGCCTCAGTTGGCTCCTACCCTCCTCTAGCCTCAGATTAGGACAGTCTTCCTGCTAGCTCTCTGCAGCCCAGCTTCACCAGCCTTCCTTTGGTAAAGGAACATTTGCTGAGCTCTCATATAGGGTTTTGCCCCATGCTGTCCCCCAAAACTCATTTTTTAAGTTATTTCATTCTTACTCCTCTCCTTCTACCACCACCAGCCTGACCACCCTTACCCCTAGAACACACATATAAATGCATGCATGTATACAAATATACACATACACACACGCACATATACACATACACACGCCCTTCCCCCTTCAAACTCTGCTCATAGTTATAAATTATGGAAATATTTCCTGACCTCTTTGATATGTCCTCCAAAAGAAAGGTCTCTCTGTTACAAAATCTCCTAGCACTGTATGTATTTACTTCATTAACACTTATCTTTATGATTTTACATGTATTTTTGGACCTTTTAGTTAATGCCCATCTTTCAATGAAAGTTGGAGTTGTGTATGTTTCTTCTCATCAATATTATTCACCCAACTTCTAGCGTGAAACCTGGATACAGTGGATACTGATCCATAAACATTGTTTAATGTTGATTCAATCAATGAATCACTCAAATCTCCCTTCCTTTATGACAGATAGGCAATCCCCCGGGCAACATTCAACGTTAAGGAGAAATAAAGGAAAAGAACATTTTTTGAGCTTAACCATTTTACAAGGATGGAGATAACTGCTTTGCATATTTTCATATCAGCAACTACCCAGTAAAGTAGGCATTCTGATTTCCTTTTTACAGCTGGAGAATCTCAGACTCACCTGGGCTTAGTAATTCACCCAAGGACACAAACCTAATAAGAGGCGGCAAGATGGTTATCTTGAAGTTTGGTGGGTTTTGTATTTTCTTAGGATTTTCTATAAAATTGTGGAGTCATGTTTACAGTAGCATTAAACCATATTTCCATAATTTGAATTTAGCATGATCTTATTTTAAAGCACAAAAAATACTTTGGAATATTGGCTCTAAAATTATAAAAAATGGAATATAACAAAAACCTGAAGTCATAAAATGAGCCAACATTTTGGCATTGAAAATTTAATGAGGTAATCATCTTACATTTAAATAATAATGCATATAGTTAGAATTATTAAGTATGTTTTCAGAACTTAAAATATGATTTCTAGAACCAAAATTTATTTTAGTACCATAATATGACTATATGTGTGTATAGCGACTATAAATGTGTTCATGATTCTTCCCTCTAAAACTCTGCCTCTAGCTCTGAAGACTCTTAACTAGGTAATTTGTTTTCTGCAAGCCTAAATTCTTTTCTGAGGTGTACGTCTGGGTTCAACAGCCTTTACACTTTTGCCCATTTGCAGAGATCAGCGTTTACTTTCACCAGATGCTTCTGCTGACCACACTCCTCATGGAGCTCCCAGGAAAAAGCAGAGACCGGTCATTTGATCACTGCCCAACCTGAAACCTCTGGCACTGCTTTCTCTCCATCAAGATAAGAGAGCTGGAGTCAGCAATAACTGTAAAAATGACTCTCGCTTGGTCTTCTTTACTCTTTCCAAGATTTTAAAACAACAAATAACTAGTATTTAATATTATGTGCCCAGCCCTCTAGGTACTGTGAATAAAGTAAAAAAAAATTAAAATATGATCAGTCCTTATCGTGGAAGGATTTTTGCTCTAAATGGCGAATACAGAAAAGATATACGTGGAATGATTCATCAAGTGAGAAATTGTGCAACAGGCTGTTACGGACTGAATTGTGTATACTCCAAGTTCATACACTGAAAGTCTTAACTTCTCATGACTATATTTGGAAATAAGGGCCTTATGGAGGTAATTAAGTTAACGTGAGGTCATTTTGGCAAGGCTTAATGCAACCTGACTGGCGTCCTTATAGGAAAAGGAGATTGGGACACAAACACACACAGGGAGAAGACAGCCATCTACAAGTCCAGGAGAGAGCTCCACGGAAACCAGCGCCAACCCTTTGATCTCAGATTTCCAGCCTTCAGAACAGTCAGAAAATACATTACTATCATCACGTTCCCAGTCCGTAGCACTTTGTTACGGAAGCTCCAGAAAATTATCACATGGACTCCATTAAAGAAGGATTTCAGGACAGGGATACGTGAGTATGTGTTGGAAGGCTCGAGGAAGGCTTTGTGCACGACGTAGAGTCTGAGTCGAACGGAAAGAGAAACTAAATGAAGCAAAGGCAGAGCGATGATGTTGCCATTGTGCAGAAAACTCAGCCAGGGAAGCACAGGGCAGAGGAAAGGATTTAGTCACTGGCAGCTGTCATTAAAACTTTTGAAACTTTGCAATTTGTTCATCTTACAAGTTAATGTATTTTTACTAATATATTTAATCACTTATATTGGGTAGATAATTTCAATTTATGGTAGAGTTAATGTATCATTATTAATAAGGCTATACAGACATCAATATGAACATACTATTTACCAGACCTGATTATATCTTGAAATCCATAGCCATACAAAAAACGAGGGCAAGAACAGGCAAAACGCCATTACAAATGTATTCTGTATGTTATTTTATGTGTACACAAGCAGCACGCGTAAAACATGAAATAAATTCAAATTCACTGGTATGTCTTTCATTTATCTAGATTATACACTTATTAGTAAAAGCTTTAAGGATTTTACTAAGCGAAGCTTATACACATATTCATCATCATATGTTGCCAAACCATTTAAGTATGCACTTTCCTAGTTAAACGAGTGAACGTTAAATATGAAAGATATTATTTTTAAAATGTTTAACCCTCTGTTAGAAATGAACTGACAGACTGAAAAAAGGCCCTCAACATTCTCCACATCTGTTTCCATTTGGGGTTTGCAGAAAAATACTTACAAGTTGCATTTATGTTAATATTTTCCAACTTGAGAATAGTGAGGCAGCTCAGAACCATAGGCTGTTCCTTTAACCAATAAGCAGGTGTGAATGAATATTTCATAAACGTTCCCTGTAATTAATCTTTTTGCTTGCTCAGCAACAATCCCACTCTAGCCAGCCCCCCAACTTCCACACTGTTAGTCCCCTCCCTTGGAGAAGCCAGGGGTGTTGGATCACCACCTGGATTGCTTACCGGTATCAGGAAGTGTGCTATTCTTTACTGTTCGCATGATTTTTTTTAATCTTTTAGTTTGTGTTTTCAAAAGCCATTTGTTCTACATCAGGCAGGTGCATTTTCATTCAGCATTTAAGAAGAGGAATACCAAAAGTACTTACCTAAAAAACAAAATACAAAGAAATAAAGATTAAAGCGCATTCCTAAGGATGCTTGATGACTTGCTAAAGGACCGAGGTGAAGATAAAAACACCTATAGCATCTCATGGCGCTGAACTTCATGGCAAATAACACAAGTAAAGCCAAGGAACACAACAAAAAAGATGCATGCTTCTCTAAAGGTTATAAAATGTGAATTTAAGAAATGAATAGAAGAAGCAATGCTCTGATTTTATTTTCTCTACCATTTCCTAAACAACTTACATTATCACAGACTCTATCCTAGGGAATCTAATTGATCACCTCTCTCTGTACTTTACCAGGTCTTGTTAACTGACTATAATAATACTTTTATCATTATAACCCGGAAGACTTTGATTCAAGACCTTACATGTCCTCTAAGTCAAAGCTTCAATGCTGTGTCTCCCAACAGCAGCATGAAGGGTGGAGATGGATATACCAGACAGTGGAAATTCTTGAGAGAAACCAAAGCTTTGTTAACTGTTATCTTCCTGACTATGAGCCCATGGACCACTTGAACCATGAGATATTGCAGTGTTGGCAGAAGAATCCACTTTCTGAGACTTTGGGGTGCTGTTAACACAGATGACATCAAAGCTAACACACATAGTTGGATGAGCATACAGCAGAGAAAAGCTGGGATATACAGTTTCTACACTGAGTTACATGTAGAAATGTGTGGCAAATGTCAGTTTTTGTGTGGAAATCATAAGTGGCAAATGTCAGTTTTTATGTGGAAATCGTAAGTGGCAAATGTCAGTTTTTATGTGGAAATCATAAGTGGCAAATGTCAGTTTTTTTTCTCAATGTGTCCGCTGAGTAGAGGTGTGAGGTCTTTGATCACAGAATGTCCCCACTACACAGGGAAGATAGGTCATGCACAGCTCTAGCGAGTGACAGTTTGGGAACAGGTAGAGAAGGCACAGGACGTACCAAGGGAAGAAGTTTGTTCACTCGCTCAGTTACCAAAATCCAAAGAAAGAGTTTCTTTGGAAGAAATAATTTTTTTCCCATTCCCTCCTTGACAGGCAAGATCCAAACAAGAGAAAGAGTCTCAAGAGGGAACGGGGCTGTGGGGAGAAGAGTAGAAGAGCTTCCTTTTACAAAGAGGAGAGACCACCCCTGGGGTGCTGGCAGAGACTTGTAGAGCTGCCTACTCTGCTGCACACTGAGCAAACCGATGCAGAAGACAAAAGCACAGAAAGCCATAGCTTCTCATCTGCAGTGCAGCACAATCCCCTGGCTGCTCTGTAAAGTCAGGGTATTCTCAGGGAGGTGAGCAGCAGCACCTATGGAGGTGAGACTTTGGAATTTCCATTTTTGAATAAGCATCCTTGGTAAATCTTAAGGAGCTAGATGGGCATCAGTCTGCACCTATTACTTTAGGAGCTATATTCTAGAAGGTATGGGTTTGTTCATCAGAGAGTATTTACTGTCTGAGGAGGCTGAGATACATCATTCTGTCAGAATTTAATGAAACATCAGGAACAGAGATAGGGAATGTGTCTTTCTCTCCATTATTTAATTCTTCCTCATCAAAAAGCTGCCAATAAGAAAAAAATAGTCTCACATAAAATGTAATTTTTTTTCTTTTTTAGAAAACGTGCTTTAAAGCAGAATTTATTTTTACAGGTGAAAAGCAGAATTTACATTTATTCATTTCTTCAGACAATGCAACCAGTGGAGCCAGCCCAAGGAAAAGTTCATGTGGTAAGCTCAAGAGTTATAGTAGTCAAAGATTTGCCCCTTGAACAACCCAGACCAAAAAGAATAAAAATTTTGAATGATTTCAAATATATATATTTTTTTGTTTGTTGATTTTATATTCTGTAACTTTACTACATTTATTTATTAGTTCTTTTTTTTTTATTGTTGGGGATTCATTGAGGGTACAATAAGCCAGGTTACACTGATTGCAATTGTTAGGTAAAGTCCCTCTTGCAATCATGTCTTGCCCCCATAAAGTGTGACACACACGAAGGCCCCACCCCCTCCCTCCGTCCCTCTTTCTGCTTGCCCCCCATAACCTTAATTGTCCTTAATTGTCCTCATATCAAAATTGAGTACATAGGATTCATGCTTCTCCATTCTTGTGATGCTTTACTAAGAGTAATGTCTTCCACTTCCATCCAGGTTAATACGAAGGATGTAAAGTCGCCATTTTTTTAATGGCTGAATAGTATTCCATGGTGTACATATACCACAGCTTGTTAATCCATTCCTGGGTTGGTGGGCATTTAAAATGTAATTTTTTAATCGCCTGTGCCGACTATCAATGGAGTTTATTTTTCCTACTCTACTTTTGATCTTTGTTAATAAAATGCATTCTGCACTCCCACTGATAGAGGGCACTATTTTCTTATTCATTCTGCTGCAGGTAGTTGATAGCAAACAAAACTCATAATAGCATCAGTGAATTAAGACAAGGAATACTTTGGAATATTGCAGAGAATGTAGTAAAATTTCTTTAGTGCAAACTCCCACGAACCTATGTTGACTAATTTCTAAAATATCTTGCCCTAAGATGCCGTCATTCTCATTAATACTGTCCAGCTAGCTTTTGAGCTATTTTTATCTGAATAATGCAAATTTAGAAATTGATTTATTCTGGTTCTTTCAGATTATGTTTTTGTTACATTCTAAAATCGCCTTGCTCTAGAAATTTAAATAAATTTATTTCACTTCCATGGTATTATGGCACATTTAAAAGGATGAAAAAGTACTTCATAAAACTGTATCAGTTAAGTGTAATCACAAAGTGATTTTATTTCCAGACTAAGGTGCTCCATTAAATAACATGTAACTTTAAGAAAGATTAGTCACAATATCAGTAAACTGTAACTGACCTCAACATTAATATTTATATTCATCAAAGGCTAAATAGAAATGCCTTTAGGTCTTGTAATTGTAGGTGAACATGTATTGCCACTTGAAAAAATTTTTCCCAATGTCTATGTTGGCAAATCAGCCTTCATTTTCCATTTTGCAGGTGAGAGGATTGTGAAGATTAAAATGAAGACGCTAACAGGGTTGGTCAGGAGCTGGAAGATTTGGGTGGGGGTTGGGAAAAAGATGGCCATGAGAACAATTTTTAAAACATCCTCTGTATCCTAGAGCACAAAAATGGAGTAAAGATGAAATATTAACTGACACAAGGCACAGAGCGCCACAAAGCTGCACAAATAGCTTTAAAGGCTTCTATAAATCCTACGGATCATCACAAGACTCAAGTCCCTCTACACCCCTTCAAATCAGATTATTCACTTCCTTTTCCCTTCCCAACTGCACAAGTGACAACAGCTACTAAAGGCATCATCTGAAAGGAAGAGAGTTAAAAAGGCCCGAAGAACAAAGAGCACCGCGCAGTTTGGCCCTCCTTGTGGCCTCTCTCTAGTTGCACGGCAAGGGTTGCCTCTTTACTGTCTTCCTTTTTAAGGTGCTAATATAATTTATCACAGCCTCAGGCCAACTAAAGCTCCAGAGCCAAACTTCCACAGGCATCTACTCTGTAATTAGGACAAATCTTTCATGGGGTAGAATCCTTTTATTTTTAAATTATGAAAAAAATGATAAAGTACGAAAAAAAGATAAAGAAGTGGCTCACGCCTGTAATCCTAGCACTCTGGGAGGCCGAGGTGGGTGGATTGCCTGGGCTCACAGGTTCGAGACCAGCCTGAGCCAGAGCAAGACCCCATCTCTAAAAATAGCTGGGAGTAGGCGGAGCCTGTGGCTCAAAGGAGTGGGGCGTGGGCCCCATATGCCGGAGGTGGCGGGTTCAAACCCAGCCTCTGCCAAAAACTGCAAAAAAAAAAATAGCTGGGAGCTGTGGTGGGTGCCTGTAATCCCAGCTACTTGGGAGGCTGAGGTAAGAGAATCATTTGTGCCTAAGAGTTGGAGGTTGCTGTGAGCTATGACGCCATGGCACTCTACTGAGGGTGACAAAGTGAGACTCTGTCTCCAAATCAAAAACAAACAAACAAAAAATAAAAAATAAAAATCTGTACTTGCTTTATTTTACATTAAAATGGTTTAGAAATATGTAACTAGGCTTATGACATAAATGCACATTCCAGAAGCAGGTCTGAGTATACGTGACAGCAGGGAGATAAGAAAACAGGAAAAAAGAAGGGAAGGGGTAATTTTTTTTTTTCAAAAAGAGAAATTACATATATTACTATTATCATATACTGTTTTTGAAAGCACGACATTTTATTAGGATTTAATTAACTATACACTGTTTGAGTGTAGGCAGTTAAAACATAAAGAATAAGTAAATATGAATCTGAAGTAAACATGCCTGTTTACCAAGTGTACAATACCATCTTCTTGTTTAAAATCCTACCAGTATATACAGGCCTATCTGGAAGCCAAGTCTGGACAGTGTTCTTCATATGCAAAAGCCAATGTTGTGCTAGACACAGGATAGGAGGGAAAGTTGAAAGTTCAAAAGAGAGACATGCCTCATTCAACTCAGCTCCTACAAAAATGGTTTCCATTGTTCTCATAATCATAAATCACTTCCCCACAGGCAGCAACCCATTTCACTTGCTGACAATGCTCTTGAACAACCTGCCTGACAAGAAGCTTTTTCGTTATCTTTCTCTTGTTTTTTTTTTTTTTTTTTTTGCAGTTTTTGGCCAGGGCCGGGTTTGAACCCACCACCTCCGGTATATGGGTCTGGCGCCCTACTCCTTTGAGCCACAGGCGCCGCCCTCATTATCTTTCAAAGACATCCTATCTATGTCTCTCCTCTCCTGCAAACACATGAATATAACCTTTCCATCACCTTGACTTTTAATTTCCCCTTCAAAATAGGGATTTTATAAATTGATTTGACAGATCATCCAAGTCTCTCAGCACTCATTATTCATAAAAATTGCCTTTCAATATACTTGGAAATTAAGATTGTAAACCAGTTCTATATTACCACACTAATGCCTACCTACAACTATGTTAACCACAGCTGGCTAGACATACTAGGTCCAATTGAAGGGCTAATATGCCACAAAAGAATTCAAAAGTTACTTTAGATTGGATATCACTTGTTAGAAGCTTAAAAAAAAAAAACAAAAAAACAGAACCACTAGAAATGTTCTCAACATAGGAGGAAAGTGAGGGCTAAAAGCAGATTTTATTAATAGGTAAAGGGTTACTTTCTTACATGAGAAGCTCTCATCAGATACTGTAAATAGGTAAAAGGTTAAGTTAGTAAAAAAGCCATAGATTTTACAGTCAGAGGGTTCATGTCCCGTAATGTAGTTAGACCGAGTTTCTCTCTCTCACACACACACACATACACACACACAAGGAAATATAGAAAGAAATGGTGACCGAGGCTTGGTGCCTGTAGCTCAGCAGCTAGGGCACCAGCCATATACACTGAAGCTGGTGGGTTCGCACCCAGCCCAGGCCTGCCAAACAAAAATGACAACTACAACCAAAACATAGCCAGGCCTTCTGGTGGATGCCTGTAGTCCCAGCTACTTGGGAGGCTGAGGCAAGAGAATTGCTTAAGCCCAAGAGTTGGAGGTTGCTGTGAGTTGTGACACCACAGCACTGTACCCAAGGCAACAGCTTGAGACTCTGTCTCAAAAAAACTAAAAAATAAATAAATTAGGGCGGCGCCTGTGGCTCAGTGAGTAGGTTGCCGGCCCCACATGCCGAGGGTGGCGGGTTCGGACCCAGCCCTGGCCAAACTGCAACAGAAAAATAGCCGGGTGTTGTGGTGGGCACCTGTAGTCCCAGCTGCTTGGGAGGCTGAGGCAAGAGAATCGCGTAAGCCCAAGAGTTAGAGGTTGCTGTGAGCCGTGTGACGCCACGGCACTCTACCCGAGGGCGGTACGGTGAGACTCTCACCGTACCGCCCTCGAATAAATAAATAAATAAATTAAAAAAAAAAAATGATGACCAAGAAGAAAGCACGGAACACATTACACACTGAGTGAAACACTGTTCTGGGTCTTTTCTTTTTCCTTTTTTTTTTGGCAGTTTTTGGCCAGGGCTGGGTTCGAGCCCACCACCTCCAGCATATGGGGCCGGCACCCTACTCCTTGAGCCACAGGCGCCACCCAGGGTCTTTTCTTTTCTCACATGAACCAACTCAGTAAGCCTAATAATTCTCACAGCTTCAACTATACTAACACCTCTCAAATATATAGTTGCAATGTTAATTTCCAATCAAACCTGCAAATCTTTACTTCTTAATTTTCAGTGGCCAGGGAGACACATCATATAATTATCATATTCTTTTAATAATATATATAATAATATATAATTTTTGAATGATCACTTATACATTAATAATTATATTAAAAGCTCACAGTTTTTAATTGATATTTAGATTGCAATCAATGCCAAACCACTCCATACAATCCACCAGCGAGACCTTTCCTTCCTGTAAGAAAAAATGGTCAAGAAGACTTGGTCAAGAATTCTCATTTATTTTGCAAGGAGAAGAATTTTTGCTTGTTACAGCAACCTTCTCTAAACGCCTTGGTGTACTTCTGCTTCAACAATAACAGCTCTGTACCAGTGATTTTCAATATCCAGATTTCCAGATGTTATTATTCCTGACATTGAATCTGCATTTATTTCAAATGTGTTTAAGAAATCCGTGAAGCTCGAGCTCATCTAACCTGTCATCAGCATTCTTCATCACCCTCAAGCGATTGGTCAGGCTGAAAGAACGACGCAGACCGCTAAGGATGCCCTGAAGTAAACTGTTAGAAGAAAATGACTGAGGAAATTTGCCAGGCTTCCCATCACTCAGCGTGTCACTCCACGTGGGACAACAGGAGTCAGTTCTACTGAAAACAAAAAGGGAGCAACATTGCAATTGTTCCTTTGACAGTTCCTATATACGCTTAGCTTAGAATTGATAGACAAGCCAGGATGTATTCTGGGGATCGTATTCATTGTTAACTCGTTTTCCTGTAGGGACTGGTCTTGACTAAGAATTTTCAATGGCTGGGCTCAGTGGCTCATACCTGTAATCCTAGCACGTGAGAGGCCGAGACAGGTGGATTGCCTAAGCTCATGGACCAGCCTGAACAAGAGAGAGACCCCATCTCAAAAAAACAGTGGGCGTTTTGGCAGGCACCTGTAGTCCCAACTACTTGGGAGGCTGAGGCAAGAGAATCTCTTAAGCCCGAGAGTTTGAGGTTGCTTGTGAGCTGTGACGCCATCGTACTCTACTGAGGGTGACAGAGAGAGACTCTGTCTCAAAAAAAAAAAAAAAAAAGTTCATCATATGCTATTGTGTTCCTGCTTATTTTAAGTTCAGGTATATTGTTTCACATAGTTAACTGGGGCATTTTTTTCCACCAAAAATATGACTTAGGCCCTATTTTCCTGATTAATATCAACTAAATCTCTAAAATGTTAGGAGAATTTGGAGGGGAGTTCAGAAAAGAATGACAGTGAGCCAGGCACGGTGGCTCCCTCCTGTAACTCTCACTGTCTGGGAGGCCGAGGCAGGGAGATCGCCTGAGCTCACAAGTTCCAGACCAGTCTGAGCAAGAGTGAGACCCTGTCTCAAAAAAAACAGCTGGGTATTGTGGCAGGTGGCTATAGTCCCAGCTACTTGGGAGGCTGAGGTAAGAGAATTGCTTGAGCCCAAGAGTTTGAGGTTGCTGTGAGCTGTGATGCCACAATACTCTATTGAGGGTGACAAAGTAAGACTCAGTCTCAAAAAAAAAAAAAAAGAAAAAAGAAAAGTGCCAATGTTTACTCAATAGTCCAAGCTCTCCTCTTTCTGGGCACCTGCAGAATTGCTCTAACTCTCTCCTTGATTACAAGCATGGCCATGTGATTGACTTTAACCAATGAATTTGAGCAAAAGTGATATGTGTCACTTCTGGGTGAAGGCTGAGGCAATGTGTGACTGATTATTTTATTTTTCCCTGCTGAGGAAGCCTGGGTTGAGGTAGAACATCAACCACCCTGAGTCCCAGATTGACTACAAGAAGCAGAGCCTCTTGCCAATCCATCTGGGATATGCAGGAAGAGATCAAGAAATAAACTATTGTCTTCTCCAGCCATTGAATTTTGGATCACTGCAGAAACTCCTAGCCTTTCCTGAATTATACGATGAGTAACAAAAAATGATAAAATATTAATAACTGAAGCCACAAAAAGGTTTTTGCAAAAAGTCAATTATGTGCAATACTTATTAAGTTCAAAAATGAAAAATGAGGAAAGGCTGACTTAATTACTATCTTCAAATATAGAAACAGGGGTAGTTTGGCTGTTTTTTCTACCCACCAGAAAGGTGTATACCATTTTCCAACTTACAAAGAAATCTGACAAGAGGAAAGCTAACTCGAACCAAGATAATTTAAGATTGGAAGTAAAAAAAAATAAAAGAATATTCAGGTCATGGAGGAAGAGGATGAAATCTAAGAAAGGGTAATGGATAAAGGTTGTATAGTCTCCTTCCCTAGAAAACTATAATAAGAGACATATCTCCTCACTCCCAGATTGTTTCTATTGCTGAATGTTGGAACTGTAGAATTTAGAATAAGAACTTTAAGGCTGGGCGGCGCCTGTGGCTCAAGGGGTAGGGCGCCGGTCCCATATGCCGGAGGTGGCGGGTTCAAACCCAGCCCCGGCCAAAAAACAAAAAAAAAAAAAAAAAAGAACTTTAAGGCTGAGCGATTCCTAGAGGATTTTGTGAATTAGCTGATGGGGGGTCTATGAACTAACTAAGCCAATAGCTACGTTATTCCTTCTGTGGGCACCTTTTAAAGAAGGACTATAACTTCATTCAGATTCTCAAAGGAGTCTCTAAGCACACATAAGGTTAAGGGTCATGGTTAGATGTTAGGTCCACATAACAGAGAATTATAATGCATTATTTCAGTTTTCTTTTACAATTCTCATGGGATGGCAAATCTATAACTTTATTTTCACCCTCAAATCAATGTAGGGCATGGCAAGAATTTTTACTTCTGCCACCTTAAGGTACAAATTAGCTTTACAAAGTAGGAACCATAACTTGAATTCTAACTTACAGGTTAATTAGCGTTGACTTCAAAGGATTTAGAGAAATTATCTTAGAGAGGATGGGGGCTCTCAGTTTGCTACTCTATCCTTAAGGTCTACTCTTGTCTTCTTCTTTCCAAAGAAAAGCTGATGTACCTCCTACCTAGTATTGTTATTTTATTTTACTTCATTTTATTATTTTTATTTTATTTTATATTTTAGAGACTGGCTGTCATTCTTGCTCTATCTGGTCTTGAACTCCTGAGCTCAAGCACTCCACCAGCTTCAGCCTCCCAAAGTGCTAGGACTATAAGTTGTGAGCCACTCCACCTGGCTCACAATGCTTTTTTTAGACCATCAGAACTTAGGCTCTCCAGACTCAGTTGCTGTAGTGCTCAGGCTTCCTGACTGCAGCATGCCCCAACATCTCCAAACTCCCAGAACATTCCTACTGACCATTCAAGCTCAAAAAGAAATTGAGGGCAGGCTTGCCTTTTAAAAAATAGTCTTTTGCTCACATTTATGGTTGCTTCCATTTTGTTATTAAGACCATGCAAAAGAAAGTTATACAATGAATGTATAAAGAACCCAACTAATGTATCCAAAAACTTGGCCAAGTGTGTCACTAAAGACACAAAGCAAAGTTTTTAAAGGATGTTTAAATTGAGCATAGTTTAGGGAAAGAATGAAAAGCAAGAGTTTCTTCCCATCAATTTATTTTTCCTTCCTTCCTCCATTTTATGAAGAAAATGATGACAATAAAATTTTTTTTTTTTTTTTGTAGAGACAGAGTTTCACTTTATGGCCCTCGGTAGAGTGCCGTGGCGTCACACAGTTCACAGCAACCTCCAACTCCTGGGCTTAGGCGATTCTCCTGCCTCAGCCTCCCGAGTAGCTGGGACTACAGGTGCCCGTCACAACGCCCGGCATATGGGGCCGGTGCCCTGCTCCCTGAGCCACAGGCGCCGCCCAATAAAATTTAACTAAGTTCTGCTTCTAGCTACAATGAATTAACTTATGGAAATGCTACACTTCTACCAAGAAAACAAATAGTTAGAAAACAAAACAAAGTCCAAACCTAATCTGATGGGATGGGGCAGGTGGTAACTGGAATATGGCACCAGGGTCTTTGGGGAGAATTGGTAATGTTCTGTGTCTTACATAAATAAGTTAATTTTGCAAAAATTCATCATCTCTATACTTGTCCTATGGGTATAGCTTTTCTTTATGTAGGTTACATTGAAATAATACATTTATCTTTAAAAGATTCTCCCTGATTCTCCCTTGGTCTATGCCTGGAAATACATTTGCAAAATGTAAGCATATGTACATTTTCTCTGCGAATCTTAACTATTAGACATTCTACTGAATGTGTTCAAATTTACTGCCACTGATATTATTCTTTTCTGGAAGTTTTACATAAGCTCTAGTCAGAGATGGGGTCCTCTGGTAAGTTCTTAATCAACATGATCTTGCACAATGCAACCCACTTGGTACTGCATTAACCCTGAACATGGCTTTTGGTTATAGACTTTGGAAAACTGCATTGCATGCGGCCAAATGCTCATCTCCTCCTATTCCTGTGACCCATTTCATCAGGTTCGTGATGGGAGAAAGAAGGACATTTTCTAATCTATCCAGCTATAGTTACAAAATAAATGATTCTGCACTATATTTTAAGTAGACAAACTTTGAATTATTGCTTGGATACGACACTTCTTAACAGCATTATCACTAACAATAAATCATTTTAGAAGGCAATTGAATTAAATCTCATAAATTTCAACATTTCATAGACAACTATTCAAAGATAATAGTAACTCATGAAATTATCAAAATTCAAATTCAAGAATTTGAATTTCTATGCTCAATTGACAGAATATTTTAAGACAACGCAGAAACCACCTACAGAAAATTAAAATGAGAATATTAATTCTCCGTCAGAAAAAAAAGAACTTGATATTTAAAGTGGAAAAAGGATTTCTATAACTTTTAATTTCACTGATTGAGCAGCAGTAGCTATTAAATCGCTTTTATTCTTGTAAAACAATGAATTCATTTATTCTTGAGCAAAACAAAGGGATATGTAATTATGAGTTATAAAGTACTGAGGACCTCTTTGTAAGAAATATGCTCACTTATATATTCCATAAAATAAATTAATGAAGACTAAAGTGAAAGTTTATATATAATAATTCAATAAGATGAAAAGGAATACATTGGTTAGGTTCAGTTAACAAACTCTTAGAGACTTTAAAAATACTGCCTTCAGCAGATAACACTTAGTAATTATGATCCCATAAGAATATTTATACCTCATTCTTTCAAGCATTGAAAATTTTTATCAGAAAATTATCTAATTATAATAGAAATGGTAACAATCTGTATAAGCACAGATTTGAGGCATACAGCAACATTACTTTTTTGAGATAGATTAAAAACATCTAGCCTAAATTTAAAAATAAGACTGTGGTGGGAATGTTGAAATTATCTAAAAGAACAATCTGTTTTTAAGAAATTCTGAAGTGTCTGTTTATATGTGAAAAATGGATGTGCTAAATATAAAACATTGGATCTTCTTCTTAAATTGGGTGCAGAAAGATTTTCTTATTTGTCAATACTTTAAATATTTAAATTGGTTTACTAAATGTTCAAGACACTGTTAGAAAACAGTTCAATAGTGACGTACTATAGAGACTAAAAGCCATGACTTATTTATATGTAGGCATATGTGCATCAATTTCAATTAAAATCTATGACAGTTATAGAATTCATTTTTTTGTTTAGAAGGATTAAAATAACAGGATTGTTTAAGTATGTTACTAAAAAAAATATAAAATTCAAAACTATCTATTTGACTTCATTAGTTAACTGGGTTTTTTTCTGAGCCATATTCAACTACCAAAGTAGTACTTAACATATAATCTGCTCCTATCAATGGATTTTTTTTTAGACTTTTAGTGAACAAATTACATTTTATTAACAGTAATAAGTATCTTAAAACATAAGATGCTTACGTTCAGTAAGGGTCAATGATGTGCATGATTGCTTGCTCAGTCTAACTTCAGTTATTTTTTAATGACTGTTCCTCTTAGATGATGATGAAGCTTCTCATAAAATATGACAGCAAAGAATTGTTAAAATGGCCAAAAGTATTCAATGCAGAAGACAAAACCATGAATTCAGAATTGTTGGTGATCATTTAGACACTAGTTACTTATTAAAATTAACTGAGGAGCTTCTTAATAATGCCCAGGCCCTATGCTCAGAGATCATTCTGATTCACTTGACCTGGAGTTTCCAGAACTTTTGCATTATTTATAATGTACCCCAGATCATTCCAAAGCACTCATTTGAATGATTTGAGACCAATGCCATAACAACCCTTAAGCGATACAGCATTAAGTCATGGTCTGCCATTACTATTAAGTCATGGTCTGCCCTTACTATCCATGGCTAGACCTAAACACTACCAGATATATAACCAACTACATTTTAGACTAGTTACCTTTTATCTCTCCTCAGAGGAAAGAAAGGGAAATAATATATATTTTCTTTTGTCTTTTTATTTTTTGAAACCAAGTCTCACTCTGTCACCTCAGGTGGAATGCAGTGGCATCATCGTAGCTCACTGCAACTTCAAACTCGGCTAGTACTACAAACACCCGCCACCATACCTGGCTAATTTTCCCATTTTTAGTAGAAATGAGGGTGTCGCTCTTGCTCAAGCTAATCTTGAACTCCTGAGTTCAAGCAATCCTCCCGTGACAGCTTTCTAGAGTGCTAGGATTACAAGCATGGGTTATATATTTTCTCTTTTATTTTTAACTCTTCCAATCTTGATGAAAATTTTCCAAGTTTCCCATTTACATTTTTGCCTTAAGTTAACATCTTAAACCATGGGCTCATGATCAATGGGAAGGTTGTACAATGAATTTAATAGATTGTGACCAACTTTAAAACTAACAGAAGAGAATACACTGGAGACTGTCACATGGAGTAAGAGTAAGTAGGATTTTGTGAAATTATCGTCTCGGTTAAATACATGTGTGTGTGTGAATAGATATGTTGAGTAGTATAATAACTTCTGCCATAGATTTTGTGTTCTCAGCCATTTCCAGCTATTTATCCTGCTTATCCTTTTGTACTGTCAGAACAGTGAAAAACTTCCATAATGTATGAAAAGTAAAAGTTTATCCAGTCATAATTTTAATTGAAATAGTACTGAAGTCATAAAAAATCTCATAAGCATGATATATATCCTGTAAATGTGATTGGTGAGGGAAAGATATATAAATTAACTTCTAATTTCTCCTGCTAAGGATTTTATTGCATCTTTTTCTAAATATTTTTACTAATGTCACACAGATTGGTCTTCCTACTTATAAGAGACGTTTCGGAGGTCTTCCTTTTTAATTCTTTTTTCTCAATACTTAAAAATTTTTATAGGTTTGAACACTTCAATAACTTCATTAAAAGAGAAATTCTCCAACACTTTTGTTCATGAACATTCTCGGACTCCAAAGCCTATGATCTTTTTTATTCAAACTATTTGGTGAGAGTTTTTAGTTTGCAAAGTTATCAAAATGGATGGATTTACATAAAAGAAAATGATGGCTTTCCTCTCAATATTATTGTCCAGTCACATGAAAAGCAGGTCTTTTTCTTTGAAAAGTTGTTCTTTCAAGAAGGCTGTATAATGTAGCAATGGAGAAAATGCTCCTACACACTCCCTGGTTGATCTAAGATTTAATAAAAACATTCCCAATGTCGCAGATTACCTTCCTTATCTTATTTCCCACCTTTGCCACCCAAGACCCAGGTTCTGGCCCAGTTCAGGCTACTCAGGGATGCTTCTACTTCTCATGATGGACATCACAGCCACATCATCATGGTATGTGGCCACACTGGACCACTGAGATTCAGCGACAAAGGTCAAGGGATCCAACATACCAGGATAGGAGTACTCAGCGAAGCTAAGCATTCTTTTCTGCATATTTTATCATTTTATTTTAATTACTTTGTAACCATCCAATAAATCTTTTTCCTGCAGCTAATTGTAATAGGTTTCTACTTATGCATTTGCTTATTGAGCACTAACTGTATGCCAGACTGGTGATAATAATTAACATGGCGGCATAGTCCCTGCCTTTGTGGAATCTAATCCCCTTCAACCAAACTTGCCCCATTTAAAATTTAGGTTATTATTTTTCCTTGAAATAGACTTGAGGTCAAAGCTCCTTCAGCTTAAATGTTTGCAGAGTACCCAGAGCAGCAGTGATCAGGGCAGCCCAATGCACAAGATCTCAAGGATCACTCACAAAGCAGAATGTTCCTGAAGGTTCTTCTTCTACAGTTCTAGCACAGGTCCCCAAAATGCTGAGGACAAAACAATAGCTGGGGATGGGGAATAATCCTACACCTTGGAGTTGCTAGACCATCTTGTAGGACTTGTAATATGGCAGCTCTTCTGACCTTTAGCTGACGTCCCATAGGCAGCTTTAAAAAGAGATCAGAGAGAGTAATAAAGGAGAGACAGAAAACCCAAGAACAGATTTATTTTGAGAGTGTTTTTGGGAATTAAATCAAGTCATTAGGTCTTTCTTACCTATTTATTGGATTTCAATGACCATGGAGAGAAAGACAAATGTTTTTGATTGTGTTCTATGAGTCTGATTTGTTCAACAAGGCAATTACACTTTTTAATAGATTAAGAAGTAATAGAATGCAATCCACAAAAAAAAGAAAGAAAGAAAGAAAGAAAAGCAAAGCAAGAAAGAAAAAAGAGAGAAGTATGAATCAGGAAGTCACCATCTAGCTGTGTGTCTTTGAATATATCATTGGCCTCTCTTTGACTTGGTTACTTCATCTCCTAAATGGAAATAGAATTAGGCCAATGGAATCATTCAAGTAGAGTTCTCCATAGTTTCAGGCTTCTCTTCTCTGCTCTGTGATGCATCTGAGTGATAGTAAGGAAGGAATGTCCCAAGGACACAATTTTAAAATCCCTAAACTTTGAGTCCTTGAGCAGCTTCTATGGTTTCTCCCAAAATTAAGATACTATTTGACTTTCTTTCCTTCCTTCCTTCCTTCCTTCCTTCCTTCCTTCCTTCCTTCCTTCCTTCCTTCCTTCCCTCCCTCCCTCCCTTCCTTCCTTCCCAAGAAGCTATAAGACATGACATTTCTTAAAAACAAAGCACTTTGGTCAGTTTGGTATTCCCCTCATTGTCACTATTAAACACATTCTCTGTGTTGAAACCATTCCTCATCTGGCAGCATAATTTTCTTGTTATGTCCCTCATGCCTACAAAACCCATTTCTTCAAAGGAAAACGCAAACACCAAAGGACAAAAATTCAACTCTCATGTTTTAAGTCCATAAATCTACTCTCCTGCATTCCGTTAATACTTTCACTTTGTCAACTAACAAAAGGACAGACATTCTCCAATAGTTGAACTTGAGGCTTCTTGTATTCTAGAGCATAACATATTTTAATTTCTTAAAAAACATATTTTTGTAAAGTTGCTTTAGTTAAATGAGTGATGATGTGTTCATTGAAACATGCTGTTTAACCACTGTCGACAAGTGGGTCTCTTCTTTCTAGGCAGAGAGGCATTATTCTTAAACATATTCCCTTTAAAATAACCTTCTTCTACAGTGGTAAGTGCTAAAGGAAATCATTATGCAATGCCATTTCAGACATCCAGAAAAAAATCATCCATGTAGTAATAAATGAATATTCAAGATTTTGTTTAAATAATTTATCACTATAAGTCAAAGAAACAAAAGGAAAAAAAAGCAATTCTCTCTTGTTTTCTTGGAAAGATATCCACAGTGCTTATTGTGATGACTTAGGAAAGAAGAAGTATTTTTGGAATGGTGTATACATCATTATCATAACAGGCAAAAGTTTTTGACTCTTGTTTAATGGTCAACAGTAGCAGGATATTCCTAATCACAGATTACATTTTTATGCTCCTTGATAATAACATCCTTTTTCCTATGTCCTATTCATATGGGAATTCACTGTTTTACATACGAATAAATATACATGGCGTGATTAATTTTATGTGCCAACTTGACTGGGTCACTGGATGCCCAGATATTTAGTGAAACATTCTGGGTAGGCCTATGAGTATATTTTTGAGAATATTAACATTTCAATTGGTAGGTTGAGTAAACATAACTGTTCTCCAAAATTTTAGTGGAAACTTAAGACTCCCCATAAGAAGAGACTTTTCCTACCTGACTGAGCTGGGATCTAGGTTTTTTTCTTGCCTTCAGACTTGAATTGAAACTTCTGTTCTTGTTGGGTATCAAGCCTGCCAGCTTTTGAGTTGGAATTTATACTTACATCTCTCCTATGTCTCCAGTTGATTGACAACAGATCTTAGGACTTCTCAGCCTCCATAATTGTGTGAGCAAATTCTTTAAAATAAGTCTCTTTTTATGTATACCTACATTGTGCTGATTCTGTTCTCTATAGACGCTGACTAATACAAATAGAAATAAATTTTAAATCTTTAAACAAGAAAATATGTGAGCATCTCACATACATAAACTTTAGCCCATCGCTTTCTCTGGGGTTCTGTTGAAAAAGAATCTATGAACTTTAAAATCTTTTCCTATGACAAGGACCTTCCTAAGGTAAACAGATCAGCATTTTTCTTATGATTTAATTATTATTATTATTATTATTATTATTATTTGGTATGTTTCTCTAGAAACTACTAGCAGAATTCTTCTAGCATTGCTGTTATCAAGGTAATCTCCCTGCCCTTGCTCCTTTGTTTCAAGTGGCTCCCTACAACCAGGGACTGGGATCGTGGTAGAGGTGCAGGAGAGCATGAGGAGTCTCCGAATGGTACCAAAATGACCACACATAAAGCTTATCTGCATATATGATCTACTAAGGCTGGGTGTCTGGCATAGTGACCTCTACCCACATGGAACTCAGGATGCCAGTTCCTTTTAAGGGATGCTATTTAATGGTCACTCCCTTTATGTCTAAAGCTGATTCTTACACTTCCAGAAAGAAGCATATCCTCTTCTTCTATATTAAAGCCAATCTTAATGATCATTAAGGAGGTGGGCAAATGTCAGTAGCATAAACACTGAAACTGAACCAATGCAATGACGGTTATTATGATGTCTGTTCAAGGGACAAGATAACTACATTTTAATAGGACACAATTTATTGGAGACAGTATGGTTTTCACTCGGGCTTTGTCCCCTGGAGTACCCACACTTCACAGGTCCTCTGGTTATGCTAATTCCCCAACACCATCCACCACTGAGACCCCAACTATGTAAAACATCTCCAGAATTTCAGCAGGATCCAGGCTTCCCCATGAGAGGCACGTCCTTAGAAAGCAAGTCAAAACTATAACTGTCTGGGGACTTGCAAACCAACCCAAATGTTTTCATCTCAATACCAGTGCTAACTGGTGAGTTAGTATCTGATGAATAATGCTTATGTATTCATGTTCAACATGTAACAGACTGTAGCTGTCTAGAGTCAACCACTTGGAATATCTTTATCTTTCCAAGTTGGCCCTGCATATGTCATATCTTTATGCATACTTGACTTCCCATCATTCAAGACTCTGTGACTCTGGAGTCCTGTACTTTGAGAAATTCTAGGTAACCTTAGAGCAATCAGAGCCCCCACTGAGACACTATGTAGGGTCAGATCCTCTTTCCTGATTTTCCATGCCCTCCTCATCTTCGTTCCAGAACAAATGAAGCAGACATACTAATGATGGCCGGGCCCCTTCCTTCCTCCCATCCTCCACCACTGGCAATAGCAAACCTCATTCTTGTGATACTAATTTTAATGTAACTATATTTTAATATTATTACATTTAATCTCACTGTACTTCTAAGATGAGGTAACAGATACATGTACACTAGAAAGAGCAGACTACAAGTTAGTAGCCTGTAGTTTAAGCCTCAATTCTATAATTTGCTTGGCTCTGATGAAACCACTTAGTCATTCGTTTCACATTTTTTCATCTGTGAAATGTAACTTGAATTTCTCTGTGAGTTCTAAAATGCTCTGATTCAATGATTCATCAACCACCACTTGACAACCAGTAATATCTACCATATGCATGCAACTCAAACTAGTAAACCAGCTAGTTAAGCAATCACCATGGCAAAATCAGCTCTGGTTTGGGGTCCCTTTTTAAAAAAATTCTAAGAAACCTCAGTATCTCCTAGGGAAGACTAGGAGATAACAGATCACAGAGACAACAGAGATAAAAGCAAATTATATTATGGTATCATCTGGCGATATCTGCTAGGTTTTGATTACTCACCTAGCTACTGGCATAATGGCTCAGAGAAGACACAGTAGTCACTTGTTATTGGATTGAGGGATAAATAATAAGATGAATATTCCCTCATCTATTAGTATTCAGGAAGCTAAGGAATGTCTACATGGTGCATCCAGTGCTTTGTGCAATATCAGCCATCTGGGCTTTATTTTTACTATATGCCATTGTTATTTATTAAAGAGTAGAAATGATTAACACAGAGACAGCTGGCCCTGCTTATATACCCACACTGCAAGTTTTATAAAAAGACATACCCAGGAAATTAAAATTCATATCTGGACATAAAAGTCTGGATTAAATTTTCTCTTTTTTTTAAATTCAAGTCTCTGCCATAAAGAATTTACAAAATAACCTCTCTTCTCAAGAATGATACTTTGAAGAAAGACTTCTACCAAATTCAGTGGTTACTGTTTTTAGATTGATTACATTGATAAATATATTTATTGTATAACTATATGCAATGTTAGGATGGAATAGTTTTTCTAGAAGAAATGTCCAAGAAGATAGTTACTAATTGCTTTCATTTTGTGTAAGATCAGAGCCAACACTGTCAGAAAATGATTAACACTCAGACATTCTCACTACTGTCAAAATACTGCACAGAGAGACAGAAAGCAGGATTGCCTCAGGCATTCCCCGCTCCCTGACGTCAATTCAGATCAAATTCAGATAACTTGCTATGCCAGCTGCTTGATTCTTCCATTCTCTGAAAATCTATTCTCTTTAAAATGAGGTTGCTATCTAAATACCATCAAAGCTACTTTGAAATATTGGGGAAAGGGTTTAAAGCTCTTTTGGAATGTTTTTTACCACCCTACAGCAGCAAGCCTGTAGAAAATGATCAACTCTTTCTGATTGCCTTCAACTGTCATCACTATATGGATAGAAAATATTTTTTCAGGACTTTATAGTTTGACATAGAGAGAAAGGCAATCTGCAGTCTGTTCAAATTTAGCTCATATAGGTTCATGGGTATCATTTGGTTGCAGTCTGTGTAATGCATGTGGCCCCACCGGGGTTCTGAAAACAGTGTTGCCTAGGAAACCATACTGTTTGATTCATTCACTCCCCACCTCCCACCTCCCATCCCCATCTTCCCCAGTCTTTATGCAGCTATCTCGAATCACAATAGACTTTCCCCAGTTGCTTTTCAGAAATAAAATAGGGCTTTCAAATATTTAAATATCACTTTCATTATTTCTCCTCTAATGCACTTTTCATCTTAGTTATTATAGGTGATTTTCTGTGTCATCTTGTATTAATTCTTTACAAATTAAAAATAATAGGTAATACATAGTTCTTAGCATGTGTCCTACCGCTTGCTTTATACATATGTATTATTTCAGTTAATGCTCATGATATCCTTAGGAAATAGATATTATTATTATCACCATTTCATACATGAAGAAATATAAGCTCATAGCTGTTAAATGAATTGCCCAGTGCCATACCATTTGCAAATGGTATAAGCTGACCATGTATTCAGATTAAAATGTTCATGTCTTAACCATTAAGATGTACTGCATCCCCTTTTGAGCTTAAAAAGTACACAAGAGAAATGGCCAATGAACCTTTAAAGCATTAAGTACCCAACGCCTATGTGATTGACTGAAAATAATAGATTATAAGTAAACATTTATTATAGGTCAATACTTGACATGCTTGTATTATAGTGGGAAATAAAATGAAAATAATAAAATATGTGCTCCTTGCGCCGAGAACTTAATTTTATAAATATAAAGTAGAACCTCCATAGTTGACCACCTCCCTACATTGACTACCTCGTTAAGGTGACTAATTTTCATAGATCAGATCACTAAAGTAGGCCTAGTTCCTTATGTTCACCACCTCTGTATGTTGACGAATTTGTTACAATCCCTTGGTGGTCAACTCAAAGAGATTCCACTGTTATTTTATTTTGTAAAAATAAGAAATACTCTGGGCGGTGCCTGTGGCTCAAAGGGGTAGGGCGCCGGCCCCATATGTTGGAGGTGGTGGGTTCAAACCCAGCCCTGGCCAAAAACTGCAAAAAAAAGAGAAAGAAATACTCCTTCTTGTTTTAGTTTCTGACCCCAAGAGCTACCTAATCCAAGAATGCTAAGAGGAAGAAGTAAGATAACTGGATTATAAATCCAACATTTAAAATTTTAAGATTTTTTATTTTTAGTACTTGAGATTGAAAGTAAAGCAAACAAGCAAAATCCTAGTCAGTATGGAAATAGGGAGAAAAACCTTCTTTCCTGATAATAAAAAGCTATATACCTAATAAGATATAAAAGATATAGCAATATGCTCCTTTGGAACAAGAAATGCTTCATTGGAAGATGTTTTCACTGTCCTTGGAAAGGTGAGCAGAACTTCTGCTGGCAGTGAAGGGGTCGAGGGGAGAGGAATTTCAAGCTAATAGTGCATTAATTACAGAGAAATGGAAATGGGTAAAAAAAATAATCCCTTGAAATTTTCATTTGTGCTCAGTTAAGCAGAGACTAACAGGAAATGAGTAAGTGAGACTAGAAGATGCAGACCTAAAGTTAAGAGCTAGGAAGGCTCAGAGCCCCCTCCCAGGCAGGACTTGCTAAGTGACCTTGGATAAGCTACTTACATTTAACTTCCTCATGAGTAAAATGAGCATCTCAACCATAACATTTTCCTAGTTGGTTTTTGACCTATTTAATTATGCACATTGTTATTCCAGAAAGGGTTTAAACTGCTTTACAAGGACACACAAGCTAAAGTAACTTTAACAAAAAGTTATCAGGAAGGAGAAGAACACGAAATAGCACCAGAACTGAGGCACATCAGGAAGACATTCCTTGGCTGTGCACTTGACACTAAGCTTTAGAGTAATCACTGAACAAGTATAACCTGATGAGTTGCACAACCAAGAGAAGAAACTCTTGTCTCCTAGCATTGGAAGGAGCAAGTGAGACTCTGCATGTGACAAATGTGAATGTCCTTTTCACTCCCCTATGCAATAGGGAAGGAAGGAAGCTGCCAAGATTGTCCCTTTAGAGAACTACCATGGTCACTGTCTGTCACTGTTTCTTTCTCTCTCCTCTTTACCTCTGCGCATCAGACACACAGTGGGCACGCACACTCCCTCACCTCTTCACCTCTGCCCATCAGACACACAGTGTGTACAGACACAGGGACACCACCCTCCACCCAACCCTGGGGAGGCTCCCTGAGGATCCCTGAACTACTTAGACTTGATTTTGGGAGCTCCAAGAGTCTCTCAGGTTTCACCCAGGTCACCATTTACTAGTGGACAGACATCCCAGAGAAATCTTCTGACATCAGCAAGAGCAAAAGAACGTTCAACAGTTGCAGCGAAGTTTAAAATATAAAGGATTTAAAAGCACTGCAATTTCTAAGGCCTGTGGGCCACCCAGTTGATAGCTTTCATTTCCTTTTTATCTCACGTTTTCATGCTTTACCAGTACCAAACAATTTGAACTATTCAGCTGGTGCAAGCTGAGACAGACACCGTGGAGAGAGGTGCATCTTGTAAGATTTGGAATACAGCTATTTAATCTATCAGAAATGAGTTTGGAGTAGATAAGCTGTTTCAATATGCATTTGAAATACCGTTAATGGGAACACCTCTTCTTCTCTTTGCTCTGTATTATGGTTCTTTTAATAACATTGGCAACGGTGACCTTCGTGTGTGCACAGTTATGCACACCATGCTTAGCAAACAGTTACTTAATGCCAGGATATTCATTCAGATGAAAAACAACTAGATACTCAAAAAAAGAAAAACAACTAGATACTCAAAAGAGCAATAAACTTTTTAATGAAATATAACCAACCATTAGAGATAATCTTTTTTTAGAGGGAGGTTTACAGAGAGCTTTCCAAGTACCGTTGGAATATTCCATGATTTCAAAAAATCTATATGCAATCAAATACAGTAGTTGAATGTAGTGTCATAATAAAATATTTTTGGAGGTATTGGATTGATGGTTTAGCTGGTGATTTTAGGGTGAGTAGGAACAAGGCAGATTCCGAAAACATCTGTGCTTTCAAACTGAGATGAGTCAAAAAGGAAGAAAAATGCCACACTTCTGTGATAAATAAGGCTTGAACTGTTTTCAAGTCCAAAGTAATTTTTTAAATTTTAATATTAATAAGAACTATTGCTAAGGTCTCTCTGTAATACCTTTTTTCTCCTGAGGCTTCTGCTTACATAGGCTCTTTTGTTTCTTGCAAAAGCACAAGCCTCCAGAAAATATTAATTGGTTTCTTTCTTGATATGTCAGAACCATTCTTTAGTTAAATGCTATTTAAAAGGGTAAGTGGAATTACTTTGTCTGTTAGTCCTCCATGTTTCTGGAGAGAATTACATTACCAGATTTCAAATTCATACCTTGAGAAACCCCAGTGGGACAAGACAGAGTTCTTTGGTGTAAGAATCTGAGATATTTGTTGTTTTAATTTAAGCAGATACTGAGTCTTTTCCATATTCTATTTTCCTTACTGCTTCAATAGTCTCACCATTTGTATTAATAAGATTCGGGATTCTTAGCAGTGTGGATGAATTCTTATTCGTTTTCTCATGCCCACATTAAAAAGGGGGCTCAAAATGAATCATTAATGAGAAAGGAAACTTAAAATGAACCAACTGTTTCATGGTTGCTTCTCTCAGGGAATCTGACAATATCATGCAGTTTTCAGTTTTCTCCATATTTCTTTGTATTTTAATAACCTACAAGTTTTCTAAGGAACACCACTTTCCCCATGCAGTTATTTTCTCGCATGTATTGCAATGATAAGTTACATAAGACTTCAACCTTTTAAAAGTATGTGTTTAATAAAATCCCTGGTATCTCTCTAGAGATAATAATACTATAATAATGGCATTGACTCAATAAAGTAACGATAACATTTTATTTGGTCATTGCCACCAGTGTAATAAGAATGTAATTTCTTAAATATTTGCTTGCCTTCTTTGACTAACTCTCATATGGCCATGAAAAGGAGATATCCTCACAAGTAAGGTAGGGTGGGGTTTTTTGTTCTCTTTTCTAAAGTAACTGTGGAGGAAGTATCCTCTTAAGATAATTCTCCATATGCCAAATGAGTTTCTAAAAAACTGGTTGGTTTGACCTTAGTCGAACAAAAATATTTAATATATATGTATGGGCTATTTTCCAATCCCACCACCACCCTGAAAATAGATTTTTTAAAAAACCATAACAAATAAGTACTAAGTAGCTTCATTATATTAATCACTCTGTCAAATGCTTTTATATATGTCATCTCATCTCTATAATTTTTTAGTCATCTGGGATACATATTATAATCCCCACTTTACAGATGAGGCGAGAGAGAGATAAATAACAACCATAGAAAAGAAATAAAATCAACCTTCAGAGAATACATGTTCCTGCACAGAATTTAAACCACTTAGAAAGGTCATTTTTGTAAATTCCTTCAAACACCTGCATTTATGTTCTGTAATGACTAATAATACTAAATTGAACTAAACTAAACTACTATAACAAAATGATCCTGTTATCTTATGTGACACGGAAAATAATTAAACCAGGTGCCAAAATTCTGGGAATTGATAAGATACCACAAAACTAGAAGGCTCAATGATTTATCCACTGTAAAGAAACTCTACAAAATATATCTCTATCTAGGCTGGAAGTCAATTAGGGCGTGCAGAGGAAGTCTGCAATGTGGAGAGTACATCTTGAGCTACAGAGCCCACTAACGGAGGATCAAATCTTGGCTCTACTTAACAGCCCAGTGAGGTTGGCCAAATTCATCTTTCTCTAACTTACCTTTTTTTAGCTTGAACATGTAGGAGCTAAAAAGCATTTCAAGCATATTTACAAAATTTTATTTATAGTTGAAAATTATCTGAAGCAATATTGGGTGTGGTGGTTCATGACTATAATCCTAGCACTCTGTGAGGCCCGGTGGATGGATTACTTGGGCTCAGGAGTTTGGGACCACCCTGAGCAAGAGCGAGATCCCTGTCTCTACTAAAGATAGAAAAATTAGCCAGGCATGATGGCAGGTGCCTGTAGTCCCAGCTACTTGGGAGGCTGAGGCAAGAGGATCGCTTGAGCCCGAGAGTTGGAGGTTGCGGTGAGCTACGGTGAAGCCATCGCACTCTACCCAGGGTGACAGAGTGAGACTGTCCAAAAAAAAGAAAATTATCTGAAGCAAATTTGACTTCTGATGATACATTTAACATTAGGTTCTCCTGGATTTTCTATTTCTCACTATACTTTTCTATATTTTTGAAGTATCTCATTATGCTTTCAAGAGAGAATAAAATGAATAAGTACATAATAAGAAAGTTAATAATAGCTACTTCTAGGGGACAGCTGAAATGAACTTTAAATCAATCATCATATACAAAGTAGATAATCCATAGTAGGTACCTCTCAAGTATTAACTCTCTGTTTCCTACCCTTCTTTCCTTGGAAATATACCATTACCTTCTCCTTACCAATTTCATTTACAAGATTGATCAGCAGTTTTCCAGTGAAGCAAGTTATAATATTCGTTGTTAGTAGAGACTGAAAAAAATGCCAATGAAGTATCTGCTACACAGGAAAATCACACACCATTGAAAGAAAATTTATTTAAAATTTTTGGGAAACTCTTTGTTACTGTCATTTTGAATAGTAACTGATACTTAGGTTATATAAAATTTAAGTATTTTTCTTAAGTGTTTCTCTGGAGAGATGTTATAAAAATTAAAACATTTGCAATATCACTGTTTAACTGTACATACATATATTCACCCAGATCTCAAAGGTTCTTGGCTACCTTCTTACTTTATCTAATTATAACAATAAATGTTAGAGTTAGATATAACGTATAAGGCTGGGTGTGGTAGCTCACACCTGTAATCCTAACACTTTGGGAGGCCGAGGCCAGTGGATTGCCTGAGCTCTGGAGTTTCAGATTAGCCTAAGGAAGAGTGAGACTTTGTCTCCACTTGAAATAGAAAAACTAGTGGGGCATGATGACAGGTGCCTGTAGTCCCAGCTACTTGGAAGGCCGAGGCAAGAGGATTGCTAGAGACCGAGACTTTGAGGTTGCTGTGAGCTATGATGCCATAGCACTCTACCCAGGGTGACAGAGTGAGACTCTGTTTCAATAAACAAACAAACAAATCAAATGTATAAAATGAGGCAATTGATCTTTATTATTATATTCTTCCTAGTGAGACAGCAGGAACTAATGGATCTCATTCCTTCCACAGAAGAAGTAGGACAGAAGAAATAAGAAAAATCTGTAGCTTTGTTTACTCGAGTTGGGGTATTGTGGATGCTAAAATGTGCAACCCAGGCACTCATTCCCCAGCAGTGGGGAGTGTTGGCAGCTGACAGCTCTCAGCTGAGTCCCTCTCCTGGAACTATCTTAGGTGGAAGAGAGCTAGATCCTATTTCTTTCACTCCCCTACAGGTGTCGATCCTGAGGGAACTGGCCTCCCCAAACCAATTTCCTGCACCTAAATCTTTGTCTCCAGGTCTGTTTTCCATAGAAAATTTGACTTATGGCATGTTGCATTACTTTTTTCTTCCAAGGATCCAAAGGATGCCTTTAAAAATCTTGAGTACACATCTCTATGGCCCTGGATGTGGATTTGGTCCCAAATTGGCTGGGCCTATCCCCTTTGAACTTTCACTGACAATAACCTACACAGAGTATTCACACGTTGGGGTCACTTGATAATCTATTCATGATTAAGCATTCTTGTGATATATTAAAACAGACATAATATAAACATGATGTCGGATTAGTGAGGATAAGGTTGTCCAAACTTGATACCTCACTTCCACATGTGCACACTTTGCTTGTGCCAGTACACACCTACATCATCCTATCTTTCAGAAGACAACATAACATAAGAACATTACTCATTTCTGTTTCTGAAAAACCTACTATGGTATTTTCTCCATAAGATAATTTATCAAAAATAAATCAATAAATCATTGAATGTACAAATGAATGAAGCAATATTCTTTCCATCAGAGATTGGATTTATCTCATTGTTCATGGATTACAAATGATATTAATGGTTTAAAAGCCAGTAAGATGTTGGTCATATTCTACAAGCTCTACAATTTTCCTCTAATGAACCAAAAGCAGATTTAAAAAAGATGCCCAGTCCATTTAAATGCCCAAGTTAGTAGAGAACACACAGGTTTTTTTTTTTTGTTTGCTTTTTTTTTTTTTAATTTTAATTGTTAAATCATAGCTGTGTACATTTGTGCAATCAAGGGGTACAATCTGAAATATTCTCATCAAACTGTTCAACATAGCCTTCATGGCATTTTCTTAGTTATTGTATGTAGATATTTTTGTTTTCCCTACTCCCAACTGAATTTCTGATTACTTGGAGCTAATTTTTAGGTGCACATGTACTATGTAAATAACACCCAGGGACTCTAGTACTGTAGGGAATTGATAGACCAGTATGTTCAATTCAGCGGGAGGTATCCATCAGCTCAAATTATCTATACACATGTGAAGCCTCTTTATAAAAATTATTTGTCAAATTGGTACTAATTGATGATTTTTATTTCAATAAGTTGTTTTAGGCATTTTGTCAAAATATCCTTTAGGGACCTGAAAAGAAAAGACGATGCTGAAAAGCCTAGGAATCTTTTTCTGTAAAGACAGCTAAAATCCTTTGCTAAGGTGCAAAAATTAATGTTATAAAGCAGTTCAAAATGGATCTCTGAAGAAATCATATTCAGAAACAATTTCTCATTTATGTAAACCCTTCACAATAAATCAAAACGGTGAGAAATAGCATATTCTAAACAATTGATTACAGAGTTTATTGTTTAGTAAACAGTTCTATATACTGTAATAAAGCATCTCATAACATATAAAAAAATACTGTAAAGTTGTTGAAGCACAATAAGCCTCATTTTTTCTTCTTCTTTCATTTTCAAGTTAAATTGCTTATTAAATAACCAGAATCTCATCCTGTTATAAATAGGAATTAAATAATTTTTTTCTCTAACAAACGGTAACTCAGTTCTAGAGACCAAATGATATGTGTCCTCATGATTTAAATACATAATTGCAATGTTTTAAAACATAGGTAAATTGCTAGACAGAAACTGAATGAATAACGAGTGATTGACAAGGCAGGATATTTTAAGATCCATTATAATAGGTCAATAGACTGATTCTATTTCTTTGTGAAAATACATTATTGTTTCAATTAGATTCATGAGGCCATACAATCCTAAGATACCAGAACATTATGGGAAAAGGGGGGAATATATGAACAGTGACCTGATCCCATCTGACCACATTACAAAACAGCCATTTTTTTCCAAGTTCTGATACAAACTGCTTTAAAAATCAAATGGCTTAATGTAAATGCATGGTAATACAATTAGAAGCAACATGAGCTTTGTAAACTTGGATTTGGCCTTAGTAACCCCAATTAAAATGAGAGAAATACTTCCTTTGACAGTCTGTGAAGTGGCATCAGAAATGCAGAGCGATCCGGAAAGACAGACAATGTGATGCTCTGAATGTTGCTACCTGGTGAGTTCAGACTCTCAGCAGCAAGGAAAATATCATCTAAGCTGTTGGCATAGTGTGCGCTCCAATTGTGAATTCACAACGTGTCCAACATGTAATGAAGGAGCTTTCTAGATGTTATACAGCCATTAAACTTCTGAGGCATTGCCACGTTAGTATAATGATGCATTATAGATTTCAAAAATAAATACTAGCTAGAATTAGGATACAAATTCAGCTCTTGAACATCTGTTAGGGAAAGTCAGTGTCCTAATTTGACATGAAAATCAGATCTGTCAACCCAAGCAAAAAACCTGGAAACTTCTTTCCCGGGCCACATAATCTCTTATGAAAGTGAGCCATCAGGAGAAAGTTGAAATGTTAGTCATAGCTTCCATTTATTTTGAGTGCTTTACATGCTCGAGATTTTGCATAAAGTTTTTCTTTATGAATTTCATCATTACAAAGAAACTAGATCAAGGTTGCACAAAGTCTTTTAAACTATTACTAACTATCCCGAATTTCAATGTTCTCAAAGACTTTTAAGCATCTAGCAACAGACTCCACCATTTGTATTAGGTGTGGCCCCCTCCAGAGGCCTGCTTTTCCCACAATATGCTCAAAGAAGACTTGAAATTGGACCCAAACCATATTGCTCACTTGGAACGTTGGTATGAATGGATTTGTTCTATACATTTCCTCAACAAAAAGCAAGTTTCTAACACAGTCTATTCGAATCCCCTTAAGGACACTGTCTGCAGTTACTAACAAGGCAGAATCCCTCTGGCTGCTTTTGTATGCTTTTTTCTACCTTACCCAGCCCAATTTGGTCTTGTCTTCACCACCAGAAATTACCTCCCTAGGAGCTTTCCTTGAGTTTTCTTTATATTTTGTGATACTGTAAAAAAAACTCACATACATCCTCGATCACTTCTGAAAATAACTGTTCAGCTCCTTTACCACACTGAAGTCAGCCTTTCCCCCCTCTCATGGAAATAGTCTCCCTTCTTTACACAGCTTCTTGTAGTGCATGAGCCCATCTCTACTCTCAAATAAGGCTTCCTCCTGGCAAGCTGACCACTCCTACTTACAGCATTCTCTCTGAGTCTCTCATTTACCAACTATGGACCCATTTTTAACTTTCTTCATGGAAGTTATTATCAAACTTCAATGAGCCTCATCATAAATCCTCAACCTCCATATCTCAAATTCCATTTCATCCTTCAGAATATAGACACCTCTACCAGGAGGTTCATTAATTTTAATCTTTTATTTCTCCTTTTTTTATTCCTTCTAATTTTCTCTCTTTCCCCACCATCACTTTTGGAACTATCATCGTTCACTGTTTTTTCCATATTACAGCCTCATCTCCTAGACCAACTTAACTTTCTTTCTTTAGTGTAGATTCCAGAATTAAATTTTCGAAACAGATTCACATTAGCACTTTTGAATCTCTCATACTTAGTCTTCAGAAGTCCCACCTTGTGAAACCCAAATCCTCTTTCCATAATTGTGTTCTTCCCAATAATAACAAAAACATCTCTTTGAATATTTGTTATACATATTTTCCTCGGTCTGCTTGTCTTCTTGTTTTGATTACGTTTCATGATATAGTTATTTTTCTTTATTTTTAGTTTTGTGGTAGCCTAACCTGTCAGCCTTTTATTTCAGTGAAAACGATTCAGTAGTGTATCCTTCATCTGTGCTGGAACATGGAGATTGCATAGAGAAATTTGGAGTGCAAATGTGTTTACTTCAATGAACATTTATTAAGGACAGCTCCTATGGGAGTAGATATGTTAAAGAATAGCCCCCTAACCTTCACGAGCTTTCAATTTTTGGAGAACAATAAATACATACAGAAATCATTTCAATATTACCTAGTAAGTACAATGACAGATGTACATCCTCATATGAGAACACAGAAGAGGGTATTGAGCGTGTCTGAGAGGGCAGGGAAAAGAGGTCATGCATTCAAGGCATTCAGTATCTGAGCTGAAACTCGAAAGGTCAGAAATTGGCAGATGAGAAGAAAAGAAGAAATAGATTTTCTATATAGAAACAAATAGCAGACGCGTACAAGAAAATGAAGAAGACTTAAGTTAGTGCTGTCATAATGCAATTGATAAAAAGGGAAGGCCTTAAAATATTCAGACTATCAATTCATCAATTGGATGGCTTTCCTAACTATGCTGGGGAAGTAATAGTGCAGGAAGAGCTGAGGAAAGTGATGTGAATTCAGATTCTGCTAGGTTGAGGTTGAGCTGCTAATTGGAATGTCAAGTGGAATAGACAGTACAGAGTCTAAATTTTAAGGCAAAATTTAGGGATAGAGCTGAAACCCAAAGATGTATGAGATGTTTGTGATAGCTAAAATTCTAAACTTAACCTGAAGTTTCCCCAGGAAACTGTCAGAGAGGCTCTCCCTACACTGGTGCTCCCCTCTGAATCACAAGCCCCCTGCAGACTCAGGTTGTGGTTTCTTCTTTCTGTCCCTCATGTCTCCTAGCATAGTGTGTTACTCTCAGAAGAGAGAAATCACTTAATAAATGTTTATTATTAAAAAATTCTTCATAGCATAGACATTTAAATTACGGGTGAATTAAACTTATGACGAATACCAGGGAACAATACGATTCCTTTATGCATACTTTCTATTAGAGAAGTCTATCTGAGACTATAAACCAAAGCAAAGAGAAAAAGGTCAGGCACGACCTGACTTTCAGATGCAAAGCACCCCACCAGCTGCCTGAGAGAACAGTTCTCTGTTCAATTACCTTCCAACTGTGGAGGTATCAGATCAGAATCAGGAAGCTATAAACATGTTCCCTGAGCAATAGGAATTTCTTCCATATATTTCCATCGAATTAAAACTTGGAGGGAATATTGAAAAGATAGAGATACTTTGTTCACTTTAGGACAAGATGAATAAGACTTGGATAATTCTTTTAATTCAATTAGGAAAATTGAAAGCACTATTATTTTTCACTTAGATAACTGCTTTATTCCTAAAGGTGTTATATTTTTAACCTTGAAAGAGTCACTCTAGGGAATATGGCAAGAATTGTTTTTCTTTATGTTGATATAAGCATGGGGAAATTCCCATGGAAGGGACAAGCTAACATCTGATCCCATACTATTTCTAGCCTCCAGTCACAATATCTTGATGATATGGTGGTGTTTTATAGAAAATTAAAAGCCTTAATTTTATTTGTTTTTACTTAGTTGTTTTATTTGATTACTTTTGAAGAGTTGATTGCAATATTTAAATGGTCATTTAAATGTAATGCAAGTTCCATATTAGACAAAAGAGCTGAGAAGGATCTAAAGACAAGTGTATAACTTCATGCATCCAAATGTGTAATTTAAAGTGGATCTACTATGGGAGACCCCTCAGTTCAGTAGCATCCAAGGTAGGAAAAAAGATTAGGCCACAACATTACTAAATGTTAATTTCATGCTCAGGAACTCTTAGTTATAAATTTTACAGAACATGGCAAAGCTCAATAGGTCTATCATTTGTGAGTCCCTCCTAAAGAAATGAGGGAGAAACTGTAATTAGATCTCTAGAAACTTGTGCTTTCGAGTCAAAGACAAGTAAAAATATTAAAGTAACTCCATGCCACTGATGGACACGCAGAGGCAGTTTCATTCCATGGAGGTGCTTTCACCATTGGTTCAAGGCAAAGGTTCCCATGAACAGAACTGCACAGAATAATGATAGCGCTGTCCACCCTGCACATCCTGCAATCAACATAAGGAGATAAGGAGACTTAATCTAAAGCACTTAGGTACTATGATCCATGGCTATCTATAAATGACAAGAGAATAGTAGAATGCATAGAGAAGGGTTCAATTCACTTGAAATTTTAATTTTTTACTTTCTAAAAATTTTATCGGTTATGTTCCTCCACTATCTTTTGCTGTGATTTTCAAATTTGGTTTCATTCTGGATTATAATCTTCCAGTGAGTCAGAGCAGTAATGTGGTCCCAGGTATAATGGTTAAGCTCACCTGATACAGAAGGTGGTTTATTCTTTTGATCTGAGCAAATACTATCTTTGGGTCAGGACTGTCTAGAACAGTATGCAAAGGGAGAAAGCAAGAGACAAATACGGAATTGATGACTTTCTTTACAATAAAGATGTAGCTATCCTTTTAAATGTATTTATTTGTAAAGGTTCAGGAAGTCTAAAGCAACATACTCAGGATTTTAAGCATATTTGTCTACTAGAGACCTTTTAAGATCACCTATCTTTTATTATATTGCATTTTTCTCTTTTGTAAAATACTATGGACTTCTTAAGACAAGGATAAAACATTATTTTTATATATTGGGTCTGGGATGAGTTAGGGGAATGGTCAAATACTTGTCGAATGACTAAAAGAAATAAATAAAAATATGCAATCTATAAATATAAGGGCAGGTACTCGGCACAATGTATGCCAGATTTGACCATAGGCCACGAGAACATGGTAGAGAGTGATATAATCCAGGGCCCCTTTGAATCCTAACACTGTGTTGTCATCCTGTTTAAGAAAATTACATACTACATTATTTCATAATACAATTGGACTAAGTATCTGTTATATACATATGCTCATGTAGCCACAATCCATTTTGCATCTGTACTAAGAAATTGTATATCATTTTACGTAATGATTTCTCCTACTTGTTTAACTGAGTTTCAAAGAGAAATCCCAACATCCCCACCCAGTTAAATAAGGCTAAATAGGGTGTGTCAATCAATACAGACACGTGTGTTTAAAAAGCTGCTGTACTTCTTACTCCGCAGAAACCCTGGTTGTGTAGCACCGGGGTACATTCCTCTGTTCTCATAACATTCTGGTCTTGGAATAAGGAGTCTAACTCCCTTTTTCAGTGTTTGACTGCTGATACCTATTATGCCTCACCCCTCCCTCTTTCCTCTCTGCTCCACATCTAGGAAACCTGATGAGAAAGCCCAGGTGTCCTCTCCTTTGGTGCTGGTGGGAGACTCAACCCACATAAGTCTCTGCTATGGCACAACTCACAGCCTAGCTCCATCCCCTAAAACCCCAGCCAGTCATTTTTCAATTTCTTTTTTTTTTTTCTTTTTTTTTGTAGAGACAGAGTCTCACTTTATGGCCCTTGGTAGAGTGCCGTGGCCTCACACAGCTCACAGCAACCTCCAACTCCTGGGCTTAAGCGATTCTCTTGCCTCAGCCTCCCGAGTAGCTGGGACTACAGGCACCCGCCACAGCGCCCGGCTATTTTTTGGTTGCAGTTCAGCCGGGCCAGGTTTGAACCCGCCACCCTCGGTATATGGGGCCCGCGCCTTACCCACTGAGCCACAGGCGCCGCCCCATTTTTCAATTTCTTGCAAGCCATTTCAGAGCATCTCAGGAGGCCTGCCTTGCCCTTTCTGGAAAAGCTTCAATTTTATAAGTAATAAATGTTTTCATACCCTGTTTGGGGGGGGGGTATGTTGGGAAGGGGGACTGGTGTCACTCATTAATCTTAATATTTAAACCAAATTTTTGGTGGAGTTTCATTTAAATCTACACAGTGATTACAACAGTATAATCTCCTATAGCTTGGTTATTCCTGTCTCCTCAACTCTCCTTCTTAGGAGGGCATTAAAAGCTAAAATACACATTCCCAGGTCACATCCAGAAGCTAGTCTAAGGGAACTGTGTTAATATAGCAAAAATAACTCAGGGAAGAGGGCAGAATGATATTGTTATTAGCAGAAGTTGAAAACACCCACCTGCCTAGTTCTGAATTGGTTCTGACATCAACAGTCTTTCTGGACTGTATTCAAACAGCATTATTAACAGAGGGTGCCGCAAAGAGCAGGAAATTATTCTTTTATGCCTACATGTGACTGGCCGCTTGCAGTGTGCTAATCTAAGGGTATGTGGCACCACTTCCAAAACTGAATGTGGATGGGGGGAAGCAGATTTTTAACACTTAAATGGCACATTCTCAAGAGGAAAAATGCCAATCTGTGGCTTATTCAAAACACAATAGCTGTTTAAAATAGAGCTTAAAATGTACTATGTGCCAAGCACTGTGCTAAGCATTGGACACACATTACTGCATTTCTCATGATAAAAATAGTATGGGTTAAATATTATTGTTGTCATTTTAATAATGGAAACCAAAATTAGATTGTACAGCCAGCACTTGTCTGAGACAGAATTTAAAGTCAGACTTCCCAGGTCCAAAGTCTGTATTCTGATACACCACTCCTTCGACAGCTTCAAATCTATGTTATCAAGGCTGTGGATTTTCTTGCTTCCTGATAATTTCTGAGATGGGAATAGGCCTTTGTATAGCTAATTAGCTGGCAAGCTTGAGAAAGGAGCACCCCTTTTTTTCTGCTGGGATGTAGGGAGACATTATCTGTCACAGCTGATAGATGAAATCTATAGAAACACCACATGGTACGCTTTTTCATCTCAGCCACATTGCACTAAAGAAATGTACCCCATTAATTTAGCTCCAGCAAGAAAATGGAACAAATTCTTTTGGAATTCTTCAGTAGTTAATTACTGGATTATGTTAAAGTGAACATTCTGGAAAATGTGAGGAAATAGAGGGAGGTGGATGTCATGTTGTTGAACTTTTACATGTTTACAGTCCCTAAGAAGATATAGAAAATAAAACTAGTTTTTAATAACTTGAAGTATTGATTCACTAAGCAATACAAATGATTTGGCCCCACATGTGAGGTAAATATTTTAAAGCACTAATTTTTTTTTAAGTTTTACTTTTTTAGAGCAGTTGTCAGTTTACAGCGAAATTGAGAAGGTACATAGATTTCCTGTATATAACATACAACTTTTAAAGTATTCATTTTAATATTTCTTATGTTCTGAGTTAGTATCTAAATTGATTTCTTATCCTCAGTCTTTGGCACAAAAAAGAAACGTTTCCATTTAAAATAGCTTATGGCAAAGAACCCATCATTTTAAAGCTAATTATGCATAATCAACAAGTCTATAATTTAAAGGGAAAACAGCAGGGGGAGCTCAATGACAGGTAGGACAGATTAAAGATTGACTTTAAGAATACTGAAGTATATGTGAAACTTGGTAAACGGTCTGTGAAGCTAGTGAATGACGCCCCATGAATATATCAATGTACACAGCTATGATTTAATAAAAAAAAACTGAAAAAATTATTTTAATGCAGTTTTGAAATGAAGAAGAAAATTAAGAACAGAGATACACAATGAAATTATAAAATGATATTTTCTACAATAACTCTCAGCAAAACAGCTAGCTAGCTATACAGAGGAACACTTTACTACATAGAGCATTTCAAAAGGCCAGATAAATTTCTCTTGTAATGGACAGAACCAGTAGCCATCAGGAAAATGCAAATTAAAACTACAACAAAATACTACCAGATTGGTTAAAATGAAAAAGATAGATAATACCAAGTGTTGGCAAGAAAGTGGAGCACCCAGAAAACTGAGACAGTATTGGTTGGAATCTAAATTGAAAAAACTACTAGGAAACATCGTCTGACAGTGTCAAAAAAGAAAAATGCATACCTCATGATAAAAGCAATTTTACTTCTGGTCATATATCCAACAGAAAAATATACTTATGTATAGCAAAAGATATGTTCAATAATGTTCATGATTTGTAACAGCTTCAATTAAAACCAAAACAAATGTTTACAACAATAAATGAATAAACAACGTATGGTGTATTTATATGAGGATGCAAATGAAGTACTACATATGTAAAGACAGACAAACTTGCCAAATAATAATGTTGAGAAAAAGAATCCATACACGAAAGAAGAGCTTCTCTTTAGTGAGCAACATGGCTTTGATGTTAGAGATCAGTACAGCAGTTATCCCTGGGAGGCAGCATCCAGCAGGGACACAGATGGCTTCTGCAATTTGGTAATGGTCTGCTCCCTGGTGTAGTTGCTGGTTACATGGGAACGTTCTCTCTGTGAAAATTCACGATGCTGTATTTAGGCTTGTGTGCTTTTTTCCTGGTACGATATAATTTAACAAAATTTGCCCTAAAAATTATACTGGATGATGGTTTCCAAGCATTCAATTAATAGTTTGGGGGGCTTAAAATTAAAAAAGCAGTTCCACAGGGATAAGTAAGGACTAGAGCTGGTATTTTCCCTGAAGGCATCTGCTGATCTTTTGTGTGCCAGGAAAGTATCAAAGCCAAAGCAAGGGGCCTAAACAGAGAAGGAACGTCTATTCAGACGGCACAGGAATTCTACACCTGAAAGTCAACACCCATACTGGGTATACTAGATACCAAGCTTTCATGCAGAACAGATGTGCCTTGGTTTCAGGTGACATATTTTTTAAAAAATGTTTCTTTCAGAAATTTCTAATCGCAAGTGTGTACTTGTATGGGCTTGGGTACTTGCGTAGCTCGAAAGTTAAACATTGAGTTTAAAGTAAATCCACAGCTGTTCGATCATGCAGCGACTTAAATGATAAGCAAATTCTCTCCAGAAAATTACACTTTAAATGCAAATAATCTCTCCTGATAAAATACTAATGAGCCAGAGCTCACACATATAAAAAAGTCACTGAACTCATAAAGAAGTAAAATCAACAGAAATAAACAGCAGAAGTAGATCTAGGAGATCAGAGGTTGAAGTGACCAAATTACTAAAAGAAAATAATATACTTAATCTATTTAAATAACTGGTAGCAAATTTAACAGATGAGCAAGAGGCCATTAAAAAAATCAACAGGCATATTTAATGTAAAAAAGAAAGAGAACCTCTAAAATTGAACATCTGATAACTGAAATTAGAAACTCAATAAACAGGTTAAACAACAGATTAGACTCAGATGAAGGCTGAATTCATGAACCAGAAGACCTATGTA
Source organism: Nycticebus coucang (assembly GCF_027406575.1). Taxonomy (NCBI): domain Eukaryota; kingdom Metazoa; phylum Chordata; class Mammalia; order Primates; family Lorisidae; genus Nycticebus; species Nycticebus coucang. Next base: position 148,479,092 of record NC_069780.1, on the reverse strand, counting down.
AGGAAACATGCAAAATTCTGTAGAAAAGGGTTGGAAAATATGAACGGGAGATTTATGAAAGTGATTGACTGAGTGAGGTCAACTCACTCCTATAAGCCTTATCAGACCTTTTTAGGGAGACAATAAAAGGAATGATAGTGAGTCAATATTTGAAGTGATAATAGTTAAGAATTTTTGAAAATTAATGAAAGACATCAACACTGCATATGTAGAAAGGCAAATAAATTTTAAATAGATGGATTTTTTTAAAATCCATCTCTGGACTCATCAGAGTGAGACTGTACACCAAAAACAAAAAAAGAATTTAAAAGCACCCAGAAAGAAGAGTCAGGGCAAAATAATACTTGCCAGACTGAAAACTGATTTCAGACAATTTCATATTATCCTTAAAGTGCTGAGAGAAATAGTTGTCAGTCTAGTGATACCTACACAGCAAGCAAGTATAAATGCAACTTACAAGCGTAAGTGCAAAATGAAGATTTTAAAAAAGTAAACTTGAGGAGAATTTTCTACCATTGCAAACTCACTAGAGTAGTGAAACTCAGTACCTTGGAAAATTTTTAAAAAGAACTTCTAAATAACACTTGAGTCAAAGAATAAATCATAAAAGAAGTTATAAAATATTTAAAGCTGGAAAATATATTATGTTTCAAATATATGGGATTGGCATTCAAAGCAATAGAATTAAATCACTCTATAAGAAATAAAGGCTAAAAATTAATACAGAAAACAACTTACTTAAGAACATAGAAAAAATAGCAAAATAGACCCAAAGAGTGTAAAGAAAGTAATTATGAGAACAGACACTAATAACATGACAAGAAAATACAATAATAGAAATTGATTAACTGAAAGTTATTTAAATAGACTATCATAGCAATCTGGCAAGTTGACAAAAAAAAAAAAGGTAGAGAAATAGAGGAAGAGGGAATATAGCAACAAAAAATTTTTAGAAAGAAGAAAAAAGAAAGCAAATTGGTAAAATATGAATAGAACTAAATAAACAAAAACAGTAACCACTCAAAGGAGGCATGAAGTATGATTTACCTGAAGAAGTATAGATACAGAAAATGTAAGTGAAAAAATCATTTTCCATGTATATGGAAGAATCAAGAAAATGTCTTGCATCTTGGAGAAAAAGTCTCATTGAAAACCATTCAGATAAGCAAAGGAGGCCCCAAGAAAGAGGAACAGGAACACCGACATCTCAACAGGTATGGCCAGGAAGTCTGAAGACACTACTGTAATTTCTATGACTTACGTCCTTCTTCTAAATTCTTTCTTTTATTATCAAACTTAAATCAAAGTACTTACTTATCAGTGATAATACGATTTAATTATAGAACGAAAGATTGTGACTCATTTATGATGGAAGACAAAAATTAAATGAGATTACAAAAAATTTATCAAGCAGGGAAACATAAATATGAGAGTAGAATTTGATCTAGTAACTCCACCACTGACAACTTATCTTAATAAAATACGTAATTTAAAAGATGCAGAAAACTTAGACAGATATTTCCTAGAACCATTATTTAGAATAGTAAGAAGCAAATGAGAAAGAAAACTTGAACATCAAAAATACAGAAATTTTCCATCAAGTTGGAATATTAAATAGCAATCAAAATGTATGTGTGAAAATTATGTCAGATGATAGAAAAGCATTTAAAGAGTAATATGAGGTTTTAAAAGTAGTATAATATCCTATCTGATTGATAGTACAGCTACATAAAATACGTACCAACAGTAAATATTGGAAGGAAAAGAAAAAATGAAAATTATATCCTGGTGGTATAATTATTGCTAAGTTATGTAAAAAATCTATTTTATATATTTATATGTATATATACACACATAAAATCCATAAATATATAAAACAGATTTTATGTATATATATACATATAAAATAGATTTATATATTTATATATTATATAATATACATATATTGGGGAACAAATAAAATTTTAAAAAATTATTCTTGTATCTGTTGACTAACATGTAGTAGTAGGGACACACCCCTAGTTATTATTTTTGTGAATTCACAATAGTAAAGAACAAATATAAAATGAGACTTAGAACTACAGTAATTGCGTTGCATTCTAGTTTCATTTAGATAAATATGAAAATGAATACTAACTTTGAAAGCATGTAGAAGGGCACGGGTTGCAAGGAAGTACCTGATACAGCTTTACAATAAACACATAATGGCTAAGGAATTCCATTTCCTTAGGAGATAGAATAACAGGCCAAGTTAGAGCCAGTTGGAAAACACGATTTCTGAAACTTCATGAAACACATGATAGTCTAGTTAGCTTTATATCAAACACCGAGAATGTGCTCCATGTGTGGACTGAGCACTTGATGACACATTTCTTATAAGGCTTTTGATATTTCAGTAGTTGAGATCTGAATTGAGTTCAAAGATGGAAGAAAGTTTGGTGCTCTAGAATGTGAACAAAACATGAGCGCAAATGTCTAAACTTTTGACTATATCCAATCTCAAAATCTGGTTTGTACGGTCAACTGCTTAGAATCCTACAAAATGTCTAAAATGTTAATGACTTCATGTTAAGTGAGATGAGAGAACAAACTCTGCTATATACTAGATTATAAAATCTTTATTTTTAGAGATTATAAAAATATCTAAAGAAATCTCCCTTTTAAATGATGTGGCAACATTTCCTCTAAAAGGATCAGGCTAATCCAAGTGACCTAAACATCTTTTCTCTGCCTCTGTTTCCATTTAGGTCATATTCCTTGCTGGGTCAGTAATATGAGACTCACAGGTGCATGCCTAATGCAGAATCACTTATCTATCAATAAATTCTTTTCTACCAAGTCTTAGAGACATATATATCTTATAATCTTTATAAAGATATATGTTGGGAAATTACTATCAATCAAGAAAAGCTATATTTCAAGTAGACCCAATTAAAAAGAAGGTGGATAGATGAGGACATGAGGTAAAGGTTTTGAAATGTCTCTCTAATTTTACTTCAAGACTTTTCAACCCCATTGAACTGGAAAAAGCAAAATTCTAGGTGTCCTGGTAGTACAGGCTTCATTTTTATTGAAGGGTTTATCATTGGATTTCCCATTTCAAAAGAAGCTGAAAAGATAATATTCATTCAGAAATCAGTTGAAGTGAATCAAATCAAGGGACACTTGTAAAAAAGAAATTAGGTTAATGTTCAAGCACAGATAGGGACATATTCTCCACTAGCTCTTATTATCACAGACTGGCAACACCACTGAACAAACAAGTATGAAGCAGTACCAAGGGCAAAGAGAAAGAGTTCCCTCTTTTCAAAAAGAAATTAGAAAGAAAAACATTACAAAGTATTGATATGCAAACGTTGTGTTTGACTGTATAGTTTAGGTTAATGTACAAGCAAATTACATGTAGTTTCCAAATTCTAAATATGTTCTTTTAAAAATAAAGGATGAATATGAAGAACAAAACAATTCATCTGGGGCGGCACCTGTGGTTCAAGGAGTAGGGTGCTGGCCCCATATACGGGATGTGGTAGGTTCAAACCTGGCCCCGACCAAAAAAAAAAAAAAGTGAAGTCAACAATTCATCTTCAACAATGAGATACAAATATAGAAAATTTTCGTGCCCATTATCTTTTTAATAATCAATGATTAAATTGTAAGCATTGGTTTATAATATGGCTAGTTACATGAATTTTTTTTTTTTTTGTAGTTTTTGGCCAGGGCTGGGTTTGAACCCACCACCTCTGGCATATGGGGCCGGTGCTATACCCCTCTGAGCCACAGGCACTGTCCTATATTTAATTTTTCTTAGAAGGATTTAATGTTACTTTTGCATTTCCTCCACCAAATTTATCATTTCAAAATTGTCAACAGGAGAAAAAATCACCAACAGGAATATGCCCAAAAGAATGATCAAAGCTTAGAAATATTTTGTACCTCTATGCCATGTTAATATGAGATATAAAAATGGAGTGAGGAATACCTTTAACATCAGATCTGGTAGGGAGATAAGAGACTACCTAGCTCAACCTCTTCACACATGGGGAATTATAAAGATTAAACGATTTGTGTGGTTCATACACTTCACGAGCAAGATAATGTCTCCTGTGTTTTCCTCCGTACCATGATATCCACATAACAAAGAAAAACTCCCTTGAGTTGTAAAGTAAAATATCCTACATTGAAAGGCCCGGTTCCCACATGCCAACAAATAAGAATCTAAGAAAAACTATGTGGTAGGTAAGGAAATGACCTGAAAGGAATGAAACATTGAGTGGTAACAAAATACATCCCAGTGTATACCACAGATTCATAAAGGATAATATCAATGGCTTCTTTGTCTCTGAAGTTTCCATTAAAAATAAAATGTGGGCGGTGCCTGTGGCTCAAAGGAGTAGGGTGCCAGCCCCATATGCCAGAGGTGGTGGGTTCAAACCCAGCTCCGGCCAGAAACTGCAAAAAATAAAAAAATAAAAAACAATAAAAATATAATGTGAACAACATTCATAATAGTAAAACAGGGTAACAAAGATCTTCCATGACAATTAGAATATCTCCATGTACTAATTAAAATATTTATTATTTGCTGTTTCCACTTCCCTTTCAATGTGCCTGACTAGTAGTTTTTGAGTGACTTCCTATTTCATACAGTATTTTTTCACAGGTTTTAATTCTAAAGTATTCACATTGGATGTACTAGAACTTGTCTCCTATGAACTCATGATTTTGCCCTAATTAATTTATTGTTTTATTCATTTCTCTTATCAAATTCAATAAATATGTGCACTATTTATACTAATGGCAAAATAGTGATTTCAGTTCTCAAGGCAAAATGATTTTTACTCTCTATCATCTTTCTTTAGCTAAAGAAAAAAATATATATATATATGCTTAGGTATTTTTGCTGTCTGAACACTACCCTTATTGCGTAGATGAGTTGTGATGAAATCAACGAATACTTATTGTCAATGTTCTGCTGTGTCCATGCTGGGCTGTGCCCTGTACTAGTTGCCCAAGATGAGGGGAAACAGAACATCAAGGATGATGAATCAATTTAAGAAGATAGAACTGAAAGACCCCAAACAATAGTGAGCAACACCAGATAGTTCCAGGTCCACCTATGATAGTACCCTGGAGTCTAATAAAAATATAAGAGAGGAGGAGGTGAAGGAGGGCAATAGTTTGGGAACATTTATGGCTGAAGTAGGAATTGCCATGGGCCTTGAGGAAAAGCAGAATTTTTGTAGGTCATTAATACCCAATTCAGGCATTAGGCTACCAGCTTCATAATTTTGCTATATCTACATTTCTACCTCATGATTTTTGCCATATCTGAGTTCCCTTAATACTACTATTTTTTTTTTAATTCTGAAGTAGATTCCATTTTTATTTTATTATTTTTTTTAAATTTATTTATTTTTATTGTTAAATCATAGCTGTGTACATTAGTGCAATCAAGGGGTACAATGTGCTGGTTTCTTTTTTTTTTTTTTTTATTAAATCATAGCTGTGTACATTGATATATTCATAGGGCATCATTCACTAGCTTCACAGACCGTTTACCAAGAATGTGCTGGTTTCATATACAATCTGAAACATTCTCATCAAACTGTTCAACGTAGCCTTCATGGCATTTTCTTAGTTACTGTATGTAGGCATTTGTATTCTGCATTTAGTAAGTTTTGCCTGTACCCATTCTAAGATGCACCGTAGGTGTGGCCCCACCCATTACCCTTCCTCCACCATAACCTCCCCCCTCCCTTCCCCTTCCTTGGCCCTTTCCCCATAGTCTTGTGCTATAGTTGGGTTGTAGCCTTCATGTGAAAGCTATAATTTAGCTTCATAGCAAAGCTGAGTACATTGGATACTTTTTCTTCCATTTTTAAATACCTAAATAACTTTAAGAAGAAATTTGATAGCACTACTATAAATGGAAAGTCAGTACCTCTTGCCATAAAAAAAATGGGGGAAGGTATCTGAAAACAAATGCAGTGTAAAATAAAACAACCTTATTATTTAATAGTTTCTATCCAGATAACATTGACTTCCAAGGCTCTAAGCCAAAAGACCGTTATGTCTTTGTGTAAAGGAGATATTAAATAAGTATTAAGAAGCCCTAGCAACTTAGTAATACTAACGTGAGACTTACTTCCGTCCTACTCCCTTTTTTCCTCCTTTTCTGTCTTCTTTCCGATCTTCTCTTTCTTCTCTCTCTCCCCTACTTCTTCCATGTTCCTCTATGTTCCTCTCTCCTTCCCTGTATCCTTCCTTCATTTCTTCCTTCCTTTCACATATACATATTTGTTGAACATCTCTTACGTGCCAGGTACTATTCTAGCAATTGTGGATGTTACAGTGAAGAAATAGACAAAAGCTCTCTTGCCCTCATAGAGCTTAATTTCTATTTCTAAATCAGTAAAGCCTTCTGAAGTCCTTACATTTCAACTACACATTGGCTGAGTAATGTCAATATTTTATTTTGCTGCTTTAAGAGATAAAAAAGAGCTGATCATAAGCAATGAAATACGCATTAAAAACTCCTCAGTTCCAATGGCTGGCCTGGGTTGTCCCTGCAGATATGCAATGAACCTTCACGTCCCTGAGATGAAAAGACCCTATGGCATCATAAAAGTTTACTCTGGTTAACTGGGTATATTTCAAGGAAGCCAAAGGAACTAAAGGGGATCATCACTAAAAAAGTCTCTACTGCAAAATAAAACAAACAGGAAGTAAAGGCCGGTCTGGGATAGCAGCAGAGAATGGTGTGCTCCTGAGAATGGGGGAAGAGGAGTTCAGGCAGGAAGACCAGGAGGAAAGGTGGCTGGAGGTGTAGAAGGTCTGCTGTCTCTGCAGCAAGGTGTCCCTGATGGTGCATCAGGGAGACGTCACTCATCTGGCATGAAGTGGCCAAGTCAGAATCAGGATGGAAAAAGATGTATGACTGCCCAGTCTCTTGCTGGTAACTTGGGATCTCGAGCCTGGTACGGAGGGTAGATACAGCCAATAGTCACTTTTGCAGGTAAAAGAACAGTTTTTTCTTCCTAATCCAGGTCACTTCATCTCCTGCTTTCACTTATGGGCCTGGCCTCATAGTTTGCCTTGCCAGTCAATATTTCCCCTCAGCACTCCATTCCCCACTACCCAATACTGGCCTCTAAGTTCTTTTTTAGTGAATAAATGCACTCTTTCCCATCTTCCAACATTCCACATTACACAACTTCCTGGTTAATTCTTTCAAAGTTGCCTATTCTAACACCATTCCCTACTCCCTTAACCCCACTCCTACAATTAAGTTTATCCTCATATTACTTGACCCAAGGTACATTCAACTCTGTTATAATATTTGATACACTTATAACTCTAAATATCTCTTTTCCAGAATGTAGGAAATTGTCCAGTACATAGTAAACACTTAAATATTAGCTCACCATTGAAGACTGAATGTTGATTACTGGTAAACTTGAAGATATGAAGACAATAGCTGATTATTCATAGAGAATGTAAAAGATTTTTACATTAATTTACGCTTCAGATAAAGCAGGGCTGGCTGTCAGCTACATTAAAAAGAATTTTGAATGAATAGGAACAAGCTTCATTGAGATTAAAAGAGAAGTAAACTCAGGTTTGAAATTGTTATAGAACATTATATAATTTCCCATACTTATAAACTATAATAAAAAATGTTTAAGAGAACAAAAGGTTCATCAAAAATAAATTAATAACCAAAAAAGGTACATTTTAATGAAAACAGAGTTCATGCAAAGTATGTTTGTGAATCAGTTTAGCTCCTTAGAGAAAAAAATAATTAAAATTTCCTGGAATAGTCCATTGAATGGCTATTATTTAAATATTTGTTCTTAAACTAAGAATAACCATGTAGAAAGGTGAGAAAAATTAAATTTGAAAGGGTGTTTATTTGAAGAGTACTTTTAAAGCAAGTCTTATGAATCAAGGCAAATACTCATATACGTATGCTCATGATACTGGAGTGCCCTTTATTCTCCTATAAACACAAGACTTAGAGACAGTTGCTACCTACACACAAACAGCCTCACTGTCCACTCTTTTGCACAAACAGCAACTGAGTGTCTGGAGAGACTGATGGCCCCAGTCCTGAGCTACTTCTGGGTGTGAGTCAGATGTTTAAGCCTGTAACAGTAACTCGTTTAGACCACCAGAGTAACTCCAAATGTACCAGCGCTATAATTTGAGAAGCCCATTTTATTTCCAAGAGAGCTAGAGAAATCACCAACCATTTTTAATACTTGCTCTTATTAAAGTGTGAATTCCAGGCAAAGAATCATTTGGTGGGATGAAATTGCTTACGTTATTTCACATTAACGAGCTACAGGAAGTGACTCTGAAACGCCTACCATTTTCAGGGCATTAGACCAGAAGAGCTCTCACTTTGCAGAGGGACTCTATTGCTGCAGGGACGTGTTTCTGTTAACTTGAGTAAGAATTGTCCTTAAAAGGGATAGAAAAGTTCAGGAATGGAACAGCATTGACTTTCTAGTTCATAAGACATGTAGTATATAAGTTTTTAGCCTTCACACAAAACATCTTCTGTCCTTCTTAGGATGAATATTTATAAATCACTATCCCATGGTTTAACTCAGGGGATACAGTTTAATTGGTCCTAAATTCAAATCCTCTAAATTGGGGTAGTTGGCTCTTGAATGGATGTAACCAGTACCGTTATCAATGGCTCTCCATCTTTTGCTGCTCTCTCTCTCCCTTCTCCTCCCCTCTTACCTTATTTACACATTTTGTTCCATGCACCTGCCCCCAAACAGAAAAGATGTAAATCAAGCTACACCTGCAAAAGTCCAGAAGCCTCACAGCCCACACAAAAATTTAAAATCTGTATTAGTGTTTTGTAATTGAGGACACAGTTTATGAATAATTATAGACAATCTAATGCATACATATGCAGTTACCAAACATTAGTTTTGAAGCATGAAAACGCTAGGATATTTGTGCAAATTTCGATTTGAATTTCACTCATCTGAATTTCCTACATAGTCTCTGAGAACTTCAGATTTGTCCTAGGGTTGGTCTCCTGCATGGGATTTCTTATAGGATTAAATGGTTTATCTTGTTCCGTCCTCCATCCTCTCTTGAACGACAGCAGTTATATTAAAATCATACAGGGTCACTCCCCAATTCACTAATACAGAAAGAAAAATGTCTGTCCCTGTAGGAACCAGAACAGGTACCAACATGCCCCTATGAAAACTACTTAATAACTTTAATAAGTTTCTTTTTTAAAAGAAAATATCTATTTCCTTGTATCAAAGGAAATTCTTGTAGTCATAAACATTTTCACTTTCTTTTTTTTTTTTTTTTTTTTGTTGAGACAGGGTCCCACCCTATGCCCCTGAGCAGAGTGCAGTGGGCGTGGTAGCTCACCACAACCTCAGACTCGGGCTGCGGGCACCCCGCTGCCTCAGCCTCTGGAAGTTGCTGGGATTACAGGCGCTCGCCGCGGCGCCCGGCTGGGTTTTTCCATTTTTTTCACGAGTCGGGGTCTCACTGTCGCTCAGGCGAGTCTCGAACTCCTGAGCTCAAGCGATTCTCCCTCCTCAGCCTCCCACAGTGCTGGGATTACAGGCGTGAGCCACCGCGCCCGGCAACATTTTCACTTTCTAAGAACCATCAAAAATACATGTGTAGCAAAAATCTCATCCCACTGCTTCCTGGGCCCTGGCCACACCATGGGCCCTGCAGTACTCATCAGGGATAAACATTCTCATGTAACATCACAGGGCAAGCAATCCCAGGGAAGCAGAATGCATCGGTTGGAAAAAGAGTATGCCTGAAGCTAATGTACAAACCAGGTGAGGCAGTAAGGAGAAGACTTACTCTTCTTAACATCAAAGCCATTCTTAACATCAAAGAACGCTCTGCTAAGCCCCTCAAGTCTCTCCATGGCTCTCTGCAGGCACTCATTCATGACAGCTAAGGGACCATGCACACAGAGACACAGACTGACTTCCGCTGGCCACCATTCTCCTGGTGATTTGAGTAAAAATAAATAAATAAATAAATCTGTTAGATAATGTTTCGAAAATAAGTGTATGCTTGTCTGATGCATGTTTTTCCTCCCCACCTTTAAAGTCCAAGAAAGCTAAACTCATAGATAGATACACTTGTATTTTGATTATTTATAATAATTGCTATTTTAGGAAACTAGCTTGTTATGTAATCAAAACCACAAGAAATCTGAATGTTAATGAACCCCTAAAATAGCAACAAGAATTTTTCCCCATTGTTTCCTTTTTTTTTCCTTATTCTTTTTGGTTTATGTAGCCCTTCTGTTATTGTTTGTTCATTTCCATATTACACTATTACAAAGAATACTTTGGGAAATTTCAAAATTAAACATTATTTTTTTCTTCTTATGAAAAAATAAGAACTTATAAAAGAAAACTTCAGGCTTACAGGCCCGAAAATGTGAAAAAATTTAAAAGTATCTGCTATCCTTCTTACTCTGAAATAATCATTAAACAGTTTGGTGGTAGTTACAGTGTGTACACACATTGGGGTTTTCACACACTTACCCTTTTCTCTCTGAGTATAAGTAAGCCAGTGCATAAATTTGTAAAAATTAGATGGTACTAAAGATACTTTTCATAACATGCTTTAAAAAAATCCTGAGGCTTTTAAAATAATCAAAACATTACCCATTTTCTAGCACTATCTTCACAAACCATTTATTTAAAAAAAAAATCACCAAAAGAAAAGAATCAAAGAAGTTTAGTTGACAGTTATCCTAACATTTGAGAAAGACCAGAAGGCATGAAACTTAATGTACTTGATCCTCATGAGAAAAAATGAAGCCTTCCATTATTTTAAGACTCCATTGCAAAGTAAAATATTGCCTATTCCTATTACTTCAAAAAGGTTATATATTTAAGAAGTTAAGGTCTCTCCAGCTGAAAGGGATAATTTTATAGCTTTACTTCTAAATTGTACAATTCCTTGTGTTTTAATTCTGCTGTCTCAGATAGTTAATTAACAGAGCCACTATAGCAAGGGGTTCATCTATAATTGTATTGAGTCACCAATGTCTGAGTCATCTGCTTCTGGTTTGTTTTTAAATCAAATGCAAGATATTTGGCTAATATACCATCACCATGAGCTAAAAACATAAAGAATAAGTCAATTGTAGCTTTCTTTTATGTGCCCCTACTTTCATTTGAACCTCCTATTTTGCTAACAAATGTCAGTGTATTATAATGAAAAAGCATTTATTAAATATCCTTATGTTATATGAGCTGCAACACCACATCCTTAACTCCTCCTTTTGTATTAGTTGGCCGTGAGCCATCCACCATCATCCAGCTACGTCAATGATACGAACTATATCCTTAAAGGTAAACAAAACTGAAAAGATCCTTGATAAAAGGAGTTTGTAATCTACTAGGAGCCTGGTGATTAAGAAACATACTGAAGAATGCATACAGATGTGCCAGAAAATGAATCCATACTGAGTATAATCAGCTGCAGAGATCATATCAGACATACAACAAAGGTAGTTTAAGAAGGATTGAGGGAGCAGTGACACATTTTATTAGGGAACAAGACGTGGTCTGGGAAAAGAATACAATGACTTCCAACTGGGAAGGGTAACTAATAGAATGAACAGCTGAATCAGGACATAAAAAGAGCATAATGGCTCAAATATAACAATACAGAGATAAATAGGGACACATTCAAAGTCCAGCCCTTGGGTTAGAACAGAAACATCTATGTTAATCAGTTCGATTTAAGCATTCCAGATTATATATCAAATCATCACATTGTACCCCATAAACATATACAGTTGCGATGTTAATTAAAAATTAAATTAATTATTTGACAAAGATGGCATATCAAATCAAGAAGAATACATTTACATTATATAATAAATGATGTTAGGAAAACAAATGACCTTTTTCAAACAAGCCGATCCCTCATCTGACATCCTACACTAAATTAAAATAAAAACACTAAAAATAAAAATATAAATATGAATGGCATATCAAAGAAATTAATAAATAAATGCTTCTTTTCTGACTCCAAAAAAATTAATAAATAACTCCTATCAGTAACTGATTATCCCAGGTTATATCTTTGTACATGTCATTACCTCACATAAACTCATAAAAGTAACTGTTTATCTGAAAAGAAAAAAACAGAAATGTCTAATTGAGCAGATACCAAGAGGGAAGGAGATTGAGCCTAAGGTGAGCACTTTTATTTAAGTTCATGACGTGACAACAATTGGATGAGGCAGCCAAAGATCCTATGTAATCTAAAGTCATATTCATTGACAAATAATGACCAGAAGTCTCTGTGGGGTGGCGCCTGTGGCTTAAGGACTGGGGCACCAGCCCCATATACCAGAGGTGGCAGGTTCAAATCTGGCCCCAGGCAAAAAGAAAAAAAAAAAGTCTCTATGGTACTCTGAGCTAATTGGATTACATAAGGAATTTTTACTTTTCTTGACACAAAATTAAGAAGAAAGAGTAAGATAGGAGCTCGTCTACAGGAGAGTTGCTAGGACAGGAAAAGAAATGCAACAGTATGTAAGTAGTTCAGGAATAGAAAACACAGGGAACGGGCCTGATGGTTACAGATATAAAAGAGTGTCATTTCCAAGTGTGTCTAAGCTTAAGAGCAAAACTGCTGGGAAACTTAAAGGAGGCAGAGGATTCAGTGACAGTAAGAGCAAGTGAGCAATAGAGAATCAGCCAATAAGACCTTGATGCTGCTGGGAGAAAGGTGAGTGCCCTGTGTGAGCAGCAGGGGTGTAGGCATTGACCTTTGAAAGGTCACATCATAGCCTGTGCTCATGATGTTCTCTCAACTCAAAAATCTTGACTCAACAAGTTTATTTCCTTCCTTGTCTTCCTCTGTATTCCCAATTTTCTTTCCTTTGAACGAATTCAACTTCTGTACTCTTCATCCCTCAACATAGTTTTAAACAAGATGTTGACCAATTTAAAGTTTTGAAATAAAAACAATATGTGACCAAAAGGTTTGGTGAACTCCCCAGAGCATAGCACTAACAACCTACTTCCCTGTAGCTATCTCCTGAGGCATAAGACACGAAACACTGTTGATGAAAGTAACTTCTTAAGACATGATAGGCTGGAAAATCCCATTTAGAATAATGCGAGCTCATGTGGACCTGTCAGGATCTATAAAGAATATAAAATACTGTTGCATCGTGAGGAAAGTTTTTTTGTTTTTTTTTTCCCTAGGTGAAGTCTTCAAGGGAAATTTATTCACTGGGCAAAAAATGGAGAGTAGGGGAAGGTTCTTCTTGGTAAAAGAACATTATATGCAATAGTGCTTGGCTCAGGTTAGAGGATAGATACTCAATATTTATTGAATGAATAAAGAAAAGCCCCCCTGAAATTAGGGCATTTTCTTAGTCCTATCCTCCCTACTACTACCTACATTTACTGAGTGCCCACATGATTTCCATCCTTCACACCAACCCCATAAGTTAGGGGTCATCTCATTTTACAGATAAGGGAACTGAAGACCTGAAAGCTATCAGCCTGAGTTATTTATAATACACATATATGCAAAGGAGTTCACGTTCAAGAAGCAACGTGTTGAGCACACTTGGCTCTCTTCCTCTAAGCCTGGATGGGCCACTCCTGGGTAACCCTTAACCCAGCAGGGCCTCTGCTAAGTTACACTGGGGTGAAAAAGAGAGAAGCTGCTGAAGCCATTCTCCCCACTGATTCTGTGAACAGCAGGGTCCCACATCCCCCTACAAACCTGGCATTACAGTATGTGGTCTTAGTGGCCCCAAATGAGGGCCCCTTTTCTTAATTTACAAAAGACGAGGGTGGGAGAGCCACCTACACATCACCGCAGGCCATGTCAGGCACATGGAATCTCTTCCAGGGCTCAAAAAATCAAATGAACCCTGGTGTTCCAGGACAAAGCATTTCATTTTTGACAAAGTTCTTTTTCCTACTTTCTTGTCTGATCATTTCCTCAACTTCTCCCTTTCTAGTTCAAGCTTTTTCTATAACACTTGTATTGGGCACTTTTTCTTTATTATTAAATCATAGTTGTGTACATTAATGTGATCATGGGGCATCATACACTGGTTTTATAGACCATTTGACACATTTCATCTCACTAGTTAACATAGCCTTCCTGGCATTTTCTTAGTAATTGTGTTAAGACATTTATATTCTACATTTACTAAGTTTCACATGTACCCTTGTAAGATGCACTGCAGGTGTAATCCCATAAATCACCCTCCCTCCACCATCCTTCCCTCTCCCTCCCCTCCCTCTCCCCATTACCCAAATTCTTAGGTTATAACTGGGTTATAGCTTTCATATGAAAGCCATAAATTAGTTTCATAGTAGGGCTGAGTACATTTGAAGCTGCTTCAATTTCCCCAGGGGTCCTCCTCATAAAATACTCACCCAGACCGATTTCTTCAAGCGTTTTCCCTGCACTCTCTTCTAGTATTTTTATAGTTTCATGTGTTAAGTTTAAATCTTTAATCCAGAGAGAGTCTATCTTAGTTAATGGTGAAAGATGTGGGTCCAGTTTGAGTCTTCTACAGGTTGCCAGCCAGTTCACCCAGCACCATTTGTTAAATAGGAAATCTTCTCCCCACGGAATGTTTTTAATTGGCTTGTCAAAGATCAAATAACGGTAATTAGCTGGATTCATCTCTTGATTCTCTATTCTGTTCAAGAATCTACTTCTCTGTTTTTGTGCCAGACCATGCTGTTTTGATCACTATCGATTTATAGTATAGTCTGAGGTCTGGTAGCGTGATTCCTCCTGCTTTGTTTTTATTTCTGAGTAATGTCTTGGCTATTCGAGGTTTTTTCTAATTCCATACAAAATGAAGTATTATTTTTTCAAGATTTTTAAAGTATGACAATGGAGCTTTAATAGGGATTGCATTAAAATTGTATATTGCTTTGGATAGTATGGACATTTTAACAATGTTGATTCTTCCCAGCTATGAGCACAGTAAGCTTTTCCATTTGTTAACATTTTATTTCTTTTCTTAGAGTTTCATAGTTCTCTTTATAGAGATCTTTCACATCCTTTGTTAGATAAACTCCCAAATATTTTATCTTCTTTGGCACTACTGTGAATGGAATAGACTCCTTAACTGTTTTTTCAGCTTGACTATTGTTGGTATATATAAAGGCTACCGATTTATGAATGTTAATTTTGTAACCTGAGATGCTGCTGTATTCCTTGATTACTAAGAGTTTTGTAGTAGAATCCCTAGTGTTTTCCAAATATACAATCATATCATCTGCGAAGAGCAAAAGTTTGATCTCTTCTGACCCTATATGGATACCCTTGATCGCCTTTTCTTCCCTAATTATGATGGCTAAAACTTCCATTACAATGTTAAGAGCAGTGGAGACAATGGGCAACCTTGTCTGGTTCCTGATCTGAGTGGAAATGATTTCAGTTTAACTCCATTCAATACAATATTGGCTGTGGGTTTGCCGTAGATGGCCTCTATCAGTTTAAGAAATGTCCCTTCTATACCAATTTTCTTAAGTGTTCTTATCATGAAGGGATGCTATATATTATCAAAAGCTTTTTCTGCATCAATTGAGAGAATCGTATGGTCTTTGTTTTTTAATTTGTTTATGTGCTGAATTATACTTATAGATTTATGGATATTGAACCAGCCTTGAGGCCCTGGGATAAAACTGACTTGGTCATGATGTATAATTTGTTTGATGTGTTGCTGGATTCTGTTTGTTAGGATCTTGTTGAATATTTTTGCATCTATATTCATTAGTCTATAATTTTCTTCTCTTGTTGGGTCTTTTCCTGGTTCGGGGATTTGGGTGATGTTTGCTTCATAGAACCTACTGGGTAGTCTTCCTTCTTTCTCTACCTTTTGGAACATGTTGAGTAATATAGGTACTAATTCCTCTGTAAAGGTTTGCTAGAATTCTGACATGAAGCCATCTGGTCATGGACTTTTCTTTTTAGGGAGATTTTGTATGGTTGATGCTATTTCAGAACTTGATATTGGCCTGTTCAACATTTCCACTTGATACTGGCTAAGTGTTTGAAGGTGACGTACTTCTAAGTATTGGTCAATTTCCTTCAGATTTTCATATTTCTGAGAATAAAGTTTTTTGTAATATTCATTAACGATTTTTTGAAATTCTGAGGAGTCTGTTGTTATTTCGTCTTTGTTGTTTCTGATTGATGAAATCAGAGATTTAACTCTGTTTTTCCTTGTTAGGTTAGCCAAAGGTTTATCTATTTTATTGACCTTTTCAAAAAACCAACTTTTTGATTTATTGATCTGTTGTATAATTCTTTTGTTTTCAATTTCATTTAATTCTGCTCTAATTTTGGTTATTTCTTTTCTTCTACTGGGTTTGGGGTTGGAATGTTCTTCCTTTCCCAGTTGCTTGAATTATCCCATTAAGTTGTTAACTTCCTCTCTTTCCATTCTCTTGAGGAAGGCTTGCAGTGCTATAAATTTCCCTCTTAGGACTGACTTCGTGGTAACCCAGAGGTTCTGATAATTTGTGTCTTCATTGTCATTTTGTTCCAAAAATTTGGCAATTTCCTTCTTAATCTCATCACTGACCAAGCTATCATTAAGCATAAGGTTATTTAACTTCCATGTTTTTGTATGAGTATGAATATTCCTGTTGTTACTGAGTTCAATTTTTATTCCCTGGTGGTCCGAGAAGATGCAAGGAATAATTTCTATTCCTTTAAATTTACTGAGGTTAGACTTGTGACCTAAGATGTGATCGATATTGGAGTATGTTCCGTGGGCTGATGAGAAGTAACTCCCTTCACCATAGTTTCAAAGAAAATGAAATACCTAGGAATATCCCTAATGCAGGAGGTGAAGGACCTCTATAAAGAAAATTAAGAAATCCTCAGAAAGGAAATAGCAGAGCATTTTAACAAATGGAAGAACACACCATGCTCATGGATGGGCAGAATCAACATTGTTAAAATGTCTATACTTCCCAAAGCAATCTACCTATTCAATGCCATTCCTATCAAAATACCAACATCATACTTTCAAGATTTGGAAAAAATGATTCTGTGTTTTGTATGGAACCAGAAAAACCCCGTATAGCTAAGGCAGTTCTTAGTAATAAAAATAAAGCTGGGGGCATCAGCATACCAGATTTTAGTCTGTACTACAAAGCCATAGTGGTCAAGACAGAATGGTACTGGCACAAAAATAGGGACATACACACATGGAATCGAATAGAAAACCAGGAAATGAAACTAACATCTTACAACCACCTAATCTTTGATAAACCAAACAAGAACATAACTTGGGGGAAAGACTCCCTATTCAATAAATGGTGTTGGGAGAACTATCCACATGTAAAAGACTGAAACTGGACCCACACCTTTCCCCACTCACAAAAATTGATTCAAGATGGATAAAGGACTTAAATTTAAGGCATAAAACAATAAACATCCTCAAAGAAAGCATAGGAAAAACACTGGAAGATATTGGCCTGGGGAAAGACTTCACAAAGAAGACTGCCATGGCAATTGCAACAACAATAAAAATAAACAAATGGGACTTCATTAAACTGAAAACCTTCTGTATAGCTAAGGAGACAACAACCAAAGCAAAGAGACAACCTACACAATGGGAAAGGATATTTGCATATATTCAATCAGACAAAAGCTTGATAACTAGGATCTATGGAGAACTCAAATTAATCCACATGAAAAAAGCCAACAATCCCATATATCAATGGGCAAGAGACATGAATACAACCTTCTGTAAAGAAGACAGACGAATGGCTAACAAACATATGAAAAAAATGTTCATCATCCCTATATATTAGAGAAATGCAAATCAAAACAACCCTGAGATACCATCTAACCCCAGTGAGAATGGCCCACATCACAAAATCTCAAAACTGCAGATGCTGGCGTGGATGTGGAGAGAAGGGAACACTTTTACACTGCTTGTGGGACTGCAAACTAGTACAACCTTTCTGGAAGGAAGTATGGAGAAGCTTCAAAGCACTCAAGCTAGACCTCCCATCTGATCCCGCAATCCCATTACTGGGCATCTACCCAGAAGGAAAAAAATCCTTTTATCATAAGGACATTTGTTCTAGACTGTTTATTGCAGCGCAATACAATCACTAAAATGTGGAAACAGCCTATATGCCCACCAACCCAGGAATGGATTAACAAGCTGTGGCATATGTATACTATGGAATACTATTCAGCTTTTTTAAAAAAAATGGAGACTTTACATCCTTCATATTAAACTGGATGGAAGCGGAAGACATTATTCTTAGTAAAGCATAACAAGAATGGATAAGCATAAATCCTATGTACTCAATTTTGATATGAGGACAATTAATGACAATTAAGGTCATGGGTGAGGGAAGGAAAAGCAGAGAGAAGGAAGGAGGGAGAGGGATGGGGCCTTGGTGTGTGCCACACCTTCTAGGGGCAAGACATGATTGCAAGAGGGACTTTACCTAACAAATGCAATCAGTGTAACCTGGTTTATTGTACCCTCAATGAATCCTCAACAATAAATAAAAAAAAAAAAAGAAGTATGTGTATTCACTTTTGTTGGGATGAAACGTTCTGTAGATGTCTGCTAAATCCAAATGTTGGATGGTTAGGTTTAAATCTAAAATTTCTTTGCTCAGCTTCTTATTGGAGGATCTATCCAACACTGCCAAAGGAGTGTTGAAATCTCTGACTATTATGGAGCTGAAGGAAATCAAGTTGCTCATGTCTGTTAGAGTTTCTCTTATAAATTGAGGCGCATTCTGGTTGGGTGCATAAATAATAATAATTGAAATCTCATCATATTGAGTATCACCCTTAACAAATATGAAGTGATCATTCTTATCCTTCCTTACTTTTGTTCGTTTAAAGCCTATTGTGTCTGAAAATAGAATTAAAACACCTGCTTTTTTCTGATTACCATTTGCCTGAAATATGAATGACCATCATTTCACCCTGAGTCTATATTTATCTTTTAAGGTAAGATGTGACTCTGGTATGTAGCAAATATATGGCCTGAGGTCATTCAGCTAACCCATGCCTCTTTATAGGACAGTTTAAGCCCTTCACATTAACGGAGGATATTGATAAAACTGGTAAAATTTTGGGTATCGAGTTTTTCGAAAGTCCAGTGGACATTTTTAATCCTTTTGCCACTTTGGAAGTTGGAGTTTGATCAAAAGTTTCTGAGTGAGTTTACTTTTGTGGTAGAGGATTGGGTTGGTCATTATGGAGGATAGGTCTGAGAATATCCTGAAGAGTTGGTTTGGTTATGGCAAATTTCTTCAACATATGAATGTCATTAAAGTATTCAATTTCTCCATCATAAATGAAACTCAATTTAGCTGGATACAGGATCCAGAGTTGAAAGTTACTTTGTTTTAGGAGATTAAAAGTCGATGACCACCCTCTTCTGGCTTGAAAGTTTCAGCAGAGAGATCTGCAGTCATTCTAATATTCTTCCCTTTGTAGGTATTGGATTTCTTACATCTGGCTGCTTTCAGAATTTTCTCCTTCATATTAACTTTAGTAAAGTTAATTATGATATGCCTTGGGGATGTCTTATTCGGATTGAGTTGTGCTGGTGTTCTGAAACAGTCTGCTATCTGAATTTCAGAATCTCTTGGCATGTCTGGAAAATTCTCTTTCATAATTTCATGGAGAAGGGCCTCTGTGCCCAGTGAGGCCACTTCATCAGTTTCAGGTATTCCAATGAGGCGGATATTACCCTCCTTTGAATTATCCCAGAGCTCTCTGAGAAAATGGTCCATTTTTGCTCTCCATTTCTCTTCTTCTTTGAGAGTTTGGGAGCGTTCAAAAGCTTTGTCTTCAATGTCAGAAATCCTTTCTTCTGCTTGCTCCACTCTGTTACTGAGGGATTCTACTGTATTTTTCAGATCTTTGAGGGCTGCAAATTCTTGCCTCAGTGCGTCAAAATCTTTGGTGGTTTTGTCTTTAAATTCGTTAAATTCTTAAGAGAAATTTGAATTTCTCCTTGAATTTCTCATTCCGACTTTTGAATTGCTCCTCGAATTTCTAATTCCAAATTTTCCTCCATTCTATTAGTCTTGTTTGCAATCCAAATTCTGAATTTGATTTCTGACATTTCGGCCAGCTGTTTATGAATGGGATCTTCAGTTACATCTGCCATATCTTTCTTTGAGTGGGGGTTGATCAATTCTGGTTATTCACGTTACCAGAATTTTTCTGCTGATTTTGTCCCATGATTATTTTACACTGTTTGACTTTTCCCCTAGAATTTTGTTGAGGACCCGTACAGTGCTATGGCCTGAGAAACTGGGGACCTGTTTGGTGTGGTGGGGCTAAGTGGTTCTGTCTTGTTTTCAGCTGGTCTTTGTCCAACTCTAGTGAAACAGTTACTCTGGGTTGAAGTCTCAGCTGGGGAAAAATGCCAGCAATTCAGTCACCCCACCCCCCACAGGAAATAATTGGAAAAGGACAATCATACCTTCCTACAACCACACACACACCCAGGGCACCACTTGAATAGTCCTCGGGCAATTGGCTCAGTTCAAAAGTTCCAAATCAATTGTCTCAGTCAGCACTTGTCTCAGGTGGGAGAGTTTAAAAGGTCTCTGGCAACTGGATTGCAGGGGTCTGGTGACAACTCAAATATGACTTGCTCTGTTGCTCCGTGAAGTCAGGAGGACCCACCCAGCAAATAGTTTAGTCTGTGAAGGTTGATGCCTCCTTCACCACCTTGTACCTGTGTCACACCCAGTCACTGATAGCCCCGCAGGGCTGTAACCCAGTTGCCTCCAGTGAGCAGATACTCCAGGAGTTTGCACCTGCCTGAATCACAAGGAAATCTATATCTGCTCAGCCAGGCCACTGCTGTTTGCCTCTATCCAGCAGGGGAAGGTGAGGCCTGACAACCTCGGGTGCTTGATGGAGGCTGGGGGGTGTTCACTGAGTTCCAGCCCCACCCCTGATTGATTTTACCGACAGAACAGAACAACTTTTCAGGAATTTGGTTCTGTCCCTGCTAAATTCCCCTGCAGAAGAGAAGCTGTTTTGAGTTCTCAGAACCTGTGACTCAGGCCCTGTCTTTGCTCCTGCAGGTTTGTATTCGCAGCACGGTTAGGTATCAGTTCTAGCCTCCTGCCTTCCTTTGTCTATAGGCTGATGATCCTCTGAGGGCCAGTGCATCTTAGGCTCAGTAAAGCGGTCCACTGGGTCAGCCCTGCTCTGGGAATTTCCTGGCTCTGTGCATGTGTTTTCTAGTCCCTACGCTCTACCCAGGCTGGTACTGCCTCAGGCAAACCCTTTACTCATGGGGCTTGCGTTTCCATCTCAGATCTGTTCCATGGTGGTTGCCACCTGAGAAGACGCCCGGCCTCCTCTGGTTGCCCAGGGAGACAGGGGGTGTGGCTTCAGAATATCCAGGAGTGAGCCCTATTTTTGCCAAAAATGGCTGCTGCTCTGCGCCTTGGTGCACCACTGCTCCGGTGTGGTTCCCTCTCAGCCTACTGTCCTCTCCTCACTCCTGTGCTGCAGAATCAGCACTGACCAGCTGTCCACACCCCTCAAGAAATCACCCAAGAATCTGGACTCCTGGAGGACAGGCCTCCAGACCTCAGAGTGAGAATGGAGGGGAGTGCTGGGAGCTCAGAATTCCAGGTCGAGAATAGATACAGTTTTATACAGTTTTATGCCTGGCAGGAGAATGCTGTGGCACCCTAGTAGGGGAGGTAGGTACAGTTTTTAGAGGGTCTCTCTCGTGGAGTGTAGTGGGAGGACCTTTGAACTCTGCTCGTTTGTTTGTGGGGCACTCCAAGCTGCTCTCCTGGGGGAGGGGCCTCCCGTCCACTTGGTGATGGATTTTGTACCTTTTGTTTGTATCCTTGGGGCTGGAGCTCACCTCAGTGGGGTTGATGTGCATTCTTCAACCTTCTCTCTTGGTGCAGCTCTAATCCACCAGATTACTTGCTAAATTTCTGTCCTTTAACTCTCCTTCTGGACGGGAGCCTCTGTGGAAAGCTGGCTTCAGTCAGCCATCTTGTCTCCACCCCCCTGAGTAGAGTTTTTGCTATTGCCCCAGTTCAGTGTTCATCTCACCAAATGTGTATTTCAGTCACCTGTGATCTTGTTAAAATGCAGATATTACCCAGTAGGTCTGGAGTAGGGTCCAAGAATCTGCATTTCTACTATGCTTCAAAGCAATATGCTGCTGAGGAACAAGGCAAGTCATATTTCCCGTGAAACATCATTGCAGAATGTTTACGTACTACATCAGTATTTTACTGGGCATTTCTTTACTTTATATATTAACATTTCTGCTGGCATAGATCATAAAATTTCTATTCTATTTTCTCAAAAAATTTAAACATATGATATTATAAAACTTAAAAAAACTCAGATGTCCATTTTTTTCTTCCAGGTAATTAAAAGGATCTAAAGCCACTGATTTAGCTTCAATTAGATTACAGAAATTCCTTGGCATAGGGGATTGGTTCCAGAACCTCCTGCAAATACCAAAAGCCATAGATATTCAAGTTCTTTGTATAAAATGGCACCATATTGGCATAGAAACTATGCACATCCATATACATTATCTCTATATTACTTATAATGTCTAATACAATGTACATGTTGGTAAATAGTTGCTCTACTGTATTATTCAGGGAATAATATAAAGAAAAAAGTCTACACATGTACTGAACATACTTGTTTTTATTTTATTGTTGTTCTTGTTTAATATTTTTGATTCTTACTTGAATCCATAGGTTAAATCCATGTATATGGAATAGTTGTACTTTAAAGTATCAGTAGACAATTTCATCCATCAAGATTAAGAGTGAATATTGCTAATTTTATTTTTGTTTGCTTAGCATATGTAAGTTAGTCTCTAAAAATAAAATAATAACAATGGCTTTTTTTGTTGTTGAGACAGAGTCTCATTTTGTTCCCCTTGGTAGAATGCCACAGTGTCATAGCTCACAGCAAACTCAAACTCATGGGCTTAAGCAATTCTCCTGCCTCAGCTTCCTGAGTAGCTGGAAGTATAGGTGCCCGCCACCAGTATCTGGCTGTTTTTAGAGACGAGGTCTCGTTCTGGCT
This sequence comes from Nycticebus coucang, assembly GCF_027406575.1. Lineage (NCBI taxonomy): Eukaryota > Metazoa > Chordata > Mammalia > Primates > Lorisidae > Nycticebus > Nycticebus coucang. The sequence continues at coordinate 148,455,974 of NC_069780.1, read as the reverse complement.
TAGGCTGGTCTCAAACCTGTGAGCTTAGACAATCTACCAGCCTTGCCCTCCCAGAGTGCTAGGAGTAAAGGCATGAGCCACTGCACCCAGCCAACAATAGCTTTTTTTTTTTTTCTCCCAGGATTGAATTTATTACAGCAACAATTCAGAATCAAATTTAGTCTGAGATCCATTAGAAGTGCTTGAAGTTATTAGGCTATAATGATACTGAGTAGATGGTCCAAAAGGACTCAGACATTCACACGTCCCTATGTTAAAATATTTTAACAATTCATATTCTTTAAATATTATACAAATTTCTCCATATATTCTCCAGCAAATATGAAAAAATGAATGATGTTATTTAGACAAGCCTGTTTACTTCCTTTTAAAATAAAATTAGAATGTCATTTGTGGAGTTTTGAGCCTCTATGCTAAGTCATTACACATGGCTATTGGTGGAAGCTCAGATATTCTGGATTAGAAATCACTTTTATATTGATATTCAAAATCTAGTCATGCAGGTTCATTACCCTAGATTGAGCCACTGGCCTTCTGTTCACTTTGTCTGAAATGTTCTTTACTTGTACGTCCTTCAAGTCTACATAGATGTCAGCATGGAAGGCTGCCCTATCTAAAATTGTATTCCCTATCAATACTTTTGTTTCATTTCTTGACTTACTTTCCTCCTTAGCACATTCCAATATCCAACATGCCATATAGTTTATCTATTTTTCTTGACTATTATCTATCTCCTCTGTAATTAGCTTTTTTAAAAAATTAAATCATAGCTGTGTACATTAGTGCAATCAAGGGGTACAATGTGCTGGTTTCATATACAATCTGAAATAATTTTCATCAAACTGTTTAATATAGCCTTCATGGCATTTTCTTAGTTATTGTATGAAGACATTTGTATTCTGCATTTAGTAAGTTTCACCTGTATCCATTCTAAGATGCACCATAGGTGTGGCCCCACCCATTACCCTCCCTCCACCCCATGCTTTCCCCTTCCCTCCCCTGCCTTAGCCCTTTCCCCATATGCTTGTGCTATACTTGGGGTTATAGCCTTCATATGAAAGCTATAAATTAGCTTCATAGTAGGGCTGAGAACATTGGATACTTTTTCTTCCATTCTTGAGATATTTTGCTAAGAAGAATATATTCCAGCTCCATCCATGTAAACATGAAAAGAGGTAAAGTCTCCATCTTTCTTTAAGGCTGCATAATATTCCATGGCATACATGTACCACAATTTATTAATCCATTTGTGGGTCAATGGGCACTTGGGCTTCTTCCATGACTTAGTGATTATGAATTGGGCTGCAATAAACATTCTGGTACAGATGTCTTTGTTATATTATAATTTTTGGTCTTCTGGGTATATAACTAGTAAAGGAATTATAGGATCGAATGGCAGGTCTATTTTTAGATCTCTAAGTGTTCTCCAAACATTCTTCAAAAAAGAACGTATTAGTGTGCATTCCCACCAGCAGTGTAGAAGTGTTCCCTTTTCTCCACATCCATGCCAACATCTCTGGTTTTGGGATTTTGTTATGTGGGCTAATCTTACTGGAGTTAGGTGATATCTCAAAGTAGTTTTGATTTGCATTTCTCTGATGATTAAGGATAATGAGCATTTTTTCATTATCTGTAGGCTGTGCACCTGTCTTCTTTAGAGAAGTTTCTCTTCAAGTCCTTTGCCCAGCCTGAGATAGAATCACTTGTTCTTTTCTTGCTAATACGTTTGAGTTCTCTGTGGATTCTGGTTATTAAACCTTTGTTGGAGGTATAACCTGTAAAGATTCTCTCCCATTCTGAGGGCTGTCTGCTTGCTATACTTACTACGTTCTTGGCTGTGCAGAAGCTTTTAAGTTTGATCAGGTCCCAGTAGTGTACCTGATCAAATGTAATTAACTTTTATTCCTTCTATAACAAATTATCACAAACTTAGTGATTTACCAATAGAAATGTTCTTATTATCTCACAGTTCTGCAGGTTGAAAGGCTGACACAGGTCTCACTGGGTCAAAATCAATGTGTTATCAGGGTCGTGTACCCTTCCGGATGTTCCAGGGGAGAATCTTTCCTTGTCCTTCCAGACGTCTACTTTCCTTGGTTTATGGCTCCCTTCCCCTATCTTCAATCATCAAAGCTCCATCTCTCTGACCCTTCTTCTGTTCTCACCCCTAAGCCAGACAAGGAAGAGTCTTTGCCTTTAAGGTTCCATGAGATTGATAAGGCCCACCTGGATATCCCAGAACATGCCGTACATCTCCAGATGTGCATTCTTAATCATATATGCAAAATCTTTTTTCCATATAAGGTAATATATTAATAATTTCCTGGGATTAGGCAGTGGGAATCTTTGCAGAGGCCATTCTTCTGCCTTCCATAGTTTCCATTGGAATGTTAAGCTCCATGAGATTGTGGATTTTTGTTTGTTTTCTTCACTGCTGTGCTTAGCACTTAGAACATCACCTGGGAAACAGTATGTACTCAATAAATATTTTTCCAATGAATGAATAAATGAAAAGTAGATTATATTAATGGTGAATGCATGTTTGACACCAGCTGCCAGGACACAGGCCTCTATTAGATGTGTATGAAGAGTAAAACACATGAATATGTAAACTTTGTCCTTACTTTAAAAAGGAGATCATCTCTTTGTCCACTTCACAAAGTGGTTTAGAGAATCAGTCAATGTGATTTACATTGAAGTGATTCGAAGGTTCTTAGCTAAAGAAATGGAAATTATTAACACTAGACAGTACCTATTAAGTTGATCTTAATATCCTTACCTAAAAATATTAAGTCTCTTTGTGCCCCAACTATCTGCAATTGTTGTCACACATTTACTCCTCAAACTTTCAGAAACCCCTTCCTAGATGCTTAAAAGAGATACTTGGGGACATTCTAGAGCACAGCTATACCCTTTTTGGGTTTTTCTCCTACCAACAGACCATTTCCAAGGGCCACGGCCCAGACTAAGCATCACATGCTTGGACCATCTAAGGAGATGATGAGATAACAGAAAATTTGGGGGAGTCTTCATAACTCAGTCTAATTCAGGTTCTGTAACCAGTTTGGGTGTGTCCGTTAATTTCTCCAAGCTTCCTTACTTCCTAAAGTTCATCAGTCTCATCCACACGTGTTATTATAATAAAAAGATGTTGACAAATGCTATAACGATGTAGAAGTAAGACATCATCAGCCTTTTTTTTTTTTTTTTTTTTAATTTTCTTAGGACAGGCCTAGGACATGATTTGCCCAATGTATTACCTTCATATAATGCAAGTTTATAGCCACATAGTAAAGGTAATAACATGCCTGTAAATACTAACAGAATTGTTTTGGTAATCTTTAAAAGCATAGTAGTTAGAATTTTCATCACTTATGTTTAGAAGATTTCTGCAAAGAAATGAGAACCTCCAATTTTATTGACAAATTTTATAAATTTTATTCAATTTTTAAAAACTCATAAGTTGCCTGGAACTCATATGCTTATATTTGTTAGAAGAATGAAAATCTAAAGATTTAAGATGAAATCTTCTACTGTTTAAAAAAAATCCATGATGGCAAGATTAGAAAACGTTTTTTTCCTCCAAGATTGATGTATTTAAATATACTAAGAATATGCCAAGTAATAATAAATTTTAATATATATGTGGTTTGCTTCTCTTGGCCTATAATTGCATACGGATATTTGAAAACATTCAAATGTTTGGCCACAATCAAGCTACTCATCAGTGAACAGATATATGTGGGATAGTGAAAGCTTAACTAGTAAAATTCTTAATATAATGCAGTGACTATCAAAATGTGCTTTCCAGGTGGCGCCTATGGCTCAAAGGAGTAGGGCCCTGGCCCCATATACCTGAGATGGTGGGTTCAAACCTGGCCCCAGCCAAAAACTGCAAAAAAAAAAAAGTGGTTTCCAAGCAGCAGCAACATCACCTAGGGACTTATTAAAAGCATAAAACTATGGAGTCTATTGCAAATCTACATAATTAGAAACTTTGGCTAAGGGGCCAGTAGTGTGTGTTTTCATGGCCTTTCCAGGGATTATGATGCTCATTAGTGAATGTACTTTTATTTTCTTACATTAAAATGTCATCCCTTGCTTCTTGTTTGATGGTACAACAATTATGAAAAAGCAGAATTATTTATTAAAAGATAAAAATCTGAGTTAGGAGTTAGGGGGACCTCTCATCTGAAAATCATGTGAGCAGATTTTGAAAACTAGATATTTAAATCAACTGAAAATATGATAGCACCTCCCCTGCAACATTATTTTTAAAAGTTTTATTTATTTTCCAACAATTTATATAAATAACCTATGCAAAATAAGCATTCTTTGTAATATTAAAAAGTGCTTTTCACATATTAATTGAAATCTCTCTTATTTTAATGGAATCCTTCTCCCCCTCTCTCATTTTTAGATACATTATCCAGAGACTGATTTTCTCTCTCAGCAGGAATTTTGTTGGAAACACAATAAAGCAAAACCAAACAAATAAGCAAGCAAATAATACTCTCATATGATAAACAATATTTTAAAAATTCCAGAGTCTTAAATATGGATATTTCTCCTGAGTTAAATAAACATAAAAAAGTATATAGTATAGTTTATTTTGGTAACTTGAAATGCCATTTTATCTGCATAATTGTTGTAATAAAGAGGAAGCCAAAGTACCAAGAGAGAGCCTCAAGGATGTGACGTCTAATTCTTCCTGGAGAACAAGGGACAGTGTCCTAGAAGACGTCCTGTTTCAGCGTGATGATGCTCACTTCACTAGTGAATGAGACCACTTTTGGTCTTGGCAGGTAAATTTACAGGGTACAGAATGGGATTGAGTACTCTTTCCACAAGAGCAGAATAGTATGTGCATGTAAGCTCCTCGTTACCAATGGGCCAGGTAGAGAAAACCTGCAGGTCAGGGAGTTACACCATGCAGAATGTCTTAAGAAGATCATATAATCCTCTCAATAGATGCACAAAAAGCATTTGATAAAATCCAGCATCCTTTTCTAATTAGAACACTGAAGAGTATAGGCATAGGTGGCACATTTCTAAAACTGATTGAAGCTATCTATGACAAACCCTCAGTTAATATTTTACTGAAGGGAGTAAAACTGAAAGCTTTTCCTCTTAGAACTGGAACCAGACAAGGTTGTCCTCTGTCACCTTTACTATTCAACATAGTGCTGGAAGTTCTAGCCAATACAATTAGGCAAGTCAAGGAAATAAAGGGAATCCAAATGGGAGCAGAGGAGGTCAAACTCTCCCTCTTTGCTGACGACATGATCTTATACTTAGAGAACCCCAAAGACTCAACCACAAGACTCCTAGAAGTCATCAAAAAATACAGTAATGTTTCAGGATATTTAATCAATGTCCACAAGTCAGTAGCCTTTGTATACGCCAATAACAGTCAAGATGAGAAGCTAATTAAGGACACAACTCCCTTCACCATAGTTTCAAAGAAAATGAAATACCTAGGAATATACCTAATGAAGGAGGTGAAGGACCTCTATGAAGAAAATTAAGAAATCCTCAGAAAGGAAACAGCAGAGGACATTAACAAATGGAAGAACATGCCATGCTCATGGATGGGCAGAATCAACATTGTTAAAATGTCTATACTTCCCAAAGCAATCTACATATTCAATGCCATTCCTATCAAAATACCAACATCATACTTTCAAGATTTGGAAAAAATGATTCTGCGTTTTGTATGGAACCAGAAAAAAACCCATATAGCTAAAGCAGTTCTTAGTAATAAAAATAAAGCTGGGGGCATCAGCATATCAGATTTTAGTCTGTACTACAAAGCCATAGTGCTCAAGACAGCATGGTACTGGCACAAAAACAGAGACATAGACACTTGGAATCGAATAGAAAACCAAGAAATGAAACTAACATCTTACAACCACCTAATCTTCGATAAACCAAACAAGAACATACCTTGGGGGAAAGACTCCCTATTCAATAAATGGTGTTGGGAGAACTGGATGTCTACATGTAAAAGACTGAAACTGGACCCACACCTTTCTCCACTCACAAAAATTGATTCGAAATGGATAAAGGACTTAAATTTAAGGCATGAAACAATAAACATCCTCAAAGAAAGCATAGGAAAAACACTGGAAGATATTGGCCTGGGGAAAGACTTCACAAAGAAGACTGCCATGGCAATTGCAACAACAACAAAAATAAACAAATGGGACTTCATTAAACTGAAAAGCTTCTGTACAGCTAAGGAGACAACAACCAAAGCAAAGAGACAACCTACACAATGGGAAAGGATATTTGCATATTTTCAATCAGACAAAAGCTTGATAACTAGGATCTACGGAGAACTCAAATTAATCCACATGAAAAAAGCCAACAATCCCACATATCAATGGGCAAGAGACATGAATAGAACCTTCTCTAAAGATGACAGACGAATGGCTAACAAACACATGAAAAAAATGTTCATCATCTCTATATATTAGAGAAATGCAAATCAAAACAACCCTGAGATATCATCTAACCCCAGTGGGAATGGCCCACATCACAAAATCTCAAAACTGCAGATGCTGGCGTGGATGTGGAGAGAAGGGAACACTTTTACACTGCTGGTGGGACTGCAAACTAGTACAACCTTTCTGGAAGGAAGTATGGAGAAACCTCAAAGCACTCAAGCTAGACCTCCCATTTGATCCTGCAATCCCATTACTGGGCATCTACCCAGAAGGAAAAAAAATCCTTTTATCATAAGGACACTTGTACTAGACTGTTTATTGCAGCTCAATTTACAATCGCCAAAATGTGGAAACAGCCTAAATGCCCACCAACCCAGGAATGGATTAACAAGCTGTGGTATATGTATACCATGGAATACTATTCAGCTATTAAAAAAAATGGAGACTTTACATCCTTCGTATTAACCTGGCTGGAAGTGGAAGACATTATTCTTAGTAAAGTATCACAAGAATGGAGAAGCATGAATCCTATGTACTCAATTTTGATATGAGGACAATTAATGACAATTAAGGTTATGGGGGGGAGGAAAAGCAGAAAGAGGGACGGAGGGAGGAGGGTGGGGCCTTGGTGTGTGTCACACTTTATGGGGGCAAGACATGACTGTAGGAGGGACTTTGCCTAACAACTGCAATCAGTGTAACCTGGCTTATTGTACCCTCAGTGAATCCCCAACAATAAAAAAAAAAAGAAGTTTGGGTTATCTGTAGGCAATGGAGGACTAAAGAGATTGTAGGCCATGGATTAATATATCAGAATCTCTTATTAGGAAGATGGGCTCTGGCCCATAAATTGAATCATACAAGGACTATTGTCAAGAAATTCTGGCAATTTCTAGTTTCACAAAAGGTAGGGCCAAAGCAATGGTGGTGATGACAAGGTCTGAAATTGCGAGACATTTGGGTCTGCTTTGAATGTAATGGCCAAGGGAAAAAATAGGAAACAAAGTAGTCTTGGGCTTATTATTATTTCTGAATATTGGGTATGACTATTAAAGACAAATGTTTTGTTTTTTTTTTTGCAGTTTTTGGCTGGGGCTGGGTTTGAACCCACCACCTCTGGTATATGGGGCCTGCGCCCTACTCCTTCAACCACAGGTGTTGCCCAGGGGCTTTTGTCTTTAAATGCAAGGGTGCCTCTATCAGGTATCTAACGACTCAAATTATTGTTTGAAAAATGATAGGAATAGGTAGAAATGTGTTCCTGGGACGCAGAGCAGGTTTGGATATATTTCTTAACCAGCATTTGTCAAAGTGGAGGTCCATGAACTTTTAAAGCAGTGTAGTCATGGGAGACCTTAAAAAAAAATACAGTCACTAGGTCCTGTCTTCAGAAAGTCTAGTGTCTTTGGCATGGGAGTCCAGCCCAGCCATCAGATCTTAAAAAGTTCCTCGGCTGATTTAAAGAGTAAGAACTACTATTTGAAAATATAAATAAGAGACTTTTTCAATTTTATAGTATACCTTTAAATTTCATTTTGTTGATTTGCTCAATAATGTGTTTTGATTCTAATGAAATCCAAAGTGTTTACATTTTCCTCCTAGGGAAGATGCAAAGAAAGACAAGCAAGATAGTATGTGTGAACGTACATCCAGCTGATACTTACTTGGGTCCTATTTTCAGCACCACCATTTCAAAATTTTCCTATAAGGGAGTAAATGCTTACATAAATCACTGGGAAAACACAACAAAGTGGCATCATTTCTTCTCGTTTACCTTTGACGTGTGTGCTATACAGTTGACAGAAACACTATCTGCCATAACTTACAATAACCTTGTCCTTTTTATTGACATAAGCAATATATCTTTAAAAGGCATCAGAAGGGCTGTCAATGCAAAGGTTCTCTAAATACCTGAACAACATCAGTACATGTGACTTGTTAATATAGTAAAATAATAGAACTTTTTTTTTTGGCTGGGCTGGACTGAAGATTTTGATCTCTTTCCAGATTTAAAGAATAGTGAGTGACTGGATCTTGGCAGCAGGGAAACCAGGACAGATGTATAGCCAAAGTGCTTTGAAATAATTACACTGTCTAAAACAAGAAATAGAAATATTTTTTATGACACAGATGTAAATAGAATTTTAAAAATCACAAAGAGAAAGAAGTCATAGATTAAAAAGAAGATAAAAAACGTTGGGAATCAAAAGAAAAATATATAAAAAAGAGGAAATACCAAAATAAAGGGCTAAGTGGATTGTATTTTGAAATAAAAAACATGCCAGAAAAAAGAGTAAATCGTGCATGTGGTGATTTTATGCAGAAATATGGAGTATATCAAATACGCATACAGTTCTATCTGCTATGTGTGATTAGAAGTAGTAGTTTTAGCTACTTTTAAATATTTATAACATGATTTTTGGAACGACCCCCATATCACTCCGATTAGGGTTCCTTAGCTTTACGCATTTACAATATTTAACTCCTTCTACTTTTCCCCAATCTTTTGGATTTATACTTTTGTGGTACATTTCTAAGGCATTTATTCAACTGACCCTTACAGGATCTTTTTAAAACTTTCTTTTCTCTTTAAAATAAGATTTACTATCCACTTTCAGCAATGCTTGACATTATGGAAAAACACAGATAATCTGTATTTCTGTATTCTTTGTGAATGAGCTAAATCTAATGTTTATCATCATAAATCATCATGTCATCTTACATGACAGCCTCAGTTTTAAATATAACATGGCTTCATATATCATGGCAAATATATACTTGGTGTATAAACCTATAAACCATTTGGTAAGCTACAAAAAAGACCCACCCTAAATTTAAGCAGGCTTATCTGAAGTTTACAGAAAATTTAATGTAGTTTACTGAATGGCTAAATACATATGTATGGGTATGTGTCTGTGTGCGAGCGCATGTTTTACTGAGTGGTTACTACAAAAGCTATGCTAGGACATGAGGATAAACACTAACTTGGCTGTAATAAACCATTTAATCTAGAGAATAAGGGTTCTAACAACCTAACTAGAGCAAAGGGCACAGGCAGAGAAGATGAAACTTCCAGAAGACAAGCTTTGACAGTTTTGACGAAGCTCCAGCCTGTCTAGCTATAATCTACATATGTATGAGCAGACAGTTTATATTTCAGATAGAAGCTTCCAATTATTAATTAGAAAAAGAGTTCACCCATAGAATGTCACATAATTGTCCACTGAGTAGACCAAAAGTAACACAAGTATTAAAAAGACTATGTCCTCTGAAATAAATTATTCAAGCTTCCTAAAATTTCTCATCTGGTAATTTGAAAACATTAATGGATTTGGCCATCTTTAATCGCATTGCTGATAATTCTTGTTCTTTATGCCTCAAGGCTAGTTGAAATCTACATGCCTTTACATTGATTTTTTTCTGACCATCTGTGGTTTCTTAAAAGTAAAATAGCCTCAGAAGTTTCATAATTACAAAGAAAATGTTAGGATTTTAGGTAAAAGTGTATAGAGATTTTATCTAAATTTTATTGGAGATTTTTCTTTGGTTTTGACAACTATCACTTATATGTAATTATTCAGTAAACAGGTCATCTTCAACTTCTCTGACATGATAAAAGAAAACTTCCAACATTATAATTTTAATATTTCATTTAAAAATGCAAGACTGTAAGATTACTATGAAATGAAGAAAAATAAATATGATCCTTCTTTGTCAAAGATAGGAGTACTTCTTTTGCCCTCTAGCTATTATATTCACCTCCTTATTTTTCAGTGTTCCTTTCACCAAAAACCACATAGTCAATAATTTCTATTACAGGTAAATGATCCCTAATGAAAATGAGGACAGAGTGCGCACAATGGGGTTAGACCATCCCAATTCTCTTGCATTTTTCTAACCTTGAAATAAAATCTAAGCTAAAAGGTAACTGTAATAGACCTTGTTAGTTGGCAGAAAGGTTTCATAAAGGAAACCAAATTGCCTTCTAGGATATTTTGCAGAACAATTCTGCAGCCCTAAAAGTCACTTAGCACTTAAATCTAGCATGAAGAGTAGTGCTGAATCCCTACCACTTCAGGAGTAACCAGTGACTAGAAAGAGAGTTCTCTGGCGTTAGCCTCTGTGGTGAGAAAGCATAGAGAGGATTTAGGAGGACAGAGAGGCCTCCGGGAAGAGCCCAGATCACTTGAGCTCCAGGCCCGCACAGTATTCCCACATTTCAATTTGGATAACTACAGATTTCACAGACCTTGCTTCTCTAAATAGAGTATATAATTTCACCCCCAGGCCCTCTCCCCTCCCTGGACCCAAGCTCAGTGGATGGCCAACTAGTTGTCCAAGGCATCTACCTCTCTCTCAATCTCATACTTAATGAATCACAATTTCGCACTGCATCTATTTCCTAAATAGTTATTTCCTGCATCTTTTCACCTCCCTCCATCTCTGCTTTGCTGTTATCAGAATTATTTCTGCAGTATCCCCACTCGTCTTCCTTCCTCCAACTTTGTCCTTCCCCATTCTAGTCTCTAAGTGCAGTCAAGTCCTGCCACCTCAAAGGCTCCCCCTTTCACTGGAATAACCCCTTCACACAGCTATTGTTTCTTGGATTCCTTGCAGCTTCATCTGCTATCTTTATTCAGACCCTGTGCAATTGCTCTCTACCTCTCAACCCTACCACAGGGAACCAAGTTCAGTAACACGATGGTGTCAAGAATGCTTTATCTTTGAACAATGCCTATGTTCTTCTCTCTGTCTGCTCTGTCCATCATCTAGCTAATTCATATTCAGCCTGTAGCCTTCAAGCCTGTTCTATAAACCATTCCTGACCACCCTCATCCACGTGCCCGCATGTGTCCAGGACAGCTGCTCACAGAGAGCATACTATATGCTGCCTCATCTTGAAAGTGAGTACACTTCACCGTAATTGCCAATTTACTTAATTTAGCTTAACTAGAGGACCCCTGGGTTCATCAGAATCACAGCTTGCTCACTTGTACAATCACAGCCCATGAAAGTAAGAAGCCCATGGTAGGTGCTCCACAAATATATGCTAACTAAATGAATCTGAATGCAGTTATGGGCAAAGGCCGCAGAGTTCAGATTTCTGTTTATGCCCTAAGCTAGCTGGTCAAAGTACGCAGGAAACAGCACATGATAATTAGCTGTCAGCTTATCACAAAGGACCTCTCTGCTCTATATAGTCCCACCCTCTCCCCATGCCCCCCAAATCCCAGTCACTAGTCAGATTTAAATGTATTGACTGTACTTCTCTCAGACGTGGTAAGAACTGTAGCAACTGCCATTGTATTTAAGAAGAGAATTAAATTACTAATATCGGTCTACGCATTTCTCCAAGAAAATGAAATTATTTCTCTACAGAATTAAAACACCATTTCCTTGAACTTGATGTAGAAGCCAATTTTCTTTTGTGCTTCCTGCCTCAAAAAAGAATATATGTCTAGACAGAATATTAGTGAAGTTTTTCCATGAGCTATCTTTTTCTTCTAAAACAGACTCCATTATTCCTAAAAAATTACATAAGTAGCTCAACTGTGCCTCTCTGCTTACTTCTAAATTTAAAAAAAGATGAAAGAAAACAATAAAACTAGGTGAAAAAAAGTCTGATCTGTATTTCCTTATATAAAATTCTCCTAACATGCATATACCAACTGTGAATTTCAAAACCATTCCCCAAAGTTTTAAATACTGTCAAATTCATTTCAAGAAGGGTATTCTTTGTTTCAGTGGGGCTCAGACCCTAGCATACATCAGAACTTCCTGGAGGTCTTTTAAAAATGCAGTTTGCTGGGCCCAGAGCTTCAGACTCATTTGGCTTGAGAGGCGACCAGAGAGTCTGCATTTCTAACAAGTTCCCAGGTGAGACTGATGCTGCTGGTCACTTGAGATATAACTTATACATGCAGCTGATGGTGGAGAAGCACATTTGGTTTCTGTGCTGTTTTATCAGCATCTTGACATGTACATCCCACCCTCCTCTCCTTTTTATTTTTAGTTACTGGCACATAACTCAGTATTACTGCCCAAGTATGTAAAGCACGTATTCCACGCTGAAACTTAACAGCACCAGGGTACAGCATTTCCTCAAGAAGATATTAAAGAAGAGAAAGAGGTCTATTTCTGCAAGTTTAAAAAAATTAAGTGAAAAAACAACTAAAAATTGCTCTAAGGAGATTTTGCTTTCAACAGCAAACATGTTTTGCCTCAGTCGTGATTTCTTTGTTCAGAAGCCAAGCTGGCAATTAAGCTGGCAAAGGAACGGGAGCCATTTGTTTAATATGATGATAGTGTAGCCCTTTGTAAACCCTGGAACAATGAGGACCCACACGTAAGCCCATTTGAAGTTCTAGTTCCTTCTTTCCCCTTGTTCCTCATTGTGAATTCTAACAGCCACGAAGGAAGGGCAAGATTTTTCAATGCTGTCACATCCTTCTTCTTTTAAACTATGTATAGCCTTAGCATATAGGACCAATCTTAAGCCACCTTCTTTACATGCTTTGCACAATTGATTATCAAGTCCACTAACAAATCAGGGGTTTTGAAATCTCTTTTGCTCCAGATTTTCCATTAACTTCCATGTTCCCCTGTCATTAGCCCTGTGCTGAGAAGAGCAAGTTGAAAATCTGGTCTTGACTTGGGTTGGGTTGTAGGGTTATTTAAAATCTTACAGATGTATTTAAATCTTCTTCTTAGAAAGTTCTAATTCTCATCAGTTTTGGCACAAACTAATTTATGTAATGTGCCTGGGGATTCAAACAGTAATGCCTGTGGTAATGACTTCTGAAGAAAGTAGGGTCATCGTACTGTGATGATTATTAAAGAAGGTTCTGCATAAGTTCGCACTGCTCTACTAGGTTCTTTTAGAGTAGAAACTTCATCTTGTTCATCACTTCATCCCTAGAATTTAGAATAGTACTCAGAAAATAAAGGCACTCACTATGTAGCATTTATTTCTGAGTGGCTCTCATTATTAAGTGCATAGAACTACAGAAAATGCACAAAGAAAAATTTAAAAAATATAGCATGCCACCAATGTTTATAAATTAAATATTAACAAACAGAGATTGTTTCTACAAATGAAGAAAGTGTATTAGAAGAAATCTTCTTAGAAAATAACTTCCTTCAACTCCCTGCCTACAAATATATTCATCACCAAACTGGTAGCAGATGTTCTAAATAAATATACATTTACATTTCCGGACTTACATTATTGGTTTTATACCCAGACAATGCCCACGTGAGTAAAGCAGTTTTCACTTAAGTTGTCTGTCAGTTTACAATATGGGAAGGAATTTCCTACGGGACACCATCTCCTCCCCCTTTATATAGGAAATACTGTTTTGTTTAAATACTTTCTCAAATTGTGTAGAAATGGCATATAATTATTAGGTTGGCAAATGTGATTGTCATTTCTTTTTAATATCAATGATTTCCTAAAAGCTGATTTTATATTTTTGCAGGTGTATCAACTTATGATTCTTCACAATCCCTTCATCTGACTCTACTTACTGCAGACTCAGCCCATTGGAGTTCCTAAAAGAATCCTTCTTGGAAGGGACCCATTACACGAACTTCAGCTGCAACTGGGTCCTGCCCCTGAGGTCTGGATTTAAGTATGCTGACTGGCTTCTGCATGCTCTAAGTCTTTTCCCCAGGTTATCCCTCCCTGAGATCTATTTTATGGACATCAGAACCTGGGCCAGATACTTGAATTAGGATGGGCTCGTACCACAATGTTTAGCTGCCTCTTTTAACTCTGACAGCCCAAGGCAGGCTGTCTTATGCTCTTTGATACTCTTCTTCCAACGCCTCCCAGAGCAGCCCTTAGGAATGAGCTGGTACTCGTTGGTCTCTTCAGGTATCCTAGTGCTATTTTTTCTGCCAGGTCATGATTTCTTTTCCAGTCTCTGTTGCTAAAATCCCACTGAGTCTCTCACAAACATGCTGCTGCTCCTGGAAAGGCATGATTTTACCACTTTAAGTTCATTTTCAAGGCTCACTGTATAATAATGACTGACAAACACATTTTATAGAGAGTGCAGACATTGAGATGGAGGAAGGCCATAAAGAGGGCCCTTGGAACTGAAACATATTTTCACAGACTGTGATAATTGGTGACTTCTCATATCCAATGAAGATGGATTTACTATTTTAGCACTCCCACAAGAATTCTCCTACCTCATTTCTGCACGTAATTTCATTTTATAGAAAAGTTCCATCATTTTTAAACATAGTATAGCATCTCCTCATACCAAGTAGTTTTGTATCTTAAGAATTATAAAATGCACTCATCAAAACTTTGTGGTATTTCACGTGCTATGCAGTACATGTTTATATATTTTAAAATTCCAGAACAAATCTCTCTTGTGGTTCTGTTTAAAATACAACCTGTGCTTGTGCAGTCAAGTAGGAAAGAAAAACAGATAATCACCTCTTAGAAGGCCAGCACCTGCCTGGCAGGTGCTGTAACTTGAAATTTTGTTGAAAGTAGTTTGAAAATTAGTATGCAGTCTCTAAGAACAAGGGCAAGCTACAATATTCCTTCTACTGGACAACATTAAAGCCTCAGAAGTGAAATGTCCAAGCCTCTTCTAGAAATAAAAATCATTTGAGAAGCATGAATCCCATCCCTCTGCATACTGCCAACTAATTTACAATCCATGACAAGCACAGCCAAGTGGGAGTTATTCGCATTTGTTCTTCTGGAATAAAAGAAGGGATGAGTCTGAAAAGGATCTGCTGCATCAGATCATGTTTGACTGAGGAGTGACAGAGGAGTTTTCTTCAATTAATAGCCAGCTGCATAATTTGAGCTAATGCCAGCGGGCTTTCGTCATGAAGTGACACAGAAATAAACTATTCTATACTCAAGTGCTGGCATGGTGAGGTGAATTAATCCTCCCCCCCACACACACCAAAAGTTGGGAGAGAGGGAGAGAAAGACAGTGGATTATGGTATCTGAATTTTCTGAGCACATTTGAGCGATCACTTTAAGGATATTAGATTCACTCTGATTGTCAAAAAGTCTAAATGGATCCATATAAGCTTAAATACTTGTTTGAATGAACCAATTCTTAGAAGGGAAAAATAGAGCACAAGTGGCCTTACCAAGGTTAGGTTGATTTCTTTCACTGACTGGTGAAATCTACATTAATACTCGATTCATGGCCAAGGAGGGAGTGGGAAAAAGATGACTATGGTAACATTCAAGGCATCCAGGCAAAGTTCAGAGAGGTCAAATGCCTGGCAGTTCATTCAGAAAAGATTAACAGGCCTGGCTGCCAGGAGTTTTCTAGCGAGGTGGCTGTCCTGGAGGTCACAAGTCCACGCATCTCCTGGCTGCCTGACCACAGTCCCATCTGCCTGGATGGAAGTGTGCCCACCTGCATGCCACAACTTCTAATGGGAAAGTTTCTGAGGTTTCACATTAGGCAAACTTCTCTCACTTATCACTTCGTGTAAACACTTCTATGGAGATTTCTTTGGCATATATCCACGTAAAGGCATTTAACCAAAGCAATAGAGGTCAGAAAAACAGAAGCTACATGGGAATCTGAGTGTGGAATACACAGACATAAAATAAGCTCTCCAAACAAGGAAGCAGTCGCAGCTTGACCTGTGAACTGTTTGCTAGCGGTGTCCTCCTTCAGTTTCCAAACGGTAGCCCTGGAAATAAACACACACAATGCTAAACATTCACAGGCCTGTGGCAACAGAATGGTACATGCCAGCCCCAGAACTGGGCCATGTAGACCATAAATCCTGCAGGGACAGGCGGGGCGGGGCGGTGACAGACTGTCATCATTCAGCACCCTGCACCAAAGAAAACTGGGCACAAGGAAAGGTGACTAGCAACAAATTCCTGGACTCTCTCATTCATGGAAGAAGGACCTCAGGGATTGAATTACCCAGTTGACGCTAGTTCTACCCATGCCAGAGGGCAAAAGTTACAGGACTGCCAAAGGCCACGGCTGAGTGCAATTGAGTCAGGGTTGCTTGGGCCCTGGTGTGGAATGTTGAGAAGTGCTGGGAAAGGGTTCCTCACAGAGTTTGGTAAAGAGCACTCCTATTCTGACCTGGAGTTCAGAGAAGGTCTCAGAGGCCAGTGATCGGAGGATTTGACCCTGTAAATCAGTCAGTGAGACAGATAAACCTGATTTGGCCAAGTGAGACATCTGATGAGAAAGTCTTTGCTGCTGAAATCACAGAAAGGACAGGGCAAAACAAGAAACCCATCACTATTAGTCACATTTGGAGCAACAGATGGAGAATCCCACAGCCACATGGGACCCTGTTCCATCACTGGTTGGTTGGTTTGGGGGATCCTAAATTATTAGCTGGGAGTGAGTACTGGGGAGCAAGCTGTTAGGAAACTGGACTAATGCTCTTTCAGATGTATGGAGTGTCAATGTGTGACCTAATGTAACTCCCTGCCAAGTCAGCAATGGATAGCCAAAACATAGGCATAGTCGCTAAATTGTATGACATTTCTCAACTATTAGTTTTCTTGTTTCAACACTTTTTTTTTTTTTGAGACAGAGTCTCACTTTGTAGCCCTGAGTAGAGTACAGTGGCATCACAGCTCATAGCAACCTCAAACTCTTGGGCTTAAGAGATTCTCTTGCCTCAGCCTCCAAGTAGCTGGGACTACAGATGCCCACCACAACACCTATTTTTTTGTTGCAGTTGTCGTTGTTTAGCTGGCCTAGGCCGAGTTCGAACCCATCACCCTCGGTGTATGTGGCTGGTGCTGAAACCACTGTGCTACAGGCACCGAGCCTTCTTCCAACACTTTTAACATGAACAACTTAAATTTTCTATAACACACCTGAATGTATAGATGGCAGCAGAAAGTTTTGATCATTAAAGTATTTTGAGAGAGCCTACTGCTTTGTCTTGTTTTAATCATCTTTGTTACATGGCAGACAGAGTCTCTGTCTCTATACCTGGGATAAATAATGCATATGGATATATTAACAGACTCTCTTATTAAACTACTCATGATTATATATAATATTGCCTCTTTCATTGAGGGAACAATTACATAATTGATGATTTGTTTTCCTTCAATCTTTTCCTTTGCACTTATTCTTTATCAGAAAAAGAAAAGAGTAATGATGGAATTGGAATCTATTGTGCATTGAATCTTTCCCAGGCCCTATGCTAAATAAGTTTTATAGATTATCATCTCCTAACTGTCACACATTGTCATCTGTGTAAAAATAATAATCTTCTGAGCTTAACATCTAATTAAAAATCAAAAGAAGCTAAGAGATAAAGAGATAAGCCAAAACAAGACCATGCCCTAGTTTTACCCCTGCATTTTTTATAATTTTTTTCCCATTACTTTTCATTTTCCCATGTGCCTCTTAATTTCCTTGAAGGTGGAAATCTCATCTTATTCATTTTGTCATCCTTGGTGCCTGGAACAGTGCCTGGTACACAGGCAGAAGTGTGAGAAGTAAATGTAGGCCATGTAGAAGTAAGCGACAGAGCTGGGTTTCTAATCCAGAAATGTCTGCTTTCAACACTTCCCAGGTTAAAAAAGAAAATGTTGTAGTTTTTCAGTGATTTTTGGCAGAAGAAGGGGTATTGAAATTAGATTAGCCAGTTTCATTGTGGGTAGTTTTCAACCAGGAGGCCCTCAGAAACACTTGTTTATAGAATTGATGCATCAAAGTTAACCCTGTTTTCCCAAACCGTGGATCACTGGAAACTAAAAATTTAGATAAAAGTCTGGCTCAATGGCAGGAACAAGAGTTTGTATTAAATATTTACGGGCATTTTTTTTTTTTTTGTTAAAAGAGAGGTTGGCTTTGTACCTGAATTACGAGAAAAATATTCCATCAATGTTACTTGGAAGAACTATATTGAGTAAAACCTTAATGCTCTCTGCACGAAAAAATCTAGCTTTTCCTAACTGGAAAAATTCACAATGTAAACATAATCACAACGGTATTTTCTTTCACAATGTAAGTCATTAACAAATACAAATCTCTGAAGAACAAGAATTTTTGATAAAGTAAAATAGTTTTAAGTTCTATGAAAAAACTGTAGGCATAAAACCTGAGAAATTTCAGGTATAGCTTTGCTGAGGGAATGGAATACTCACACTAGCTCCTTCTGCAAACCCAAACTCCACCTCCTCCCACTCCACTGGCAGCAACTAACATTAATAGTAAAAACATTTAAACTAGAAAGATGAACAATAGGCAGACAACAGTTGTTAGCTTTCCAAGTTCCCCCCCCTATTCACCACTTAAAATGTAAACAATTTAGCTATGACGATGCCAGCTTAGTTTATCCAATAGCACAGTGGGCACTATGTTTAGGATTCTAGATAGGTCCTAAATCTATCTAGGGGGGCTCATGAAAATGTTTTCATTTCATTAAAAAGCAGAAGAAAAATGAAAGCAGTACAGTTTAGATTGTATTTATGTTTGTATTTATATGGTTCTAAATCTAATTTTGTATATTTTTATGAAGTAAGGGATCAGCAAAGCAAAAAATGCATAGGGCCTACAAAAGTCATAGTATGCCTTGAGCTGTACTATTTTTAAACAAAATTTTTAAATTGCTATGCTATTATCATTTGCCGGAACGCTAGGAGCACATTAATATTATGTTAACTTTTATGTCTCCTCTCCCACCACAAAAACAAATTCCACCAAAAAGCAGCAAAAATGCCTATCCATTGGATGGGATATGGGTAGGATAGCAATGGGTATCAATCATGAATCTATAATTTAACTGGGCAATGAAAGAAAAAAGATATCTTTGTTTCTTCTTTTTTTTTTTCTTTGCAGTTTTTGGCCAGGGCCAGGTTTGAACCTGCCACCTCTGACATATGGGGCCAGTGCCCTACTCCTTTGAGCCACAGGCACTGCCCAAGAAAAAGATTTCCTAAAATACCCTTGCTTTTCCCTATCTCACATCTTTTACCTGGAAAGCAACAATTTAGAAATAACCACAATTTCAGAGAACTGAAAGAAAAGGCAAACTATCCAAATATTGTGCCTTAATAAAAACACTAATTTAGGAATGCTTACCCACAAACCGTGTTTTCCTTTAATACTGAATCCGCAGATTTAATCGCACCATCCCCAAATTAAGGTGGGTACTTTGGCATGTAGTCATACCAAATTATTGAATTAATACTAAATTAGAAACCTTGACTATTCCGTGAGTCAAAAGGCTTGTATCAAAGCTAATAGCCAGAATTCCTTTCTCACACAGTACAGTATAATTATTTAACGTCATCGGTTCATCCATAAACAGGATGTTGATGTAAAACTATTATCTGAGTCTTCGTCCAGCTCTAACTGTTCGGTGGAACCGAAAGGAAATGATAAGGAGTGGGAATAAGAGATCTGCAACTCTGGAGTCTTTGTGAAATATAGAAATAAATAGAAATATTTCTTGGTATAGAAGTAAAGTTTTAACACTGCTTGTGAATTATATTTATCTACAATCTTCTATCAACTTTTAATAGGAAAAACCAGTGGTAGTACATATACGATTCAAATTTCAGCATTTGAAACAGAAAGCTTGGGGATTTTTACAACATTCTATGCAGTCTGTTTTTGAAAAACACAAAAGAAAATTAGAATTTAACACTTCCCTTATATTCATAAGGCACACTGATATAGAATCGCATACGAAGAAAACAAATGATAACAACTTTAAGTAAACATTCATTTTTTTCACAGCCAACATTAAGGCTTTTCAAATACTTTTTAAAGATATTTAAAAATACCTTTTTTTACCTAGGCCCGCCGTTTATTTTATTCTTTTGAAATACAGTAATTTGTACAAGTTGGCTGTTAAATATGTGGTCACAACTAAGATGATAAGAAAGCAGAACTTAAAAAGAATTAAAACTGTATTTTGTCTCCTTGTAGTGAGATATTCTGTAAGTCTGATTGTTTTTTCTCCTTATGGCGCATCTCTGCGTATTTGTCATGCATTTTTCCCTCTCATTCTGCTAGCACAACCCCTATTTTCCTTTGAAGGAACAATCTCCACCTCTTGGAAGTGACCTCCACAGTGGGGATGCACAGAGGCCTGGTCAGTCAGGCACAGCCGGGTCAAGGCTGGCCTATAACCCAAGTCCACCCATCTCAAGTCAGCCCTGA
Organism: Nycticebus coucang; assembly: GCF_027406575.1. Lineage (NCBI taxonomy): Eukaryota > Metazoa > Chordata > Mammalia > Primates > Lorisidae > Nycticebus > Nycticebus coucang. The sequence continues at coordinate 148,435,371 of NC_069780.1, read as the reverse complement.
GTCTCCTTGGAACCACTGAGACAGGTGTGTGCCTGTGTCACAGGAATCACTCTAGGCAGGATTGTCCCTGGTGCTGCGTTAGCGTTCTTTGCCACCACAGAGGGAAAGTCTGAGACACACAGTGAGACACACTGAGATGGGGGTGGGAGGAAAGACGGGGAGAGACAAAGACTAAGGCCCTCATCACATCATAGTAAGAGAGTTTCAGTGGGGCATCAATGGGAGTGCTTTCCCATCCAATAAGAGAGTTTGCAACAGCTTCATAACCATTAAAACAAGCTGCACTCCTTGGAATTTTCAGTTTCAAGATGCTGTGAACTGATACTTTGTTTAAATCAGCTTAAATTAGGTTTCTGTTACTTGCATCTAATGGAAGAGTTATTACTCTAATACTGTTTCACCACGTGAATCTTTTCAATGTTAAGGAATATAAAAGAAATGGTGATTTGATGCAAGTTCACTCTTGCTTACTGACTCTTTGCTGCCTTTGTAGTTGATCACCAATAAGGGACTCCAGCTGTTTCGTGTTGCCACTGGGGTATATTCATTCATTCATTCCTCCACTCATTCACTGAACAAATGCTAATTGCACACCTATCATTTTAACAGGGAACCCTTTAGGTTCTGAAGATTCATATTCAAACAAAATAGACAAATGATCTACCTTCATAAAATTTATAATCTGGTGGGAGGGAATTGACTGTTAATTAACAAATAAAAAGGAAAACCATGTAAGATATTGGGTAGCTACCTATGCTATCAAGAAAAATAATGCAAGAAAAGAGGATACAGAGGGCCTAACAATGACTTAAGATGGTTAAGGAAGGTCTCAATAAGAAAGTGATATTTGAGCAAAGGACTGAAGAAAATGAGTTCTTTACTGAGGAAGGTAGGTCCAAGAACAGAACACAGTAAGGCTCAGCTATGTAGGGTATATGGTAAATTTTCCCTATAAGAGTTTACCTAGTTACATACGAAAAATCTCCCATTGACGCCCCACTAGAACTTTCTGCTGCCAACTCTCTGAGGGAACTGGGCATATTTGTTTTGTTTCTCTGGGCAAACAGAAATATGAGTAGGGATGGCTGTAGCCTTCCTGAATCATGGTTATTTTCAACGTGCACTCTCAGGCATAAAGACTGTGATGTGAATTGCTGACTAATTTTATAAAGCACCTGGAGCTCCTTAGGGCAAAGGCACTATGTCAACACCAACATTAAACAAATAGCAATAATTAGTCAAATTCTCTGGTGGTGTAGGGCAAATATGTTCCCTCTTGGAGGTTCATGACGTCTGCTAGGTTAAGCAAGAATGAGGCAAAGCATTTTTTAAAAAAACACTCTTCTACCATTGTATATGACCTCCAAACAACTACTGGGACATGTTAAGTATTTAATGGAAAATTAAAACGTAGCATGCTTTTCATGTCACTATCACAACAGGGTACTGAATAATCACTTGAGATATTTATTGTACATTATCACTTTCCAGGCAGTTCTACTGTTAGTCAAAAGTAAGAGTGACACTCATTAGATAATAAGAGGAGAACCACTTTCCACCAATACTTAGAGCATTTACAAATCTGTATTTAGCAAAAAGACTTTGTCAAATGTTGCGTCTCTTACAGTTTCTCAATGCTACTTTTAATTTAAAAAACTGACCCCAAACAAGAATGATTTGTAGGGATTCAAATGGCAGATGAAACACTAAGATGTATACATGTGCATAACATATTAATAAGATGTCTTTGTTTTTCTAAGAATTCTAAAGGGAAATGTACCTGATTTCAATGCAGCTCTGAACCCAGCTCACCCCATCCCACATCAAAAAAGGCATTTGTGGGGGGGGGGGGGCGGGGAGTACACATATGCATGTATCTATGCAATTTATAAACAAATATCAGATCAGAATTTTAACTAAGACAAGGACTAGCTCAGGATAAACCTGGTTTCACTCTAACTCCAAAGTTCAATGAAAAAAAAACAATCTTCTCAAGGTCATTGACCTCATTGCTCATAGAATTATTAAATACTGCTGCTGAAACCCTTTCGAATTAATCTAGTATGAATCCTTTCATTCACAGATGAGAAAATACTAGAGAAGTCACTGCTCCAGATATAAACCACACAGTCTATTCAACATCAACTACAATGCCTTTAGACATGGCCACTGCTAGTATTGGGGGATATATTTCCAGATATTCTTCCACGAATTAAAACATTTTTATTCTTTTAACTGGGCTCTCATATATTTTTCATATATTTCATTTAACATAGAATGAATATATACCATATTAAAAGTATCCTTATGTATCAGTATTCTATCATCTGCATTTACCTTGATATATTGATATTTTTAACTAATCTTCATTTGTGAAGACATGTATTTGATTCATTTACATTTTTGGCTTATTATCAAATTTCCACCATAACAGACAATGATCTAGCTAAATCTCTTCACACATTCTTAATTATTTCCTTAGGATAAATTCTTAGAAATAAAATAGTTGGGTTATAAAGTGTGATTTTTTTTTTAAGGTTTCTTGTAATTATTATTGAACTCTCTTCTACAAGGCTACTCGCATGTTCACTTTCGCTGCTGTGAATGAGAGTGTCTTCAGTCAATCAATACATTGCTATTATCCAGCTTTGGCTTTTCAATCTTTTAATACATTGATTAGAGAAATTATTAGTCCACTGTTGTTTAATTTGCATTTCTTTAAGATTAGGTTTTTAGTCATGTTACTGCCCAGCTGGGTTACTTGTCTTATGAATTGATTGTGTTGATTTCTTGGTAAGAATGTCATTTTTTTCCCTTATTGATTTCTAAGGAGTTTTTAATAGATTTAAAGTTAATCCCCTTTAGAAACATTGAAGTTAGATTTCTGGTTTGTCATTTGTCATTACATTTTATTTATAGTGTTTTAAATGTGATAGTACTTTATTTTTTGACATCAACCTATGAATCAGACATTTTGTTCGTGCTCTCTAGTTCTGGTGACATGCTTAGAAATACTTTGCCCACCTCAAAATTTGAATAAATATTTACTTCTATTTTATTTTAGTAATTAATTGTTTATTAATGAAATGATACATTATATATTAATAAACTAGTATCTTTATTTTAGTTTAATTAAAATCTTATCCTATATATTGTTTATGTAAAGTAAAAGAAAGGAATCTACTTTTATATCATTTTCACAAATAATTAGCTGTTGCCTCAACACCTTTTACAGAATAACCATTCCTTTTCTCATTCGCTAAAATGCTACTTTAACCATACATACAGCCATACACATACATAAATACATACATGAGTCTTACTTGAACTCAACAGTCTTTTCAAATGATCTTTACCTAATTCTTCATTTGAACCATTGTCCTAATTTTTATAGCTTTTCTAATATAATTTCTGGGATGGAGAGTTCTCTCTCTAACCTTTGCCCATTGTGCTTTTCTTTAGGTCTTTCTTGATTTTTGTTGTTGTTGCTGAGAATGAACCTCACTCCATGCCTGAAGTAGAATGCAGTGGACTCATCCTAATTCACAGAAACTTTAAACTCCTGGGCTCCAGGGATCCTGCTCCCCCAGCTTCCCAAGTAGCTGAGACTACAGGCATGTGCTACAATGCCTAGCTGCTTTTCGTTTTTTTTTGTTTGTTTGTTTGTTTTTAATTTTTTGTGGAGACGGGGGGTCTCACTCTTGCTCAGACAAGTCTTGAACTCCTGAGCTCAAGCAAACCTCTTGCCTCAGCCTCCCAGAGTGCTGGATTACAGGCATGAATCCCTGTACCTGGCCTCATTTTCTTTCTTTCTTTTTTTTTCTTTTTTGAGACAGAGTCTCACTATGTCACCCTTGGAAGAGTGCCATGGCATCACAACTCACAGCAACCTCAAACTCTTGGGCTTAAACCATTCTCTTGCCTCAGCCTCCCAAGTAGGTGGGATTGGTGTCCACCACAATGCCCGGCTATTTTTTTTTACTGCAGTTGTCACTGTTGTTTAGCTGGCCCTGCCAGGTTCAAACCCACCTGCCTTGGTGTATGTGGCCGGAGGCCTAACTGCCAAGCTACGCGTGCCAAGCCTGGCCTGATTTTCTTATGTATTTATTCCTTTAGATGCACTTTTAAAATAGTTCATCAAAATAAAAAGTAAAATCTCATTGCCATTAGCTGTAACCAAATAAATATTATAGAATAATGAGCAGGAATTTCTTGTCTTTAGTTAAGATGTATTGTTTTCTTTACAATAAAAATGCCTCTGATACCGTATTTTTTTTTTTTTCACTTATAGGTTTAGATAGGGTATGTTTTGTACTTGGCATATTGTGATATTTAGAAAGGAATTTTATTTTTTCCATTATAATTTCTAACTGATTATTACTTTTTTATAGAAAAACTAGTGGTTTCCTTATATGTATTCATATTTGGCCGCCTCACTGAATTTCTGTGGTATTCCTAGTAAGATTTCCATTAATTCTTTTGGCTCTTCCAGGTAAATACCCGAATAGTTATAAACTCACTTTTCAATTTTTATTTATGTTTCACAACATGAAACTGCCTAGAACTTCCCAAATACTACATAAAAATACTATATTACATGTTAGTGCTTATAATAAAGTTGAATTTAATAGAAATGACTTGTGCTTAAAAATCTGTTTGGCTATTGAAATAAATACTATATTCTCCACTGCTATTTCACTATGTCTTTCTTTAAAAAATGAAGAATGCATATTAATTCTGATCGAATACCACTCCAGCACCTGTTATATAAGCCTGTTGATTCTTCTTTTAACCTGTTAATATGATGGATTCTTGAGGAAATTTCCTCACAACAAACCATTTGTACTTTTATAGAATCAACCTCACTTGACATGACTACGAATTTTTTAACTAAATCCAGGATTCAATTTACCAATAATATACTTAGAATTTTATCTCTTTATTAATAAGACTGGCTAAGAGACTTCTTATTACAGTTAGCTCTATTTTATGCAATAAATCATAAAGCCGACTTTCTTTTCATAAACCACAAAAAATTTTAAATAAGACACTATTCGCTCCCTGAAAGTTTGAAAACATTTTCTCAGAAATTCTTTAGGCCTGATATTTTTTGAAGGGTTGTTTGTCTAAAGCAATTTTTCCAACTTTTTCCCCTAACAAATACTGCTTTATCAAGGTATATACTTCAGTTCGTATCAATTTGGGGCGTATATTCTTTCTGTAGATAGACATAATTTCACTTACTCAACTCTCTCTTTTTGCCTCTCTCCCCCCCCCCCCACCTTCCCTATGTACATCTTTGTGACTCATCTTAGGCCCCTCACTTTCCCCACCCCCAGATAACTGTTTCACCAACTGTTAGGTATGACTGGGCTATTTCATTCTCTCTCACTACAGAAAACTGGGAAAGACATTTTAGGAGGTGAGAAAGAAAGCACATCATCCCTCGACTTTTCACCATCCCCCAAGAGAAGCACGTGGGGGTCTCCCTGGCAACAGTGCACACTCCTCTGGGATCCCTTTCCCCAACCACTCGGGAACCACTTTGTACTTTTAGTTTCAAGAGAATAAGCAAGACTTCTCTTCCTCATCAGCGAGCTGTTTAGCAACTTAACAGATGTTTCATAAAACTCAAAAACAGTGGTAAGATTTATAACCAAAACACTTTGCACATGTTTGTCTCCATTCCCCCGGTCTGGTCTAAATACAGGGAGTTCTTTGGGACTAATTTCTTAAAGAACATGTATGCTTTCATATCACATAACATTTCCAGCAACTTGTAAATGAATGCTTAGTGAGACTTCAAATAGATACGTATTTTGTGCCACTAACAGAGAAAGATTAACAGCTATACTTAATATTTTAGGAACCAGTATAGTAAATTATTGTTTAATAAAGAGAAGGCAAGAAAAGCATTACAAAGTGAAACTGGAGAAACTAAAGTTTCTAAAACAGTTAAACCTTCCCTCCAGCAGCCCCTCCTGCAGCACTACGTCATTACCCAAGTTTATGACAAACAGAAGGAAGGATAGAAAAAGAACTGCAGTTTCTCAAATACCGGCCGCGAGGAACAGCGTATACACAGTAGCTTCTTCACTGCCCCCGACATCCCTAAGGAGGCACAGCAAAGGAGAAGAGACATGGTTTACACGTCCTATAAGCCGGGCGCCAGGATAGATGAGTTTGCAGAAACTTTATTAGACTTTCACAAACATCTCTTAGAACAGTTACCATTTTCCCCATCATGGAGGTGAAGAAACCGAGTCTCAGATCCTAAGGCCATAGAGGTAACAAATGACAATGTACAAGGTGAAGTCCCTGCTTATGACATTGTATCATTGTGCCACTGAAGTTTGACTCCACTCGTTTCTGCGTATGACGACCAGTATTTTACAGTCGCTTACAACGTGCTAGTTGCTATTCCAAGTGCTTCACGTGTGCTATCTTCTTGAATCTTCACAACAACCTTATAAAATTGGTACCATGATTGCCCCTTGTCCCCCTCCATTTCATAGAGGAGGAAATTAATGATTAGAGAGGTTGGCTTGTACTCAGACTATTTAATCCCAGACTCTAGTCTTTTAGTTATTCTCAGAAATGTGCACCAAGAACAAAGACTGAATTTGAGGAAAAATATCAGTAAGGCAAGATTAACAGAATGTAAATAAAAGCATTCATAGAGAAGGCCATGATTCCTAACTCAATGATTGGCAGGTTGCTCGAAATCTGCACTGTGAAAGGCCCACAACTGAACACAACTGGAGCTGCCTGGAAGGTTACCCAGGAAGCAAGTGTGGGGGTTCAGGTGGAAGCAGGTCTCACTTTACAAAGACAAGGCAGTCATGCTTGACTACAAAGTCTTCAGGATCCTGTTTCTATGTTCAACACAGTAAACTGGAATGCAATAAAAGGAATAAGAGTAAAATACTGAAATAAATAAACTTTTTTTTGTGAGCAGAAAAGTTTTTGATCTAACATTCCTTGTTCACTACCTTTCAAGGTCCCTCAAGAGTAAATGCCAGGAGGATTTTTGTTAAATCTAGTCTTAAAATACAGACTATTCTAAAATTAAACTTTGTATGAGTGATGACTTATAATTTTATCCTAAGGCCATTTATATCATGTTAAGCAATGTTGTAATAACTATTGAAAATACCATTTATTCTGACTTTACATAAATTTGCAATTTATATTATCCTTCCTCGCCCTCTACATTGGTGGAGGATTTATTCCAATGATATCACAAGGTGGGTTTTATTTTCTTGCCACATTATCATCTTCAGATATGAAATTTTTATATGGCAACTCTGCTATCTTTGGTGACTGACTGTCTAAAAGCCACAGAGCTTTAGCCCTAAGCAGGGCTAAAGACTCCAACTAGCCCTTTTCACTGTCTCAGATGATCAAAATACAATGACAACTTGTAGAGTATACTCTTAATGCATGTCCTGTGAGTTACCCTAACCATTGTAAGTGGTAGACCATTCTTTCAGTTGTGTATCCTGAAAGAACAGGCATTTTATTAAAGAATTAGCTAATACAGAAATGTGGACATATATAAAATAAATACTGAACCGCATAGATCTAAATACAAACTGGCATTGCTATATTTGCAAGGAAGTCAGCTAAATGAAGGAAAGTACCCTATAAACTGACAAGGCAATGAACACAACAAGGAAAATGAGAACTTACGGAAGAAAGGGTCCCAGCAGTAACAAGGGTCAGCTCTTTCAGTAGGAAAAGTCTAGTGACATTAAGGTCCCACTTCTTTATAAAATGATGTGCATTTCATATGAAATATTATTGCTGCCACTAAAGAGCGTATACCAGGTTGTACAAGAACCATAAGCTTTAGGAATATTACCAAACAAGGTGTATTTACAGGTTTATTGCAAATCATTTTTCCATTTTTCTTCCTACAGATCTTTATTGAACATCTATTACATCCTAAGTGTTGTTCTAGACACAAAACAAACCAAATTCCTCTTCTTTTGGACCTCAACGAGAAATTACAAATATTAAACAAAATAAATAGGTAAATTATAAGGTATATTGGAAAGTGATCAGCACAGCAGAGAAAAATTGAGCAGGAGAGTATATGGGAGTGGGGATAAAGAGTACAGTTCTCAATCTGATGCGTAGAACATGCTATGATGAAGTAACTTTGGGGCAAAGCTTGGAAGCGAGACAGCCATGCAGATATCCAGGGAAAGCATACTGTTTCTTCATTTGGATATAAATGCACTGGGGTGGAGGGAGTATTTTCTATACATAAGGTTATATCTATACCACTCAAGCAGTAATACACAGATGACAGAGAATTGTAGAAAAGGATCCCAGGCCAAAAATGTTGAAAAAAATAATATTCCTATGTCGAAACATATATAGAAAAGCAAGGATTGAAGACATAGACTTTTAAGATAAAATTGGAGGTGCTAAAAAATTTACAGCTGATACCATAACTCCAGGCTACTCTTCCAGACACCAGGAGCACAGGTTTAATTTCTTTTGTCATGAAAAGCTCCATGAGAAAGTTAGAGAAGTGCTTATCGCCTTGCTGGGCCAGTTATGTTAGGATGATGACTGTGTGCAGGGGAATTCAAGGATATGAATGTTACTCCATTCATATTATATATAAAATATATAATCACAGATAATGATTTGAGTATCTGAGTGTCGAAAAGTTATTAAGAAATCACATGGATTTCCCATAAGTCTAAGCCATGTGAAATATATATGTGTGGGGGTGCTTAGAATGACCAGCTAGTTACTTTTTTTATAAAAACTAAGTTCAGGCTTGACTGATGATGATAATAGGAGAAAAGAAAAAGAGCATGAGCCAGAAATAATCAAATCATGGATCTGTGCTCTGTGGTCATGAGAAAACAACTTAAGACTTCAGTTACTTTATTTATTAAATGAATCTATTAACAATAATATCACACACGTGATGGAAAATTCCTCACATGGTGCACATTCATGCTTCATCTTACAAGACTACTTAATGGTTCAATGACTTATAAGTAAAAGCATTCATTGCAAAAAAAATAACAAGTCCAGACTATACGTGCTCATTATGCTATTTACTCTAACAGTTAAAATAAAAAGAAATCTTCACAGCTGGGTGCGGTGGCTCACACCTGTAATCCTAGCAATCTGGGAGGCCAAGATGGGTGGATTGCTTGAGCTCAGGAATTCCAGACCAGCCTGAACAAGAGCTGAGAACATGGTCTCTACTAAAATTAGAAATAAGTAGCCAGGTATTGTGGTGGGCATGTGAAGCCCCAGCCACTCAGGAGCCTGATGCAAGAGGATCACTTGAGCCCAAGAGTTTGAGGTTTCTGTGAGCTAGAATGAGGCCACAGCACTCTACCTAGGGCAACAGAGTGAAATTCTTTCTAAAAAAAGAAAGGAAAGGGTGGCACCTGTGGCTCAAGGAGTAGGGGGGCTCCAGCCCCATTTATGGGGGTGGTGGGTTCAAGCCTAGCCCTGGCCAAAAACTGCAAAAAAAAAAAAAAAAAAAGAAAGAAAGAAGAAAAAAGGAAGAAAAAAAGAAAACTTGAGAATAATATAATGGTAATTCACATGAGCTATATTATAATTCTTAGTAATTTGGGGCCCATGGATATGTGTGATTCATTACAATGTTCTTCGAAAGAAAAGAAATGATTTCATTTATTATATGGACTTTGCTTAGTGACATTAATAGAAAAAAATGTAAATGCTTGTTTTGGAGGGGGTTTATGCTATTAATTTCCAAGTACCTAAGCCTCCAGTGGCCCTTTTGGACATAGGCTGTAGTTATGAGCATCAATGACTGGCTGTTCTACATGAAACTTTTTTTGCCCATTTTTATTTATTTTTTTAATTTCAAATTAATTACATGAAACTTTTGGATGTGAAAACATTTCACCTGTAACCTCAAAGGTAAACCATAGCTGATAGCTCATGTTTCTACAATATTGAAGATTATGGTAAAATGCTGATTTAAAAGGATAAATTAAATCGAAATGTTTTCTAGATAATCTTAGAAAGTTTTGAGAAATTTCTTACACCACTCAAGCAAAGTTTTTGTTTGTTTTCTGAATTGATGTCACCAAGGATCAATCACGTGCTTTCCAAAAGACATACATTCACAAAATGTTCATTTCTCTATCAAAAGCAAATGGAATTAATTTGCATATAAATGAAGTCGTATGCCACCTTTTAAAATTATCCATTTCTTGACCTAAGACCAATGAATCGCTGCAATTTTAAGTCTTGATAAGATTTAAGGTGAAAGGAATGGCGTATCACATAGGACATCCATAATTGACCACCTCCCTACATTGACCACGCCCTTAAGTTGGCCTAATTTTCATAGACTGGACATAAACCACATGTACATGTCAGTACAGTGGGCCTAGTTCCTTATGTTGTCTACCTCCATAAGTTGATCGGATTGTTATACTTCCTTGGGTGGTCAACTGTGCAGAGGTTCCACTGTATTTGAAAGGGCTTCCAAAGCACAGAGGGAACCTTGTTTTGCAGACAATGTTTCCTAAATATTTGGTTTAGTATATGGTACAGACACCCTGGGAGGAGCTACCCAGAAGGAATATAAAGTTTAATCAATCCATGAGAATCAGTCCCAGATGTGGTTTATGAAGGACTTCATTCATGGTTCCAGTCTAGCGTAATAAAGATCAGAAGTCAATCTAATCCTAATATAAAACTATAGGTAAATTTAATTAGCATTCATTGTGAACTTACTCCATGAAATATCCATTGTATGTCTTATAGGATGTAACAAAGTGTAAAAAATACATACTGCCCTGAAAATATGAACCATCAGGTAGAGCAAGTCAGGGAAAGCCCATTTATTTGTTCATTCATTCATTCAACTAGTATGTATTGATATGTATTGAGCCTCGAGCCTGGATTACACACTTTTTTGGTGATACCAATATATGTGAGATCCTTTTGGCACTTTCCATCTTTAATGGGGGGGAAAGACAGGTAAATAGCTTATCATCACCTGGTAAGAAATATGTTAAAATTTGCATAGGGTATTAACGCAGCTCAGAGGAGGGGCCACAGCAATCAATAGTCCAATCCTCAGGTCTGGAGCTAGCAGATAAAGTGTGTGCCAAGTCAGGGAAAAGCCAGCAGGAAACAGGCCACACTAAGTCCCCAGGGAGTCTGAGGAGACATGGCAAACAGGAAGAGAAAGGGGGCTGGTGAGAGAGGCAAGAGCTGAGTTCCTTATGGCCAAAAGCCCCAATTAAAGTGTTTGTGTTTCATCAACAGCTTCAGGGCTCTGGGAAGCTGTTGAAAAAATTCAAGGAAAAGATTTTGGAAAGTGTGGCAGTACAATACTACGATTCTCACTTACAAATTATGGCAGATGTTTCAACCAATTTCCAGTTTTTGTCTCCTTCTGACCTCATAGGAAAATTATACTACCCTGCCTCTTCAAGGTTAAAAAAGTTGCATTGATTTGAAAAAATGAAACATGATACACTTTTCTCCTGGAAGCATCTAATTAATGTTGTTTAGATCTCCAGCCTTGTCTTCTATCATGGGGATTGAAGACACCTGTGGCTTATCTGGAGGTGCTGCTAAGTGATCACATGAAGAGTACCGGCTTGTTCCCACATCCGCAGTGGGACTGTCTGTTACGGCAGTATAACTTTGCCTGCCTTAACTAATACACCTAACCCAGTAACGGGAATATTCTTGTAATTAGTAAGCTACTGACTCTGTTTTATAATTTGTTCAGTTAGAACAACTTTTTCCTTCTTCAAATTATTCACCTGTCTAAAGTAAATTTCTTGTCCTGGTGAATCAAGTCACCCTTTCCAGATCTTGTAAGTGATAATTAATGGAGGTTTTTGCTTATTTATTTATTAACTATATAGCTTTTGATTTTTGAAATGGGAAAAATGCAAAATATAAAGATGAAGACACGCATTTATGTTAATGACTTTTAGAAAGAAGGAGTATATTAGTAATATGCTGTCGCTATTACAATATTTTAAGAGAATAAACACGCTAACTCCTGAAAGTGAACATTGGACTTGTTTGTCTGCTTATTTTTTGCACTTTCTGACTGCTGATTATTTTGCTGCTTTCCTGGCACCAATTTATCTCTACCTCATAAGCCAATAAAAATTTAGAAATGTTGGAGGATGCTGAGGAGGCTGGAAGTCTTCTTTCTCAGAGATGTATCTAAGCACCTGCATATAAAATGGGGGGATTCACTGATTGGCCATTTTGGGGGCATGTTTTTAAACCTTCTCTACTAGCCAAAAGGGAAACTGCTTGTTCTTATAAAATCAGATCTTCTATCCAATCTAAAATTGTGCATAGATTAGGTGTCAAGGATGGAATGTCTGATGTCTATATATTATACAATAAGCCATTTTGAAAAAACTTCACCCATAGTGAAGGAAACACTTCCTGAAATGGTAAGGTGTAAATTTGCCTGTAAAATCAGAATGCCTTAGCCAATCCTTTGAGATTTGGTCAGAATGTTCCCCTAGGTAAGGAAACTAACCCTTTCAAATTGCATGAAAATTAGAAGACAAATGAAGATGTTGTGGATGGAAATTCATTTCCAAGTAAACCACTGGGATGGAAATCATTAGAATAATAGCTAGTTCCAAAAAACGATGCTTTATTTTCTCTTTGTCAGTTATGATGATTTTAAATGTCCATTTTATAGTACATTTACCTGGTTGAGTCCTGTGTTAGAAAAATTCCTCAAAGTTTTTAAAATTTTTTTTAAAGAAAAGCACTACTTTAATATGGATCTGAGAACCTGGAAAATTGATTTGACCATCTTTTCTTGTATCCCTGTTATTTCCTACATTCATTAACAATGACTGAACCCTGAGAGTCTGGTAAACCAGTAAACACTTATGAGTTGCTGACATTAAGTATTATCGAAAGGAGATATTTTTACATTAATAGTAAATAACCATGAGTAAGTAAAATAATGCAAAAATTGCTGGGGACTTCGGGGACATGGTTAAATTGGTATGGGTCAGCAGAGGTCCCTAGGATTAAGCAAAGCAGAACTTTAATGGGAAACTGATACTGGTGGTCAAAGAAAACATCTTATTTTCTATTTTCTCTGTGCTAGAAAGAATCCCTGTTTCTCACTTTCTCACATGGTAGCTATATCTCAGTGGAGCTAAATCCTCAAGACAACAGGGAATGTTCTTGGGAGATAATCTGAGATACGTCTTAACCCTTTTGTGAAATCAGGGATAGTGATTAACCCAGAAGCTCTTCCTGATTTCCCTTTCAGTGGTGTTTAGCTATTGATAGGAGATAAAGTGCGCGTGATTGGGCAACAAACGTGGAGAAAGAATATCAGAAACCTGTCATTTTGCTGAACCAAACTGTGTTGCCAGAGGGCTCTCAGCTGGCACAGCCCCTTCCGGGCACTGCCAGGTTACTGAAGAGTGGCTGGGTGGGGTGGCAACCATTGTCAGACATGCTGGTGAACAGATGATCTCGCCTGAGGACAGACGAGGAGGGTGACCGCATGAAGTGCTTAGCAAAAAACCCAGAGGAATCTCAGCTTCAAAGACATGTGAGTGGAAAAAGATTTCACAACATTTCAGTTACCCAGGGTTGAAGTAGCAGGATCCATTGGTAGAAAGAGAAAAAGCAAATAAAAGCCCACACTAGTTGATATAACTCTGAAATAAGAATGTAATTACCAATAGCCACAGTAGCCCAGGAAAAGATATTCTGAAAGAGTCATTCTATGGAGATGTAAGGGCACCATCAGGATGGAAAAGACTCCTGAAAACTCTGAAGGAATTTTGAGTGACCTTTCCTGAATGGTCATTATGTACCAGACACAGTCCCAAGGGCCTTGGCAGCGTTAATTCATTCAATCTTCATAACAACCCCTTGAGATACGTGTTAATATTTGCCCTACTGTATAGATACAGAAAAGGGGGCATAGAAAAGTGAGAAAACCTGCTCAAGCTGATCCAGCTGGTACAGAGGAGGGCCAGAATTGAAACCTAAGAAGCTGAACCTAACTGTGAACCAGCAAGCAACAACCATCTCTCAGATAGAGGAAATTACAAAGCAGAAAATTCCCAACCTTTCCTTTTTAGAGGAGATCCAAGATATACACATGAAAAGATACTGGATATAAGAATATAGACAATGATACATTCCAAGTAAGTGCTCTAAAATACAGAGTTGTTGAAAAGGGTCCATTACAAAATGGATCCATGAAGCAAAACAAAATTGAGAAGCTGGGGCCAGGCACTGTGGCTCACACCAGGAGTCCTAGCATTCTTGGAGACCCAGACAGGTGGGTTACTTGAGCTCAGGAGTTTGAGACCAACCTGAGCTAGAGCGAGACCCCATCTCTACTTAAAATAGAAAAAACAGCCAGCTGTCCTGGCAGGTGCCTCTAGTCCTAACTATCTGGGAGGCTGAGGCAGGAGATCGATTGAGTATATAAGTTTGAGGTTACTATGAGCTATGATGCCACAGCACTCTACCCAGGGCAACAGAGTGAGACTTTGCTCAAAAATAAAAATAAATAAAAATAAAAAACCAACAAAATTGAGAAGTTGGTCCAGAAATGAGTAAGAATAAGTAGGGACAATGTGGTGTGGAGAGACGGGTTGTTAGCTCCACAGGGTCCTGGGTTCAAATATTAGCTCTGCCACTTACAAGTCACATGAGCTTGGGTAAGTTACTTAGCTCTTTGTGCTTTACTTTTCCTGTACTTAACCTATCTCAAAGGTATTCATGAAGATTAAGTAAAATTAGTTAAATACAGATCTTAGCATAGTGCCTGGCACAAGGTAAACACTTAGTATCTTTATTATGACCCAGCAAGGGGAGACAGGAAGAGGGTTTCACGTGAAAGGAACAGCATGAGAAATGATCTGCGGGAATCAGAAATACAACTTCTGTTGGCTCAGTGCAAGCTAACTGGGTAAGTGTCAGACGTGAACTTGAAAGTGAGAGAGATGCTCCCATGGATAGTCAGTCAGCAGTCTCAAAGCCATGAATGGTTGCTGTGTGGTCTGTCCAGTCCACAGTATTATGTGCCTTGTACAAACACATAAGTGCAGGAAAAACATTGGAGACACCAGAGTCAGGAAAAAACACATTTTCTTTGTGGTGAGACAGTATGGCTGGAGGACACTTTCACTAGTTAGAGCTCTGCTTATTTAAATGAGCACAGAGAACAACTGACCAGAGAAGGAGAAACTAAAGTCATTAATCAAAGAAACACCTGTCAGGTACCAAGTAGGGGGTTCTATGCTGAGTGTTAGGGTATACAATGAACGAAGCAGAGTTGACAAAAAGACCTCAGGAAACCCCCATTTTTTTTTAATTTAATCATAGCTGTGTACATTAATGCAATCATGGGGTACAATGTGCTGGTTTTATATATAATTTTGAAGACAGGCACACGGCCTACAAACACATGAAAAAATGTTCATCATCCTTAATCATCAGAGAAATGCAAATCAAAACTACTTTGAGATATCATCTAACTCCAGTAAGATTAGCCCACATCACAACTCCCATTCTTTTAAGGGAGACAGAGAAGAGAACAAGTGCGCGGTCCTGTGTGAGAAGTGGTTCTTAAAACACAGGACAGGGGTGCACAGTCTGCAGAGGATGACTCAGGGACTTGGTCACAACCCAGGTGAGGGGCAGAGTCTTCCAAGAAGAGACAACCTTCAGATGAGGCTTGTGGGAGGAGGTGGGTCTCACCAGGCTGTGGGGGCGGGGTGGGGAGAGCACTGGGCAGAGGGAACAGATGGGACCAAGGCTGACAACAAAGCAGAATGACACATTTGTTGAAGGAGATGCAAAGCGCTTCCCACCACAGGGTGTAGCTGCCATGGCTCTCAAGGTTGTCAAATTGGATACCAAAGATGTGGAGGAGAAGGATGAGCTCAGCTTTGCTCCTTAGAGAGGTCCCAGTAGAAAGAAGACAAGAGCACGGAAGAAGTGCTGAGGCTGGAGGCCTGTGTACCATTTACACAGTTACTGCATGGAGCCCGGGCAGGAAATAACTGCAGTGTCACTGGGGGAGAAAGAACTATGGCAGAAGCCTAGTGAGGGAAGGGAGAGCAACAGACACTCCTTAGCTTCAAGGACGTCGTCAGAGCGACTGGGTGGCTGAGGGCCCCAGACAGGGCCTCAGGGTGTCACAGCTTCGGAATGCCCAAGCGCAGCTGCCCCTCCCTGGTTTTCTCTCTCCTATTCTCTGCCCCATTGTGCTTCTCCACCCTCTGGGACATCTCCCCCTCTCTCGGAAAAAAAGAAAGAGACGTGGATGACGTGAGTAGTAGGGAGACAGCCGTGACAGCAGAGGACAATGAAGAGAGAAAAGGAGACGGGAAACAAAACTTAAAAAGGATGCGATGAGACAAGTTGTGCTTTTTCTAATGCCACTAGGAAAATCAAATGTGAACGTAAGATTTTATATATAAATACAAACATTTGTATAAATGTGGGTGGGTTAAGCAACTACCTCCCTCTTTTCTAATCAGATTGGGACATTGCAGTGTTAGAAGCTTGCATAGGTAGTGCTTGATTTTTTAAATGCTCTCTGAAAGATGGGTCATATTTTCACTTTCACAGAAACACAAAAGGGAAATGTTTCTTTTTCTTTTTTTTAGACAGAGTCTCAGTCTGTCACCCTGGGGAGAATGCCGTCTTCTTCAGCCTGGTCTCAAACTCCTGATCTCAAGCAATCCAGTCTTGGCTTCTGAAAGTGCTAGGATTATAGGCGTGAGCCACCATGCCAGGGCTGGGAAATATAGTCTTGATCTTAGAAAAGCCGTTGCTGTCCATCACTGTCAAGGTAACATAAATATCTTTAGCCCAGCTGCCAAGGCCTAGGAGGGCTGGTGCCACACATCTGCTTCCTCTGTGCTGGCCCCTCCCCACTCTCTGCTCTTGTGGCTTCCTTCATATGAACCACTTGTTTTTTATGTTATTTCGTTTTTTGTTTGTTTTTCTTTTTTGAGACAAAGTCTCAAGCTGTCACCCTGGGTAGAGTGCCATGGCGACATCATAGCTCACAGCCACCTCCAACTCTTGAGCTCAAGTGATCCTCTTGCCTCAGTTTTTTTTTTTTTTTTTGTATTTTTAGTAGAGACGGGGGTCTCGCTCTGGCTCACGCTGGTCTCTAACACATGAGCTCAAGTAATCCACCTGCCTTGGCCTCCCACAGTGCTAGGATCACAGGAGTGAGACACTGCGCCTGGCCAGAACCACTTGTTCACTCACCACAGAGTGTTCTCTTTCTTGTCTGTCTTCTCCTAGCTAATTCTTATTGACCCTTCAAATCACAGCTTAGCTGCTCCTCAGGGAAACCATTCCTGATCTCCCTGACCAGGAAAAAAAAAAACCCTCCTAGGCTTTTGAACTCATGTGCACATCTCTTCCATACCATCTGCCTCAGCGTGCCTGTGTGTGTGTGTGTGTGTGTGTGTGTGTAGAATTTGATCCATTCCACTTGACTTAAACTCCATGTGGGGAAAAACCATGCCTGATTTTGTACACCACTTTATCTTTAGTGTATACAAAGGAATGGTGAAAAAAGGGTGAGTAGAAACAAGATATGTGGCCATGAGGGAATGATGTCAGGGTGTGGCAAAAGGTTGAGGGAGCCGCAGTTATAAAGGGCGTCAGTGATCAACTTAATCCAAGGACCATGGACTTTGCCTTCCCTAAATATTATGTTCACACTGCATTTCTTCTTTCTAGACTAAATAGGAAATTACGGGGGTTTTTTTCCTGTTTTTTTTTTTTTGTTGTTGTTGTTGTTGTTGTCGTTGTTTGTTTGTTTGTTTAGTTTCCTAAAATCTTAGATTACAAATAAAGGTCCTGCTGGATAGGACAAGGGGAAACAAGTATGTTCTTAAGTCTTATGATTTTTACATTCTATGTTTTCTATATCAGCTTTCAACCTAATGCAAAATTAAGTGTAAACCAGACGCATGGTAAATCAGAGTATGGCCAACAACCGATTGTGAACAGTGGATACTGAAAGTTACTCCCCTCCCCGAACAAACAGCAGGAGATAGCCAACATGTGGTCCTTTGGTGTCTTTCCAGAAAAATTAGACACTTGTAAGTAAAGAAAGTAAAAGTCAAATTAGCCAATTTTCTTATTATCAATACAGTTGTCATATGGGGTTTATGCTGCTTAGAAAAGAAAGTGAAACAATTGATAAATGTACATTGTGGAAATACCTGAGAATTTCCATTATCCATGTCCCTGATTACTGTAAACAATATAAATCTTTATGTGCAAAAGCAAATTGGGGGACATTTTAAGGTTATAATAGTTTCAAGGTAAAAATGAATAGGTGGAGAAATAACACTGAATTTGTCTAAGGCTTTGAGAAAAATTCAGCTTCTACTTATGTATTCCCATGTCAATCGGGATAAATGGAAGAACTTCACTGGAACTGAACAATTAAGTAAGCAAATGGTGGGTAGTGGAGGATCTTACTGATAGATTGGAAGGTTACAGGTAACCAAGAGGAAGAAGCCAGGATGCTGCCCGTGGTGATGGAGGAGAGTTGGAAACATCAGTTTCAACTCAGGCTTATCCATCTATCCATCTATCCAGATGGCTACATACATAAATATTTGCAGATATGTATGTCTATATATGTATATACATGTATATACACACATACGCAAGTTAGTATACACAAATTTATTTCCTTGCTTGTTCAGACAAGAAGGCCCAGAATAGGGGTGTTCAATCTATTTTTTTTCCTCTGCTGCACATTGGGAGAATGAGAGTTGTCTTGGGCCACAGATTAAATACACAAACACTAACAAAAGGTTTTTAGGGGGAAAAAAAGTCCAGGCATACTTTGTGATATCCAACACCACAGATTAATAAATAAAGACCTCAAAAAATCAGCATGGGGCCCACAGCTACAGGTTGGACACCCCTGGCCTAAAGGAAATGATACCCCAATAACAAGAAATGACACAATTAGCACTCAACTGTTGGTTTTTAATACCATTCTTCAGTAAAAGGAACCAGGGCTCCATTCTGAATTTAGGATGGGGAGCTATTCTACAGGGGGAACCTAAAGTTCATGTGCAATTTAAAAGAGTTTAACATAGTAAGCTGCACACGGACTTTATGAGCATCCTGCATATTGTTGCTAAGTCCCAAGCATCTTGTAATGCCAGAAAGTATGAAAATGCTTCCAAGAAAAACAAAACAAAAACAAAAAATAAGAAAACACAGATCAGCACAATTTTCAGGATATATCAAGGGGACACAAGAACCAAATGAAAGAGCTCTCAAAGGCCAAAGCTACAACAAATAGAGCAGTACAATAAATAAAATAATGTCGCAATATAACCCAAAGTATCAAATAAATATCCAGGAGTTCACACCAATATATTAAAAAAGAACTGGATAAAATAATTAAGCAACTGAGGGAGAACAGGCAAATCTTCCATGGAAAAGAATTGCAAACATTTGATTTATCTATTCTGCCTTTAAGGAGATGAAGCATAACTCCTTCCAAGAGTAAAGTATGAAAATAAGGAAAACAAGGGAAAAGAAAAAGTTTATAGTGAAAAAAACCTAACAAAACCATGTCATCTAGCTGATGAAGGTTAACATATTTAGTCATGCTGACAGTGGGACGAAAAATGGCACTTTACCCTCCATGGTCTTTCTCCCCCCAGATCCTAGTCTAATCATAAGAAAAACATCATAACATCCCTATTAAGGGGCATCCTACAAAATACCTGACCAGTACTCCTCAAAACTGTCAATATCATCAAAAGCAAGGAAAATCGGAGAAACTTCTATAGCCAAGAAGAATGTAAGGAGATATGACAACTAAATCAATGTAGTATCCTGATGGATAAGGATGCCATGAAGGATGAGGCTACTGTAGGGATATATGAATAAGTATGGACTTTAGTTACTACTAGTGTATAGATACTGATTCGCTAATCGTAACAAAAGATCATACTCACATAAGATTTCAATAAGAAAGCAAGTGGATGAGGGAAAACTCCCTGTAGAATCTTTGTAATTTTTCTGTAAATCCAAAACTGCTTTAAAATAAAAAGTTTATTTTTAAAAAAGACAAAAACACTCTAGAAATTTGATTTAAACTGGTACAATTAAATAGTAAGGTCTAATCTTACTGATATTAGACAGTATTTAATTCTATACAACAAAAAGAAATAGCATTCTCCATATGTTAACCTCTCATTATCTTTCTCTCCATTTCTTCAGAAGGTAGTAGATGATGCTATACATCATTAAGTAAAGGCAGGTTAAAATGGTAGGGAATTACTGAACACACGACTCATTTAAAGAAAGGTTTACTAAAACACAGGCAACAATTTACATTGTAGGAGATATATTTACATTACAGAAGATACACATCTTCTATATGGATGCATCATTCAAGAAGACAAAGAAAGGAATCAAGAATAGCTTAGTGTTCTAAGATATAAACAAACAAAAAAGAGTGAACTAAGGATGAAGTATAAAGGTATAAACCAAAGAGGAAAGGGAGAAAGATCAGCATATTGATAAAATGTGGTCATCTACTTATGATTTTTGGTCCTTCCAAACAATGCATATTTGTCCATCCCTTCTTCCCCACTTGGACCAATCCAGGTCATGTGCCAGAAAATGCCTGTTCTGACCAGTACAGGATCCAGATTCATTCTGGGGCATAATCACTCTTGCTGCAGATGCACCTGCTAGTTAGTTACATTTCAGCTTAGCAGTCGCAAAGAACCTGTGTCTTCCAAGTACCTATCCTTCAATTACTGCATAGTTTTCTCTCTGTAACAATAGCAGTCCTTCAACCACTTTGTGACAAGGTGCGAGTTTGCTCCCTCCCTCCTCACTGTCCTGAGTCCTCTTCAGTTTGTCTCCTGCCAGAAGAGAGCACAATACTCCAGCTGAGGTCTGAATGACACAGGGTCAAGTGTGCTCATTGCCTCTTTATTTTGGGTTGTTCTAGTTCTATTAGTGCAGCCAAAGATGTTATACAAAATCTCTAAAATAGGTTCCATATTTTATCTTCAAAGCCATACGACAGATCCAAATACTACATTATCTGTGATTACTGTGAATGAGGTTAACACACTATTATTTGGTTGTGAATATCATACTTGGCTTCCTGGAGGCTGCATGTATTCATGTGTCATGGCCCTCCTGCGAAGACACAGCTAGTGGTGCCCTCAAAATAGCACATCTTCTAGCCTTCCCTTCCTAAAAAGCCACATTCTTTGTTTGAGTTACATAGCTGTGAAACTAGAACTGAAAAGAATGGGGGAAGACAGTATTCTTGAAGCTCAGTATTCAGCTCCTAATATTTTCTGGACATTTTAAAGTATGTGGATACCCATGAGAAATATCACTGCCTGTTGAATAAATGAGGATGTCGTGCAAAACTACCCGATTAATAACTCAAGAAGACTTTAAAATTCAGGGGCCAAAGCATATATTTTTCTAATATTTATAGAAAATGTGTAAAGTAAAATGAAAATTTTATTTGTAAATTGTGCAAACTGTGTTGAAACAAAATGCCAGTGCAGATGAGAGATTTCCTTGAAATGTTTTTGAAGTCTGACATTGATCTGTTTATTTTAGCTCTATCATTTCTCTGACCGAAGTTCAGTTATTTTAAATGTTACTGCTTTCACGACTCTACAACACTGATAAATATGCAAAAAGTTACAAATCTTCCAGAAAAAAATATCAAGTGATGAATGCTAGCCAAATTGCTACCCAAACTAAGCTCAGCCATTGATATTATTGGTATCTTTAATCAAGAAAGGTGAATAACATTAATTTTTAGTAGACTTAGATTAAATAATACAATTAACAGCTATAGAATTTGTGGATTAGAATTAGAGGAAAGAAAAAAACACATTAATCAAATAGACATATGAATAAAATAATAGATCGGTCGAGATTACCTTTGAATAAATTAGCCAAAGAATAAAAATACATTAAGGTATCTCACACTTAGTACTTTACAAGAGAAATAGTGCTATTTGTGTTACAGACTAAATCACACATATGTCCAACTCCTTTTCATTCTTCAGATGCACTGTAATGTTTGCAATACATACATATGCAGCAAAAATTTGTTCCCCCCTGAAGCATTTTGGGTCAAGATTTTTATTAAGGTAACATGGTAATGAAAGAGGGTCTTTTTTGTTGTAGACATAAAGGTTCCTAAACACATCATTTCATTATGTAAAGCACATGTGCAAAAGGCATTCGGGATCTCAGTTTAAGAACAACAGAGCTCAAAGCTGAGGTATAATGGTTGCTTCCTAAATACTGCACTCAGCAGTTCTGGGGCACTTGGCAGTGACGAACCGGCATGAAGAGTCAGGTACTGAGAAGCCATTCCCTTGGAAGTGAACCCTTTTTTATATTCTTTTATCTTTTGCTTGTCTTGACTGCAGCTCTGAAGAAACCAAGGATACAGAAGGAGTAAAGAAAGCAAGCAACACAGATTACCCGAAGGAGATGCTCATGACTCTGAATGAAAACAGATTCTGGAGGGAGGTAGGGGGAAAGGGGCCATAATCTTCAAAGTTCTTTTGATGTGTTGTTGCTTTCAAACTAGTGGATTTTCTCCAGGTAAAGCTGTTGGATATAGATGAACTCATTTGTCAATCAAACATCTTTTACTCATGGCCAAGTCAAACACTTGATTATTCTAGTCTTGGCAACAAACTCTTAATGCCAACATGAACTAGCCCATTCACCAAGCTGGGAGAAAAGAAACGGTAGGAAAATGAAAAAATGCAGAGTGTTTTTATTCTATAATCCCAAACTGCATTTTTTAAAATTTTTATGTAATTGCTTTTGTTTCTGTTTTTTTTTTTTTTTTTTTGGGGGGGGGGTTGTTATTGTTTGTTTCTTGTACCATTAAACAAATTGTTTTAGGCAGATAGTAGATAACAAACCATAACACATATTCCCCAGAAAACAACTTATTTGACCTGGCCTCATAAATGTAAAGGATTTCATAAATTCCAGGAGCTTTGATGTTTGTCTGCAGGTCCTTCCAGACTGGGTGTCATTTCATAATCATTTTCATGGTTCTCATTTTCCTTAGCAATTGAATTTGTGCTTGAATCATTTCAAGCCTAGGAAGCAATCTTGTGAGTTGACAGATCTCATTGGGAGCAGCCTTGCTCAGAATTTTGACTTAACGCTTTCACTCTGATCCACAACAAAAGTCCATGTACAGACTCATAACATTTGTCTCAAAGATTCAGGTGTCCTTAAGGTTGTGAGGTATGGTAGTGTCACCCTTTCCTACTGCTCTCATTACAAATGGCAGAGTCAGGATTTTAAAATCTAGTGTTACAATGGGCTAGGAAAGGTCTCCAAGTGGGTGACGATGTTGTCCTCTTAACTTGAAAATGGCAATTTGGCAAGACATGGCCTATTTTCTATAAGGAACATATTTTTTATTCAGATTATCCTTTTACAAACACCCAGTATCTTCAATAGTTATTGAATCATATGTTAATGAAATTTAGTACATGAGCTTTCTTTTAATTATGAACTAACAATAGTATTTAAAATTTTCAAAGAGCTCTTGACTATATCACAATCTTCATAGAAACTTAGGAAGAAAGAAAGGGACAGGAGGGAAACCAAAATGTATCAAATATCTTGAGCTTATCAGGTACAATGATTTCAAATATATCTCATTCTCTTTCTATGCACCTTAGGACAAATTTTACTTTTGATTTTATATCAGAAGTAGGTGTGCTTTCCCCGAGTCACTGAGTCGTTTATATCTAATGGACATTGGAATTTGTATTTAAACTTCCTGGTTTACACTGGCTCCTAGGAAGCTTAGCGAAAACTTCATATTCCATCTGGCATAACCTTGGACTTCATGGACTTTCTGCCTCCTTTGAAATCTAAACAAGTATTTTTTAACTTCCTAATTTCATGACCAGTAGGAGTTCCAAAACTCATCTTTAGATTTCTAATAACTTCCTGGGGCAGGCCTATATTGACTTCTCTTGCCAGCACAACACAGCTCATTTTTGATTCATACATCACCAAAATCACTTACTTTTAGCCCTCCCCAGACTTGAAATAAGATGTGCGTGCATCAGGGGTCTTTCCTCCCAGCTGTCCCTGACAGGGATCTGTTTATAGACTGAACACATAGTTCTCAGCCTACCCTGGGCAGGTTCTTCTCTTCCTCTCCTCTCTTTTAATCTCTTTTCCTCATTTCCGCCATTCTAATTAGCACCAAATTCTCCCTCTATTATGCAGAGTAACTTTCACCCTCAGGGCACCTGAACACTTACCTGCAGCCAAACCCTCCAGGGACTCTCTTCCTACCCCAATGGCATCTTCAAAATACCTCTTTCAGCAAAGGCATTTCTCCTCTCCACAAAGATTCTGGTGTCTTTTAAGATAATTGAATTTGTTTTTGTCATTTCACTCATATGCCTGTGAGTAGGAAAATTATATTTTATTTCTCTTTGCCCTTCCCCCATTGCTCTCATTATAAGTTATACATAACTTATAAATAGGCCAGGCTTGGTGGCTCGTGCCTATAATCCCAGGCTGAGGCAGGAGAATCGCTCAAGGGCAGGAGTTTTAGACTGACCTGAGCAACATAGCAATAACTGTCTCTATTAAAAAAAAATTAATCCTCAGAGTCTTCCAGGGAAGAGAGTGATTCTTCATCTACCAGCAGTCATGGCTCTGCCTCAGC
Source organism: Nycticebus coucang (assembly GCF_027406575.1). Lineage (NCBI taxonomy): Eukaryota > Metazoa > Chordata > Mammalia > Primates > Lorisidae > Nycticebus > Nycticebus coucang. The sequence continues at coordinate 148,410,602 of NC_069780.1, read as the reverse complement.
TAAAGACATAAGGAAGAAGAGACAAAGGAGACAAAGTAAAGAAGTAGCTAAATTGATCAGGAGCCAACAAACAAATGATAGAAAACCTGAAGAAAGAAGACTAAACACAGGCACCAGGAAACAAGGACTGAAAGAGACAAGGCAGAAAAACACAGAGATCAAAATTTAGGAGATTCCAATGGGAGAGATCCCATAACCAAGTGCATGTCCGACAAAGTGTTCCCCCTGAACAAAATAACGACAGTGGAGCTGTGAATGACAGAGATCAAGAAATGCCCAGAGATTTGGAGAACAAATGTGGTGATCACAAAAAGAAAAGAGGAGAGAGAAGAAATTCTTTTTCTGAAAATGAGAAGCACACACATCAAAGTAAGGACAGTGAAAATTTTAGAAGAAGAGATAGATCAAAGTCAAGGGAAACAGACAGAAAGCATTCAGGCTCTGGAAGTGATGAAGATAGACATCAGACTGGTGCAGAGAGGGACTGGGAAAAATCTAGCAGATAACGCTGAATATTCCAGAGAATCAAGGAAAAATCAGGATCGGCGAAGAGAAAAGTTCCCCTTTTATTTTTTTTTTAAATACTTTTAAATTATTTAATTATTTTTTAATTATTTAATTATTTAATTATTTTTTAATTATTTTTCCCCTGCAAAAATAATTCTACAAAATGACATAAACTGAGCTTGCCTTACATTAGGTTGAAACATATTATTTTTTACATAGTTCAGTGAACTTTGTAGAGAATTCTTGTATAAAGTACTGATTTGTATTTGTAAATTGTAAAATGTTTTCTTTGTAACTTGTTTTATAACTGATACATCTTAAGGCTCTCCCCATAAAATTATTTGAAGAGAACAATTTCACCAGAAAAAAATAAAAAAGCTAATCAGGCATGGTGGTGCACACCTGTACTTGCAGAACTACTTAGGAGGTTGAGGCAGGATGGCTTGAGCTCAGGAGTTTGAGGCTGCAGTGAGCTACTGCACACCAGCTGGCCAACAGGGGAAGATTCTCATCAAAAAATTCTTCCCAAACAAAAACTAACTAAGTAAATAATGTATTATCTCATGGAATCCTTAACCACAAATATGGGTAGTTGGTACTATTGTATTTCTCTTTTATGAATGAGGAAAGTGAGGTTCATAGAAGCTAGGTAATTTGTTCAAAAGTAGCCAGTCAACATCAGAATTGAATCTAAATTATTTCAATATGGCTGTAAAGAATGGGCTCTTTCCCTTTCAATATTACTGCCTGCTAAGGGAGATAGTTATGAGACCCTCAAATGCTTTGTCAAAGCATATACTACCTCCTCTCTCTACCCATGCTTCCACGTCCAGATTTTCACTCATTGTTTATTACTAGGATGAGAGAAGGAGAACTGGAATTTTTTGCACGAACTCTTGCAGACATTTCTGATAAATGATACAACTGCCTTCTTTAAAATATCCAACCCTTACTACCTCTACTGTGATGAGAACTATGGCTCTATGTCCTTAAAACACTGAATGCACTTAATTTTCCAGAGTATTGTCTGACCAAAAAGTATACAGATGTATAAAATACTACAGATCAATTTTCTTAATCTCCCAAAATCCCAGTGCTAAGAAAATGGTTCTTGATGTTTTTTCACAATAAGACAAGAATAAAACTTTATTAGAATGTACAAAGGGACTTCAGATTTTTAATGGTCATCTTAGCTAACAGACATCATTAATATTCCAAATAAAATATGGAAAATATGGTATGAGTTCCCCATTTCAAAGGATCAACTGAGAAATTATTTTTGTACAAAATTTCAAGATTTTAGATATTTCAAATATGACTATTTTTCCTGAGAAGTCACTTGATGTCTTCTTTTAAAAACAACTAAAGTCAAAGCAATAGCAAAATGCAAAACTAAAGCAGAGTAATAATGAGAAAAGTCTAAGAAGATACTGATTACTTCAGAATCAAAAAGAATCCAGTAGATCCCAATGAATGGACACCTATTTTCTGAAAAGAACTGTGCTAAGCATTTTAAATACCATATCTCACTTAATCCTTATAGCAATAGGATGAGGTCAGATTATCAGTCAAATTTTTTTCTACATGAGGAAAAAGAGATAGAAGTTAGCTACACAGTTGCCCAAGGTCATACAGCTCATAAGTGAAAGAACAGGATATATCCTGATTGTCTCCAAAGTCAACATATCACTGGCTCTCAGTATTCTGTAACATTAACTCTGTATGATGTAGCCACGTTTGTGAAGAAGACAAGAGGTTTATAAGACATGGATGTTTTTGTTTTAATGCTCATATACATGTCAATTAGAGAATGTTGCCAGGCAGCAGATAATCAAACAATAAATTGTGCAATCTTTTTGGGTTCATGTGACTTCAAAGAAGCAAACTATCTGAGGTCAAAGAAAGTTTCATGGAAGAGAGGAAATGTTGAGTTATGAGGGAGGGAACTTGATAGATGGGTAAGTGTTGGACAGGCAGAGCTGAGGGTGGAAGCATCACAGGTAAGGAAATCAGATGCCTGTATTAGGGACTAGTGAGAAAACCAGTATAACCAAAGAAGGGGAATCTTGTTGGGTAATCATGAGAACTAAATAATGAAAAAGAAAGATAGGGTGGGGCACCTACAGAGAGCTTTGAGGGGCATGTTAAAAAATCCATTTGTTGTAACATTTACAAAGATCTATTGAAGTTTTAGTACATGGATGGAGGGAAAAAAAAAAAAAAAAAGACAGAATATAGAAAGTCCTGAAGAATCCTGGCCACAGTCCTGTAGTAATCACTGTCAAAGCCCTGCCCACCCCCTTGGTGGTCACTGCCATGTAGAGGGTTGTTGAGGAGCTGAGGCTTCAGCTTCCCCAGCCCTTCTGAAAAGGTGCAGCATTTATATAAAGCTGCTCATCAACAGCGGTCATACCTATTTTACATTGCCTCAGCTTTGTTCAAAGGGAGGTTTCTGTGACTTGAAAGCATGTGTTTGTACTGACAACACCAAATTCTCAAAGGATATGAAACAACAAGAATTCTTATTCATTGCTGGTGGGAATGCAAATCCTGCAGCCACTTCAAAGGACAATTTAGTAATTTCTTACCCCCCAACAAAACATATTCTTCCCATATGGTGCAGCCATCATGCTCCTTGGCATTTATTCAAGTGAGCTGAAAACTTATGTTGGTACAAAATCCTGCTCATGAATGTTTACAGAAACTTTATTCCTAGTTGTCTAAACCTGGAAGCAAGCAAGATGTATGCTCTTCAGTAGGGGAGGGGAGAAGTAAACTGTGGTACATCCAGACAATGGAATATTATTCAACACCAAAAAGAAACGAGCCAGCGAGCCCTTTAAAGACGGGGGAGAGTTAAATGCATATTATTTAGTGAAAGAAGCCAGTCTGAAAAGGTGAAGTGCTGCCTAATTCCAACTAGATGACATTATAGAAGAGACAAAACTCTGGAGGACAGAAAAAACAAACAGATGCAGGGGAGAGCAGAGGGAGACATGAACATACAGAGCACAGAGGGTTTTTAGGGCACTGAAGCTGCTGTGTATGACACCAGAATGATTACGCATTTTCAAAACAATGTACAATACCAAAAGTGAACCCAACTGTAAGTTACGGACATCAGGAGATAATGACAGGTACATGAAGGATCATCAATGGTAACAAATGTACTACTTTGACAGAGGATGTGATCATGGGAGAGGGTGTGTATGCACGGGGGTGGGGAGGATACCGAAAATCCCTGTAACTTTTGCTCAATTTTGCTGTGAACCTAAAACTGCTCTAAAAAATGAAGTCTATTAAAACAAAAGATGCATGTGTGATTCCCACCATTACACTAAAGAATGGATAGATTCAAAAACTCAAATATAGAATATGTATGCTAAAACAATAAGAGAAATAACATTAATACTCAGAATGGCTGGTACTTATATAATGCGATTGGAAAGGCAGAGTCCAGATGAGACAGAACCTTAGGTTGTACTTCATACAATACAGGGACAATATATTTTCTTGGCAGTGAAGGGATATTATGGAGATGACTAGTTTTGGACCTTAGCTTAACAGTGAAAGACGTATGAAAAGAGGAAAGACGAGCCACACGTGGGGGGTGGTTTATGTCCTGAGGACCATATCATCTACAGTGATGAAAAGTAATTAAAATGTAACAGAAATATTGTAAATGCAGAAAGGGACATAATGCAACATCAGAAGCAGCTGCAGAGTTAATTTACAGACTTTTGTCTTGCCAGCAAGATAAAACATCCACATTTTCAAGGCAAGAAAGATCCCTACGTGAAAGAGAATGAGCTGGTTATGGGTTTTGAAGAGTGTCTTAGATAAGGTGATTTGTAGCAACAGCATTTGGATTCTGCAGATAAACCACATTCAGCATGATGGCTGCTTCTGCAAATTCAGTTAAACTCCCCAAGCACCAGAAATCAAGCTATGTGGGAATTATTTATGTTCAAGATGAAAATTTTTATAGAAATTTGGTCTATCCAGAAAAGCAAGCACTAGCTCTTGAAAAAATTCAAATTAATTCTGAAATAATTAACTTCTAAGGATGCAATACTGAAAAAGTAATTTTTACCCTAAAGCATTTATTGAGCACCTACTGTGTGTCAGGTGCTATGTATGAGATAGGAACTGAGACGCCAATGACGAAGGGCCTGAGTAAGTTAGCTGTAAAGGGGAAATCCGCCCTGTGTGAAGTAGGCCCTGACTCAACATGGGAGGGCACAGCAGTTTCATAGGGACAGGCGATTCTTGCTGCAGGTCAAGACATGAAAAGGAAGCAGTTATTCTCCATAGTTCAAACTTAGCCCAAGGTGTCATCCCTAACTACATACTGCAGAGACCTAAGGAAATAATTCAGAAGAGGCAGTTTAGTACTCTAAGCAACCTATAGCTAATGGGTAAGATCTAGGTTGGAAATGGCCTGCCAGTGAGCAACTCAGTTACCCTGGGCAACCTGGTTAACCATTCACAGCCTAGTTTCTAATCTGCACAATAACAATAGGGACATTTACTGAGTAGAAAGGAGCTCTTTTACGCACCTGACCAGTTTTCTCATTTAATCTTCACAGCAACCCTATGAACTGAGAACTATTTATTGTCCCTATTTTACAAGTGGGGAAACTGAATCACAGAGGTTAGATACCCAAGATAACAAGGTTGCACCCTCGTTATCAAGCTTGTACCTTTGTTATCTTGTTAGAAGGCTTACCTATCTTGTAAATAGATAACAAGTCTTTGACGTGGATTTTTGGTAATGTCTATGAAAAGGTTAGTCTATAGCTGGCGTTAATAACCTCTCGAATGTGATATCTATCCTTATTATCTTTATTATTTTTATGCCATAAGCCCTGCCTCATCTCAAAACATGGCATAATAACATTATTTGGAAAACATAAAAGGTTATTTAATTAAATTATTTCATAGCCATATAATCATTGTTACCCAGCCTTTTTTTGCACACATGGTTCATTAAGAAACAAGTGATAAAGTGTCTAGTAAGTGCAACACTGTGCTAGGGACTAGAGTATAAAGTAGAACATACTAGTCAAGGTGGCTACTTCCAGGCATAGAACAGACTATGATTTATTACCATAACATCTCAAAGGCTAGCCTGGTCACAGAAAGTTCCTTGGAGCAAAAGGCTGTGGTTGAAGACCTCGTATTATAGGGTTAGCCTTTCGAATAATGGCATCCTGAGGCACCTTTGCATTCAACATCTCTCGAAAATCAAATCTTGTCTGGATAATTTTGTAAAAAGTAGATTTTTTCAATAAATATTTTATTCCTTTAGAATTCAGACACTCAAAAAGTGCACTCCAATGCCTCACTATATGACTTGCAAGAAGTCTCTTCCACTGCTTTCAGTAACACTGCAGTTTGCTCGATTTGCCCGCTCCTAGCCTGCTCTACGGTTCCTTTCTTCTCCAGAACAGGAAAGGCCTCTCCATTATTATACCAATTATTTGTTTCAAATTTATTGAGCAACCCAACAACAAGGTTCCTAATATTGAGAACTCCGTACAACATTTTTTCTTTAGACTAGATGGGGGCTAGATGAGAAAAGCAAGGCCTGAGACCTTTATCAAAAGAAAAGTTAGGAAGACACAAGGACCACACAAATCGTATGTGAAATCTATTTTCTCAAGTACCTTGGACGTCAGCATTTATGGGCATAAAGTTGCTGTCTTACCAATGCCAAGGACTGCTAATTTAAAGTTAAGTTTTGTGGAAAAGGAATTAAGCAAAATACTTAAGGCTGCGAGGCTAAGTTTCCTATAGGAGGAGCCAAATACTTCAGAAAAGCTTCATAGCTTGGTCCTGGAGTAATTTGTTGATCAAGGTGTATTGTTCCTGTGTGGTACCTTTACTCAAAGGACACTTGGGCCTAAATAAGACAGAAAGAGTAAATAAATTAGATCACATATTTTTAGAGCACCACAGTGATCATTCAGTCAACCCCCTTATTTTCAGATTTAGAAAAGCATGGAAACTCAAGGGAGAGGAAGAATGAAGTTCCATGACAAGTGACTAGGACTGCCTCGTACCTACCCCATTTAGAGTTTTAGAGCCTTACCAGAATCCCCACAAAGAAAGCCCTGTCTCAAAGAATGGTGAGCACTGGATGCCAGGAATAGGACAGAAGAAGCTCTGTTGAGAAGTTGAGAAGAGATGATAAGCGTTCATAATATCGGCTAACATCATGGTACCCTCTAGGGTTTATTCTTATGGCCTATAAAATGATAAGGTTATTTAATAATATCCCTTAATTTACATCATATATTTGTCATTTCCCCCTATTTATCATGGAACCATAAAAGATAATTTAAGTTTATAAATATTTAAACTAGGTTATACAAGTTCTGGTTGAAGTCACATTATGCTTTGTTATTTCCAGTAAGTTTCCCAGAGATCAGTGACACTTTCAAGTGAACTTCACAAGGGTTTTGAAGAAATTTCTGTAAAACCAGGTTACATATATATGGATTTGTGACATTCTAACATAAGCCACAGAAAGGTTCCTATTAAAAAAGGAGCAAAGCTGAATCATTTTGCCTTCCCTTCCCACTGTGATTTTTATTCATTTGAAGATAAAATTCACAGCAAACATCTTAGAGCTTCTGTTTGTCACTCAAGAGTTATTTCGGGGCAGCATAGGGAACCTCACATTTTCAGAATCAGGTCGGGTACTGGAACTGCAATCTAATTAATATGTTCATAAAACACTTTCCACCACCGCCAAATAAAAAACAACAACAATAAATTCAACTCTGCATTCTTTGGAATCCCGAACAACACACGCAGTAGGAGAAATTCTAACCACAAAATGGTTCCTTCTCTAGTAATTACGAATTATAACATTTCTGCCACATCTCTACCCCTTTCCCTGACACTTTGTGTAAATAAATTCTAAAGTAGAGCATCCTTTATTGACTGATTGACTGAAGGTGTCAGTATCGCCTTTTTCCAGCTTGCTACAGCCCCTTGAACTTCCCTCTTCAGTAGCCTTTGCAATGCCCCAGAGTAGCTGATCCAGGACCTAATGAAACTCCTCCACCTGCTCCTCCATAATCCTCCTCCTGAGATGTGTCCCGAATTCTACTTTCCAGAAGAAATAGATGGCATAAAATAAAGACTCTCTCAGGTGCTCTCTCCACCTGCTTAATCTCCACGTTACCTGCACCCTCCCTCCTATTTCAGAGTAGGTCATGTTCCTCCACTAGCTTCCCAGCTCTGCATCAGGAATGTTCCTTGCATTTCTCTGATGATTAAACACAAGGAACATTCTAACTCCAGTAAGAGTGGCTCACATAACAAAATCCCAAAACTACAGATGTTGGCATGGATGTAGAAAAAAGGGAACACTTCTGCACTGCTGGTGGGAATGCAAGCTAATACACCCCTTTTGGAAAGAAGTATGGAGAACACTCAGGGATCTAAAGGTAGACCTGCCATTCAATCCTACAATTCCTCTACTAGGTATATAGCCAAAAGACTAAAGATCACTTTATAACAAAGATATTTGCACCATATTGTTCACTGCAGCTCAATTCATAATAGCCAAGTCATGGAAGAAGCCCAAGTGCCCATCAACCCATGAATGGATTAATAAATTGTGGTATATGTATACCATGGAATATTATGCAGCTTCAAAAAAACGATGGAAACTTTACCTCTTTTATGTTTATATGGATGGAGCTAGAACATATCCTACTTAGTAAAGTATCTCAAGAATGGAGGAAAAGTATCCAATATACGCAGTACTGGGCAGTGCCTGTGGCTCAAAGGAATAGAGAGCTGGCCCCATATGCCAGAGGTAGTGGGTTCAAACCCAGCTCTGGCCAAAAAAAAAAAAAAAGTTTGTTTTCTCAGTGTATGCAGTACTCTTATGAAACCAATTTACAATCACTCACACTTTCGTATGAAGAATAGATTACAACTATGGCCCAGGATGAAGGAGGGAGGGGAATGGGAGGGGAGCAGGGAGGTCAGATGGAGGGAGGGTAAATGGTGGGATCACACCTATGGTGCATATGGCAAGGGTACATGTCCGATCTATTAAGCATAGAGTATAAATGTCTTAATACAATCATTAAGTAAATGAGGTGAGGGATATATTAACTGGTACGATGTAAGTATTCCAAATTGATATGAAATCAGCACATTGTACCCCCTAAATGCATTAATGTATACATGATATACCTCTTTTTGATTTAATTTTTTTAAAAAAGGAATGTTCCTTGAACATGCTCCTCATGCTTAAAAGTACTTGATCTTCTTCACTAGCTGCTGAGTTTTCCCCCATCCTCCCCTCTCTTCTCCTCTTCTTTTTTATCCAAAAATTTTAAAGTTGTTTGCACTACTTTTCTCTGCTTTTATAACCCTTGAAACATAACTTGCCCTTTAAACTCCCTTAATTATCACTTCAAAGTATTATCAATAATCACCAATTCTCAGATCCATTGAATGCATTTTTAATCCCTCATTTCTAGACTTCTGTAAGATATTTGGATCAAGACAGTTAAACCGCTTCTTCCTTTGGACTCCCAGAACACTTTGTATATAGCTATGTTAATATGCTGCCCACTTTACTGGGTTTTATAGCTATTCTCCTCCAACTACATTGAGTATATCCAACTCAGGACCCATCCTATTTGTCTGGGAATAATCTACATAAACCAACTGGTATGTCCCACCTGTTCCAAGACAAATAACTAAGCATCCCACTTTTCAGCAGTTCAGATATTGAGCTATTTAATCATTTCATGCTTCCTTGGCATTTAGCTCTATTTCAGATAATGTTAATATTCTTTGTCCAGGCACAAAATAAATTTTACAGACCCATATTAAGGTAAACATTTTGAAGAAAGTAATAAAGATGGCAGCAAAACCCAAAACTTCCATGATCTTTTAGTGTAGGCAAAACACTCTCAGAAACACTTTATCTGACTTTTACAAAGTAGAGGTGGAGTCATTTCAAAGCAGGACCATGTCCATTAGCTTGGACACGGCCTGACAACACCTGCAGGGATGGGGAACAGAGCTGTGTGTGCCCAGAAAAGGGCCTTTTGCTCTGCAAGGAGGCTCTGTCCATTCTCCCAGCACCACAGCGTGCATGTCTCTTTCTCTATGCAAACCATGGCTCCTTTCCTAACATATCTTCCCAGGGAAGAACATTTTACTAATTCACAGAAAGGGCCCTATAGGCCACACTGGCCTTGGGAACACAGCTCACCACAAAATCCTTATAAAACTTTTCATTCTGACAAAACAATGAAAGAGCTGCCGACACAACTAAGTATAGGTCATAGTTCTAATGTCAACAGCCAGAGTTTCTCAAGGGAAGGCCATTCACACTCAGTAGGCATCTTCCCTATTTACTCAACTTGCTTAACAACAGAGTAAATCTACTTGGTTGCTTCAGTTTACTGCTAATCTCTTCTTCCGGAAGATCCACATGCTAAGGCATCTGCCATAGGAACAACAAAGTGGGTCAAAAAGACTCTGGGCTAGAAAATCAGGTCAGATGTGGGTGTGAGTGGGTCAAAGTCACACACACACACATATATACACATAGGCAGTGACTTTGAACAAGTTATCTAATCTCAGTGAACATCACCTTCTTCATCAGCAAACAGGGATTTGAATAAGACTCACCTCAGAGAGTCACTATCACCACTGAATGATGTAATCCTGTGAAAACAGGCAACATGCACAGCAGGGTTTGACTATACGGATCTTTTGTATGGAGGGCACAATGGTCATACTTCATATTTACTACTTCCTTTAGAGAAAATTTACTCAAGAGATTTTAGCATGCCATTGTTACGTGCTAATAAGTTATTATGACTAATGCGCTATGAGATTTTCTTTAATATTCTACTCTTTAAGACACAGTGGGTAAATACCTGCTGTAAGCATTTTCAACAGTGGGGAAGAACTCAGAGAGCTTTCACAAGATCACACAAAAGATGAGCGCCGATGTCTATAAAATCTCCCCAAATGTTCAGGCTGATATTTCTCAAAAAAAAAAAACGGGAAACATCCTCCAATAGTCCATTAGTGACAAGCACTTGCAGTAGTTACCTTATGGCTCAGAGACATATTTGAGCTATTTTTAAAAGGGTGGGATGATGCGATAGCTAGACAAGTATTAGGAAACAACATTAATACTATGGGATATGATTGAAGGAGGAGAAGAACTTTCAACCTGTGGCAAGTGCAAAAACAGTTGTTCAGTTTTCTTGAGTTCTTCTTTCATCTTAGGACTCTAACCTGCCTTCCTTTTCACACTGAGTGCCCATTTTTTCCTGAACCCAGATACCTCAGCATTATAAGGCAATGACAGTCAACCGCAAGGGGCACAGCAACCAGCAGTGAAAGTGAGACATGGAATGGAAGCTAAGCATCCAAACTTTGGGCTAATAATTTTCATATGATGGAGAATATTTTCTTCTTTTCTTTCTCCTGTGGGAGAGCTAAGACCTCCCTGGCTTGGGCCACCCACTTACCCCATTAAAGATGTAGCCTGTCAGCAATTTAAAGTGCACAAACTAGAAAGACTACAGCAGAAAGACTACAGGGACTAAAAACTATATTTAATTTTCTTCAGTTGTGAGTACATTGATCCTGCTAATGACCGCTTTGCTCCTGTATCATACCTTTCATAATCAAGTTTTTTTAATTGAAACATAAAATTTTATTTCATATTTAAATTCCAAGGTATTACTAGCAGAAATTAAGGAGGTATTCAAGAGGATACAGCTCAAGGCAATAGAGAACAGTAAAATAGAAAGCCAAGAGAAAAATTATATGGTTAATAAGATCAGTATTTCATCTAATGGAAAACCTTTGGTGTACTATATCTAAACCCAAAACTTAAACAATAACTGACTTCATTACTGAGCCCCAGGGATTGGTGAAAAAGAGAAGTTTGTATAATCATGAGCTTTACCTAAACTTTATTGGTCATAAATGTTTACAGATAAACTGGGTTTGACCCTAATAGGAACTCAGAATAAATCTGGGATTTCTGGGTACTTTAGTCATCCACAGGAAGAAATGGGAGTAAAGCAAGGTTAGCCATGCCCTGAAATCTCATTAGAAGACAAACAGACACTGGAAGAATTTTAGGTTGACTAAAATGAACAAATTCCATTATCTCACATGAGACTTGATACACGATGTTCTTCAATACACACAGTCATCAAACTCAATATTTTGTCTACCCACTAAAATCCTAATAAAATAAATGAGATTATTATATTGGCCAAAATACAAACTCAGAAAAATGTACTTCTGGTTTGAGTGTTTGTAGTTTCAATGTCTGAAGAAAAGAGTATCTTAAAAGATGAGACTCTAAGAGGCTCGATAGAAAGGATTGTCCCTTCATTAAAAAGCAGGCCATCATGCCTTTCTCTTCAGTATTTATTCATAAGATTTATTGTTTTAAATATATACAGACAGTAAAACCTCCTTAGCTGACCCCCTCCCTACACTGACTACCTCTTTAAGGTAGAGCAGACACACAGCACATGCACATATCACTAAAGTAGGCCTAGTTTCTTATGTTGAACACCTCTATATGTTGACCAGCTTCTTACAGTCCGTCCCTTGGGTGAAACTTACAGAAGTTCTACTGTATACATACATACATATATGTGTGTGTATGTAGTATTGATATATTTATTTATATCTTGCTTCATTCTATAAAGGATCCCAAATAGAACAAAACAGAATAAATTAGTTTATGAGTCAAACCCTTGGTGTATGGAGGAATAGCTGAATTGTGATTTGCTAGACTAAACTTTATAGGAACTGAGGGGAAACAGAAAGTCTACAGAAGAATGGGGGGGGCCTAGAAGAAGAAAAAAGAGTCCTCAATTTTGAGGCAAAGTGCCATAATTATTTCATTTTGCCTCTTCATTAGAGTCACTCAACATCAGAGATAGTTTGATACAAGCATTTCATGTCTGTTCTTTAAAAAAATAACTAAGCACCAAATAAATAATGAATTGATCCCTATCCATAATCACTAGTCTCAAATCTCCGCCTTCTTCAGAGAGGTCCTCCATGGCAGGAGGACCACGTAGCCTCTTCTCGCAGGGCCCTCAGCTCCCCCCTTGTTCACTTGCCTTTCTCTGAGCCATTTAAGTCCATGATAAAAAGTATACAAAGGTATTAAAATAAAATCTCCTCCTAAATTCAACACAGCCTTGATGTTTCTGACATAAAATTGCAGCATTTTTACAAATCGGATTATACAAAGTAAGGACAAAGAACTGCACACATTATGTTAGTCACACATTCATGTTAGACCCTTGTCATGTCTCTAAAAAGTGCCCATAATTGCTGCTAGATGAAAGTTAAGTTCTTTGCAAGCTGCTCTACTTTTTCTTTCTTTCAAACATGCCAGACCCATTTTTGATCACCAGGTTACCTTTCTAGTCTCATAACTAGTCAGAATAAAAAAAATAAGAAGAGCAATATAGTACTTATTTACCCAGTGAAGCAAACCTTTATCTTTGTTTGATTTGGCAGTAAAAAGGCTGAAAAATATAATGGAAAGAGGCCTTCACAATAAAATCCTCCAGCAAATAGTTCTTTCTTGTACCTTTAAACAAGAAAGATACATTCTTCAAACCACTCTTTTAGCACTCAAGGGGGGTGTGTTCTAGTAAGCCAGGTAATATAATAGGACCATTGATTAAGTTGTAACCAACCAATAGTGAATTCTTTAATACTATTGCTCAATTATCAACACACCAGCTGTAGGGAAGGTGGATAAGGATCCAAGTGGGAATTCTGTGCACAGGCTTCTGTATTTGTATCACTGCCCCTGATACACTTTTGAAGACTACTGTAGACCTCCTGGGTGTCAATTTTCTCTCATTCTTGCTTTTCAGAAAGCAGAACAGAAAGCAGCTAGGGCCTGGCATGTCCTGCCTTGCCAACTCTCCCCTTTGGAGCCTTCCTAGAGATGAGCCAGGACTCATGGAGCTAAGCACACATCTCCCTACTTGGCAAACCCTCTCTTCTAAGCACAGTAATTCACGAAATCTGAAAATCCACTAACAGGGAACCTTACAGTAGGTCGAAGGGAAAGAAGATTCTCTGTCAGCACTTAGACCTCTTACTGCAGTATTTGAGGCTAGAAAGAAGAGGCAAAAACAACAACAATTGGTGAAGGAAAGAACCAAGAATAACTTTAATTAGGTCACCTGGAAAAAACCACCACCTTCTTCCCTTGAGTCCCAACGTCATATTAATGAATCTTTGTAAAGAGCCCAGGGAAGAATCAGAACACTCTCAACTCCACACTGGCTCAGTGTGGCCACAACAACTGTGCACACCACACAGTGAAGTGGATGAAGGGTTTCCAAGCTCCAGGCACAAAAGAAAACCACCAGGACTCTAAAGTTCTCTACACAGCTTTCAAACATATGTGTATTACAGATCTGGAGGAGGATGAATAAGCACATTTGCATTCTTTCCAAAACTACAGAGTTGAATAGCTCATTTCTTTCTAGCCAAAATTAGAGGTGAGGTTAATGCAATAAAATAAAACATTTTATAATGTTAGGCATGCAAAGGGTACCTGCATCCTACCTATTGCAACATAAACAAATGGACTCAAACAAATGGACTTAGGTAGAACAAACACTGCTGCTTTATAGCAAGGTGCACTTTATGGAAATGAGAATGGCAATCCCTCCCCCCAAAAAACACATCTTAAGAGGCATAAGATTAACCATAAAGAAAGGTATAAGGAATAGAAGGAAAACAATTTTTGATACATGCCTACTATGTGCCAGGAACTGTTTCTAGGATCTTTTCATCTCAAGATTAAAGACCATGCATGTGAATTTGTCTAAAAGGATGACAAGGACCTTAATGCCAATGCCCGACCCTCACCCCCAGGACAAGCAAGGCAATGGCATGAAGGCTCCCGCTAAGTTGGAAACTCTGGTGATGCAGTTGGAAGTGGGCCACTGAGGTTTGCAGGCACGTCACCCAGACTTTCTCCCAAGCACATTAGAGGCTGGAGACAGTGGCTCTGGCCAGAAAGAAGGAAAATACGCCACAATGTTGACTCTGGATGTATCTGCTGTTGACAGAAAATAGGTACCTGCCTCGGATTACAGAGGATGCCTCCCAGCCTTTTCTGCTATGAATTTTTAACAGAAAACTGAGACCTCTATAACAAACCAGCAGATGATTTGGGTGGTGCCTGAAAGTCTCAGGAAGCTTTCATTTGAGACACTGTCAGAAAAGCAGTTGGAAAACCCTCAAAACCTATATCTGGATATCTATGACTTATCCTGAGTCCAGTCAAAATATTACCTGGAAAATACGCTTTCAAAATCAGACACATTGTGATATCCCAACCAACCTAAGTTTGTAGACACAAAGCCCTAAAATGTGCCTTTATTATGCATTCAGAAAGTTTCTTCTAGGAGAATCCAGTGGACCCTAAGGTATGATAAAACAAGCAATTTTAAAATAACAACCTTTGTCCTTATAATACCCTCAGCAATTAGTTCCTACACACACAATAAGAGATAGTACGTGATAGCATATGTCTAGGACCTTAACACACTGCAGGGAACCTTAATATATGATCAAATATCCAGACATTAAGCAAGTTCTATGAGAGTCTGAGCACTTCATGATTCATGGTGTTAGAATTCTGCTATTGGTTCATTACAGTAGAAATACTTCTTGAATAGGTGAAATAGTCTTAAATGTGAGATACCAATGCATCTTAGAATTATTTTAAAATTGAGTAAGCATTTTAAGTTTTTCTGAACCTTCTCTTGGAAATGCAGGCAAATTGTATTAGATGTCAAAAAATTTCATGTGTACCCTTCCCCGGGGAATTTTTTTTTTAAATAAAAGAAAAGAAAATAGCATAAAACAAAACCTAAACCTCCCTTATTCTTCTATAGGTAAGCAGTTACTATCTTCAAAGTTGTGCTTTGCTTTTTTCCTCCATGAACTATTAACGATTATAAATGTCCTCATCTCTTCATACTTGACTTCTGATTTGGGGATGCTTTAGAGGAACGAGTACTTTTTCATTGCATAACCATTATTTTCTCAGACATCTGGTCTTACACACCTTACTTTTCACTCTCACTTCATACCAATATTCTTGTTCAAAACCAATCCTTATCTGGTAACTGTCAGAAAATTTTCTAAGTCTGAGTTTTTCCTCACTGAAGGGATAATGATTACTCACCATATCCAGGAATGCCTTCTAAAGGGGAAATTATTCACGTGCATCATGTTGGCAGATCTTCTGTCATTAATCTTTTCCTTGTCTCCTATGTTACATGGAGTGATTTTCACAGATGAATTCCAACCCTCTGGTTGGAGCAGCTATCATGGGCAATTATTGCAACAAGTATTAAATTCCAAAAAAATCCCCCCCCCAACACAAGTAGCAACAACAAAATCTCTTCCACAATTTGAAGAAAGAAACATCACAGAGCCTTGCAGGTCTGGGTCCATCCATTTAGGTTCCACTAGTTAGTCGATACGCTAAAATAACCAGTTCAGCTGCTAACCCTAAACGGTGGTAAATATTGTCCTGGTAAGCTCTAACCGCCTTGAGTGTACACTAATGCATCCTCGCAGGAAGGACTCTGGAATGTGGGAAAAGAAGAGTCAAAAGACAGTTACTCGTTATCCTGGTTAAAGAAGTATTAGAAGGGAAATGAAAAACTTCAGGCTGCTTTGACATGCTGTCCTTTAGAAATGAATATTGCTTTTTCTTCTTTCTTAGGCACATATTCACTTCAACGCAGTGCTACCGTCTGAGACGTGTCGGACAAAGACCTGTGTAGAGGGGCTAGAAACCATGTATAAGCAAAGCCAACTTCTTCCCCAAATCTCAGAAGTAGGGAGGCAGCGGGTAATTTCTGCTTTGCAGGACAGGATTACCATCAGCTACCATCATGACTTCAGAAGGTGCTGTCGTGATGAAATTCGCTTCTGCCGCCTAGCCCCATAAGAAGTCTGTCTGCTCCCTGTAAGTAAAATGACTAAGCTATTGATTCTCTCACTGCAGAATCGCCTCTAATTTGCTGTTATGAAAACCATGTGCGGGCTTTTCATATTTTGCCTTGGAAAGAAAATGAATTTCACAGCTGCAAGTCAGACGTTGTCTAAGAATTTCTTCCCCGGCTGTCTTTTCTCTCTCTCTCTCTCTCTTTTGTTTGTTCACTCCGAATTCAGTTCCCCAATAGGTGTCATTTACTCTGATGCTCTGACATCTTCTGAAAGATTCTCATGCCCAAGCTATACAGACCTTGCATGCTTTTAAAACACAATGGCAACAGGCTCCTGCAGGAGTCCCCCAGCGCCGAATTTCCAGCACAACCTTTGGAACCGTGGAAGCCGCCGTGTCTGCCCTGGGCTGTGCCGCCCCGGCTCTGAGCAGCTCAGGACACTTGCAGGCTCCTTGATACTGTACATTAACTCTGCAGCAGCCCAGCTCGGCTGCAGACACTGCTGCCTGACAGGGGATGTGCTGGCGTCAAGGGGGCCCTCTAGGTGGGTTCCCAGACGCTGCAGCCGCGCGCTCCTTGCGAGCCTCCAAGGAAGAGTGAGCAAAGGGGTTAAAAGGCAAAGCTCGCCTTGAAAGGGCAGATTTCTTTCAGTAATAAATTACCGGGCAAGAAAAGCTAAACAGCAAAAACCCTGTAAATAACTGCACAGGGAAATCAAATACAGAGTACAGATGAAAGATTTTTGCTTTTTTGTTTTGCTTTGTTTTCCTTCTTACCCAATGAAAAGAAAGGGAATAAAAGTTCAAAGACAATTTGCAAGTGTTAGGGTTTGGTCCAGCCGACTCCTTTAAAGGAAAAGCAACACAAATATTGGGATGGAGAAACCTTGCTTACTGGATGATTTGTAACCATTTAGCTACAGACGACCACGTTGGGGGGGGGGGGGTTGCGTTTGGACAGGATATCCTGTGGAGGGCAGTTCTGCAGAAGTCAGTTACACTTCAATTGCAGTTGCGCATGCCATAAAGTTGCTTGTTTGATTAGGGGGTGTGTAGATATGAGGAGTCACGAGATAAAGCATTACAACGCCTATTTTTGCATTTCCCCAAGCCTGCCCCGTTGTTGTAAAAATTCTGTTCAACAATCCCCTGAAAGAACCCCATCATTGTTGATGCCATTTTGGAGCAAGAATAAAATAGTAAACTCTTCTAATAGTAGGTTGGCACTTAAATGGTGTTTGTTTTACAGTAGAAGTGTACTCAATATTAATGTATCACTTTTAACCTAGGTATTTAAAAAGCCTGTTATATAATTGCTTACTATTAAATGGAATACTGGCAACACTTAATATGTCAGGCTATTATCTTCAGTTAGGATTTCCCCAGTGAGGTCCTGTCATTGCAGAAAACACTAGCCAGTGTTGGGCGTGGAAGGGCATTTCCCATAAATTCAAAACCAGTACAAAGGAATCCAGTTAGGCTTTAAAACTGCCATCGCTTGGAGAATAAACGATGATCCTAATGGAAGCATTTCTAGAAAAAGAACTGAATGAACCCTTTTAAAAGCACTTTGAACTTGTAGGTTCAGGAGGTGGCACCACAGCATAAAAGGAACTTGAGAATATCGGTTGGGATTTCGTGTAGCCTAGGCAGTGTCCTCACAACCTCTTTTTTGCTAAAGGGTCTAAATCTCTACCATATGGTCATTTGTGATCTGACCCAGAAAACTTTAGCCTAAATGTGTTTACCAAGCTTTGAATGCTTTGAATGAAGCATGACAGAGTAATTAAAAATTTGATGTTATATTAGATATTTAAACATAATTAAGAGCTAGGAAAACTTTCAATGATCCAGGCCCCGTTCTAAGCACTTTGCATTATTATCCTATTTAATCCTCACAACACTATTAGATAAGGACTATAATTACCCATATTCTATGGATGAAGAAATTGAGGCAATCAGATGTTAAAGAGCTTGCTAGAGGTCAAACATCTGGTAAAAGTCACCATCTGAATCAAGGAAGTCTAGCCCCAGAGACTGTATACATTATCACTGTATTCTAGTGCCTTAGTAAAAGTAAAAACATCTTGCATTAATATTATGCCTTTTAAAATTCTTTTTAGCTGCATTATTTTAGCATCACAGGCGCATGATGAGAAGAATAAGACATTCATTATGTACCTTTGGAACACAAACCTCCAAAAGGATTTTATTTGATCATCAGCGCATACCAGGTTAGTAGCAGATCTAGAAGACAATTCCGGTCATTTGCCTCTGGTTAGGGCCCTTTGGTGATGCTAATGATAATAATGATGATAGTGATGACAGTATTAACTACTTATTCGAAAACCAACATTTAGCCCTTATAACAGAAGGGTGGGTCTCCATGGGAAGTAACAAACAGTTTTACAAAATAATGTAGAAATGTATTTCCCCTTGGAATGAACATCATTTATCTGACGTTTCTCTATATTTTTAGTCCATTCCATTATAGTTTATTCATATATTAAAGCAGCTCCTATGGGAGCTGTGATAACAAGTATATCTCTGAATATTTCTCCATGACTGCACAGTACAGCATTTAATAATTGTTAGATTTGCTTCCATTTGTGGGCAATGACAGAAGCAAAGTGCTTTATGAATACCAACAAATAATTTAGTCACTAGATCACTAAAGATTTAAAATTAAAATATATTTAAACTAAGGGGAGATTTTAACTAAATATTTTTAAGGCAAACTTTTCTTAGATGTTTATCTTTATACGTATAATAGTCTAGAATAAAATATAACAGATTAGAACAAAAGGAAACAATTGAGAAGCTACGATAAATAGTAGAAAATCCAACTTTCTGCCTGAAGGATAACAAAGGAAAATGCAATTTATTTCACAGATTAATAAAGAAGCCTAAATCGAGTACTTTTACAGATACCAGGCAACAAGAGGCTTGCTTAGAGAACAGAAATATCTCATGTCCAGGATTTTTTTTCCATTAGAAACAGGGTCATAACAGAGTTATGACCATTAATTTACCAACTGATGCTTCACAAAACTTAATACTTCATAAATGTGAAATAAGAGCTTGGCAGAACAAATAGGATTGTAATTTAAGAACAAGTTCTCAGAAATGAGTAATGTCAATGGACAGGGGTAATACTTACTGATTTTGTATTCAGTTGAAAGATAACCATCCTTTCATGGAATTTACAACAATACTAGGAGTCATCATAATAGGTTACTTTAATGGCTGATCTCAACCCCATTATTTCTATCAGTAAAGGAGTGCTAACTCTCAGCAGGGAACCATATACTGGAGACCTTGGTGAGGTCCCTATAGTTACTGTGTCACCTCAGCTCTACCAGCACAAAAGCTGGTTTTGTTATTTTTCTTTGGGTTTGCTTTTTTGTGTGGCTTTAAAATGTTTATTGCCACAGCATGCCCAAGAATAATTGGTCTTTCAGGGCTAGGCTTCCATTATCTACCCTTACATGAGACTAATGTAAGGACGAAAACAAAAACATCAATTAATTGGAAAACCACAAATCCAGAGCAAACCAAAATAAAATTGTTTATAAAAAAAAAATTGAAAAGAGATAGTTGGTGAAGTAATGAAAATGAAAGTGATAAAAAATTTGTCAAATCATAACTGAAATCCTTAGTATGAAATTAAAATCCTGACAACCAAAGTAAAATTCTGCTTTTCTACCACTATTTTTAAAAAAGAGAGAGAGAAAGAGATTCAAGCAGAATCAGAGCAAGAAGTATTAACTACCCAGGGTCCCCATGTTCTTTGCCAAACGTCCTTTTCTCTCCTGGCTAGGATTTATGCTCCTAGAGTGAAAGTTTTCAAACTAGGTTCCCAGGAACCCTGTGGTTTTGCAAAGCTACATCAGGCCAACCAGGGGTAAAGTGGAGCCAGGCTTCAACCAGAACACCTCTGCTTTTACCAGTTTTGTCTTAAAGTTTGGTTTTTAAAAAGGAGTCTACTTAATGGGCATGACGCAGTGGTACATTTCAAAACTATTAAGAAATGAGTATAATTGTGATGGATGTGTTACTTAGTTCGATGTAAGCATTTCACATTGTGTATTGAAGCAGTACCCTGAACCCCATAAATGCATCAATGTACAACGTTATGACTTAATAAAAAATAATTAAAAAAAAAGGAGTCTGGGTCTTTAAACAATGTTTTACAAAACAAAACAGTAGGAAAACAGGATTAACACTTTGTAGGCAAATTCTTAGCCTTGTATTATCAATTTTATCCTCTTCAAACTTACCCATTTCTTTCACAATAACCATAGTGCAGTGATTAAGTTATACATTTATGCTAATACGATCATAATACAATAAAGTCACCCTAGGCTCTGAGCTTAAGGTGTTTCTTACGCTCTTTAGTCACTTGTACCAGTAAGACATTGAGGGGTGTCATGACTTGCCGCATTAAGTTTTTCTGAGTTTCATTTTCAGAAAATGACTTTAATTTCAAATGTTAAAATATATCTCTCTGTCAACTTCACATTCTGCTGTAATGAATAATTCATATCAATGTTTGCCTCTTAAATGGCCTAAAGGAAATAAAATTAAAGCCCCTGTGTATTTAGACATAAAATGATAAGTATCTAAAAGGTGAATTTTTTTTAGTAATCTTACATAAATACCATAGATCAGCTCAGATGGTTTAGGAAAGTCCACATTTTTTCAAGAGGCAGAATAAATTTTGCTCTTTAGTCGTCAAAAACAAAAACAAAACAAAACCATTTTGTTCCTCTGTTCTATATATTGGGTTTGTAGGGATATCCAGAAGGTGCAATAAAAAGGTATATACAGTTTAAGGAAGGGACAAACGGTATTAACAATTGTAACACTCAATATATACTGATAATAAAACAGGAATACATGTCACATTTGCTGCAATTACAAGAGGTGCTCAAAGTGGTTATCATCAGTGTCCAGATATTTCTATTGCTTGAGCACTGTTGACCAAAGCGTCCCCTTGTATGTGACACTGCACCTGCCAGTTCAATTTCTTCCCAAAGCACCCCCACTGTGGCCAGTTTTCTATGGTATACCACATTCCTTAAGGTTCCTAATATGTAGAAGTCAAGGGGTGCTAAGTCAGGTGAATATGGGGGAAACTCAACCACACCTCTTCATCGTATCCATTGTTCTGGCAAATTCTCATAGATGTGAGCTCTCCTGCCTCAGTGCATGTACTAATCTTGGGATGAAAACTCTTTATTTTGCTGTTTTAAGAACATGTATGCTTTTTTTGCTAATTACTATCTCACATGCACTTTGGAGACATCTATACAGAGCGTGTAAACTATTACAACACAACAGCAGAAGCAGCAGGACTTGTTGCTTGGCAAGGACTCCAGATCTTCCCTTGTGTAGTAGCATCACACACAGCACCATGCACCCCAAACTTAACATGAATGGGTGCGGTTGTTAGGCATTTTGGAGGTTCTGTTTCATACTCATGCCTCCATTGTCATTGTACTTATTCACAACATTCTTGAATTTCAAATATCACTTCAAAATGGTCTCCAACCATGCTTCCAATGACCATGCTTCCACTGGTTTCTTTGTCCTGCTTGTCACATGGAGAGCCTAGCGTTCATTTGACTAGTGCCATCTTTTGAGCAAACATTACACTACACATTGCTGCTGTAATTCAATTCAACTTCAAAAAGTAATACATAGATAACATCTCCTAAAATGTGTATACACGTTGTTGGCAGTCCCGGTATTTACTCATGCACACACCCCTATACACTTTTCTTAGCCTATTATATATATTAACGGTGTAAATACATTATATCCAAGGAAATGTAAACTAGAGTCAGTTGCATATCTTGACTAAAGTCAAAAACATAATGTATGTATGTCTTTTATAATAAAAAATGAAATTCACATGTATTTTTCATATGTGTGTATGTGTATAAATATACATAGGAGTGTGTATTTCTTCTTTTGATTGCATACATCAACTCATGAGCAGGTGAGAGTGGCCCTCCAATATGAAGAATAAGACCCAAGATGACTGCACGCCCATCCCTACCTCCCAGCAAGAAAAGAACACTCAAGACCAAATTCTCTCTCCCACCATTACAGAAAACTAATCCCTCTGGAAAAGAACAGAGTCTTCCTCTGTGTATTTATTACACCAAAAACATTGTTGGCACTCAGTAAATGCTAACTAATAATGACGTTGATAGTGATGACTTTCTACTTTTGGCAAGTTCTAGCAAAGTCTGAAGGCATGCTGTTCAGTACATTTATAGGTGAAATAAGAGAAGCCTTAATGAAGCCATGGCTTCAATCGCTAAGAGCAGGGAACTGCATCATGTTCTAGCAAGTTGCTAGTACATTCAATTTCTACATATTCTTACTACCAAGGATACAACCACCAATCAAGAAATAAAAAATGAATTTATTAAACACCTCATTCGATCACCTAAAACCAACAAATGCTTTGTTGGAAATTTTTGTAATTTAGCTAATGTAATAAATCATTTAGGATAATATAACTGAGGCTTAAATCTTTTAATCTAAATGATAAATAAATGCATTTACAGAAAAAATTTTGCATCATCAATTTATTTTATAATTGTAATATTTAGACTCCTCGCTAAGTTCCACTTTTAATATTTTTAGAAGTAGAGAGAGGAGTTAAAATAACATAAAGAAGGCACTTCATATTTATATATAAAAATCTAATGTGAAAAAAGTCCACAGAAAATTTGAAGAAGGAAAAGTTGAATTTGCATTCTGTCTTGGAGTCTCAAGATGTGAACCCTTAATTTCAAATTCTGTCTTTCACTTTTTGCATAATTTTAATTCAGGAAACCTCTTTGAGATACAATTTCCTTATCTATGGCATAGAAATAAACTCATAGGTTATTTGATTTTAACTTATTATAATTTATAATTTTTAAATTATAGAATACTTTGTAATAAGAGAACTTTTAAAATGTTGTTTGCATATTTTTTAAAATGTGCTTATTAAAAATATAATAACATATAGATTCTTCATTCAGTCTGCAATTTACTTGAATCAAAATAGAATAATGAGAAGTAATATTAAAAGTAACTTCTGAAATGGAATTACATTTTATTTCTCTCTTAAATTTCCTTAAAGACCTTGTTCACATGTGTTTCAAAAATTTGAAGGAATAAAAGTATTTGTATTATATAAAGCCCAGCTTCAAAATATACTCATGTTATGGAATATTATAGATTCCTAAGAATGAGTTGGGAAAATATGTGAAATAAAGTTGGTAAAAACAAAAACCAACCCTCTGCTTTGCAGAATAAAATCTTGAGTATAAATTCATCAATGTAAATGTATGTGTGTGTTAACATATAAATTTATATCAGTGCACAGAAAAATAACCAGAAGTCTACACACCATACTATTGACAAACTAACTCCTGAGATAAGAAAGAAGAGG
Source organism: Nycticebus coucang (assembly GCF_027406575.1). Lineage (NCBI taxonomy): Eukaryota > Metazoa > Chordata > Mammalia > Primates > Lorisidae > Nycticebus > Nycticebus coucang. The sequence continues at coordinate 148,386,609 of NC_069780.1, read as the reverse complement.
TGGAAGCATTAATCAAAGGATTCCTACCTTTTATTTTACATATTTCTGAATTATAATAAATCTGAAATTGCAATAAATAGAATACATCTAATTATCACTTACACAATTGAAACAACAATAAAAATTATAGTTAGTATGTATTATAGAAGAACGATCATTCATAGTTAACATCTAAATATCAGCATATCAAACCTAAGTTTCCAACATTTGCCAGACACTTTGACAGACTTGAAAAATCTAACCTCAAAACTCAAAGCTGAATAGTTAAATGCAAAATATGTATTCAAGAATTCAAACTTTCTCTTAATATTAAACCAATACCAATACCAATACCAAGTCTTAAAAACAGAAATGAATTGCTTATTTATTCTTTTTCCATATGGACATGAACACTCTAGGTGGGGCCAGAAGCAGTATTTATTCAAAGTCAGAACTATCAATGTTAAAGCTATGTCTGGCTGCAAAATGAAACATCTGATCAAACATCCTGATCATATTGTGTGTTTATTTTACTCCAGTACAAATATGTGGGTATCTGCAAATCTGAAGATGTCAGTCGGACTTCCTGTCCTCTTTAATCCATCTCCTAGTGGCTGGACATACACACCATCTACACAACCATACTCAGAATGGGTCAGGCTAAGAACAAAGTCATTTTCAGTGGCAAAAAGAGCAACGATTGTTGTTCTTCCTCTCCTGAATCCTAACTAATTATACATATCCAAAATAACTTTTCTCTCACTGGCAATTTCATTGACTGATATTGTTTGATAATTTAGTTTAACCCTGTAAGGCAGTCCTTTTGTCCTTAAAAAGTGGCACAGGCTGAGTTACAGCTGTGGTGACTCACATCTGTAATGTCAGTAAATAAGGAGGCTGAGAAGGGAAGATCGTTTGAGGAGTTGGAGAGCAGCCTGGACAACATAGTGCGATCTTATGTCTAAAAAAGATTAGCCAGTCATGGTGGCATGCCCCTACAGTCTCAACTCCCTGGGGGAGCCCAGGAGTTTGAGGCTGCAGTGAGCTATGAAAAGACCATTGCACTCCAGCGTGGGTGACAGAGTGAGACTCTGTCTCTGAAAACAACAACAACAACAACAAAATAACAATCCTACATACTCAATTTTGATATGAGGACAATTAATGACAATTAAGGTTATGGGGGAGAAGCAGAAAGAGGGACAGAGGGAGGGAGGTGGGGCCTTGGTGTGTGTCACACTTTAGGGGGGCAAAACATGATTGCAAGAGGGACTTTGCCTAACAATTGCAATCAGCGTAACCTGGCTTATTGTACCCTCAAAAATCCCCAACAATAAAAAAAAAAAAAAAAGAAACAAAAAAAAAATGCTTTCTGCAAGGAATTTGGAAATTGTCATTTTGTCCTAATAACAATTAAAAGCTGAACAAACTGAAAAAATCAACTCTTCTTGGATGCCTGGGACAAGTGAGGTCACAGGGCAAACTGCTGTCCCCAAAACTGGGGACAGGAGAGCCACAACAAAGGAGAACAGAAACCTCCATGAGAATCAGTCCCGGGGTAGAAACATGTAAACTGGAATAACTGCCAAATCGCTGGAGGCTCAGACCAGTCTGAGAGTCAGAAAAGGCCAGGGGCACCCAGGATTTATGAATTTTACCTCTAGGACCTCCTTAAATTCCCACAATAAATATCGGAGAAAACTCCCTGTGCTCCAGGCAAGATAAGGGGAAAAGTAAATGCTGTTAAATATCCAGAATACTAGATTCTTCTTGACAAGGTCTGCCCTCAGGAGAGACTAGTTAACCAGAGTTAGTTAACAGTGCTGTTGCTGTTGTTTTTCCTATTTGTTCTTTTCTTTCTCAGAGCCTCACTGACCTGGGGTAAGGAATCTACCCAACTCCAGCTTGCTCTAGCCTTCCATGTGAGTGAAGGGAAGTAATTCCAATTCCTCTTAGCCACCACGTCCCATCCAAACAGTAGAAAGAAAACCTGAGAATCACTTGTGAGATTCACATTCCAGAGACATAGTGTGTGTCCAGCTATCAAGAAAAAATTACCAGGGAGGGGGTAGAGAAGTGAAGGGGAGGGAGATTGGTGTGCTCTCACCTAATGGGTACAATGGGAGGGTATATGGCATGCCCCCTGGGGGAGGGGCACAACACAACAGGGACCTCACCCAACAAACGCAAACATTATAACCTAATCCTTGTGCCCTCAAAGTACTCTGAAATTTAAAAAAAGAGAAAAGATTACAAGACATAGTAAAAGGCAAACACACAGAGAGTTTAAAGAGACAGAGCAAGTATCCAATTAAGGTCTGCCAGATTTGGAATGATCTGTATGATGCAATAATGATAAATAGATGTCATTATAAGTTTGTCCAAACACACGGAAAGTACAACACCAAGAATAAACCCCAAAGTAAACTATGAATTGTAGTGATAATGTTGTGTCAATGTGGATTCATCATATTTATAACTGATAGGACCCAGTGTAGGGACCCGTCCAAATAGAACACTCCTGCCCAGGAAAAAAGGCCGGCCAGGGAAGGAATGAGTGCGCCAATCCCTGTCCCACCAACTCTTATATTCCCACCTGCCTTAACGCACTTGCTGACTTCATTGTCCAGCTCAGCCTGCTTGCACCCAAATGAATAAAGGGCACGTTGTCCACAAAGAACCTGGACACCGCTTCCTCTCGTTCATGTCTCAGAATAACCTCTCATTTTCACTCCTTAACTTCTCATTGGTGTCGAAAACCTGGACTAGGAGAAGCCCCCTGGGGGACTGAGATACACCCCATCAGACCCACTCCCAACTAGATGGACTCTTGTTCTGACAAAGCAAAGGGAAACAGGGAGGGACCCCTCAAACCCCGACCTGGAATTCATCCATTTGTAAGTGAGGTGAGTATTCATCTATTGCCCTCTCTGAGCCTTTTAGCTTCCCTTCTCATTCTCCACTGCAGCTCCTCTCTCCCTCTTCCTCCATTTCTGGGCCTTTCAAGCATTCATATACAGCCTTCTCTGAGCCTTTCAACGTCTCTTCCTTTTCTCCACTCTGGGCCGAAAACTCCAGTAGGCCGTGCCTCCTAAATCCAGTACCCATCTCACCCATCCAATGCCTCTTGCGTGGGGACACCCTGCCCTGGGCCTGGCCCACTCCTTTCAGGCTGCCTAAAGGTCCTTCAGGGATGCCTGGAACCTCCCTGGCCCCAGCCTCGGCCACTTCCTTCCTCCTCCCCCTCGTTTCATCCTCCCTGTAACCTCCACTCCCATGACCCTCACACTTTTCAGACTCATTCCATGATTCCTGGATTTTAGGAACATTTCAGCCTTTTCCTAACATCTCCCTCTTTCCCTTACCTAACTCCAAAGACACCTGGTTTATCAACAGCAGTTCTTCTAAGCCCACTGCTCACTCCATTGCCAAGGCAGGTTTTGCTATTTTGTCTTCTTCCCACATTGTCGCCTCTACTACTCTGCCCCCCCATCCCCCATCCCCACACCTCCTCATAACAGGCAGAACACTCTGCCCTCACTAAAGCCTTGCAACTCACAAGTGGCCACTCCATTAACATATACACAGATTCGAAGTATACTTTCCACAGAATCCATCACCATACAACCATATGGCAAGAAAGAGGATTCATTACCACCCAAGGCTCCTTTACTATCAACACATACTCATTAAAAACCTCCTAAATGCAGCCACTCTCCCAAAGGAAGTAGCCATCATCCACTGCAAAGGCCACCAAAATAAAGCAGATCCAATTTCCAAAGGCAATCAAAAGGCTGATGTAGAAGCCAAACGGGCAGATCAATGCCCTTGTGCCCCACCCCCACCCCAGAAGGCCAGTAATTGTCCTCTGATAAATTCCTTCCAGTATATATAATTGTCCGAAGAACAGGACAATTACCACCATCTTCCCACACGGGAGGATGGTTGCTTCAACAGGGAACATTTATTCTTCCTTCCTCCCAAGCGCAGAATATCCTCTCTTCCCTGCACAACAGCCTTCACGTTGGCTTCAAGCCTCTTTACACCCTTCTTTCTCCGCTCCTTTCTCACCCATGACTGTCTTCCCTTTTAAAACAGATGACCCAGTCTTGTACAACCTGTACCAGGTCTCACCCCAGGGGGCCGTAAAAAACACACACCAGGCCCTGGACAAGACTGGCAGATTGACTTCACCCACACGTTTCCCATACAAAAATATAAACTTTTACTAGTTTGAGTCGATACTGTCTCAGGGTGGGTGGAAGCCTTCCCCACAACAGAGAAAACCCATGAAGTTGTCTCTATCCTCCTCCACCTAGCTCCATTCAGAGCAACAACGACCCAGCTTTCATTAGCCAGATCACCTCCCAAACCTCACAAGCTGTAGAGTCCAGTGGCACTTACATCGGATTGGACTCCTTACAGGCCCCAATCATCAGGGAAAGCAGAACAAATGAATAATATCCTTAAACAACATCTCACCAAATTAATGCTCCAACGCAAACAAGATTGGATTAAGGTCCTCCCTGTCACATTACTCTGCACTCGCTCTACCTCTCGCAAACTCCTCTTTGCCGCCTTTTACGAATAATGCACGGCAGAACTATTACTCTGGGCCCTGGACCCCCTCCAGACTCTATCATAGGAAACTATTTTCCCATCCTCCAGGAAACCAGGCCCAAACTTAGAAAAACAATAAACCAGCTCCTACCGTAACCCTCAGCAGAGACAGTCAGAGACCAGTTGGCAGGACAAGTTTTCCTCAAATCTCCTGTGGCCCACAGGACTCCATCTCCTCACTGGACAGGCCTTCACACCTCTCTCTACAGTATCTACACAGCTGTTTGCCTCCTGGACCCCTCAGTTTAGATCCACTGATCCCAAATAAAGCTGTGTCCTACAGAAAAACTTCCAACGCTGGAAATCACAAGTACTATCCCCACCACCTTAAAACTATCAGGATCCCCGAAGAGTCCACTTCCCCACAAATGTGTAACATTCCTCCCCAATTCTTCCCTTTTCTCCATAACTTTTCTCGAGATGCCTGGTTACTCTCACACGTTCAAAGCTGGGATGACCTCTTTGAAGCCTTTAGAGGTCTGTGGCTACAAGGCACCTTCCAAGACTTTCCCCCTGAGGAAACCCAATTTTTCTTCTTCCTACTCTTTTTCCTTTTGGAAATCCTGGCCCTTCTCCCCTCCCCATCAACCCCAACTGAATGCACAGGTTGTCTTACCACCCAAACCTCATGTATATCTGTGAATACCTTACCAAGACCCATTCCCACATCAACTAAGCCCGATTCTTACCTCAGACCCCCTCTTTCACTAGCCACACTTACATGCCATCACACTGTTACCATGTTACCAAAGCCTCTGAATGTTCTTATGGAGGAAAGAGGTACTGGACTGGTCAAATAACAGGTGCTGGATGCCCCGGAGATGGAGTTGGGACTACTGTCTGCTAGACCTGCCTCAGACATGTAGGATTATCAGATGGAAGAGGAGTTCAGGACATAGCATGTCAGCAAGAAACCAGACAAATCATAAAAAAAAAAATCTCTCTTCCCGTATAACCCCTCCACTCTATAAAGGATTAGACCTCACTGTCCTGCAAGACCTACAACACTCTCCTATTCTCCGGCTTTTAAACACCTCCTTCTCAGCTGCCCTGAACTCTTCCTCTCTCCTCTGCCCCTCAAGATGCTGGATGTGCCTTTCTTTATACCAGCATCTTTTCGATCCCATACCTGTACCCGACACATACAACTCTTCCCTTCCATGAGAAAATAACACAGCTCTGTTCAGCCCCATAACTACACATTTTCCACCCCCAGCCTCCCCCAATTTAACCTGCTCCAATCTCACCGGTACAGGGACGCTGTAGGCTTTATAAAACCTGATCTGTTTCCTCAACTCAACTTTTCCCTTATCTGACCCCTCCTGTGCCCCTCTAGGAATATTTTTCCTCTGTGGCCACTCCATCTATCGGTGCCTACATGCTAACCACTCTGGTCTTTGCACCCGAGTTTTCCTCATCCCCCAAGTCTCTTTAGTGAATGACTTCTCCCTAAGTCAGGCCATGAGGCATCCCCCAACTTCCAGACAAAAAGGAGGCCCTTCCCCCCTGTACTCCTGAGAACAGGCATAGTGGCTGGACTTGGCATGGGCATTGCATTAGTACATCAACCCACTTTTACCACCAACTCTCCCTAGAACTTAAACAAAGATATAGAAAGGGTAGCATACTCTTTAGTCACCCTACAATCCCAAACTGATTCTTTAGCTTCAGTACTCCCCCCAAAGTGCCCAGCCTTAGACTTACTTGCAGCAGAAAAAGGAGGCACGTGCAGTTTGGGGGTTTGCAGTTTGCAATGTTTTTTCTTTGTTAACCAGTCAGGAATAATCACAAAGTAAAAGAACTCCGAGAATGAATCAAACAGAGACAAACAACTCTTGAATCATCTAATCCCTGGTTTTTATTTCTTTCCTGGCCTCCTTGGGTACTTCCTATTTTAGGGCCACTAATTATGATCTTTCTCATTCTCAGTAGTCCTCTGCCTCATTTCCCAATTTATTGACCAGGCAGTCACCCAAAAAACAACTGCTCATGTTCTTGCCCTGCGTGGATATGACCAGCTGAGCCTGAAGTCCCAAAAGTTTTCCTGTAAACACCACTCCCTTCCCCCTCCTTTTTTTTTTTTCCTCATAGGTAGCCCATGCTGACCCTCAGCCTACAGGATACCACGCCCATCACTCCTTATAATTGACTAAAAAGACTAGGATGATAAGGTCAAATGTAGGGACCTGCCCAAATAGAGCCATTCACCCAGGAAAGAAGTCCAACCCAGGAAGGAATGAGTGCACCTATCCCTTCCCTCACCTCCAACTCCTATATTTCCACACTGCCTTAACCCACGTGCTGACCTCTTTTTCAAACTCAACTCACTGGCACCAGAGTGAATAAAGGCCACGTTGCCCACACAGAACCTGGACTCTTTTCAGTCCTTAACCTCTCAATAACAAATGTACCACTTTGTTGGGCGATATCGATGCTGGGGAAGCCATCTATGCATGTGTTGGCATTTGAGGCCTATGGATATCTCTGTTCCTCTGTCTCAATTTTGCTGTGAACCTAAACTTGCTCATAAAAAACGAAGTCTTTAAGAAAATTAATATGACAAGTGTTGATAATTTATACCAAGAACACGTACAATTTTTACATAATTGCGAAACTATGGATACTAATCGTTCTATCAGTAATGTCAATAGATTCAATTGTCTTTAGTTTACAAGAGCTTGACACAAAGGTAGACCCGTAATTCTTCCAGAGTATTTACTGAAACCTACATTTTGACAATCTATTTATAAAATCTGAACCTTATCACACAGCTTCTTTTTTAATAAATGAAATACCATTTAAAGATTGTATTTTAACACGTTAACTGCCGTGTGAGTTGTATTTAACTCACGCTAGTTTCAAGCCCAGGGCCTCCTGAAACACACAAGTCTCTTGACCTTATGAGTTCCATGGTGCACGGGCAGCTGCCGTGCTGTAGCGTACATGCTACATGACGGGGGCTCTCTGGAAAAAAACCTTAAGTTGGTTTGTGAAAATCTTACTTGTTGATGTTCTTGTTGTTCTAATTAATATTGATAATTTAATTCTAAAAGCATGGATTTAATAACCAAGTCAATAAATTTCATTTTTCTTATGTTTAAATTACACGTAAGCCTAACAAATCAAGGAAAACACTTTGCCCTTATGAACTATTTTTCAAGTTTTCACATTACATTTTATATTTGTAATTTTCAAGTATTTATATTACTTTTTATTGAAGTATGTTATAGGATCATTTTGCTTTTGAAGTCTTCATTCTATTATTCTAATGAAACACTGCAGTCCCAAGGGAAAAAAAAATTTTTTTCTGGTGTGGTTGTCAATGTGTTAAGAAATGAGATCTAGTATTTTATTTAGGAAATCATGCAAGTTCACCATGGGAAATTCAAAGGTAACAAATAGGCAAAGAAGAATTGAACCATCCACAATCCCATTCCCCAAGGACAAGAGAGTATATTTCCTTCTGGTCTCCCCGTTACACACCCCATGGTTGGTGGGGTTTATGACTGGGAGAATATTTGATTGGCCTCTGAATTTGGTGCAAAGTCCTGCCTGAGAAAGAACTCTTTTTCTTAACCGATGGAACATGGTAAAGAAATTATCTTGGAGATAATCAAACCTTTCCACTCTTGTAGATTTATTAGGGTAGACGGTTCAATCAGATGGAGCTGCAAAGATAATTATTGTCCCTTTACAAAAATGCTAAGATAGATATTTATTGGTAGATAGTCTCAAGAGGATATTCATTCAGACTTTTCAGTTGTAACTCTTTAATGTTGATTACCAACCTGCTGGTATATGTTGTTGAAAAAACCTTGAGATCTTTCTTATCTACTAAAGCAGCAGCGTATAGGAGATGTATTTTCTGGCCCTGGTAAAACTAAGGAATTGTTTTACTTACTTTTAGAATGGAACAGGTTGGGTAATTGACCACTTATAATTTCAATCTAAATCACTGTTCCTCTATAACATTTTAACAATGAATCAATATCAGTCCTGATTTTTGGTGCTTTTGTAAACTGGTAATTTTGGGAGTAAGGTGTTTTTACAGTTAGTTTGATAGGAACTTGGAAAAGCCAACATCAAAGGCTACAAGTCAGATGCTACTTAAAATTCCAACCACTGCTTCCAATGCATCCACATCCACACGCACATATCACTGACAGGTAGCAGAGTTAGGTATAACGCCAATGTTATTGTCCTTGTATTCACAAGGATACATGTTTGTGTATTATATTCATATATATTAAATATATACAGATAAATATGCATGTATTTTTATTTGAACGTCTTGTATTTACTATGTGGAGACATTGCTACGACATTACTTTTTTAGTTATCATTGAACTAGATGATTAAAGATTACCATTAGAACATAATGCCGTAGGATCAGTGCAGTTTGGAGTCTGTTTTGTCTCTAGTATATACCCCAATACCTATAATAGTGTTTGATGTATAATAAATGCTCAGTGAAATATTTGTTGTCAATTACTATCAGAACTAAATCAATCTCTGTACCAAATATAATTGTTGTCTACAGCTCCTTTTAAAGAGCTCGCATTCTGTATGCTCCCACTCCTGTACCTGATTGGAATAGGTATGAAAACTTGATTCACTTCTACCTGATTCATCCACTGGGCAGAAAATTTTAATATTCTGTCTTTGGAATATGAAGAGTCCTAAAGTAAAACTGAAACTCTAATCAGTTTGAGGTGGGGTGGAAGCAAAATGTCATGTGGACTTGGCTGAAGTTGACGTTTTGGGTTAAGTACAAGCTGGTAACTCAGGAGACAGTGGCAACCACGTAGAGAAGGCAGAAAAAGAACAGAAAACACAGAGCCAAACAAAAAGGGACGACTCTATGGTCCCAAAGAGAGTAGCTGCACTCTGTCTTTTTTTTTTTTTTGTCGGGCGGGGGGAATGTAACAACTTTATTGAAAGAAAAGTGTGATGAAATTTGCTCAAAGCTTAGAACGGGAAACTTAGACACCTCCTCTCAAGCGCAGGGCCAAGTGCAGGGTGGACTCTTTCTGGATGTTGTAGTCAGACAGGGTGCACCCATCTTCCACCTGCTTCCCGGCAAAGATCAGCCTCTGCTGATCAGAGTTGAATGCTGCCTTGAATCCAGAGTTTTCCAAATCCAGTTTGTTTCTGTGAATTTCTGTATCTTTCTAGTAACCATATTCCCTTCTTTTCTATAGGAGCCAGTCTGAGTCAGTTTTCTTTTTCTTGCATGAGTCACCACGTAAGAAACTTTATTTTGACTTTCACAAATTCTTTCCTTCCCTCCAAAAGGAAAGCAATTTAAAATTAATGCTATGGTATGATATTGAATAGCCTCTATACATTGACTTGACAGTGAATTAATGGTTACATGATCACGGAGCTGAAATTAAAACCCAACCTGTGCTGAGTTAAGACTCCACTTTGAGATAATCTGGGCAGAGTTTCTTTTTGCTCTGACTGACATCTATTACACTTCCAGTCAATATATTATTATAGCTTCTTATTTTGCTCTTAGCCACCTCTCACAGTCTTCTTTTCTGAATGTCAATTTGATTCAGATAAGAGGACGGAGAGTGAAAGAAAGAGAGGAGTGAAGGAGGAAGGGAAAACTGAGGGGTTTTTTTGTTTGTTTTTTAATTTTGTTTTGTTTTGTTTTTGCCTTATGGATAAGAGAATTAGACACTCCAATGCAGAAATCCTTTTTAGGGGGGAAGAAAAAATTACATTTCTAAGATTTAAAAAAAAAGAATAATTTAAAAGCTTACACTTATAAAAACATATGAAAACTAGAACCCAATATTTTAGAATAATTTTTAGAATAATCAATAGTTTCAAAGTCACTGTGGTATAGTATAATTAAGTAAAATATTCTTTAAGTACAAAATAAATTCAATGCTAGTGATTAAATCCTAGCTGTGCATTGTAGGCAGATAGCCTCTCATTTAACTAGCACTTAACTTACTCTTCACCGCAGTTTTTAACAATCTGACTTAAGGGTAAATCTATAGTTCTGAGCACTTGAAACTTTCAACTAGCCTTCTTCTCTCTACAAATGGCATATCCTAATCCATAGAATATTACTATAGCCTGTGCAAATCACTTAATAGATGCAAACAGGCAAAACTTAAACAGTAAGTGTCCAAAACTTATGAGACACTTTCAGCAAATGTATGAAATTTGTTCAAAGCTTAGAACGGGAAACTTAAACAGTAAGTGTGCAAAACTTATGAGGCACTTTCAGCAAATGTATGTATTATACAATATTGATTATAGTGTAATATAGTATAGTATCAAATTGCCTTGCTATCTGTCTTATACTTTCCTCTCTGGGAAGCACATTCTGATTGAGAAAGAATTCAATGTGAGGGCGGCGCCTGTGGCTCAGTCGGTAGGGCGCCGGCCCCATATACCGAGGGTGGCAGGTTCAAACCCGGCCCCGGCCAAACTGCAACCAAAAAATAGCCAGGCGTTGTGGCGGGCGCCTGTAGTCCCAGCTACTCGGGAGGCTGAGGCAAGAGAATCGCTTAAGCCCAGGAGTTGGAGGTTGCTGTGAGCTAGGTGAGGCCACGGCACTCTACTGAGGGCCACAAAGTGAGACTCTGCCTCTACAAAAAAAAAAAAAAAAAAAAAAAAAAGAATTCAATGTGAAATATAACATGATTTCATCTTTAAATTCTTCCACAAAATAAAGTAGCAAGCCTGATCACATAGTCAATCTATTTTTAAACTGTCTTCTCTTTTCTTACTGATGCTTTCCCTTTAGACTGCTGATCAAAGAGGGCTTGGAGCGATAATAAAAAGCAGGAAGGTAGCAATGGAGTACCCAGTTTTTGTTGTTAGAACACCCAGCAAGTTATACTGATTTTTGGAACATTCAATGAAAATATAAACTGGCCTCTCTCCCTAGTTACTCACTGATGAGACACCAGTTAGGATGAGGTCGCCAGTATGTGTGGGGGGAGGGTTGAATACTTTTGCTCTGGAGGAGGAGAATCAAGCAACTGTTGCAGTTCAGAATCCTTGTGGCCTCTCTGCATAGAACGTAGGCGTACTGAGCAGGTGACAGCCCTAAACTCTCAGTCCAAAGGAGTCCAAACAGAGAACAAGAAGCAAACGATGGATCGCAACAGAAGGACTTTACTATTAATGCCAACTTCTCATCTCCGCAGTGACCAGCTGCTTTTACATCTTTAATACAGATCTATTTGGGGAACTCGTTTGCTGGAGCATAGGCATTTTGAACGATCAGAAAAACATTTGGTGGAAGGTATAAATAATTTTCCTTGATTTTCCTCTCAAATATTAGTGGAAGACAGAAAGGAGAAACAAGCAAGAAAAAATGCGATGTGAGATTGTCAAGGTATTTTAAAGAATATTTTACAAAGGATGTGAGTTATTGTAACACATTTGTTGAAAATGAGGACAGGTGAAAAGTGTTAAAATACATTTTATTTTGTTTTTTTTTACTGCTTCTTTAAGTGTTTTGGGTTTCTTTTTTGAGACAGGGTAACCCAGGCAGAAATCCAGTGGCAAGATCATAGATCACTGTAACCTTGAACTCCTAGGCTCAAGTGGTCCTCCCACCTCAGCCTAAGTAGCTAGGTCTCTGCAGCTAAGTAGCTAGGACTATGCTAGGACCGCATGTGTCTTTTAGACATGTCTGGCTAATGTTTAAAAATTTTGTGTAGAGTTGGGGGTGGAGTGTCACAATGTTGCCCAGGATGGTCTCAAACTTCTGGTCTAAGTGATCCCTCCATAGGATTACAGGCACAAGCCAACATACCTGGCCCCCTTTATATTTTACCTACGGAGAAAGTCTTATGACTTTTCTGGGCACTGTTAGGCAATAGAGATTCATATTCACTTTAAACCACCAATTCATATTCTTTTTTTAATTTTTTTTTGAGACAGAGTCTACTTTGTCACCTTCAGTAGAGTGCTGTGGCACCACAGCTCACAGCAGCAACCTTAAACTCTTGGGCTTAAGTGATTTTCTTGCTTCAGCCTCCCAAGTAGCTGGGACTACAGACACCCACCACAATGCCCAGCTATTTTGTTGTTGTTGTTGAAGTTGTCATTGTTATTTAGCTGGCAGGGCTAGGTTCAAACACACCAGCCTCAGTGCATGTGCCTGGGCGCCATAACCACTGTGCTGTGGGCGCTGAGCCAACCAATTCATATTCTCTTCAGAAATTAGACTGCCATTCCAAATTATAATGCCAACCTTGACTGAACTCATTTCTTCTTCCCCCTCCAAGCTGGGCCTTCTGCAGACTAGCTGCTTACAGTGGGTTAGTGGGTGGCACCCAGGGTAGGGTTTGTCTTCCCATCTGCTGGTACTGACTGCTCTGGGCTAGGAAATCACAGAAAGAGATAATGAAAAAAAGGAGAAATTTGGGGGATATTTTTTCTGCTTCATTTGGCACCATCCTAAAATGGCATATCATGTTGGGGATCTGGCAGATGTTGAGAGCAGTTTCTTTGTCTCATGGGCACTTTTGTGGGTTCCTGAGCGGCCTCCCTGCAGGGTCCCCTGGCTGCAACTCCTACAACTCAAGCAGAGCCTTGTTTTCCAAGGGCTGTTGGTTAATCAGCCCCCGACCACCAACCCTTTGCTTTTCTAGTGGGTCCCTTCCCTTCAAACTCTTGTTATTGAATCCCAACTACATTTCCCAGATGTCCCTCATGGGAAAAACATAAAGTAGCTCAAGACTAGGTCTCTCTCTCAAGGGTGGTGTGAATTTGGTCCACAGTAGAAAATACCACCAGTGATGCCTGTTGCTCTGTCTTGATGTGAATGAGATGACTATATCCCTCTTTTAGGGAAGGTGAGATAGGAGTCACGGCACTGCCCAGTTTTCTCTCTCTCAAAGATATATTTTCATAAACTTTTGCATAGGCTAGAAAAGGCAACTTCCCTGGAATAGAATACCTTGAAACTTCATGTTATTAAGACAGCAAATTGTCCTTATTTGCCCGTAGTAAGCCATTAAGTTGGGAGGTCTACACTTGCAGCCAAAAGCCTCTTAACTGAACCAGTTCACCATGAAATATTTATTATAATCCAAAGGAAGGCACTTCTCAAGAGGTAATACATTTAGACAGGAGAGGGAAGCATATGTTTTCTCATTTCTTTTTTTCTTTCTAAGTGAGTGAGCTTATCTGCCACACAAAATACTTTAAAGTTAGATGTTTAAGTTAATTTTCAAAATTGCAGTTGCGATTACTGAATTGAAACAGCACTTGTCATGACACCTGTGAGAACAAATATCAAGAGAAACAAAAGTTTTGAACCCATCACTTATCAGTAGGCTTGGATCTCTCTTAGAGTTCATGGGGAGACCAAAAATGTTTCTAATATTATATGATAATGTCAATATCCAGGGCAGTAATCACATTCCATCTTAGAAAATCAGAAGGTAATGTTAGTGCCAAAAATCCTTTGGAAGTCAAATCACACTAAATGCTGAATTCCACTTAGAGGATCAAGCAAGGACATATTTTGCTGTGCTATACTATGAAGTGAATGTGCTTATATTAAATCACTTTCTGAGAAACACTAGGTGACTAATTTGTGACAACGATATGTTTGCAGACTAACACATTCATAAGAACAGCAGAATAATGAGCTAATTTGTAAAGTACCAGATGGAATTTACTGAAAGCTGGTGGCCTAAGCTATCATAATTGTCCCTTGCAGTCTATAAAGACATGGCTAGTCATCTAGCTACCCACAATTTTGCTTTGGGAAAACAGGCCAAGGTCTAACTAACCCTCTTTCCACGAAGGCAGGTCTGGGGACCTGCTGTGGCATGCAGTTCTTTTTTTTTTTAACTCTACTTTCTAGAAGGCTTCTCATAATGAGGGATCATGCATCTTAACTGTTCTCTAGCCCATGGCATTGTTGTCAGGATTTCTTTTTTAAGTTGTTTCTTTGATAGTCTGCGAACAGTGAAGTGTATTCACATTTGTCCTTGGACCGTCCTTTTCCATTCCCTGTTTGCATGTTCTAGCACACTGGAATAAGCACTGTATCTTCTCAGCACTTTTTGAGATTGCCTTTTGCATTTTTTTCCTTCTTCTTCCCAAATATGTCCAGGGATGACTTTCTGCCTCTTATAATTGGTCTCTCTACCCACCTCTTCATCCCCAACCAAAAGTTGAGATGGATAAACCTAAGCCCCAATTTTGGCTCTTTCTCCATTAAATCACCTCGGAGTCCCAAGTGTAAAGCAGCTAATTTGTGCTGCCAGGTTAATAGTTTTTCTGAAAGAAGAACTAATACAAATTCTTCTCAAACTTTTCCAAAAAATTGAAGAGGATAAAATATCTTCAGACTCATTTTACGAGGCCAGCATTACTCTGATTGCAAGGACACTACAAAGAAAAGAAAACTAGAGAAATTGAAGATGACACAAATAGATGCCAAGAGCCCATGTTCAGAGGTTGGAATAATTAATATTGTTGAAATTTCCATATTACCCAAAGCAATCTACAAAGTCGGTATGATCCCTAACAAAATTCCAATATAGTTCTTCAGATAAATGGGGGGAGGGGGAGGTATCCAATCCTAATATTTGTATGGAACCACAAAAGACACCAAATAATAACCAAAGCAATTTTGAGCAAAAAGAACACATATGGAGGCACAACACTACCTGATTTCAAAATATACCACCCAAACAGCATGGTGCTAGCACAAAAATACCATGGGACTAAGAGCAATGGAACAGAATAGAAAACTGAGATATATAACCATCCAGAGACAGCCAACTGATCTTTGACAAAGCCTAGAAAAAATACACTCTGGGGAAAAGAATCCCTAGTCAATAAATGGTGCTGAGAAAATTGAATAGCTACATGCAAAGGAATGAAACAAGATCTGTTTCCCTCACCACTCACTAAAATTAATCCCAGAGGAATAAATAACTTAAATGTAAGACATGAAACCATAACAGTTATAGAAGAAAAATGTTAAAAAAACTCCTTTAGATATCGGCCTAGGCAAAGAATTTACAAAAAAGACCCTTACAGCAATGACAGCAACAGAAAAAAAACAAATCAATAGGACTTGATTAAATTAAAAGCTTTTGCACAGACAAGGAAATAATCAACACAGCAAATAGATAATCTACAAAATAGGAAAAAGTATTTGCAAGCTATCATCTTAGGAAAGCATAATAACCATACTCTACAAAGAACTCATGTAAATCAGCAAGAATAAATCAAACAACCCCATTAAAAAATGGGCAGAAGACACGAACAGAAGCTTTTCAAAAGAGCATAGACAAATAGCCAACAAACATTAATCGTTGCAGAAATTCAAATTAAAACCACAATGAGATATCACCTTACCCCCGTTATACTGGCTTTTTACTAAAAAGCCCCCACATAGTTGCTGGTGTGGATGTGGAGAGAAAGGAACAATTATACACTGTTGGCGGGAATGCAAATTTGCACAACCTTTGTGGAAAACAGGATGGATTCCTCCAGGAACTAAGAGTAGACCTGCCATTTGACTACTCAATCTCACTACTGGGTATTTACCCAAAGGAAAATATGTCATTTTATCAAGAAGACACAGGTACTTGAATGTTTGAGTACAATTCATAATTGCAAAGATGCGGAATCAACCCAAGGGCCTATGAATTCATGAAGGAATTAACAAAGTGTATTCCATGGTATACCATGAAATACCACTCAGACATAAAGAAGGGTAATTTAATGCCTTTTGCAACAATTTGCACGGAACTGGGACCCTTATTCAAAGTGAAGTGTCCAAAGAATATCAAAACAAACACCACACGTACTCACTATTTAATTGGAACTAACTGAAGAGCACACAGGTGCTTAGAGGGAACCAAAACTTCACAGAAATCAACCAGAGGGGAAGGCAGAGAAGGGCATGGGTGAAAACCTGCCTAATAGGTATAATGAATAAAGATCACTACTCAGGTGAAGGGCAAACTTATCACCGTGACTCAAGCATTATAAAAGTGATTCACGTTAACTAAAAATGTTTGTAACCCTATAATACTTTGAAATAAAAATATATATGTGTGTGTGTGTGTGTACGTGTTTGTGTGTGTGTGTGTGTGTGTGTGTGTGTGTATAATCACAAAACTACAGTAACTGAGACATCATGGTACTTGCATAAAAACATAGACCAAGGGAACAGGAAGGAGAACCCACTAATGAATTCACATGTTTACAACTAACTGAATTTTGACAAAGGTGCCAACCAAGTCACTCAATTAAAGACTTAAATGTAATAAACCAAAACTATGAAAGTACTAAAAAGGAGAATGGGGGGAAAGCTCTATGACATTGACCTGGTCAATAATTTTTTGAATATAATACCAAAAGTCCTGAAAACAAAAACTAAAATAGAAATTCCATTAAACTTAAAATCATCAACAGAGTGAAGAGACAACCAACACATTTTGTTCTTGAGTCTTCCTTGTTTTACTCCCCACTCCTGCCCTCTCCCTCCCCAGGGTGTATACAAAACTTGGCTTTACCGTCAGACATTCTCCAACAGTCTGAAAAGCATAGGAAACCCTGTCATTACAGGCCAGAATGGATCTCATTTATTCCAGGGATACAAATATTCATAAATAATAGTTCAGATGCCTGTTATTAAAAATCTTGGGCCCTTTTCCCTCAATAGAATCCATAGATTTTCTTACAACGTGAAATGAAGAGAGGGGAGACGGTGTCTTTTAAATACAGAAACCACACTCTTGATATCATCCACAAAGAGTGCGTCTGGATCTC
The DNA here is from genome assembly GCF_027406575.1 of Nycticebus coucang. Classification (NCBI taxonomy): domain Eukaryota; kingdom Metazoa; phylum Chordata; class Mammalia; order Primates; family Lorisidae; genus Nycticebus; species Nycticebus coucang. The sequence goes on along the minus strand of NC_069780.1, from coordinate 148,369,227 downwards.
TTTACCAACAGAGGGTTTGGGCTCCTTCAGTCACACTATCTGGACCAAAGTGGCCTGATTTAAGCATGCCCACTAGTGAGCTGTCCATCTAACCTGACTATAAAGCAGATTAAACGAAACTTCATCTTTAAAAGAGAAACTCAGTAGACAGGTAGTCAGTCTGACCTAGCTACTTTTATATAACTAAAATCTAATCTTTAAAAATGGAACAGTACCTTCTTTGTTCAGGGAGAAATGTGCTATATAAGACCGACGGTGTACATGTAAGGAAAGGGTGTTATAATATCCTCAGAGCAGTGTACTAGAAGAAAGTGCTTTCTTCAGTATAAGCCTCAGATCAGCCAGTATAAACTGTCTATGTTATTTCTTTCTTTTTTTTTTATTAAATCATAACTGTGTACATTAATGCGATCATGGTATATTATTTCTAGCATTATAAATTGAGGTGAGCTTCTCAAAAGAATACATTGTATTACCCAAAGGCATTCAATTAATAATTAGCAAAAGAAACAAATTAGTTTCTCTCTAGATAACGTTTAGAAACATGCAATAGCTTATTGGAAATAGGGGGGAAAGTGAAACAGTTAACATTGTTTAAAGTCTCTCTTTTGTGGAAGGCTTTTTGCATTCAGCTTTATACAAGTTATTCCTTTAACACTTGTAATGACCCTCTAAAGTGAGTATTAATATGAGGAGTCTGAAGAACCCAAAAAGGTTAAATCACTTACTTGTTCATTGACTGACAGAGTAAGTGGGTGGCTGTGACTGGGCTGCAAACCCACCTTTGCCCATGGTGCTGTGAGGGCAGCGTTGTGCTGGGTGTGCTTGGCCAGAGGCCTGGCTAGGAGCAGCTGCCATTGCAAAGACAGCAGAGGGAGTGGTGAAGACCAGGGGCTTTGCACGGAGTAAATGCCAGGCACAGTGCTGAACCCTTGACTCGCCTTGCTCATTTAATCCTCCAAAAAGTACCCCTAGGTTGTGTGTTTTACAGTGCAGAAACTAAAGCATAACACGGTTAAGCAGTCACTCCAAGTTACACAGCTAGTTAACCTACAAATCCAACAGCAAGTTTATAGTATGACTTCATTGTTTCATTCCCCCATATTTATTTCTCTCTGCTTTTTTTCTATGTCTTTCTCATAGAAATAAGTGAGTTGTACAGTTCACTGATTTCATATGCCTTTGGGAGTTTTAGTGCCTTTGGGTTAAAAAAAAAAATCAATATTTTCTTAGACCTCTGGGATGCCAACAGGCTATTTGGGGATATTGGGAGGCACTTGCTGACGTTCTGCTTATGTCAACAGACACGCACAGACTCCCAGCTCCATGAATGACTTGCTAAACGCTCATCAAAAACATATTTTAGTTCTCCCATATGCAAAATTAAAAGAGCTAAGTGTCTTTGTTTAAAAATGCTAATGCACATGTCTGCGATATGGGATATGGCAAAGGCTGACACTTACCCTTGCCCCCCTGGCTAGCGTTTCAGGCTTACTCATCTGGCGGGGAGTGAGCGCCTGTGCCCCTCCCCTTTCCTGTTTACTGTCGGGGTGCTGCAGTGCAGCATGGAAACAGCTGGGCATTCAGATCATTAAAGATCAATTCAATGACCCAATCATTCTGTACATTTTAGAGAAATGACAAAAAACGCAGTATTAGATTGCGATTAACTTGCTCCGGGTTTTCTTTTTACAGCTGCCAGGAAAGTCATTTGATAAAATTGATTAAACTAGCTTGCCAAGGATGAGAGAGGGAAAGTGCAGAGAAATGTAAACACAATGAGCTAAGACGGTGGGGGTGGGGGGAGAGGATTTTCTTGGGAATGAAGAGAGATGTCGCTGGGGCAGGCAGAAGTGGGCGGGGAGGAGGAGAGACCATGCATGCAGTGAGCATACTGTCCTTTAGGGTGTACGAGATTCAAGACGGTAGATACAAGCCACCAAAAATACAGAAACAATAGAGAAGGAATGAAGAGGAATCCAGCTACCCACGTGCATCTAAGAGACTGTCCACACTGGTCACACTGCAGCGTTTGCTGAATTAACCCAAGAGACATCCCTAGTACAATAATAAGACGCTGATTTTAGAATTTCAGTAAATAAAACTCTTTCAATACCAGCAGAGTGTAGGGAAGAGTACCTACTTTCCTTCACTGTGGGGTTTATTTCTATAAGAACCTTTAACAAAGAAGGAAAATATACCTGTCTATTTTTGCTCAATAAGACCATGAGTATGTAAAAATTAACACATGCACTCCCCTGTTTGTCGTGACAGTGGCCATATATATTCCCTCCCTCCAAATAGGAACCGCCTTACCCTTACAGAAATGCATTTTTCTCCTGATACCTTTCAACCATTTCTTGATTAATCCCCAAAGAATCCTGATGTGTGGAATCACACAGTGCTGACAAGAATGGATTTTAATATAGGATTTCTGCCATCATGCCACCATTTCTAATTCCTCTCCTGTCCTATTTAAAGTTGCACTTACTCTGTCTTTACAGAAGAAAAAAATCACACTTAGCTCACACAAGTCATGCTTTTCTAGAAAAGGGCAAGAAAGACCATCAAGTATTTATTTGGTGTATATATAAAAGTCTGCTAACATTTCAAGTATAACAGCCACCTAAACACAGGGACTTAAAATAGCACGTAAAACATTATACATAAAGCAAATGTTCTGTGGAAAAATGTATATGCTGCCTTGGATATTGGACATAGAAAATGATGGTACAAGCACTGTTTAATTTCACAAGAGAAAACCGGCACTAGTCTAAATGAAGTAACCCCCTCAGGAGATGTTTTAAATTGCAGAGACACCATACTGGGCCTGTTACTTGGTTGAAGCTGAGACTCAGACACAAGTTACTTGCAGCCATGGGTTTGCGTAAGAGTAATCAGACTTCTTGGATGAGAGTAGTAGCCAGCTTCCAGACAGCCTCCAGTTACCGAAATCCTGGTATTTGCAACTTTGTATAGTCTCCTTCCACTCTCTTGAAGGGTTGGCCATCAGGCAGAAGTCATGGCATGTCACTTTCAAGATTAGATTTAAAAAAAAAAATACCTTGGCAATGTACTCAGTACTATTCTGAAAAAAGGACCTTGGGTGGCTTCTGTCTTGGGATGTTTCTCTCCTTCGTCTCTCCCATTTCTCTCTCTGGGGGATACAAGCCATAATACCATGAGAAGCCCTACAGAGAGGTCCACGTGGCAAGGCCCTGAGGCCTGCTAACAATTTCGAGTCACCAAAGAAGTAGCTGAAATTTGAGATGACTGCAGCCCAAGTCAACAACTATGGAGAGATTCTGAGCCAGAAAGAACCACTATTTATAATACAGGGCAATATCAATCCACCCACATGACTGAAGGTCATCTATATAGAGGTATATCCTGACGGGCAGGAGTGGTGGGAGAGAGTAGAAGGTCACGGAAGAAAAATCTCAAGGATGGTGGCATCATCACCCTTAGTTGCTGTCTTCAGCAGGATTGCACTTCCCATCCCTTTCTAGTGAGGCATGGCCTCCTTACTTTGATAAAATGTGAGCAGCACTAGAAACAATATCCATCTCTCTAATTTGTATATGTTTACACACACATATATACACTTTTGCAATATAGATGTATATCTTGTTAATTTGAGTATAACTATGACTTGATAAAATAAGACAAAAAAAGGACAAAGAAATGTGAACAGAAGTAATACATGTCAGTTGTGGCGGAAACCATTTAGATGTAGAGTATCAAGTCTCCTCTCCTCCCGCCACAGTGACTGAGAACTTTCCAGACGGTAGCAACTTCCATCATCTGTGTTTCCAAGTAAAGAGCAGAACCTTCCTCCTTCCACCACCAACGTGTTATGAACACGTTGCTTGAGTAAGAAATAAACCTTTACTATCTTAAGCAACTGAAATTTGGGGGTTGTTTGTTGTAGAATGATACAGGCTGTCCTCACTAAAACACAAAGTGAGTCTTGCTAGAGAATTTACTCCATGAAAAAAAAGAAATGTGGTCTGAACAGCCAGACCCAGGTACAAAGCTTGAGGTTCCTGAAAAGAATAGTGATTCTGGATAGATGGTGGAGATTGGCATATGGAATCTAATTATACCCTGGAAATATAAAGCTGTATGCATGAGAAGGGAAAGAACATTTTTACTACATTCCTAAAGCTTGACAGCTCAAGAAGCAACTCTGTTGACTCCCCGAGAGAGAACAAGAAGAGAGAATAATGCCCTGATACTGCCCTGAGCGGAACAGAGAACGTTAACAGCCAGACCAAACTGGCTGGTGTCTGCGATTTAGGCAGTCAAGGCACAGTGAGTACGGGCTGAGGTCACAGCTGGAGCAGAGGCTAACACTGACTGGCATCTTGAACAGATCAACTCAGGGGCAATTGCGAGGCTCTCCTAAGAGACTCAGAGACATGTAAGTGGGAGGGGGTGTGTGAGTCACTGCAAATTTATGCTGGACAAGATGGGCATACAGATACTGAGATTGAAGAATTAATTTTAATGTGACCTAAGTCCACCAGCTTGGAGATTAAATACCTACGACACTACCTCTTTATTATTAATTTGCCATTAATTATTAATTATTTATTTGTTACAATAATCCATCCTATATCCACACAATATCACATGGCATTATGTGGTTCTTGATCATTATGAATTTAAATTCCCTTTGCAAGTGTTATAGCTCTTTCAGAATTTGTCTAGCAAATTTTCTGGGTTTTACCAGAAAACTCCCCTCCAGGAAAAAAGTATAAGAAGAAAATAAAATCCTTTCAGCAAGAGCCATGTTTTAGTCTAGAACAGTTCGGTTGATTCTCAACTGACACCTATTATCAGACACACAGAGTCATTGTTTTAAGATTTAGTGGCATCTGAAGGGAAGAAGTGAGCAGCTCAGGTGATTGACATTTTGAGGGACGTTAACCTGATGCCTGCTTCTACTCTCCTCTCCCAGACCCATCACAGTCTGCCCTCATGTTTTCATCTGTCCATCTACATATCTGTCTCCCCAGCTAGGACACAAGCTGTGTGGGGACAGGGTTCCTGTCTGCTATGGTCACTGTTGTATAATCTCCCAAGCACAATGCCTGGTACACAGTAGCTGTTCCATGAATGTTTGTGGATTGATCAAATCAAGATAGACAAAAGAACAAATTTAAGATTATTTAGCTTCGTTGATTAAAATTTCAATCTTTAAATTGTCCTGATTTCTCTCAGCCTCTTTCATAGCTTATACTTACCAACCTCTTCTCACTTATAGAAAATCCAATGAACTGTGGGCCGGTAGTCCTTACACCTCTATAAAATTACGAAGATTTTCAATCCAGTTTTGATAATATAGCAGCCAAATCAATCCTCATCACTAAATCGAATTCACCAGACTGTCATTCTTACTCTGATGCTATTTAGAATGTGCAGCGAGCCTCCAGATTCTACTTCCTAAAAACTAATTTCCCTAGAGCTTTTGTTCTATTATTTTATCCATGCCCCTGAGGTCAGAAACTATCATTTTGTCTCTCCTGAACAGTACAATGTCTCATTAATACTTCTTCCTATAAGCCTGAGTATTTCTTTAGAAATGCAGAGAAGTTTCAAGGATCATGAAGGACCTCTGGTTGGATAGCAGCTATTTTTAGTATCTTGAGAGCAACAGCACAGTCAAGTTCATTAATGACCTAGAAACAATGAACTCAATATATATTCTAATTCCTTGACTGGCATTAGTTTTTTCTTTAGATTTGAAAAAAACAGTGTTTGATCAATCTCTTAAAAATGCATATTCTTGAGGCCAGGTATGGTGGCTCACATCTGTGATCCTAGCACTCTGGGAGGCCAGGGCAGGTGAACCGCTTGAGCTCAGGCATTCAGACCAGCCTGAGCAAATCGAAACCCAATCTCTACTAAACATAGAAAAAAAGCTGGGTGTTGTCACACATGCCTGTAGCCTACTCAGGAGGCTGAGGCAAGAGGATTGCTTGAGCCCAGAAGTTTGAGATTGATGTGAACTATGACAGCACACACAGCACCCTAGCCTGGGTAACAGAGTGAGACACTGTCTCAAAAAAACAAAAGGTGCATATTCTTACAGTGTTTTTATATATCCCATCAATCAAGTTGGACGATCATATTTAAATGTGAATACGGGCAAGTCTGACAATCCAATAGTTGATATTGTGTATCCCTTGCTTCCACTCAAGGAGAGGACGATGGGCAATCATCAGTCATTCATTTTTATTGACTGCCCCATGTTCCAGCAACAACTCCGGAGGCCAGGGATACAGCAGTGAAGTATAAAAAAACTAGGGGCCTTTGTTATACTTGAGGTAGGAGAGGTGGCAAAGAAGAAGAAAAAGTAAAATCTATAGATGGTTATGTGGCAGTAGGTTCTAGGAAGAACAATCAAAGAGGGAGCGAGGGAACGGGCAGTGCCAGGGATGGGGGGTGTGTGGGTATGATTATATATATATAACAAAAAGCCTGGCCTCACTCTGAAGATACTTCAATAGAGAATGGAGAAGTGAGAACATAAAACAAGGGGATATCAGGGGGATGCAAGTTCTCGTTAAAGGAATAAAAAGCGCAAAGTTCCAGAAGCAGATCTGTGCGTGGAAAGTTGGGGGAAAGGAGGGGACCAGTGTGACTGAGCCAGAGCAGGAGTAGGAGGACCCAGATCTGCGGTGCCAGGTACCCGCCGGTGCAGTCTATCGTAAGGATGTTCATTTTCACTGGAGGGACATCAGAAGTTATCCAAGTGTTCTGGGCAAAGGAGGGCTCTGAAGTGTCTTGGGTTTGAGTAGCTCACTCTGCTGATGTGCGGAGAACAGAAAGAAGCGGGGATGTGGTCAGGAGGTGGTGCCGTGGGCAGGTGAGGAGGGTGGGTGACAGACCAGTGCTGGTGGCAATGGAAGTGATGAGAATCTGTCAGAGTGCAGGTTATACTTTGTACGAGAGCTGGATGGATTTGCTGATCGGACTGGAACTGGGGGTGTGAGGAGAAGAGAGGCGGCAAAGATGAGGGCAGAGTTTAGCCTGAGATGGGGGGTTGGCAGGAGGAGCAGGCCTGATGGGGAGAGTAAGTCTTGGGTTTTGGATGCGTTAGGTTTCAGCTTTGTAGGAGACATCTAGGTGGAAACGGCAGGGAGGCAGTTGCACATGAAAATGTGTACTCAGGGGAGAGGTTCAAATTGGTAGAAATTGGACAGACAATGACATATAGACTTTAACATACTATTCAGCCATTAAAAAAGTTGGAGACTTTACATCTTTTTTATTAACCTGGATGGAGGTGGGACACGTTCTTCTTAGGAAAGCATCACAAGAATGGAGAAGCAAGAATCCAATGTACTCAAGTCAAATATGAAGGCAATAGAAGAGCTAATACAAGGGAGGGGGGATAGGGGAATGAGCAAGTGGGGAGAGGGCAGAGGGGGTGATAGGGGGTCAGCATGTAGGGCACACCTCCTGGGGTGGGACACAATTATCAGAGGGACTTTACCTAACAAATGCAACCTAATTCTTCATACCCTCAATGAATCCCAAACTAAAAACAAAATAAAAAATAAACATTTTATAATGTCATTTAATAATGTTATTTAAATATGTCATGCTAGTTTTTGTCTTAGGAAGAATTACCAGAGGAAGTTATTCCTATTTTAACTTTGTTATTTTTTTTTATTTTATAGTTATGATTTACTGTATTTCAGCTGGAAAACTACTAATCATTTATAAAATAATATAATCAAAGAAAAAGGAGACACATGGAGAGATGGGAAGGAGTGCAAGGACTAAGCTCAGGACATTTCAATGCTAAGAATTTGGGGAGCTGGGGTGGAAGCAGTGAGGGAAAATATGGAGCAACCAAAGGAAGAGGAACAAAGCCAGGAGAAGGGTGAGCTTCCTGGAAGCCCTAGTGAAGAGGGGCTTTCTTTCTTCTCTGAAGGCTGCTGAGCATCAGTACAGACACCTGCTTTGTAATTTTTATTTGGTCATAAGAGTCACACAACTCCACTTTCATCTGGATTAACATTCAATTTAATTTGCATATTTTAGAGAGTAAAGCAACTTCTGAGAGAAAAAAGAATAAATTATAACATCTGCATGATGGATTGATTATATATCATTGAGCCAAAATTAAATAATATTAAGGTAGTCATTAAATAAGGTAAGTTTGCTCTACAATAGAAATCATCTTAATCTTTGGCTCAATTTTTGAAGTGAATAATTTGATTTCGAGTTTGCATATTAAGGGGGAACATACCCTCCATTCATATTTTGTGGCATATTTACAGAAAATTTAACGTATTTCCAGACAACTAAATAATTTAAGTAAGTTCTGGCCATTTCTTAGTTTCTGCCCTAATGACCTGACCATGGGGCACATATTAGGTTCAAAGAACACTCTGCATGTAGATTAGCCTCCTAGGAACAGACCCTTTTAAAATGTAAATATGCTGAATTAGAAAGGAAGAAAACCATGCCCCAGTAAGCATCTTATTTTAGGATAAAAACTCAAACTGAAGTTTATGCCAATTATATTATTCAAGCTTTGTGTTGTGATAGGAATTATGATTTTGTGGGTTTTTTTAAAAACTAAAACCAAAATCAAGGGTTTCTTACAATTATGGCCAAAGTGAAATTAAAAAAATGTAATAGTACTATGTAGGCATGTTCAGCATTGCTTTTAATATTGTGCACAATCGTAGGCTGGCATATAACACAGTCAATGTTACTGCAACTAAGGCATCAATGTCCAAAGTTACTTATAATTCCATTTCCACTTTTCAAAATGGAGATAGTCATACCATAGGTCCTGTTTACCTAATCAGATGAGATTATGTATTTTGAAGGATTTTAAAAACTGCAGAATATCACACAACACCCAAAGGGTTAATGGAGCATGATTTTACTTTCATGGGTGAAAATTTTTAAAGCACCAGTTATTTTTCAGCCACTAGGGAGACATTTTTCTTTAAATTAACACATCCCCTGGCCACTATGCGGATATTCAAATTGAGTTATTCAAAAAGTTGCTTTGGGATATTTTTAATGTTGAACATTTTCCTTCTAGCCCTGCACTCTTTATCTGGATGTCATTAGTCTATGCTTCTATGGTAGATCAGCATTTTAAGGTTAGAAGTTATAAATCAATTTCAAGATTTCTTAGGATGTATTTAAAAAAATGAAGTTCACTCCCGTACATTTAAATTCTGAGAAGTCCTATTTCACTATGATTTTCTGGTTCAAAGATAAAAGCCTTAAATGGACTCAAACTTTTGAGTTGCTTGGACATCCGATACCTCCCTGTGTCATTTTGCTAAGTCTCGTGTAAATGAATCTCTGGCACATGGATTGAGTTTCCCGCGAAACACTCATGGCTATGAAGCATCTAAGAAAAAGAGTTGTGGCAAAGAGTCATATATCTTTTGCTGACCGCGCAACATTTTCAAGATATTTACTGGACGTATAGAGACTCAGTGGGCATATTCAATGCAAGAGTGACCGAAGTATCCACATCTGCTCCAAAGTCCCCAGTCTTCTGTCTCCTGAATTGTGAGGTAGAGAAGCCTTTCAACATTCCAGCTCACCTTCCAGTCTCCGTGAGCTGGGATAATCTGGCCTCCTGATTTTACTGTAGGGCTTATTTTGAATGTGACCCTAGAAACTTCAAAATTCTTTTTACTGCCCATATTCCACTGTTCACTAGTCAGTTAGGTAAATGGAAACGAGTTTCAACTAACATAGGACTATCTTGTCGCAAAGTATACGTAGTTTCCAGTATGTTCAGTAACATAACGATAGTAACTACATTTTATACAAGTATATACAAACCTTTTCAATAGTAAAACCAAACGCAAACATCTTTTCACTTTCAGTGCAAATTAAAGCAATTTCCAAACATGCTGGTTTAAAAAAAAAACATCAATATATGAGATTGTGATTTACAATAGAACTTCAAAAATGCAGCCATTTCCATCAATTGGATTCTCATTTCACTTTATGTACAAATGAGTTCTTTTCCAGTTTTAACATTTTAAAGACTTCAGCCCAGTATTTCGGTGTCTCAGCACTTTCTTTCCATTTTGCTAATGAGCCAAGAATTGATGTGGTCAGATTTATGACTCCTCAAACCATTAGAAATTATGACTATGATAAATACACTGGAGAAGCTTTCCAAATTGGCAACTCATCTTGATTTTTAGCTACACAAAAACATCTTCCGAGTCACCATGTTCCTGTCTCTTCGACAGCACCCTGTTCCCTAGTGATGATCCCGAATGGTGTGATGAGGCTTTTGTTTTTTTCAGATGTATCCATGAGGATAAAAGCAAAGTGCTAACATTTTATAATCTGACAGGTTCCCAATAGAATTTTCCCCGTGTTTTTTGGTATAAAGTTGCTCCCATGGAGCCTATAATTCTTCTCCCCCACCACCTATTTTATGCATTTCAAGAGCTAAAAATCAGTGTGGGGAAGGAGATACCCATGCACACCTACACACACTCACACTCAATATGTACATATTTATATTGTACATAGATAGCACTACCTTAATTGGAATACACATAATATTAATGTTTATATTACATAAGATAATCAAGGATTTATCTTAGTATATTACTTAGGCCTAACAATGTTATATCCATCCAAGATGTTAAATATTAGATACGTTTACATATGATTTTTAACTTTTTGTTATTTTCTTCTTTTAATTTATTAGTTTTTCTTGTCTACAAGTGCTGAGGATGTAGACTGTCTTTTATTTGCTGTCAATGCTATATGACTAAAAATATACCCTTCAACATGCCGATGTATCTTATTTTAGATAGGTAGTTTCAAACCTTGCTGTGTCTATGGACATGTTAGGTAAAGAGAAAGTGTGATGGCTGAGAATCTATGTCATTGCCCTCTTTTAACCTTGGAGAGCTTAATCTGGAAATCAGTGTGTAGGCCTAGATACTGAAAGTCATTTATTTACTTCTTCTACATGAATACCACTGTAAGCATTCTGCTACCATGAGGACTCCTGAAAAGGGATTAACAGCAAATATTGATCTATGAATGTCTGGCAATAATAGCACCAGGAATTAATCCATGAGTCCCACAATCCCTCATTAATTCACACTTGCTATGATTGAATTACATCTCCCCAGACTTCACATGTTGAGGTCCTAACCCCTAGTACCTGAGAATGTGACCTTATTTGGAAATAATTTGTTGCAGGTATAATTAGTTAGGCTACAAGGAGGAGATGTTGGAGTAGAGTGGGCTGTAATCCAACATGCCTGGTGTCCTTACAAAAAAGAGCACTATGGGAAAAGACAGACATGCACACAGAAGGAAACTACGTTAAGATGGGAGTTCTGGGGTTGCAAGCAAGGGAACTAGCAGAGCCGGAGAGAGACCTGGAACAGCTCCTCTCCTTGCTCCTGCGGAGGGAACATGGCCCTGCCAACACCTTTATCTGAGACTTCTCACTTCCACAGTTGTGAGATTATACCATTCTGCTTAAACTACTCAGTTTATGATACTTTGTTACAGCAGACCCTGAAAATTCATAACAGTCATTCCTCAATTCTCTGCCATCTCCCTTCAATTCTTACCATCCCACTAAAATGCTTTTCACTAAGCAATATCCTTTTTCTATGTCAGTCAGCTCTGTCTATTTGCAGCTTTTGCGCTATTGACCATCCATTTTTAAGATTTTTTCCCTTGGGGCAGCGCCTGTGGCTCGATGAGGAGGGTGCTGGCCCCATATACCAAGGATGGTGGGTTCAAACCCAGCCCCACCCAAACTGCAATGAAAAAATAGCCGAGCATTGTGGCAGGCACCTGCAGTCCCAGCTACTCAAGAGGCTGAGGCAAAAGAATCGCCTAAGCCCAAGAGCTAGAGGTTGCTGTGAGCTGTGATGCCACAGCACTCTACTGAGGCCACAAAGTGAGACTCTGTTTCTTAAAAAAAAAAAAAGATTTTTCCCTTTATCATTATTTTTAAATTTGTTTTGCTAAAATTTCTGTATACTTCTTTTCATTTCTTCAATAATCATTGACAGTTTATTATTTGAAATGTTAAAAGATTATTCCTCAATGAATAAAAGTATCTGTGTTTAAGGAATATGTAGTCAGGAGGGAGAGAGAAGAAAATCAGTGCATAGGACACAGTATGGTACATGATATAAAATACATACAAAGCCGTCTTAAGTCTAAAGATTCTTTTTTATAAATTTATTTTTAATTATTATGGATATATAATAGTGGTATCACATTTATAGGGAATATGGGATGTTTTGATGCAGGCATACAAAGTGAATTAATCAAATCAGCATAAGTGGGATATCTATCACCTCAAGTATTTACCATTCCTTTGTGTTTGAAACATTCCAAGTCCTCTCTTTTTCTTTTTTTTTTTTTTTTTGTAGAGACAGAGTTCCACTTTATTGCCCTCAGTAGAGTGCCGTGGCATCACACAGCTCACAGCAACCTCCAATTCCTGGGCTTAAGCGATTCTCCTGCCTCAGCCTCCCGAGTAGCTGGGACTACAGGCGCCCGCCACAACACCAGGCTATTTTTTTGTTGCGGTTTGTCCGGGGCTGGGTTTGAACCCGCCACCCTCAGTATATGGGGCCAGCGCCCTGCTCACTGAGCCACAGGCGCCGCCCCCAAGTCCTCTCTTTTAGTTATTTTAAAGTATACATGTACCACAATGTATTGTTGGCTAGCGTCACTTTATTGTGCTATCAAATATTGTTCGTTCTATATCACTATTTAACTACATTTTTGGACCCACTAACCATTTCTATTTTATCCCCACTCCCCTGCTAGCCTCCCCAGCCTCTGGTAACTATCATTTTACTTGCTGTTTCCATGAAGTCAATTATTAGGCAGAAATCCTTTTAAAAGATAATATATATACTGGGGAAAAAGAGGAGCTTCCTGGCTCCTAGATAAACAATGGGAGACCTGAGCCAAGGGAAAGAGGGCATTCTAGGCAAAAGGGGCAACAAAGCCCCAGAGACAAGAGGAGATGAGATGATGAACATTCAGGGAATCGTGATCAAAACTGTGCAGAATACAAGAAAGGGCCTGGCAAGAGAACAGACCAGGGTCAGGCCCTGATGGGCCATGTGTAGCATCTCACACTTTATTCTGAAAGCAACAGATAATTACTGAAAAGTTTTAAGCAGGAAATATATGTTATCACATTTACCCTTTAGAAAGAAATATACTGAGTATTGTGTAAGGAACAGATGGATGAGGTGAGCAAAACTGAAAGCAGAGGCTACTGTCAGCAGGTGGTGATAGTATTTCAGAAGAGAGACCATGGTGGCTGCTTGCCATTTTAACAGGATTAAGAGGTGGGACATTTAATAGGCGATCAGGCCGTGAGGGGTAGAGTTGGTACCCTTATAAAAGGCAAGTCCAGCCCCCTCTTGCCCTCTCACCCCTTCACACAAGAAGGTCCTCTCAAAATAATGGCATTTTATTTTGGGAAGTGAACTTTCCAGCCTCCAGAACTATAGGAAATAAACTTCTGTTCATTATAAATGCCTCATCTTAGGTATTCTGTTGTAGCAATACACAAGGAACTAAGGCAACGAATGAGCCTGGAGGTGGGACTGAAAAGACTCGAAATTTGATTGTACATGAGACGTAAAACAGAGAAGACAACTGAACAGTGACGAACAAATCTCTGGCTTGTAAGACTTGGTGCAGTCCGATGTCATCTGAGAAGATAGAGACGCAGGAGGTGGAGCACACTGGATGTGACGGGCAGCGGGTGGAGGCAGGAGGCAGGCTGAGACGCACTGCGTGAGCACAGCCTGCACAGGCATAGCGAGAATCAAAGCCTAGGGGCTCGGGGATCCGGCAGCTATCAGGGAAGCCTGTGAAAGCATGGGTGGGAGTTAGACCACCACGCTGGTTCTCATGTGAACACATCAGAGTCATCTGTGGAATTTCCAAACATTGTCAGTGCCTGGGCTCCCCTCCCCAGAAATTCTAATTCAGACGATTGAGTGCAGTGAATAGACGGCTGTGTTTTCAAAGGCTTTGCAAGTGACTCCGAGACACAGCCATAGTTGAACACCTCTGAAATAGAAGGTAAGAAAAGACAGGGCTGGGGAGAAAACAGAAGAACACTATCCTCACGGAGTGGGCAGAGGATGGAGAAGCCTCAAAGAAGACTGACAAATTGCAGGCAGATGGCTAGGAGCCTATGGAGGAAGAGGCTGTTTTAAGTATAGAGAGCGGTCAACACTCTTCCCTGAGGAGAATCGGAGGAAAATAGAGATGGAAAAAAAGGCATCTGGATTTAGCGCTAAAAATGTCAGTACTCTTGGTGTGGGAAAATGCAAAAATTTGAGAGTAAGATGTAAAATCCTTTGGCTGAGAAGGGAGAAAGGCAGCAGGCAATGGGAATAATGAAAATTAGCTTTTTTGCATTGTGCTGTGCTGTCCTGTTTTATGAGGGGAGTATTTCGAGCATGTGAAAGACCTAGCCCACGGGAGGGCTGTCGATCGAGAGGAGGGGCCCGAGAAGGAAGGAGCACATTAACTGAACAGGCCGCAGTGGGCCGATTCAAGGCCCAGGTGCCGTTTCCGAGTCAAACAGAGAAAGGACCCAAACTTCCACGTGACAGAAAGAAGGGGTTTTAATTTGGGAGAAATCGACAGGAATCTGACTAGAGAGACCAAACAGGATTTGAGGCAGATTAAAAGCTTCCTCCAGTTGAGTGTAGAGAGGCTGAATTGCTTAACACCAGGGGTAAACGAGGAGACAGTGCACAGGTGGGTTAATCCTGGCCTGTAAATTTCCTATTCGAATATAGCAGAATAACAATGGAGGGTTTAGCAAGAAAGCTGTGGGAAGATCAGATTAATGGATCTTTAAGCAAGAAGAGGAGCTGGAAGGAAAGGGACCACACGGAGAGCGTGGAGTTTGTGAGTTTGAGACTCTGAAGTTAGATGGAACAGTTCTGGCTGATGACAAAATTTAGGTGGTGCCATGGGGGTGAGCTGCCTGAGTAGAAGTGACGTTGAGGTCAGTGGATTTAAGGAAGGGGAGGAGGAGACCATAAGACTGTTGTTCTCACCCTTGGTTGCATAGTAGGGTCACCTGGTAGCTATAAAGTCTCAGAACGCATAGGCGCCAGTGAAACCTGAAGTTCTGCAGAGAGAACCAAAGCATGAATGTTTTTTTTTAAGTACACAGGTTGAGAGCCACAGAACTCAGTTGTTACCTGTTTTGTCTAATGAAATTCTGGAGTCACTCAAGATGGTAAAATTATAGGGGTACTTTTGGTATTAAACTGGCACTTAGGAGAAAACATTAAGGAAGATGAAGGGAATGGCAAAATAGCCAGCCTGGGGAAGTAAAGAAGGGCTCCCAAGCTCTTAAAATAGTCTACGGTTGGGCAGTGCCTGTGGCTCAAAGGAGTGGGGCACTGGCCTCACATACCGGAGGTGGCCGGTTCAAGCCCAGCACTGGCCAAAAACTGCAAAAACAAAAAAAGAAAAAAAAAAGTCTATGGTTTATTATTAAAAGATAAATAGAACTAGGATTGCATTGTAAGACTTCTTTTTTATAAAAAATGTAGACAAATCTCCTATGCTCTCATTTCCTCTTCTTTTTGACCCTAGAGTTCTTTGTGTAAGTTCAGTCAGGCAAGTTAGAGCTGTAGGCCTATTGAGCAGCCTACAACACTGCCAGATTCAACTCCGCAATTTCCAACCTCACACCTCAGGTTACCATCTCAGATTTAGCTTCTCAGAGTATGGAGGGTCTACTCTTGCTAATTTCTTAGTTACCACCCACACCCAGAGACTGGGAATTGATCAGATCCCCCCCAGAGGTTATGCATTCACATTACCCTTTGATTCACAAATAAAAGCTCAAAATGAACAGACATCCTTTATGTCTCCTGGAGTGAGCACCTTTATCCGGGATGCACTGAATAAATAAGAAGCCAGCTGAGTTCCTCTTGTCACCATGGTGATTTTAGCATCCCTGAATTAGAGGTTTGCATCGGAGTTCACCCAGGTGAAAGCTTTGCCTATGATCAGAAAGCAACCCTGCTAGGGCTGTAAATGATCCTTCAGCTAAGGAAAGCAGAGCAAAAAGGGCTGGGTATTCCTTGGCATGGCAGCTAATTCCTAGTAGTTTCTTGCTGATTCAACTCAGGTACACTTTTCTCCTTAGTCTCCTTTCTGCAGCAAGAGAGGCTTTTCCTGAGAAGTGCAGTGTTGCGAAAGATCTTGGTTATAAACAACATCGGTCATGATGTTGTTCCTAGCAAGCGGGGCTTTTAATTTATCAAGAGTTCCCTAGCATGAAGGCATCCAAATCATATTGCTTGATTTATTTCCCTTGCCTGATAAATCATCAAAGTATAGGATATGTTGTTAAACTCGACTGTGCAACAGTGGAAGCCGAATTCAAAACTTTCTGTGCCCAACAAATATGTGAAATCTGAGACATGGACTCAAGTAAACAGCAACAATGACTTAATACAGATCACTTTGTAGTTCAGAGTATTTATACATTATAGTTTGTATTTTTACATCTTTTATTTCATCTGATCTTTGAAAGAGTTATGACAAATCTTGCCTTTTTGTAAAAGAAAGTAAGCCATGGCTTATAAAGATAAAACTAACCTGAAGTTAAGCCTGAAATTGTCTCACTGGACTCCCGGTTCAAAATCAGATATTTTTGGCTTAGAGAACAGAGTTCTTTCTATAACACTGTTTTGTTTTTTTTTTAAAGTAAAAAGTATATGTATACACACACACATATGTGTATAGGTGTACATATAAAAGCCTCTACCATTGAGAAGAAGGTTTAGAGATGGCCAAGTCTATGACTTTGGCTTTCCAAAGTGAAGTAGAGGTGAATCTTTGAGACTTGAAACCCTGCCACGATTTCCCCTCTGACTACATCTGTTATCATCCAACCCTTTACATTTTCTAACTCCCCTTGAACTTGGTATGTGTCCTCATGAGAGCAGGTCCCCAGAGTGCCAGTCTCTAACATTTCACAAACCTTGATATCCACTGTGTTCTCCATACCTTCTGGGCCGTTGAGCATTATTACAAAAAAAGATAAGTGAGGTTGGCTGGATGATCCATCAGTAATGCCATTTACTTTTACAGGGGTTTCAATGCTTTTCAACAATAACATTATTCAATAAGTTATTTAAAGTCTTTATATTACTTCTTTTTTATTGTTAAATCATAGCTGTGTACATTAGTGCAATCAAGGGATACAATGTGCTGGTTTCATATACAATCTGAAATATTCTCATCAAACTGTTCAACGTAGCCTTCATGGCATTTTCTTAGTTATTGTATGTAGACATTTGTATTCTGCATTTAGTAGGTTTCGCCTGTACCCATTCTAAGATGCACTAATAGGTGTGGCCCCACCCATTATCCTCCCTCTACCGTAACCTCCCCCCTCCCTTCCCCTTCCTTGGCCCTTTCCTCATAGTCTTGTGCTATAGTTGGGCTATAGCCTTCATGTGAAAGCTATAATTTAGCTTCATAGTAGGGCTGAGTTCAGTGGATACTTTTTCTTCCATTCCTGAGATACTTTGCTAAGAAGAATATGTTCCAGCTCCATCCATGTAAACATGAAAGAGGTAAAGTCTCCATCTTTCTTTAAGGCTGCATAATATTCCATGGAGTGCATGTACCACAATTTGCTAGTCCATTCGTGGGTCGATGGGCACTTGGGCTTCTTCCATGACTTAGCAATTGTGAATTGGGCTGCAATAAACATTCTGGTACGATGTCTTTGTCATATTGTGATTTTTGGTCTTCTGGGTGTAAACCTAGTAAAGGAATTATAGGATCCAATGGCAGGTCTATTTTTAGGTCTCTTGTCCTATTCTAAGCATGCATTGTATCATTTGACATTCATAAATATTATTTGGACTGTGTTCTATTTGCCTTACTATTTTTTCTCACTTTCCAAAGAAGAAACACACATACACAACGTAGGCTCCTTACATTTTCTGTAAGGCTTCTACAGAAGCCTTACAGAAAATGGCTTTTTGATTAATATCTCTCATTTGAATCCAGTACTCATTTTCTGTCCTTTTCCAACATTTCAGTGAACTTGTAAAGATATTTCCTTTCTATATTAAATGGACCCTTACATGCTCTTAATTCTATCTCCTTTCTACCATTCAGGACCTTTCTCTTAATTCCATCGACTCTTTCATTCCCTGGGAACTTCTCGTCTACTTCTGACATCTTTAGTCTATTTCTTTCTACTTTCACACACTCCTGCCCCTTTCCACTCAGGTCACAATCATTCTTCCCACTCCATCTACGAATTCTCACTTACAGAAAAGAAAAACAAAAGATCATCTCTCCAATTTGTCTGTTTTTTAATATCCCTTCCCTATCTTTTCTTCCCCCTTGAAACTTCCTTAGAGTGTAGGGGCAAGGTGATGCAGAAGAAGCACACTCCCCAGGAGGGTCCAGCAGGAGCTGTGTATAGGCTGTGACACTAATATTGTAGTATTTCATCTGCAGTAAACTGAGATGCTCAAGTAGATTGATGCACAGAGAAATTATATGGCCTCTGATTTCTTTTCTTAATTTTACTTTTTTTTTATTGTTGCAGGTTAATTGAGGGTACAAAGAATTAGGTTACACTGTTTGTATTTCTTAGGTGAAGTTCCCCTTACAATTGTGTCCCACCCCCAAGAGGTATGCCATACACCATAACATTGTGCCCCTTAAGTGGAAATACCCACATGGCCCCTGATTTCTATATCTACCAAGACATTTATTCTATATCATATTGCTAAGGATTACTTCTCATAGCTTCTCAATTTCATGGTATTTTCTTCATTTTGCCTAGTAGTTCTTCATTTCTCAAGTGATAAAACTCTCAGCACCCCTTTTAAGCCTTTGCAGTCTGATGTCTGTCATTATTAGTTCTGATTGCTATATATTCCAATTCCTAAAAAGACAACACATTACCTCATTTTATGGCTGTTATTTTTTATTTTCATTTAAATATAAAATAAAAAACGAATGAGTGATACCCTGCTAGAGGATTTGCTAAAACTGCGTAACAGCCTGCTGCAACCAAATATTCAATGCTTTCCAGCAAAAAGCAGACACAAATCGACCCATGAATGGATTAATAAATTGTGGTACATGCACACCATGGAATATTATGCAGCCTTAAAGAAAGATGGAGACTTTACCTCTTTCATGTTTACATGGATGGAGCTGGAACATATTCTTCTTAGCAAAGTATCTCAAGAATGGAAGAAAAAGTATCCAGTGTACTCAGTCCTACTATGAAACTAATTTATGGCTTTCATATGAAAGCTATAACCCAATTATAGCCCAAGAAGAAGGGGAAAGGGAAGAGCGAGGGGAGGGGAAGGGAAAGATAGGTGGAGGGAGGGTAATTGGTGGGACCACACCTATGGTGCAGCTTACAAGGGTACATGCAAAATTTACTAAATTTAGAATATAAATGTCTTAACACAATAACTAAGAAAATGCCCTGAAGGCTATGTTAACCAGTTTGATGAAAATATTTCAAATTGTATATAAAATCAGCACATTGTACCCCATAATTGCATTAATGTACACAGCTATGATTTAATTTGAAAAAAAAAAGCAGGCACAAAAAAGTCATTAAAAGGTTAATTTTGAGATTAACAGTTTTAATTTTTGAAACTATTAAATACATAATACTTAGATTTTTACAAAATAAAGTACATTTTTAAGTCTAAAAAATAAATAAATAAATAGTCTTTCCTTTTTAATACTCTTTCCGTTGTTGAAATTTATGGGTGAAACTTGGTAAACAGTCTGTGAAACTAGTGAATGATGCCCCATGATCATATCAATGTACACAGCTATGATTTAATAAAAAAAAAATTAAAAAAAAAAAGAAATTTATAGATAGGAAAATTAGATATCTTGGCTGATGCAGAATTCTGATAAGGCCTCCATTACTTTCAGACTTTCAGTAAGTGGTGTTACTCCATGAGTTTATATTACATTACCTGGGATTCCGTTTCCTTCTACATTGTAGATGTGATTAAGGTTACTAATCACAGTTGACCTTAAGATAAGGAGATGATCAGGAGGGGGGCATCTAACCTAATCACATGAACCCTAGAAAAGCAAAGGTCTTTCTCTGGCTGGAAGCAAAAGAGGAAGTCAGAGAGATGAGAAATGTGAGGCAGGAGGTTCTCCATGGCTGCAATGGAGCTAATCAATGGGCAAGAACCTAACAGTAGTCCCTAGGAGGTCACAAGAGGCTACAGCCAACAGCTAGCAAGAAAACAGGGGTTTCCATTTTAATAATTATAAGAAACTAAGTTCTTCCAGTGGTGGCAAGACTGAACTTGTGAGATGACCCTGAGCCCCAGATAAGAACACAGCTGACCAATCCCTTAATTTCACCCCTGAGTTTGAGACCGTGAGCAGATACTCAGCTCTGTCATCCTGGATTTCTGAATAAAGAACTATGAAATGAAAAAAAAGAGAGAGAGATGCTGTCTTAAGTTGCTATATTTATAGCGATTTGTTACTCAGCAATAGAAAACCAATATAGCCAAACATCTGGATAATTTGCTGCTGCATCCTTCATGTTGAAGGGCGACTGTTTTACAGCACAATTGGGGTAACTTAACTTCCTAATCTAGAAATTTTATTATATAATTTTGATTAAGTAAACTGCAAGTTTTCAGGTTGCAAAAAAATGGAAACAAAGATTTTTAATAAAATTTATAAACTAAACTAAAATACTGTAAAAACATTAATATTTTAATGGTGAAAAGATGAAAAGGATGAACATGATATTGTTTAGCATTCAGTGGTTAAAAAAAAATTAAGATCCAAATCATGTCCCAAGTTATTTGCAGCATGAGAATAGAGTCAATATTTTGATTAAATAAATTAAGGTAATAACTTTAATTGGCAGCAAGCTAAAGTACCAAAACGGATTGATGAATAGAGGCATTTCTAGATACTGAAAATATATATGCTTCAATTGTTTACTGTGCCCCAAACATGAATCCGGTCTTTCTTTAGTCTAAAGAATTATTTCTGGTGAATATGCTCCTCGTTGGTTTTGTTAGTTCCATAATCCTCAAATGATAACATGGCTTTTTCTTTTGAAAAACAGCCCAATGGACCTATCAGGAAGGTTTGTGTTTTGCACATATTTAATGTTTCATACCTCCTCTATTCAGTCCCAAGGGAATAGTCTGGTTCTTCTACCACATTCAGGCAGTGAGAACTGAATTAGTACCAGCTAGAGTCTAGGCCTTCCAGGAGTATTTGTAGTTCTGCAGGATAAATGTGTCTTTACTCGTGTGAAGTAATCAATTAACTGTTTCTTAAATTTAACTGGATGGTGATGAGTTTGAAGATGTGCATATTATTCCAGTAGACAATTCCCTGAGAACACCTTTTCTTTTCAGAAAAGTCACTAAGCAGGTGACACTGACTTTATATTGCTGCTCAAAGATTAAAATGATAGTAATAGAGATTTCAAAAATGCACAGAATTCTAAGATTTTATTTTATAATTCTTTTTCTAAAATAGGAATATATTCTGGGCTCATTGCCACATATATTTCATATTTTATTCTTATCTAGACATGGAATTTTATGTAAACTGTATGTTTTTCTATTACTTTCTAATTACATTCTGTATTAATTATTCTGTCCCTACCCAAAAACCTTCCATTTAGCAAATTATATAAGAAAATCCATCATTTAGAACTATGGTTCAGTGATCCTGCAATCCCATTGCTAGGCATCTACCCAGAAGAAAAAAAATCCTTTCATTATAAGGACATTTGCACTAGACTGTTTACTGCAGCTCGATTTATAATTGTCAAAATATGGAAACAACCTAAATGCCCATGAACCCAGGAATGGATTAACAAGCTGTGTCTATGTATACCACAGAATAGTATTCAGCCATTAAAAGAGATCGAGACTTTACATCTTTTGTATTACTCTGGATGGAGGTGGAACACATTTTTCTTAGTAAAGCATCACGAGAATGGAGAAGCAAGAATCCTAGGTACTCAATTCTAATATGAATTAGATGAACTAATACAAGGTGGGGGGTAGGGGAATGAGGGAGCAGGGAGGGGGGAGGAGAGAGGGGGTGGGGGACACAGTGTATAAAATCCCTCTTGGGGGCAGGACACAAGTTTAAGGAGGACTTTAACCTAACAAATGGGGTCCATGTAACCTAATTCTCTGTACCCTTAATGAATAAATGAATTAAATTTTTTTAAAAAGAACTATGCTTCGGGATTCGTAATATATCTGAATGCATGCTATAGCCCAGAAGCATCAGATTTTTACAGCAGGCCAAAAGAGTTTTCATAAAATACAGATTGTTACTCATGGCAATGTTTTTCACTAGCAACCATGAGAAATGTTTGGTAGCCCTTGGTTATTTTCTGAGCATGAAATCACCCTACATCTGCTTGTCCTTAAGGTAGGGGCTGAAAAAGGATGGGGAAAATCCACACACTGTCTGGATTGAGGGAAGAAATGAGCTCACACATGAACCCCTGCTGGCTCCTTGCTAGCCTCCCCAACACCTGGATCCACGTTTGGTCCTCAACTTAGAAATAACTGAATCCCTTGTTCTATAACTGTTTCTCAAACAACCATCCTGAAAGTTGTGTAAAAGAGTCTACAGATAAGTCATCTATGCCTACTGCTTACTTATTGGACTAGCAAATAGAATAAGAATTAAAATAAAAAATTGCTGCTGCCTAATCCACAACATATTAATGAGATTCTGACAACAATCCCTTCGAGCTTTTTAAAACTCGAAGTTATATTTTTACTTTAATAACAGAAGAAAAGAATGCTTGTAACCTGTACCATAAGCACCATGAAAAATAACCAGTCAAGGGTTATTAGTGGGTGGCACCTGTGGCTCAAAGGAATAAGGTGCCGGCCCCATATACTGGAGGTGGTGGGTTCAAACCCAGCCCCAGCCAAAAACTGCAAAAAAAAAAAAAAAAAGGGGTTACTTGTTCTGTGGCATTGGAGAGTAGCAGTGGTAGGAAGTGCTATGGACTTCACCGAGCAGGGCTGGGTCAGCCCTGAATCATCTGGGATGTCCTTATCTACATGCCCAGGTCCAGCCACGTTCAAAAGAACTTTCTGCAATCGCTGAAAAGTTCTATCTCTGTGCCATCCAATATAATAGCCACTAATGAATATTTAAATTTATTAAAGTAAAATAATTTCATTTCTTTCACATGTGACGAATGACTACTAATTTAGATAGAAAATGAAATTCTTTTTAAAGAGAGTTATACCATCTATCATTTACTGAGCCCTGACCTTGAACGAGACAGTTTATCCTTTGCTTCCACAAATATTGATTGAGGATCTATTTTGTACCAGGCACAATTCTGCATGCCCAGAATAGAACAATATTCAGGACAGGTGAGGTTCTGCTTCATGAAGTTGTTAGACTAGTGAGTGGGATAGAAAAAGAATAAGAGAACAGACAGACTTTTGATTTATGTAATTATACACATCATACATGACAAGAGACTGAGTATGTTGAGAAGGAGAAAGACTGTTCTTAGGAAGGTTAGTTGAGCAAAGTCTGAGGAAATGACCTTTGGGTAGTGCTATGGTTTGAATTGTGTCCCCTCCCCACCACCGAAATTCAAATGTTGAAGTCCTACCGTCTCAGTGCCTTAGAATGGGACCTGATGTGGAAATAGGGTTTGGCTGATGTAATTAGTCATGATGAAGTCATACTGGTGTCAGGTGGCCCCTACTCCAATGTCACTGGCATCTGCAATAAGAGGGAAATGTGGACACAGAGACATGTGCAGAGGGAAGAAGTGATAACACAAGGAGATACTGTCTCGGGGGCAAGGACGGGGCCTGGGGCAGATCTTTCCTCACAGTCCTAAGAAGGAGCCAGCTCTGCCTACACCGTGATCTCAGATCGCCAGCCTCCGGAACTATGAGATAATATATTTCTTTTCTTTTTTTTTATTATTGTTAAATCATAGCTGTGTACATTAGTGCAATCAAGGGGTAGGATGTGCTGGTTTCATATACAATCTGAAATATTCTCATCAAACTGTTCAACGCAGGGAGAGACTTGAATGCAGAAGCCATGTAAATCGTGATATCAGCTAATCTGTGCAGCCACTGTATGCATTAGGCATTGGTGTCTCTATTCACCACATGTGAATTTTGAGTTTAAAAATATTAAACGATTTGCCTGAGGAAATTTTACTTTTATGTGGTGAAGTCAAGACAAAAATCCAAGTTGGCCTAATTCCTGAACCTAAACGTCTTCTACTTTCTTAGCCTGCTTTTGCCTTTTCCTGAATCCACCCATAGCTGATTCAATGACAATAAAATAATTAATCTTATGTAGAAATAAATTTGCTCCATCTTCATGGCTATACTATAAAGCAGCCATTTTTCACCCGATGTGCCATGACACACTGGTGTGCCAGGAGAAGATCTTGGGTGTGCTGCAAAAATTTTAGTTCAAAGCACAGTAAGTATATTCTTTTTTTCATCAACATAACTTAAGTGTGCCATAGAAGTTTAACAATAGGTTCAAGTGTGCCAGGAGATAGAAAAGGTCAAAAAACACTGCTGTAGAGTTTCAGTTAAAATGAAATTTTAAAGTCTAGCAGAAATGTCTTATTTAGCTTTTTGTTTAAAACTAGTTCTACATTGATCTTCACACTCATCTGTGAATATTCGCCTTTGAAGTATGGAGACGTGTACCATGTACATATATCAGGTATGGAAACACACACACGTGTGTGTATATCATCT
Organism: Nycticebus coucang; assembly: GCF_027406575.1. Lineage (NCBI taxonomy): Eukaryota > Metazoa > Chordata > Mammalia > Primates > Lorisidae > Nycticebus > Nycticebus coucang. The sequence goes on along the minus strand of NC_069780.1, from coordinate 148,344,385 downwards.
CTATGTGTGTATACATACACATGCACACATACATCTTAAATGATGTTATAGGCTATTTTATATTTTAGATGAGTTTCAATAGCATCATGTAAAATCTGCAGTACTTTTCTCTTGGGCTTCTTTCCCACTGCCTTCTCTTGTTTTTACATGTACATGGTGATACTCATATCCTAACCCTACCCCTAACCCCAGCAGACATCTACTTGGTCTAAGTCCTACCTCTATGAAGACAGACAATTCCTTTATTAAAGAATGAGTGTGAATGTTTATAGACCTTCACTTTTGTCAGTCTTCAGTCTTCTCTTTCCTTAAGAGAGTAGGAAGTTGACCTCTGAAAATATAAGTTCACCACTTGTCCTCCTGGAATTAAATGTGGCAGAAAATCCTTATGAGAAGATGTCTCATGATTTTTGTCTGCTCAAATGATAGAAAGAAACCACTTCAGTTGGAAGAAACATTTCCCCAAATAAGAAAAGTTTTACAGGAAAGTTCTAAATATGGCCAGACTTTAATCAAGCAATGCCATCTGTTTGATGAGTGGCAAGGTCACAACTTTTACAATAACAACATAACCCAGTGCCAGAAATGAACATACAGAAGACCAACTACTTGCCTGTACTAAGACATATGTTCCAGGAGGCACGGGCGTCTCTGTCAGCTGCCAGTGTGACCTTTGTAAGAGACATTTGATTGGTCCTAGTCCTGCTCCTAATGAGTTTCCTTTGGCTGAGTCACTTTTGTGAGACTCAGTTTCCTCCCTAGAAAAGACAGCTAAGAATTTCTATGTCTCATGTTTTTGATAATGATATTTACTGTAAACATCATAAAGATATTTACTGACCTCACAAAATCATATTTGTGAAGGCACTTTGTGAATTATAATTTGAAGTGTGAGCAAAAGACCCAATATTTGTAACTGCTTAACTAATGGCTCCTAGAACAATAAAGCATGATTTTAAAGTAGCTTTTGAGTGTTCATTTTGTACAAAGCACATGGCCACCACTTTCCTTGCATTATCTTGTTTTACTTGTAATGACACTATCAATTATGTATTATTACTGTTGCCATTTTGCAGAACAGAAAGCCAGTGCTTAAACAGCTTCTGTGAGTTGCCTCAAGTTTCCCAGCTAGAAAGTGCCAAAAAGTAAATTTGAACCCAGGCAGATCTCACTCGAGGCTCTATATTCATAACACTTCCTTGCCCACACCCTCCTCTAACAAAACAACAGCAAAATAACCAGAATAACTTTTTTCGCTTTTGAATTTTAATGCTAACATAATTTTATTGCTTCCATGTGTAGAGACATGGATTTTAAGATTGCTTATTTTTTTAATTCTAAAAAAAAAAACAAACTAATAAAGTTCATGTAATACATACATATATCTATGTTACAGACGACAGATGAGACATAGATGCATGTCTTTATGCCAATGTCATTTCTTATAACAATTCTATGCATAATGAGAGATCGGAGTGTGTAGGGAAGATGATGGAAACACAAAAAGAGTAAAGTGATCTGAGGAGGGATTAGATGTAATCTTCTTCCCCCGCCCCCCCCAGCAAGGATTAAGATATTTACTGAGGCAATGGATTATCAAAGTAGAAAGCAAAGAAACTCCTAACATGCCACATTTAATAAAATTTAATAAAAACATTTCTATAAAAAACAATGAATAAATAGCCCTACCAGAGTCTTTACATCTTTTGTGTTCACCTGGATGGCATTAAAGAATGTTCTCCTCAGTAAAGTATCTCGAGAATGAAAAAGCAAGCACCCTATGTACTTAATACTAATTTGCAACTAGTAGATGAACAACTACGGACCCACACAAGAGAAAATCACGATCAAATTCAAGTAGCGGGGAGGGTGCTCGCTAAGCTCCTACCTAACAGGTTTCTGTTGGGGTATATGGCTTCTCTTCTGAGTGAAGGACTTAACTACAACTCGGATGCTACCTAACACCCGCAAAAATGTAACACAATCCATCGTATGGACCCTTACATTAATCTGAAAAAAAAAGTGCAAATTGCAAAGTTATTGGCAGTGGGGGGTGTGCATGGAAAAACACACAAATACTGGGCCTTGGGGAAAAGGGGGGAAAAGAAAAACTGACTGACTGACTGAGAAAGTCTATATATAACATCAGATCCTATTACCATTACAAAAAATGAGAAAAATTCATCAGAACTGGCAGTGAAGGAGCCAACATAAGTGTCTGAAAATAATGAACTCTTATCGAGGACCTTAACTGATGAACAGACACAGAGCTCAGTAGGTAGGCAACAAGGCTTTGACGGCAACCCGCCTCCACTGCCTCTGATCACTTTTCTTTGGCCTTCCAAGGTATGTCCTAACATAGCTTTAAATAAAAGGAAACACATATAAAGGGAAAGCACAGTTGTAAATACAGGGAGTAAGTGATGGTAGATATCAGATTCTACAAAAGTGTTTCAATAATTAAGGCAGATATGGGATGTCCTGAAGCCCCCCAGTTTTTATAACTTTTAGGACTTTAGAAAATTTTTTATTTGGCATTTCACAGGTGCTGAGCTATAGAGTTTGTTTGGTCACTGAAATTCTTGCCATCAGCACTACTTTTTGCAAAGAGCTACACAGCAAGAATTTTATTCTATTTTAGTTTCGTTTTGCATTTATTTTGGGGACTAGAAAAATTCTTGCTAAATTTTATCACTTAGAAACCTTTTTATAGTATAATATATTCTTCTGCAACTTTGTGCATGTTATTCAGTAATTTAATTTTTGTCATTAGCATTGATATTATAAGTGATTTTTAAAATTGTTAAATACACATCTGTAATCCCAATTACTGCTGTATTGTTAGTTGATATAATTCCCTCCTTGAAATACTTAGAGTTCTTTTTTTTCCTGCTATAAACAATACTATAATGAATCGTTTTTTTTTTTCTTTTTGAGCCAAACTCTCATTATGTTGCCCTCGGTGGAATGTTGTGGTGTCACAGCTCATAGCAACCTTGAACTCTTGGGCTTAAGATTGGGCTTAATTGATTCTCTTGCCTCAGCCTCCAGAGTAGGTGGGACTATAGGTGCCCACCACAACACCTGGCTAGATGAACAGCTTTTACACGTACATCCTAGTTATTTGATATGAATATACCCTACAGTTGCATTCCTATAAGGCAGAGAAAGTCTTGTGTTTTGGGAAGACAATTGATGTTTCAGAATGACAGTTCCTGGTGGTGGTGATGGCTTGGTTGGGGAATGGAGGAAACTAAAGCTTGAGAAGCCCATAACTGAAACTCAGGCAGTGGTAACAGAAATGCAGATGAGGGAGAAGAGAAAAGATATTCAGAAAGTGGAATCAACAGGATGTGCAGACTGATCCGCATGGGGCGCAGGAAAGATTCAAGGAGAGAGAAAAGTCATGGGGGACCTGAAGGTTTTGAACTTCAGCAACTGGGGAGTAGATAATGAGTTCCAAATTGAACATGATGAGTCTGAGGTGCCTTCGAGGCATCCTACTAGAAATGGTCAATGTGCAGGGGTGGAACTCTATAAATCCCAGGACACAGACCTACGCATACAAAACCAACACAATAAAATCTAGTTTTACAGAGTTTCATATTTGTTTTACAATCATATGCCCATCTGGTAGCTTCCATTATCTTCTCCTTTCATCCCCCTACACAGTGTGTGTTGGGGGGTGCATATGGAGTGGGGATTACCTAGGGAGTTTCCGTGGTTGTTCCAAAGTCACTGCCTTTGATGGAACAAATGCTCTTTTTGAACGTTGATGTCTCAACTTTTAAAAATTGGCTTCAGTCTTATTATAGGGAATATTGATTTAAAGCGTGCCAATTTAAAACAAGAGTGCCTATGAAACAAAAAACACTATTGGAAATTAACCATCAATTAATCAGTGCTCCCATGGATGACTTTTCAACATCATTTTAATAATGCTCAATATTTGTAGTGTCCATTGCATTTTGAAAAAGATTTATACATGTATAAGATATTTAATTTTTACCAGAATCTTAGAAGGTCTATACATTTTTATTACCAATTTAACAGATCTAAGGAAACTGATGTTCTGAAAAGCTAAAGGATTTTTTTGTTATTGTTATTTCACAGCTGGTAAATGTCTAAATTTGGACTTGAACCCTGGCTTTGAGATTCTTCTTTCTCTTCTAATCACAATATCTTGATTGAAGTTTTTAATTCAAAATTTATCTCATTCTTACAGCAAAGAAGGTTTCAAGTCATTTCAGGAAAATATTTACAAGTGCCTGTTTGCTCGAATAGCTTAGCGAGAGAACAATACTTTCAGTCCCACTGTGGAGACACAGCTCACTGCCCCATTCAACAGAGCTTCAGCCCCAGCTGACTCACAGTCCTGCGGACAGCATGTGGCAGCTCCTTCAAGTAGCATGTCCTTCCATTATATTCTCAGGTCACCTTCAAATCCATAAATCTTGTGTTAATAAGTGGTATGCAACTCCAGCTCATACTAGTTTTTGGAATTATTAAATTATGAACTTTTGCACTTGGAAAAAAAAAAGATTTTTGAGAATGTCTCTTTCTCAATTTTGTTCTCTAAAAATTTATCATAAAGCCCTTATTATTCTTTAACTACAGGGTCCAGTTACACAGCAATTCCACATCTTTTTCTTTCTGTCTTGGGTAGTCCTTCCTTTCCTTTATCCTGAGAGAATGATAGATAATGATTCCCATGTAATGTTACTAAGAAGTCATACTTATTTTGTAGGTTTTTCTTAGGCTGAGCCTGACCTGAAAGCACTTATTTTAAGGGTTCATTTTCCTCACTCTTGAAGGTTAAAGTGACTTCCTTTGGTTCCCTAATTTATTTTAGATAGCCATTATAACTTGGTGAGGAGAAACCTAACAGAGGCAGTACAGAAAATATTCTGTTCAAACTCAATTTTTACTTTTGGCTGAAAAATGTGTATTGCACATTTAGTGGCACTATAAAAAATAGTTTTATTCAGCCATAATTGGGATAAATGCAGTACATATATTTGAAGTGTACAATTTGACAAGTCTTGGCGTATGCACATATAAGGGAGAACGGGACCACTGGAGAGGATGTCTCCATTACCCCAAACTTTAGACTTTCCTTGCATTCCTTCAGAACCCTGCTCTTCCCTTCTCTGCCACATATTTTTGAAAGGGAGACTCAATATTGTAAAGATAGCAATTCTCTTATTTTCACATAAATCCAATTTTATTTTAATAAAAATCACAACAGGTGTCTTAAATAATGTGATAGAATTATGCAGAAAAAAATCTTTGAAATGAGCTGTTGCAAAAAGAAAATAAGAGAAAATAAGTTTTTAAAACTTAACTGAAATAAAACCAATATACAATAAGTTGCAGGTATTCACACAATTCAATCAGGCAAAGTCCATAGGCAGAGAATGCCCCTCCACTCAAAATGTCTGATAAACAATCTGGAATCTAACTAATAATCTAAGTAGTGACAATTAACATAATACATATTCATTTATATTAATGTATTGGAAAATATTTTTTAAATAATATACTGCTGAATGTTAGAATGAGTTTTTTAAAGTAGACACTAATATATTACTGGAAAAAGTTGCACAAATTACTATATAACTATTGCAGTATTACAATATTAAAAATATTTTTAACCTAGCAACTTGTCTAGAAGTTAGTACTTAGGAATAAATCAAACAAGTGATCAAAGGCAAAAATTTGGGAGCAATATAGATAAATATCTATATATAAGCAATTGGTTAAATACATCATGGTTCAACCACATAATGAAATCACTGGAGGCCATTTAAAGGATGAAATTTACCTTTATGAATTAGGTGGAAAGAAAAAGAGTGAAAGAGAAGAGGAAATTTGTACAGAATGATTTCTTTTGCAAAGAAAAATACTCTAGTGTTTTTGTGCGCACAGAAAGAACTCTGGAAATAAATACATAAAAGAAGTTATCTCTGGGACGGAGAGTAAAAGAAAAATGATCTTCACTTTTCATTGTGTGTGTATGTGTATTTAATTTTACTAAGAAAGATTTACTACTTTTAAAATTTAAAATGTTTTCACTTAAATACTAGTGTATATACATTCTTATTAAATTTATATAACTTTCCATATTTATCTAAACATATGCACTAAGAAAAATATTCTAAATAAATTACTATACAATTTTGAGAGTCATTCTATAATTACAAATAGTCTTGCACCAAGTTATGCTGGCTTTTCCAATTTTCCTACAATCATCTGTTATTAGTTATGTAACAAAAAACTTCTAATAAAATTTTTCTATTTAAGCAAAATCAATATAATGAAAAACTTCACTTAAGTAATATAAAAAAAACTCTGCAATGTTCTTTATTTTATGGATAATGATAATTAAGTAAATATCGTTTCTAGGAAGACTCTTGTGCTCTGCAAAAGGGAATTATGTTTAGGCTCCCTCATGAAAGAACTAAGAAACTGGATACAGTGTACAAAACAATAGCTTTCAGACATTAAGGATAGTGGCTAGGGAAAAGGAATAAAAGGACATGAGGCCTACGATCACCTTACCACCCAGAGAGTTTCCAGGTTTAAGGACAGAAAGGGAAGAGAGTTTCCAGGTTTCGGGATAGGGTGGGGAGCCCACCAGAAGACAATGGTTTCCCTATTAGAAAGAGGGATCTGGGAATCTGGGGAGCTCAAGGCAGGTAGAATTTGCTGAGCAGAGTGACAGAGGACGGGGTCCTTCTTTGTCACACAGGGAGAGGACTTGGGGGAAATATCTGTACAGGCTTCCTCTTGAGTTTTCAAATGAGTATTGATCAGCTTGGGGAAGGAGAGAGTTCCAGGAAAAGGATAAGAGAAAAGAATGGCAAAGGAGCAGCAGGAGATACTTTGGGGTGATAAGTACGTTTGCCACCTTGATTTTGGTAATCTTCTCATAGGTATGTGTACCTATATTAAAATTCACTGAATTCTGTGAATACCTGCAGCTTATTATATATTGGTTTTATTTCAGTTAAGTTTTCAAAATAATTTTGCAAAGAAAAAAGACTTTATGAAAAATGGATTGGTGGAATAGGGTATTGCTCAACTGGACTCTTTGTGTATGTACAGCACAACTTAGCATCAATTTACATTTACATGTATTCATAGGATCCAATGATACTGCACGAAAGCAAGTAAGAACCCTACTAAAACGCCATTTGTACTTTATATCCAGATGTAGAAAATTACTTTGAAAAGTCTTGGCAGTTTTCCATGGTGGCTCAAAGTTTGCCTAACATATGACTATTTAATGATGACTTTCTACTCTAAGAAAGTGTAATTCACTAATAACACACAAGGCCAAAGACCAGGTTCTGCCCCTTCCCCCAATACCAACAATGCATCGTGTCTTTAGAAGGTATAGCAATGTTATGAACTTCAAGAAGGGATGTATTACATGTCAAGAGAGACATAATAACATATGGGATGGTGGCCAGGAAACCTAAACCAAGTCTTGGCTTCACTGAACATTTAGGGCTATTCTTTGAGTTGGACATCTGCAGGAAAACAAGAAAGTTGGGTGACCACATTATGTGGGGCAGGCCTGAGCCTTGTCGACATTGTGGCTGAATGTTTCATGTTCTCTGAATCAGCAAATTCAGAGTGGGACGATTTTCCCTATAATGACTTCTCTCACCAGCTCATTTGAGGCAAAATCGAGTTTTGGCAGCCAGATGAGGGGATTTTGGGTACTGCACTGGTCTAAGTAATGTACTGTTGATCTCCAGGTAGACTGAGCTGAAGGTCAGACTTCCAGGATTTCTCTGAGGCTCCCATTCTGAATCAATTGTTGTCTTTTAGGAATGTCTATATCAGGGGTTCTTGGCTCTTTAGCCAGAACAACAGGAATAAACTTGGTATTACAGTATGTGGGCTGCAAATATAACAAAATTAGTACCTCTATATTTTGCTTTGCAGATTGTTTTTGTATCATGGTCCCACAGTCATGCTGCCTTGCTCACTTGAAGTTTCTATATTGAGAGAAAATTTAAATAACTCACTTGTTTACACTGAAACTTAGTTCATAGTTTCTCATCACTGTTTATTTCAGGTTTTTCAGGTGAAATGTTCTGCCAATTGATATTTGAGTTTACATTGTTTTCATTTCTTACATAAAAGTGTGTGTGTACATGTGTTTTAATCAATAAAACAAAGGTGGATTCTCAGCCTCTTAGAACTCTGCTGAAAAACCTAAAGGATAATCCTGATGACAAAAGCATATTCTATTCAGTCAATTGGGTTTCACGACATTATCACACTATGCCATTTGGGGCTTTAAATAAAGCTAGGGAAAGATTTCAGATGAAAGGAATTACTTCTTATGCAGGTCCCAATAGTGGGTAACACATGAACATTTAAAACCTCCTGGAACCCTCCCATATCTCTCCCTCAAAAGAACATGATGATCAAAGACAGTAGTGATTTTAAAAAGTAGTGCAAAATATTGTCTGTCAAAATGAACTTGTCAAGAGGAGAATGCATGAGAACTTCTAAGAAAATCTCTCGAAAAATGGTGCTGAACTCTAGGAGAAGTAGAACCACTTTTGTAAATCAGTGAGACGGACTTTTCTGCCTCCTTAAGCAAGCAAATTTCCTGTTATCTAAAAAATCCATCAGCAGTGGATTTATGATGAAGCTAAGAATGGTGAAATTTCAGGGCCCCTCAATGGCATGAGGCCCTTCCCAAGGCTCTGGAAGTAGCTGGGGGGGGGGGGGGGAGGGAGGGCCAGTTGGCATGCTCTACACTTTTGGAATTTTGCAAGAGTAACACGGCTTAAATGCAGCCATTTAAGACAAAGGTCTACATACCAATTTGCCTGTATCATGCTTTACTCTTGTTAAGTGGCACAGGGGTAACTGTGGGCTTTTTGAGGATTGGGCTAATTGGAAGTTGAATTAAAGATACTTTCAGTTTGGGTGTGATTATATTCTTGTGCCTCTCAGTTTCTTCTGTGTCTCCTTAGGTTATTGCTAACTGTCATGGTATACGGGTGGCTTCCACGAGCGTCCCTGATATTGCCATGCTGATAACATAGAAGTGCCGACCCGAAGACGACACTGCGATGGCAGCGTGCCCAGGGCGTCAGGCACCACAGTCTGTGTGGAGTGGAAAGGACACGATGTTTAAAACATAAAGAGCCGGACTGGGCTTTGAAAATTCTTCCAAATCTTCCACTTCCAAAATAAAAGACATTTGAGAGAGAGATTTTCAAATTTTCCCACTGTCCTAGGAATATATATGAGATCACCAATAAGAAATAGAGAAATTTGATGTGACTTTTATTTTTATTTTAATTTTTAATTATTGTGGACACATAATAGTTGTATCTATTTATGGGGTATCTGTGATGTTTTGACACAGGCATAAAAATGTGTAATGATCTTATCAGGGTAATTGGGGTATCCATCACATCAAACAATTATCGCTTCTTTGTGTTAGATATTTCGATTCCACTCTTTCAGTTATTTTTAAATAGACAATAAATTATGATTTACTATAGTCATCTTATTGTGCTACCAAATACTAGATCTATTCCTTCTATTCAACTGTACTTTTTATCCATTAACCACTCCCATTTCATACTGCTCCTCCCCTCCTATGACGCTTTCGCCTCTGATAACCATCATTCTGAAACATCAAGTTCTAAATCAACTATAACAGAGAAAAAGACTGTATTATCTTGCTATTTTCAACATAGATAATATCATAGAAGTGACAGTCAAATTAAGAGGCAATCAGAATCAACAGTCAAAACTACAGAGACAAAAATAAAAATCATAGAAGTGTATCAACTAATTCATTTTTTTAATTATGAAAATTTTATAGATTTTTGTGATGTTTGTAGAATTTCTCAGCTTTACTAATTTTGTAATTTATTTCTATGTTCTAAATAAATATTCAATGTTGATATTCAATAAATATCCAAATGTCATATCCTTTTCTTTGAAGTGGGCTCTTCAAATAGTATGTTATCTCAGTTACCACAAAATCTGGACCCACTTCTTGTCCACCACCACAATCACCCTGGGATAGGAAGTGGTAACCTCCTTTCTCTTATGACTAAGGAATAAAATGGATATGAATCTACCAGTTAAACTCCAAATTGTGATATTCAGCATTTTTAAAGGATTGAATCTGGTGGATACCCAGAAATATAAATAGCCAAATCCTACGGTCAAACAATCAAACAGTGAATAAGATGGCACCTTCTTGATTGCACTGAAACAGAAATATCTTCCTTATGCTACGTTTTGAACACGATTTCCCTTATAAGTGTTGGTCGTATATGCATAGTGCCCTGAATTAGTTTTTTAAATCTTTATATGTAAAACCAGATTTTATGGTCTCAACACACAGTAGTGTATTATAAACATGTTTGGCTAAATATTCACAAACACGGAAACTAGAAGTGCTATGGCCATAGGCTTTATACATTTCTTACTAAATAAAATCTGTAAACAATATATTTCACTAGTCTGTCATACTTGTCCAGCTCCACAATCCTTCCAACAAAATGAACACAATCTGGAATATCGTAGCCTTCAAGCTGAAATGAAAGCTTTCATTAAAGTCAGCAAATTACATGAATCACACATGATAAAAGACAGCTGCCACAGAGCTGGTGTTACAGATAGTATTTGTTTAATAATTTATATATTAATATTGGTAAACTGAGGCCAAATATGACAAAGAAACATAACATAAATCAAACCTTTATCTTTGGCTGGTAAGAATAGGATTGTTATTTTTAAAACTATAAATTTGGATGTGCTGAAGACGTTGATGACGTATCATTTCCTATCTTTATTTGTTTATTACGTGTATGTATACATTTTAATTCATTTTTGAAATTGGGAATTCCCAAAGTTGTTTAAGGAATAAGGAAAACTGTTATTTCAAATATACCTATACCTGTTTAAATATATCTGTAAAATGTGAAGATTCTGAGACACTTTAAAGAATTAGAATTACAGGTGCAGGAGACAATTGCAGATAAAACTAAAGAAGGTTGGAAGGTGAGGGTTTGCAGAGAAAAATGTGTTTTTGATATTTTTCATTATGAAAATATTTTCAGAAGAAAAATGTTGTATCATAGGATTATATAAATGTGTTCACATTTAAAAATCCAATATTATGCAAACAATGATTTGAATTAAAATTAATTTATTAAATAATTTTGCCTTAAAAGATCACTGAATTAAACATATGTTAATATGATTTATTCTTATATATATAACCTATTAATATGATTTATTTTTGTATATCTTTGTAGGAAAATACATATGTAAAATGACATAGAACTAAATCAGCAATTCTGAACCCCAAATCAGTACCATGTAATGGGAATATAGACATGATTCCAGTGGGACACGTACCTCTAAAGTAAATGCAAATTCTGCGTGATTCTATGTGTAGGTACGTATATACTACATCTAATTAGAGTCTCAGAGGATTTCAATGATTCTAAAAGATTAAAAAAAAAAAAACATAACCCTAACCTATTTATCTTCACTAAGAATAAAAAAGAATGAAAAGTTCTAATCGTGTTGGTAATGACCCAATCCTACCCACACATCACAAGATAGGGAGGAAAAGTAATTCCAAGAAGGATTTGATGATTTCAAGGAACAAAATGCTCAGAAGACATATTCACTGAACAATTCCCAAAGTGCTCGTGTGTGAGCAATGTGAAAATTCTAAAAATACTGTTCAGTGACATCTCAATAGCTCTTCAAAATACCAGACTAAAAACCAAAGCTTAAATATGGTTACACATTTTCTTTACACAATAATTTTAAATTGTCTTTGAGCCTATAGATACATCAGTCACCAAAATACTTTGAGTATGAGCTTTTGCAATCGCTAAAGGGTAAAGAGGATGATTAATTATTGATACGAGGTTACAAAAACTATTAACGATTAAACATGGTAACTGATAAGCAATATTTGGGCCACACCAACAGCAAGTCTTCTTAGGAAGTCTGCTGATAAAATTATTGTATCAGAGGGGCAACCTGAGTGTGAACATTTTTAGCAACTGCCACAGAGACATTATGAAGCAATTTAAGCATCTACCCCCAAAGAGAAAAGTTTAATGGAGGAAGAGAATTATGGCTGTGTTCAGTTGTCTTATCAAAGCAAAAAGAGATTATTAGAATTATTTTGTGTCTTTGCAGATACATGCCTTCTACCACGAGGAGGAAGTGGCAGGGAAACAGAATTCAGCACAAAGAATACTTTTCTAAAAATGAGTCCTAGGCAACAAGAGCTTGTCGTATAAGTTGGTGCTCTCTCCCAAAAAGGCAATTTTAAGCATCAAGAATGTTCTGGGTTGGATTTCTACACTGAGTGGGAGGTTGGATTCTTATATATAGGAAATCCTTGTCAGTACTTAAATTCTATGATTCTGTGATTCTATAACTTATCGAGAATAACCACTTGCTGCTACAGAGGTCACAGCTGATAATGGGGCATCTGCCTAAAGAACACCCTCAAATGATTATAAGTGAAGGCTTACATCTGAGGGGAGGACACAGAGGGGTCATGGTGGAGTAAGTTGTGCACAAAACATGGATAGTTTGTCTTTGTGAATTTTGAAGCACAGCCCAATCAATTCCGTCTCTGAAAAGACATGACGAAGAGAGTAAAGTTTTCAAGGCAACAGCATCATATAAATCCAAAGCATTTTCATATCTTGGAAATGTTCCTGCCTGTGGAAGTGTGAGCAGAGGGAGCCATGAGGTGATAGGGGAAGGACCTAAGCAGAGTCAGAGTAGTGACTTTCCTTTAAGAGAAGGATAAGTAATTGGAAAGCAGTAGGGAGCCAGGAGAGGGGATTGAAATGATGAGTAATGGGAAGCTAGAAGATTAGAAAAGCTGGACAGATTAACCTGGGAGAAGGATTTTGAAATGATTAGAGAGGGGACTCGCCAGAGAGGAGATTGTAGAATTAAGATAGGAAACCAAAAGACAAGGATGGATAGACCTGTTCCTGAAATGGGGACCAATCAGACCTTCAGAGGCCACAGGGAGGAAGCTTGTGAATTACAACTCTGAGGCTTTTCCTGAAGCTCGGGCATCAGGCATCACTGATCTCAGGATGGTGCTTTTACATGCCACTTGGTTTCCGGCAGGAAATGTTTGTTGCATGAATGAAGAAAACCATAGTTTTCCTCCTATATAAAATGATCTTTTAAAATCATTACTTTGTGAAGCTAGTGAATGATGCCCCATGATCATATCCATGTACACAGCTATGATTTAATAAAAAAAAAATTAAAAAAAATAAATAAAATCATTACTTTGGAAAATAAAATTCAGCCATTAGATTACAAAATGTTGATAATTTATGCTACAGACCTTTTTTTAAAACAACTTCTTAGAATTTAGCTTACAACTTTAAGAAAAGAAGAACACCAGTCCTTAAAGTCTAAGCCAGGTATGTCCAACCTGAGACCCACGGGCCACATGTTGATATTGTGAGGACATTTTTGCTTATCTATGGTGTCAGACACCATGAAAAGTATGCATGGACTTTTTTTTTTTTCCTAATCAGCTTTCCTTAGTGTTTGCGTATATAACGTGTGACCAAGGACAACTCTTTTTCATTCAATATGCAGCAGAGAAGAAAGACAGCTGGCTACCCCTGGAACTGAAAACAAAAGTTCCTTAATTTTGAATTTGTTTTCAATGTACGGAAAGTTTCACATGAAAAGTACAGTCAAACTAACATTGCAAATAACAAGTAATTTCAAAGAGGAAAAAAAAATCCTGACTTTCCCTCCCCCACTTCTCAAATTAGATTGGGCAACGCAATTAATATTTCCTCACACATTTGCAGAAATAAGATTAATGAACTAGAACCGTGGTTCAATTTCAAACACTTTTCCTTTTAGTGAATCTAAAAGGAAAACATTTAACATTTATTGTAGTCAATACAAGAATTGCTATTTTAGTCACAGAAAAGCCTCAGAAGCTCTTCTAATTCCCCTGTTCTGTTGATGGATGCAAATTATCTCTAGAGGGAATTAATTTTAATAGTTAATGAAATAAGAAGGTGGAAGATTCAGAAAGCAGTGCCTTGGGTTCTATCTTTGTGTGTCTGCAAGGGCTTTGTCTGCCCTGTGTTGCACAGCCAGTGATGAAGACGCTCTCATCTTAAAAGCCTCAGCAGCCTTCAGCTGACATCAATTCTTAAGTGCCATTTCGCTGACACTTTTAAGTGCTTTGAAAAAAAAAAAAATATATATATATATACTTTAAACATTAAATGCCTAAGATTATTTCTGGTTAGTAGTTTCTACACTACATTTAATGCTACAGTTTGCTTTATTTCAATGCCTTGATAAAAAAAAAAAAAATCAGCCCTTAATAAACAAGGTCATTCTGTGGCCAATTTGAAATGTTGATTTCACATATCCATGTACTAGTTTCTCCACAATTTAATGTTTTGTGGCTGCTTGAAAAGTCATGCAATAGGCTCGGCTCCCATAACTCAGTGGTCCCTGGTTAGGGTGCCAGCCACATACATTAAAGCTGGTGGGTTCGAGCCCGGCCCCGGCCAGCTAAACAACAATGATAACTGCAACAAAAAATAGCCAGGCATTGTGGCGGGTGCCTGTAGTCCCAACTACTTGGGAGGCGGAGGCAAGAGAATTGCTTAAGCCTAAGAGTTTGAGGGTGCTGTGAGCTGTGATGCCATGGCACTCAACCAAGGGTGACATAGTGAGACTCTGTCTCAAAAAAAAAAAAAAAAAAAAAAGTCAAGCAATAGTTAAATGAAGGAAAAAAGCCCTCAAAAAACAGCCAACCAAACACCCCAGACCGAATGAATACACTATTGTTTTTATAAAATGCTATTACTGTCCATTGGTTAATAATATGTTTTTATTTTATAAAACATAGTGTTAAATGAAAGCTGAACCTTTCAACTCAATGTGCTGTTTGTTTTTTTATCAACTTCTAACACAGATAGGAAAGATCTTTGATGTCATATTTAGTGAGTACTCAATAAATAGTCTTTTTTTTTCTTTAATACAAAGGAAAAATAATTTTATCTGCACCTCCCTTCTGACATTCTCTCTGGCTAACAGGATGCCAGGGTCACACAGACAGGCACTGCTGCAGGGAGAACTTGGGTCACCAGACATATGAAACTAACTTTTCCGTGGAAAACAATTATGAGTGAATATAATAATAATAGTGATTAATCCACATCTTAACATTAAGAGAACAGTTGGATTTTGTGAAAATGATAAATTTCTTTCCTTTATCACGATAGCCAACAGTCTCTAGTTCTTCAAAGTAGTTTTAGAAAACCACCAGGTTCAGGAAGAGAAAGAAAGAAACAAAACAGGAATGTAGGAAATAATCTATCCACCTGGTATTTCTCAACGCTTACAGATTCCAAAATATAGCACCATTTGTAGTGCATCCCGTGAAGATCTACCTTCCAGAATGACTTATTTTCTAGGTTTGGGACGTGTTCTCAGCTGCCAGCTCTCAGATGACGAGCTCCACCTTGTCTGAACATCCATCTAATATTTAGTTGACAAGTCTGAAGGGCATCCCAGCTTCGGAACTCCCTATGGAGTCTGCTGAGGCCTTCCTCTAGACTGCGCTGCGCTCCGACTTCTCCCTGGTGTCCTAATTTTGCTCTCTTCCTCACCCTCTATAGATGGTGGTAAGAGATGGCAGAGACCCAAGAACAGTCTCCAAGAAGCCTCTTGCTACCGGATTTCTCCTTGGAGTCTGTTTCTCTGGAAATCTAATGTGTGAACCAATCAATTGTATGAGAACATTAGGGTATATCATTTAGTGCCTGCCTCTGGCCATTCATTCTTTGTTAAGAGTTTGTTAATTAAATTAAGTCGTTGGAAAGATAAATCTTAGAAAACTTTTTAGTTCTCCATATTTTATCTTATGCACATCTGCACTGATGTGCCCCATAAGTATTCACACAGGCCAGCCCAGATTTTTGGCTGTGCAATGTTTGTGTTATGGACTCAAGATATGTGATGATAAATATGTAGAATTTCCCCCTGAAAAACAGAATATAAAACTCTCCTAACTAATACTGACATCTATTTAAAATAGATAACAATGTTAATATAATTGAAGTGTGCATTTCACTATGGCTTTCCTTTATGATAGTTTTTGTTTAATGGTAGAAATCTCAAGACATTATTGTTTATCCATTCCTTTTCCCCAAAGAGTAATTCTAAAACCTTGTCTTTTCAGCCATTCTTCAAATCTCAATACTTTCCTTAATTGGAGTTCAGGAAACACTCATTTCAATAGAGACATTCAGATCAGATTGCATGTTCTTTTTTTTTTTTTATTAATTCCATTATGGAAACTGTCAGCAATATAAATGCAGTTACATTGACAGGAGATGCTGAATCCTTTTATTCGGTAAGCCAGCGATTATCTTCATGCCACCTAAGTATCTTTGATAGTATTGCACAGTATATAAACACCACTTATATGACTGTTTGGCTATTCAAAACAAATTCATTGATATTTAATAATAGTCATTAGGATTGAAGTGTCACATTCCAGAAACATTTCAATGCAACAAAGACACTTTATAGAAACACTAATTTTTTTAACTGAAAGATACTATCCAACATTTCAAAACTGAAACTTGTAAAATATCTCTATTGGTTAGGTTCACATAGCTGCACATTGAAAGGAATCTTCTTCCATTAAATGTTAAGTAAAAAAAAAAAAATTAAAGACACTAACTATAAGTGAGAATGTGATAAGAACCCACACCGCTGGGAGAGAATCTGAAATCATTACGAATGTGGTAGCAGAGCATACTACTCAGACTTGCCATCCAGTGACAAAGTCAAAGAAACAGGAAAGACGGAAGGGACTCATAGGTAAAAGTTCTTCCTGTTAGCAATAAGGGCACAGATCATCTGTCCCTGTTCTGCACTTGCCCTGTCTCTTCTCATAAAATACTTTACAATCATGAAAACAAAACCATTTGACACCTAGAAAGTATTGTTCTGGATTGCTGCATTCAAATCCCTAGTTCTGGAAACTGTATCCCATCTACCTAAGTACCCCAAATGGAAAGTTAGATTTGAAAATGGGCATTTGATGTTTGATGTTGCCCAGATAACCACAGTGCTCAATAATTATAAACCACGAATGCCAAAGATATTCCTTTACTTAAAAACCTGGGATCTTTGTAACTATATTTTTAAAATAGGTGTGTCTTAAGAAATTTTAATACAACTTAATTTTTTTTTTTTTTGAGTCAGAGCCTCAAGCTGTTGCCCTGGCTAGAGTGCTATGGCATCACAGCTCATAGCAACCTCCAACTCTTGGGCTCAAGAGATTCTCTTGCCTCAGCCTCCCAAGTAGCTGGGACTATAGGTGCCCACCACAATGCCCAGCTATTTTTTGTTGCAGTTGTCATTGTTGCTTAGCAGACCCGGGCTGGGTTTGAACCCACCACCCTAGGTGTATGTGGCTGGCACCCTTGCCAACTGAGCTACGGATGCCACCCTAATGCAACTTAAATTTTTCAAGGTCAAGCCTTCAATGTACAATAGAAGACTGCATACTCAAGGATATGTTCGCCTTCAAGGGAGATCTCTATGCTGGGAAAGGATACGGTTAATTAATAAATAAAAGCAAGTCTTCAGATTTCTAACAAATGCATGAATGGAAAATTGTTAGAAGTGAATCATTTAGGTGGGTGAACCAACTTACTGGTTCCCCATCAGCAAACACAGGGTAGTAAAGTCTTAATCTTTCTTTAAATCTTCAAGAACTAGAAGTGGAGAACTTTGAACAGAAGGGAAAGGAAGGCCTAAAAATGTTACGTCACATTACAAGTGAAGTGAACAGGCAGAAAAGACTTATAAAGCTAAGTACTTAGGATAGGGCGTTAGGAAAGAGAAGTGACTAATTGCGTTTTGGTTTCTTTTACAAATTAGCTAAGTGGGGGAAAACTGTGACTAAAACCAAAACCACAACTGAGAAGTGCTTTTCTTTTTAAAGTGTAACCTTCAAGCTTCTCCAGTAATTATGCTGTGAGAGTAGAAATGAAGAGTCTTACTAGGTAAGGAGTCTCAAAGGCAGTCTATGCGAAAATATTGTTTTTACTTGGCACGTTGCTATAGTTGGGTCCTTTTCTGACAGTGTTCACTAGACTAATATCATACCAAACTGCAGAAAGAATTTTCACCATATTTCAATGTATTATCTATTACAAAATTCCCTTTATAACTCATGTAGCCTTCTGCTACAGCTCACAAAATGGTCTGAACCAATCCTCTGTCTTCCTGAGTGCTGAAAGCATCGGGATGACAGCAGGTAGAAGATCCCTACTCTCTGACAAGTCTCGCACAACAAGCTTGATTTTTTTTAAAGAAATAATGAATTAATAACGTTTGCATGTCAACCATTTAGTAATACATAGTTCTTCTGGAGGTGATAGTATTTTATTCTAATGAAGACTTTCTGTCCAATGTCTGGTTAGCAGAGCTCATTCTTACCAGTTTGGGCTTCAGACAAAGAGTTTATCCTTTTAAAGTTTTGCTTTATTTTGTTTCCATGGAAATTGTTTTTAAAAGCAACATATACTTCTATTTATCTTCTCTCTCTAAGAGCAAATGACCTTAGGACTGAATTATTTTTTCCCCTTTGATTTCTTCCTCCCCCGAAATGAATTTATTTTCTAAAATTTATGTGCCAGCTGACAAGAGAGCAGTTACTTTGGGGGAACTGAATGTGGTTGCATTTTTGCCTTTTTGAGAATTATTTCTAACTGCATTCATTCATATATAGGCTTTGTTTTCAAGTATGTCTAGAATTCAAACCTCAGGGATTAAGAATACCACCCAGGAAAAAAGGATGCTATATTGGACTGTAAGAATACTTTACAATTTGACATCTATATTGTATTTAGTAAAGGACAATCAGCAAGGGTAGTTAAAATAATGACTAAAATCTACCTGATATAACCACCTGATGGTTATATGCCTGTGATAAAATCTGCTGAAACAGTGCTTAAAATAAGTTATTATAAATTCCAAATTCTGCATATTGTGCCTAAATTCACAATGATGAAAGATAAATTTTAAGAGATACTGTTCGTTATTCCTTCAAACTCTCATTCACCATTGAGATCATAATGGCTAGAGGAACCCCTACTGGCCAGTCTCTTCTATGGCTGATGCTGAAAGAACACGGAGAAAGGGTGATCTCACCCAGACAGTTGTAACTTGAGCAGCAGTTTTCCAAAATTGTATTTAACAGCAATAGCATTGCTTTTGTGTGTGTGTGTGTGGTTGGTATCTAGCTCCTGCAGGACTCTTCTGAAGATTTAGCATGTATTACCTTTATGAAGTTCTAATAAACATAATGAAACTTTTAAATGTCTGGCAATTTACTTTCAAATAAGTAATATTTTAAAAAATCAACAAATGAAATGAGCTTTGCTAAAAATAAAGGATTTTCTCTGAGCATTATTCTAAAGAGGGAAAATTATCAAGTAATGTTGCCAAAGCTCCAAGTTGAGGGGCCAGACCAAGCACAGAATGAACACGGGGGGTGGGGGAGTAGTGGTGTCATTAGGATGCTAATTGACAAGACAAAAATTAGTGACAGGTAAAGTAAGCAACATGTGGACATGTCCAACACAGAAGCCTGAGATTTTTGTCTGCATTACAAAGTGACATATGTGACTCTAGACTTTTGTATAAACAGCACACAGATTGCCCTCTTTATTGCATATTTAGGTTGACAGTAATTGACTTCTATTCTCCAGGGTACAATTAGGTAAATAGACTTGTGCATAAGGAATTTACCATGTAATTCTATTAATTTTCCATATCAAGATACCCAAGAATGACACAAAACCTAGACAGAGTTTAGAATCAATCACACACAGGGCAACAACCTCACTTCTTCTTGGCCCACTGCATCTTCCTTGCCTGCTTTACTGTTTGTAAAAAATCAGGTTAAAATGAACTGAGAGTGGTTCATTCCGTATGGAAAAGATGATACAAATGCTCATTGTAGCTCAGGACAGAGATCTAGCTAGGGGTAGGCATTTTGGCCTTTCTGTCTGCTAGGCGTTGCTAAAATTATGAATATCTGATGCGTTATTGTTCTTAGCAGCTCGCTCTTTCTCCTATGAGAAGATTTGGCACATGAATTGTTAGGCCTTGTGGTAGGAGGGATATATTGCTTAGCCCCATTGTCTGGTTAGCCACAAACTTGCTTGGGCCAATGGAATGTGAGTGGAGGTGACATGGCGTCACATCAGAACAAAGATTTTGGGAGCCTTGGGGGCCTTCCCCAGCCTCTTCCTCCTTTCACTTGTTAGAGCCCCAACCTGCTATACCCTGTCCAAGATGGAGTCACCCCATCTGCTTCTAATGGATCTAATGGTTCAACCTATTGAATTGACCAGAAAACAAGAAAACACTTTGGCTAGAAAGGAACTCTTATATGATCTTAAGGCAAATCCTGAGGAATTCAGTGGCCAAAGTTCAGGAGAAAGACTATGGACTTTTTTGCATTGACCCTGAATATCTGTTATTTATCAGACCCATTTCAGTATTTTTAGGTTCAGTTTGCCACATATATAATTATATTACTACAAAAGTTTACTTTAAAGCAAGGTTTAAAATGAAATACTATGAGAATTTAATACTACTGGTGTTTTGAAGTTGTCATTTCTGAAGTAATTATACACAAAAGAAAGAAAAACATTCTTTTAAGAAAACTACCTTTAGCCTCTCCTTTTCATTGCTTCAAAGAAACTGCACAAATAGCCCTCAATGAAAAAAGAACTAGTATAATTATGTTTACATTATTTTCTATGTTAACTTTATAATATTTCATATGTCAAACGATGAGATAAATACTGACAATGGGCAGATCAAGTTGAGAGAGATTCCTAGGTTCCAGAAATATAACTTCTGCTATTTATTACTAATTTTCTTCCTTTCAAAATAGAGTTTATGAATTGCAGATATTTCTAATTCTATTTGAACCCTTTAATGAAGAAGGAGATGTGTTTACAAACAGAATTCTAGGATTTCTTTGTAAGTGATTAAATTTAAGTTGTAAAATAGTTTTAGTATGCTCTATATTTAAGGAAAATGTTTAAGAAGAATCAATGCTTCATATGAAACTTTGCTATTCATCATCCTAATACTTCCATAACAGTTATTTCTTAATCACTTATATAGAAAATAAGATTCAGAAATTATCCAACTTTGTCTATTTTCACTGAATTTTTCAAATAGTTAATGAGTTTCAAATTTTTATCTTATCATATGAAACTAAAATTAAATAATCATTTTATTTAATCTGTCTGATACTTGCTTGATTATATTGTGATATTTCTAATTATTTATACTTTTAGAGCAAATGAACTATTTTACCTTGTGTTCAACCTTTCACAGATCCTCACATAATTTCACAAATAATGGCAGCTATGCAGCAAGAGGAGCTATTAATAAATTCATTACATTTTCAGAGTCATTACTGGCAACATATTCCCAAGCAACTGCTATGGAGATGGAGAGTATCAAAATATACAGCAGAAATTTGAACTATATCAAGCCTGAAGGGCCTAACAAAGGTTAACAGGATAGCATAACATTCAGCTCCGCTCATTTTCTTACCCTTATCTCATCTCAAAATATATGGAGGAAGCATCTTCTTTTTCAACCTCTAAAGAGAGTGTAGAACTTTGTTTTAAAATTGAAGCCAATGTAAGCAATGTTGTTTGATTTTTTGAGAGTATTTCCTTCATTCTGAGGTACTTCAGGTCATAAGTTGACAAGACATTTACAGAGTTAATGAAAATTCTGATGCTAATACCAACATTTTATACTTTTCTGCTCACTAAGTTTCTAAAGACTGATGTATACAAATGCTATAGAATCTCACACACACATTCTTAACCTTTCATTCTCTCCCCCCCAAGAAGATTAATAATCTTTACTTATTAGATGTTTTTATGGTGAGAGTGAGGTAGATACCTCGAGCCATATATTCTAGCTGTCATTGTTAGTTTAGTTGAGTCTACAATACAGCTAGAGGTGCTGCATATGAATATATTTATTTTAACAAATATAAATTGTTTAATATTTTGACAAGTATAAATCATTTAATAAATGCTTTCATTATTTCACTTTAGATTTGAGAAGGACTCAACAATTGACTCATGAATGGCTTGCTGTCAGTGTTAAAAATTTAGATTGTATCTAATAGTCCCTGAGATCTATTGAGAGACTTTAAGTATGCAATTTCATTTTAGAAATATTACATATCTCTGGCAGGTATAGAGAAATATTCTCCAAAGTGGGGTCGGGACATCCTAGTGGGTGATCAAAGCCATCCATTGGGTATTGAAGAAATTATAAAAGTGTGTATATGTATATACAGACACATATATAATGATACATAATATATTCCTATTTAATTTTGATATTTGATAATCTATAGATTACTATGTATATATAACATGTCAATCCTTACCTACCTAAAAATATAGTAGTTCATGTTCAATCTTTTTTTACATTTGCTGATGTGTGAGATCAAACAGTTTAGAAATGATAAACAAATGAATCAGAAGCAAAATATCACTGAGGGGCCTATGAAAAGAGTCCAAACGAGAAAAAAAATTGAGGGCCTGAAGAAATATGTTAGACATAGAGAGGAGGAGTATCCCCAAAATGGAAAAACAGAAATGTTTACTCACTGTTAAATTGGAACTAATCTATTAACATGTAAGTGCACGCATGGTAACAACATTCATCATATTTAAGTAGAGGCAGGGAGGGAAGAGGGATAAATTGACACCTAATGGGTACAAAGCACAGTCTGGGTGATGGGCATACTTATGACTTTGACTCAAAAAGTACAAAAGCAATTTATGTAACCAAATCATTTGTACCCTTATAATGGTCTGAAATAAAAAGAAATAGAAAGAAGAGAGAGATACATTACCGATTCCTGAAATAAAAGAGTGAGAAGGATGGACTGAATGTGAAGAGAGAGACAGATCAGGAGACAGACCTGGTGTACAGGGAACTTTTTTTTGTTTGTTTGTTTGTTTAATATTTGAGGGAAACAGTAGCAAAGAGAAGAAAAAAGAAAGATGAGTAGGCAAATATTCAGGCTTATTCCTGCCTTAACCCAAACCATAATGGTTCTGTTTTATCTGGGCCTAGGAAGTGACTATTCTTTTCATTATCATGACCCCTTGCCTCTCTATACTAACATGTCCCCTTCAAGTTTGACCTAAATTGTTCATATAAATGACAAAGCTGAAGTGTCACCAAAGGAATATAAACTGGTTATTTCCCTGGAATCTTCCTGAGTAGCAATAGTAAGTTTGCCATAATGGAAACTTGAGCATGTACATTGAGTTCCCTCCAGGCATTCTGGCAACCAAAATTTAAAAGCAACCATGACCTTGTCACCAATGGAAAGACATTTTGCTTTATATTAATATGGTGGCCAGAGTAAGGTTACATTGCTCTAAGGGTTGTTGTTATTAATGCTGACATTCCAAACAACCCCAAGTTGATGGAGTAATTATCTTACTTTCCTATGAATAGAGTTTTTCTGCCTCAGGGCACTGATCCTCTTCTTTTTCCTAACATAAAATTTCTATCCCTATACACTTGATGAAAAAGACTATAACTCCATAACATTCAGAAGAATTCTTCCTAAGGCCCTCTATCACTGTCCTATGATTATTTAGTTTACATACTGCCTGTGTTTAGATGCATGCAATCACGGCAACAAACTTCCCAATGGAAAGGCATTAGCAGGCAGGCCTTCTGGGAGGTGCTTAGGTCATTAGGCCTCCAACCTCATGAATGGGATTAGTGCGTGTGTAAAAGAGATCCCATAGAGCGCCGTTGGTCCTTCTGCCATGTGAGGACCTAGCAAGAAAATACGACTAAAGAACCAGAAAGCTGACCCTCCCCAAACATTGAATCTGTAGCACCCTGATCTTGGGCTTTCCAGCCTTCAGTATAATGAGAAGTAAGTTTCTACTGTTTATAAGCTACCCAAACTT
The DNA here is from genome assembly GCF_027406575.1 of Nycticebus coucang. Taxonomy (NCBI): domain Eukaryota; kingdom Metazoa; phylum Chordata; class Mammalia; order Primates; family Lorisidae; genus Nycticebus; species Nycticebus coucang. The sequence continues at coordinate 148,320,275 of NC_069780.1, read as the reverse complement.
ATATCTTACAGCAGGACGAACAGACGAAGACAGGATGTAAGTTACGATTCTTCCACCATTCCCTAACAACTGAAGATAATTTAATGGGCTTTTCTGTAAAAAGAATAACAATAACCAAAAAATTGCCAAAAATACTATTTTACGAAAAAAGGTCTATGGAGATCTACAATTTATTAAACACAGTCCCAAACCTTTTGGAATTTTTCAGTGAGCAACAAAGGATCTCTGCCTAAACAGGTCTTTTAAAAAATATTCTAAGGAGAAGCGAAAAAAAGTCTGTCACTTTGGAAGCAATTGCTGTGCATTTTATTCACAGGAATGCATCACATGGCTTACTGCACTGGAAAAGATTGCTGAATGGCAGATTTTTTAAAAACTAAGCAACTGAATTGTTAAAGGTCCTAGCAATGATAGATTTCACAACTCATTAAGAATTTGTTGCTACAACACTCCTGATTTTTGGATTCCAGGAAGAATGACAGTGATGGCATATAATTAGCCTGATTGTATTAGGGCATGACACATGCTGTAGGCCGGTCCTGATGTCAGGGTGAAATCTGTGTCTTTTCCCTAATACTCAAGCTCTTTTTCAGCATGATAGACGGTAACATTCTCTTTCTGATCGCAGGCACCAGGGTGCATTGCATGTTATAAATATATTCAAGGCAGAGCCTACATGCAGTGCAGATGAATAATGTCTGTCTGGTTCAGGTCAGATGAGAGCTTAGGAAATGCCAAAACTAACAATAAAAACAGAATGATTCTATGAAATGGATAATGTGTGCGAACATTACTTCCTGTCTAAATCAAAAATTTGATTGGCTAACTGAAGCACCCACATTGTCAGAGTTAGCTTGAGAATTTTCACTGGCTTACCCAGCTTCCTTGCTAGACATTTTTCTTATGGTTTTAAAAGCATTATTTCTTTGATCCAACCTACCTCTAGGGCCTTCATTATGAGGCTTTTGGCAATTTTGCAAGAACAAAAGAAAAAGTTAAAATAAAACTTCATATAGCTTATATCAGCTGACATGCGTTGGACTTCAAGTAATAGAAAACTATGACTCTGCTGACTTTAAAAAATGAAGTAATATCAAATCTTTAATGCCAAAAAGTAAAGATGTCACTGCCACAAGGTTGATCAATGTGGCATGGCTTTCATGTCAAGGAACAGTGTCCTTTTCATCATTCTGTTCCCATCTTCGGGGTGCCAGGGTTTCTCTGGTTCGCTCCAGAGCAGTAAGATGGAGCCAGGCAGAAGACGCTGTGGTGGTTATCACAGCAGTCAGATCACCTGCAGGAGTGACAAGAGCATAGAACAACAGACGTTCCCCGTGAGTCCCCTACTTAAGAAGCCCTCCTGCAAACTTACCTCACAGCTCACTTTTCAGAATTGCATCACTTTCCCATTACTAAGATACTAAGTTTTAAGGAAAATTAAATGAACCTGATTAATCAGCACGAGGTACCCTTGACTTTTCCTGAATAGAATGACACCTAAAGAAACAATCGGCATCTTTGGCAAGGAAGGAGAGGGAATAGACTCTAGAAGAGCAATGGTTAGTGTCAGCTACATTTAGATGACATGTGAAATTGATTTAAAGTCAAGTCCACTTATTTATGTGTTTAATAAAAAATAATAAGTTTTGGAAAAGATGGGAATCACTAAAATCATCCTGCTTCTCATTCATTCAAAATACTGCCATAATTTATCAATCAAGTTGACTTTAGAGACCGGTAACTATTGTTATGCCTGAAAAAGTTCACTTTTCCGCCCTGACTTCACTTCCAAGTTAGGTATAACTTGCTTACCCTACTTGCACTCAAAGTCAACAGATAACATTGAGCATGTATTCCCAGTGTAGCTTCTTGTTGTGATTTATCTATTTCTGTTTTTGGTTCATTCATCATTCTCTGAGCCATTCGGGCCTGAACCTGAGAATAATCTTTGGTGTTCCTCTTTCTCATCTTCTGTATTAATTTGTATAATATAGTGTAGTAACTTTGAAATATACCCCCTTTCTTTTCCTGAGTCTATTTCTATTGTCCCCAAACTTGACTAGACATTATCTCTTGCCCCGTCTGAACTACTAGTCTCAATATTTCTTAGACCACACACCCAGGGTATTTTCCCACAAAACCACTCCACACGGATCTTCCTCCAACATTCCGTCAACATCTGCTTACTAATTCTCTTCACCTGCACTTGAGCTCAGTAGCCCACTGGCGTTGTCCCCAAATGGTAACTAACACATTTCCTGACTCTGTGTCTTGGCCCAGTGTTCCTGCCTCTGTATGGAATTTCACTGTTTCTACTTCTGTAAAAATCCTACCCATCCCTAAGGGATTGGGAGTAAATGTATCCTTAAGACTTTATGACTCCAGAGGTTCAAATCTCTTTGATATTTATTGATTGATATTGAAGAAATGTGTTAATTCTATAAGATTCAGATACCTATCTTTAACTGGGGAAAAGGGAACTTTCCCTGTTTTTGTCATATCTGTCATAGAATAAGTGAAATGAGAAAAAAAATTAAGTGAGATGAATATGTAAAAGCAAGGCTAACTGGAATTCTACTTTTTTTTTTTTTATCACTTTCATGGTCAACACTGTGACTTCTCTTTTAGAAGGGGTTCACCCACTTAAAAGTGCACTGCTGAAGGGCACAGGCTCTTCTGGAATATACTTGCATATTTGGAAGATGATAGGATCACAAACTGCTTGACACATTTAAGTATGAAAGAAATGAAAGCCATTAGCTATAATGTGATCATGTGCATAATTCCACATGATTATAAATAGGACATAGATAATCTCTCACCTCCTACTTAATCTAGTTTTATGTTATGAATAATTATTTTATTTTTTATTTTAAATAGATTTAGGGGATACAAGTAGAGTTTTACTACAGAGATATGTAGAATAGTGATGAAGTCTGGGCTTTTGGTGAATCCATCACCCAAATAGTGCACACCATACCCAATAAGTAATTTTTCATCTCTCAACCCCTCCTAAACTCCTTCCTTTTGAATCTCCAGTGTTTATTATTATGCGCTATAGGAACATGCATATCCATAGTTTAGCTCATTTTACATGTAAGAACATGCAGTATTTGATTTTCCGTTCCTGAATTACTTCACTTAGGATAATGGACTCTAGTACTATTTAGGTTGCTGGAAAAGACATTATTTCATTCTTTCTTACAGCTGAGTAGTGTTCTGGGGGGATATGGGTGTATGTGTGCACGCCGTGCATGTAGGTGTCCATATATATGTATATACACATACGTGTGTGCACACACATACACACACACACAAAATAAAGAGTATTTTCTTTATCTACTCATTGGTTGATGGGCACTTAGGTTGATCCCATACCTTTGCTATTGGAAGTTATGCTGTGATAAACATACAAATACGAGTGTCTTTCTGATATAGTGACTTATTTTCCTTTGGGTAGATATAGTAGTGATATTGCTGGGTTAAATGGTAGATCAAATTTCAGTTCTTTGAGAAATCTTCATACTATTCTCCATAGAGAAATCTTCATACTATTCTCCATAGTGGAACCTAACCGGACAGGAACAGAACCTTTTATAACCATTTTAGTGAGAATTTTAAAGTGCATATACCCAATGTAGACCTTCACACTTGGAAAACACATCTTTATCATACAAAATGTTTCTACAGAGTAGAACGAGGTCCCAGCTCTGGCTATTTAGTGTGGTAGGTATAGCAGAGTTAAATACTGTTAGCCTTTCTGTCCTAGTTCAAATCCACTCACTCTAGTCATCAATCTAAGAGGCAATGTATAAATTGAGATGAGGTCCCATCTGGCTAAAACTAACACCATCTACTTTGAGTTGGGGGCGAGGGGGTGGAATAAAAGGAAGAAATTATCAATGATTTAAATAGCAACTCAGAAAGGCAGATTGCCCTTTAAAAAAAAAAATAGTAACTTTTCTATTTTAAGGAGGGATACCTCTTATTTGGCTGGCCTGATTCCTTCCTAATTACAGAAATAACCCTGGTGTGAGTGGTATATAGGCATTAATAAAGACAACAACCAGGATAATTAATTATCTTTCCAAACAATAGAGAAAAACCGAGTATTGCTTTATTATTTTCTTATACAAATAAAATTCATATTAAATATATCCATTAAATACTTAGCAAATGGTAGACTTCCTTGTCCCTAGATTTTGTAAAAAAGGATTATAACTCATTTTTTAAAGAATTGACATTTAAATATATTATTCCTAAACTTAGGACATTTTTAAAGCTCTGAATCACGCCATATCTCTATAGCACAATCTTGGAGATAAGCTGTTTCTCATACTCGTAGACTCTCCCTAAATCTTGGAAAATCTTCAAGTGAAGAGGTAAGACTGGAGCCCAAGTTGAGGCAGAACCTCATTTCTGCCAGTTGACAGCATGCCTAGCCAGGCCTAAAAAGCTTGCCAAGACCACACAGAAACTAGATGGTAAGTTGCATTTATGTTTCTTTTTGCAGCTGGAAGTCATTCTGAAGTTCTGTCTAAAGTTGGAGAAAGTAAAGAAGGGCCCAAACCAGAAACCATTAGGGCTCAGAGATAATTATTATGGAAAACCAACAAGCATTTACCTAATGATTCCCCAGGGCTACTCCTAGAGGAAGGAATGAAAGGGAAAAATTTACACCACCCACAACACAAAGATTCCACAAAAACAGTGAACAACAACAACAAAATCCAGTTCTGAAATTTTATAATAACCTGATATTTCTCCCTTCAAATTTTTGAATATTTGGCTACATTACAATTGGTTTTATGCATATATTTTTAAAATGCCAACACCCAGTTTATATCACCACTTGAAAACAGGGTCATCAGTAACTCTTTGTGAATAATCTTTTAAAATTTGTATTTTGTAGATTTTTCTGTTTCTAAGTCCACAAAGGGAATTTTTCAACATGATAGAATACAAAAAGACAAGAATGCATTATAAGTTAATTTCCCTAGTATGTAATCACTACATATATAAAATGAAACAGATGCATATGATGTCTTAAAATTTCTTCCAGCTCTAAAGTTTGGTGAAATGATCATTTTTTCAAGTGCTGGAAGAGAAAGGGAAGGCTGTTTAATATTCTGAACCAGTGATGCCTCATCTTCCCAAAACACCAACACATTTATTGACAAATAGCTTTGAAATAACATGAAAATCTCCCACGAATGTACCGGGATTTGGACTGCTAATGTCTTAATTGCATGAAATAGGTACATCAATATTTCTTCCTTCTATAAAATAAGTGCATTGAAAAGATGTCCTCTGAGTTACTTTTAAATTTTAAAAAATCTACAATTTTATAAAAATGAGTTGTACCCCACAAGGAAGTCTACTTCACCTTGATCTTTGATCAAGAAGGTTGATGGACACTTTGTATACATCCCTGTGTTTGGAGAGACTGGAAATGCTTTTTGGATGGCACAGTAAACAACTCAGCTGTATGCCTAAAACCAGGCAGAAAATGACTCTGGTTCGAAGAAAATGACTGTTGAAACTTTACAATATTCGCTGGTGTTTTCATTCTCTTAAGACTTGACTCACTGACTAGTACCCAGTTTCCCGAGCAGGTAAAAGATGTTTCCGTGTTACTGATGTGTTTTTAGAAAGTAAAACAGACCTTCTGAATTAATTCCTAAGTAACGACTGCGTCAGTGATATTATTTACAAACCCAAACATTACTCCATTTTTGAATGCAAAGTAATACATTGTTGCCTTGATGACTTTAATAAATCAAAACCAGGTGAGAAGTAACAATGGCCTCATTTTCTTCTAGGCTTCTATGTGAAATACTCAGAACAGCAATTGTAAATTCCTGAACAGCTTCATTCTAAGGGAAGTCTGATGCCATCTAGTGATCAGATAGGAAATCACATCTATGCTTTTTTCCCCCCTCTAGGCTTTGTACTGTAATGAGGAATTGGAACACATTTCAGAATGAAAGAAGAGAAACACAATAAAAATTCCAAGGAATCTTACCTAGTTATTTTCTATGTGCACCATATTGCATAGTCATTAGTAAAAAAGTATGGATTACTAAAAACGAATGGCATTCTCATTCTCTTGGCATCACTTTTTAACTTCAACCTGCCATTGGTTTAATCATATACAGTAAAACTTCCATATCTGACCACCTCCCTACATTGACCACCTCATTAAGTTAACCGAATTTTCACAGGCCAGACATGCACCACATGTACATATCAGTACAGTAGGCTTACTTCCTTATGGTGACCACCTCTGTATGTTGACCAGTTTTTAATAGTCCCTAGGGTGGTCAACTTACAGGGGTTCTTCTGTAGTTTCCAAAATATATATCTTTACATGGAAAATTAATTCAGATGAACAATATTTTTGATTCATTCAAAGTTAGTGAAGTTTTTGAAACATAATTCCAAATATTAATTTGTAAAATACACTTACTTAAAAATGCTTCATTTTAAGTTATGTCATGCTAGATAGAATGCAACTGAAATTGCTGAATATTCAAAAAATACAGAGGAAAAACTTAGATAAAATAAATGGCATACAATAGGTATTTAAAGATTAAAAACACATTTAAATATGGGACCAAAAGTACTCCTCACTGTTAGCAAAAAGCATCTGATTGTATTTCTAGTTTACTTCTAGTACTGTGCAGATATCAGTATGACAAGGAATGCTCTCCTGGGCTAGGTTACGTGCCCAACTTGTTCCAGCAGATTGTGTCCATTCCGATGCATTCTTTCATCTCCACACACCCCTACCGACCCAATCTCTCACCCAGCAGAACAATGCCTAAAGTGTTATAGGGACTCAGGAAGTTTCTGTCTAATGAATCAATAAACAAATTTCTCCCATCTCTGGAGTCATGATTTTGGAGATTCTAGTTACCTTCGGGAAGTGCTCTCTCTTTTCTTGATTCTCTTCTCCTCCTGAGACACTCTCTCTGTAAGTGGCACCTTAGTTTACTCTGTACTAACACTGCTGCCTCCTAAACTCTTCAGAATCTGGAGTATCCATGTCCAGAGCACGTCCTTGCCATGAGCTATTCCCTCTAACAGACAGGGCATATTCATCAAGATAGTATGTGATGAATCAAATGGGGTGGAAATGAGGAACTCTCATTTCTTAGCATTTTCCATGGGTAGCACTGATATTCTGTAATAAGAAAATTTCAATCCTGTAACACGTAAGATATTGTTCACAGTTGAAAGAGGTGCTTTAGGCATTATGGGCACTGGGCACAATATATAGTGTAATATGTATGGGTCAAGTATCTCAAAATATTAATAGGAGATTTCCCTAATTGTACACTGAAGGGCAAGTGACTTCTAGTTAAATCATGGCCTACATGCGTCACTGTCAAGTACATAATATTTACGCCTCCCTTCAATTAACTATAACTAGGTTTTTCACTATGGGCATAATGAATTTCAGTGAAAACATTCAGATACCCCCTTCCTCAAATAAATTTTCCAAAAGCTTTTAATTTTCTGTAGAATAAAATTTGAAAAAACTACAGTTCTCTTTCTCTAGTATTACTGCATTGTGATTCAAGTTCCCCAGTCCACAATAAACTTCTCAGGACACTACTACTCCTGAAGTACAAAGACTGTTATAGCGTGGGATGGAATGCTATTTTTTTTTTAAACCAACATTCCCATGAGTATATTCAGCTCAAGTTATATAACTCCCACTCAAAAGTCACAACTGTTTGTTCTGAAGCTAGTTTGTGTATACGTGGGCAATAGCCCAAGAGTTATAAAGTTATCATTTTCCTCCAATTTCTGAGTGTTTAAAGGATATGAAATGACAATGGACAGTTATGAGATTTGGGGGAATGAATCGAGAAATAAAAATGGAAAATGAAAGAGCTTTGGAGCCTCTGATCTGGGTTCAAATCCGATAGTCTGAGCAAGTTATTGAACCTCTCTAAGTTTCCTTATGCACATATGGAGGTGCTCTGGGTTCATCTTGAAGACCAAAAGTTCTAATGTGTTCTAATGTTGGCACACAATGATCTTCAAAAAGAGCAATAATTTGCAAAGTCATGTTGAATTTTTGGTTAAAAACATACTTGTGATAAATACGGTTTTAAGAGATCACAATGTGAGTTATAATGATTTTAAATTTAGAGGGGCTTGGGAGCTAATTGAGACACAGGAGTCGAGTTACGTATTAAATAGCACAAGCATGCACATTTGTTTTATGAAACAGAAGACACTGGGTCCAAACAATGAGCATGCAAACTGCATTTGTTATTCAAAATAAGGAAAACAGAAGAGACTTTAGTTATTAGTTTTAACAAATAAATCCACGTGGTTGTGCACCTGAAGAGTGTCCTTAGAAATGAATTTTACATTTGGCATTGACCTTGAGATATCTGATACTTTTTGGCACTTTTCATATATTTCAAAGGACTAAAACATTTATCCATTTATAGTTTCCAACAGGTATTTACTTATTAAAGATCTTTTCTGTATAAAGCATAAGTTTGGAAATGATCTGTGTGTGTTTTATGACATAGTTTAAACCAAAGGTCATATTAAATTAGTGATCAACAAATAAAACAGCAGAGAGCTTCTGAAAGCTGAATAATTTTACAATTTTTATAATTTCACAGAGCACAAAGAACAATTTCATTTATTTTAGATCTAAACTTCCCTGGCTGGTTGGTTGGTTTATTTATTTATTTATATTTCAGAATATTATGGAATATGCTATAGATATAGCATATATACTGAAATGTACATTTTTAAGAGTTTTTTTTTTTGTTAACTGCAAACTTCTTTGCAGTTTTTGGCCAGGGCTGGGTTTGAACCCACCACTTCAGGCATATGGGCCCGGCGCCCTACTCCTTTGAGCCACAGGCACCGCCCTTAAGAATTTTTTTAATTGACACATAATAATTGTACATATGTTGCGGTACATAGTGATGTTTTAATATGCAAAATATTTAGGGCCAGGAGCAGTGGCTCATGCCTGTAATCCTAGCACTCTGGAGGCTGAGACAGGTGGACTGTTTGAACTCAGGAGTTCAAGACCAGCCTGAGCAAGAGCAAGACCCCATCCCCAAAACAATAGCCAGGCGTTGTGGCAGGTGCCTATAATCCCAGCTACTCAGGAGGCTGAGGGAAGAGGATCACTTGTGCTGAAGAGTTTGAGGTTGCTGTGAGCTATGACACCACAGAACTCTACTGAGGACAACAAAATGAGACTGTATTAAAAAATTGCAAAATATTCTATGTGTTGTCTACCTCTTTGTAAAATTTTGTAATAAATAAAGGTAGATTTAGCTGCAATTTCCCATTTTCCTTATGCATGGCAACTTTAGGAGAAGCTTTTGGAAACTTTGTATACAACACATAGTGATCAGAGCAGGGCAGTTAACATATCTATCATCTCATATGTATTTATTATTTCTTTGTGTTGAGAACATTCAATATCCTATCTTCTTTAAAAAATTTTTTTTTATTAAATCCTAGCTATGTACATTAATGCAGTCAAGAGGTACAATGTGCTGGTTTTATATACAATTTGAAATATTTTCATCAAACTGGTTAACATAGCCTTCATGGCATTTTCTTAGTTATTGTGTTAAGACATTTATATTCTGCATTTAATAAGTTTCACATGTACCCATGAAAGATGCACCGTAGGTGTGGTCCCAACCTCCCCCCTCCCCTCCATTTCCCCTTTCCCCATATTCTTAGGTTATAATTGGGTTATAACTTTCATATGAAAGCTATAAATTAGTTTCATAGTAGGGCTCAGTACATTGGATACTTTTTCTTCCATTCTTGAGATATTTTGCTAAGAAGAATATGTTGGGAGTTTACCTAACAAAGGACGTGAAAGATCTCTATAAAGAGAACTATGATTAAGAAAAGAAATAGCTGAAGATGTTAACAAATGGAAAAACATACCATGCTCATGGCTGGGAAGAATCAACATTGTTAAAATGTCTATACTACCCAAAGCAATATACAATTTTAATGCAATTCCTATTAAAGCTCCACTGTCATACTTTAAAGATCTCAAAAAAATAATTCTTCGTCTTATATGGAATCAGAAAAAACCTCGAATAGCCAAGACATTACTCAGAAATAAAAACAAAGTAGGAGGAATCATGCTACCAGACCTCAGACTATACTAAAAATCGATAGTGATCAAAACAGCATGGTACTGGCACAAAAACAGAGAAGTAGATGTCTGGAACAGAATAGAGAACCGAGAGATGAACCCAGCTACTTACTGTTATTTGATCTTTGACAAGCCAATTAAAAACATTCAATGGGGAAAAGATTCCCTATCTAACAAATGGTGCTGGATGAACTGGCTGGTGACCTATAGAAGACTGAAACTGGACCCGCACCTTTCATTATTAACTAAGATAGACTCTCACTGGATTAAAGACTTAAACTTAAGACATGAAACTATAAAAATACTAGAAGAAAGTGCAGGGAAAACTCTTGAAGAAATTGGCCTGGGTGAATATTTTATGAGGAGGACTCCCCAGGCAATTGAAGCAGCATCAAAAATACACTACTGGGACCTGATCAAAATATCCTATCTTCTAAGCTTTAAAAAATACATATAGTGAACTGCAGCCATCCCATAGTGCTATGAAACACCACAAATTATTTCTCCTACCTAGCTATAATTTTGTATCCATTAACAGATCTCTCCCTAATCCCCACTTCCCTCTCCTTTTCCTAGCCATAGTAACCTCTCTTCTACTTTTTACTTCCATGAGATCCACTTTTTCTTAGCTCACATTTTATTGAGCGAGAAATCAGTAGGAAAGAAAATGAGGATGACTTTAAAGGAAAAAAGGAAAAATTTAAAATCTATGGGTCCAAATGCCCTAATCTTGTGATTGGGGCTACTCGTATATTACATATCCACATAAAACCAGTTAACACGTAGGCTTTATCATTCTAAGGCATATGGACAGAAAGGTAAATGCTGGATGAAACGTTTAAAATGTTTCTCTATTTTGCAATCTGACATTAGCTATTTAATTTATATGCCATCCTTATTCCAGTGATCTGGACTCTTTTGATCCACCAAAATAACACACTACTTAGCATTTATCTAGCCTTTTCTAGGTAGAAGCTTAAGGCTCTTTTGAATTAATCATCTTATTGACTCTTATCACACTAATAGAGACAGTAACCAACTTGAACCATCTGGGACAGATGAGCAATGGAGATACACAGAAAGTCAAGTTACACTGACGATGATTTTCTGAGAAAGAACAAGGGGAGCTGTGGAGTTCTCAGAACTACAAAGTTCAGTCAGGTTGCTTCTTCACACAGTATAGACAGAACTGATGCTCAGAATAGCAGTTCTATACGACGGCAATACTCTTACTGATCAAAGACTAACATAACAAGAGCAGAATGTATACTGATAGTGTTATCATGCTGTTTAATAGAAGAGTTAGAAACAGAAAAGGTGTCTGAATTAGCCAGAGGCCACCAAGTACTTCAAGGATCCAGATCACTCCAATGTCACTTGTCCCCTATCATTCCTCCTAAGTACAATTTGTCCCAGAGAAGTTAGCTGTTAAGTGTTCTATGTCCTTTAACCAGTGTTCATTCACACTCTGGCACAGTCTAACATATATTTTTGGATGTTTATGATTTTATTTTTTTTTAAGATAGAGTCTTACTTTGTGGCCCGCGGTAGAGTGCCATGGCATCGTAGCCACGGCAACCTCAAACTCTTGGGCTCAATAGATTCTCTTGTTTCAGCCTCCTGAGTAGCTGGGACTACAGGCTCAGCCATAAGGCCTGGCTATTTTTCAGAGATGGTGTCTCGCTCTTGCTCAGGCTGGTCTCAAACCTGTGAGTTCAAGCAGTCCACCTGCCCCAGCCTCCCAGAGTGCTAGGATTATAGGTGTGAGCCACCGCACTCAGCCATGTTTATGATTATTTCAGGTCCTTCGCTTATTTAAGAACCTCTGGGAGGCTGAGGCGGGTGGATTGCTTGAGCTCACGAGTTCAAGACCAGCCTGAGCAAAAGAGCAAGACTCTGTCTCTACCAAAAATAGAAACACTGAGGCAAGAGGATTGCTTGAGCCCAAGAGTTGGAGGTTGGGCACTTACCCAGGGTGACACCTTGAGACTCTGTCTCAAAAAAAAAACAACAGATCACACAGCAGCCACTCCCCATTGCCTTTTGTAGGATCAGTGGCAGTATTAGATTCTCATAGAAGCGTGACCGTCCTGTAAACTGCACATACTAGGGATCTAGGTTGCACACTCCTTATGAGAATCTAATGCCTGATGAACTTAGGTAGGGTTCAGGTGGTGATGCTGGTGCTGGGACCATTAACAGCAGGAAAACAAGCTCAGGGCTCCCGCTGATTCTGCATTATGGTGAGTTGTGCATTTACTTCATTATCTTTCACAATGTAACAATGACAGAAATAAAGTGCACGATAAATGTATTGCACTTGAATCATCATCATCCTGAAACCATCCTCCCCAGCCCCAGTCCCTAGAAATACTGTCTTCCATGAAACTAGTTCCTGGAGCTGAAAAGATTGGAGACTACCGGAACAGAGCATCTAAGTGTCATAGTAACAGTTGCTTAAAAGAAGGATGTTTTCCGTACCAACTGAAATATAACTGATTACCTCCATACATGGATTAATTTTCCATTCACAAAACAAGATAAAATACTATTTTCTTTGTTTTGACCACTACAGAAACAGCATTTGCAAGTGCTCCAAATAGGTAATTAGATACATATCAGTGATTATCTTTCCTTCATAAACATTGCCTGGTGATTTGCGTATTATATAATTTTGTAATATAAATTCTCTAGATCTTACTCCAATCCAGTCCCAAATTATTTGCACAATAAAGAACTAAATGCCAAAATGACAACCACTTTCAGCGATCAAGCTCCTGCCAACGTAAGCTGAGACCAGGGATATAAGAGAAAGATAATCCAAGGGTAACCCTGCCAGGCCCTTCTATTATATGTACTAAGCTCTATCCCACTATCAAGTCACCAGACCTGCAGTGATTTAAATTCCTATATAAATACTTACATGGAATGATTATTTAATAGTTTGACTTGTATCAAGGATAAATGTAAGAAAATTTATATGTATTCATGATGAATAATGCACATTTACATAACATAAAATTAGCATTAAATACATTATTTCTTTGCTTATTCGACACCCTAAGGAGCAGTTTTAGAACTAATTAAGGAAGAAAGTTTTCTCTCCCGAAGACATACACACTATCAGGTTTCCCTATGTGCTATGTATTTGAGGACCACACATCTAAATTTAACTTCAAATACAAATTATGATTTTTACAGTTGTGCTTCTAATGTAGCCTTTCATAGTCTTTATACATATTTGAAAAAGTAGGATAGCTTAAATACATTTTTGAAACAAAAAACATGAAAAATAAACGCAAAGGATACAGACAATGGCATCTAAGTTTGATCCCCCACACTAATGAAAGTGAGCTGCAGTATACGTCACTAAGCACTAAACTCCAGCAGTCAGCACAAGTGTTTGCATTTCCTCGGCATTGTGTTTGAACATGCTCATGCTCCAACATTTATCCCCTGTTGTTTACAGATTATCCTGAAGTTTGCTCTAAGACACAGTTTAGCAGAGTCCTCTGATTTTGTACTCTGGGACAATACAGATACTAACTGAGCAGAGTATTTAATGGTGCTAGACAATTCTTAGTATTGTGGAAATAAAATTATTAGCTCATATTTAAAATATAGAAACAGAACATACCAGTCCCCAGATCATTTGATTGTCATTTAGGTAAAAACAAATTTACAAATTGAAACAAACTAACTGACTGATATTTCAAATGAGTAACACAACCCACTGAAGTTAAGTGCGAGTAGAGGTTGGAGTGGAGCAACGAAGTGAATTTGGAATATAGGATATGGGCATGAAAACCAGAAAAAAAGTGCTACAAAGACTACTTAAAAAACTTAAATGACATTTCTTCTTCTGTATAGAGGTATAAGTTGGTAATTGTGAAACAACTTTTTAAAACTTCATTCTTAAGCAAATATGTAATACATTGTGAACAATGGGAGCCAGGCTTCTCAGTGTTGGGGGGGAAAAAGTCACACATGAAAATGGAGGAGAGAATGAGCACTGTTGTAATAGATTAGAATTGGAAGTGTCATTGTGAAATCATAGGTTTAATATTTGTTTGTTTGTTTGTTTTGTTGAAGGTTTTGGCTGGGGCTGGGTTTGAACCCACCACCTCCAGCATATGGGGCCAGCACCCTACCCTTTGAGCCACAGGCACTGCCCCATAAGTTTAATATATAGAGATCCTTGGATATACTCATAGACACACATGTCTGTAGATATGTATGTAATTACATATGTGAGGATGTACAACAGGTCTTCAAAAAAGTATATGGAAATACATATTATTTTAAAAACTATGCACGAATTTCAAAAATTTTCTGCATCAAAATGAACTGCTACTAACTTGTTATATTATGTATGAATGGGATCTTTTGAAGCACTAAGGATATCAGTTTGAGAAAAGCTCCCATCAGAACATGAATTCAGCTAAAATTGAAGCAAGAAAAATCGCATTTATGATTATACTTAGATGGAAGAATGATGAAATACTGATGCTTCATGAACAGTTTAGAGAGGCAATGTCCCAAAGAAACCAGTTTACAAATAGAGACCTTGTTCTAAGATGATGTTGAAGACGAAGCCAGCAATGGCAGACCATCCATATCAATTTGTGAGACAAAAAAAAATCAATCTTGCTCATACCTTAATTGAAGTGGACCAATAATTAAGAGCTGAAACATATAGCCAGCCCTATAGACATCTCAATAGGTTTAGTTTACACAATATTGACTAAAAAATTAAAGTTGAGAAAACTTTCCACTCAATGAGTGCCAAATCCATTGCACCCAGATCAGCTGCAGGCAGGAATGAAAACTTTCAGCTTTCAATGAAAGTTCTAAACAAGTGGGTCCAAATCCTGAAGCATTTCTACAAAGAACTGTAACAGGAGATGAAATATGGTTTTACCAGTACTATGCTGAAGACAAAGCACAATAAGAGCAATGGCTACCAAGAGGTAGAAACGGGCCAGTTAAAGCAAAAGTACAGCAGTCAAGAGCAAAGGTCATGCAATAGTTTTGGGGATGCTCAAGGCATTTTGCTTGTCAATTTTATGCAGGGCCAAAGAATGATAACAGTTGCTTATTATGATATGGTTATGAGAAAATTAGCCAAATCTTTAGCAGAAAAATGCCTGGGAAAATTTCACTAGAGAATCTATCTCCACCACCACAGTGCTCTCTCACTCATTCTCCTCATCAAATAAACCAGAGGGATTTTGTGAGCATTAGGCCTTCCTCTTGCAATCCTGATTTGATTCCTTCTGACTTCTTTTTGTTTCTTAACACTGAAAACATTTTAAAGGTTGCTCATTTTCCTTTAGTTAATAACATAAAAAAAAAAATCCCAGGACCCTAAGTTTTTAGGGATGGCCTCAATAGCTGGTATCATTACTTACAAAAGTGTCTTGAATTTGATGGAGCTTATGTTGAGAAATAAAGCTTACATCTTAACTTTAATCTTTTAATTCCATGTTTCATGAACTTTTAAAATTGTCTTCATATATACACATGCTTTCCCTCATATCTGTCTGCTTTCCCTCATATGTGTCTCCCAGTAATAATGAACACATCTGTCTTAGACACCTTATTACCTCCCAGTAATAATAAACACATCTGTCTTAGACACCTGATTACCTTCCAGTAATAATGAACACATCTGCCTTAGACCTCTTCTTCAAATTTTGCCTTCTCAATACCATTCTCTATTAAAAGGAAGCAGGATTCCCTAGAACAATAGCTGATTACAAGCTAGAGGAGGGAAAAATATAAAAATCTTGGATATTTTATGCCAAAAACTAAAAAAAAGTACTCAGAAGAATGGCAATGACATGTCAAAATGACAAAGAAGCCAACTACAATGAGCTCCTACTGTTTGAATCTGAGACAGTATAAACATTAAAATAAATAATGATATTATTTAATAATATTGAAGTATTACAGGCTGCTAAAAAATAATCCATGAGGGTGGCACCTGTGGCTCAGTCGGTAAGGCGCTGGCCCCATATACCAAGGGTAGAGGGTTCAAACCCGGCCCCAGCTGAACTGCAACCAAAAAAAAAAAAATAGCCAGGCGTTGTAGCGGGCACCTGTAGTCTCAGCTACTCGGGAGGCTGAGGCAAGAGAATCGCTTCAGCCCAGGAGTTGGAGGTTGCTGTGAGCTGTGTGATGCCACGGCACTCTACCGAGGGCCATAAGTGAGACTCTGTCTCTACAAAAAAAAAAAATCCATGAGTCCACACAAAAAGAAACAAACAAGGAGGAACATTTGTATGCATAGTAGAAAGCCAACTAATAAATGAAGAAGAGAAAAATTTATAAAATTAACCCTTAGCAACTGTTATGGTTTAAATGTGCCCCCAAGTACTCATGTTAGAAACTTAATTCACAGTGCAACAGTTTTGAGAGGTGGAACCTTTAAGAGGTGATTATGTCATGAGATTGCTGCCCTCATGAACGGATTAATGTTGTTACTGCAGGAATGAGTTCCTTACTAAAAAAATAAATTAAGTCCCCTCCGCCCTCTTTCAGCCTTTTGTCATGTTATAACTCTGCAGCAAGAAGACCCTCACCAGATGTGGCCCCTCCATCTTGGACCTCCCACTCTCAAAAACCATGAAACAAATATATTTCTGTTTGTTATATATTACCAAGTATTTTGTTACAGCGACATAAAATAGACTAAGACAGCAACCATCATAGTAATAAACGGCTTAATCATGGATCATCAAATGGATTCTAAACCTATTGGGTAACAATCGGAAGAATAATACAATATTTATGTGGTCTCTCATTATTACCTTATAAAATATATATATATATATTTAATTACAAAGAGTAAAAAATAGTAACTTTGCAGTGGAGAAACCTGGTAGACAGCATTTAAACCATATGATCAAAGCTAAAATTTTTAGTAATAGGGCTAAAGAATAGCATGTGCCTCTGGATATTAGAATTGAGCATCACACTCGTAGTATTGCTACTAAAATTATGTGACTTGAATCTCATTCCAAGGAAACATAAAAATAACTTAAATGGAAAGATAAAATATGCTATACGTTGAATGTTTGTATTCCTCCAAATTCATATGTTGAAATCTAATTACCAATAAGATGGTATTGAGGTGTGGCCTTTGGGTGGAGCCCTGAGTGGGATTAATGCCCATCTAATGGAGACCCCAGAGAACTCCCTTCCACTTTCTGTCTTGAACAGCAAGAAGACCGTTGTCTTTGAATAAGGAAAACTGGTCCTCACCAAACACTGAATCTGCTGGAGCCTAAATCATGGGACTTCCCACTCTACACTGTGAGAAATAAATTTCTGTTGTTTATAAACTACCCAGTGAATAGTAGTTTGTTATAGCAGCTCCTGTCAAACAAAGACAATCTACAAAACAATTAGTCTGTATTCTTCAAAAATGTCAATGTCGTGAAATATAATGAAAGCGTTCCAGTTTAAAGGATATTAAAGAGGCATGGAAACTGACTGCAAAGCATGATTTTGTATTTTCTTTTGCTATAAATAATATTATTGGGACACTGATTGAAATCTGAAACAAGATCTGTAGATTAGATAATACCATTGTCTCAATGTTAATTTGCTAATTTTGATCATTAAACTGAAGCTAACATGTGTGGTAAGTCCATGTTGTTAGGAAATTCTTAAGTATTTAGAGGTAAAAGGTATCATGTCTGCAACTACTCTTAAACAGATCAGGGGACAAAAATCATGTAATAGGCAAACATGTATGGGTCCATATGCGTATGTAAAGAGATACAGAGATGAGAGAGATTGAGCAAAGACAACTTAGTCAAGTGTTAATGTTTGGGGAATCCTGGTGAAGGGTGTCTTGGAATTACTTATGCTAATCTTTCAACTCTGGAGTAAATATGAAATTACATTCAATTAAAAATTAAAATAAATTCCTTTGTGAGAAAGTCCTGAGAATCTTTGTTTAGATTTTATTTTGCAGGCCTGATTTTAACAAATGGTTCTAACAGCTTCATTTCTGGGTAACAATAAAAATGTTATAGTTTTCTCACATGAGGATTTTGAAAACTCTGTGCTTCCATCTATTAGCAGGTTATTGCAATGGTTTGAATCTCTCCCTCAAAATTTATGTGTTGAAAACCTAATCTCCAAATTCATATGTTGGAGATACTCAAATTCGTATCTCTTATTCACTCAAGAGTAAAACTTATATCATGGTCTGAGGTTTCACTCTACCTTTCTGCTCCCCTCATTTTCTATTACAGGAGAATTTCCTAAAATGCAGCCACATGACTTCAGATGTTCTAAAGTAGATTAAGGCTCATAAGATAAAATCCAAACTACTTGCCAAGACAGAAGCCTCAGATAATCCATCTTTAGGCCAGTTTTATAGACTCCTCTTCTCCATAATCCCGTAATTGCCCTATGAGAGGGTGCCTTAACAGTCCTACAAACCTTTTTCTATGCTCCTTCACATCACCACGTTCTCTAACATGCTGCCTCTTCAACCACCAACCCCTAACTAGTTGGTCATCCATTAAGACAAGCTCAGTGTCAATCCTTACAAGAAATCCTCCCTCCTTTCCTGAGTTCTGCCCTCTCTGCTGCCCTCAAAGTTCATTCTTCCTTCTTAAGTCTCCTCCTGTCTCTTTGCTTACACTTCTAACACTTCTGCATTGTGTTTTAGTTAATGTATTTTACAGTATTGCCTCTCCCATTAAAGTGTCATGTGCTTTATCATTATTTTTGTCTGGTCTCCTCCCTCACAGGGCATAGGAAGGTGTCTGGCACAGCTCTCAAAACCTCGTTTTGAACAAATGGATAACAAAAAGCAACAAATACCGCAGGAGAATACAAAGAATTTAAAAATTCCTGAAAGGAATAGTCACACCAGCCACTGGGTTGTCCAGAGTAATGTTCGTAAAGGAAGTGGTAACTGATTGGGTCTAAAGAATGAGTAGGATGTGGATCAGAAACGATGGTGGAAGAGGGCTTTGTAATGGAGAGCAAAAAACAGGAAGAACTGAGACCCAGGAGCCTCAGTGCAGCGGCCTTGAGAATGAACTGCACACCTCCAACTATAAGGACTGTGACTGGCCAAATGTCCCAGCTGATGTTTCTGAAATCCAAAGCAGCATTTGAGCTAAGAATGTATTTCCCACACTCTGCTCTCCAACAAGGACTGAGCACAGCCAGGATTTGGAGGCAGACACATTCCCAGGAAACCAGGGACTCCCCTGATGGTTGATTTGGGCTTGAGAACCCCCATGTTGCTTTGCCTAACCCGATCTCAGATGCTTCAACCCAATCTCTCTCTTATTCACTCAGAGTAAAACTTATATTATGGTCTGAGGTTTCACTCCACCTTAACTGCCCACCCACCCCCCACTTTCTTTTACAAAAGAATTTCATAAAATCCTTGCCACTTCGAATCCCATTTTCTCATCTGCTTCTTGGACTAACACACGCATGGAGTAAACAGCGGAAACAAAGCTGGAGGAGCAAATCAGGACTCATTACTGAGAACAGGAAGTCAATTCAACATTTTGCCTCAAGGCAGGATAAATCTTAATTTCCTAATGGAAACAGAACTGTCTATGTAGTTTTAGAGTTCGACAGCGATAGAGATTGCACAACTTCCTTTTGTAAATTATTTCATAGTTTAATCATCTTTCACATCTCACTTCTCCACTAAATCCCTTGTGAGTTAAGGTCATTTCTTCCAGTTTAGTCTTCTGTGGTGGTAGATTACAGCCAAGTATAGAAACGCTAAATTAACTACACCAACTCTCACTCACAACAGGAATTTCTTCTACAATGTTCTGCACACACAGTAGCGCAGGGATATTGGCCACTTTCTATTTGGCATAAAATTATTTCTCAAAATAATCTAATCTGTTCATTAGGCAATTAAAAAATTTATTTCCCATTTGTAAGCAGAAAAATAAGGTTTGTATGTTGACTTCAAAAAGGTTTTTATCATTTCTAAAGAGAAGAAATAATTTTTTTTCTATTTTAAAGTCTTTAAAATACTCTGCCTTCTACTGACAAAGTAAGAAATTCTATCTTTGATGACGGAGATGAAACCTAACATTTTATTCAATTTGAAATAGCAGATGTGTTTTTTTCTGCCAAAGATTTGAAACAGTGATGGAAAGCATGTGGGAAATGCTGTTATCTTTCCAGATCTCTGCTTAAATAAAATAAAGGCATTTGTCTGACCATGATAAGCATGTTGTCTGGTCCAGATTCTCCAAATATGCAAATCAACAGGAAAAGCTCCAGCAGCAAGACTTACCCATCTGCACAGAGCGTCAAAAATGGTGGTGTACTTACCTAAAATAGAAAGAGAGATGACATGAGTGACATTCATCGCAGCGTAGACACATAGTGAAAAACACATTCTAGAAGGCATTTAGAGCATCTGTTCCTCTCACCATTGCCAAGACCCAGTTTCAGGGCTTTTGTTTATGACACAACGGGGCCAGATGGTGGTGTCTCTCACCATCCAAGTTTACTCTGAATGCACTTTGTAGGTATTAGATTAATAAATACTAAAAAAGATTCTAACAATCAACTAATCAAGCCCTATGATTGAATAACAATAGAAAATAACATTTCTTGAACGCTTCTTGCCTGCCAAGCCCAGTGCAGTACAATATGCCTTATTTTCTCATTTATTCTTTAGAAAATGGAGGTGAGGTTAAGTACTATTACTTAATACTAAGCCCATCCTCACAATCTTTATGCTGTACTACCACGACCCGGTGGGAACACATTAAGATATCGTCTTATTCCAGGTAAATTGGCTATTAACAAGAAAACAATGGTGGCGCCTGTGGCTCAAGGAGTAGGGCACCGGTCCCATATGCTGGAGGTGGCGGGTTCAAACCCAGCCCCGGCAAAAAAAAAAAAAAAAAAAAGAAAGAAAACAAAAAATAAATGTCGGCAAAGATGCAGAGAAAAAAGAACACTTGTTATAGACTGTTGGTAGGAATGCAAAGTAGTACAACCATTATGGAAAAAGTATGCAAGTTCCCCAAAACATTAAAGTTAGAACTACCATACGATCCAGAAATCATGCTACTGAATACCATATACACACACACACACAAATGCATACATATAATATATGTATATCTCCAAAAGAAAGGAAATAATTATATCAAAGAGATATCTATAGGGTGTCCCAATAGATATGGGAAACTTAAAAAATATTCTCTATGTGTTAGCCACCTCTTGGCAAATTTTGTAATGAATATTTTTTAAATAAATGTACATTTGGCTACTGTTTCCTTTTTCCCTATGTAAAGGGACTTCAGGGTGACTTTCAGGACACTAAGAACATTCCCATGTTATTGCAGCATTATTCATAGTGGCCAGGGTATGGAATCAGCCTAGTCAATGGATAAATGAATATAAAAAATCTGGTTTATATACATGACATAATATCTTCAACCATAAGAAAAGAATGAAGTCCTGCCATTTATAGCAATGTAGACGGAACTCTACGGAGGTCATTAGGTTAAATGAAATACTCCAGGTACAGAAATATCACACATTCTCACTCACATGTGGGAACTTAAAAAGCAAACCTCATGAAGGTAGCAAGTAGAGTGATGGTCACCAGAGGCTGGGAAGGGAAGGGGGGACGTAGGGAGGAAGGAAGAAAGAGAAGTTAGTTAATGGCTACTAAAATACAGTCAGATCAGAGGAACGAGTTCTAATATTTAATAGTACAAGAGGGAAATGGTAGTAAATAATTTAGTGTGTATTTCAAAATATCTAGAAGAGAAAAACTGTAATGTTCCCAACACAAAGAGAAGATACATGTTTGAAGTGATGGGTCTCCCAATTACTCTGATTTGATAATTACATATTACATACATGTATCAAAATATCACATGTACCAGAGTATATACAACCATTATAAATTAATAGAAATAAGTTTTAACAACACAATGGGAAAGAAAGATGGATAATTATAGTAGCACTTTGTTAAATAGCAAATTATAAAAACTGACAACGATTTTAGAACTTGGAAGAATGAACAATGCCTGGTGCATACAGAGCACCTCCTCAGGATGTGTTGAGTGATTGAAAGCATGAATAATAAGCGAATGACTATAATCCAGAGGTTATACTCTAATACAATAAATACTTGCACAACAAAGCAGTCTCATGTGCAGATTGTTTCTTTCTGATGGCTGCAGAGGGCCAGCCATCTCTACTTTATTACACTCCTGACCGGGGAGAACTGAATGGTCTAAATGATAAAGATGGTCGATGGGTCTAGAACAAATGGCCAGGAACCGACAGAGAAAGGTTGGAGTTGTCAGATCTTCAAACGACATGTTAGTCAACAACGTAAAATTCTTCAATTTTTCAATAAAGAATTAACAAACACCACTTAACAGTTTGCTTTTCTTCAGGTTTTTGATCACTCTTGTCTAGATTCTGATTAGCAATAAAATGTTACAGAAAGAAGTAGGTGAGAAGGAAATAGAAATGAGACTGGGTACTTGAAAGACTATGATAAATTAAAAACAAAAGAAATCCCCTAGGGCCTCAAATTCATAAAACTATAGACATCAAGTCATTTCATGTTTTAATATTCATAACATGTCCAAGGGATCAATTTTTAAAATTATTAAGCACAAGAGCAAATTGCCCCCAGAAATGCAGATCTCTCTTTCCATCAGATGGTATCACAGTCAAATGAACCAAGGAAACAGTGCTGGTCTTTGCACAAATGTCCAGAACCTTTATCAAAGAACTCTCAATTTTAATATATTCAGCGTGAACAATCTTTACACCTGTGAAGTTTTCACTGTTTTTCTCAGTATTATTTACAGAGTTGGGTTATATATTAAGTGTGGTTATTAAAGTTACCCTAAAAGGAAAGGAAGGCTGATAAGGTTTGAAGCAGTTTTGTTTACTTGTTTCAAGGTCGAACTAGGCTGATCTGAAAAGAACATCACAAGTATTCGCAAATTTTAGTGAAGCAAATGGAACTTTAATTCTGAATTTACTGTTTGCCCTTAAAGATAATTGAACTCAATGATTCAAAAACGTTAATTATGAGGTAGCTAAGAAATGCATTTGGTTCCATTTTGACAAAGACCTTGGAGGGAGTCCAAGGAGCAGAGTTCTTTGCCCATATAAATAGGCAATATTTGATGGGGTGTATGTGTTGAATAAGAATGACTGAAAAGTATATATTTTTTCTTTATCCACTTCCTTGTAATGATACTAAGTTTCTGGTTAATGTTCGGTCTGTCAGTGAGCAGAAAAAGGAAAAGTGTCTAAGTAGCATTCACTTTCAATAAACCTGAAACATCTGTGGATTAGGATTCATACCTCTGTTCCATTGACTATTTGGATCATTTCCAAGAGATAAAGGGATATGAAAATAAGACATCAAAGGTTCATGCCTTAAGGCCTGCATAAAGTAGGGGCAACTCAGAGATGAATAACATTTGAATTTAAACTCGGGGGGGGGGGGGGTTGAGGGGGATGACATCAAAGAACAATCATATTTATTCACTAGATTAAGGGAAAATTTGTCCTGCACTGAAGTCTATGACAGGACTCATCACCCCAGCCCAACCCCAACCTCCATTGTCAAAAATTTTTGTCATTTAGGTTCTTAAGAGAAGAAAAATCCCTGCATTATCTTATTGGGCATCTATTTGCTTCTTCACAAACTCCTGTTAGCTCAGTGTATTTATTCCTTTATAAAGTAGGCATGGATCAGAAGAATGAGTTATATGCCAGGTTTGACTTCTTTGCTGAGAAAATAATTAAGACAGCTTAAAGTGATAAGTTCTTACAGATTGCTCTACCTGTATGCCTGGCACTGTGCAGTGAGCCCTTGTTCTTAAAGGAATCTTATTAATCTTCTTGAGAAGGGAAGACATTCATACTTAAAATAATGATTAAATGATACAAAACAACTTACAATTGCATGTAAATTACACGGTAGAGACATCAAATGCTACAGGAATTAAAAACAGGAAGAAAACATGTTTCAGCTGTTGTGTGGGATTACAGCAATATGTTGTAACTGGGTGGGAAGCCATCAAGTGAGCTTTTGGACTTCTGACACGGAATGTACCACCAGTACATGCTCTTCTTGCCAGTGTTCACAGAGTCCAGGATAGAGATTTCTGGATTAGTGCGGGAGCTGCTTCAGATCCAAAACAAATGCTTTGGAGGGTCCATGGGTCCTCAGTGATTTTGAGGAGCAAGACCAAAGAGTATTTTGCATCCCATGAATGTTTGCTCCTACAAATTACAGACTGTTAAATTGAATATAAGTAACACACGTAACAGTCTATCTTTAAACACTACTACTAGTAATGAATTTTGCTGAAAGGTATTCAGTTACTACACTGTACCAACTTATACAGGATTAGTTCTGTGCCATTGAGGCACACAGAGATTCCTACAATCACGTTACTTTCAAATTGTATTAAAATCATGCCCCTTAATTGTGCCCACCTGAGTTATATTTACTTATGCCTAATTCAAGGTCAGCTACCTTGAACCCTCCAAGGCCTCTAGTCTTCTAGGATCTTTTTTTTTTTTTTAATTCGATAAGCATCTTAAATTCCTATCTTATATTTATTGGAAAACCCCAAACATCTAGGCTCCAATATATTTTTTTAAAATCAAGCCAGCACAAGTATTATCTCTTCTAATCAGTGAATTTTCTACAGATTCATGCCCTAACCACCCACCTCTCATTTTTAAGGGCCCCTTCTTCACTCTCAGCTATTTGCAGTGCATTACAATTGCTTCCTCAAGGCAGGAATGGAATCTCTCATTGCTATATTACCAAATGTCGTCTCGTACATAATGCACGTTAGGTATGTAACACATTTGTTGAAATGACAATGGTTTTCTTGGTTACCCCATAGATTAGGTATTCAGGCCAATAGTCTTCTAGTGGTCCTGAAGTCCTTTCAGATGAGTTACACAGACTGGAGACATATTTGAAGATGGCATATATTTGATTTATTCTAGTTAAACCAATTTCAATTCACATTATTTCTATTTCTCAAAGTCTTCATCTCAAAGTGTGAAACCATTGTGTACGAGTACTTTTCCTTAAAAAATGAGCAAATCAAGTATGATTTACGTGTACACAGGGAAAAAAGAGTGAATTAACTTTAAAAAGAGCAACAATTGTTACTTGCTATGAGCTTGATAGTTTACATGCATCTTGCATTTTATCCTCCCAATAGCCCTGGGAGGTAGGTAGAACTGGGAAATGAAAGGCTTAAGATAAATCAACTGAGATTATGTAGTCAAGAGTGGTAGAGACAGAGTTCAGCTCAGGCAATTTGTCCAGAGTCTCAGCGTATAAACAGAGTTCAGCTCAGGCAATTTGTCCAGAGTCTCAGCGTATAACTACTAACACCGCCTTCATTTCCAAATGCACTTAACAAATATCCATCAAATGCCTACTGAAATCAGGCTCTCGCTCTAGGGATACACCAGTGAGTAATATTAACACATTCTGGCCCACCTGGAGCTTACGTTCTAGTGGAGGGAAGCAGACAATAAGCAATAGCGTGATATATAAGTTTATTATACCTAGTACAACACGACAAGAGGAGTGAGTGCCACAGGATAAAGTGAGTGGGGAAACAGAGGCAGAGAACGGTAGTATTCAGATAAACGCATTTGTGATGGTAAACAGGGTGGCCAGAGTAGTCCTCAGCAAAAAAGCACATTTGAACAATGACTTGAGTTCTTCCTGAACACATTTATTTGATGCAAAACCAGTAAAAGTTGAGGATGCAACAGAGGATAACAATTCAGAAAGGTACTGAAGCTCTTGATTTGTATTTTTTAAAGGGTATCTGTCCCACATTTAGTAAACCTTGAACGTATTTACCTCTTCTATTATTTTGTCAATACCTAGACTGGAACAGCTATGCTTCCCTTATCTTTAAATTCCTCCACAGTGCTTAGAACAGTGGCTGTCACAAAAACTAATATCTGTGGAATGAATGATGGTCTACTGGAAACAGCTGAATATAAGAGAATTAAAAAAAAAAAGGTAGCGATCAAATCGGTAGTTACAATTATCAGTACCCAAAATAGATCAAGTCTGGAAAGAAAGTTATAGAAAAATCTTTTCTGATCATGGCAATACAATTGAGATAAAATGTTTTGGGATTTTGTTATTCTTAGAGCTAAGGGAGTTGAATGAGAAAGCCTTCCTGATTAGGGGTAATCTGGGGTGAATCTATACTAGAAAACCACATTTGAAAGTTTTAATGAAATTATTCATCCATTCAATTAGTATTTATTGTGAGCCAATTATGCACTAGGCATTAGAGATGAATCAGTTAATACAGAGATAATTCTTGAATTTACGTGCTACATTCTAAACAAAAGTTATGTGATCAATTAATTAGCATTATGGTAAATTCAATCAAAGAGACATACAGAGGGGCTAAAAGGACTTGGGCCCCTGGGGTGTTAGTAATATGAATCTGAGACCTGAAGGGCAAGTGTTTGGGGGTAGGAACAGTAAAATGGGAACCTTCCATATTCTCAGTACTATATCATTCTCAGTATCATATCTATTCAATAAATATATAGCAAGTGTTACTATATTTCTGCACAGTATGTACCCAATATACACTATCTCATTTACTATTTACAACAAATCTATAAGTAGGGTTTTATTATGCTTATTTAACAGATAAGAAAATTGAGGCTCAAATACATAAAAATATTTTGCTCGAGATCATGCAGGTTGTAAGCCAGGATTCTAACTGGGATTTTCCAATATCACTCAAGTGTCAGGCAACCAGAGACCAAGCTCTATTCAGATGAGTTGAGATTATATATTTGCTGATAAACAACAGCCTGGGGAAGGGTGTAGATCTGACTGTGGCTGGGCAGGTCAATTTGGGCACTGATTGAATTGTCTCAGTGGATACAACCCGTCGATTTGGGCACTGGTTGAATTGTCCCAGTGGATGCAACCCACTTGGCATGACAAACTCTCCGGCCTTTATTCACTGATTTTTTTGTAGTGGAAAAAATATTGAAGATCTATAGACATCAATTTCAGCCCTGTAAATATGAAAATGAATTACACACACCCTTTTCTCAAAGGTTTCAGTGAGATAAGAATTCAGACTCATAAATGGATAAATGAAGTCTAATATGGCAAATATTCCACAAATACTACAAAAAATATCGCAGAAAACATTTGGCCCAGTAAAAGAACCTCCTAATTTTGCCTGAAGGCTTCTAAGAGGAACTGTCTTTTTCCTTACAATTGGAGTGGATTATCTGGATGCTGGGCAAAGTGAAAAAAAAAAACAACATGATTATCTCTCTGGACAAGAGAAGGTTCATTATGTTTTTCAAACAGCAAGACTCTAGTTGGAGGACGTGTATCTGAGTATGTGTTGGAGGGGAGGAAGATGCCCCATCCTTCTTTAGGAAGATCACATGGTAATTATCTTGACCTCTGACTTCCTATACCACATACACATTTGCCAAACTGATGTGTCATGGTCCACTCAGCGGTATGGACCCCTTAGAACTTTTACCAATGTAAGGGTCAAGCAGA
The DNA here is from genome assembly GCF_027406575.1 of Nycticebus coucang. Lineage (NCBI taxonomy): Eukaryota > Metazoa > Chordata > Mammalia > Primates > Lorisidae > Nycticebus > Nycticebus coucang. Next base: position 148,292,499 of record NC_069780.1, on the reverse strand, counting down.
AAGGGAGAGAGATGAGGTACCACATACGCTCACACTCAAATCCTATCACAATACACTTTACCTGTAAATGGATTTGTTGTCATTTATAAGCCTTATAACAGTAGATGTAAAAAGAATGTCGCCCATATATGGTGCTTAGAGATATTTAAGATTTACTTAATTTCCATGTATTTATTTTTTTGAGGTTAAAGACAGCAAGAATATAAAGAAATATAATTGCTTGATAGTCCAAAGCAAACCTATTCAGAGTAAAACCGTAATTACACATGCAGCTATTGTGACAGGGATGATGGTATCAAATCAACATTCTACTTTACAAGACTGACATCAACAACCATTTGATTCAAGGAACCACCTTCATTAGCACAGACTATCGTTAATGGCCAGAGATTTATACAAGGCTGAAAAATATAATCTCTGTGTCTGTGAAAATGGAAAAACCCACACCTTGGCAGTTACCTAATGTCTCTGAGAATAGAGGCTTCCCTTGGCACTTGGGACTGACAGGCCTCACAGGGGCAATGAGCTTGTTGGACACATGGTGTACTTGGTAACTTTCATCATCACATTTCCGTCAAGCTCAAGCCCAACAGAAGAGCTTTTGATGTTGATGGTTTTGACCATTTGAGATCTTGAAGAAGAATTTCTTACCCCCTTTATTTCTACTGTTTCTCAGTTGGTCTATAGTTGGGAAAATGCAAGTCTCTCATAAGTCTTTAAAGAAATGGTAGTTTCATGGAACACACGGACTGTGGTTTGTTAAATTTTCAAACAAATCTTTTATAGGGAGAGGGAGAAATAAGAATCAGAGATATATGTTAATTAACAATTTAGCACACTCAATGTGTAATAAATTAAAACTTCATAGATGGTGGTGTATAAGTATCTCAAAATTTTTAAAAAGTAAAAAGATTAACTCTTCTGGCATTACCTTCCCATATTATATAAAAGCACACCACCAGACTTACTGGACCCCCAAATTATTTTAGAATTACAACACCAACTTGTTTTTTCTTTTCTGTAAGGTTTCTGCCCTATTAGAAAGGCATTATGGAATGGAAATTGAAATAAAATGTTTTGGGATTTTGTTATTCTTAGAGCTAAGGGAGTTGAATGAGAAAGCCTTCCTGATTAGGGGTAATCTGGGGTGAATCTATACTAGAAAACCACAGTTTGGTGGTTTTGGCTTAGGAGCTAGACTACCTGGTTCAAACATAAGCAAATTGGAGTGTCCAAGAAATGTTTATTTATTTCTCAAGTTAATGAAGGTGGTGGTGGCAGTGGTAAATACAGTGACCTAACAATAAAGAGGAAGATGACATCTTTTTATTAACCTGGATGAAGGTGGAATACATTCTTCTTAAAGCATCACAACAATGCTTTAAGAAGAGCAAGAATCCAATGTATTCAAGTCTAATATGAAGGTAGTAGATGATCTAATACAAGGTGGGCTGTAGGAAAATGAGGAGCAGGGAGAGGGGAGGGGAGAGAGGGACGGGGGTCATGGCATATGGCACACCTCTTGGGGGAGCAACAATTAGAAGAAGGAATTTCCCTAACAAATGTAATTAGTGTAACCTAATTCTTTGTACCCTCAGTGAATCCCAAACAGTAAAGAAAAAGAAAAAAGAAACTATTTAAACATAGAGTAACATGCCAGGTATATCCAATAAACACTGTGGATTTGTATTCTTCTCTCAATACTTTAGATCCGCTACCCTAGATCAGGCCCATGTGAGGTTTCCCTTGAGCCACAGCAGTAGCCACCCTTTACATGCTTTGCCTCCGGTGTTGTCCCTTACATGTTTATTCTCCATTCATTCTCCAGGATCTGATCTTATCACATAACTGGTTGGAACTCTTTGTGGTTTGAGGAAGAACCCAAAGTCCTTAACATGGGCACACAAGGTCCACAGACTTGGTCTTTATTTTCGTATCTTCTCACTTACCTACTTCATCACCCCTTCATCACACACACCATGAGATTCCTCGCCTCACATATGCTCCCGTGATTCCTTTCTAGCTTGAATGCACTCCTGATCCTCCCTCCACTCCACCCTCATTCTTAAGACCAAGCTTAAGTCACACTTCCCCAGCCCAGGCTAGGTTTGTTTATTTATTTATTTTTATTTATTTATTTATTTTGAGACAGAGTCTCACTATGTTGCTCTTGGTACAGTACCCTGGCGTCATAGCTCATGGCAACCTCTAACACTTGGGCTTAAGCAATTCTCTTGCCTCAGCCTCCCAAGTAGCTGAGACTGTAAGTGCCCACCACAACACCCAGCTATTTTTTGTTGCAGTTGTCATTGTTGTTCTGGCTGACCTGGGCTGGGTTCAAACCCACCAACTTCGGTGTATATGGCTGGAGCTGTAACAACTGTGCTACAGGCATGGAGCTGCTAGGTCCATTTTAATGAAATATATTACCCAAGTAATTTTAGGTTCAGTCCTGCTGCTATCCACCCCCAGAAATTCCCGTGCATACGACCAGTCATGGCACCTACCACATATTTTTTCCTGATAATCTTTTTAAATCTCTGCTTCTCCCACCCTAATTTGAATTATTTCGGTCTGAAAGGCTTAGAAGAGGAGTTTTATTTATGTTATTTATTTATGCTAATGTCACCCATATCCCTAGAGCTTTATGGTAAAGCTCATTGTTTCAGAGTCTTTCCCTAGTGAGGGCCCAGGTACTGTAGCTATATACAAAATTATTGTTAAATGAACGAGTGAATGTTTTTCTTAAAAGCAAATGTAAGCAAGGTGGAGAAAATACCATTCATCATAGTTTAGGAATGAGTGTGGGGGATGAGCCCCTGGAACACAAGCTCAGAGAATTTCACAATTATTGAAGGTCACCCTTGCATGGTGACTTTGGAAGGTGGAGACTCCAAGAGGAACAGCATGAAGGTGGGAAGATGATGCCAGCAAGACAGCAGAAGGCTCGCTGGTGTGTGGTCAGTGTACATCCTCCCCTTAACTCTTCAATATTTCAATAAAGCAGCCAAACACACATGCTACACGTTCTGGAATTTCTTATGAAAAACAGTCAATACCTACACAGCTTTGGATCCAGGTTTGAGGCCCAGGAGAAGGCAAGAGCATGTGAGATGGACACAAAGGTCTGGAGGCAGAGCAGAGCAGAAAGATGTAAGATATAGTCCCGGCAGAGAGGTCATAGCAAAAGTCAACTCAATTTCCAAGGGACAGGAAAGCCCTTATGGATAGAAATGACAGAAGAGATTGAGGAGGGAAGCGAGGTGACGGATTCATTCAGATATCAACAGCAACCTCATCTGAAAATGATTTTTTTAATTAGTTATACTCTGCCTTTATAAATTGTAATCCTGCTGAGAATTAAAAAACGAAAGAACACAAAGTTATTCAAAATTATCCTATAGGTACATAGTGAAAAGTGAGCTTCTTAGCAGCCAATATGAAAAGGGAACATGATCTCTTACACCATTTGGAATTACTCAGAAAACACGGAGCTAGCCTTGATTTTGGAACATCAGGGAAAAATGTCTCCTGGGCCCTCACTGGGGAAAGACTCTGAAACAATGAGCTTTACCGTAATGTTCTGTGAATACGGTGTGATGCGAAGAAGATAAAAGTTATTACAAAAACGCTAATCACCTCAAATCTTCCTGCTTACATGAATACATTCCCTTATACAAACCACAACAAATTATCTACTTTACATTACATTGTTCATCGTACACGGTACATCTCACTTCAGCCTGGAGGCACAGCTATCAATAAAAGAAACATGTCTTATTTTCAAAACATTTTATTATTCATAGCTTTGGTGGTTCTCTGACAATAATAAAGACATGGTTAGTATCACCTTCTGCGGAGCAAGTACCTTACACTTCAAATCACCCTCACCAAAAGAACAGATGATACATATAGACTTACACAACATTACAAATCGATGATAATTCAAAGAGGTACCACACAGCTTGCACTTGAGAAGGAATTTTCCCTTTGCATTTTGAAGGGGGATCTGGCGCTGTTTCCTTGGTCCCCAGCCGATTTCTCAATGAAATGTTTCTGCTTTGCACCCTTTGGGTTCAGTTGTTCAACTGGTTACAATTAGTTAGATTAGTAACTGGTTGAACAACTGTAACAAAAGAGTACAGATTGACTTGTTGAGGTCTACTAGAGAGAGGTCTGCTAGCGCTGCTCAGCAGGGCTCTGTCTGTCCTCTTCAATGTTTGCATGGATGACTTGCAGCAAGATTCAGACATTCAAGAGACATTCATTACATATTCATTCATTGCCCAGTATTAACCTGCTATTATGACAAGGACTGAGGGCACTGAGAAAATGTCCCTTATATGTCCCTGATGGCAAGCGAGGGAGAAGGAGGGAGACAGACAGAGGCAGAGAAAGTAAACTAAAAGGGTGGGGGGAGAGGGGAGAGATAGAGGAGAGAGGGTACATTATACAACAGAAAATTTAACTCACAGTCCATGGGCTCTGGCTAGAAAAAGATGAATGAAAAATAATATTTCCAGGTGTATGAGAGAGGTAACCCTCACAATTTACAAATTTCCCCTTATAATGAACATTCAATCACTGTCAACCCTAGGGAGCACAAATCTATTATCTCATCTTATAGGACATTGTGTAGGTAATAAATGAACAAGTCTTGCTTTTCAATACAAACAAGCCCACACAAAAGCCCTACTTTATTAAATGAAAAGAAGAGGATTCTCATCTTTCCAAGGGTTAGTCCCCTCCTTGATATTAATTTGGGTACTTAGGAAAAGGTGTTCTTTCAAGCACCAAATGTTCATTTATTGTAATTAGTACAACATGCTTACTGGGCACTGTCATCTGTAATAATTACTCCATTTCCCTAACCATCGAATCACTCTGCCATGGATGGATTTCTACATCATGGCACACCTTGCTTGTTTTATCATCAGAATTCTGAGAATACCTTCTCCAGAGCTAACTGTGAATTTGAAAAATTGCCAGTGCTGTGCTTGAGATTGGATAAAACTGGAGAGAACAGAGGCGAGCTCCCCCTTCAGAGAATCCACTTATTTATTGGATTGCTTTGCTACCGCTCAGAAATCCAATGAGACTAACTGGTAGGTGTTTTCTGCTGTTCAAGAAATTAATCTTTTTTTTTTTTTTTCCATGTGAGTATGAATCAGCAATGAACTTTTATACTAAGACAGTGTGGCACTCATAAACAAGGCATTCACTGGGACCCAACCTTGCACTTTACATGGTAGCTCTCACCTTTTAGACTAAGTAGCTACGCATCATGATCTGAGTCACATGCAACAGAAAACATAGAAAATTTTAAAATCTTTTCTTTGATATATATGTGTGTTTCCATCAGATTTATTTTAGCTTTGTAAAACTCTGTAGAACTGAATCCTCCAACTATAGATATTAGTAAAGGCTGTTTAAAACCAGGCTTTCTTTGTTTACAAGAGGCAGTTTTTATAAGATGACTATGGAGAATAAACACAAAAAGAAATGAAAACTTTTCCATTTCTAGCAATTCACCAGAGTAATCTGGCAGTACACTGCACACAGCCATCTCTGGGAGAGAGTTTTCTTTTCTTGGAATTTCACACTGACTGTGCTCTTGTGGCATGAATATTGTAAATGAAAGATTGTTCCAGGCTTGATAAAAAGAGAGGCCAGAAACGATTGTTCCCATAGGTCCCCCCTTTCATAACCAAATGGTTGTCTGGAACCTCCTGAATAAGAGCCCATCATTTCCCACGTCAACTACACACAAACAGAATGTTCTAGGATTTTTCTTGCCACCTTGCCTAAACTGAGAAAGATGAACTCAGCAGGGCCGCAGCCCCGGAGATAAATTTAAGTGGTAAGAAGGTCAGCCTCGGATGTGAACTTGGGAAAGAGCCTCTTATTCCCTACACGTCTCACTTTTCATCAACCATTGAAAGCTGTTTCCCACTGAATTAAATTCAGTGAAAAAGAGAAACCACCACAGTTTTCACCAGGCTATGGTAAATATATTTTCTTATACTTAGTTTTTTTAATAATAACTCTAATAAAATTTGATTCTTTTAGTAATGTAATAAACTAAGACATTTCCTGCTAATTTTCCCAGAACCTATCTGGGTTTATATTAATCGTCATAGTTTATCAACTATTTAACTGTGTGCCAGGATTTATACACAGCACTCAATACATATTGTGGAATTTATTCTTCCTAGTAGTTGGATGGAATAACGCTTGGCATATCCAGTAATCAATCACTTCCTACTTTGGTCCCTACTTATCTTTTTGGGGGATCGACTCTTCCAAATGGTGGATTACTGCACAATGTAAGGGTACATGTCGGATCTATTAGTATAGCATATAAATGTCTTAACACAATAATTAAGTAAACAAGATGAGGTATATATTAACCAGTGTGATGTAAGTGTTCCTGATTCTATATGAAATCAGCACATTGTACCCCATAAATGCATTAATGTATACATGAGCTATGTGTTTATAATTTAATAAAATACATAAATAAATAATTAAAAATAAAAGGCAGTTGTCTGGATATAGATGGTCTGTGATTGAATCTTACCTGTGAGAAGTTGGGAAAGTTACAAAGTGAAGGTAATAGTACTACCAATCTCATAATATAACTCTGGAGATTAAATCAGGTAAGCTTAATGCATGTCTAGATCTGTACCTTGAACTCTGCTACTCTTCCAAGTTTGTTGATGTGTTTAGAACTACAGAAATAAAATACTGTATAGACTCTGACATGCCCACAGACACTGTTACCTTGAAGGCTAGCTATCCAGGTGGCTTATCAGGTTCCATTTACTTGATCATGAATAATATACTTCACCCAAGCTAGTCCCTTCACAAAAGCTTCTTTTTCTTTTTTGTTCTTTTTTCCCTGCAGCTTCCCTCAGAGCCAGGGTAAGGTGCAGCTGGGCAGGGTTTCGGGGTTATTTGTCCTCAGGTGGTTTGAGTACTTTACCCTGGGAAGAGACTGGGTCAGTTGAATGTGGGTGCCAAGGAAGATCCTTCCACCACTAGCTAACCGGGCACAGATCTACCTTCTGTGCAACAGTGGGGATTTGAATAATTAAATGCAAGGACGTCAGACACAATGTGATTAAAACAGAGGGTTGAAACAATGACAGTCTGACATTCTGTGCTCACATGATAATGCTATCAATGATGTGAGAAGTAGAAATAGCCCTGTTAGGCAACAATGAGAACATCGGTCTTCCCAACCTAGATTTTTCTCTCAAGGTGGTTTACAGGGATTTCAGGGAGGTTAATGTCTTGCTTATGGATGATACGTTTGAGAAGAAATTAATTCTAGAATGCATCATTGGCTTATAGAACATGATTCACATTTATAAAGGTATTTTTAATGTGGCAGATGGGATGTAATGGGCTGGGGTAGAGAGCACACAAGTGATGATGAGGAAATACACGTCTTGCCCCTAATCCCTCTCCTTCCGTACATACACACATACATGTTTGATTAAATAGTGGCCCTTACTAAATGTTAGACAGTAGCCTCCTGAAAACCTAAAGAGGATGCGTATCGGTGTTGCTCAATTGCTTTTGATTATGAACATTAAAAAACAAATTAGATCCATCACAACGAGAAGCTGCAAATGAAATCAGGAAACCAGGAATACAAACATAGCATCCAGGTTTTATAGCAGAACATCAGCCAGATAGAAGGAACATAACCTGTGAAGTAGCACCTCAGCTTTGTTAAAGAATTTCTTTCATGTTTTTTTAACAAAATGATTTTGTCATGATTAGTAACAGTATCGTTTAAAAATCTGCACACGTCCTTAGCTATACACAAAAGTGCAGTGTGACTAACCAGAGACTACTGTACTATAGAAATACCTTCAATGACATCGTTCATGGCTAGAGACAGCAAGCAGTAAAAAGAAATGAGTTGATTTTACATCTTTTTGTAAATTTACTCTTCAATCTAACAGATAATTATTGAGTTATTATTCATCTAGTCTTTGTTCCTCTGAGGGGAATAAAAAATAAGAAACAGTCTTTGCCCTCATGGCCTGTTTGATCTTGTGGAAACCCATCACACGATGGTCTCTTCCAGGTGTCGGCTTAGTCACAGGCTTTTGAAAACTATAGCCCAAGGCCAAATCAAGTCCATAGCCTGTTTGTGAAATAAAATTTTATTGGAATACAGCCACACGTAGTTTCCATATTACCAGTGGTTGCTCTTGCGCTATGATGGCAGATTTGAGTAGTTAGGATGCCATCCTTATGGCTCACAAAGCCTACCATATTCACTCATATTGTTCCTTATAAAGAAAGTTTGCCAACCTCTGCTCTCATGAATAATGGCATTTATGAGTTTAAATTAGGCCTAATATTTTCAAAATTGCCACTTAATTGTGATCATTTAATGCGAGATCCTAGTGAAAAACACAAAATGCTAGACATTTAACCAACATGGATTATTATACATGGTATAATATATTTATATCATAGAATACTACTGAAAACTGGTTTATACATGCTCATATAAAAGACATCCAGAAGAATGTGAAATAAAAGGCTACATACACAGTTCTTATTCATGTTAAGAAGCAAATAGTTTATATATACTTACATATTTTTATAGCTATCACCTGTTTCTAGGAAGTTATATAAAAATTGGAGCAAACTTACTCCTGGCGGGATCTACTAGAATTTTTTTTTGTATCACTATGAATTTTTTATCATTGTGTTATATAGCCTAATATAAACTATACCTTAAAGTATGTCAGCATAAATAGAATAGTGTGCATACATGTGCGTTCATGCAACTGCGTAAGAGAGGCAGACACAGAGAGAGGGGGAGGGAAAGAAAGAATGTGTTTTACTTTTCTTCTTAGGGGGCATTCTTTGATATCTGCTAAAATAAAGTAATATGGAGTACACACTCCAAGCAGTTATTTAGAAGAGTATCAACCTTGGCTATCTTGAGCTGCACTAAAACATTTGTTCATTTCAATAATGGATGTTCAAAGTTATTGTTATAGGTGAATTGAGTGGTGTCCAAGAAAGGTGGGTTGATAAAAAAAAAAATGTACCTTTATGATGGAAGAATAGGAACATAGTAATCTAAATCATGTCCAATCTGGGGTTCTGATTAGGTCTCATGTCCTATCACCTTAAGTTGAATTTATTGTCAAAATCTGAGTGGCGAGGTAGCTCCTTCTGCCTCAAGAACATCATCACATGTGCCTGGCGTGACTTTTCCATGTAAGACACCTATTGCAATATCTAAGGAACAGAAAGCTGAGAATCTATGGAGATTGTGAGAATAGACTCTGTAACTATTTGTGCCTCCCTGGTAAAAAAGTTTGTAGGTTACCAGGATTCAGCCCCCACTGTGCTGTCATTATTACATTGTATACAATGTCTTGGTTGTGGGTGAGGAGATCTATGTATCTTAACCTCTTCAATTAAAGTAGACTATGATATTTTCAAAAAAGAATCAGATAATGAGTAAGGGTAAAATTGACTGTTACTAATTTAAAAATAAATGATTAATTTTGAGAAAAAAGGTTTTACCTAAGCCTCGGTTAATAAATGTTCACTCCTTAGGACATAAAAGTCACCCTGAGTAAAGGTAATACACATCATTGGCTCAAAAGTCTTCATTTTTCTTTCATCTGGGCTTTCCCCCTCCCCAATAAATCAAGGGTATCCTCTCTCCACCCCCAAACATATTTTCAGCAACATTAATGCTGAGTCTTACTTGGCATTGAGAAGCTGTGAATTTGATGGTAAAAAATAACATGTTAGACTTGAGAGGTGCTTTAGAGAACGCCTATATTACCCTCCCTATCTATGAATCATTTCACACATGAAGAAATGATGCTCATATATGGAGTTATGAAGAAATGATGCTCATATATGGAGTCCCATGAAAGTAAAGGAACTTGCCTAAAATGATCAAGCTGGAGACTAACCCAGAGTAAGAGCTCCTAGCACCTAATCTTTCTCCGTGCAGCCCCAGGAAAATTTCATTCTGAGGAAATGAGTAGTGTTTAATACTTTCAGCTAAACGCAAAATTCAAAATTCTTCAGTGTAAACAGAAAATCTAAACTCTTCAAAGAAAGGCACCTCCTTTCCTATAACACATTCTTTGAGATTCTTTCACAGCCAAAAGACTAACACTGATTCCTGAGTAGTTTCACTAGAATAGAGTTTTCTGAAAAGCAAACTCGTTTTTCAAGGAAGAATGTGGGATTGGAAAAAGGAGAAGGGCTCCTAGTGCCAAGCGTTCGCTACCCTACTGAGAAGTTTCAGGATAGCAAGGAGCAGCAGGGAGTTGCAAGAAATCGAAGTTACGGGGAAGCTTGTCTTCAGGCTCACAGATGTGGTTTCTGACAGCTCCAGCTGAAAAGCCTGGGAGCAGCTGAACTTAAACATTCATTTCCAGAGGCAGCCTCAGGACTCAAGTGCTCAAGGCTCTCTCTACCACAATGTAAATATCCCGACTTCCTCTCATCCTTCTCCTCCTGAGGAGGCGGGTGGAGATGACCTAAGGGAGCAAAAGACTAGAATGCAGCTGCAAAATGAGAATTGCTGGGTGGTGTGCAGAAAATAGCATGGTCAGCTGGGATTCCAGCACTGGTTTTCAAAACTAAAGGAAGTAATAATGATTACCATAATGAGAATACAAATCCCAAACCTCTGTTACTTTACAAAGAGCTCTCCAGGAGACCCTCTAAGGGAAATATGGGGAAGAAAGAAATCTCCAATCATGTGCAGCAGGTTTACTGATTCCCTTGTACCAGCCCAGCATGGTAATTGAGTGCTTCCGGGAGTACTAGGGAAAGAGAAGATATGCTTTCTTTCTTGGAGAGCTTCTCATCCTGCATAAAACAGGGTAAATATGTGCATGTGAATACATCATAAGCATATAAACAACTATACAAGGAAGAAGAACTATGCTGGCTCATTACCCAGGGAAGAGGGAAGAATTCACGCTCGCTGGGCCTGGAGTCAGGCATGAGACAAGAACGGTCTCCTGGAGAAGCCAAATCTTCAGCTGAGTTTTACACACGAGAGGCGATCTAGTGTAGCTGAAAAGTACTTAGTAGGAGAAGCAAGAAAGTAAGAACGCCTTCACTTAAAATGTGCTAGAAGGACCAACAAAAACATCTGAAGTCGACATTTACATGGAGAACTTACTCTTTACTCAAAACACAAAGCGGGGATTCGTGCAGATGCTACAACTCTGGCATTCTGCACATAAATAATTCAAAGAGAATGTCAAGCAATCTAAGGTAACAAAATATAATATTTATCTTAATTTTAATATTAAACATGAAGTAGTCTGATATTATATTCCACAGTGATCAGGACTATTACAAATTCCATAAATGGCATATCCTGATTAACACCGGGAGGAAAACTACCCCACTTGTGTAGTTCTAATGCTCTTTTGAGATTTCTCGCCACCCTTTCTGCTGCAACTATGTGGATATGTGAAAGTAACTTATGCTACTTTCTATTATGTTGTAAAGAAATGGGTTAACCTGTAGCTCCCACCTCAGCTCTAACCGCCCCAGGTGTGCAGTAGGAATTTCACATGGTTTTATAATTGATACCTAATAATGTACTGTAACTCTGTGCGTATTTTGCAAGGAAACTAGGAAAACGAACATGTAGAAAGTTTAAGAAATCTGACCTTGCTCACAGAGCAGAGACTCCAAACAAGACACACATGTGCATCACCTCTGACAAAGTCCTCAACTGTCTCCTCTAATAGGAATTATAGATAAAAAAAAAAAAATACAATTCTACTCTGCTATGCTTCTGCCATAAGAATGGAAATATCTCTTATGATGACAGTTTTCTTTTAGTGTCTTACCTGTTTTCATATGTATTCTTTCATATGTATTTCATATGTATTCATATTTTCATATACATTTCACATGTTTTTCATATGTATTTCGTAAGGGAATTCTTATAACTACATGGAAAAATTTTTCCACATTCTGACATATCATACTCCCAGGAAATTATTGTTGATAAGAAATCCTTTGTTCTCCCAAAAAGTCTCAAAAATTCCCTAGTATCACTCCTTAAATCTCTTTCCCCTGAAGTATTTATTCTTTTTAAAAATTAAGTAACTGATCCGTCTATTCGTTTACTTAGCCAAGCTGTAAATACTCTTCTGTTGTGCAATCTTTCAATTCCTTCATCCTACTTAATTCTGCTCTTTCCACTCTCTTCAGATGTTCTGCATCCTTTTTTTCTACTAGGACTGAGCTGCTGTGTCTGAGGCTCTGCCTAAAAGCTGGCTGGGAATCACTACCAAAATGGGTTGTTAATCATTTTCTAGTTTTTGTCCAATACAAGCTCTGTTTTATGGCCGCATCACTGCCAATGCTAAATTATTCCAGGGACTTTTAATTGATAGCATATTAGTAATATGAAATAGATCTTTAATTTGTACATTGTGCATAGATTATTTCTTGTGGCCATCTCAACCAGGAAAAATGGTGAAAGAAAATGCTTACAGAGCTCATGTAATGTTTAGGTTTTGTTCATTAACAACATTCCCATGAAATTGTGTTTGGTAAGGAAGGGAAAATACCCAAATGTCACTTATGATGTGGATTTTATTTATCCATGCACTATTTCATTAGGTATCATATTTGATTACTCTTTTCTTTCCCAATTACATTATAAAAATCAAGTACATTTCCTTCAGGCATTTAAAAAATTTTCTCCAGTGACTTTAAATTTGACTTCTGATGCTTGGACCTACTTTGACAATATTCAGGTAGTATAAAAACTGATATTGTTTCTACTTCTTTAGGGTATAAAATGGTATCATCTGGCTAAAATAACGTCAGTTAATGTTATCCTGGGGCAGGACGTAAGTAAAGAACAATGATTCCTCATTATTTCCAGCTCCTCCTCTTTCCGTCATACCCGTTCCCTTTCCATAGTTGGATGTGATGGAAAGAGGAAGAGCAAAACCTCATTCTGTTCATCCATCTCTCTCTCTCTCCTTACACAGATCAGAGAACTATATGACTGAAAATAACTTTACTTTTATATATTTAAATTGTTTTATGAAAATTCAAAGATCTTTATGTTGTTCATTGAACTCCCACCAGAATACGTCCTGTCACAAAAGTACTGATATACATTCTGTCCAATGAACTTTAAGCTTTTTTAAAAAATACGGTGATAATAATTTTAATAGTAGTACAATGATGTTTATGCTTTAGGGCTGTTAATAGGATAATTTTAACTCTCAAAGCAATGTACATAAAATTAATTTTACAATTACTAACAACAGAAGACAGAGGGGCCTGAGATTGATGATGCTTTAGGTATGATAAAATTGGTGAACAAGATTGCCACATTTCTGAGACATGGTATGCATAGCCTATATTTGAAGAAAGAATTATTATAGATAAATGAAGATGACAATTGTTTAAAGAGTTTTTGAGTGAATAACTCATTATTAGTATTTTATAATTATACTGGAATATTTAATAATTAAAGTTACTTATCATCAGTGAATTTAAATTATAAATGCTTTGGCATGGATATTTTGTGGTTTATATTGTGACACAGAGATCTGTGACTTAGGAGTATAATAGAATTAAAGTAAACTTATAATAATACAATTTAAATTAGATTTAATAACTCACAAAAAAACAACTAATGAATGTTTGAGACAATACACAACTTTGCTAACATGGGGGAGAAAGGGAGTTATAACAAACAGGCAAAAAAAATAATAATCTGATAAAAGACAAGTGTTACAATGATGTGATAAACCAGTTACTCTCATACACTGATCACCAGAGAGTGTATGAGGTTGTTTTACCAAGTTTGGGTATAATTGAGCATTATATAAGCAAGTTTAATCCTATTACCTTAAGATCCAGCAGTTCAAATTCTGGCCATGTACCTCACAGAAATTCTCTAAATGTAAACAAGCAAACATAACAAGAGTGTTTGTGGTAGCATTTAGTTATTTATTTATTCATTTCACAAATATTCATTGACTGTACAATTCTCTTTGCTTGAGATATCTTTGGGACTGAGACTATTCTCCCTGCCTTCACTGGTATGTTCCAGGATATTGTTTGTAATACCAAAAAATTTGAAAACACCCAAATATCCATCAATGAGACAAGAGACACATAAAGTAGTATGTAATCACATAATGAAGCAAAAAAAAAAATACTATTGAGTAAAAGGAAAGTGTGCTATAGAATGCTACTTACAGTACATGTGATTTATGCAAAATTTAAAACTATATACAATATTATATAATATTTTAGATGTGTGTAGGTATAAAAGCAACATAAAACTGAATAGATAGTATATACTCTAATTATATAATAGATTTGAGAAATGCAGAATAAAGAGAATTTTAATATTACCTATAATTTGAAAAATACAAAAGAAACATAAAATAAAAATTGTATTTTCATTTGTCTATGTGTGTGCTAATTATATTAATCTTTGAAACTTTTATATTTTTAAAACTGCCAATTGTATCCCTAAAATTATTTTTTGGTAATTGAATTTAATCATGTTTTTATAAATTTCTTTTTAGAAAGTTGTAAGAGCACTGGTTATATTAATAACGTAACCCGGTTAGTTTAGTACAGGGTAATTGAAAGCTTATAAGATAAACAGAGCATAATGAACCAAGATCAGATGAAATGCATTTCTACCACCTAAGTAACTATTACACAATTAAAACAATTCAATAGAAATTATAAATATCTAGCAGTGTTTACTTTTTAAAATATTGATTTATAGAGCTAATGCAATCCCCATCAAAATACCAACATCATTTTTTCCAGATCTAGAAAAAATAATTCTACATTTCATCTGAAACCAGGAAAGAGCCCAAATAGCCAAGGCAACCTTAAGCAAAAGGAACAAATGTGGAGGATCAGTTTACCAGACTTTAAACTGTACTACAAACCTATAGCAACCAAAACACTATGGTACTGTCACAAATATAGACATAGACCAATGAAACAGAACAGAGAATCCAGATATAAAATCATCCACATTTTGCCATCTTATCTTTGGCAAACAGCCAGCAAGACCCAGTGTGGAAAAGAATCCCTATTCAATAAATGGTGCTAGGAAAGTTGGATAGCCACGTGCAGAAGATTTAAACAGGAACCCTATGTCTTACCACTCACTAAAATTAATTCAAGATGAATTACAGACTTAAAACTATAAGAATTCTAGAAGAAAATGTTGGAAAAACACTTCTAGATATGAGCTCAGAGAAGTAATTTATGAAGAAGACCCCAAAGACCATCACAGAGACAACAAAAATAAATGAATAGGACTTGATTAAATTAAAAAGTTTCTGCACAGCCAAGGAAATAATCAGCAGAGCAAACAACCTATGGAACTGAAGAAAGTACTCACATGCTATATGTCCAATACAGGGCTAATAGCCAGAATCTACAAAGAAATCAAGCAAATCAGCAATAAAAAAATGTAACAATCCCATTAAAAAGTGGGGAAAAGACACAAACAGAAGCAAAGCTTTTCGAAAGAAGATAGACTAATGGCCAATAAACATATGAAAAAATGTTCAACATCACCAATTATCAGAGAAATGCAAATCAAAACCACAAGGAGCTATCACCTAACCCCAGTAAGAATGGCTTATATCAAAAAGTCCCAAAACAATAGATGCTGGTGGGGATACAGAAATAAAGAAACATTTGTACACTGTTGGTGAGACTGCAAACTAGTACAAATTCTATGGAAAATAGTACGGAGATTCCTCTAAGAAATAAAAACAGACCTAGCATGTGTTCCAGCAATCCCACTACCAGGTATTTACCCAAAGGAAAAAAAGTCATTTTATTGAAAAGACACTTTGCACTAGAATGTTTATTGCAACACAATTCACAATAGCAAAGATGTAGCATCAATATATGAATGAATTAATAAAATGTGGTATATGTATACTACCAAGTGCTACTCAGCCATTAAAAAAAAAATTAACACCTTTTGCAACAATCTGGATGGAACCAGACCATTCTCCTAAGTATCACAAGAACGGGAAAAATAAAACCAGTCTATCTACTCACTATTAAATTGGGGAGCTAACTGATCAGCACTCAATGTGCACAGATGAAAGTAAAACTCATGGAAATAAAGCAGGTGGAAGCGGGTAGGAGGGGAGGGGGGAATTCATACATAACCAAGGTTCTCTACCTGGATGGTTGGCACACTTAGATCTTTGTCTTAAGGAATAGAAAAACAATCCATGTAACCAAACCTGTGTATCCCTTTCATATTTTGGAAACAATTAAATATTATACTTTAAAAAAATTGGTATTGCTTGCACAGATAGAAATTTCAAATAGCATAAAGGGGGAACACAGGAGCAAGATGGCAGCCGAGTAACAGCTTCCTTGCATGTGGGCACCGTCAGTCTGGGGAGATAGGACTCCAGGCATCTCTGGCTGGTGGGAACTGCCTATCATCACTCCTATGAGGATACAGGGAGTCAGCGAGAGACTTCTGGACCCCAAGAGGAGGACTAAAACAGTGGAAAACCGGCAAGTGGTCGCGTGTGTTCAACCCGTCTAAACCCGCCCACAACTGTAAGTTCAGTAGCAGCGAGACTGCAAACCAGAAAGGCCTTACCTGTGAACTCTTTTGATGTCCTTGGACTTGGCACTGAGTTGAACTGCCTTGGGGAAGGCCTGAGTGGGAGTGCGGAGAACTTTGGCCATTGTCTAGGGTCCCAGTCTGAGCCGCTGAGCCAGACGGAGCTAATAGTGTTTGGCGGTGGGTCACACGGATCCATTGTCAGTGATCTGCCCCGGCAAGCTCCGCCCTCAGGGTCGCAGAGCTAGAAACGGGTGGGAGCTGGTAACCCAGCAACCAAGTAGCCTAAGGGTGGGGTCTGAGCCGCCTTGCAGCCCTAACCCTCAGGGGCAGAGTGAGACCGGTTTTGGCACACTGAGTAAGTGGATAGCCACTTCAGCAGTGATTCCAGCGAGAAAGCTGGGAAAGCTTCTGCTCAGCAAGTTTACAAGTTCAAAGTGCCTTTTAAGTGGGCTGAAGAGAGATTTAGGGTGTCTACCTGCTGGGGTTTGAGAAATCAGCAGCCTCCAGTCGTATCAGAACTGTGACTAACATCTCATACCCCAAAAGACCACGTGTTGCCCAGACAATATTCAACAACATATACAAACTGCTTTGTTTTTGGTTGTGTATTTTTTTTCTTTTTTTTTTTTTGTCTGGTTGGGTTTTTTTGTTTGTTTATTTTGACGTTGTTGATGTTCTTTTGTTTCTTAATTTCAATCTTTTCCACACAGATCCCTTTTTCTTTCTCAATTTTTCTAGTTTAATTATAATTTCCCATTGCTGCCTTTTTTAATAAATACAACTTCATTTTTGCTAGTGTTTCTACCGCTATCACTTGGTTTTTCACCCAATTTTATCGCCATAAAGTTTTCTGTTTGCTTGTTTTGGTTTGATTTATAGCATTTTTGTCTTTCCTCTCTACTTGGTGGAGGTGGGGTACTGTGTCTGACCAGGTTAGCAAAGAGCTGCTGACCTCAAGGGAACCACCCAACTGGGCACCCAACCCCCAGAAGGTGGGGTTTTTTAAGGTTGTGTCAAAGTACCCTACTGTACACCTATATTGCCCTGTCTCCCTCTTTCTGTGCCTCTCTTCTTTTTGTCAATATTCCTTATCCCTACCCCCTCTCCTTTCTCTATCTTTCTTTTTTTTCTTATCACTCGGTCATCCTTTCTTTCATCCCTTTTTTGCTCTTCAACCTTCTCACTTTTCTGGTCCTGTAACCCTTAGTCCACAGGCACAAGAACTTAAAGAGCAAGAGGAAGTGAAAGGAAAATTAGGGCAAGGAAACAGATAAAAGAAATCACTCATGAGGAAGAATCAGCAGAAAACTCCAGGCAACATGAAGAACCAGTCCAGAACAACCCCGCCAAGGGACCATGAGGTAGCTACTGCAGAGGATTCCACCTATACAGAAATGTTAGGAATGACAGAAAGGGAATTTAGAATACACATGTTGAAAACAATGAAAGAAATGATGGAAACAATGAAGGAAACTGCTAATAAAGTGGAAAATAACCAAAAGGAAATCCAAAAACAGAATCAAATCAGAGATGAACGATATGAAGAATATAAAAAGGATATAGCAGAGCTGAAGGAAATGAAACAGTCAATCAGGGAACTTAAAGATGCAATGGAAAGTATCAGCAACAGGTTAGACCATGCAGAAGAAAGAATTTCAGAGGTAGAAGACAAAGTTTTTGAGATAACTCAGATAGTAAAAGAGGCAGAAAAGAAGAGAGAGAAAGCAGAACGTTCACTGTCAGAATTATGGGACTTTATGAAACGTTCCAACATACGAGTTATAGGAATTCCAGAAGGGGAAGAAGAATGCCCCAGAGGAATGGAAGCCATACTAGAGAATATTATAAAAGAAAATTTCCCAAACATCACCAAAGATTCTGACACACTGCTTTCAGAGGGCTATCGGACCCCAGGTCGCCTCAACTCTAACCGAGCTTCTCCAAGACACATTGTGATGAACCTGTCCAAAGTCAAGACAAAAGAAAAGATTCTGCAAGCTGCCAGGAGTAAGCGCCAGTTGACCTACAGGGGCAAATCCATCAGAGTGACCTCAGACTTCTCTAATGAAACTTTCCAAGCAAGAAGACAATGGTCATCTACCTTTAATCTACTTAAACAGAACAATTTTCAGCCCAGAATTCTGTACCCTGCTAAGCTAAGCTTCAAAATTGATGGAGAAATCAAATCATTTACGGATATACAAACATTGAGGAAATTCACCACAACAAGACCAGCTCTACAGGGAATACTTCAACCTGTTCTGCACACTGACCACCACAATGGATCAG
This sequence comes from Nycticebus coucang, assembly GCF_027406575.1. Taxonomy (NCBI): domain Eukaryota; kingdom Metazoa; phylum Chordata; class Mammalia; order Primates; family Lorisidae; genus Nycticebus; species Nycticebus coucang. The sequence goes on along the minus strand of NC_069780.1, from coordinate 148,273,571 downwards.
CAGCAAAGTAAGAACTCAGAAATCAAAGGACAGAACCTAACCTCCACACTGATGCAAAAGATAAAACTAAGCAATGGACTCTCACCAAATAAGACGAATAGAATACTACCACACTTATCAATTATCTCCATAAATGTTAATGGCTTGAATTCCCCACTGAAGAGACATAGATTGGCTGACTGGATTAAAAAACACAAGCCATCCATTTGCTGTCTGCAAGAAACACACCTGGCTTCAAAAGACAAATTAAAGCTCCGAGTCAAGGGTTGGAAGACAATTTTTCAGGCAAATGGAATTCAGAAGAAAAGAGGAGTTGCAATCTTATTTTCAGATACATGTGGATTTAAAGCAACTAAAGTCAAAAAAGACAAAGATGGTCACTTTATATTGGTCAAGGGAAAACTACAACAAGAAGACATTTCAATTCTAAATATCTATGCACCAAATTTAAATGCTCCCAGATTCTTGAAACAGACCTTACTCAGTCTGAGCAATATGATATCTGATAATACCATCATAACAGGGGACTTTAACACACCTCTTACAGAGCTGGACAGATCCTCTAATCAGAAATTAAACAAAGATATAAGAGATTTAAATGAGACCCTAGAACAATTATGCTTGATAGACGCATATAGAACACTCCACCCCAAAGATAAAGAATATACATTCTTCTCATCACCCCATGGAACATTCTCCAAAATTGATCATATCCTGGGACACAAAACAAATATCAACAGAATCAAAAGAATTGAAATTTTACCTTGTATCTTCTCAGACCATAAGGCACTAAAGGTGGAACTCAACTCTAACAAAAATGCTCGACCCCATCCAAAGGCATGGAAATTAAACAATCTTCTGTTGAATAACAGATGGGTGAAGGAAGAAATCAAACAGGAAATCACTAACTTCCTTAAGCATAACAACAATGAAGACACAAGCTACCAAAACCTGTGGGATACTGCAAAAGCAGTTTTGAGAGGAAAATTCATCGCTTTAGATGCCTACATTCGAAAAACAGACAGAGAGCACATCAACAATCTCACAAGAGACCTTATGGAATTGGAAAAAGAAGAACAATCTAAGCCTAAACTCAGTAGAAGAAAAGAAATCTCCAAAATCAAATCAGAGATCAATGAAATTGAAAACAAAAGAATCATTCAGAAAATTAATGAAACAAGGAGTTGGTTTTTTGAAAAAATAAATAAAATAGATAAACCATTGGCCAGACTAACTAGAAATAGAAAAGTAAAATCTCTAGTAACCTCAATCAGAAATGATAAAGGGGAAATAACAACTGATCCCACAGAGATACAAGAGATCATCTCTGAATACTACCAGAAACTGTATGCCCAGAAATTTGACAATGTGAAGGAAATGGATCAATATTTGGAATCACACCCTCTCCCTAGACTTGGCCAGGAAGAAATAGACCTCCTGAACAGACCAATTTCAAGCACTGAGATCAAAGAAACAATAAAAAAGCTTCCAACTAAAAAATGCCCTGGTCCAGATGGCTTCACACCAGAATTCTATCAAACCTTCAAGGAAGAGCTTATTCCTGTACTGCAGAAATTATTCCAAAAAATTGAGGAAGAAGGAATCTTCCCCAACACATTCTATGAAGCAAACATCACCCTGATACCAAAACCAGGAAAAGACCCAAACAAAAAGGAGAATTTCAGACCAATCTCACTCATGAATATAGATGGAAAAATTCTCAACAAAATCCTAGCCAATAGATTACAGCTTATCATCAAAAAAGTCATTCATCATGATCAAGCAGGCTTCATCCCAGGGATGCAAGGCTGGTTCAACATACGCAAGTCCATAAACGTTATCCACCATATTAACAAAGGCAAAAATAAAGATCACATGATCCTCTCAATAGATGCAGAGAAAGCATTTGATAAAATCCAGCATCCTTTTCTAATTAGAACACTGAAGAGTATAGGCATAGGTGGCACATTTCTAAAACTGATTGAAGCTATCTATGACAAACCCACAGCCAATATTTTACTGAATGGAGTCAAACTGAAAGCTTTTCCTCTTAGAACTGGAACCAGACAAGGTTGTCCTCTGTCACCTTTACTATTCAACATAGTGCTGGAAGTTCTAGCCAATACAATTAGGCAAGACAAGGAAATAAAGGGAATCCAAATGGGAGCAGAGGAGGTCAAACTCTCCCTCTTTGCTGACGACATGATCTTATACTTAGAGAACCCCAAAGACTCAACCACAAGACTCCTAGAAGTCATCAAAAAATACAGTAATGTTTCAGGATATAAAATCAATGTCCACAAGTCAGTAGCCTTTGTATACACCAATAACAGTCAAGAGGAGAAGCTAATTAAGGACACAACTCCCTTCACCATAGTTTCAAAGGAAATGAAATACCTAGGAATATACCTAACGAAGGAGGTGAAGGACCTCTATAAAGAAAACTATGAACTCCTCAGAAAGGAAATAGCAGAGGATATTAACAAATGGAAGAACATACCATGCTCATGGATGGGAAGAATCAACATTGTTAAAATGTCTATACTTCCCAAAGCAATCTACCTATTCAATGCCATTCCTATCAAAGTACCTACATCGTACTTTCAAGATTTGGAAAAAATGATTCTGCGTTTTGTATGGAACCGGAAAAAACCCCGTATAGCTAAGGCAGTTCTTAGTAACAAAAATAAAGCTGGGGGCATCAGCATACCAGATTTTAGTCTGTACTACAAAGCCATAGTGCTCAAGACAGCTTGGTACTGGCACAAAAACAGAGACATAGACACTTGGAATCGAATTGAACACCAAGAAATGAAACTAACATCTTACAACCACCTAATCTTCGATAAACCAAACAAGAACTTACCTTGGGGGAAAGACTCCCTATTCAATAAATGGTGTTGGGAGAATTGGATGTCTGCGTGTAAAAGACTGAAACTGGACCCACACCTTTCCCCACTCACAAAAATTGATTCAAGATGGATAAAGGACTTAAATTTAAGGCACGAAACAATAAAAATCCTCAAAGAAAGCATAGGAAAAACACTGGAAGATATTGGCCTGGGGGAAGACTTCATGAAGAAGACTGCCATGGCAATTGCAACAACAACAAAAATAAACAAATGGGACTTCATCAAACTGAAAAGCTTCTGTACAGCTAAGGTGACGATAACCAAAGCAAAGAGACAACCCACACAATGGGAAAGGATATTTGCATATTTTCAATCAGACAAAAGCTTGATAACCAGGATCTATAGAGAACTCAAATTAATCCACATGAAAAAAGCCAACAATCCCTTATATCAATGGGCAAGAGACATGAATAGAACTTTCTCTAAAGACGACAGACGAATGGCTAACAAACACATGAAAAAATGTTCATCATCTCTATATATTAGAGAAATGCAAATCAAAACATCCCTGAGATATCATCTAACCCCAGAGAGAATGGCCCACATCACAAAATCTCAAAACTGCAGATGCTGGCGTGGATGTGGAGAGAAGGGAACACTTTTACACTGCTGGTGGGACTGCAAACTAGTACAACCTTTCTGGAAGGAAGTATGGAGAAACCTCAAAGCACTCAACCTAGACCTCCCATTCGATCCTGCAATCCCATTACTGGGCATCTACCCAGAAGGAAAAAAATCCTTTTATCATAAGGACACTTGTACTAGACTGTTTATTGCAGCTCAATTTACAATCGCCAAAATGTGGAAACAGCCTAAATGCCCACCAACCCAGGAATGGATTAACAAGCTGTGGTATATGTATACCATGGAATACTATTCAGCCATTAAAAAAAATGGAGACTTTACATCCTTCGTATTAACCTGGATGGAAGTGGAAGACATTATTCTTAGTAAAGCATCACAAGAATGGAGAAGCATGAATCCTATGTACTCAATCTTGATATGAGGACAATTAATGACAATTAAGGTTATGGGGGGGGAAGCAGAAAGAGAGAGGGAGGGAGTGGGGTGGGGCCTTAGTGTGTGTCACACTTTATGGGGGCAGGACATGATTGCAAGAGGGACTTTACCTAGCAATTGCAATCAGTGTAACTGGCTTATTGTACCCTCAATGAATCCCCAACAATAAAAAAAAAAGGGGGAACACAGGAAGAAGTCAGTCACCCGCCTTTCCTGACTCCCATTCCTAGCAGAGACTGTTTGTTACCAGTGCTTGTGTGTCATTCCGGAAGAGATAGTACACATATCTTGTACTTGTAATGACGTCTTTATATATTTTTATGACACATGCACATATAGTCTACCCTCATTATTCATAGATTCCACACTTGGGAAGTCACCTACTCCCTAAAATTTATTTGTAGTGCCCAAAGTAAGGCTCAAGGGATTTTTGAGGTCAACAGCAAACATGCACAGGGCAGCAGGTTTGAGTCACCCTCCACATAAGTTCCCAGCTGAGTAACAATGGGGTCACACTATGCCTTGTTGTTTTGGTTCTCATATTGTGAGCAACTGTCCTTTTCCAGGTCAATAGTGCCACATTTTTCTCATATTTGTGCCTTTTGTCATTTTACTGCTTAAAATGGCCCCTAAGCCAGAGTGCTGAGTGCTGCCTAGTGAACCTGAGCACCAGAAGGTGGAGATGGATGGTGTGGAAAGCAGACATGCGTCAGAGGAACTTTGTTCAGACACAAGCTATAGCATTGCTAGCTGTGAATTCAACGCTTAAGAGCCAACAATGGGCAACAGGGCACGGTGAGTCTGGGGAGAAAAGATTCCAGGCATTGTTGGCTGGTAGAATCTGCCCATAAACATCCCTTTGAGGACACGGGGAGTCAGTGAGAGACTTCTGGACCTCAGGAGGAGGACAAAGGCAGTGGAAAACTGGACTCATCGAAACCCTGGTCCAGAGGTACGGCAACTTAAAGAGCAAGAGGAAGTGAAAGGAAAATTAGGGCAAGGAAACAGATAAAAAGAAAAAAATCATTCATGAGAGAGAATCAGCAGAAAAATCCTGGCAACATGAAAAACCAGTCCAGAGCAATCCCTCCAAGGGACCATGAGATAGCTACTGCAGAGAATTCCACCTATAAAGAAATGTTAGAAATTACAGAAAGGGAATTTAGAATACAGATGATGAAAACAATGAAGGAAATGATGGAAACAATGAAGGTAACTGCTGATAAAGTGGAAAACAGCCAAAAGGAAATCCAAAAACAGAATCAAATAAGAGATGAATGATATGAAGAATATAGAAAGGATATAGCAGAGCTGAAGGAACTGAAGCAGTCAATTAGGGAACTTAAAGACGCACTAGAAAGTATCAACAACAGATTAGACCATGCAGAAGAAAGAATCTCAGAGGTAGAGGACAAAGCTCTTGAGATAACTCAGATAGTTAAAGAGGCAGAAAAGAAGAGAGAGAAATCAGAACATTCACTGACAGAATTATGGGACTTTATAAAGCATTCAAACATACAAATTATAGGTATCCCAGAAGGGGAAGAAGAATGCCCTAGGGGAATGGAAGCCATACTTGAGAATATTATAAATGAAAATTTCCCAAATAACACCAAAGATTCTGACATACTCCTTTCAGAGGGATATTGGACCCCAGGTCACCTCAACTCTAACCGAGCTTCTCCAAGACACACTGTGATGAACCTGTCCAAAGTCAAGACAAAAGAAAAGATTCTGCAAGCTGCCAGGATGTAAGCACCAGTTGACCTACAGGGGCAAATCCATCAGGGTGACTGCAGACTTCTCTAATGAAACTTTCCATGCAAGAAGACAATGTCATCTACCTTTAATCTACTTAAACAGAACAATTTTCAGCCCAGAATTCTATATCCTGTTAAGTTAAGCTTTAAAATTGATGGAGAAATCAAATCATTCTCTGATACACAAACATTGAGGAAATTCACCACCACAAGACCAGCTCTATAGGAAATACTTCAACCGGTTCTACAAACTGACCATCACAATGGATCAACAGCAAAGTAAGAACTCAGCAATTAAAGGACAGAACCTAACTTCCACACTGATGCAAAAGATAAAACTAAGCAATGGACTCTCACAAAATAAGATGAATAGAACATTACCATACTTATCAATTATCTCAATAAATGTTAATGGCTTGAATTCCCCACTGAAGAGGCATAGATTAGCTGACTGGATTAAAAAGCACAGCCATCCATTTGCTGTCTGCAGGAAACACACCTGCAGTGCATCTTACAAGGGTACATGTGAAACTTAGTAAATGTAGAATATAAATGTCTTAACACAATAACTAAGAAAATGCCAGGAAGGCTATGTTAACCAGTGTGATGAAAATGTGTCAAACGGCCTATAAAACCAGTGTATGGTGCCCATGATCGCATTAATATACACAGCTATGATTTAATAAAAGAAAAAAAAAAGAAAATTAAAACTTTGAGTAAGAGCTAGAAGACATTTTTTTCAGAAGGAAAGAGGAGTTGCAATCTTATTTTCAGATATGTGTGGATTTAAAGCAACTAAAGTCAAAAAAGACAAAGATGGTCACTTTATATTGGTCAAGGGAAAAATACAACAAGAAAATGTTTCAATTCTAAATATTTATGTACCCAATTTAAATGCTCCCAGATTTCTGAAACAGACCTTACTCAGTCTGAGCAATATGATATCCTACCATACCATAATAACAGGGGACTTTAACATTCCTCTTACAGAGCAGGATAGATCCTCTAAACAGAAATTAAACAAAAATATAAGGGACTTAAATGGCATCCTAGAACCTGTGCTTGATAGATGCATATAGAACACTCCATCCCAAAGATAAAGCATATACATTCTTCTCATTGCCCCATGGAATATTCTCCAAAATTGAGCACACCCTAGGACACAAAAAAACACTCAACAGAATCAAAAGAACTGAATTTTTACCTTGTATCTTCTCTAGACCACAAGGCACTAAGGGTGGAACTGAACTCCAACAAAACGTTCAACCCCACACAAAGGCATGGAAATTAAGCAACCTTCTGTTGAATGACAGTTGGGTGCAGGAAGAAATAAAACAGGAAATCACTAACTTCCTTGAGCATAACAACAATGATGACACAAAATCTGTGGAATCCTGCAAAAGCAGTTTTGAAAGGAAAATTTATCACTTTAGATGCCTACATTCGAAAAACAGAAAGAGAGTGTATCAACAAACTCACAAAACATCTTATAGAATTGGAAAAAGAAGAACAATGTAAGCCTAAACTCAGTAGAAAAAAAAGAAATATCCAAAATTAAATCAGAGATCAATGAAATTACAAACAAAAGAATCATTCAGAAAATTAATGAAACCAATTTATTTTTGAAAAAATAAATAAAATAGATAAATCTTTGGCCAGACTAACTAGAAATAGAAAAGTAAAATCTATAGTAACCTCACTCAGAAATGATAAAGGGGAAATAACAACTGATGCCATAGATATACGAAAGATCATCTCTGAATACTACCAGAAACTCTATGCCCAGAAATTTGCAATGTGAAGGAAATGGATCAATATTTGGAATCAAACCCTCTCCCTAGACTTAGCCAGGAAGAAATAGAGCCTCTGAACAGACCAATTTCATGAACTGAGATTAAAGAAACAATAAAAAAGCTTCCAACACAAAAATGTCCCAGTCCAGATGGCTTCACACCAGAATTCTATCAAACCTTCAAGGAAGAGCTTATTCCCGTATTGCAGAAATTATTCCAAAAAATTGAGGAGGAAGGAATCTTCCCCAACACACTCTATGAAGCAAACATCACCCTGATACCAAAACCAGGAAAAGACCCAAACAAAAAGGAGAATTTCAGACCAATCTCACTCATGAATATAGATGCAAAAATTCTCAACAAAATCCTAGCCAATAGATTACAGCTTATCATCAAAAAAGTCATTCATCATGATCAAGTAGGCTTCATCCCAGGGATGCAAGGCTGGTTTAACATATGCAAGTCCATAAACGTTATCCACCATATTAACAAAGGCAAAAATAAAGATCACATGATCCTCTCAATAGATGCAGAGAAAGCATTTGATAAAATCCAGCATCCTTTTCTAATTAGAACACTGAAGAGTATAGGCATAGGTGGCACATTTCTAAAACTGATTGAAGCTGTCTATGACAAACCCTCAGCTAATATTTTACTGAATGAAATAAAACTGAAAGCTTTTCCTCTTAGAACTGGAACCAGACAAGGGAGTCCTCTGTCACCATTACTTTTCATCATAGTGATGGAAGTTCTAGCCAATACAATTAGGTAAGACAAGGAAATAAAGGGAATCCAAATGGGAGCAGAGGAGGTCAAACTCTCCCTCTTTGCTGACGATATGATCTTATAATTAGAGAACCCCAAAGACTCAACTACAAGACTCCTGGAAGTCATCAAAAAATACAGTAATGTCTCAGGATATAAAATCAATGCCCACAAATCAGTTGCCTTTGTATATGCCAACAACAGTCAAAATGAGAGGCAAATTAAGGACACAATTCCCTTCACCATAGCTTCAATGAAAATGAAATACCTAGGAATATACCTAACAAAAGAGGTGAAGGGCCTCTATAAAGAAAATTATGAAATCTTAAGAAAGGAAATAGCAGAGGATTTTTTTTTAATTATTTATTTTTACTGTCAAATCATAGCTGTGTACATTAGTGCAATCAAGGGGTACAATGTGCTGGTTTCATATACAATAGCAGAGGATATTTAAAAATGGAAGAACATACCATGCTCAAGGCTGGGAAGAATCAACATTGTGAAAATGTCTATACTTCTCAAAGCAATCTACCTATTCAAAGCCATTCCTATTAAAATACCAACATTGTACTTTCAAGATTTGGAAAAAATGATTCTGCATTTTGTATGGAACCAGAAAAAACCCCATATAGCTAAGGCAGATCTTGGTAATAAAAATAAAACTGGGGGCATCACCATACTAGATTTTAGGCTGTCCTACAAAGCCATACTGGTCAAGACAGCATGTTACTGGCACAAAAATAGAGACATAGACATTTGGAGTCGAATAGAAAACCAGGAAATGAAACTAACATCTTACAACCACCTAATCTTCAATAAACAAAACAAGAACATACACTGGGGGAAAGATTCCCTATTCAATAAATGATGCTGGGAGAACTGGATATCCACATGTAAAAGACTGAAACTGGACCTACACCTTTATCCACTCAAAATTGTTTCAAGATGGATAAAGGACTTAAATTTAAGGCATGAAACAATAAAAATCTTCAAAGAAAGCATAGGAAAAACACTGAAAGATATTGGCCTAGGGAAAGACTTCATGAAGAAGACTGCCATGGCAATTGCAACAACAACAAAAATAAACAAATGGGGCTTCATTAAACTGAAAAGCTTCTGTACAGCGAAGGAGACAATAACCAAAGCAAAGAGACAACCTACACAATGGGAAAGGATATTTGCATATTTTCAATCAGACAAAATCTTGATAACTAGGATCTATAAAAAACTCAAATTAATCTACATGAAAAAATCCAACAATCCCATATATCAATGGGCACGGACATGAATAGAACCTTCTCTAAAGAAGACAGATAAATGACAAACCAGCATATGAAAAAATGCTCATCATCCCTATCTATTAGAGAAATGCAAATCAAAACCACCCTGAGATAACCATCTAAGCCCCGTGAGAATGGCCCAAATCACAAAATCTCAAAACTGCAGATGCTGGCATGGATGTCGAGAGAAGGGAATACTTTTACACTGCTGGTAGGACTGTAACCTGATACAACGTTTTTGGAAGGAAGTATGGAGAAACTCAAAGAACTCAGACTCGACCTCTCATTTGATCCTGCAATCCCATTACTGGGCATCTACCCAAAAGGAAAAAAATCCTTTTATCATAAGGGACACTTGCTCTCCAGGGGTCCTCAAACTGCGGCCTGGGGGCCACATGAGGCGGTGTGATTGTATTTGTTCTCATTTTGTTTTTTTACTTCAAAATAATATATGTGCAATGTGCATAGGAATTTGTTCATAGGTTGTTTCTTTTTTAAACTATAGTCCAGCCCTCTAACAGTCTGATGGACAGTGAACTGGCTCTCTGTTTAAAAAGTTTGAGGACTCCTGCTCTAGACTGTTTATTGCAGCTCAACTTGCAATTGCCAAAATGTGGAAACAGCCTAAATGCCCACCAACCCAGGAATGGATTAACAAGCTGTGGTGTATGTACACCATGGAATACTATTCAGCCATTAAAAAAAGGAGACTTTACAGCCTTTGTATTAACCTGATGGAAGTGGAAGACATTATTCTTAGTAAAGTATCATAAGAATGGAGAAGCATGAATCTATGTACTCAATTTTGATATGAGGACAATTAATGACAATTAAGGACATGGTGGGGTGGGGGAAGGGGAGAGCAGAGAGAGAAAGAAGGAGGGGGGTGGGGAAAAGGAAGAGCAGAGAGGGAAGGAGGGAGGGGGTGGGGCCTTGCTGTGTGCCACACCTTTGGTGGGCAAGACCTGATTGTAAGAGGGAGTTTATCTAACAAATGCAATCTGTATAACCTGGTTTCTTGTACCCTCAATGAATCCCCAACAATAAAAGAAAAAAAAAAAAGAACCTACAACGTGTTATTATCTGTAAAATGTTAGAATTAATACTATCAGCTACCTGAAAGGATTTCTTATAACTTGCTATATTAAACATGTTGTACAACGCCCTGACACAAAATTAGCGTAGTTTGTTGAATAAATGCCATTGCCATGGTGTTCAGACTAGGTGCATTCTACTTGCCCCCACATATCTCTTGATAATTATAATCTAATATGTTTTAAAAAATCATAAATTTCATCACAACACATTCTGTGTCATTTAGAGTATATCAGAATTCACTTATATCTAAATGTTTGTGTATCAGAGTATATCAGAATTCACTTATATCTAAATGTTTGTGTAATTTTAAAGTAGATCTGAGTAGTAATCACTAAAAATATAAATGTTTCAATGTCTCCAATGGGTCATTAAAATGTAGAAAAAAATTATTTGATTTGGCATTTTCCATTCCTCACCCTTATTATAAAACATGAAACTCTATTACAGAAAAAGCTATTTATTCAATAGCAATAGAACTCAAAACTTTGTGTCGAGTAAGCATACACCAGAAACTACATGAAATCATGACAGTTTGGACATTCTAATTCTGGACTCAGAATTAGATTTTTGCATCAGTTTTCCGAAAGACTGTCACGGATGCAAGCATGTAAGTATTAGGCATTGATCAAATATTTAGCACAGGAAGAGGATGTGAGCCCTATTTTTCCTCAGCATAAAACACTTTCATCTCAGTTCTCATAAAGCATATTGCCAAGCACAAGTGATTTGATTCACTGATAGGGAATTAGGGGAAAATGCTTTTCTGCCTTCATTCTCTTCTAGCTAAATAGCATTAATTGATCCCAGTAAATGTTCTCCTTTTGCTGCCTTCCCTGCATTAAGGCTGCATTTACCTCATGATCATCAGCACATCTCAATCAGCCTGGCCTTTACCTGGAAGAATTGCCCATGTTCCTGGTAGAGGAAGAACACATATTCTTACCCTCAGACATACAAGCATCTCCCATGCTGCAGGGATAGATGACTCCAGTGACATGATTAGCTAGTCTGCTGGATGATCTCATGTAAATGAATATCTCATATTATGACTCACCATCATCTCATGATTATTTTTTGTAAATACCATTTGTTTGCAAAGAATATAAAAAAATTGAATTCCACATGCAAGATAAAGACATGGCCATGCTTCTAGAACCCCTAGCCATCCTAAAGTAATAAAAATAAATGCAACACCTCAGGAAAATGTTTTAATAAAAACTTATGTTTGCACTAGAAAACTATGGAAAATCATTAGGACGAATATGCAACATCCAAGATCATATTGAGTAGAGTTCATCAGCTGTGCCTTGGCTTCATGATTATATTTAAGATAGCTAATAGTTGCAATGATTAGAAATATTCTAGTTTGTTCTCATTCCAGCTTGCACTGACAATTCCCCAACAAAAGTAGCAATAGTAGTGATCATAGCCAATGTCAAAGCACTCAGTCTAAAACAGTGCAGGCATTATTGTAAACATGTAAACCTATAGAGACTCATCTAGTTCTCCAACAACCCTACTTTTACTGTCTTAATTTTGTATATGGGGAAATTAAGGCACATTCTGTTATTCTTTCTAAATAAGCAGGTCTCAATTTTAATGCACATACAGATTTTCTGGCCAACTCGACACCCTGCTCTGATTCAGTACTGTTGCTTTATGATAGACAGGCAACAATCTCATGCTATAGTTTCCATGATCAAATGGTCAGAGGACCAGCCTGGAAAACACTACTATAGTTTATACCATTCCCAGTGATATTCCCATCTCCCTTCCATGCCTCTCTGTGGGTGTTTGGGTCATTGCTTTAATGTTTCTGAACATTCCATTTCATTTTAGTGTAAGAATATTTATTTTGATCTTAATGAATTTGATTACTACTCTATCTCCATCTGTTTCATCAACACAAACTATATTGATATGTTTACACCTTAATTATGTCAGCTTGAATCAAAGCTGTGACACTAAGACTCATTTCATTCCTCATAACAAACCTGTCACAGGTTGGTGAACACCTTCCTTATATTTTAAAATACTCTGAAAGAGAAACTCTCCTTCCTTATGTACACATTTGCTCTCAAAGGTATATCTGAGAATGCAGAAATTCCTGTAGAATGTTCAGCCATATCATCATTCAAAAACACACAGTAATGTTTATGAGCACAATTTCCTTACTTCAGAGCCCTCATAAGAGGAAGATTTTTTGATTTTTTACAGCAGAGCTGAGAGTAGCATCCATACTGTAAGCACAGGGGCTGGTAGAAAGAACTGGAGAGTGTGAGAGTGTGCTTGACTCAACAAAACATTTCATTTTCTTATTGTTACAAAAGTGAAGAATGGTTTTATACAGTGGAAGCAGAAGCAGACCATTGTTTTCTTCATCCATGGCTACATTCTTCCAGGCTTTCAAGAAAGATTAAAAATATCTTTAAGGTTTGGTAGAGCTCTTCCCACTGTGGAGACATGCTCTTAACAGGTAGCAGGCATTTTTTATGTGCTAACACTAGACAGGAGGTTGTTCAACCTCTGTAAAGACAACAGTATTTGCTCTTATTAAATGCAAAAAATATAGAAGGCCTAATTTTGATAGTACAACAGTCTTACAGATATTATATCAAGAGTGGACAAGGAGACGGGCGTAGGGACAAGATGGCTGACTGTAGCCAGCTTTTGACAGAGGGAACGATAATGACCAGAAAGTACCCAATAATGCTGAAGACTGGGAGCGGAGCTGAGAGAGAAGAGTGATAATTGCACGTCATCTCTGCTGAGGCAAACTGCAACTCCAAGAAAGCAAATTTCAGGTACAAAACTCATTCCAAAGGGAAAATGTCCATACCCTCCCCAAGAAAGTTTTTTTTTTTCTTTATGGCTTGCTGTAGGTTTTCTACAAGCAAGCACTGAACTGAGGACCTCTTGTCTCACCCCATGGGAGAGAGTTGCAGGAAGTGGGGACTACTTCTCCAGAGGAACCCTTCTGTGACTCTGAGCACTCTCTTGCCAGGCATGAAAGTTGAACTAACATTTTCCCTGCCATTTTGAACTTCCAGTCCACCTTTCCCCCTTCACCTGATGGTTAAGAAGCCTAACCCCTGCAGAGACTGGAATGTCTGCAGTTCATTGCCAGGTCCAGGCACTGCAAGGGCTGTGGTAGAAAAGCTGCACTGTAACAGTGAGCCAGGCAGTAGTGCAGACAAACAGGGGGAGGCTGTCAGGTTTGGCTCTGCAAAAGTGCAAACCAGCTGCAGAAGAGGCTTGCAAGCCACAGCCCTGGAACCGAGCGCCCCGCCCGCCTAGTGCACCCTGCCCTGCTGGAGCCACGTGATCCATGCTTTGCCCCACAAGAGCTGTGCACCGAGTACCCTGCCCTGCCAGAACTGCATGCCATGCCATATGCCCTGCCCTGCCCTGCTGCTGGCGATGCCACTACAGCCACCTCCCTGGCCATGGGAGACACTTGGGAGCTGTACAGAAACATCTCCCACAAAGATTGAGCAACAGTACAGTGATCCCATCGGGGTCTAGTCTTGGAGAAACACCTCCCCAACTCTAGGGACTACAAGAGGAAGCCAGACCTCATCCTATAAGGATATTAGTGCTGCAGAATGGCTGGGGCAAAGGCATGGTGGCTGAGAAAATATCATTTGCTGACTTGTTATCATCAGGTTCAGACTGAGCTCAGGTGGAACACTCCCCAATTGCCATTGAGTACCTAAGGCAGACAGGTTTCAGCTCCCCCCTCAGGCTGGTGGAAGAGGCTGGTGGCTGGGCTGAGGGGAGCATTGACTTTCCTTTGCCTTTGGCAGGCACAAAGCCCTGGCACATCTCCTTATTGGAGGGAGCAGGATCACAGCCCCATGAAGTTATCAGTGTCTGGGATTGAAAGAGGTGCAAGGTGGGGAAAGAGACACCAGCCCCCTGGTCCAACTCTGCTACTGGGTGGGCCTTTCTGACTCCACAGAGCATCAGAACAAGCTACATTTGAACAGCTAGTAGACCTCTGCTATCTAGGTGCTGGAGACCTTTTGAACTCTCCCACTTGAGAGTTGGTACTGACTGGGTCAATTGGTTTGGAAAACCTAAACCTAACCTGGGCCAATCACCCAAGGACCCTCTCTGGTGGTACCCTGGTTGTGTGGTAACGGGAAGGTTGATTTTCCTCTTCCAGTTGTTGCCCATGGAGGGGGCGGGGTGTCAATGTTGCTTGTTTTTCTCCACAGCTGTATTTCTCCTAGAGTCACTGATCCACTAGGATTTGACAAAGACCAGCTGAATACAAGACAGAGCCACCTAACCCCACCACACCAAGTAGGTCCCCAGAGCCTCAGACTGTAATACTGTATGGATCCTTTGCAAAGCTGTAGGGGGAAAAGCTACAGTCACCAGTCCCAGATCCTTGGGAAAGGGCTGGTTAACCACAACTCCAGGAGCCCCCAATCCAATTTCCCCTTACCTGCGCATCTAGCCAAATGGTGAATCACGGGCAGAATCAGTGGAGAAACTCTGGCAACATGAATAATCAGAGTAGATCAACTCCCCCAAGGAATGACAAAACAGACACACCAGATGATCCCATTCATAAACAAATGGCTGAGATGTCAGAAATCAAGTTCTGAATTTGGATGGAAAATAAGATCAACAGAATGGAGGTAAATATGGAATTAGAATTTCAAGGAATAATTCAAAAGTTGTCACAAGAATTCAATGAATTCAAAGACAAAATCACCAAAGATTTTGACACATTGAGGCAAGAACTTGCAGCCTTCAAAGATCTGAGAAATACAGTAGAATCCCTCTGTAACAGAATGAAACAGGCAGAAGAAAGGATCTCTGACAAAGGATCTCTTGTATTTAGCTGGTCTTTGTCTGATTCTAGTGGATCAGTGACTCTGGGTTGAAGCCCATTGAAGAAAAAATTTTTGAACGCTCCCAAATGCTCAAAGAAGAAGAGAAGTGGAGAGCAAAAATGGACCATTCCCTGAGAGAACTGTTTACTCCAAAAAAGCAAACATTCACCTTATAGGATTCCCTGAAGGGGAAAAGCTTGCTTCAAAAAGCCCATATGCTCTACTCCAAGAGATAATCAAGGAGAACTTCCTAAACATGGCAAAAGATTCTGAAATCCAGATAGCAGACAGTTTCAGAACCCCAGCATGACTCAATCCAAATAAAACATCTCCTAGACACATTATAATTAATGTCACCAAAGTTAATATGAAGGAGAAAATTCTTCAAGCAGCCAAACATAAAAACCCATAACCAACAAGGGGAAGAATATTAGAATGATGGCAGATCTCTCTGCTGAAACTTTTCAAGCTAGAAGAGGATGGTCATCAACTTTTAACTTCCTAAAACAAAATAACTTTCAACCCAGGATCCTCTATCCAGCTAAACTGAGCTTCATTTATGAAGGAGAAATTAAATACTTTAATGATATTCACATGTTGAAGAAATTTACCATAATTAAACCAGCTCTCCAGGATATTCTCAGACCCATCCTCCACAATGGCAATGCTCTACCACCATAGTAAATTCACTCAGAAACTGTTGATCAAACTCCAACTTCCACAGTGGTGAAAGGATTAAAACTGTCCACTGGACTTTGAAAAACTCAATACCCAAAATACTACCAGGCTTATCAATAATCTCAATTAATGTGAATGGCTTAAATCATCCTCTAAGGAGGCACAGATTGGCTGACTGGATACAAAAACTCAGGCCAGATACCTGCAGCATACAAGAATCTCATCTTACCTTAAAAGATAAATATAGACTCAGGGTGAAGGGATGGTCATCTATAATTCAGGCGAACGGAAATTAGAAAAAAGCAGGTGTTTCAATTTTATTCACAGATACAATAGGCTTTAAACCAACAAAAGTAAGGAAAGATAAGGATGGTCACTTCATATTTGTTATGGGCAACACTCAACATGATGAGATTTCAATTATTAACATTTATGCACACAACCAGAGTGTGCCTCAATTTATAAGAAAGACTCTAACAGACATGAGCAACTTGATTTCCTCCAGCACCATAATAGTTGGAGATTTTAACACTCCTTCGGCAGTGTTGGATAGATCCTCCAATAAGAAACTCAGCAAAGACATTTTAAATTTAAACTTAACCAGTGAATAATTGGATTTAACAGACATCTACAGAACATTTCATCCTAACAAAGCGGAATACACACTCTTCTCATTAGCTAATGGAACCTACTCCAAAATTGATCACATCTTAGGTCACAAGTCTAACCTCAGAAAAATTAAAAGAATAGAAATTATTCCTTGCATTTTCTTGGACCATCATGGAATAAAAGTTGAACTCAGTAACAACAGGTTTGGTTACTGGGTTTTGTATGAGCAGATGCATACTCATACAAAAACATGGAAACTAAATAACCTCATGCTGAATGATAGGTGGGTCACAGATGAGATTAAGAAGGAAATTACCAATTTTTTGGAACAAAATGACAATGAAAATACAAATTACCCAAACCATTGGGATACCACAAAGACAGTCCTAAGAGGGAAATAAATAGTGTTGAAAGTCTTCCTCAAAAGAATGGAAAGAGAGGAAGTCAGCAACTTAATGGGACATTTCAAGCAACTGGAAATGGAAGAACATTATAACCCCAAACCCAGCAGAAGAAAAGAAATAACTAAAATTAGAGCAGAATTAAATGAAATTGAAAACAAAAGAATTATACAACAGATCCATCAATCAAAAAGTTGGTTTTTTGAAAAGGTCAATAAAATAGATAAATCTTTCACTAACCTACTGAGAAATAAAAGAGTAAAATCCCTAGTTTCATCAATCAGAAATGATAAAGGCCAAGTAACAACAGACTCCTCAGAAATTAAAAAAATCCTTAGTGAATATTACAAAAAACTCTATTCTCAGAATTATGAAAATCTGAAGGAAATAGACCAATACTCGGAAACACGCCACCATCCTAGACTTAGCCAAAAAGAAGTGGAAATGTTGAACAAGCCTATATCAAGTTCTGAAATAGCATCAACTATAAGAAATCTCCTCAAAAAGGAAAGACCGGGACAAGATGGCTTCACATCAGAACTCTACCAAATCTTTAAAAGAACTATTACCTGTATTACTTAACCTTTTCCAAAATGTAGAAAAAGAAGGAATACTTCCCAACACATACTATGAAGCAAATATCACCTGATCCCCAAACTAGGAAAAGACCCAACAAGAAAAGATAATCACAGACCAGTATCTCTAATGAATATTGATGCAAAAATATTCAATAAGATTCCAGCAAGCAGAATCTAGCAATACAGCAAACAAATTATACATCATAACCAGGTGGGTTTCATCCCAGGGTCCGAAGGATGGTTCAACATACATAAATCTATAAATATAATTCAGCACATAAATAAATTAAAAAACAAAGACCATATGATTCTCTCAATTGATACAGAAAAAGCTTTTGCTACTATCCATCATCCTTTCTTGATCAGAATGCTTAAGAAAATAGGCATAGAAGGAACATTTCTTAAATTGATAGCGGCCATCTACAGGAAACCCACAACCAACATTGTATTGAATGGAGTAAAATTGAAATTATTTCCACTCAGATCAGGAACCAGGCAAGGTTGCCCATTGTCTCCACTGCTTTTTAACCTTGTAATGGAAGTCTTAGCCATTGCTATCAGGCAAAAGAAGGCAATCAAGGATATCCAAATAGGATCAGAAGAAATCAAACTGTCACTCTTCACAGATGGTATGATTGTGTATCTGGAAAACCCCAGGGACTGAACCACAAAACTCCTAGAAGTGATCAAGGAAAACAGCAATGTCTCAGGATACAAAATTGACACTCACAAATCTGTAGCCTTAATATATACCAACAATAGTCAAGGTGAAAAAACAATCAAGGACTCTATTCCCTTTACTGTAGTGCCAAAGAAGATGAAATATCTGGGAGTGTACCTAACAAAGGACATGAAAGATTTCTATAAAGAGAATGATGAAACTTTGAGAAAAGAAATAGCTGAAGATGTTAAGAAATAGAAAAATATACCATGCTTATGGCTGGGAAGAATCAACATTGTTAAAATGTCTATACTACCCAAAGCAATCTACAGATTTAATCCAATCCCTATTAAAGCATCTCTGTCATACTTTAGAGATCTGAAAAAATGAGCAGAGAGAGAAAGAAGGAGGGAGGGGTGAGGGAAAGGAAGAGCAGAGAGAGGGAAGGAGGGAGAGGGATGGGGCCTTGGTGTGTGCCACGCCTTTTGGGGGCAAGACACGATTGCAAGAGGGACTTTACCTATGAAATGCAATCAGTGTAACCTGGTGTTTTGTATTCTCAATGAATCCCCAACAATCAAAAAAAAAATCTGGAAAAATTAGTACTTCATTTTATATGAAGCAATATCAAAAATATATTACTGGGATCTGAGCAAACTAAAAAGCTTCTGCACTGCCAAGAACACAGTAAGTAAAGCAAGTAGACAGCTCTCAAAATGGGAGAGTATTTTTGCAGGTTATATTTCCGACAAAGGTATAATAACCAGAATACACAGACAACTCAAACTTGTTAATAAGAAAAGTATAAGTGATCCCATTTCATTGTGGGCAAGAGACATGAACAGAAGCTTCTCTGAAGAAAACAGGCACACGGTCCACAAACACATGAAAAAATGCTCATCATCTTTAATCATCAGAGAAATGCAAACAAAAACCACTTTGAGACATCATCTAACTCCAGTAAGAAGCCCACATAACAAAATCCCAAAACTATAGTTGTTGGTGTGGATGTGGAGAAAAGGGAACACATCTGCACTGCTGGTGGGAATGCAAGCTAGTACGTTGCTTTTGGAAAGGAGTCTGGAGAACACTCAGGGATCTAAATGTAGACCTGCTGTTTGATCCTGCAATTCCTCTACTAGGTGTATATCAAAAAGACCAAAAATCACTTGGCAACAAAGATATTTGCACCAGATTGTTCAATGCAGCTCAATTCATAATTGCTAAGTCATGGAAGACTAGTGCCCATCGACCCATGAATGGATTGATAAATTGTAGTATATGTACACCATGGAATATTATGCAGCATTAAAAAAAGATGGAGACTTTACCTCTTTTATTTTTACATGGATGGAGCTGGAAAATATTCTTCTTAGTAAAGTATCTCAGGAATGGAAAAAAATATCCAATGTACTTAGTACTACTATGAAACCTATTTATAATCACTCACACTTTCATATGAAAGACGAATCACAACTATAGCCCAGGAGAGGGAGAGAGGAAGGGAGGGGGGTGGTTCGATAGAGGGAGGGTTAATGGTGGGACCACACCTATGGAGCATATTGCAAGGGTACAAGTCTAATCTATCAATTATAGAACACAAATGTCTCAACACTGTGATTAAGTAAATGAGGTGAAAGCTATGTTAATTAGTAGAATGTAAGCACTCCAATTTGTACAAATAATCACACATTGAATCCCACAAAGGCATAAATGTATTCATGATCTATGTATATATGACTTAATAAAGAAAATATTTCAAATTGTAGTGATTTAAAAAGCTATAAAATAGGATAAAATAGAGACCTATTTATAAGAGTTGGGGGGATGCTTCAGCAAAATGTTCTGAAATTGTTTTGAAGTATAATAAAAGCACCTGCTCTTCCAACAATGGAAGTAATCCATTGTTGAACTTAAAAAACAGCCTTTTGTTCCTAGTCTCCATGGGGAGATAAGGAGAGCGGCTTCATGCTGAATGGGGGGGCAGTTACTAAAGGGGCCAACTGTGAGTCATGTCGTGCACCAAAAGGTACCTTGACCTTAACAGTGGGATCTTTCTGTGCATGTAGCCCCTGTGTGCTGGCAAATGTTGATGCGTATCATTTGAATCTCCAAAGGGGGAGGGAAAAAAAGCCCTGATTTGTAGTATGCCAATTTCTGTGGTGTAACTACTACTACCAAATCTGTTTTCAAGTTACCCATGTGGGGGCACTAAATGTGGAGTTGGGAAGAGATGTGGAAGTGGCACTTCATTATACAGAGTTTCCAGCTCACAGGTACAATAGACTAAATCATCTCAAGAACATGGCTAGCAGCAAAACGTGGTAAAATAATTAGGAAGTGATGGGTTTTGAATACTGCTTATGTTTGCTTTTCATGTCATTTATATAATTGGGGGCTCATAGAATTTACTAGTGGCTGTGCTTACCAATTGGGGCTCAAAATCCCTGAAAATGTAACAGTTGGCTTTCCTGAGCAGCAACTCCTACCTGGCTCCAGCCTGCATGTGCCTCCAGCATGTATCTCACACTAAGCAACCCTTCCACATATTGATCCACTTTTATACATAGCCATCTATGAATGAAATTATAATGTAATTTATTTAAGTAGAAAACTTTACCCTATGAATACAAACTCAAGTTTAATTAGTACAATTCATTATCCATATAATTTTCCCAAACGATAGTACCATACAACTTCAATGTTACAAGAGCTTTTAAAAAATCATCTCATTCAACTTCTAACACTTGCCATGAAGACTATTGGAGGTGCCACCCTTACTCATTTGGACTCCTGTCAAAGTCCAAAATCACTTGAAATTACATCACATAAGCTGCATATTCAATTCAGACTCCTCTGACCATTCCTCAAGGATAAATTTCAGTCTACCCATTCTATTCACTTTCTCCCCTCTGGATTCTCCCGGCCAGCTCCCAGTACATCCAATCAGCATCCTTCTCATTATCTTCTGCAAACTCTGTTTATTCACCCTTGTAAAGCTGCTGCTTCTGCTCTGTCACACATTCCCTCGTTAGCATTTTTCAGTGTTTTTCTTTTTTAAGAATGGTAGACTATTTATATACTTGTTACAAATGCTCATTTCAACAGAAGAATTAGAATACCTAAACAATGAAATCAGGAAATCTGCTTTTTAAACAAGGACCTCTTAGCTGAGAGGTCTCCAGAGTTTCACGAAGTACCTCCAGGCTAAGGTGAGATATGAGAGAACGTGACACGGAGATCTAGTGGGTTAGTGGTTATAACCTGGTAAACAGGGAGGTACGACATCAGGATGGGTCAGCGTTAAAGACAGAATGAGGAACTCTGATCAGTAAAAGGAGATTTGTTCACAAAAGAGGTAAGAGCTTAGTGCTAGGGAAAAGTTCTCTTTTGTGGTTCCCAAGGTTTGAGGCCAACAATGGCTGAAAATTAATTATATAGACTCTAAAAGGGGCCTCAATGAGTTTGGACTTCACCAAGGTAGAATTTTGTTAGTTTGATCAGAATCACTTGGGCGCCATGCAGAAGCAGATTCCAAAGCCTTGTACTCTTGTGTTAGAGATTAGGATTCAGTAGGACGGGGAAGAGCATGGAAACAAGCAGTTGTAAACTAAGACAACAGAGGTCTTACATGGAGACTGACCACTTCAGATTTAAGTTTTAGACTAACATTTCTAAATCTTCACTATTATTCTCACCTCTCATCAAGTTCACCTTGATCAGTGAATCCTACCTTATCAACAGCCCACTCTGATTTCTATGTTTTAGTAACATTGGACTTGGAGTTGCATTATGCTGATACTCTTCTCCTACGTATTATTCTTTTTCTTCCATTGCCAATCCTTTGGAGGAGAAATGGTTCATCTCTCTGCAGTCCACAGAATGTCTCATTGCAGGCATTGTACATACTACACCAATACCTATCACCCCATGGGCCACAACCGCTTTGGGGGTCAAACGACCCTTTCACAGAGGTCACCTGAACATCCTGCATATCAGATATTTACATTACAATTCATAACAGTAGCCAAATTACAGTTATGAAGTAGCAACAAAAATAATTTTATGGTTGGGGGTCACCACAACATGAGGAACTGTTTTAAAGGGTCGCAGCATTAGGAAAATTGAGAACCATTGCTATAGATTAATTGAGTCTATAGATTCTCAGTGCCTAGTTCTGGTTTTTAGCATGTTGATTAGGAATATGATAAGAAAAATGTAACAATTAATGAGTGCTTAACATCTGGCAAGCACTGCTGAAAGTTTTTTACACATATTAACACATTTACTTAAGCCAACAATCTTATGAGATGGATGCCATTATTATCTCTATTTTACAGATGAGGAAACTGATGCTTAATAACCTTCCAGGGTAGACTGACTCCAGATCCCATGCCCGCTTTTGCCAAGCTATTCTGCTCCCCCTGTGCCCTGCCTCACTAAAAATGTTTACACAATGAAGATATCAAAGAAGGCTATAATAGCATTATTGCTAGTAGCAATGATTTTTAATGTAATTCAGTCAGAATCCAGTATAAAAGACGCTACTGTAAACTATAAAGCAGCCCAAATTATTCAAAAAATCCCCAGGCTGAAATAAAATCTGTACTTTCTAGCTATGCATTGATGGCTCCTCCATAGTGTCTTGATTAAAAAACCTCTTCTGTTACTTTGCTTCCCTCTGCGAGTCACACATCAAGATAGTGCATCCGTAGGTGCAGCAGCAGAAGTGACAACGCATCAGAGCCTGGGATTCTGTGATAAAGCCCAGTCTTGGACAGCCTGGGGCAGGAGCGTGCATTCTGCATGTTACCAGATGTGTCACGATCTTTGTTCCCCCAATACGTGCTCCCTTTTAGATAATGAAACTGCAGAAGACATTGTTCAGGACAATGAATTAAACTCCAATGTTCACATATCCCATAATTAATCTTCATTCAATCACAAGCATTTCTATTCAATCTATTTCTTGAAATAACATGCAAATAAGGCAAGAAAATGTGACTTTAGGACAATGCCAGAAAATGGCCTTCATTTCTCTTCTTTTGACATAAATAAGAGGCTTTTGATCATAGTAATGAGTGAGAAATGTACAAATCTCTAATATAAGATTTAGTCCAATTATATCCATCCTTGGAGATGAATAACCTGAATTTAAAAGAATCATTTAGGTTGGAAAAAAAAAAGTCAAAGCAAATTGCAGCAGAGTCCCCAACCTTTTAAACTTGATTTAAAATATTTTTGAACCTTTAAAAATATTCATTGTTACATATCCCCCCTTTTTTCTAACAGTTTTTCCAGCTCCTATTTCCTTAACTCTCCCTCTATGCCTATTCCCATGATAGTTTCTATTTATTGTCAACTTCCTATTTCTCTGAAGATTGTTTTCGGGTGCTGGTTGCGATCTACCACAAACCTGAGGAAGACAGAATAATCTATGCCATTGTATATTAAGCATGCCTTATTGGGGTTAATCAAAGATTTCTTATGAAGTTACTAATCAGTTAAAGGAGCTCATAGGAGAGACCCACAATGAAAAATGATTTTATGTACTGAATATTTAAGCAGCTTATTAACCAGGATATTACTAGGAATTTGACTTGAATCTAACTGAGTTCAGTATAATTTTATATATTCAAAGCTCTTACTTTTGAGAGCCTGTAGTAGGAACTCCCCATAAACACACGGAATGAGAACATTGTTGATGCTTTTTGAATTTTCACAACTGCTTTACTGTCAGTTATATAGTCACAGACTCCCTTAATAACCTAATAAACGTTATGACATAACTAATTTCTTAAAGGAATATAATAATCTTTATAAATGCCTTCAATGATGATCAGAATGTGACCCAGCACTGTGTCAAAAACAGAGGGTACTGTGGTCACATAAAAGGCAAAGCAATTTTTTTTTTTTTTTTAAGACAGAGTCTCACCATGTTGCCCTTGGTAGAGTACTGTGGTGTCACAGATCACAGCAACTTCAAACTCTTGGGCTTCAGCGATTCTCTTGCTCAGCCTCCCAAGGCTCCCACCATAACACCCGGCTATTTTCTTGTTGCAGTTGTCATTGCTGTTTAGCTGGCCCAGGCTGGGCTCAAACCTACCAGCCTCAGTGCATATGGCTGGCACCATAACCACTATGCTATGGGTGCCGAGCCAAAGGCAAAGTGAGTTTTCATGCCACATATCAAAGTCCAGTTGAACAGGAGAACAAGAAAAGAAGATTGCATATAGCTTCTTCAATATTCTTGAGTGACAGAGAGGATACCTTAAAATCAAGTATACAGGCATTTCCTAAGACAATTCAGTAATAAAATATGGTCTTAAATCCTCTGGGTCCTCGGGTTTTCTCATGACCAGTATGTGAATGTGGGCAAATTACCTAAATAGCTAAACATGTTTTCTTATCCATATAAGAAACAGGGAGTACCTCAGAGAATGTGGTGAAGACTAAATGAAGACATTGCATGCAAAGCATTTAACAGAGAGCCTAGCACAGAGCAAATGCTCAAGAAATAGGGGCTAATGGGACCGTGCCTGTGGCTCAAAGGGGTAGGGTGCTGACCCCATATGAAAGAAAGAAATAGGGACTATTATTATATTTGCAGGATTCAGATAATTTCTCCTAAATTGGATGATTATAGATAAGGCAGTGGTTAAAAGGAAACTGAAGTTGTGATGTGTGAGACTTACCATTTACAAATAAATGGATATAGAAAATAAATGGGTATGAATGCCTTGCCGGTGGTAGGAATAACATGGTTCTCTTTGGGCGATATACTTTATTCCTGCATCATAGAAGATATGCTGTAACCAAAACAGTCATGTCAGTTTTCACAGTGGAAAATACTTGAACACTTCCTTTAGAGATGCATTTTGAGACTCACTTAAAGAGCTGTTCAAACTAATGATGTATGCCTTTGACATGACAGGTGGATTTGAACAAGTGCTTCCAGTGAAAGCAGAAGCCACTGGTGAACTTTTCTACTGGCAGTTAGTTACATTAAATACTGTCACCCCAACAAGGCAGAGAGAAGCTCAACTCCAGGTCATGAAGCCTTCTGCCAGGTTTGGACTTGTTACGTTTTTCCTTCTTTCTTCCCCTCATGTAGCAGAAAATGATGGGTCAACCTAGCCCGCTTCTGTTCAATACTTCTTTTATTCTTGATTTGAAAAAAGTTAAGATTGAGAGATGAGGATTGCAGGATACATCAGTTGTAATTTTCCATGGACCCTTCGAGATCTATCTGAGGACTGTTCCATTTAGAGAGTTGGCTGAGGTTCACAGATAGTTAACCATGAGAAGCCTGGAGGGAGCAACAGGGGGTATGACAATCCCATAAGTACGAAGTTTTCCACATCTGAAATAGCAAAACTATGCTGAGTACTTCAGAAATCATATGGCCACCAGAATCCTAACAACTGTAAAGTCCCAGGGTCACCTCATCAAGATTTCAAATTACTCTAATAGAGAAAGCTGGTTTAAACAAGACTGGAAATAGAACAGATGTTGGATAGGACATAATTTTTTTTTGTTTACTTGTATTTAATTATGCATAATTGAAAATGCGAATTATACAGTCACAATACCAGTAAATGCTCTGCTGAGCTTGTCCACAGATATCTTCCCTTCTCTGAGCCTTTGACGCACAGCAGATGTGAGGGTATCACCAGGTGGTGACCCAACAAAGTGAAGCATCAGGTAATTCCTAATGCCTCTCCAATTAGGAAGAATTTTAGAGGTGTCTGAATGCCAAATGTCAGGGACAACTACAGAAATGCTGCCCTAGCCCTGAAGTTTTTGTGTACATGAGGTTTTGTTTTTGTTTTTACCAAAGCCCAGTCAAAATAAAAATATATAATCACATTATATTAATATACCTTCTATGATATAGAATTTAAAAATCTGAGTCAAACATACATTCCGCTTGTCACTAATATTGTCACATTGAACAAGTTACTTAATATTATTGCGTTTCATATTATTGAGGATAATAATTGGGTCATATATTATTTTAATGTTGCCTCAAGACTCTGGCTACATCTCCAAGATTCTTACCCTGCTGGCCTCTTTGCCCCACCTCCCCTACTGCATCCATGTTCTTTAGCCTTCCCTTCCCTTCTGGGTGTCTAGCAGTGATTTTCAACTGGTATGCCACAAAAAAATGTTAAAGATTTGGTGGTGCCTGTGGCTCAAAGGAGTAGGGCGCTAGCCCCATATACCAGAGGTGGTGGGTTCAAACCCAGCCCTGGCCAAAAACTGCAAAAAAAAAAAAAAAAATTTAAGATTATTAAATAAATTATTTTTAAAAGAAGTTCAAAGTACAGTAAGCAAATACCTTTTTTAACTCCCTTTTTTTTTTTTCGATCTACATCATTTAAGAGTGCAAGGGAAGTTTAACGATAGGTGTTAAGTGCGCAGTGAGATAGAAAAGATTGCAAAACACGAGGGAAGAAATCCCCATTTCGCATCTCCTCTTCAGGCAGAGCTGTGTGTTCCTGCCACACGTCATTCAGCCTTTCCTTTTTGCATTCTCCACACTATTAAATAGTCACTTATTTCCCTGTGCTTTGTTCACTGCTGGACTGGCAGGGTTGGGTCCATATTTCTGTGTATCTTCTCATTCATCTAGGCATGATGCCCAACATGTAGATACTCAGTGAATGTTTGTTGGATATTTTTTAAAGAATAGCAAAAACCCTTAAAATGTTAAGGAAAAAAGAGTAAGCAAAACAGTAAGACAACATTCTGGAGTTCATTCATTGACCAAAAAAGGAGATCTATTACTTGTGAGAAAAGAGTAAACCTCTTCTGGTCAGCTTACAAACATGGCGATTATGATCAGTGTAATACACTGCATGTAAAATAGATTTATAGCCCTGGTTCACAGAAAATGTTAACAGTGAATCTAATTCAAAATATTATTTGAACAAGAAGTTACCATTTCAATCTTAAGTGTTTACTTTAAATCATTAAAAATTAGACTATGTTGGCTTTTTACTAAGGTCTCTAGGACTTAGGAAACAATTTGAAATCCTAGGGTTTTTATTGAAATAAACAGTTTCTAGAAACGTCAAGGTTTAGTTGTTTTTTTTCACATCAGTAACAACATGTCAGGCCCCTAAAAGATGATTTGGAACAAGGAAGACTGATTTGACAATCTCTAACCCACTATGTGACTCTAACCAAGTCAGTAAACTTCTCTGGATCTTGGTTTCCCCACAAAATTGTTCATTAAGACCACACTAAGGACGCCTCTGAGGATTAAATGACACACATAGAATGGCGCCTGACACCCAGGAAAGTCAGTATTATTCTTTCTTCTTAAGCCCATCTGCCCCTCAACACTCACATTCTCTCTAAAGTCAGTACCTTTGAAATAAATATTTTGTAAGTTAAATGCTATCAAAATTTAATTGCTTCTTAAAAAGATAATATTTTCCCAACACCACAATTTTTTAAAAATAAGTTTCAGGCATTAGATTATGTAAACATACTCATTATGTAAAATTATTTTGCCCAACTTCTCCGTGAACCATAGCTTCAAATTATACTGTCAGAAGCACATGAGATACCTGTATGAGATACCCATGGTGATGAACTGAATTATGCCTCCTCCCCCCAATTCAATTGTTGAAACTGTAACTCACAATGTGAAATTATATTTGGAGATGGGGCCTTAGGTTTAGATGAGGCCATGAGGCTAAGAGCGGTGGCTCACGCCTATAATCCTAGCACTTTGGGAGGCTGAAGCTGATGAATTGCTTGAGTCACAAGTTTGAGACCAGCTTGAACAAGAGCGAGATCTCATCTCTCAAAAATAGCCGAGTGTTATGGTGGGCACCTGTAGTCCCAGCTACTTGGGAGGCTGAGGCAAGAAGTTGCTTGAGCCCAAGAGTTTGGGGTTGCTGCTGAGCTGTGATGCCATGGGACTCTAC
Organism: Nycticebus coucang; assembly: GCF_027406575.1. Lineage (NCBI taxonomy): Eukaryota > Metazoa > Chordata > Mammalia > Primates > Lorisidae > Nycticebus > Nycticebus coucang. The sequence continues at coordinate 148,245,228 of NC_069780.1, read as the reverse complement.
CAGGGGCAACAAAGTGTGACTCTGTCTCAAAATAGATGAGGTAATAGATGAGGGGAGGGCCCCATGATGGGATTAGTACTCTTATAAGAAGAGACATCATGTGAAAAAGTGATAGTTCATTAGCAAAAAAGGAAGCTCTAACCAGAAAGCAATCGCATTGGCACTCCAATCTCAGAATTCCAGCCTTTAAAACTGTGATAAAATTAACTTTTGATGTTTAAACCAGTTTATACTATTTTGTTATCTCAGTTGGAGCTGACTAAAACACCTACACATCAAGGTAGCATCCTGTTAGTTATAAATTCAATATTGATGCAACTTTAGCTAATGGAATAAAATTTGTATGATATACTTTTCAACAGTGTGAAGGTAGAATTTGTATTCATATACATACATACTTGCATACACATATTCAAATATATTTTGCATATAGAAAACAATTATATATTCATATAGCTTAACTCATTAATCAGTTAATTCAGCAGATTTATTAAGTACCTACTATGTGCCAGGCAATGCACTAAGCACTGCTGTACAAAGAATTATCAGGACGCATTCTTATTGTTATTGAACCCACAGTAGAGGAAAAAGTCAAAACATAAGGTAAATAAAGAAGTGTGATAAATGCTAAAGAATATAATAATATTATATTAAAAGCTATTCTTATACATTAGAACTGTTCTTTCCTAAAACTGTCTGTACTGAGTCCACCTGGATTAATCCAACAATTGTCTCCTGATGTTCTTACTTAGGGAGACTTATTTGGCAGGCAGCTACAGCAGAATACAGTTCCTACACAGTTTCTACCTTAAGTTTTCTACCAACATTATTAGAAGTAAAAAATAAAACATAATTTTGAGTTTCAACTTCTGTCAATTTAAATGAAAATACAGTTGGTGAAGCATATGTTGATTTCTTAAAATCGGAAATAGACTTTCCCAGCAATATGCCTCAGGGAACATAGACTGTGTGGGCCGCCTTATTCACTTATATTAAAAGGAAGTTTCCAACTGATATTTGATTACATTCCTGAAGAAGAAGAAAAAAAAAAGGATAGTAATGAGAAAATTATAACTATTCTTTCCTCAGGAGTAAAGATTCCTGTTGGGAGAACTTGTTTTGAATCAGTGGTTAGAACATTAACAAATAAATAAAACTTGAGCCCAGATCTATCCTGACTCGAAAATTCAAGTTAATATGAACATAATATAATATAAAAGCACAAAAGAATATAAAAAGCATAGTACAGCTTATATATTCTCACCCTTCCTTTTTTCCCTCCAATGTAACCTGATGGGTTTTTGGCTTGATTTAAAAATCAGCTCAACTCTGTCTAGGATGTTTCTCCCAGGAGGCCCAAGGGAGTAAGCTTTCTACCTTCACGTTTCTCTTTCTGTTACTCTCCTTTCAAGGTTTTCAAGGGCTCAGAAATATGAAGCTTCTAACCAAATTCAGTGGGGGCAAATCTGACCGTCCTTCTTCATGTGGTAGCTCAGGAAGAAACAGATGACACCTCATTCCTGGTGTCACTTTGTAGTTGTCCTCACCAAATGGCTTGGTCCACAGCTGTCCTACAGAAACAGTTACTTATGACATTAAATTCTCAATATTTAGAAGGACAATATATTGCCTAAAATTATACACACAATAGAGACCCAACATTGGGTCTGAATGTTTGTCCTCCACATGTTCTCTCTAGTTAGCAAAATGCAACCAATGACTTGTATTTAATGTGTTTGTCCATTCCAATTTTAGTAGAGTAAAATTTAAAATAAATGGCTAAGATTGTTAAATTTGATTGATGAATCTTGTTTGTTATAAGTACTTATACTGTTTTTGTAAAAAAAAAAGGGGGGGAACCAAAGACATTTTATATTTTTAGAAAAGAATCCACATCATATTTATAATATTCATAATTTTCAGATGTTATTAATGAGAAGGTATTTAGAGATGTTCCTCTGAAAATTTTATCCTAACCTGTGAAGAAGCTGTTAATGTCCTGTCTTTACATAAAAGATAATAAATGAATAAGCAAGACAAAAGCATCATTTTGAATAGATTAATGTAGGAAACATCTGGGCCTGCCTACACTGGGTCGATTTTACCAATAGTCCTTTCCAATGCATCCTATTCATTATTGAGTACATTTGACCTCTTAAAACTTAAAGCTGGAAGAGTCTAAAACTCTAATACAGCACTTACTCCAGTGGTTCCTAAATACCAAACATTCTCCATGAGAAAATCTTCACTAATCTATAAAGAGGGAGATAGAAATACTTTCATATATTAGTATTTGTCATTAAGCTGCAATTATCAAATTTGAAGAACTGTCCTTTATCCTGAAATGATCTTTGCCACATTTTAAAATATCCACAATTTTATGAAAATAAGAGTGGATTATAAGATTTTTAAAAATGACCTCATTTGGCAAAACAGAACTAGGCAACTTAATATAGTTACTGCAACTTAAATATCAGTATTTAAAAATGCAAAGTCCAGGAAGAAACATTAAAAAATGCAAAGTCCAGAAAGATACATGCGTTCTATACCATGTGCCTTTATTAGTGGAATCACTAATGCAGTGACTTCAGTATTCTTTTCCCTCTTAATATATTTTAATTATCATCAGGATAGGAAAACGCATATGAAGATAGAACTAGAAAACCCAATATTAGCTCGTCAATATTTATCTCATTGTTCAGAGGAACATATATAACCTGAATCTTTTGTTTTCTTATATAATTCTAGCCATATTTAATTCCAGATATATAATCAAAGAGAAATGTGGAATATTTGGACACTCAAAGACCTGTAGTAGATATACCACACTACCTAGTTATAATTTTAACAGGAAAAGCACAAAAGAAGCAATGCTTTGAGATAAAAGAGCCACTACTCCATTAATAATTGAACAAATATTATTAAATTATCTTGCAAAGGTTATAGGAAAATCTGGAGAAAATAGAAAAACATAAAAAAGATCTAGAAAGAAGAAATAGTACCAACTGTCAATACATTTACAGATCATTATTATAATGCTAATGGAATTGAAGAAGAAAAGAATAGCACAAGCCATTGTGGAGGTTATTACAACATAGTTCAAATGAGGACAGCAGAATCCCTGACACAAAATTATTATTTTTCATTTCAAACCTATACCAAACATATAAGGATCATTAATTAATTGTTCTCATTACAATGAGAAATCCCACGATGCCCTCGAGAGACAGTTCTTATTGAAAAAAGAAGTTATAACTCTAAAAGGGGGAAATAACACTTATACTCCATTCTTAAGCAAATTTTTGTCCTTTTTGTTTTCATTAATTAATCCCCAAGTGCACTGATACCACCCCTATGGAAAACTGGCAGTGTCTATTAAAGCTAATTTTATCCATAGACTGTAAACCAGCAATTCCACTCTTATGTACGCAACTGAAATGTTTACAAATTTTAACCTAAAGCATGTTGGACAATTTAGCAGCACTATTTGTAACAGCTCCAACCCTGTGAACTGCCCAAATAACTATTAATAGTAGAATAAATGAATAAATTGTAGTTTATTCTCACGTGAAATATGGATGATTGCACAAACTAATGTTGAACGAAGGGAGGAAGTCATTTTTTCAAAAGTACATAGTGCATGATTCATCTATATAAAGTACATAAAGAGTCCAAACACCTCTGTTAGAAGTGAGGGATGACCTTGAAGGAGACAATAGTAACTGGAAGAGAAGCGAAGGGGAGTTTGTAGGAGGCTTAAAATGTTCTGTTTCTTGATCTGGATCTGTTTACGTGAGCATGACATTTCTCCAGCACTGTAAGTATGATATGAGTACTTTTCTAAATATTCTATGGCATGATACAAAGTTACAATAAAAAATGAATACCCAAGTAAATAAATGAGTTGCCAGGAGGTAAACATCCAGCAATTTCCAATACAATCGCAGTGTGATACTTTTTCTAAACCTTGAAAGTAGCTAAGAAATTTGAGAAAGCAAATAAGACCACAATAAGATTTAGAATAGATCTTGGATTTACAAAGCACTGTACCTAAAAATACAAAGCATTTTTCAGACCTACAGTGTGTCCTATAGAGGGTATTACTTCCTACAACATTCCTTTTTATAGGAAAAAAACATTAATCTCGGAAAAATAATTGTATGAATGCCCTAATGTTACATTAGAAAATTTATCCCATTTTAATACAGTCTGGTGTTGGACTAAGACATCAATGTTGAGTAGAGGAGTTTTATAAACAACATTGTTTTCCATGTCTACTTAGCAAGTACTTATAATTCTGAGAGATTTGCTATGCTTGATATGCTTGATATACCTCGTAAGCAATATATATGACTGATGAAAACATGGACTGTGGGAAGATCTGGCTGCATTTATATTACTTCTAGTCTGAATTTTTCATGCTTTGTCACACTAAATGTAATTACACTGGTGATTGCTCATCAATATCTTTTTCTTCTTGGGTACAGGGCTAGATTTCATATTCTAGCCTCTCTTGCAGCTAGGTGTGGTCACATGATAGAATTCTGTCCAGACTCCTTCAGGCTGTTTTTCCCTTTCAGTTATCTGAACTAGAGATGTCTCTAAAGTCAACCCTGAAAACCACACAGGAAACATGGCGAAGCTTCCACCCATCTGAGTCCCTGAATACTTGAATGGAGGAGAGCAAACATTGATCTCTTGTGTTGAGCCATTATATATTTTTATTGCAAGCATTAACTTAACCAAAACATATACACTGATAATACATTTGGAGGCTCCAAAATAAAAATTTTAAATTATAAATTATTATTTCTGTATGTGTTAAAAGTGGGGTTCTCTGTCCCCTTTCCCCTCATTATACTTCCACATCCTAATTCCTGATGGAAATGTTGGGGGATATTTTAGCAAAACAATATGAACTATCAGTTTTAGTAGAAGAAACTGTCTTAGATTTATTGCATTCATTAGAAGGGTGGGGTTTATGGGTGGGCTAGGGGAAGAAAATAAAAGGTGATACTATATAGATGATGAGCTGCAAAATGGAATAACAAAGAGATGTTCTGACCAACTTTTCTGGATTCCCGGACAATTTATGGCCTTCCCTGAGTGAAACGGAATTGTCTTTAGTAATGGCCAGTACTATGTATTCTTTCCTGTGGGAAGCAATAATGGATGGATTCTCAATGGAGGAAAAAAGAAACATCTACTTTGCAAGCATAAACAGAAGCAAGGTTAGTGACAAGAAAGTTTACTTTTTCAGATGAGAGATATAAAACATTGGATTTTATGTCCTTTACAAATTAATTTAAAATACCACTCAACTTTTCTGGGTATAGGGTCATTGCCATGAGACCAATTTATTGTGCCTTTTCAGACCAAATGAAAGGTCAGACACTACAAAATGAAATCTTTTTCATACAATTGCAGCTACAGCCCCAGAATAGATGCCTAATTGTGAGCCCTTGGATGACTAGCATGGGGAAGTCTTTATCTTTGCACCCCTGGCATTTAGGACAGCGGAGACATGTAAGAAGCACCCTACACACAAGTACAATGAACAGACGCTGAGAGAGTCAACACTCAGAATGAAACTCGCTCTAGGACAACACTTTCCCACCCTCACCATACTGCAGACCTAGTGATGCAACATATCCTGAGCCAGAAAACCTCAGGAATGAGTGAGCTAAAATGAAGAGGAGCGAAGCCAAATCTCATACCACTGAGAAGAGAGAGAGAGGAACAAGCAAACATGAAGCTCTAATTCGGGAAAGGGCTGATAGATGCTAAAGTAGGGGAAACTGAGGTCAAGTGAAGCCACACCATGGTTACGTCCAGCACTTGGAATTGAAAAATTAGAATGCAGTTATGTTTGTTAATATTTGTGTGGTTGAGATAGATACATTGATTTTGATTTTTAAGTATTTTTTGCAGTTTTTGGCCAGGGCTGGGTTTGAATCCGTCACCTCCAGTATATGGGGCCAGCACCCTACTCCTTTGAGCTACAGGCACCACCCTGATTTTTAAATTTTAAAATGCAGTTACTTTAATAACAAACTTTTATATGCAGATTTCATTTGTACTACTGTATAAAGATGGATAGTGGACGGTTGAAATATTTATCATGTAAACTAGGTGAAATGTTGAGATTCATTTAACAATTTCAGACCAAAAGGGGATTGGGGACTGTCATTAATCAGAGAGTTTCCTCATTCTCCCCTTTCATTTTTGGATCAGCTACAAATCACCACAAAATCTATTTGGTATTTTCTGCTCATTCAGAGTTAATTCCCACACTACTTAATAAGGCAGGATCATTTTCAATTAAAGATCAGAGAGGTTGCAGTTCGATTCTTTTAGTCTTGTGACACATAAGCTTTGTGTGAGTTATGCCAGACCATTTATCAATGAAACACAGCTCTTGACAGTGTTAGATAGATATAAATAACTTTTATTAATATGAATTTAGCGTAGTTTTGGTATTAAGACTCCTAACATAATTGTGTACAAATATTTATTAGAAAACCCACATAATATATTGCCTTTTTATATCTCATCAACTAATATTTTTTCCATTATCATCAAATTTAGTTCTGTCCACGGAACTATGGCCAAAACTGCTATTTATCCAATATCCATTCTCCGTTTTATTCTCTTTTATACAAGCCTAATGTTGTTCACCCAATAAAATGTCCAATTAAAAACAGAAGCTCCCCAGCCTCCTTCAAAGCTAGGGCAAGTATGTGAAACTGTTTTCACCAAAGAAATAGAACTGAGGGTCCCTAAGAAATCCTTGCTGCCCTGATAACACACACCACCCCTTTCTGCTCCTTTTCCATTTTACTTCCTTACCCTGCTTGGAATGAGGAGATAGTTCTAGAGGAGTAGTCATCAGACCACCCATGAAACGAGGTGACAGGCCTAGGACAGGCCAGTATAGACCCGGCAGGCAGCGAAGAATTATAGGAAACTATGTCTTTGAGGATATTATGGAATCACTGTACTGACCCTAGAATACTACCTCCAGACATCCATTGGCAGAAGGCAAATAAACCCTTAGATGGTTAAATTGCTGTTTGTTTTCTGTTACTTAAGGCTGAATGCATTCCATCTGATAAAAAAGACCCTCTAATCATCTAGCACACCTCCATACTTCAGACAGGACAGTGACTGAGTACAAACAACTGCCATCTTCCTAATGTTCATTACGTTGGGCCCATTAATTTAGCTTTTATTGGAGTGAATGTTTTCTTCAGTCACTGATCTACTTATAGAACACTTTTTAAAGTAAATATGCACAAAATTTTCTATCTAGAAATGACCAAAAAGCAAAAATATTTGTAAACCATTTAATTCCGTTCTTGCTTCCTTTACTAAACTATTTATCTGGTTTAAAATGCATTATAATTGAATGTTGTTCTTGTATTTCATGCACACCAGTTGCCATGCTTATGTACACAAAAGGCTTTATCCAGCATGACTATATCAAGTAAATCCCAATCGTTGCCACTGCAAATGCTGACAGACTAAATAAAACTGCTGACAATTTCCAAAATCTGTCCAGAAAGATCACAGCTATGCAAACATCATTGAAGGTCCTAATGGATAAGCCAGTGCTTTCCATATTTGGCATTTGTCCTGTTAATTTTAAAATAATAATATATATCATTTAATTATAGCTATGTAGTCCCTATAATTCTCTTATAATTCTCGAACATTTTCTGTGCATTCTCTGTGAATTTCAATAAAATTCACTTCCTTCTTCCTCTATTTGCTTTTACATAAGGATTAAAAATAAACCAAACTAACCTGCCCTCTGAAAAACTGTACCTGTGTTAATAGCTTTTGCAAAATCTGTATCTTGATTATCAAATTGCATTGTGTATTTCAAATGTCAGACGATTAACAAATAGAAAGAAAGGGGGGAGGAGGATACAGAGACAATTTTCTCTCTACCAAAAGTGCTTTGTTCTCATCTGGGATTCATTAAACAAGTTAATTCACAAATTAACCAAACTCCACCATGAAGATCCGATTGAAGGAGGAATGGAAAACTTCTGACCTTTGGGATCCTAATGCCCTGATAAACTTTTTCCGTACTCCCTCATTAAATGCTGGAAATGATCATTATCTGCTTTCAGATTTAGACAAAGCAGCTAAAGCAAAATCTTGTCCTTTGACAAAGATTGTAAAGGGAGACTTGGAAGTAATTAAATAATAAAATTATTTAAAGAGGCTTCACTTTTCATCCCTGTGGGATGGACACAAACCACGAATTTATTTATGTCAACTAAATTGGCAGAATCATTCGTTATGTAGATTTGACCTTTAAAGCCATACAACAGCTATAATGTGAATAATATACTCATGAATAATTGAGAATTGACAGCATTTATTATTTATTAAGTGCTTTTTATGTGGATTTGAGTTAAGTAAATCAATTCAGTAAACCAGTGATGGTATCCATGTAATGATTTAACCAGCTTCTAAGCATGATGAGTAATGTTCAGAATGATCTCATTCTAAATATGAAACTGAGCCAGAAAATGCACAATGGACATTTCAAGATGAATGAGATGCTGCCTTTGTTTGCAAATTTTTCATGTTTTAAGGAAAAAATAATAATAGTCCTTTACAGAATGGAAATGTCAGGATACATGATCAGTAAATAGAATTGGAGGTAACAATTGGGCAAAGCATTGAGGTATGGATTTTGATAGCTGGAAATACCAAAAGGACAGCATTTCAAACATATGAAAGAACAAAACCAAAGAACATGGAACTTCAGGGAACATGGAAAGTGTGAGAGAAAATCTTGAACAGGTAGGATGGAACAAGAATTTTAAAGGACTTGAGTTCAGATTCCCTTCAGAAGACTGGTGGAGAGAGAGGAATTGGTGAGATGTAATATAATCAGATTCAAAGCCTCCTACAGCCCAGTAAGATTTTACATGAATTATAATCTAATAAAAGGGAAAGAAGTTTGGAAAGTTTTAAGATTGCATTTACTTATGTTTCTTCTGCTTAAGGTTACATGAACTAAGATGCTATCTGCTGTATTGAAACAGACCTACAATTTTACTTTAACCCAGTAATCTGATAAGTTTATGGTTGAAACTACTGTTCTACCAAGAACCAACATATAGAAATGTCAGCTTAGCCCCAGCTATCAGTTTTGTCTTTATGAAGGAAACAGCGTCCATATGACCATCTTTTCTTGCCTCTGTCCTCCCTTTCTCATCATTGAAACTTTTTGGATGAGTAGTAAGCAAATAAAGTAGAAAACAAATGTCGAAATAATTATCTTTAATGAGCCTATTGCTGACAACTATTTACTATTATAGAAAGAGTAAACCTGAGTGTTGAGCCAATGAGTTAAAGATTAAATTTATATTGTTCTAAATAGGAAATATGTATAGACTTTCATAACCAGAGTCTAGAGAACTGTGGACTTCTACCTCCTGAAACAGATAATCTACACCTCCTTTTAATTTCATTGTCTAATGGGAAAAAAAAATTCTCCCAGAAAAAAATAACAGATGTAGGGCTATCATCCTTTAAAAATTGTGTGTGTGTGTGTATACATAAATAATATGAAGAATTGGAGGTAACAATTGGACAAAGCATAATACACATACATAACACACATATTATGAAGTTGGACAATTAAGATGGTAAACACGGCCTAGAAAAAGCGTTACATACTTCATTGCTGAATATCATAAGGTCACTTTTGAGGTACTCCCCTTGGAAAGTGAGGCAAGGATGCCAATGCCTAGTTCACCTTTCAAAGCAATTTTGGAACTCTTTTTCTGGAATGGCTATTAGAGTTATTGTCAGACCCATGAGTTCATGAACTTAATTGTTCAAACTCATGTACATATACATGTACATACATGTATATATTCCCACTTGCACACTCAGGTACTGGTTTCTCTTAAACTATGCACAAGCCATGGTTGACATTTTAAAAGAAGAAACAGTGAGATAAATGTGGTATATTCAATTCACTGCAATAGACTTAATAGATTCTATACCATGTTTGACGCTGAAATTTTAAAATACGTATAGAAGATTACATAAAAGTTGTAACTTACACAACTATTATACTTCCTTATCCTATTATCCCTAAAAATTTATATTAAAAAATTAAGTTCATTCAAGCAAGAGGTATTACAAGCTCTGCATTGCTGAGACAGGATCACAAGGAAAAAGATATTTTGATTGTGTCTGCTGTGGTCTCCTCGTAGCACTGGAATGTGAAAATGCACAAATGATCAAATATTTCACAACGTAAAGTCATTTTTTTTGATCAGACATTTTCTAGATATAAATGAGAGACCTGTCAAGAAAGAAGTAAAGAAAAAAAAAAAAATACTGAGATAGCTGCACCTATTAATTCATTGCCATTCCACGGGTCATGCTGCAGACTCATTTCTTTCTGTTCTTTCTCTCTTCCTCCCACCTCTCCCTTCCTTTTTAAAAGAAAAGTCACAGCTAAAAGATGCAAGGAAAAAAAAATGGAGTTTGGAAACGTGTGAGGAAATGATAAAGAAAACTCTCTAGCATTGCCCAGAGATTAACCTGAGCTAGTCTAATCACATGCCAAGGCTTTGTGCAGCTCTGTAATGTCTCTGATTGAATCTCCAAATGGCTTTCCAGCTTTCCAGGGAGACCATACCCCATGACGTGCTTATGGATGAAATCCTTAATAGGAATTGCATACTTTCCTAAGTGCTGTGCTCATGAAAACCCCTTAAGCTTTATAAATCTTGTACAGAGGAAGTATGTGCTTTCTACTCAGAAAAAAAAAAAAAAACCCTCAGATTTATCCATTGCCCACAGGATATTTGTTTAAAGGTAACATCTTTCAACAGGCCCTGTCTCCTGGAGAAGTTCTGTGAAAAAAGTTATTCACTTGAATGTCAATGTAATAGTTGAGTAGTGAAGCCCATCCCTACACCATAGAGTGATATTGCAATTATGAAACATAAATCTTAACTCTGTGAATTGCTACACATAAACAGATTAGGAGATTAGATCTGAGAAGAATGGAAGAGAATTATCACTAATGTTAAAGAACATAATTACAGGAAATACTTTGCTTTTTATTAACTATATTTAGGCAATCTGCAATGAAGGGGTGTTGCTCTGAAGTATGCAGCTGAACTGCCTTGAAATATCACCAAAAAAAATTCTAAAATGTAACACTTGGGGGAAATCCCTGGGCCTCTTATTTTTAAATCAGTGGCAATAGAATCCTTCAAAATATTAAACTTAGCTATTAAACAGACTTTAAAAAACAAGAAAGTGGGAATGGTGCATGTATAAAATACACTGAAATAGCATACCTTGCATCATTTACCAAAGACTATTTCAGATGGAATAGATTTGGTTTTCTTAAATATAAAAATCACATATACTATAAAGCAAATTATCTGTCAAAGAAACAAAACTGCTTTATAATACAAATTTTTATTTTATTTTTTATTTCAGGTTAATGTGAGGGTACAAATTAGGTTGTAATATTTGCTCGTGTTAGGTAGAGTCCCTCTTGTAATTGTGTCCTGCACCCGAAAGGTGTGCCATCTACCTCTACATTGTGTCCAGTAAGTGGGAGTGCTCCATCCTCCTCCCCTCCTGCCCTCTCCCCACCTTTCCTCTCTCCCAAACTTGAATTAGTCTCTCCCCTTTGTGGGCAGGTATTTACTGCATTCACATTAGTATTGGGTACCTTACAATATCAATTTAAAAGCAAAAGATCAAAAGACCTAGAAACAGTTGTTTAAAATCAAACAGTGAAATTTATGTGAAAAAAGAAATATATACATGTATAAGCAAATGAACCAACATACAGACAGTAAGATCCATCAGAGAGTTGTTAAAAAGATTTGAGCTGAGCTCAGGCAAACGGAATTACAAAAGGTAAATATAAACAAATGGAAAAAATCATTTTTACTAAAAATAATATTAAAATAGTATTTTATGGGATGAAAAGAGGCAAATATTTTGAGAAAATTATTTTATTTAATATGGCTAAAATAACACATTATGGGGGCATGGTAACTTGACTTAAATTCCTTTGAAAGCAAAGTGACAAAATGTAGCAGAAATCATGAAGGGAGGAATCAGAAAATATGCGCAAATAAGATGTTCACAGTAGCATTAACTATACCAGCAAATATCTGGAAAATTCCAAAGATCTAACATGTGGGGAGCAATTATTTCAAACACAGGATTATAATTGCTTTAAAATTTTATTCTTTGTATTTTTTTGCAATCTTCAAATATTTAATACAAAAGTAGTACTTTGCTAATCAGAAAATTATCTGTTAATAAAAAATGTTAAATATAATAACATATAGCATAATATAAAATATGAAGAATAAGAAGAATGAAGATAATTGTGGTAGGCTGTAGATTTTTTGCACCAGAATGAACAATTACTAAGAAAGCAATTTAATATTGTTACATTCTTTGAAATTCTCTGTCTTACTAAGTCTGCATTTACACAATAACATCTAATTAATCATAGCACTATTTTGTAATCCAATCCAATGACATTATTGGCGTGACATAAAGCAAAAGCTTTTAGAGTAGCGTTCTTGGTGATAAGGGCATTTGGAAGAATCTGTTTTTAAAAATATTAAGATATCATTTTATGACTATTTTTGCTTTTGAATAGTTTCTAGTATTTTACAAAATTCCTTTAGGTGTGTATTTAAATCCTTGACTTGGTAATAGTAGGGTAATAAGTGAACAGTAGGGTAATAAGTGAATCCTGGATAGAGACTCCTGACGTTTTAGTCTAGAACCAGCTCTGAAATTTGAAAAAAATTTGCAACCTGAGCCAGTTACCTATCCTCCCTATCATTATCAACATCTGTATTATGAGAGAGGTCCCATGTATAATTCCTTAGTTCTGTAATAGACTACAGTATTGTAAAAAGAATAAAAAAACTTTATAAATATAAGAAATTAATAATAGTTCATTAAACAAATTCTGCTTTTCTTTTTAAAATATTTTTATTCTTTTTTAACCCTAACTCCTAACTCTAACCCCAACCCTAACTCTTTTTTTTTTTTTTTGTAGAGACAGAGTCTCACTTTATGGCCCTCGGTAGAGTGCTGTGGCATCACACAGCTCACAGCAACCTCTAACTCCTGGGCTTAAGCGATTCTCTTGCCTCAGCCTCCCGAGTAGCTGGGACCACAGGCGCCCGCCACAACACTCGGCTATTTTTTGGTTTGGCCGGGGCCGGGTTTTAACCCGCCACCCTCGGTATATGGGGCCGGCGCCTTACCGATTGAGCCATAGGCGCCGCACCCAACCCTAACTCTTAATGTGCTATAGTAAAGCATAATGTTAAGGGAATCTACAAAATTTCACGTGTCCAGATGAAGACTGAAAATGATCCCAACTTGATACATTTCGGAGTATTTCAAGTTACTTACATGTAATATTAAGCTGTTGACCCAATATCTCACTAGCTGGATTTTACCATTTTCATAATGAATACAAATGAATTTGGGTATATGTGCATATATAAATCTACATAGATAGTTAGCTATACACATACACACATATACTCAGAATATTATCTCTTGACTTCTCAATTTTGAAACACAGAATTAGACATAACTATACTTCTTAAAATGCATTTATTTGTATAGAAAATGCACAGAGTCATATTTTGCTACCAGTTTATATTATAAATTAAAGTCATTATGTTCTTGCTACTGCTGCTAAATTACTTTAAAATTCAGTCATTAAGAGATGATATTTATATGGCATATTTTGCTTCAAATATTCTCATACATAAATATCCATAGGCTGTGGGACCAAGATTAAATAAATGTGTCAACTCTATATAGCTACAATGAGTCATACCCAGGACATATGCTGACATACTTATGCAAAACATTTGTTACAGACTGTAGTTTGATGTCAGATTTGCAGAGTAGAAATACAATGTAAAAGTGATAAATTCTGAAAAACAGCAACAAAAGAATTCCCTTTTCCAAGAATAGGAGAGGGAGAAATTGTATAATATTATTTGCTCATTCTAAGTAAATGGATTAGTAAAATATATAAAATGCAACCACAGTGGAAAAAAGGAATAATTACTAATTTTATTAAGTACATAAAGAAACCATTGCCATGGTTTCCTGAGAATTTGCTCAGGAAAAAAAGAATACCTAATGGTGGTTACCTTTGGGCAGGAAGGGAAAGGAAAGGAATAGTATTGGAAAGGGTTACCTCAGAGGTTCTGGTTTTATCTTTAACATTTCATGGCTTGAACTAATTGATGCATAAATGGCTGTACTATCATCTATGTTTTATGTCCCTAAAATATTTAATAATTATAGAAGTATAAAATATATTTTATTTTTGGTCGAATATATTTAAAATTTATCTGTAATATTCTACAATCTATAAAAAAAAATATATACGGCTTGATCATTTATGTTCATTCCAAACCATATCCACTCTTCTTACTCATGTGTATACCTTTTATCATTTTTTTTTTTTTTTGTAGAGACAGAGTCTCACTGTACCGCCCTCGGGTAGAGTGCCGTGGCGTCACACAGCTCACAGCAACCTCTAACTCTTGGGCTTACGCGATTCTCTTGCCTCAGCCTCCCAAGCAGCTGGGACTACAGGCGCCCGCCACAACGCCCAGCTATTCCTTTTGTCATTTTCAGTCTATATCAAAATGGTGTAATTTTACACAAATTTCAAAGTAAAATGTCTTTTAATTATTTTCCAAGTGATGAAAAACTGTTAAAAAAAACTATGAATAGAAGAAAAAAGGGTGAATTTTAATCTAATTTTAGATCAAGAAAAGCTTTTATATGAATGAAATAGTAAAAAAAATTGTTTTGACTATAGTTCTACATTGAAAATCGGTGTAAAAAAAATTGAGATGTCAAATAATAAACCGAGAAAACTATTTTGCAAAAAATAGGATAGAAAAGGAAAAGTTAATGTCTCTATAGACAGAAAAGGCACTAACGTACAATTCTCAAAAGACAAAATCAAAAATTCCTGTACACATATGAAAATGCTTGCAGCCTCAATATTAATCAGTTGAAGCATATTAGATATTCTTTAATCTGAATTTGGCAAATACTTAGTTGTAAAAACTCAATATTCTGAATGATGCACTGATGAGGCAGTTTGATAGACCACAGGCACACTGGTAACAGATTCTAAAAAGCCGATCTGTCGCTTTTAAAATGTTCTTTAACTCTAGGCATCATATTTCTTTATTTTTTCTAGAATATTATGGGTTGCAGACATTTTGATTACATAATTTACCTTTTGTGTATTTTAAGTCAGAGTTATAAGTGTGCCCTTCGCCCAGAAAGGGTGCATTGTGAATTCACCCATCCCTTCCTTGGCCCTCCCATCTACTTGGTTTCTGTTGAAGTTTATTTACTTCTACACGGGTGCATAAGTGTTGATCTGCTAGTCCCAATTTAGTACCAAGTATACAAGGTGTTTATTTTTCCATTCTTGTGATATTTCACTTAGTAGAATGATGTAGGCATCGTATTTTTGAGAATCTGTCCTTAAGCGACAATCCAGGGATTGACCTTCAAGAATGTTTATCTCAGGATAATTTTAAACAGTTAAATGACCAGTATTGAGAGCACAGTTGAATAAAAGGTAGGAATATAAAGTCATGCTATGGAAGTTTATAGAATAATGTAGGACAGTATGAAATAATGGAAATTTATATTTTAAATATTAACTAAAACAAGCATAAAATGTTTTATTGTCATTTATATACGCTGTAAGATAAGAATTAGTGGGTTGCAAGAATAAAGTTCTATATGAGTTGCTCAGAAAAGAGAAAAATACTATACTACTGCTGGTGTTCTGAAATTGAGCAGTGACTTTATCCACAAATTATTTAGTGCTTTAATGTCTGTTGGTCATTTTTTTCTGTTAAGTACAGAAAATTATTAACAATCTGAACCTCCCAAATAAACCTTCCGTTGTTTATTTTTTATTTTATAAAGTGTCCATGCAGTCAAAATATTTTCAATAATAACCAAATAACCTACTCTACCTATTTACTGGAATAGTCATGCAATTATTTTTCTCACTAGCATTTTTATTCTAAAATGCAAAAGAGTGGGAGAAAGAATGACGCATTATTTTAGAGTACTGTCATTTGCAACAATGGGCAATGCTCATAAACTTTTAAATTCTTGGTGCATGTATAACTTGTAAACAGTGACACAGTTATGTGGAATTTGGATGTGAGCAGTTTTCCTTCCTTTTACCATCATTTAATTCTTTGAATGAAAGATTTCACACAAGGCTATGAAATTGGTGAGATGCCCACATAAAAATAGACAAATACAACAATGGAATCAAAATTTGGGATTTTCTTTTAAGTTTGAGGTGAATATATAACCATTAGCTAAGAATATGATGCTGCTGCTTCAGCAACTTCATAAAATTATTCAGGTGAAAATTGATGCACACAGTACTTTGCACTTGGAAGGACTTTAGAGATCAACTATCCAACACCCTCCTTTGATACGTGAGGAAACTGAGCCTGTGAGGATTTTGTAATTTGTCTGCTGTTACTCTGCTAGCTAGTAGCAGAGGAGAAACAAAAAACAAAATCTAGATTTCCAGTAAATTGCTCTATTAATTCATTTCTACATAACTGTTTATCGTATTCAAGGCACCCGGTATAAGGCAAAGCCAAGTGTGCAATGTTAAAAATGGCTTGATCTCTTTATACTCCAAATCTAGAGTCAGAACAAGAGAAGACAAACGAGAGGGACAGAAAAATGAAAGAGGTGGCCACTGAGTAGAGGTAATGAATGAATGACAAGTTCTCCCCAGTCTCCTTCCAGCCTCATCCCCAAAGGCTCTGGGTCAGCATAAAAAGATCACGGGACTAGATCAGACGACCTGTGCCAGGTCCCACTTTTGTCTAAATGTATATAGCCTTATGCACTTTTCTGTACCACTCTGGATCTCAGGTTCAAAACTAAAGGTATCTCTAGGACCCCTTTCCTCTAGGTCATTAGGCAGATGAACTTTGCCTTTTCTTTTCTTTGTCTTGGTTTTTTCCTTTTCCTTTTTCTAAGCCTTTGCCCACCTTAAAGAAATTCCTGCAGTTGCTCTTTACAAGAAGAGAATAAGTTAATGGACGCCCAATAACAAGAGCTCTGATTATGATTGTAACTTTACCCTGGGTACTGTGGTGTCTTAGAGTAAAACAATTTACTGAAAAAGAACAACTACCCCTTGCTATAACGTTGTTGAATATGAGTTTTACATTTTACATATTTTCTTTCACAGAACTTGATTTCCCTCTTTCAAGTCCTAGGACAAAAAGAACTTCTAATTAGTAAGTGAATATTATTCTGTATCCCCCCAGAGTCAACTTTCTTTAACCAGGTTCTTCCCTTTCAAACCATCTGTAATTTCATTCTCCAAGTAGATAATAAAACTTCCACAGTTAGGAAAATAAAGAATAGACTAGAGAACATGCTGGCTAGAAAAAATTTTTCTAACAATGTGTCAAAATCTACTGGTTTACTTCTAGTAAAAGCCTTTGGATTTTCTGTTTGTTGGTTTGGGGTAGTTTTTTACAACCTTTTGTATTCTAATGCTTCAATGAACTCATAATCTTAATGGTTTTTATACAACATAGGAATTAAAAGTCTAGACCTGCTGTCTCAGGAGTGCATGTTGTGCTGGGAATGGACCGCATGAAAAAATGTCTAGTACCATCAGGATCTGCTCGTACCATCATTACTATTGTTGTTACGGATACCAATTATCATCATCATATAATATTTTACAAAGTACCTACCCTGTCCATTAGTCACCTAGGCAACCTTTTGAAAATATTCATGTTGTTTACCCCCATTTAGCAAATGAGAAAGCCAGTGCTCAGAATTAGATTTATTCAATCTTACAGCAAATACCTATATATTGAAACCAGTTGTTGAACAAGCTAAATTCAAGAATTTCAGTTCTTTTATCTGTACCTCAAGATGGAAAACATCATTTCACCAAGGCATAGGGGTTTAATATCTCCACCCCAGGTGTGGGTCTATCAGGAATTCTAAATTTAGCTCAAGAAGTACCCTTAGGCAACATACTGAAATAGACATCTCCACTCCTTATGTGGGAATTCTGTTATCAGAATAGGGTTATTCTATAAGGAGGAAGGACTCTTTCCCCCTGAACTTCACAGAGTAAGGCGCCGGAGGTGGCAGGTTCAAACCCAGCCCTGGCCAAAAACTGCAAAAACAAACAAACAAACAAAAAACCCTTTTCTTTCTTTTATTTACTTCCCCCCCCCCCGAAAAGAAAGAGATTGAGAAACCATTAACATTTATTTTGAAAAAAATATAAGGCTTAATAAATTGAATGATAAAGTATTTTAAAGTCCATCTTATAAATATTTGATGTTATATTGATAGCTGAAGTTTACCACCTAGGGCAGTGCAAACAAAATCTGAAAGATACCATTGCGCTTAGTACTACAGCAATCATCACAGCAGTAGACATTGCAAATATGGCACTCAATAATAAAGCCTACTTAAAATGTTCAAATATTACAAGTTAGAACATGATCAATGATTATTCTATAAACTGGGGTTGGAGAAACTAGACAAACCCTAAACTCTTTTCTTGTTCTTTATATCAAAACAAATTACAAATGAATCAAAAATTAAATATGAAAAAGAAGACTTTAAAAGGACACCAGGATAAACGTAAAGTGCAAAAGAAAAGCTTAAAATGGAGACTTTTTTTTTTTTTTTTCATTTTTTTGAGATAGAGTCTCATTCTGTCACCCTGGCTAGAGTACTGTGGAATTATCTCATTTCACTGTAATCTCAAACTCCTGGACTTAAGCAATTCTCCTGCCTCAGTCTTCATGGTACCTGGAGGCATTCACCATCATGCATGATGGGTCTTGAACTCCTGACATCAAATGACTCTCCCACCTTGGCCTCCCAGAGTGCTAAGATTACAGGTGTGAGCCACTGAGCCTGGCCACCTTTCTTAAACAGGACATAAAAGCCGCATGTGGAGGAATGACTGCTAAACCTTGCTATATTCAAAAAACATTAGAAATAAAACATTAACTCAATCAGAAAATGGGCAAAGGACTTGAATAGTCATTTTTCCAAAGATGTTATACAGATGACCAACAAGCATTTGAAAAGCTCCTCAGCATCACTAATAATCAGAGAAATTCAAAACTATAATGAGATAATCATTTCAAATCCACTAGGATGGCTATTCTAAAAAAAAAAATCCCAGTATATGTGTTGACAAGGATATGGAGAAATATGAACCCTTCATCCCTGTTAGTAGGATTGTAAAATGGTGCAACCACTATGGAAAACGGTATGAAGGTTTCTCAAAATATTAAAAGTAGAACTACCACCGGATCCACTTCTGGCATATATCCCACTACTGGGTATATATGCAGACAAATGAAAAGCAGGGTCTTAAATAGTATTTGTACACCCATGTTTGTAACAGGACTATTCACAATAGCCAAGAGGTGGAAGCAACCCATATGTCCACTAATGGACGAATGAATAAACAAAATGTGGTGTGAACATACACAGAGACAATATTATATAGCTTTAAAAAAGAAAGAAATCCTTTGATGAACTACAATGTGAATGAAACTTGAAGTCATGCTAAGTAAAATGTTAGTCACAAAAAGACAAATACTGTTATGACTCCACTTACATGGAGTCTTTAGTCAAATTCATAAAATTGGAAAGTAGAATGGACATTACCAGGGCTGAGGGGAGAAAGATAAGGGTGGTTACTATTCAACAGGTAGAGAGTTTCCGTTTTAGAACATAAAGTTCCCACTGCAATGAGAATCTACTTAAAAGTACTGAACTCTACACTTAAAAATGGTTAAGGTTATAAACTTAGGTTGTTTTTGCCACCATAAAAAAAAACAAGGATATTTATGTGTGACTTTAAAAAGCCATAAACAAAATAAAAGGAAAAATATGCTCAGAAAAATACAACAGTCCAACAAAGAGCTAAATATACCAAAATTTATTATAAATCAATAACAAAATGATTCTGGATTTTTAATAGAAAAATATATGAACAAACAAAAAAATAAAATATAAACAATAAGTAGACATCTAAATTCACTCATAAAACATAAAACAGTAAGGTAGTAATAGATATTTTTACCCATAATAATGATGAAAAATAAAAATGGATCCTATCCAGTGATGGTAAGAGCGATAGGGAGAAGTTAACAGGGCCTCTGACACGCTGTTCCTAGGTATGTAAAATGGTGAAACCATACGAGGCCAATTTACAACTGTATTTTCATATTTAAAATTAATAGAAGTTTGGAACAGTGATTTAACTGATAAAAATATATTTTACTGATACACCTTTTAGGTTTTGTAGTGAGGATCAAATGAAGTATCCCTGAAAATACCTAGCATTGTATTTAATACTTATCAAATAATACTTAATTAAGTACAATTAAGCATAATACTTAATTACTTGAGAAGCATTACCAACATTCGTCTTATATTTACTTAAATATGCATAATAATTTGGAACACTACACTGGACAATGTTAAGGATAGTTACTCAGGTAAGAGCAAATGGAAAGCTGAGGAAGCGAAATTAGGCCCTAGAGGACTTACACATGATTATGTTTTGTGGGAATTTTCACCATAAACAACCACCAGGTTTATAGTTTAAAATTATTAATTTTAATCACTAACACTCAGAGCAAACATTCATTAAAAATTGGGAAAGCACCTATCTTTCTCCTTTCCGAACTCATTTTGCCTATAGTTTCTTTCCTCTCTCTCCAGAGAACTCTACCCTGTTTCCCTGAAAATAAGACATCCTCCAAAAATAAGACCTACTTACAGGAAAGATAAGACATCCCCTGAAAATAAGACCTAGCGCATCTTTGGGAGCACACCTTAAAATAAGACACTGTCTTATTTTCGGGGAAACAGGGTATATGCAGAGGATACAGGTGAAAAAGTGTCTCCCCATTCTCTTTCCCTCTTCCCTTCCTGACCCACGGGGGGAAAAATCAACTCGGCATGATTGGACTTCCAGTAAACACTCACCTATCACTATAGGAAGTCTGGTGTTCTAGCCTCTCACCCCAAGAAGCTCCGTCTCCTTTGACATTCCAGCTGGAGATTTGAGAGCTACTGTGTCAGAGCAGTTGAGGAAGGTACTGTCCATGAGTAGCATCTAACCCCCCCCCCCCCCGCTGTCTGGGTGGCTTCCTCGGTGCCTCTCACAACAGGGCATCCCTTTATACGCGACAGTGCACTGAACGGTGGCTCTCAGGAAGACATGCTCACATCCCAGTCCTGTGAACTTGTGAATATGACCTTATTTGGGAAAAGGGATTTTTTGGTTTCTTTTTTCCAGACGTAATTCAGTGAAGGATCTTGAGATGAGGGAATCATCCTGGATTATTCAAATGATAAATCCAATTTCAAGTGTCTTATAAGATACATGCAGGGGAGAAGACAGACACAGGAGGGAAAGCACGTGAAGCTGGAGGGAGAGACTGGAGTGACGTGGCTGCACACCGAGGAAGCCAGTGACTGCTGGAAGCTAGGTGAGGCGTGGAGGAATTCTCCTTAGAGGCTTTAGAGCAGGAGCAGCCCTGCCAACACCTTCCTTTTGAACTTCTGGCCTACAGAATTGTGAGAGAATAAATTTCTGTTGTTCTAAGCCACCAAGTTTGTGATATTTGGGTTGGCGACCCTAGGAAACAAATACAAATGCCCTTGTCCAGAGGACTTGGGTCTGAGAACAAATGTTTCAATTATACATTGACCCTCATTGGCACACGGTTTCCTCATGTATTTTTGTCACAATCTTAACAGTCAACATGATACCATTGAACCTTATCTATCACTGAAAAGACACCACTTTTACACCAAATGTGTAAATGTTTATAGGAAGTAATCCCTTCTGTTAAAACTGCCATGATATTCATGTGACTGATCTAAACATGTCCCCCACAACTGTAATGCTGTATTTTGAAATTCATGTGCTTGAGTCATAAAGACATTCCTGTTTTTGTAAACCTTTACTAAAGTACAAAATTCACTAAAAGCTCTAATTTTCTAGGATGGAAGCTATGATATTTCAGAGTGCCTTCTATGTTACTAGATGTGAAAAGGAGTGAGGAGGGAAAAAGAAAGTATCTAGAAAATCCCGAACATTCTCTAAGTACTGAATATGTTTCTTAGAACACCTGACCAACTTCATTAAGACATCATACTAACAGAAAAAAATGCAACCAATTATATCCTGGAATAAAGATTCAAAATATCAGAAAATAACTCTGAAACCATATGCCATAACCATCTCACCAGACACCTTCCAGTAAAAAACTGGAGCAATGCACCTTTTCCTCATTCTTATCGCGATTACAGTTTTAAAACGTGCATTTGGTGCTGCCAAAGTTTATAATGAAAAATGTTCGGGCCATGGCAGCAGAGAAGAGTTTTGCCTGGGAAGGTTGGCAAATTTTTTTCAAAATGCCTTGAGAAGTCACACGGATTGGATTCTCACAATGAGTTTGTAGACTCAGAAACTAGAATCTCTTAGCCTTTAAAACAATCCTCTCCAGAGCAGACTCCGTTTGCACAAGCTGATGGGACTGCTGAGTGGAATCCAAATGCTCATCTGTTTCCTTTCATTGAGCACTGCCGTCATCTCTCAGGTCAGCTTTGACCACTTTGAGCCAGTACGTGGATATATAGAACTCAGAGGAATGATCAATGATAATGAAAACTACGACCAAAAGATGGCTTTGTAAGCATGAAACCAGAATAAAAAGATATGTAGATGGATGTGTGTGTGTGTGTTTGTGTACCACAGGGTGGCCATAAAGTTAGTGTGCAACTTAAAATAATTGTCCATTTAAATTGCACATGAACTTCATTGCCATCCTGTGTATATACACACATAGACATAGTGACCTCACTGTCACACGGCTGTAAAGACAGAATGTGGGTAGTAAGAAACGATGATTTGCGTAGTTTGAAGGTTTAATGCCAGTTTGTTAACTAACAGTTCTTCACTCGCACCGACAATATTTGAGTTCACGCTGCCCATTGTTTCCACTGTGATTCCCTTTTATGCCTACTCAGATTCTGACCAGTGCCACCAACTGATTGATCTGTAAACTCATCTCTTTAAAGTGTGTTGCATCTTATTTCTGATGTAGATTTTGTATGTTAACTCACAGGGGAAGAATCTGATTTTTCTTACTTTTACATCTTCTTTTTCCCTCTGTGTGGTATATGTGTACAGGCAGCATGGAACCCTCTGGAATGAACTGTGACCATAATATTAATTCTAGATAAAATATAACAGAAGAAACATCATGGCAGAACATTCTTTAATAATCCTATATTGTAACCTATAACTTCTGAGCACTTTACAAGGTCAACTTTCATTATTGCTAGGCACTACAGTAACTCAGTGGCTATAACAACAAGCTGATGACCTTAACTTTCCAGGTGGCCCCTCATATAACGTCTGACTTTGACATGTTTAAACAAACGTAAGTGCAGGACGCATGATGAGATCCATTAGCTTTCTCTTGAGAGGAAGCTGTCTTGAGCTGCCCTGCTTAAGAGATTTTAAAAAACAGATCAAAGCATGTGTCACTGAAAATCCTGCTGGTTGTCAAGAGAGAAAGGGTAAAATTGCAAACTCATTCAGTTGTATCCATTACTCTAATGACCTGGAATAGACTCGGCTGATGAAAATGAAGGGTGAGTAGTACAGGGTCATAATAATAGTAAGCACATGCCATATGCCACTGGTACTGAATTTTTCTCTTGTACAGCAAAGAGAGTTTTATATTTTTTTTCCTAGATAGCTATGGTAACAGGTTTTGTTTCTCAGTCCCTAGTTTCCTGTCTACAGACCCAAGCGCCAGAGTAATATGTCTTTTCCAAATATTCCTTAGCATAGTGAGGTTGAATCACAATCACAAGATGGACAGATGCCAAAAATGTTTCATGCTAAGAATAAAATCTGTAACTCCACGGAATTGCCAAGCTGAATTTTGGGCAGGTAAAAAGCAATGCTGTCACATCATATTGCTTCTCATCAGCTCTCAAATCTCCTGTTTTCTTTAATAAATATGGTGTTAGGATCATGTGGATAGGGAAAGAAGAGCCTGGACATGCCTATATACCTAGCATGCTGAAAAGAAAAGCCTGGAGTAAAGGGGTTCTTTTCCAGATAAGTCACTGCTTAGGGTCGGAGCTTAGCATAGTGTTGTAAGGGAAAAAAACCTTGTGTGATGCTCATTCTAATGCTATGCTTTGGGTAGCCTTCAACTGATAGTAGTTGATAGTAATTCTTCAAGTAGTCCCCTTAGAATACATTCTTCCCCAAATTGATGCTATGCCTCTTTTAAATGGGCCACCCTGTATATTCCAAATGAGTTTTTCCAGTAAAGTACTGTGTTGATGTAAACCTACGTTGGCAAGAGCGTCATCAGAGTCAGCTGGGAGTGACAGGCATGTTCTAGCCAATTCTGGACAGTGTTGAAATATGCTTCCCGGGCTCCCAGAGCAAATGCACAAAGGCAAGCCCACGTCTTTTCAAGGGTGACGTGCTGATTAGCAAAGCTCTGACTCTGTCAGAACACAAAACACATACCAGAAGCATTTCTTGAAGAGAAGCCAGCCAATCAATCACAGCAAGAGCTACAAAATCCCTACAGGTTAAAAGGTGCCAGGACTTGCCCTTTCCCTTAGGGCAAAAAAAAAGTTTGCACATGTTGCTCTCAGGGCGCTCTCCTAAGACGCTGAAGGTCGCATTTCCTAATGACAGCCAGCCAGCTCACATAATATAAGTCCACAAGCAGACAGTACGAATCAACAAGTCAAACTCCAGAGAGAAAGCTGTATTCTTTCTATTTCATAGTTTTCTTGTTTACAAGTATGATAATGAAAATATTCCTGTATATATGTTAAAATATGCCCTTTATATCGTTATTTTAAAAATATTTTTGCCAACAAATAAAATCTATTTAATAAAATCAATATCATTGTAATAATTGTGTGTATAAAGGATTGTGGCAAGTACAACATATACTTAATTTTTTTTTTAAGATTTTCAATATCTAGCATGAACATTATACTCAAGAATAGGATTTTGTGTTTGATTCAGGAAAAAATGGTAATTTTTGCTTTAGAAAATGTGCCCCAGGGCCGTACATCTGAAAACCAGCAATTTCCCAGTCGCCTCACCTATCTGTATCTGCTGTCATCTATATGACTAAGATGTGGGAAGAACATGACTTTACAAGACAGAAATTTTGCAGTGGAGACTGATGGGCAGACCCAGCCAGTCCAGTTTCCATTGCCTCTCTTCTCCACTTCTATAAATACACTGCAGATGAATTAAAGGACATGGGGTGAATGAAAACAGACCCAAGAGACTGGCCATCCCAGAAGAAGCGTTTGTGCTTATCTGACTGCATGTCTCAAACAAAGTCCTTGTCTTTAACACACGTGCTCTCCCAATTCCTTGCTCTTATCTGCAATTCCACCTCGACTGCCTTGCTTTCATTGCTGCAGGCCAGGCCTTGCCATTCCAATAACTGTCCCCCCATAATCACTTGATAGCATCTCTGCATACTTCTGTTACTACCCTGTTTCCCCGAAAATAAGACAGTGTCTTATATTAAGGTGTGCTCCCAAAGATGCGCTAGGTCTTATTTTCAGGGGACGTCTTATCTTTCCTGTCAGTAGGTCTTATTTTCGGGGGATGTCTTATTTTCGGGGAAACAGGGTAGCTCATTCCTTTTGGTATTTCAACTTCAAACTCATTGAGTACTCCAACACATTGACCGCGATTTGTAAGTCTGTGCTAACCCTTACCAGCTGTGGCTTCTCTTTTCCTTAGCAGTCTTAGAATATATATGGCATCACAATCACTTCTTTGCACTGCCTTTAACTCAGACTTGACTGAAATTTCTCACCTCAGTTAAATCCAATCCTTTTCCAACTCTGCATTTGTGCCTGAGCAGTCAATTATAGATAAGGGAAAAACAGAACTATCATGACTTTGAATTTATCACTCTGGTCTGACAGGGTGCCTTAATGCAGTCTGGAATTTGTACTTTCTGTAGACAATGCACTTGCTTTTTCTCGAAATGATTAATTATTTCACACTTTCTCCTCTATCCTCAAACCTCCAATATCTCTTCTCTTTCTATCCTTAAGCTGATGAGCTAATTATTTTATCAAAAACAGAAGCTATTAAAAGTGACCTTTCACGCACTCCCACAAACAAATCTACCACATGTCTGACCTTCAGTAGTCCCAGGCTTTTCTGCTCTTCCTTCTCACTTACAATGACTGAATGGTCAACGTTGCCGTTAAAGGCATGGCTGTCGCCTGTTCTCTGGTGCCCTAGAATTCTCCCTCACCTTGTCCCCCAGGACCTCTTCACGATATGGTTCCTGAATTTGTCCCTACTTTCTCATGACCAAATGTTCCTCTTTCCCGTGGTCCTTTCCCAAAAATCATACAAACATTGTACTATCTACTATCCACACACCCTTGAACCATATCCCCTATAGTTATCATCCCATTGTCCTTGCTACCCTCTCCACCCAACTTTACAGCAGAATTTTTAGAACTAATTATTGCCTCTACTTCTTATTCCATCATCTCATGAATCAACTTATGGTACAGCAAACTCTCCATCCTCTGGAACTCAGAATCTGGTACTCTCAGGCAACCCCAGCACACACACACAAAAGAAAAAAAACCCGCGCCCCCCCCCCCCAAAAAAAATCGGAGTTTAAAGCCAATGCTTAGTACATCACTCCCATGGGTCCCAGGTGTTCCAGTGTCCCAAAGCATTCATATTTAAGACTTCTACTGCTTTTCTAGCTACACACAATTAGAAATGGACTTTCTTTCTACTGTTGCCATTATATTGCCCTGTGTTTTGTGTGAGACATTTTGATGACATGGTACAGGCATATCTACTTGATTATCAGTTGATTTCTAAGTGGTCATACGCTGCTCGGGCTGGACCGCGTTGCTGTGGTGCCTCTACTGATATTGGGTTAAATAATGGAGTGAATAATTGAACTGCATGTGCAGTACTATGATATGGTTTACTGGGACTTGTAGTACCACAAGATTGGTATCCTGGTTATGTAGATTATGTCCGCTTAATTCTGTGAGATTGCCTAATACTACAAGACTTTGTTTCTGTGTACCCATTGGTGCATACATTATATATACATTGGTGTAATAGATTAAAATGGTGTTACAGTAGGTGAAGTTTGTCTTTATTTATCTTAATTTGCTTTTGGTTATTGTATTTCAATCTTAATATCAAGTCAACACAGAGTTTCTGATATTATATGGTACAGTATAGGTTACAGAATTACTCAGGCCTATTTTTAATAGTAACTCTCAAGCACCCAAAAACTATATCTATCTGATATCAACCCATCCCTGTGGGTGCTGGACAACAGGGAGATTACTGTAGTCATTTTACGAAAAGGCCTTCCCTTCCTGATGCCCCTACATTCTGGCAGTCCTCTCTTGTACTGTACCAGAGTTGTGAGGTTGTGAGCAACGGACTAGGGCAGAGTGATGGTGTCTTGCTTCCATGTCCAGATAATAAAAGTCACGGTGATGTCTGCCTTGTCTTCTCCTGAATCACTGACTCTGTTCCATGTCATAAGGACACTCAGCCCTTTGGAGAAGCCCACACAGTGAGGAACTGACATCTTTTGCCAATAGCCAGTGTACAACAAGGCTGCCTGCAGACAGTACCATCTTGGAAAATGATCCTCCAGCACTATAGCCTTCACTGACAGTTGAACTATAAAATTCTCCTAGAAACCTGAGACAGAACCAGCGGGCTAAGCTGTTCTCTGGTTCCTGACTCTTGTAAGCGGTATGAGATAATAAATCCTTGTTGTTTCAAGCTGTTAAGCCTTAGGGAATGTGATATTCCACTCCAGTCAGTCTTACGTCATCACCACTCTACCATGGCCACGTGTGCAGGTCACTAATGGTCTCTATGTTGTCAATGGAGTGATAAACTCTCAGTCCTAATTTCAGCTGACCTCTCCCACAGCTTGACACAGTTTATCACTGCTTTCTTCTTGAAACACTTTGTGTATTTGGCCTCCAGATACCACTCTGAACTTTGCTTCCAATTCACTGTCCACTCTGCTCTGCTATTTTTTCCTCCTTTTCTTGATTTCTAATTTTCAAGTGCCTCAGCTATCTCAGGTCTTGTCTCTGTCTATCCCTGAGCTCCAGGTGACTGCATCCAGGCCCATGGATTTTAATACCATTTACGTTCTAATAATTGCCCAATGCCCAAATGTTAGATCTTGAATGCAAATCTTTGCTCCAAATTTCAGACTCATATATTCAATTTCTAAGTGATGTCATCATTTGGAAATCTAAGAAGCATCCCAAATTTAAAATGTTTCAAAACTAAGCTACTGACCTATCTTCCCTAAATACGCTTCTTCTACAACCTTCCCCAGCTCAGTAAATGGTAACTACACTCTACTTGTTGCCAAGACCCTAGACTTGGAGTCATTCTTGATTCTTCCTTCTGATTCTTCACATCCAATCTATCAGCAACTTCTGTTGCCTCTGCTTTCAAATAGTAGACAGAACTGTGACCATTTTTACCTCTATTACTCTTGTCCACATCACCAGTATATCTCACCTGGTTTATTCTCACAGTCTCTTAACTGGTCTCCCGGTTTCCTCCTTTCTCAGTATTTATACTTTCCACATAGGAGCCTGAATGATTCTTCCATACCTAAGACAGATTTCATCTCTCCCTAAGACACACACACCTACTACCAAGCCTTTTCACTTCAGTACAGCACAGCCATCACTAAAAATCCCAAATCCTTACTGCAGCCCAAAAACACTACATGATCCGCCTCCTTCATATGGCTCTGACTTCATTTCCTAAAACATCTCTCCCTCCCTCAGACATATCAATCACATCCTGCCTCTGGCCCTTGCACTGGTTACGCCCAGAATGGTCTTTTCATGGATAACCACATAGCTTTCTTAGTCATCTCCTTCAGATCTCCATTAACATGTCATTTTCTAGGGAGTCCTCCAACAAAATCTTACACAAACTTTGTGACCCCCTTACCTTACTTTATCCTTTTTTTTTACTGTACTTGTCTTTTTTTAAGCCACTAGAATATTCCCTCTCTTTCATAAGAATCATGCTCCATAAGGGCAGGACTTTGCCTATTTTGTGTAGTGTTCTATCTCCAGAAGAGTAAGGCAAATATAGTAGACACTCAGAAATTATTTTTTTGAATGGATGAAAGGAAAATAAGATATTTAGATCTTGATCCTCACCCTGGTGAGCTAATCATGAAATAGAGAAAAATTGCCTTCAGAGCAATATGGTTTTCTGTGTACAGTCCTTCTAAACTGCTTGCTGTGTCCTAAGCATTGCATACTCTTCCAATCTAGTAAAAAGGTAGGCACAGTCCTCAGATGAATAATACCTCTGTTCTATGCATCAGAACAAGTGCTCTTAGTAAAATTGACATATCTGATTTGAACAGAAATACAATGTGTATTCTTCTATATCAGAAGATGACCTTGGAAGGAGTAGAAGGGCATTAGCCAGCTGAAAGATGGTAGAGTTGGGCTAATTGGACTGAGTCTCACAGTCAAACTATTGAGTGTTTCAATGCATACACTCTTGGCTTAGCAAACTCAACATGGGGTGATAACTCAAATGTCACTTCCTTTCATGTGGAGTGAAGTTGCTAAGAAAGATAACATTGATTATGTTTCATTTAAGCATATAAATTCCCTGTGCATGTGTGCGTGTGTGTGGGGGGTGAGGGGTGAGAGAAAGGTGGGGTAGAGGTAGAAACCCACCTCCTGCCACTTCCTCTGCTTCTACATGTGATTCCATTTTTTTCTTGCTGAAATCGTCTACATCTTATGTTCATAATGAGTTCCTTCCTAGGCCCCAGTTTTCTCTTTGTAAAACATGATAATAAAACTGAAACCTAACCAGGTTGCTGTGAATATTAAATGAGATGATCCAAGACAATGCTCAGTATGGTGCCGGAACTTGGTTGTGACTACTTCATATCATGCATGAGGTCTTACAGATACGACCTCTACCTTCTATAAACTCCCACCACTCTTTGTACTTAGTTACAGCAACTATTGCTTTATGGTTATAGGAGTAATCATGTTCTATTCTTTATTAGATCACAATACTTGAAAGCTAACACCATTCCCCAATAGCTTCTCATACAGTAATTGGTGTAGAGCAGATACACAGTATGAATTGAATTATGCTTCTACATTTTAATAGGCTCAGAGAACCTTCAGTGTTCCATCAATATTACTTTCACGTTTTATTTGAAAGTACTATATTCTTTTAAAAAGGCTTTTTAATAAATCTATTGTTTAATCTTTTCAATAATTTTATGAAGTCCATATGAATTAGTAATAGTTACATGTATAGATGAACTGAATTGGTCTGGTAAAGTTTAAATGATGCCCATAGGACCCCACAGCATGTGGGAAGCAGAGTTGGAGGAGGCAGTAGATTTCTGGACCTCTTTCTGTATCATAGGACTGTGGTAGGAGCTAAGACTACACTCGTCAATGAGGTGGATGGAGCTAGTTTCTCCCTTCACAAGACTAACTCTCTAGAGCAGTGGTTCTTAACTGGGAACTATTTTGTCCCCCACTTACAATGGCCTGGGGACAATTGGAAATGTTTGGAGACATTTTGGATTTTCACTTCAGGGTGGAAATTACTGTCATCAAGTGGGAAGTGGCCAGGGATGCTTTTAACATACTATAGTGCACAACAAAGCATTCTTCCTGCCGAATCATCAGTAATATGAAGGCTGAGAAACTCTCTTCTAAATTTAGCTCCAGAATGAATGGCATGAAGTCTCTGTAGGAAACAATACCAGATAAAGATAAAGAGATAAGTTTTCAACTGATGATAGGGGCTTTTTAAATGCTGAGTTGAAAAGTATAAACTTTATCCTATACATCAAGGATTGGCAAACTATGGCCAGTAGACCAAATCTAGCCTATTATTTCTGGAAATAAAGTTTTATTGGAACACACTCACACCCACTTGTGTGTCTGTGGCTATTTTTGCACTACAGGGGCAGAATTAAATAGTTGCCACAGAAATGATATGGCCCCCAAAGACTGAAATACTACTGTCTGGCCCCATGTTAGGTTGGGTGCTCTGCTGTTCTGTCATAAAATTTGTAATGTTTTTTTGAATAAGGGACCCAGTAATTTTGTTTTACATGGGCCCTGAAAATTATGTAGCCAATTCTTCATAAGCAATCTAATCTTAAAATAAATAAGTTCTCCATAGAGTACAGAGCTTTAAAATTGTTTGATTCCTCACTTACTTATTTGCATGGAAATGCTATTTTAGAAACACTCATGTTTATGGTCTGTGGAAGTAGAGCAGTATTTTCCATGGAACAGTGCTATACCTTTGTGTAGCTATCAAGTAGAAAATTAATAATGGTACATAGAAAAACAGGGTACCAACACCATACTTTTGACTTAGGAGATGAAATTTCCCAGTCCAAGTTCAATGTGGTTACCTTTAACTAAGGAATTGAGCCCAGAAGAACCCCTGAAAGAACCAAAATTCCTCCTTCTATAATAGAACTGTCAGTGTTTCAGGTACTACTGGGGTGATATATTAAAGGGCCTGACATCGCACTAAGACGGTTTTAGGCAGAGCTTCTGTGGTTTACTGAATTTCAAAATGTTGAATTAGATTATGAGAAGATCATTTCCTTTCCAAATCCTTTTCAGGCATTCTTATTTCTATAGGGAGGAAGACCTAATTGGTCTTTCACATGTCTGTATTACTTTCCAAATGCCATTTTAAACAAAGAGAGAGCAGACTTCAAGCTCAAGCCCTTACCAGGTCGTGGTATAAATAGATAACATTTAATCTATTTTGCCTTTTTCTTGCATATTTTTACAATTATCTTCTATGCATGATAAATGGCACTGGTTCCAAATTACAGTTGTGATATTAAGCTTTATTTTAAAACAGATGTAAATAAAAATGTATCTGCAGATATATCTTATACTGTGAATGCGATACAGGAATGATCACAGCATTAATGAGACTGCTACAGTTATTAAGATGAGAGCTTTATTAAAGGAAGCCTGACTATTCAGAGGAAGACGTAGCCATCCACCTTGTGCGTCATCAGCCTGCAATTCATGTATGTTGTGGTTATTACTACCCATAAATCATACGCTATTCTGTTTGGCACTCACTCAATAGAAGATCATAAAAAATCATGCTGCACAGAATAAATCAAAGTAAAACAAATATTATAAACCTAAAGAAGGCAAACAAGCAGGAATGATAATTCGACTAACCTTGTTAGTCGGAAAGCTGCTTACTTCAAAAGGTCAACAACGTACACTCACCATTATAAGTACAGATGTAAAATTAGTTATGTAAGAAAATTAGAAAAAAAGGGTGCCCTACTAATACTAATAGAAAGAGGAAGCCACTTTATTTTAATAATAGCTAATTTAATCAAAGGACAATCTCCTAAGGGTAATAGAAAGGAAATTGGTTGGTTTGAAATTACCACAATGTAAAAATGATGGACATTGAACTGTGGACAAAATATTCACATTACAACAATACTTCTATGCTAAATCTCTTCAAAAAGATTTTCCATTACTTAATTGTAGTTATTCTGAAGATGTGCTTTAGAGAAGTGGTACTCACTTTCTGCTAGTTAAAATTCCTCCAAATTGACATACTAAAAAAAAAAAGAGACTATAGAGGGTGTTATTTCCCAAATTTCTTCTTAAAAATCTTGGCATTTCTTTTCTAAGCTTATGTCTTTGTGTATAATCTAATCAGCATGAATTCAAAAAGATAAGAATTAGTCATCAGAGTTTAACAAGCTAGTTATTCAGTAATTTCCTAAGAATCACGTATTTATATAATTTTTAAAGAAATTTAACAGGTATAAGTTATTTTCAAAGAATACACCAAATGTTATTAAAATGCATATATTTGACAATTATTGTGATACTATAGTATACAAAATAATATACAGATACCAGAGTCAAACTATACTAATTTCCTAATTTAGTAAACCCAGAACACACACACACATAGAGTCACTGTGACAAAGTCCATAGAAATAGTTAATCATTGAGTATGAAATTTCTTTCCCCTATGGCAATTAGGGACAATAGAACCAGGACTTCTAGGCTGAAAGGGAAAGGCTCTCTCTTGGTTTTCAGCATATGAGGCACAGCAATAGAAGGTCTGTCCCTCGGTCAATCAAACAACAAATATTGGTTCAATGCATATTATCTAGGTGGCATTTGGACCTGCACAGTGGGTATGACGAGTGATACTTGAGGAGAGTCTTACTTTTTAGAACTCACAGCCCAGCTCCATAGTCAAAACATAAGCATGAAACAGAAGATGCGATACGATAAAAAGTGTCCCCCCCAAACCAGCAGCATGTTGCGTTTTAAGCCTCCAGGGAAAGCCCTCACCAGACAGAGGCAGGCAATTTGGGCCCTATTCACATTCATGAGGATGCAAAGTCAGAACCCTAGCCCAAATGTTTTCACTTTTTCCCTCTCATTAAAGCTGACATTGTATTTATGATATATCGATGGAACCAAAGAAAACAATCTCAGAACTGCTATTTCGAAGAAAGACATTTTCTCCTAGATTCAGAGATATTTCCATTCTAAAAGCAGATACCTAGTTAAGATCAAGAGACTCTTCTGTAACAGTGGGATTTGGCGTGAAGGCTGGCAGATGAGTGGAAGGAGATTGTTTCGAGGTAAGAGGGGCCTTGGTCCTCCTGTTTGGCCAACCGGTCCCTGGCAGGCAGCCTGTGGCTGAGGCCAGATCTGGTTACCAAGCAGTTTGCTGCTCTGTTGCTTAGTGACTTGAGCTACAGACCATCATTCCCAGCTGGCTCTTTTGGAACCAAACCCTAATAGATTTCTGATTTGATCTTTCTCCTCAGAGTTGAAGTCTTTTATGCCTTTTTCCCTGAATAATTAAATATAAAATTATCCTCTGATTGGCTTTGTTTTTTGTATCTCTTATTTAAAAATCACTATAAATCAGAATGTTTTCTGTTGACCTTGAAACCCTTCTTTATAAAAGGCATATATTTCTTCTCCTCTACATACATACATTGTCAGAAAGGATGTCAACTTTCAGGAAAGCTACATGTGTAAAAAAATAAACTAAGATTCCACACCAATTAAAATTCTGTGTCTCCCCTTCTTTTAACTTACTACCATTTTGTAAAATATTTGAATATTCATTGTGATAGCTTCCATACACATGTGGGGTTGAGTAATAATTGTGAATGTGATACTTTGACCACAGAAAGGAGATAGGGAGTCAGACAGACCTGGGTTCAAGTTTCAACTCAACAGTTTCAGTTTATATAGCTGAATGATCTTAGCTACATCTTCATATGCAAAATACAACTTATATAAACTTAAACTCTGCTGTTTTGAAGAATTAATGTGCATAAAGTACCCAACGCATAGCAGGGACCAAATCATTGATGATTATATTATATTAATAATGAATCTAAGGTTATAGAGCCAAGGGTTATTATGAACCTAACATTTTTATTTTGAAATTAAATTACATAAATTCTTCTCACAGCAATTCTTTAAGATCTCACCTGAGAATAAGTGTTTTATCTGAAATACTTAGAGCACATTTATGTCCTTAAAATTGCACATGAAATGATTTTTCTGTTTTGCTTAAATAGTAAAAAAAGACTGATGTGTTAAGATGATATAAAATCGAGAATCAAAGTAAAAGAGGATTTTAAATGAGAATTTTTGTAATGATCTATAGAGTTTCATATTTTCTACCTAAAACCACAGCTTCCAGATGGTGTCCTAAAGCAAATATTAGCAATATTCTCATTCTGAAGGCTCTGAAGCCTTTGCAGTTTGTATGAGTCACAGAATTATGAAAGAATCCTGCCTCCTGTCTTTACACACACAGTCTCTACCACACTCTCTTACGGCAGCAAGTTGGAACTTGTCTTTAATTACTTATCTTAAATGGACTGCAGTTTGTTATCACTTTGTAAATTTAATTAGTATTTTTTTTTAACTTGTAAATATCAAATGCCATTATAACCATGTGACTTGTGAACAGAAAGCCTACAATTCTAAAAGGTTGAGAAGGTCAAATATGAAGTGGCCAGCAGACCTGGAAATGCATGGCTTCAACTACACTGAACTAATCACAACTTTAAAAACATGATTTTTCTCAAAAGCCAAACCATTAAAAAAAAAAAAAAACCAATGTCATATTTTTGCTACTGGAGATAATAAAGTTTCCTCCTGAAACTGCTACTTGAACAAATTTGGTAACTTCCTGTCTAAGAAAAAATAGTGCTGAAACTCATTTAGTTATCTAAACTCACAGGAATATTTTATTCATAGAGACATTTATACAAAGAATAATTTTTAAATCAAAGCTGTGATTTAAATAATTTTAATGAACTTCGAAATTCAAGTCTTTATTTTCTTTTCACCAACATTTCTACCAAGTTTGCAAGAAAGACAGTTTTAGTTTGGAAGAGTTTTCATCATAGTAGGAATGGCTACAGCTAGTAGAGACTGGCTTCATATCTTTTTTCTTTCCTTAAAAATGTCAGTGGTTATGGAAAACATACAAGAGTAATAAGCTGAGAGGTCATTCGATGTTTTCTTCATTTTTTTCTCAGTTAACTAATTGTAATAATTTAATCTTTGTAATTTCTTAAATATTTTAAGTTGATTAACATGTCCTTTAAGAAGAGTATCTTCCTAGGGTCTTTTGATGTTAGGAAAGGCAATGTCTTTCAAATGCCTTTTAGAAGTTACAGACACCCTCTCCTTTCAGTGCCTCCACCTCCCATGATTGCCACTGAATGCAGTAGCCAATTACGCCATGGACATGGCTAAAGACTAGGGCTGACTGGCGCCACGCCAATGTGCCCAGTACTTCCTGGTGTGCTCCTCAGATGATTTCTGCTGGAAACTTCCTCCCCACCTCCTGGTACCACCCTTTAACTGCGGGCCTCCTCTGGGTTCCTAGCTGTCATGAGAGTCCAACAACGTTCTTGTCTGGGTATTTTCACCTTAAGAAACAGAAAAGAGATAACTTTATAGCAAAGTAGGGCAAATGTAGGAGAGGTGAAATAAGGAAGAATTCTCAAATAGAATCAATAGATAATGTCTTTGAAAACCTACTCAGTTTGGGGGTGTATGTGTGTTTGTGTTTAACCTACAAACTCTGAGTGGATTTCACCTTTACCGGGAGCAAAGGGTTTCTTT
Source organism: Nycticebus coucang (assembly GCF_027406575.1). NCBI lineage: Eukaryota > Metazoa > Chordata > Mammalia > Primates > Lorisidae > Nycticebus > Nycticebus coucang. The sequence continues at coordinate 148,208,778 of NC_069780.1, read as the reverse complement.
CTCCTTCTGTGACAAGAAGAAAATTTATAGTACATTTCTCTCATAGCAACAATGAAAGCAACTACAGGTTGCTGAAGGAATGATGATTCATGAAAGCAAATGTTTATTTTTAAACATGAGCAAGTTTATGTCTAATGCCAAGGCCTGATAAAGAGAAATGTATAACAAACAAACAAACCAAAAAAGACCAAACATTTTATTTAGCTACTGAGAAATTTTCAAGATTTCCTAAATCTTATTTTTCAAAAATTCACCTAAAGGGCGATACCTGTGGCTCAAAGGGGTAGGGCGCCGGCTCCATATGCTGGAGGAGGTGGGTTCAAACCCACCCCTGGCCAAAAAAAAAAAAAAAAAAAACTGAAAAAAAAATTCACCTAAAGAGATTATTTTGTTGTTAAGTTTGTTACGAAACACTTCTTCTACCTTTGGCTATGTTATAATTAAAAGCACACATGAACACACAGGAATTATAAAGATAATACATTTGAGTTTTACCTGGTCACCATGTTTCCCAAGGACATCTTATTGCCTGATTTCACTTCCATACACTAGAGCATTTTCCTCAGTACAGTGCACACAGCACAGTGTAAACCCCAAATCTTTTGTATCTCTGAGAATTTCCTCATCTAGTCCTTAATCAGAAATATAATCCCCATCGTATTATTTCTTAGAAAATCACATTTGGCTTTTATCATATTTGTCATTAAAAATGTTTTTGAGAGATATATAAATAAATAAACCTGAAGGATATTAATGAGTGTTATCCAGAAATATTCGTTTTTAATGGTTAATGTCTCCAAAATAGCTTGACAGTACTTGAAAATGTATCCTAACCTGACTCTTAAATTCAGGAAATTGCATCTCCTCCATTATGGGAAAATTACTCAATATTTTTCACTGTAACGATACAGTCACTTAGATTGAAGTATGATACCGAAGGCTAGAGTAACAATAATCTAAGATTAGATTAACAGTGGGCTTTTTAGAGGCAAATCAATGCACAGTCATGCATCACTTAATACATCAGTAGGCATTTTCATCGTTGAGTTCTATAGTTATCTAGGCTACAGACCTTGACAGCATGTTGCTACACTGAACGCTGTAGACAACTATAACTTTATTGTTAAGTATTTGTGTATCTAAACATATATAAACACAGAAAGGTACAGTAAAAATATGATATAAAAGATTTAAAAAATGGTGTGCCTCTATAGAGCACATAACCCTGAGTTACAGGACTAGATGTGCCTCTGTCTGAGTCAGCAAGTGAATGATGAGTGAATATGAAGGCCTAGGACATCGTTGCATATTACTGTAGGCTTTATAAACAATGTATACTTAAGCTACACTAAACTTATTTTAAAAGTCTTCAATAAAAATCAGCTTTAGCTTACTGTTATGTTCTTACTTTATACAATTTTTAATTTTTGTATCTTAATGACTTTTGTAATAATACTTTGCTTCAAACACAAAGACCTTGTATAACTATACAAAAATATCTTCTTTCTTTATATCTTCATTCTATAACATTTTTTATTTTTAAAACTTTTAGACTTTTTTTTCTTTACCTTTTAAATTTTTTCGTTCAAAACTAAAACCCAAACACACACCTTAGCCTAGGCCCACACAGGTGGAGGATTGTCAGTGTCACCATCTTCGACCTCCATGTCTTTTTGTCCCACTGGAAGATCCTCAAGTCAGTAACACACAGGGAGCTATCATTGCCTACAATAACAACACCTCTGGATTATCTCCAGAAGGAATTCCTTGAGGCTGTTTTACAATAAACTTTTTAATTTTTTATAACTATAAAAGGGTTAAAAAAAAACCCTTTCTATACTCTAAAATGATGATAAATAGTATGGTAAATATATAAATCAATAACAGTTACTTATTATCAAATATTACACACTGTACATAATTGTGTGTGCCAATCATTTTATACGTTTGGCAGCTCAGTAGTTTGTTTCTACCAGAATCTTCACAAACACATGAGTAATGCTTTGTGCTACAAGTTCACTAGGTGATAGGCATTTTTGAGCTCCATTATAGCTTTATGAGAGCACTTTCGTATCTGCGGTCTGTTATTGACTAAGACATCCGTATGTGGTGCATGACTGTAAACTATTTGGTAGTTGAAATGAATGATCCAGGTCTACATGCATCAATAAAGCTTGACTGCCATAACATGGAGCAATAAAGAGCGAGTTGCTAAAGGACAGATGCAGAAGGTGCCAAAAAATATATACACATTTTTAAAAAGGAAAAAACTGTACTAAAATTGTAATACTCGAGTCATGTTTGACATCTACAATTACAAGAGATACAAGATACAACATAAACATTATGGGTATATATTGAGTATTATAATTTTTCCTTTCTTAAAATGTGTATGTATTTTTTCCTCTCTTAAAACATGTATACATACTTTTGCCACCCTCTGCATATCATATATGCACATATGTATGATATATACTCCTTGCTTTTTTCCCTTTATAGGATGGCACAGGATAGTGTGTATGAACTGGCACACACAGAGAGCACATATGTGTGAAGAAAGAACACACTGATGGACTCTGAGGGAAGGCAGGAGACTAGGATGAGGACGGCTCTAGTAGTAGCCATAGAATTTTATTCTTTAAAAAAAAAAAAAGAACTGATACGAACAATGGTAAAATATTTAAATTTTTAAAATCTAAGTGGTGAATATATGAATTTATATTACAGAAATATGTAATACTAAATTATTTTTTAAAAGAATGTGTGATAAAAGAGCAGAGGTTTTGTGATTTAAATGTTCCTAAACAGTAACTTTTATGTTCCCAAAGACCGAAAACCTTTAGTTCTAACTTGTTCTTCTGACTTTATTTAGTCCTAATCCCCCAAAGGTGCTTATAATTTAATGAGGAAAGAAGTCTAAAATCTATAAAGTATTTTATGACTGTTTGATTGTCCTGAAGTAAACCAGTAGTGGAAGTTTTCTTTATCAGAGATTCCACTGACCTTGGAGTCCTGCTGATGTCAGAGAGAATCCCCTACTCGGATGAAATCTGAGTCATGGATATAATCACTAGACTATAAGGTATTATATGTTAAATACAAACAGTAAAACAAGAGTATGGAAAAGCAAAGACACAGAGAGGTCTATTCCTAAGATAATACCAATGTTCAATACCTATTAGCTAGGGATCTAATGTAATGGTTATTAATAAGCATTGACAGAATACCAGAGGAAAGATGTGCTACAGAAATTTGAAGAAGGAACAGATTACTTCCAGTTGGGGGAACCTGAGGAAGCTCTCAGGAAGAGCAAGAACTTGAAGTTCGTGTAGAATGGGAGTGAGCAGAGAAGAGGCGCCAAGCCCGATGGTTCTGCCTCACAAATTTCTCTCCTATTTTGTCTCTTATATTCATAAAACTGATGTACAATATTCCTTTGAACTCTTGCCTCTTCACTTCACTGTGGCTCATCCACAAAAATTTCTAGAGTATGGTTAATAATCTAGAAATTTAATAATTAATTTATTTTTATTTTTTCAAGACAAGAGTCTGTCACCCAGGATAGAGGGCCATGGCATCATCATAGCTCACAGCAATCTCAGTCTCTTGAGTTCTGGAAGATGTCTTCGTGCCTTACCCTCCCAAAAAGCTGAGACAATTGGCACCCACCAGGATGCCCAGCTGGGTTTTCTATTTTTAGTAGAGACAGGGTCTCGCTCTTGCTCAGGCTGGTTTCAAACTCCTGAACTCAAGCAATCAAACTGCCCCTCTTGGTCTCCCAGAGTGCTAGGATTATAGGCTTGAGCCACTGTGCCTGGCCTCTCTAATGTAGAAATTTAAACATCATCCTAAAGGGTCATGCAAATAAGGGCTGGAAAAATGGGCATATGGCAAATAATAAGAAAAATACTATCTTACAATGATACTCACTAAGTGTCCAGCCCAGTACAATACACTTTAATTTACACATAATTCCACTTAAACCACAACCCCAAATAGATAGGATTCCCAGAAAATTGAGTGACACGGAAACTGATGCACATGTTAAAGTAACTTGTCCTAGATCATGCAACCAATAAATAGGAAGTCAGAATTTAAGCTTAAGGGGTCTGGTTTCTGACTGGTTAGATGCTCTCTGAGTGATGCGGCACCTGGAATATTGTACCAACTGAGTATGCTACTCTTCCATAGTGTTATGAAATCCCAAATGAATTCTAAATAAGAATAATAGGATTTACCTAGTTAATATAGCATATGTGTATAAAGGTGAAATAACCAGGTGTTTAGTTAAGAAAATCCTTTTTAAAAAGCATGAGAACACTAAAATATTGATTAATGAATTCATCTAGCAGATATTTATTAAGCATCCACCACTAACCAGCTATCATGCTAAACATGAGTATACCAAGATGAAAAGAATAGGGTCTTGGCTCTCTGCTGGGTTATTCCAAGTCATTTGCCTAAAGAGCTACATAATGGAAGAGAGAAACGATTTTAGCTGGAGGGAAAGAGACTTCAACTGTTTATAAGCAAGTCATTCCAATCAATAGATATTGAGCTATAGAATTGCTTCTGCGTGAGCTTCACTCGGGATGTTTACAGAGAGTTTCAAGGACGAGTCATCACAGATGCTATTCTAGGAATTCAACTATGATTGAAAGGGTGAACCAGGGAGTCATCAATATACTGTGACAGAAACGGGCTAGCTCTTCACCAGATCTGTTCTACCTTATTTCTTGATCTGAGACATGTTTCCTGGCCTCCTGTGTAGTTAGCTGTCATCACAGAACTGAGTTCTCAACAGGGGAATACCAGTACCAATGATGTGTGCCCTTCTAGGCCTGCCTCATAAAAACTCACACTTGCCATCCTTTGTGGTCTTTCCCCGATTCAGCTGAGCCTGGTGACCTTGGGAATCACATGTTACAAAGAATGGAACCACACAATGGTAGGATTCCTGGTCCCTGAAGGGGACCCAGGCAGCCTGTCTCTCTACAAAAAGCAGAAGTAAGAAATAAATATTCACTGTCAATCCCTGAGATTTGGGGAGTATTTTGTAGAAGATGATTAACTCAACTAAAACAGATGTCTTCCAGTACTTTTTCTACTAAAGTATAAATTATTTGAAGCCACTAAATAGTTCTTGCTCCATTCTGTAATCATTAGGTACAAACTAAACACGTTAGACTTAGTGGGTATTAAATACATGCATATCAAATGGAGGGGAATACCAGGAGCAGGAACCAACATTCTGAGGCAGGAACATACAAGGCATGTATTTAAATGGCTGATGAACTCATTTAGGGAGGGAGAGAAGATTTCAGTGTGCCAGTAGTAGCAGCAAATATCAAAAATATAGATATAGATACATACATAGATATAGATAGATATGTCAGAACTATTTGAAGTCTATTTTTAAAATTTTGCATAGTGCTTAGTACAAATTGCAGAGGCACAGATGGGATGATATTTATCAAAAGATGCCTGTGGATATTCTTGGGACTCATTGAACCAATAAGGAGAATTTGAGACAGTCTTTCCAACTCCCTTGCTGCATGGCACTTAGTCCAGGAGGGAAACTGCTTCCTTCTGAGTTACTGAAAATCAGTATCTCGGTTTGTAATTTTCATTTCTATGGGTCTCACTATGTTTCCCTAACCTGGCTAAGATCTGACACACCAAAATGAAATATTGGTAGAAACTGTGTTCTTGGCTTTTTTCCAAACAGCACCAGAAAAGGAAGTGCCAGAAATTTCAGAAGAAAGTCTGTTTTCATGAGATTTCCTGCCTTCCTTACGTCTCAACATGTCCAAATAGTTCAGATAACCTTCAGTTGAACTCTTCAGTTGCTTCACTTAGACTGAAATCAAGCCGCTGAGTCCAGGACCTCCCATTCAGCAATAGGTACGATTTAGAAGGTATAATGATAAAGCAGCTCAACCAAAAGAGACATTGGATCCCAAAATCCTGGTCCTGGCTCCTTGTGAACTCAGGCCAGCTTTCCTGCTCTGGGTTCTGATGCCGGCTCTTGAGCCAAACGTCTCCTTCAGAGCATCTGAAGTGTTCAGCTAAGCCCTTCTTTTATTCACTGCTTGTTGCTAACAATTTTTTTTTTTCAACAAAATCTTCCTCAGAGAGAAGACATCATTTCCTAATAAGTTCTTTCAGACTGAAAAAGTCTGTTTACCTCGACTATCATACCTAACCAAATGCAGAAATGCCATCTAGGTGTTAAGATCCTGGGGACAACAAGTACAAGTAGACCCAGCTCCCTAAATTCAGAACTTTGAGGCTGGGCACGTCTTTGGGTGCAACTTGCCTTGTACCTGCTTTGTCATCTATATTTTTCCACAATGCATTCCTGGGCATGGCCATGTTACTGGTTTAGATTTGATTCTCTTTACTTTGGGTGCTTTCTTCCCAGAAGTCTAGTTGGTTCATTCCCTCCATTCCTGGCACACTTTTTGGTTTGCTATGGAAAAACTATATAAAAATTATTCAGTCGGCTTCTCAATTCACATACTTGTCATCTTCTCTTTGTTACGCTGTTTTCTTTATCATAATTTATACTCATCTCACCAAGTACCCTCAAACCTACTTTTACCTAAAAATACGTATCACAGACACCAGCACTGAGACCCAGGGATCAGAGCCTGGAATCTCCCTCCTGTCAGGTAGAAACCACCAATAAGCTCACACAGTGGTTTGTTTTAATATTCGTTTTTTTCAAGAGCAGGAAAACATCAAGAATCCTCCAGAAAAAATACATAGAAACATATGCATAAAATAAATTCATCCATTATAAAGAAGATAAAAACATTTCAAAAAGATCAAAATCAATGAGAAAACCTTCTAACAATCTAAATTCAAAGAATACAACCATCACTACCAAGTGCCAGCCTGCAACTTTCTGCACGGAATTCCTAATCCCTCTCTCTGTCCTTTGTAAAGGGCATGTTTGAGTCTGTGAATGCTGTATGTTAACGTCTGTAGTGGGGAGGGGTTTTATGCCGACACACCGTTATCCACACAAACCAACCTGCTGTCCGCATCTTTGTTTAAGTGGGGACAGGGTAGGAAGCAGAGCCACCCTCCCTCCTGTGATCACCCTCCCTCCCTTATTCTGGTTCTTTCTTTCCTAGGCTGTTGTAGAGCCTGGCAGGCATATTAGTTTCGGAAATCAAAGAAACGCCACCACGCAGGTATGGAAGTAAAATCGCATTCTCATTTGACATCTGGAAGCCAATTTTCTTGTAGGAACTTGCAATAGGAATTGAACTTCGCGAAGCACCCCCACCTCAGCCACTCCTACTCGGATCCCTAGGATCCCTGCCCTGACTCGGGCATTTGTGGGATTTGTGGTTAAAGTAGACTACTTCCGACGAATTCCAGGTGAGGAATGACAGTGATCCTCCCTCCCCACCCCAACCTGAAAGGCAGGAGGAACAAAGACCGTAGGAGGGCAGGCGCGGGCGGCCGGTGGGTGCAGAGCTTACCACGTATGCGCCACGGTGAAGCGCCGCTGCTTGGGGATGTTGCTGCTGAGAAGCATCCTGCGCAGCAGCCGCGGGGAGTTTCGCGGAGAAATCACTGGAGAGAGCTTGGGAGAAGCTGGTTTCCTCGCCGTCTTGGACTTCTCATGCTGCAACAGGTTTTCTCGCAAGGATTTCACAAGATCTTCGTTCAGCCATGGGTTTGAACAATGCGGATTATCCACTTCGGGGACTGTTAAGGTGTCCGGGCTTGTCGTCTGCTGAGCCATTTTCCTGGTCAACTTTGTACAGTTGGCAACAATCCAGGGCAACGTGGTTCTCTGGCCTCTTTCCACTGATTTTTTTCTGGCCCTGGAGTCCGGGAAGCGTCCAGGGAAGCAGGTGGGATCCAGCTGCTGTTAGTTCATTCGGTCTCCCGCCTCAGTCTCTCGGTGGAGATGGGGCTGGGCGAAGACTAGGCGAGCGCGCTCCTCGGCGGAAGCCTGCTAAACGTCACCCCTCCTCTCCGGAGCCCCTGCCAAAGATCACTGACGGCAAAGGAACATGGAGGGAAGCCACCGAGCTAGCAGGGCTTTTGTCCGCGCCACAAAGCAGCCTGTTAAACTATTGGAACTAATGCGCCGCAGCTGCTGGACTGACTTCTGCTTATGTACATAAAAAGTCCTGGGGGGAGGGCTGAACCATCAGATGCCTGCTGCTCCGTTGTTTGGCTAGTCTTTCCATTTGCTTATTCCTGAATCCAAAGGAAAGAAAAACTTTGAACTTGACCTTCCTCTCCCGCAGGGCTATTTATCTCTCTGCAGGCTATGTTCATAAAAGAAAATTGCCAGTCCTTTGGTGTGTTTTATATGTATATGAAGAATAAACAAGCAGTAGTTAGGCAAGGAGAATATTTGCCTGCTTACTACCCTCAACTTGATGCACCTTGTAAGTCAAACCACAAGAGAATAAAACGGACTACCCCACCCCAGTTAGAAACCAAACAAAAGGTTTCCAAATACTACACGTGGAACACACTACAGGTTGCTGTTGTGTTTGACAAAGTTGTTGATAAATCATGCCCCTTTCAAAGCACTAAGCGTGGGAGATTCTAACAGGTGATGCATATAGCTTCAACAGACTTATTCAGAGAGGTTTAAAATTGAAAAGGAGAAATTATTTTGCTACTGGCAAGGCACATAAATGGTATAATAGGTAAGTAAGTGGTAAACCCTATTAAATCTCATTCATGTGGACACTAGGAGTGCAGACATTAAATGGCACTGGAAAGGAATCAATGAAACCTTTGATCAGGGATTTTCCCGGCAGACTAGTTCATCAAATCACATTTCTCAGGATCTAAGAATATTTTACATTAAAAAAATACAATATCTTAAGAAGGAGCTTCAAAATGCATCCAGATGAAATGGAAACTGGAATAGTCTGAGTCTGGCTTTCTTTTGGTTTCTATGATTACTATTAAGTCAATTTTACAAGGTTCTCCTAGCTCTCCTCTTGGTTTCTCCACTCTAAATTTCAATTCCATTCTTATTCCCAAACAATTTTTATCAATACAGAAGATTTGATCACTGTGCAACATTTAGCATTTAGTGACAAGGTCTCTTAGTGAATTAAAATGATTTTTATACATATATAAATTATATATATACACATACAAGTACATAGATATACATATATACACAGTATATGCTATAAAATGTGTATATATATACAAGCTACATTCATCCCATGTTAGAATCTCACATGTTCAGTGCTTTGAATATATATGTATTTTATATATATATTTCTAAAAATCGGAATGAGGGGCTGACAACTGCATTAGAAGCTGTGCAAAACAAGTATAAATGCTGGCTCTCAAAGAGCTTATACATGTTATTTAGAAGAGAGGACTAGACAATGCTTAAGAAAAGACACCAGATGGTGCCCGTAGCTCAGTGATTAGGGCACTGGCTGCATTCGTCGAGGCTGGTCAGTTGAGCTGGCCGGGGCCAGCTTAAACAACAATGACAACTGCAAAAAAAAAAAAAAAAAAAATAGGCGGGCATTGTGGTGGCTGCCTGTAGTCCCAGCTATTTGGGAGGCTGAGGCAAGAGAATGGCTTAAGCCCAAAAGTTTGAGGTTGCTGTGAGCTATGACACCACAGTACTCTACCCAAGCTGACAGCTTGAGACTCTTGTCTCAGAAAAAGGAAGGAAGGAAGGAAGGAAGGAAGGAAGGAAGGAAGGAAGGAAGGAAGGAAGGAAGGAAGGAAGGAAGGAAGGAAGGAAGGAAGGAAGGAAGGAAGGAAGGAAGGAAGGAAGGAAGGAAGGAAGGAAGGAAGGAAGGAAGGAAGGAAGGAAGGAAGGAAGGAAGGAAGGAAGGAAGGAAGGAAGGAAGGAAGGAAGGAAGGAAGGAAGGAAGGAAGGAAGGAAGGAAGGAAGGAAGGAAGGAAGGAAGGAAGGAAGGAAGGAAGGAAGGAAGGAAGGAAGGAAGGACAGACAGCAGAACACCTGGAAAGTGATCTAATCGGGTGGAGCAAAATTCAGTGAAAAGAGTATGCAAACGTAATGAGGGAACTCCAAACTGAAGTGAAGCCTAAAGGGGAAAAGACAAAAATTAATGAAATAAAGTTAAGAAAAAGCACACTCCACGATGAAGAACTAGATAGCGCAAATGAAATAAAGAAACAAGTTTTAAACTAAACAAACAAAAAGCACAACAGTAAATAGGTATAAAAGTTAGACAAGAGAACAAAGGGAAAAAAATAATATGAAGTACACATGGAAAAAAACATTTTTAAAAAAATTCCACTTTCTAAAGACTTGGTTCCATTCAACAAGCATCTCTGGGCATTTATTTTGTGCTACACACTATACTAAGTACCCTAGGGTATTTAGTTAAAGATTAGCTTGATGCTGTATCTGCCCTCAGGGAGCTAGCTTACGGTGTAGTAGGACAGAGGACAAATACAAAACCATTCAGTGCCCAGAAAAGAGCCTAGAGGACTTCTAGGTTCTAGTTCTTGCTTTCAGTTACCCCACAGCGGGTACTTAATAAGAGTAAACTATTTACATGCTGGTCTTCTCATACATAGTATGTCGTTCAGGGTGCTCAGAGAGACTGGGAGCTTTGTTGATGGTCACAACTAAGCTGAAGTAGAAGATATAACAGCAGTCTGTTAAAAATGTTTTGAGTATTGTGGCTAACCATGGACTAAACCTGAATGAAGGCATTCTCCAAGTCTCTCATTACTTCGGTGTTTGTTAAAAGACTCCATTGTAGAAGCAGGATTGGAAGCCTCTTCGCAGGTCCCTACAGACTACCATTATTATCAGTTCTGTTTCTTAACACCTACAAATACCCTCCTGAATCCCCCAAATGATGTACGAAATCCATGCTGCTTTAAAAAAATAATAATTTTGTTTTGAGAATTCCTGCCACTTCCTCGAAAAATCCACTGTTTCCAATCACGCTTGAAAGGCACCACCTTAGAAAATGCAAATTGTAAAGTTCTGAAGATAAGCAAAGGTGGGTATGGTTTGGATAGCCTGGCAATTTTCTTTATATTAACGCGAGGGTCTGAGGGAGCTCTTCCTATAGGAGTGCTCCACAGCTTACCTTTACACAAAAATCTTTTTAAAATTAGCTGTTAAGACTTATCTGAAAAACACTATTCCGTGACAGCCAAATAAGGCCTTAGGTTTTAACAGGTGGAAATTTGAAAGTGGGAGAAATGTTTTGATAAAGTCACCCACGCCTAGCACAGCAGATAACATCTCTTAATGTCACAAAAGTTTTCCTCAATACCTCTTTGTGGATTTCCAAATTTGTTTGCTTTTTGTAGGTTATTCGGAATCCTTGAAAATATTTTGTTTCATTAATTATTTATAGACAGTAAAACAAAGAAGACAAGATTTGTACATGGCTCTGAGACAAAGATTGGAAAGTGCGCCCTTGTTTCCATGCGGACAAGCAAGGCTGGATTTCCCACAATTGAAAGGGAGCAGGGATATGGCTCATTCAAAAGAATGAATAAATTAAGTAATTTATATTTGACTATGCAAAACATCATATGATTCTCCCAACTATGTTTTATGTAGGTAAATATGAATTGAAATAAGATTGCTTTCAAATTGCCCATAGGATGTGGTCCATGGAAATAACCATAAGGGAGAGGTTATGTTGTCTAGTGGTTAAGAAGCTGTGGAGTGTGTTTGGAGCCCAAAAGCTAGTTTTAGACCCCAGCAGGACTGCTTACTAGCTTGTTACTTTACTTGTCTTTGGCTCAATTCCTCCTCTGGGAAGTAGAATGATGATGATGATCCTAGTAACTATTGCATAAGAATGCTCCAAGAATTAAATGTATTAATACCCATGATATGAAGTACAGTAGAACTCTGTAAGTTGACCACCCAAGGGACTATAACAAACTGGTTGATACATACAGAGGTGGTCAACATAAGGAATTAGGTCTATTGTACATAATGTGGTGCATGTCTGGACTGTGCAAATTAGGTCAACTTAAGGACATGGTTACTATAGGGAGGTCGCCAACTATGGAGGTTCAACTGCATTTAGAAGAGTGCTTGGTACAGAATATACACCCAGAAGATAATACCCACCACTAGGTGATACAAGAAGCTTTCACAAATTCAAATTCACACTTAGTAGATGTCAGCTATGTATAGTATAAAATGAATTTTATATTTTATTTTACTTTATTTCTGCGACGACTCTTAGGAAGTTATTTTTGTACAATTGTTTTATAATGAGGACCATGAGGACATTAAATAACTTGCTACAGGTCAGACAGTTCAACAATCCCAGCAGAAGTATTTGAATCTGTGTCTACGAGGTATTAGGACCTCTCTTATTTTGACCTACCCTATACCACCCCCAAAATATTTAACATTGATTAGGGTTATTTCTATGGAAAATAGTAGACTCTGAGTCCCCTGAGTTTTTGGTCTAGTTAGCACTAAATTCTGTCCTTGGCAGCCCTGAGAACATGCACAGTGAAGCCTGCCAAGTCATGACGTTCCTACAGAGGTGTGGTAGCCAAGAAGGGCAGCTGGAGGTGGAGGAATTCCTGAGGGTTTTTTTTTTTTTCTTTTCATCTGTATGCCTCTACTTCTCCAATATGAAGGAATTTTAATTAAAGACAAAAGGTTTTGATGGCCACTCAATGTTTAATACGTTATAATACTCTGTATTTCTGGGTCTTCTTTCAGTGGGAAGAATAGCCAAGAATTTTGCCTTCAACTTACCAACAAAACAAAACAAAGATTCAATCCTATATCCCACTAAATCTATAATAGAGCACCCATTACCCTATTAAACAATTGAAAAACTCACTAGATATAAGTGCAAAATACTAGTGCACTAAGCTAAGCAGTTTGCATTATTATATAACTGGATCATCACAATCCCTCTAACTAGGTAGTCACTATTACCTATGCTTTAAAGTTGAGAAAAGTGATGCACAAAGGAAAAGTGACATAACTTCTTCAGGAGTCACAATCAAAAGAGCTCTAAACTCTCCCAAATTGCTCATTGTATTACAAACAACAGCACACAAAACCACCTGGGGAGACCCTCAGAGTCTTTGTTCCTAATGTAATGAGTGTCAACAAGAAGAAACAGTGTTTATTGACTTTGTCCACATATGAACATGATAATGAACAAAACTTAACGCATCATAAGTTCAGGAATATAAGACAATAGTCGTCTTTCAAACCTGAAATCATCTCTCTTGTTTTCTGTACCAATCCCCAACTAGCCCACAAGAAAGGGTTTTTAGATTCCTTCTTATATTAGCAAAATACAACTGGAAAACTTCTCTCTGGCCCACACACATAACATCTGTTTCAGTCAATCTGTTTTCTGGATGTGATTTTTATGAAACAAACAATGTATTTCAAACTGAAAGCATCCATTATTTGGAAGCTTTTAATTGTAGTTGGAATTTTTCTGAAGTTTAACATATGTAAACAATGATTTCTCATAAGAAAATTATGTATTCAGGGATGAAATTTCTCATACCAAATTATAAGGAACCTTCCAAAACCTAGGTATGTATGAGGGATGCTTTACAAAAGGCATTATAGAAACCAGAGTTGTATTCCCATGCTGTAATTAATTAGCTAAGTCACCTTGAACCAGTTCAATCAACTTCTTTGGAATGCAATTTTCCACTTAAAGTCAGGTAACTTTAGTATAGTTTTATAACTTAAAATAAATCAGGCCCTAGTCCTAGTCTTTTTAACTGTAAGTTTCAGTTACCATTTAAGAAAAACAATCATCAAGAGCATCCTAAGACATATGCTCTTGAAATATACCACAGATAACGCTTTGAGAAGAGAAACGGGAAAATGTATTCCATATTTAAGAAATTGAAGATAGGAAGCAAGAGAGTGCTGCACTAAACAGGTGCCTTCCTGATGCCTTTATGGCCCTAAAATTTGCGAAAATTCCTTCCCTAACTAGGTAAAAAAATTGTTCTGACATCTGAGTCACAGCTTGTGAGACAGAGTGGGAGAGCAATGCCTAAGTTAATTTAATATTTGGAATCAATGCATTCTTTTATAATAATTCTAAAATAGTGAAACTACACAGGTATATTCACCATTACATAATAAGTCAGATTTTCTAAAAACATCAGAGCTGAAATACTTTTTAGGCAATATGAGGAACCTCTGCACCGTTTCACAAAGCATTTCCACCAAAGAACAAGTTTTGCCCAATTTTAATGAATGTTGCATGAAAAAAGTAGCATTTTTGTGGTTAAAACATATATACATTAGGCTGAGTCGAACATATAAATAAATTTCCTCACAAGACCACTCAGTCTTTTAATATGGAAGTGTGATTGGTGAATGCAGGCTGCCTTAGCTCTAAATCCACGTGTATGTATTATCCGTTATGTCCAGAGAATGACGCTTCCAGGAACTCTTCACTTGACTTCCTACAAATATCTCCTTGAATACATCTCCTTTTAGATGATGGATAACGCAAACTTTCCTTGTCTTCTGGTGTGCTTTTCCCCCCCTCTCGTATTGGACTTCAGTCAAACAGAGTACTGCCAGCTGAGTGACAAGTGAGTCCAGGTACTAGCTACTGTGTACCAGTCTGTGTTACTCAAGGTCATCGTGATGCTCCTGCTCACAAGCTAATTCCACCCTGTTTCGCGATCAGGGTGACAAGCAATTGTCTTTCAAACTTAAATGTACTAGAAATCACCCTGCTAAAATGAAGATTCAATACATCTGGGGTGAGGCTCGAGCTTCTCAAATTCCAAAGCTCACAGTGATGCTGTTGCAGGTCCATGGATCACCCCCATGAGTATCTTGGCACTAAAGTATGTAGGACTTGATGGCTAATGAAGTACAGTGAGTGAAGGCAATGAACTTGGACCTAAGGAATGCTATTTCTTTATATTTAGGAATTTGTGCAGTGTTGAAATGAGCTGCTGATATTTTAATAAAGAACACATTTAAAAAAATAACTTTTATGACATAACAATATAACATAACAAAATCATATACCATTTTTTCAAAAGAGCAATGACACTCTAAAAGATTCAATTCTCAAAATAAATTTTGCTATATTAAATTCACCCTTGTAAATTGAGGCAAAGAAGGATTAACAGAAGTTGAAACAAACCCTTTTGCAAGTTTGAGGCAATTCTTTTCCTTTCTATGTTATTGAAATGGATGATTACATAAGTGGAACAAGTCAAACCTTAAGACTTGTAAACTGTTTCCTGATGTATCTTATTTAATTATTGTACAAGCATTTAATGGGACCAATGCTAGGTTCTATGAGTCCACCGAGGGTACTGGTCTCTGTATATCTGGGGACACAAGGTTTATTTTTTGCAGTGCTCATAGTCACCTGGGACTTTGAGCCCAGTCTACTCTGCATTATGAAGCATTGCCAAGCACATTTACTATCCAGATTCACTACTACACTATTGCCTGTCATTTGAAGAATTCATCAAGAAACTGCCTCCATCAACTTTATACACTACTCTTATAGTCAGTCTGTAAATAACAATAAAAGCAGGTGTCTGCTTTTCTTTTTTGGTGCATTCAAAGAGGTTATTCTGACCTGGAAGTACTCAACTGACTTGTAAATACCAATTTAATTTTTTTCTGAAATTACATGTTATGCCCTAATAAAAATAAATGAGTACTTAGGTCACTAATATTATAAAGCTATCTATTCTAGTGAGCCTACCAACCGCCATTTATATTCGTAACTATTTAAACATTGCATAAAGTCAATTAGTAATTATTTAATCAGTTACAAGGGAAAAACAACGCACAACAACAACAAAAAAATCCCCTTGTTGCATCCATGGTGAAAACACTTCAGTCTAAGCAGCCGTTGCATCATGATCCTTGTACTTTAAATGCCTGGTGTATAGTCAAATGCCCAGTAACACTTGTTAAAGTTAGGGAAGGAGGGTAGGAAATGGTTTTGTTTGTTTTAGTATTTTTATGTGATTTAGAATAGTTAACAGGCTAAAAGGATAAGGTGTCCAAATCAATTTACACTGATCTATCTGCTATAAGTCTAAAAAGTTTTAGAAATCTTGTGACTAAGCATGCTTTTAATTTTATAAATGCATTCATTTTAAATTATCCAGATAATATACACTCCAGTCGCACTGTAAAAAGTGTTGCAGAAATGTCAAGTTCTACAGACAACCATCCCTAAACTCAGTCCCCTCCTCCAGCTAAGTATCCCTATCATCTGTTTCTTTATCCTTCTAAACCTCCATTTTTCATTATAGTGGCTATTAGCAGTAGAAATGCAACTAGTATAATTGAGGAAATGAACATTTATTTTTATTTAATTTTATTAATTTAAATTATACCAACCTTATGTGTCTAGTGGCTACCATGTTGGACAGTAAACTCTAGGCTTACACTGGATTTCAGGAATAATTACATGACTATAGAAACATATATTACTGTTTTCTGAGGATTTTTAAAAACATAGCGTCATATTTAAAGATTCATCAACTTGCTTTTTTCACTCTGCAAAGATCTCTCTTGCTCTTTTTAGCTGACACATAAGTATTCAATAGCATAGCTTTATTAAACATTTTCCTATTGAAAAGCATTCAGGTTTTTATTTTTTTCATTATTACATATAAAGAACAGTCATGCACAACTAATTGGGTATGCGTTCCCAGTATTTTTTATAATAGATACTTAGAAGTAGGATTGTTAACAGGTAAGCGATCAGCATTTTACATTTTTTTTTTTTTTTGAGACACCCAAAGTAGAGTGCTGTGGAATCTTAGCTCATAGCAACCTCAAACTCTTGGGTTCAAGCGATACCCTTGCCACAGCCTCCCAAGTAGCTGGGACTACAGGCGCCCACCACAATGCCTGGTATTTTTTAGAGATGGTGTCTTGCTCTTGCTCAGGCTGGTGTTGAACTCATGAGTTCAGGCAATCCACCTGCCTTGGCCTCCCAAGTGCTGGGATTATAGGTGTGAGCCACCATGCCCAACCAGCATTTTACACTTTTTCTTTTCTTTTTTTTTTTTTTATTGTTAAATCATAGCTGTGTACATTAGTGCAATCAAGGGGTACAATGTGCGAGTTTCATATACAATCTGAAATATTCTCATCAAACTGTTCAACGTAGCCTTCATGGCATTTTCTTAGTTACTGTATGTAGACATTTGTATTCTGCATTTAGTAAGTTTCACCAGACAGACCCTCAAGCTGTTGCCCTCAGTAGAGTGCCATGGCATCACACTCACAGCAACCTCCAACTCCTGGGCTTAAGTGATTCTCTTGCCTCAGCCTTCCGAGTAGCGCCCAACACAATGCCCAGCTATTTTTTGGTTTTGTCATTGCTGTTTGGCAGGCCTGGGTTGGATTTGAACCCGCCAGCTCTGCTATATGTGGCTGGTGCCTTTGCTACTTGAACTATAGGCACCGAGCTGGCATTTGATACTTTAAACAGAAACTACCAAATTGTTCTCCAAAGTGGATGATTTAATTTACTCTCCTATCCATTTCAATAGTAAAATGGCTACCTGAAGCCATACTATTGAATACTATGCATCAGCTAAAAAGAGCAAGAGAAATCTTTGCAGAGTGAAAAAAGCAAGATGAATAATCTTTAAATATGACACTATGGTTTTAAAAATCCTCAGAAAACAGTAATATGTTCCTATAGTCATATAATTGTTCCTGAAATCCAATGGAAGCCTAGAATTTACTGTCCAACATGGTAGCCACTAGTCACATCAGGTTGGTATAATTTAAATTAATAAAATTAAATAAAAATAAACATTAATTTCCTCAATTATACTAGTTGCATTTCAACTGCTAGGAAGTGCAAATGTTTGAGATCCTACATTTTCCCCTCAAACAGCTTTATGTTGCTATCAGTTTCCCAACACTAGTTGTCAAAGCCTTTTTTTCCTCAAGAATACCTTCTATTTTTTACAGTAGAGGAAGTAAGAGCAGCAGTGGCCACTGTCACATTTCACAGGAGGGGGAAGATTTATTTCACTTTGCTTCCAAGTCAGCGTTCAGTTTTAGCTCTTTAACAATTTCAGTTGACCAAGCATTTCCCCCAAGTGTCTCTAATATGACAATACTTGCAGATTATAGGAGGCTTTTGAGAAGGAAAAAGCATTAACTTTCTTTTTCAGTAATGTTTTGGCATTGCTCTGCAAATTACGTTTTAAATTCCCTCCTGCTATAATAAAGATAGATTGTGCTAAGCCTTTATCCCTCTTGCCCAGTCCCTCTTTTAGACATCAGTGTAGAATTTGTAATGCTTGTTCAAGACTCTATTACTATTTTGTGAATATTTTCTTTGAGCAAAATCAATGAGCAACCCAAAAGGACTGAACCCTGAAACTCATTGGATCTTGGTCTGACGGTGGTGTTGCCTCAACGTCCTTAAATATATAGTTTTGTGTGATTAAAAGAGCACTTACATGACCAGGAGTCTAGTCCTCATCATGCCAAACTTGTCTTAGAGCCAGAGGTGAGCTGACTACTCTCTTGTGGTCCAGTTTTTTAATATGAAAGTGATGATAATAGAATAGAGAACCACATAAGTAGCCAAACTAATGTTAAAATTGACAAAGAAGTGTGGCTGGCTGCTACGTGAATGTTGGTGGATATGCTGGTTTATGTAAACAAGTACAACAAAAGTGAAACAATAAAGATTTATGTTGGAATTCAAGGGCACTTTTTTGCTGCATCAGGTAATCGTTTTAAAACTTTACAAGACCATGTCTTCAATGTTTCTGTGCTAGTTACAATCTGATGACTACAGACATGACACACCTAACTTTAACATCCACGATTAACATTTTCTCCATTGCTTTCCTAAGTCTAGACAATCAACAAACACAAAACAAGACAAAAAAGTCAATCCCTGATTTGTGTATTCGGTGATTTTCTTTTCTTTTCTTTTTTTTTTTTTTTTTGGCTGGGGTCGGTTTTGAACCCGCCACCTCTGGTATATGGGGCCAGCACCCTACTCCTTGAGCCACAGGCACTGTCCATATTTGGTGATTTTCATGGTGGAAATATCCCCACCAGAGCTGATGTCAAGCTTCCAAAGTGACAGTCGCTGCTGTGGATGTGGGAGCAGATACACAGTAACACATCATCCTGTAGCGTTTCCATCAACAGATCCAATCAACAAATAACCTTGAGATCAAAGATAACAAAATGTGAAATAATTAAATCAAAAGTTTCTATAATTAAATTTTAAATAGATTGACTGTTTAAAAATAGGTGTCGGTGAGTCAGTACAGGCCAGCCGGAGAACACTGCTGCTTGCTGACCTTTCAGGATCCTTTAATCTGAAGTGCCTTTTCCTTTATGATTTTCTAAGGACTGTGTTTTTTGATTATTAGAAGTTCTTTATGATTTCTAGATATGAGGCCTTTTCAGATATATATGTATTGTCAATGTTTTTCTTACACCTAGGTCTCACTTTTTAAGAAGGAACTTGACAAATCTGGTATTTAAATACAGCACATATGTATTCACAATGTTTGGTTAATGAAGGCGCCCCCAAAGATACTGACATATAGAGATTACAAAGAGCCACATAGAGATTCTTAAGCCATCTGTTACTTTGTTTGTTTGTTTAGAGATGGGATCTCTCTATGATGCCCAGGCTCCAGCGTGTACAAGCATGAGCCACTGTGTCCAGTCTGACATCTTACATTTCTGTGGGAACATTTTGGAGAAGGAGGGTCCCTCATCCTACCTTTGTAGTATGGTTTTCTTCTCACAGGCCTGTAAACAGCCTACGATAGTGATTACCTTCTTTTCTAGAGATGCAAGACTTGCAAGTTCAGAATCATGAACTCTTGGGCTTGTAAAGGAACGCAAAGGCCTATTGGTCCCTTTTAACTCACTATAATATGTTATGTATATAATCCCCAGGAGAATCCCTTCCACCCAGGTGATACAATTTATGCATTCATCTAAGAAATAATAAAGTATAAGGTATTTTGCTCCAGCAATTCAAGAGAAATTTTTGACAATGTATTTGGAGGCTTGTGGGAGTGAAGATCAGCTATGAAAAACACTGGAACTCAAATCCAATTTATATAATAGAATGTGATGGCCCAACTTCTCTTTGTGCCCCGTGGGTTTATGTTAGCCCCTTCATCCATGCTTTGGGACTTTCCCACTCCTTCTTTTCTTATTTCTCCAACTTTCCTTTGCATGCTGGTCCCTCCCAAACTACGTAACACCCAGATTTTAGCATGGATGTGTTAGTACATTACTCCACCCAAAATATAATAATACAATTCATATCAACCAAGAGCTTCCAGAAACAATGTTTAAATGCAGGAAACTATAATGAAGAGAATCTTGGCCCCCCTCGGTGAGCCAGGTGTTGGTATTCCTCAATCGACAGCTGCATTCTCAACCTTGGCTGCGTATCCAAACCACTTAGTGATTTATAAATTACAGTTCCTAGGCCCTACACCAAATCAAGTAAGTAAGAATCTTTGATGGTGGGACCAAGGCATCCATATTTTTTTTATAAAGCTCCTCAGATGATTCCAATATGTGGCCAAGTTTCAGAGTAGCCCCAAGTTGAAAAGTATTAGCATAACCTGGTACCCCCATCTATAAATTAAGGTCATTCATTCTATACTGTCCTGAATAAAAATGAAGATCTGTGTTTCACCACTGGGAGAAGGCACTGTCTGTTAGTCAAAGCCGTGTTGAATAATCCTTTTCTTCCCAGAGCTACAGAATCCCACTTCTTCTCTCAGGCCTTCACTCTTGTAAGGCTTCCTTCCTCAGGCTCCTAAACTGCAAATCCTTTGTAGTGTCCTAGTCTAGAACATCTATTTTATACGAAACGGAAGATATCAATTTTGAAGTAAATTAGGATCAGGATGCAATTCATGATATGTTTACATATGAAACATAATTTGAGGGCAGCGCCTGTGGCTCAGTGTGTAGGGCGCCAGCCCCATATAGTACGGGTGGCGGGTTCAAGCCTAGCCCTGCTGGCCAAACTGCAAGCAAAAAATAGCCGGGCATTGTGGTGGGCCCCTGTAGTCCCAGCTACTCGAGAGGCTGAGGCAAGAGAATCGCCTAAGCCCAGGAGCTGGAGGTTGCTGTGAGCTGTGACGACACAGCACTCTACCAAGAGGGATAAAGTGAGACTCTGTCACAAAAAGAAGGAAGGAAGGAAGGAAGGAAGGAAGGAAGGAAGGAAGGAAGGAAGGAAGGAAGGAAGGAAGGGAGGGAGGGAGGGAGGGAGGGAGGGAGAGAGGGAGGGAGGGAGGGAGGGAGGGAGGCAGGGAGGAAGGAAGGAAGGAAGGAAGGAAAGAAAGAAAGAAAGAAAGGAAGGTAATTTGATATGTTGTGGCACTTGATATCAATTCACCAGGGTTTAACTGACCCTGGAACTAGTTAAAAAGTCATTTTTGATATCCCGTGTTAAGAACCAGGCACACTGTCTGAGTTCACAAAGATTTTAGGACTATGTGAGACAAAAGTGACTGCAAATCAGGGAAAGGAATAAGGATTTCCCGTTACAAACCAAAACTCTGCAAAAGAACAAGGAAGTCCATATCTGTGTTATTCTCAAAAGCAACTTCCAAATTAAAAAAGAAAAGTGTGCTTTTAAACTGTATGGTTATAAATCAAAGTCTTCATGCATTCATGGACTAAGAGGCAAAGATCAAAGTCAGTGCAAATGATATTCTAAATATGCAGGAGGAGGCTGAAATTCCTCGCCGTGCTTTCTGACTGAAGAAAAAAAGAAGTAAAGTATAAAATGTGACCAGCCCTGACGGGGGATGGAATGAAGGCCATGACAGGTTGACACATGCGTCTTTCAATCTGGATGGTAGTAAACTGAGCATCACCTTTTATATTTTTAAAGCTGATTAATTTTAATATTAGTATTTGAAAACATGTTTGGGTTATTACTAAGAGTTAGGCAGTATTTGGGACAACCTATTTCAAAGGAAAAAATGTCACACAAGCTTAGCCATTGAAAATTTAAAACAATATACACGTTTTATTTTTCTAGCACCAAATTAATCACTTAAGTCAAGCTTATTTTAAAATGGACACAACGTTTTGGAAAACTACTCATTACAAAGACATTCTGGTGTCAAAACCAGCATGATATTTGTATTTTGCAGTACCACACGCACCTATTTAGTTCATAACTTATTCCATGTTCTCTAGTTTTATCAGCACGTAGGGAGATGTAAGAGTGCCTGGGGTGCAGGAAATGGAAAGACCATCCCCAAATTTGAGTAGATCTAGCTTTCATTTGTGACTATGAACAAATGTCTTAGAGCAAAATTCTTACTAGAATATTTCTAAAAACGAGTATTTCATTCATCGATTCACTTCCTCATTCAGCTAACTTTCCCCAAGCACCTGCTTTGTTCTAGGAATGTATTATGTGCAAATGCACAAAGATATACACACTGCACATAGGTCTGGACCGCTGACCTCACCTAGTGCCCAGAAGGGAATCTGACGCCTTAAATAACAGCCAAGGCTGCTGAGCTAGGAAACACCCTTTCACGTTCTTGTTGTTATTTTAGAATTTGAGGAAGAGGAAGGGGATGCTGTTGCTCATGATTAGTGGACAGATAGATGGCTGTTTGCAGTACCACCTTTAGACAAAATAGTTTGCAATAGCTATTATGGGACAGATGTCAACATAATTAGCTCTAGCATATGTTTTTAAAGCTTTGACATGGTCTTTCCTTTGAAGTGTCTGTATGATATCATGTACAGAACAAAGGATACTGCCGCATTTCGGCTTGCTGCTCTGTGGAGTAAAGGATGTGGTTTACTTGGGACACAAACTCCTGCCTTTGCTACCAATGACAATGGTTGTTTTCTTCATTAGGTTTCATGTGGTTGGTCAGGTTATGTCATGAGAACTGTACTGAGAAGAATTATGGGTTTACTGAGCGCCAGCTGGACGCAGGGAGGACGGTGAAGGTGGGGTGGGCATTGGCTGTGTTTCTGGGAGTGGGAGAACAGAAACGCAGTCTCCTGGGCACTCTGCACGGGCCTTTCCACTCAACTGGCTTCCCGTCTCCCCCACCCTGGCATCGATTTTCTAGCCTCCAAAAAATTGCATACATGTGTCTGGAAAGTTCCATCAGCCTGTTCTTTTTCTGCAGCTCTCTACATTTCTGTGGCTTCAAGAAACCTTAAGCCACGGTCTCCCTGTTCTTTTAAGATGCGTTACTGAGAACAACTTAAATCAACTCTAATTTTCAACAGATACGAACAGGGATTTGGAAAGATAAGGTAGTTATTGAAGAATTATAATAAATTCAGGCTGTTGTCCAATTGCTTCCATCTCTTCCCCTCCCTGTGTGGGTTAACAAGTGTTTCCAAAGCCATGGGGCATTAAGAATTCTGAAACAGCTAATTAACAGGCAGATCAACATCGCATGAAGCACGTGGGTTCCAGGCGGCTGTAAAACCTCAGCTTCCTGCGGCCATCCAAGGGTGAGGGAGCACTCGGAATTGTATTCTGACGCTCTGCTTCCTGCCTGTGGGACAGAATAACCTTCTTAACAGGCACTTGAGGCAAGGTAGTACTTTGGGCATAAAGAACTTTCTTTGCCGCGACTATGGAAAAGTAAATGAGCGTTTGCTCATGTTCAGACTGTGACTCACAGCTGGCCTGTACACAGACGCAGAAGGCCTGAGGCATTCTCTTGACACATTGTCCAACCAAGTGAAATGAGGGATTGGTGAGATGTTGCGTTTCATAGCTTTGAATGAGACAACTTCCAAAAGGCAGTTAAAAACAAGGTAAAAGAGGTCATTGATACCTTTTCAATTTTTTCATTTTTCCAACTATCTAAAAATTTCATCAAGAGAAGCAGAGCTCCACCCCACCACATTTCACACATAGATCACAAGAGTCTGACCATTTTTCAAAAACCTTGGACAAGTTGACATGAACCAGTCTCATCTTGTATGGAGCTGACTATAAGTTATGTGCTTTATTAATAAAATAATCGGTCATGCTGACAAAGAGAAGCCTTACCTCTTGCCTCTAGCCTAATTTCCATAATGTTATCGAAAATGTCTTTCCCAAACATGTCATTCCCCTCCCCTCCCCTCCACGTCATTAAAAAAAAATAACCTTATTTTTTTTCCATTTCATACTAGATGATATGTACATTTTTAGGCTCCTTATAACATAACTTTGGCTATCAGATTCACGTCTTTGTTACTTCATCTCAAGGTATCAGGGAGAATGTTCTGTAGCTACAGAACATTCCTGATGTACCATGCCCTTCCAAGCCGTTTACCACATGTATTGAATTACTTGTCTTCTTCTGTTGAATTTTTTGTTCTATGTGAAGGTGCTACTGAAATGTCATCTAGTTTGGGAATTTTTTTCTTCACTTTCCAAACAGAGGGAATCACACCAACTATTCTATTCACTGCTCTGTAACGCACACACCAAGTTAGGTACCTGACTTACCCGTTTGTCTGTATGTCTACATTATCTGTAACATACAGAAGAAAGGTGAAAAATGACTTGTCGAAGAGTTGGCTAGATGGATGGTTGAAAGGATAGAATGAAGTCCTTGAATTACACCTAAAAGATCTTATAATCCTAAAATTCATCTTATATGATTTATTTTTAATGAGGAGATTTTGAAGTGATTACTAGGAAATATACCAGTCAGTGGTTAAAATTAGTATTCCATGACATTTAGAATTATAAGTGAGAGTTTAATTCACTCCTTGCATATGTGTGACTTTCTTTATATAGGCATCTCACTGGAGTGGCCAGATAAGTACCATAAACTGAAATATAAAAGCTGAGTCTAGAAGCAAATAAAATCTGATTTTATAGTTAAAAAGTTAGAGGTTCATCTTAAAAATGCATATGTTAAGCCAAACCTGGGAACTATGCTAAATATACCGAATGACAAATTGGGATACAAAATCATCCACAAATGCTAAATAGTGGGCTGAATTAGAAGTGTAATAGGAATGCGGTAAAGCACACCATTTGCTTAAAATAAAAAGTATAAACCCCAACATTTTTAGCATAGAAAAACAGGCAAATACATCTACATGGAATATCTGTTAAGATGGATATTGTAGAGATCTTAAAAACAATAGGTTTGAAGAGTGTTTAATGATTTGGTAAAAATGTTCATGGTAGAATGTTCATTTCAAAAAGAAAAAAAAGACAGGGTTTGAAACAGTCTAGTGAAAAACTAGTTGCAGCCTCTTTGGAGAGTGATCTTTGTATGGTGAGGGGAGTTGGGTACAGGGAGTTTAGCCCAATAACAAAACCTCAGCTGTCTGAAAGGAAGAGCCATTCTAATGGGACATAGCTGTTACTAGGATGCTTGCCCAGAGAGGAATCTTTGGATCCAGGGGAGAGCAAAGAGCATTAGGTAAAGAGCTCTTGCATGGAATTAGGTACAGTATTAGAAACAAAGGGAGAAATGTTAACCTCCATTGGAGCAGCTACAAAGAGGAAGCATGGCCTTGGCGCTAGCTTTGACTCCCTGACAAAATGACCTGCTATGCCTTAGGGTCTCTCAGGCACTGTGGGTCTGCTGGAAGAGTGGTGGTCCAAGAAGAACTTATTCTTTTGAGACACCTGTGGGAACTCCCAAAAAATATTAGATAGAGGACTGCTGCAGCAAATGTGAGCAAAAGCTAATGGAAGTTAAATTATTATAGGTAGTGCAAGCTCCTTTGTTACTATAAGCTGGTAAAGGCTGGCAAATTTTAGGGTAAAGATTCTTTTTTAAAAAAGTTATTATATATGTATAGGAGAAGAAGATTTAGAATACTCTCTTATGGACTCAGCCACATACATTGAGGCTGGTGGGTTTGAGCCCAGCCTGGACCTGCTAAACAACAAAGACGACTGCAACCAAAAATAGCCTGGCATTGTGGGGGGTGCCTATAGTTCCAGTAACTTGGGAGGCTGAGGCAAGAGAATTGCTTAAGCTCAAGAGTTTGAGGTTGCTGTGAGCTGTGACACTACAGCACTCTACACAGGCAACATAGTGACACTTCGTCTCAAAAAAAAAATACTCTTTTATCAGTATCAAAAGCTTATTAAAGGTAGTGACATAAATGTAATAAAAAGAAAATAGTTAAATAAGCATACAATAATACAAAATCCAAAATTAATGCAATATAACTTCAGACCTCTTTAACCTCAACAGTAAAGGTGTTGTTTGACAGGAGACAATAAATTCACTATTCCCTGAGGTTAACTGGGATTTGCCCGAATTAGATAACCACACTTTGACAGGAAGAAAGATGTTGATGAGTTTAGAAATATTTCATGAAAGGAGGGGGTCCAGCCCTAGGAAGCCTCACGATAAAGAAGAATATGCTTAAAATAGACATGACAGTTTTTCAAGTAATGAAGGCTATTTCCAGGAAGGAAATTCACAGAAATCTTGTACTCAGAATTAAGAGCAAGAAGTGTGCAGTCCAGAGAGGCAGATGAACAGCTCAGTGCAAAGACTGATTTCTACACAACCAGAGCTGTTCCATGACGGACCAGGCTGCCTGGAAAGGCAATGTGTCTGATGTCATCTGTGTTCCCAGGAAGACGCTATCAGATGTGTGGTCAGGGCAGCTTCTGTACCAGATGATACGTGGTATCTACACTCCTTCCAGTGCTCAGATTCAGGATTCTCTGATTTTTGTTGGGAGAAAAACAATATTACCTGGAATTATTCTAATTTTCTTGCCTACCTGGAAGCCATACATTATATATAATTAGTCATTATATCTGATACTTTATACAGGTAAGAATCTATTCCTGATGGGAGTAAAACATATGCCCTGACTAAATATCTAGTGTAAGATTAAAATACTTGATTTAGTTCCATTAGTCCAGGATCCCTGGAGGTCGATATATAGAGGCTGCTTCTTTACCTGGTCATTCAGGGTTCTGCAAAACAGGAGCTCGGGGTCAGCTTTCATCTAGGAGTAGGGTCAGATCTAGGATCTTTTTTATCCAGAACCAAAATTATATTGCTTTGAGCTAAGAGTCTACAGGCCTACAGCACTGAAAATGATTTTGTTCCTTATGAACTCCTATGAGATTCCATTCAGTGTAATCAAACAGAATTTAAAAGGCAAGAAGCGTTCTTTATGTACTTTTTTACAGTTGGTGAGATTGTCATTGGAGGGGGGTGAAAAGAGAGGAACTGACATCATTCCTGTCTACTTTGTGCCAGACCCAAGAAAAAGCACAGAGGGCCCCACTGTGTCCTCTGGAGAACAGGAGAGGCACAGGATGTCTCTGTTCTGTAGACAATCAGAGAATCTTTCCATGGGACGGTGGTTTGGTTGAATGCAGAGCCCAGGTTAAAGCACAGCTCTGGCAAACCAAAGCTTGTTCTCTTTCAAACAACTAACCACGATAAAATAATGGCATGAATATTTTTAAATGTTATATTTCAGTGTTTGAAGAAGGAAGTCTCTCCCTTCATTTCAAAAGTATTCAAGTAGCCCAGAACTAGAAGAAAAATGGATACATTTGAGACCAAATGCATTATTTTACCCATTTCAAAATATTCAGGGCTTCATGCGAAAATAAAGCCTTAAAAACATTGACCTCAGAGATTGAAAAACAGATAAGTGGTTTCCCAGTAAAGAAAGATTGCTCCAAAATCATTGTAGAGTATATGGAAATTCAAAGCAGAGTGAGAATGTGTTCTAATGCCCGAAGTGAATAACAGGATGTGTGACTAAAGCTGTTGACCTAGGACCAGCCGCCTCACCTCGGAGCCTGCACAGCCACTGACGTTACCTCTTTCTCTCTGTCCTCTTCCTCTTTTTGTTCTCCGGGTTCATGCCACCCCCCGCCTCAATTCTGCTTCCTCCCCTTCTAGCCTTTCTGTCCTCCCGCTTCCTCCTTTCTCTTTTCTTTAATTGAGCCTAAAATGAAACTCATTATGAAATGAATGTAACTCTAATAGGATAATTTGTCACGTATCACGAGAAATGTTTGTGCCATGAGGCTTCCGTTAAGCACAGGTGGGGGGATCTGCTTCTCGCTCTGATGATTTTGCTCTCTCTGTGCTCCACGTTGGTTCTTCTGAGCTGACTGCCACCCTCCCCCAGGTGTGAGCACATGGGGTGGGGACAGAGCGGCGACACTGTTAATACTCCTCGTGAGAAAGAGAACGCTCCTTGCCCATGTCAAAGAGATAGTCCCTGGTCTTCAGGCTCAGAGTCATGACCTGTGTCCAGCATCACGGAAGGATCTACATGGTCTTTTATAGGAACCATGCCAATAGACGTTGCATAGGAGAGAATTCAGATTAATCTCTGGTTTAAAAATGAGCTTTAAGGCATATGGCGCACCGCCTGGGTGAGAGGTACAACTTGGACTCAGCCCAACAGATGAAACAGTGTAACCTAATCATCTGTCCCTTCATATTGATCTGAAATAAAAAATAAAATAAAATACATGTGCTATTAAAAGGAGCTTAATACTTTGTATTGCACTTGTAGCTTGAATACCTTGTCCTTGGATGGGGAACGGGCCAGTTATTGAAAGCCACCACAACAAAGACTCTGCTACTTGAATTTAGCCAAAGGCTAAAAAGCAAGAAATACAATGGAGGGAGTTCAGGTGGTAAGAGCTGCACAAAGCCACTTCAGAGACCTGCAGTGTGAATTCCGCCCTTCTCCGCTGGCCTTGCAGGCTCTCTTTGACCTCAGGACTTTGAGTTTCAGAATGAAGACATTGTGCTGCTAAAACCCACAGAAATGGGACAAATGGTGGAGATGTAAAGCCTGAGGCACTTACCCCCTCCTCCCCCCAATCTATAGAATTACCCCTCAGACTCCTGGGATTGTGTTGCATTGTTACATGGTCTACAGTATTAATTTTATTGATTTTTTCAAAACTATGTAGAGAGGACCTTGTCAATTACAGGCAGTTCCACTGCTGAACCTCTTGAGAATTAGAAAATTAAGAGTGAAATATAAACATTAAAAAATAAATACCTCCTCTTAAGATCACAGCTTTTAGGATGAGCAGATAGCCCTGGGGTTAGAATCACGTGACTCTGATTCAAGCACAGCTCTGCCTCTGGCCCTTTGTATGAACCTGTGGGCGATTCAGTTAGGCAACTTAGTTAAGCCTCTATTCTTACTTTCTCTTTTACAAAAGGGAGATTATATCCACCTCCTGTGAGGTTGTGAGAAGAAATGGAAGAATGTGTGAGAAAGTGTTCTGGTAACTATGACTACACAAAAACAAAGCATTGTAACCAAAGTGTTTTCAAAGACTAGTATAAAATAGATGTATAGTGCCAGGGCAGAATTAATAAAAATGCAAGAGTTACCTCAAAGAAGCAGTGATTTTTCAAAAGAGCAATAATATTATCACTTTGATAATAATCCCTACGATGGGCTCAGAGGCGAGGGACATGTGTAACCGTAGAGGTCCTAAAGGGCTTCTGTGGTGAGGAAAGGTGGCAGAGAAAGGGAACGGAGATGGATTAAGGATGGGTAGTAGGCCGGCAGGCATTATTCCCATTATACTGATGTGGAAACTGAGGCTCAGAAATGTTATATACAAGTAAGAAGAAATAAAACCAAAAAATGGCAACATTTACATTTAAAACTGGTTTATTTTTTCATTACAAAATTCAGCACTCAACAGCTTGGAGGTTAAAAGAGGCTGTGTGTGTGCATGTGTGTGTGTGTGCTTGTGTGTGTGTATGTGTGCGTGCGTGTGTGTGTATATGTGTGTGCGCGTGTGTGTGTATATGTGTGCGTGTGTGTGTGTGTTTGGGGAAGTGGGCACCAAGTGAAGGAGGAAAGGAAGAACATCACGGGATAAAAGGCACTGACAAGGGGTTCCCAATACAGGGGACAAGTGGCCTGGATGTTGTACAGTGCAGGAGGACGGCACAGGCAGGAAAGCTGTGTGGGGAATGAGGAAACATGCAAAGGGGGTTGGACATTTTCCACTATAAAATAAGGTCTCATTGAAAGGTTTTAAACAGAGGGATCATCTAAGCCAGGTGGTTTTGGGAGATGGGTTTGGTACCATGTAAAATAATCCAACAGGGAAGAGACAGAAAACAGGAAGGCTCCTGTGTGGTGATGCGCTCGGGCTTAGGGGAGCAGAGACACAGGAATGGGACTGGAACGGAGGAGACACGGTGAGGCCTGGGATTGGAAGGACAGTTGAAAATGGCTGCATACAAAAATGACTGTGGGCTTCAAGCTTAGGTGGAAGAAAGAATGAAGAAGACATTTACAGAAATGGGGAAGTCGGGAGGGTACTGACTTGGCAGGGAGGAGGAGCGCACGTGGAGGTGCAGGGCGAGGCAGCATGTGGAATGCCCGGGAGATGGTCAGTGGGAGTAGGCCGAGGGACCTGATGACAGACTCAGGAGTTTCTGGGCAGACTAGCTAACCCTGTGGAAACAATACACCCAGAGGCAGATTATTCAAGTACCATGCCATGGGAAATGGCCAGTGCCCTCTGCTTAGGAATACTGCAATTGTCTATTAGCATTATAGCATTTGTCTATAATGCTAATGAAATACTGACTCTGGAATTTTGGGCTTTTTGCCTTAAGTGCAACTTGTAACCTGGTAGCCAAGCACCTAGAGACAGAACCAGTCTTATTATTGATTTCATGTCCGCTCAATAATTCAGTTAATAAATGTCCTTACATAAATCAGAATTTAATCTAAGATCTGCTTTCACTCTAGGCAGGTGGTGAGATGACGGGTAAGTAGCTGATTTTACCACTCCTGCTTCCCTGTCAGCTACACATATCCAACCCCAAAGAACCCCAATATGTTTACGGTCATGATAGTCAGGTGCCAATATGGTTGACCATGAACATGTAGCCTTTTGAGGAATGCAGATTCATTCATAATGGATCATTGCCTAAAAGAAAGAAATGGCCTTTAGAAATGTATTCCAAGTATATTTAATGGCAAAGGAAAATTCTAGTCAGATGACTAACCTTGAATTGCTCACTTTATATGAATGGAAATCTACACCCTCTGGTCAACACCTGCCTGTTCAGCATTTCACCATCAATGAAGGGCTTTTTATGTAAGATTTTTTTTTCCTCTTAGGGGCTCATAAACTGTGGTGATGGCAATTATATTTGTAAATGTCATTGCTGAGTTACAAATGGCAATAATCTGACTTAATCCCCAGCCCAGCAGGACATCATGAAAATCCAGGAATGTAAACAGCTCAGGTGGGGTGCTGGGGGTTCCCACATGCTTATCTGCCAGTGGGGGACGCTGTGCTCACCTGCACACACAGGTACCCAGGCACACACACAACCCTTGCTGTCTCTGAGAGAATTCAACAGGCCCTGCAGCAGGGCTCATCCTCATATTCAGAACGGTTTTTTCTTTCCTTTGGACAGTACTCCCATGCGAGGTAGAAATGGATGAGTCATGCAGAGGCAAAAATAGGTAGCAGAAGTGTGCACAAAGGCGCTTCTCCCAGATCTTCACAAAGAAAAGACAAAAGCACAACCATTTCTCTGGAAGCCATCTGGGATGCTGGCACAGCGAGGTGGCGTCCCCCTGGGAGGTGCAGTCTCCCCGCGGAGGCTGAGGCTCGTCCTGCTGCCCCACAAGTGTTCACGGCACTTACGCCGATTTCAGGGCCTCGCTCTCCACTCTTCCTGCCCTTCTCTGATTTAAAAAGTTTTTGTCTTCAAAGCAGTATCCAGTTTAGAAAAACTTAACTTGTTTTTGCAAAACGAGACACCATTAAGGCATTTAAAACAATTCTTAGAAATAGTTTTAGAACTAGTGAATTAATTATCAATTGTGCAAAGAAAAATTAAAGATGTCATCTCTAATTCTTCCTATAAGCTGTCTGTGGGAGAAAATCCAAGAATGAATTGAGACATGGATGGGCCCAGACCGTGGGCAGCATGGCTCTCCCCCAGCCAGGGGCAGATGTGTTATGACTCTTGGTGCTTTCTGGACAGACTGTGTAAGTTCAGCTGTTGCCCAGCTCCTAGGGCTCCCCGTGTCCCCCGGAAGGAGCTTCTATATATCCTTGAGACTCTGTTTCCTCATTTGCAGCCCCAGAACTCATATTCTAGAGGGGCTCCAGCTAACGAAAACCTTGGCAACAGGCTTTCCCAAGCATATTTACTGTTGGTAAGAGGCGGTAAAGTCAAAGAGGCTAAAGTCAACAGTCAAGTTTCTTTATCAATGGATACTGACTAAGCATTCATATGCTATGGATAGGCAGCTTCTTCCAAATCTAGTAGTTTGGGTTTGTCTGGACACGTGTCAAAGTAAGAGGCTCCGTGTGTGAAGACAGACGGAGGGAGGAGGCTGGTTATTGTGGTGGGAGCAGAGGGACAGGAAGAACGAAAGCGTCTCAGAGAGAACGGGACAGTGGAAAGATGATGGTCTGTCCTCTCATCCTCCCACCAGGAGCCCCCACACCTGTCCTGCAGAAAGAAGGCCTGGCTGGGCATCTACTCTGTGGAACTGTGTGAAAGTGGGAAGATGGAGCCATGGCTCCCAAAATATCAGTGAAATTACTCCATTGAAGAAATCTCTCAACTATATTACATCCATCCTATTAAAATACAATCCCTAGGTTACTTCTAAAATATCATAACAGGTTAGGAAGGGGGATTTGGTTTCTTGGAAAGAATTTTTAGATTATAGGTTGTACAGAGTTACTTCATATTATAACTTTAAAAAATCCACTTCAAATATTAAGTCTATAGAAATCCAATTATACAACTTTTATATACAGACAAGGAAAAAAATCAAATTACTATTCATGGACAATTAAGCAGAATTTATTACTGAAAAAATAAATAGGGCCCATAGTACTAGGAACTCAGTCTTGGGTATGATGTTTTGAGGGTTTGACACTAAGCTCTACCATTTCAGATGTGCCACCTTCAGCAAGTGTCTGCCTCTTACTATTACTCAATATCCATCAAGAACCCTGTGTAGACTGTTAGGGGCGATGTTCTGGGGTGCTTAGCACAGGCTTACACATATAGTGACTATTAACTGAATTTTAGCCATTATTATGATGACTAATAGCAGATATATGCTTTATTCATTTATTTATTGCAGTTTTTGGTAGGGGCTGGGTTTGAACCTTCCACCTCCAGCATATGGGGCTGGCGCCCTATTCCATTGAGCCACAGGCACCGCCCCATGCTTTATTTTTTTTTTAAATTAAAGGCAAACATCTAAAAGTTAAAAGCACAAGTTTGTTTGTTCTTCAACTTTTTAGATGGCATTTATTTTAGTTTTTGTTTTACATAATTTGTTCTGTCTCCCTTATGAAGGTGCATTTCATTTATTTGAAAACAATGTAATGCTTACATATCAAATGTGAGCATACTGATAATTCCACTAAGTTATCTAGTTATGTATAAACCCAAAAGAGTATGAAACATCTTATGCACAAAGTTACTCTTTTCACAAACCTGGAGATGTTTCAAAATACAGTAGCTGAGCTCTGAGTTACACCACATCATCCCGATGCCAAATCACCTTTGCATAAACTTATTCTCTCAACTTTCATCATTTTGCCTTGATTTCAAAGATGGAAATTTAATTTCCTTGTTACACATATGTGAGTTGTACTGACTGTCAGACCAAACATAAAATGCAGTACTTATCAGATGGAGGAGAGGTATCATCTAAAAAATCAACCAACTCAGAACTTGTGAAGATGCTAAACAGGTAAGCTCTCTAAGCAGGGAAAATTAGGGGAAATAGATTTTCAAAAAAAATTAAATCAGCCAGAATTACTGTTATGGACATGCCAAAAGGACGTGAAGGAGAGGTGCTAAATATTGTTGTCTCTGCTCTAAAAAATCTCAGGAACCTGTTCACAAGATGCAGTTCACACGCATCGGGAGCCAGCTCGTTAGAATCTTCTGGAAAATTAAAATGTTTTGGCGTGATACTTTGTTGTGCTTCAGCCCCTAGGATGAAATATTGCTATGTGAACTGTTACGTAGTCTGTAGAAGGGGCCCGGGAGCAATGTAAGTATATTTATCCTCGGAGTTCTTGAGGATCACTCTTTACCTTTAGAGAATATGTCTTCTAATGTCCCCCAAGACATCCAGAGACAGAGGAGCCACCACTAACAGACTCACTTAGGGAAGATCACAGGGTGAGGCCACAGGGAGCCGGGCCTCTCCAGCACCCCACTAAGCTTATAGGGTAAGGCCACAGGGAGCCGGCCCTCTCCAGCACCCCACTAAGCTTATAGGGTAAGGCCACAGGGAGCCGGCCCTCTCCAGCACCCCACTAAGCTTATAGGGTAAGGCCACAGGGAGACGGCCCTCTCCAGCACCCCACTAAGCTTATAGGGTAAGGCCACAGGGAGCCGGCCCTCTCCAGAACCCCACTAAGCTTATAGGGTAAGGCCACAGGGAGCCGGCCCTCTCCAGCACCCCACTAAGCTTATAGGGTAAGGCCACAGGGAGCCGGCCCTCTCCAGCACCCCACTAAGCTTATAGGGTAAGGCCACAGGGAGCCGGCCCTCTCCAGAACCCCACGATAGTGGCACCCTGCTCTCAGACTCCCAGCCTCCAGAACTGGGAGAAAATCAATGTCTTATTTAAGCCACTCAGCATATGGTGTTTTGTTAGGGTGGTCCAAGAAGATGAAGGTGTTACCTGAAAGCACTACATATCATTGCTAGAAGTGTCCGTGGACACTTGTGATTTTCTTTCTTATTCACTAGACTGTTGGCTCCAACAGAATAGGAACTGCACTTCTTTTTGCCAAGTAGCTGTTCCATAATCTGTTCAATGAACGGATGCTATGACTGGCTATATGGAATCCCACATCAAATAGGAGCTGAACAGAAAAACTCAATTTGGTCATCCTACCCTATGTAAATGTATATGTGTGTGCGCACACACGCATACACGCACACTCCAAAGAAGCTATTTAAAACCAAAAATATCCTCTAGCAAGGGGGCACTATTAAATGAAAGACTGTTTTATTGTGCTAAGCCCCTGTGTAGGTCTCAGAATTAAAAGGTGACAAAATAGTAGAAGTAAAGTACTAGGATCATTAAGTGAGAAAAATCTGGAGATTTCAGGAATGATTTCTGGACAAAGAGAGATACAGAAGGGTAAGAAAGAGAGAACAGGGCCAAGAAAAATAGCAGAAGACCAGCACCTTTGTGGGTAGCTTACTTTTTAAAAAATATGAACATCTAGGCTCGGTGCCTGTAGCTCAGTGAGCAGGGTGCCGGCCACATACACCAAAGCTGGCGGGTTCGAGCCTGGCTTGGGCCTGCTAAACAACAATGCAACTGCAACAAAAAAATAGCTGGGCATTGTGGCAGGTGCCTGTGGTCCTAGCTACTTAGGAGGCTGGGGCAGGAGAATTGCTTAAGCCCAAGAGTTTGAGGTTGCTGTGAGCTATGATGCCACAGCACTTTACAGAGGGCTACATAGTGAGACTCTGTCTCAAACAAACAAACAAACAAACAAACAAAATATGAACATCTATCAGAGGTCCTCAAACTTTTTAAACAGGGGACCAGTTCACTGTCCCTCAGCCCGTTGGAGGGTCGGACTATAGTTTTAAAAAAAAAACAAAACTATGAACAAATTCCTATGCACACTGCACATATCTTATTTTTGAAGTAAAAAAAACAAAATGGGAACAAATACAATCACACCGCCTCATGTGGCCCACGGGCTGTAGTTTGAGGACCCCTGAACACTGTTCCATTTCATTTTATTTGTGAATATACACTGCTTCCATTTCCATGTCAAGAAAACCTGGGACATACATAACTTTCATGTTTGAGTGAACACACTTTATTTTGTTGGGGGGAGAAAGGAGGCTAGTGGAT
Organism: Nycticebus coucang; assembly: GCF_027406575.1. Classification (NCBI taxonomy): domain Eukaryota; kingdom Metazoa; phylum Chordata; class Mammalia; order Primates; family Lorisidae; genus Nycticebus; species Nycticebus coucang. Next base: position 148,172,912 of record NC_069780.1, on the reverse strand, counting down.
GGGAAAATTGATGGGGGGAGCTTAATCTGCCTTTGGCCTCTAGAGTGTGGAAAAAGGAGACGAGCCGGCCACTGGGAGATGACTCCTGAACTGAACGTGTTCTGCTGAAGCAGAGACACGCTGTGATCAGGAGACAGGCTCTGCGTCCCCTGGGAGTTCTTAAAAGCTTTGGAGAGAATGTGAGACTTTTTCACAATCTGTACAAGGAAGATTGGAACCAATTCTATCTAGACCTCAGGAAACAGGGTGAACCCAGTTGACAGAGGAAAACATTCCATATCCCATTAACAATAAAAAGTTTAACTAATAACATGATAGCAACCAAAATGTCCTCCAGCTACCAAAAGTTCACATCCACACACACTCAAGTAACCGCCTCCTTACCTCCTGCACTGGGCAAGTCAACAGTCCAACTGGTAGCTTTGGGGTTAGTTTCTATCTGGAAATCTGTTAATTGCAGAGGACAATTGGAAAGGATTTGATGCTTTCCACAGATGCTTATAGCGAATGAAGAGGGAACTTGAAGGAAGTAGGAAGGTGCAGCAGGATTGGAAAGGAAGAATTCCTGCAGGAAGTCAGAAGTAGGAGACCTTGATTTACTGGATAAAATAAGGGGTGACATCTCATTGTTCTACTGGGTGTGTAAAGAATAAGAACCTGAAATGCAGGTTTGGATATTAAAGTGAATTAGTAAAGGAAATTTATGGTTTTGGAAGAATCCAGTAAACAGTTACTGGAGGATGACAGGAAATGGTTATAGATGACTTTTAGATTTTATGCTTGGGTGACTAATGAGAAGTATAATACAGTAAACCCTTGGACCATCATATGCAAACAGCCTGTGTGAATTAGTTTTTGTTTGTTTTGGTTTTGCAGTGGAAATAAGAGGGCTAAGACAAAGCCGGGAGCAGACGTCTGCTGGTCTGTGAAGAGTGACTTTGTGAAAGGTTGGCAGGGTGGTCTCAGGACCAGACACCCTGCCTTGGGCAATGTGGATACCAAAGGAAGTACAGTGGTACCCTAGATTTTGCTTGTACGTACAAATTCCCAATTATTCCACAAGCTGGCAGTACAGATCTCTGAGCCCATTATCCTTGTACTTCCCTAGAACACATCGTCGTGGCACTATGCCGTCCAGATTCACTTTCAAAAGTTTAGAACAAACCTGTATGAAAGGCAGCTCTTTGAAAACTCTATCACAGAAACAAAGTTAGGGTAGGGGAAATCCATTAATTAGTCAATATTAGTATCTAGAAGCAAAGAGTGTGTAGAACGAAGGGAGGTTTAATTATTTTTTTTTTAAAAAAAGAAGATTTTTAAATCACGGAGCCCTCACTGTGTACCTCACCCACTCAGGGAAAGCAGTTTTAGGGCCGTACCCCAAATATTTCCAATTGGAATCAACAGTCCCACCAGGAAGCATGTGTGACAAAACTAACTAAAGACTGCCCTCTAGTGGTAGACTAGGAGAACTACAATAACTAGCAAAGTGCTGACCAAATTCTGTGAAAGGCAATAACCTAAAAAGTAGATTTCCCCCATATTGATGACATTATATAATAGCGGAATATATATGTAGCAAGTGTTCCTAAATTCTTAAATAATCTTAAAATGTGTATAAGCTTTGAGGTAGTTATAGGTGCATGCTCAGTCTTGCTGTTTACATCTAATTACAACACAAGTATAGTGACCTTACCACTAACGACAAATTGGCGGTAAAACATAAAATCCCTTATAAAACTAATAAAAATTAAGTGATTATGAGAATCTTTGCCCAATATCCTGAACTTCTTTCTCAACTAGTTACACTACAGCTGGTGCAGCTAGAGGACTGGAAAGAGGGAGTTCGGAGTCAGACAATGTGGGTGGCTCCCTAGTTCTACGAATTTCTGGATGCTTGACTTATACAGTTAACCTCTCTGGGACTCACTTTTTAAAAATAGGCACCTATGGCAACTGATGCTCTTCCAGTCTCCCTGAGTTTGCGGAAAATATAATGAAATGTGTACCAAAGTACTTTGTAAACATTAAAGTGCTACAAAAATACTAGACACTATTATTCTTAAAATCTCCAGATAAGAATAATAAGGATAGTGAATCTGATATTTGAAAGTGCTATTTAAATTTATTTTCAATTAAAAAAATCTGTTTGTCTTGCAATTGTTTCTGTCCTGAGAGAAGTATGTTTGAGATAGATTGAGTGATTGTCTAAATTCTCAAGTTTACCTTGCACTGGTAGATAAAACAAACGGAAGCTAATAAATTGTCCAAGGCTATACATTGAATCAATGACTGAACTCAAAATAACTGTCATAGTTATATACGCTGAAGTTTTGCACTATAGAAATTCTAATGTGTTATTAGTATTTCCCCAGTAGTTTCAGTTAGTGATAAAGATAGATGGATCTAAATTATTTAAATGACTATAGATAAATCATATAATCAAATTTCACTTCATATTTCTTTATTCTGAGATATAAGGGAAGGACCTGAAGAAAGAGTGAAAAAAAGTGATTAATAAATTAGACCCACCGATGTCATCATTATTCTAGAAAGAGCTATTTCCTACGTACATGTTAGGAACTTTCATCTGGTGACATCTATCTATCTACTAACTTTATGGATCAGGTAGAAAGGAATTCTTTTTACAGCATCAGAAACATCAGTTGGAAACAATTAGTTTCTAAATGATTAAATGTGAGATACTTTCAAATAGTTTCACATGAGTGAAATCAAACTGTTTTATTTTCCAAACTAGTAGGGTAGACACAGCATCATTATGTTCAGAGTGGCATTACACTGTTACAGATCTCAGCATCAAAGTGGTACTTCTGTTTTTATGTATAATTATTTTATAATCAAAAATGTCCCTTGAAATGAGAGGACTATTTGAAAACAAATAACTTACTTCAAGCAACTCTGGTCATTAATTATCAGAACAAACTCCTACCCACCAAATCCTTAAGGAATAGCTCAATTGAGACAGGAAATGCCAAATCCAGCAGAGTTCATTTTTCATTTCTAGTTGAGAGCAAGAGTCCAAGACTCAGAATGAAGTTAATGATGTATCCAATATAGAAACAGCAGTTCATTATATTTTCTTGTTTCAGAAAGCAAAATACAAAAGGAGACCAACCACAGGTATCACAGGAAAAGCAGAAATAGGTGTTTCAAAAAATAACCTTCTGGGGAAAAAATATGGCTCTCTTGAAACTCATAAGAAGAGCAACATATTGAGAAACTCTAAAGCATTTCTGCACGTCAGAATTACCTACGTGCCTCTGACAATCTTTGTGCACAGATCCCAACCCGTATCAGGTAAAAGGTAACAGCTGGGGTGGGACCCAGTCATCAACTTTAGACATACTTTCTGAAGTTCTCTAGGGGATTCCAATGTACAGCCATATCTGAGAAGCACTTTGATCAAGAAACATATTTAGAACATGAAAGTAATGTCTTTAAAAAAAAAAAAAAAAAAAATGTATGACCACAGATGATTCTTATAACCTCTTTAGTCTTATAATAGCAAAAAGCAAAGTTTCATTTTATAGATACATAAGCTGTGAATAAATCACATGCAGGGATTATGTAGATTAAATCAATGGGCTGACAAGGACTAGAGTGAATTAGTTCAGAGCTAGGGAGTGGGGGATGCAAATACGGGGCCCAGTGACTTTAATGAGCTAACAGATAGTCAGGGCCACCATCTGCAAACAAACCGAGAGCAAATGAGTACATGCTCCCAGTGGTACCAGTTGAGCTGCGTTGTAGAGCAGAGCTAGATAATAGATGTGAATGATTTGGGGGAGTAAATACAACGAGGATGCTGAAATCTTTACCTGGTTGATTCCAGGGATTTTGAAAGAGCAAACACACGGCAAGAGGAGCCCTCACCCATGGAACAGAATATGGGAGAGAAATACAAACATAACTTTATTTCCGAGCTGTAAGGCAATAGTTCTCCAAATGAGGTCCTAGATCTGCAGTTGCAGCAGCAGCACCTGGGAGCTTGTAAGAAAGGTACAGAACTAGATCCCAGCGCAGAGCTACCAACTCAGAAATTCTGGGGATGAGACCCCGTGATGAGTTTTTACGAGCGTTCCAGGTGATTCTGGTGTGCCCAAAAGTTTAAGGACCCTTTTTCCACAGTTCTTACTGAGAATAAACTTTTCTCTACAATGTGGGGTGTCCCTGGAATCATATTACATAAAATCAACCATTTCATCAGCCACTTCCACTGAAGTTGAGGCGTCACGCCTGTACGTATGTTCACTCGTCCTCAACACGAACAAGATCACTGCTGCCGGCATCACTCCACAGGGTGACCTGACCTGAGGTAAGCTCTCAAAACCAGAAACAGAAAGCTAGCTGTTCAAAACAGAATGCCAGGACTGAGCAAACGCTCATATGAATGTAAATTTGCTGACTGTAGGTAGTAAAAAAAAAAGTTTACAAAGTTACATTTTTAATAAGGCTTACAATATGTTAGACGTCTGATATGACCATTTCCCCCTTTCTCTTGAATCCAGAACTTTTTATTTCACCGTAAGTTTAAAAATGCAAATATCATCATCCAATCATAAGGAAGAAAAAACTAGAACCATATGCACCCCCTGGATAAATCTCATGAAATGCACAGACCTAAAGAAGACAGACACAAATAGCACGGAAAACGTGTCTTAATACATAAAGCTCAGGAACAGGGAGAAAGCCTGATTTTGAGTATTTGAAGTCCAATGATGATTATCGGGCGGGCGAGAAGGGAGCGTATTAGTAACTGGAAGAGGTTCCGGGAGTTTCTGGGGTGACAAACTGCTCTGTTTCCTGATGTGGCTGCTGCTGACCCCAGTGTGTGCACTTTGTGAACATGTACCCGTTTTTTGGACACTTATAATTTGTGTACTTGCATGTATGTATACTTTGACAAAAGTGCATAAACATGTGACAATAGGGTAAATGCTGTGTGAGGGTTTTAAGAAGCCAAGAAAGTTTTGGAATTTAAAGACTTGTTGGGTGTTGGGGTGCTGCTCTCAGAGGGCATGGAGGACGGTCACTGGCATGTCATCCACAGCAGTGAACAAAGCCCAAAGGATAATGATGTTTTGTCCTTGGGACTCTAAAAATCCAAAGACGACCATGGGAATGAAGGCTCAGTTTCCAAGGGTGCTGGGCAGTTCATTCTGGCCTCACTGGGGCCCATGTTAGGACAAGGCAAAATGGAGAAGATGAAGAGATTATGGACAGTCCCTTATGTGACTGGTGAGTGCTCTGTGCCAACAGCGCATCTGTCCCTCCAGCCTGTCAGGGTCACACTCCTGCTGACCCTGTGCTGCCATTTCCAGCCAGACCCTGGATCCTGGCTCAGAGCTTCCTGGCTCCTCTCCACTGTCCAGCCCTCTTCCACTCCCCTTCCATCTTTTCTCCTTTCTTCATCAAAATCTACCTGTTCTCTGTACCCTGTTCTTTGTTATCTCAGAATCCTTGTTATTAGCCAGTTCATTAAATCAGTAGTTCTTGACCGTGGTTGCACATTAGCATCTTAGGACATTTTATAAGACCCCTGGTGTCTGAGCCCCCTGCGGAGCCATTTCACATGACCTTCTGGAGACTGTCCCCAGCACCCAGGACTTTTATAAGCTCTCCAGCTGTGCTAACGGACAGGCCAGAGTTGAGAAAACCTGAGCAGACTTACAAAACTGAGGGACTCCCATGTGTGCAGCATTCCTCCCTAACGCCACACCTGGAGTTCCCTGGGGCCCGAGGGACCAACTTATCATCCTGTCTTCTGCCCACAGAGCAGACTCTCTGGCGGTGCCGGGGTTGCACTGACGAGCTCCGCCCAGCTGTGCTCACCAGCTTCCCTAGACACACCTGGGGGCTTTTTTTTTTTTTTTAAGGGAAATTACAAACAAATTTCACTTATAAATGAGGATGCAATATCCTAAACAACATATTAACAAGTTGAATTAAAAATTATTGTTCAAATAATGTACTTTGGTCAAAATTACATCCAATTTATATGAAAATTAGTCACTATTTTCTTTTCTTTTTTTTTCAGCAAGTTCCTTAGATGGTTCATGCCCCCGATTCATTTGCCAACCATTATTTAGACCCTTATCTCCTTCTCGTTTTTTTTTTTTTTTTTGATGCTGAGTCTATGTGTCAACAAAGTTGTGTTGAATAGTTCATCTGAAAAGACCTGGGGTCTTTTTCTGTTTTTTCTTTTTTTTTTGCAGTTTCTCGCTAGGGCCAGGTTTGAACCCACCACCTCTGGCATATGGGGCCGGCGCCCTACTCACTGAGCCACAAGTGCCAGCGGGGTCTTTTTCTGGAGACCTGGAAGCAGTTAATCCTGATACAAGTCCTATGTACCAGAAGGAGTGCTTGACAAAAACAATGTAGTTTCTTTTTTTTTAAACAAGTAATATTTTACTGAAGTAAAAGTATATTATACTGAGTACAAGTATATTATACTGAAGAGCTAATGGTACGATCATTGATCTAATAGATTTTTAATGATGTGTAAAGTTCTCAGTTGATAGTCAATAAGGTGTAAAGTTTTACAGAACTATTTCATTAGTGTGAAATTAACCTCTTTGATTTGAGTTTATTATTTCTGTTTTCTAAAACTCAGGAAAAATATGAGAAAGATGTCTATTAACATTTCTACTTTCCTATAGTAAACAGAAAATAGTTATAAGACTGTAGTTAATAACAATGCATTATATTCTTGAACATTGCCAGGAGAATAGATTTTTAAGTATTCTTATCTCACACACACACACAAAGGTAAAGCGAGTAATGCACATGTTAATTAGCATGATTTAGCCATTCTACAAAGTATACATGTTTCAAAACAATATGCACACAATAGATACAATTTTTTAAAAAATGAATATCTACTTTCCCTTTAAATATCTTAGCAAAGTATCTCAGGAATGGAAGAAAAAGTATCCAATGTACTCAGCCCTACTATGAAGCTAAATTATAGCTTTCACATGAAGGCTATAACCCAACTACAGCACAAGACTATGAGGAAAGGGCCAAGGAAGGGGAAGGGAGGGGGGAGGTTAGGGTGGAGGGAGGTTAATGGGTGAGGCCACATCTACGGTGCATCTTAGAATGGGTACAGGCGAAACTTACGAAATGCAGAATACAAATGCCTGCATACAGTAACTAAGAAAATGCCATGAAGGCTATGTTGAACAGTTTGATGAGAATATTTCAGATTGTATATGAAACCTGCACATTGTACCCCTTGATTGCACTAATGTACACAGCTATGATTTAACAATAAAAATAAATAAATTAAAAAATAATAAATAAAAAAATTAATATTTAAAAAATAAATAAACATCATTTGGAGTGCTGGGAGAAAGTATCTTTTTCTTGGTTTGATTTGGTGGGAAAGGTTAAGAAAATGGGCAGAGAGCATAAAGAGAGGGGGCTTTCTGAGCTCAGTTTCCTTGGCTGACCCAAGTGGCCCTGGGGTGGTAATGACCCAGCAGCAGCCAGCAAGCCTCTCTCCTGCCAGCACCATGAGGTTAACATTCTATAACACTGCGTGCTAAAACTAGGATTTCAGCATGAGTTACCTCTCCCTGCCTTAGACCAGACAAAAGGAGGCTCTGCCCTGGGAACTTTGGAAGGCCTGCTCTTCCATTCTCTGGCCCTGCCCCTTCCCCGGCAGGAGACATCTCTAGAACCCTTGGAATATGGCCACTTGGAGTCAAAAGTCTCCTTTTAGACCAGGGGTGTCCAACCTATTTCCTGCTGCACATTGAAAGAGTAAGAGTTGTCTTGGGCCACACATTAAACACACAAACACTAAGGAAAGCTGATCAGCAGAAAAAAAGGTCCATGCATACTTTTCGTGATATCTGACATAACAAATAAGCAAAAAAAATCCTTACAAAAGCACCAGGCCAAGTTGGACACCCCTGTTGTAGACCAGGGCCTGGGAACTAGGGACTTGGAATTGCAAATCCAAATGGCCCACACCTGCTAACAGGCTTTGTGTGGTCTTACTCCCCCATCGGGCCCATCTTACAACAGTATGTACAACCCTAGGCCTGAGGGGTGGCTGCTTGGAGCATGAGGATGGAGAAAATTAGGTTAAAATTTGGACACGTGAGCTGGCACATCTCCACACATGCACAGAGGCACCGGCTGATTGCAGACAGAACCAGATGGAAAGAGAAGAGTGGGTGGGCACAGGCCTTCCCTCAACAGGGAGAGATTTAAAAGTGTTCAATTTAAATCTGACCTTCCACACTCGTATGAAAGCATATTTGTCAAGGCAAAAGGATAGACCAGGTGTCCTCAAACTGCGGCCCGCGGGCCACATGAAGTGGTGTGAATTGTATTTGTTCCCGTTTTGTTTTTTACTTCAAAATAAGATATGTGCAGTGTGCACAGGAATTTGTTCATAGTTTTTTGTTTTAAACTATAGTCCGGCTCTCCAATGGTCTCAGGGACAGTGAATTGGCCCGCTGTTTAAAAAGTTTGAGGACGCCTGGGATAGACCTTTAACAGTGAGGTAGAAGATAGTCCATAAAAATTAAACTTATGCATTGGAACTTGATCTTCCAGGACACTGTGTAGTCTTTTGTCAAGAAAGGAGACATAAGCATCCTCAATTAACAGTTTGTAAGCATGATTTATTTTTAAATGTCGTTTATAAAGTTCAAGTATTTGAATGTGGTATATAGCCTCCCACCTGTATTCTTACCTCAAAACCTCATAAATTTCAGAAACATCCTCTTGTTCAGAGCCCTACCGTAGACCTCCTGAACCAAATCCCTGGGGTTGGGCTGGTATATTTGAATTTTAACAAGTTCCTTAGAGGTTCATGCTCCTAATTCATTTGCCAACCTTATCGCCTTTCCTTTTTTTTTTTTTAATGCTGAGTCTATGTGTCAACGAATTAGTGTTGAATAGTTCATCTGAAAGCTACAGAAACAGAAAAAGGAGGAAAGATTTTACTGGAGCTTGTGGCACATCCTAAAGCCAACTCCATTCTGTTTAGGAAACAGGGTTTCCCAGCTCCATGAGCTTGTGGCTTCCATTCTGATTCCTCTCAGTTGGGGGACACCCTGGGGGCAGAGGCACCCCCAGTTCAGATAATCCTTCCTCATCAATGTATCTGTTCACATGTCAGACTGTCCATTTTTCCTTACCAATTTTTTGGCCCAATATCTTTTTTCTTTTCCTAATTCCTTTACTCCTCAATGCCTAGAATTAACATAAAATTGCTGGCCCCAGAGTCCCTTTGATGTCTCCTAGTAGGTGAGAAATCGTTCTTGTCTACAGACCCCGTTAATGCTCTGGCAGCCTCTCAGGTCACCTGACAAGCCTTAACGCCCCAAGCACAGGCCAGATTCTACTGATTAAATCTTATCTGACTATGTATGATCTATGATGTGTGTGTATAGATATGTGATAAAAGCATGGGGAACAGATGAGTTTCCATTAATCTGCTCACTCTTCAAATATTTCAAAGACTCCCTTTCCCCAGATGTCCAGAGAATTTTGGCCATTCCTTTAGTATCTCTGCAGCATTAAACAAATACCCCTTGTGAATATAATCCCAGCTTGTTGAACTCTGTGAATTCTATTAATGCTTATGAATGCTGCTGGCAATAGTGGCCACCCACCAAAGGGCACTCTATGTTCTCCTATAAAGATATCCCAGGGCCAAGGACAGCTACAGTCTTCCAGAGCTTTCAATGGAGGCTGACAGGCTGCAGTTAGGTAATACTCCCAGATCCTACTTGGTTAAAAGAGTGATTTTGCTTTCTTCTTGGGGGCACGTCTCAGTCTGCTTGCGTTGTTATAAAAGAATACCTGAGGCTGGGTAATTTCTAAAGAAAGAGGTTTATTTGGCTCACAGTTCTGCAGACTGAAGGAAGCCTGGCCACCAGCATCTGCTTCTGGAAAGGCCTCTACTGCTTCTATTCATGACAGAAGGCAATGGGGAGGGGAAATGGCATATTACATGGTGAGAAAGAAAATGAAAGAGAGGGGAGGTGCCTGGCTCTTTGTAAGAATCAGATCGGGCAGAAACTAATAGAGGGACAACACAGAAGCCATTCGTGAGGAATCTCCCACCAGGACCCATCAGTGGGGATCCAACGTCATCATTAGGTTTGGAAGGAACAAGTATCCAAATTATATTGTGGGGTGAGACGGGAACTATTACAAAAGATTCTTATAAGATACCTTGTAATTTAAATTTTTAATATGTATCTGTACTTGAAGGAAGATGAAAAGTTGTACCTGAAACGTAAGTACAATGACTTAGTTGGTGTGTCTAGCCCAGAGAGTTGGGCACTATTAATGATACCCCTCACCCCCAGGAAGTCCAGCCCTTTGAGATGTGTGTACCAGTTAGATGGTGGTAAGGTGATTCTTATTCTAGCTACTTGGTATACAGCACCATCGTTTTCAAAATTGCTAAGGAAAAAAAACTGGTCTCCAAATTAAGACAAAGCAACTGGTATAGACCCCCCTAAGATGGGATTTTAAACTTCTTTATTGTTATAGACCACAAAAAAATGAAATTATTTTGTTAGTTGTGGGGGAGCTCTTAAATCTAACCCCCTAATTTTTAAATTGTTGAATCAGATTTAAAGTACAAATGTCCTAGTAAAGAAGAAAATAAAGTCAAGACAAAGAAAGCAACGATACAGTAAATAACACCATTTGTCCAATTCCGATTTTCTCAATTTCACCAAAGAAGAGTATTTTTGGTTTACAGTATTTCCTGCCTGAATTATAACAACGTGGGAAGGGGGCAAACACAGATCTCTTACTTACATCTTCAGGACATGCAAGTGGGACTGCTGTTGAATTTCGCAAATGCCCAATTTTAGGCCATCTATTAATGAGAACTGTACTTTATTTTCCCCCATTGAGGAAGAAACAAAATTCAGTTCTGCCAAGAGGGCTTCTCTGTACAGCTCCGTTCCACTCAAAAGTTAGACCCCAAGTCCGAGAACCGGGGTCAGTATTGTCTCCCAACCATTAACCTGTCATCTCTCCTGGAGAGCATGTGGGGACCGATTGATTGTGCTAGGGTATTGCGTGTTATTATATTTACCTACTGAATGCAAATTGTAATACTGTTTATAATGTGAGAAGGGATTCCCTAGACGTCATGTGCACCCGTTGGTGATTATGATGGCTTAGAAAGCAAAACATAATTCCATCGCCTGCTTAATGGTGGAAAAAAAAAAAAAAAAAAAGAGTCCTTCGTGTAGCTGCTGGACAATCCTCCGAGTGGCCAGAAGGTGGCGCGCGCTTCTTAGAAATATCAAACCACGAGGTCTGACCAACTGCTCTCGGCCGGCGCAGCCTAACGCAAAAAGGTCTTTGAATAAAAAGATCAGGGATTGCAAGAGGGACTTTACCTAACAATTGCAATCAGTGTGGCTGGCTTGTTGTGCCCTCAATGAGTCCCCAGCAATAGAAAAAAAAAAAAAAAAGATCAGGGAGTCCTCACTGGGTTACAAACAATAATCCCTTATGTACATGAGCAGTGACGTGCAACAACGTATACTATTGCTGGAGGTTGTAAAGTGGGATACAGAACAGGATGGCTCACGCTCATTTTTACTTATTGGAATTTATTTCTTCTTGAGACACTGTAAGTGAATTCACATGTATCGATTCTTCTTTATTGTGTTAAGTGCTGCACTGGATTTAAAATGATGATCCTTTCTACTGGGAACTTATAATGAAAAGATGGAGTAATAGAGACAGAAAACCTCTCGAGGATGTCCTTGGTCTAGCTTGGCTCTTCAGAACCGCAGACAGCGCGGCTGCTCCCAGGTGGGACCCACCCTCACCCAGGCCCCTTCTGCTCTGCCAGCCTCAGGGTCACTGCAGTCTCAGACCATCTGGCCAAGGTCTCTGCCTTTATTTTCCATCTCCCTCCTCTGTCTGCGTTCCCATTTTTTTAAAGAATGAAAACAAATTAAAACTTTAATAGCCATTTGTATTTTATTAATTAGTATATTTTCATTTATGTATACTTGTGGGTTTGGGCAACAGCAGAAACATCAGAATGATTTCTTTGTGTATGGACCTTGAGAAGGCTGTCAGACAGACATACCCAGCAAATGGATTAACTTTTTGCATGGTTCTCTTTTACCAAATGCACAGTGGAACAGAGGTTGACCTCAGAAAGCAATACAGGAAGTTGGGAAGAATTTGGAGACTGGTCTAAAGCAGCTCACCAGAGGCTGCAGGATGTGGAGTGAAGGTGGAGGGCTAGGGCAGCAAACTTAGGAAGCAGGAAGAGAGAGCAGACGTGAAGGGAATTGACACCCAGGGAAATGCACATTTATCTCAGAAAGTGCAGAAAATTATATCCTATGAGACAAACCTAGCAACTACGTGGACTGTATCTATGGAAAGAAACATGATTTTCCCTGGAGAATTTTACACTCACCAGAAGCCTCCCAGATCTGTCTCTCAATTTTTGTTTTGTTCTACTTCATTAGCCACCAACTCACTTTCCCCACTTCTGTTCAATTCTGCAACAGACTCACACCCAAAACACACAAGCCTGCTGCAGATCCTTTCTGTCTCACTTCAGCTGCGTCCTCAGCTGTGATTTTCACCATTCTCAAAGAATTCTTTCTCATATTAGCACAATAGATTGTGAAACTCTTTCACTTTTTTCAAATGCCGTGACCTGGCTGGACCTTCACACTCAGTAGATGATCCTGTGACCCACTGTCCTGACCTTTGGCCACTCTCATAAGCTCAAATTTCCAGGGACCAGTCATGCCCCATCCTTTTTGCCTTCATAGATGATCTGCCTCTTGTCCAGGCTCACCTCCTATCTAGGAGACAAGAGAGCAGAATAAAAACTCTGTGAGCTTTAGACTCAGAAAGGATGGGTTTGAATCTTGGTGTCACCACTACACAGGTACGTGTGTCCGGGCAAGTTTTCTAAGACTCCATTTTCTCATCTGTAAAAACATGGTGATAACACAACCTCCCTCCCATGATTTAGTAATTGCCCATATGTTATTTGTGAAAATACTTTCATACTGCATAGCAATAAATTCCCTTAGACGCCTACCTGTTGACTTTGAAATTGAAGGATTTTAATACCAATAAGTACATTATTTTTCCAATCACCTAGGTTGGGCCTATGGAGAGGAAAGTGGCAGAGTCCTGGCCCTGCAAATCAGTAACCTTTATCTTATGTCCCAATCACATTTTATGGCAATACCATTTTTTTCCCTCATTCTTCAGGTTTTTTTTTTTTTTTTTGCAGTTTTTGGCCGGGGCTGGGTTTGAACCCACCACCTCCAGGCCAGTACCCTACTCCTTTGAGCCACAGGTGCTGCCCCTCATTCTTCAGTTTTTCAATCTTGTTCTGAGCCTTAGCTGAGACATTCCCCCGGATTCTATCCCCGGTCTTCTCTTCTCCTGCCACACAGTTGTTCTTGGATGATCCTGTTCACCGCGATACTTCTAACCTTAGAGCTGAATCTGAGGTCCAGATCTCAAACCTCAAAGGCATCTCCTCTCCTCCTTCAATGAGATGCTCTTTGGGGGCCTCTGATGCCCCAGAGACAGGAAGGTCCATCTGAAAGATGGTCACGGCCCTACTTATAAACTCACAGACTCCATAGTAAGACTTGAGGAAGTTTTTGAATTTAACAAGTGAAAGAAAATTCTGAAAGAATCTAATTTATGCAAAAGCCATTCCTACAAACAATGGAATGTTAAGTTATTGCTTATCTTTAGCCTGAAGCACTAGCTAATATTATTTTGCAGTCTCCTCATTAGCTGCGCAGATGTCTCTTTCTGGCAATAATATAAGGAATAGCGGGGATGCCGAAGGGCAAGTGCTGGCCCTGGCTGCACAAGTGGAGAAGCATTTCCCAGTCTTCTGCCAGGTCAGGCTGCTGTGTTTCATTAAAACTGAGACACAAAGTAATATTCCTAAATTCTAATACCAATAGGCCTATTTATCCTTTCTACACCTGTCAGACATGCTGTGAAGACTCTTTTCTGATTTGTTTTTAAGCACTTAATCTCCATACGTAAATGGCTGTTTTCTGGATGTTTGCTTATGGTTCAAGGGCAACCTGTTTGGACGTCTACGTGCTCTTCTAGTGAAGTAAACCTATCATTCTTATCTCCCTTAGAACCATCAAAGAGTTTTGGTAAATATTATTAACCAGGTCAGCTGTTCATTTGCTTGGGCCTCTCACACGTTAACACTACCAACAACTGTGGCTGTCTCTCTGTTATACGTCTTTGAGGCACCAACTCTCATAAGACTGTAGAAGGATGTGTTGATAGACTAACTATGGCACATCACTATCCAGACAGCGTGATCTATTCTTAACCAGTCTCAACTCAGGGCAGATATCTACCTGTTCATAACTGCAACCATCACATTGGCCTCAGGGAGCCCTTACCGTATCTAAGGCACAGCTGAAATATTTCAAATTGCCCCCCAAAGTCTGAAATTTAACAAAATGGAAAAACAACTCAGAACATAATATAAAATTAGATATTTTGGCCCTAAGTTGGTGGAATAAATTCACATACTTTAGGAAGAGGAGGTTAGTTAGTTATAGGTCTCAGAAAATAAGTAAATTAATGCAAAAAGTGGTGACACTTTTCTCCTTCTTTGGGCCTATTCCTATTTCCTCCATCTTCCTTCTGACACTGGGGGGTGACAAACCATGGACTGGAGGACTCCTGCGACATCAGAGTCAAGTAGTTGTGACGGAGACTGTTCTACCCCACAAAGCCTAAAATATTTACTTAGGCCTTTCATAGAAGCAGTTGGCCAACCCCTGCACTCAACCTAGAGGTGAGTACCCGTTTTCAATAAGGTATGTGAAGGTGACAGTGATAGATAAAAGGAAATTGACGTGTATCTCGTCAGGTGGAAGAGGTGCCATCTTCCTCAAATGCATGTCTGGAACATAATGAAATTGCCACCATCTGCCAGCCATTTCTCGTGAGTCACATACAAGCAAATGATACCAATAGAAGAAATGTAGATGCAAACCCAGACTGTCAGGCCTTGGACCTGAACTTTGGGGGCACATAAGTTGTTTTCATCTCTGCTCTCAGCTGAAAGTTGTCCCAAAGAAGGACAAAAATCCAGACCTCTTGACCCCAAAGGGGGTTTGGCTTTGGGCAGGAGCTCAGGACTCTCTGCTGGGGTTGGGCTGTTGTTTTACAATGTAGCAAAGCTTGTTTTTGTTCCAGGATGTAATTTCCAGTCTGATCATGAGAATTCAAAGCTGAAAATGTGGTTGAGGAAGAGAAAAAAATGCTCAGATACATGAAATGGAGAACTTTGTGTTTGGCAGGAGGGAAATAACTAGAATAACAAATGTGGAAGCGAGGTGCCCTCGTAATTTACATAAGAAAGGACGGAGAAAGTGGCTAAGAACAATACACAGAGTCCCAGCTATCTATATATTTTTGCACAGAGTCTGGCTAATACCACAGATGGAAGACTTTAGCACAATAAAGCTGTCTGAATATATCAAGGAGATAGACATTCCTGGGGAAATGGACCATGTGTGGGAAAACTGTGGGAGAGGAGACATCTAGGGCGTCCCATCCTGGGCATTCGCTGAGGGTGAAGGATGAGGAATAGGCCTGACCTAACAGGTGAACCCAGAAAACCGAGGGTGTGGCTCAGGCTGCAAGAAAAGGAGAGCTAATGGATAGGACCTCAGTCAGGGAAAATCTTCAGCTTCCTAAAAGGGGGAAAGGTCAATTCCAGAACTATATCATCAGTGATTTGGAGACTGTTCCCTGAAACATTTCACAACTGACTTAATTAGCAGATAACTGTAGAACATGAGAGAGTGAAGTTATGCTCTGGGGGAGTCTGCGTGATTCCCGAGCATGGACTGTGCTGTGCAGCATAGAGTTCAGGTGTGAGGCTCCAGAGTGAAACCGCCGGCACCCAGGTTGCCAGGTTGGCCCTGCCACTTCCTTGGGCAGGTCACTTAACTTCTCTCTCCCTGAGATTTTTCATTTGTCGAATGGGCATAATCAGGGAATGGGGATTACCTGAGTGAACACACATAAAGGACTTAGACTGGCTGATTTTAGAGCTAAGTAATTGAAAGCTATTACTACTGATACAACGACCAGACTAGTGGCCAGGAGGATACTACAGACCTGGAGGAAACTGAATTTTGATAAATCATTTCACAAATGCTCACATGACGTAACAGAGGACTGGCTGAAAGAGTAATCTGGAGTACAGATAAATAGATCTATATCTAGTTGCCCCACTGTAAATTCACTTTAGCTTATGGAAACTTCTTTAAGATCAAGCCTTGTGATTGAGTTCAGCCCTGTCCTGCTCAACATTTTTTCATAATATTTTATCCTCTGAAATAACTTTATCATAAAAATTACAAAATACTGTGAAATACTCCAAGCACACAAAAATAATTTCCAATGTTTATAACTGACAAAACATGGAAAAGTCATACCTAAAACATGAGTGTAAGATGCACTGCATCTTACAAGGGTATATGTGAAACTTAGTAAATGTGGAATGTAAATGTCTTAGCATAATAACTAAGAAAATGCCAGGAAGGCTATGTCAACCAGTGTGATGAAAATGTGTCAAACAGTCTATGAAGCTAGTGTATGATGCCCCAGGATCATATCTATGTACACAGCTATGATTTAATAAAAATAAATAAATAAAACATGAGTGATTTCTTGTGTACTGAACATATTCAAAGAAAGACTGAAATGTCACTTAGTGATGGGGCTGTAATGAGGCACGTGTGGAGACAAGCTTCAAACATCGTATTTATTCATTCAAATGTTGATCACATACGTCATGTGTGTTAGGCACTGTCCTCGGTACCTAGAACTAGAAGGTTCCATGAATCACAAGTCCTTCATTTCACTTTAAGGTTTGCCACTAACTATATGTTATACACTTAATAACCTCACTAAGATTTTCTCATTTGTAAAATGATCATAAAATAGTTTCTCCATATGTTGGATCACTCGTCTACTCAACAAGTATTTACTATTTTCTTCTGAGTTCTTGGGGAAAAGTGAGTGAGAGAAGGTCCTGCCCTCATAGTGCTTATGTCTAGGAGCTAAAATCCAGGCATTTAACATTAATATCAATATTTAGACATCAATGGAAGCTGTGACTACTATATCCTATAATACCATCATAGCTCATGAGTGTTTAATAGTCTCTTGGGGGATATTGCCTAAGCTGTTGCTTAACAATTAATTCTCTGATGTCATAGCCAGAACAGTTGCTGGTATGTACATAGATACACGGATCCACACTTGAAGATGCAGGGATGAAATTCTAAGATTTCCATAAAACTTAGAAACATTTCCTTCCTAAGAAATATCCAGTTTTGGTGCCAAACATTCCTTCCCTTCTACATCAAGGTTTGAGCCGAGAGGTACCCTGGGTGGGAAGAGTTACCCTGCAGGTCAGCAGAACTTGAGCATGCTTTAAAATGAATTTCTAAATGCAAAATCAGTCCTAAATTCAAACCACACTAAACCAGGAGCACCTTGAGGCTTGGACCTTGGAGGAGAAGGCAATGCTGACTGGTAGAGGGCAGTGTCCTCTCAAGGGAAAACTCACAGAGTGCAAATCATGGTTACCCTGTGAAACTGCCCTCTGCTCTTCCCACTTTCTAGGGGTAATAGGAACAAAACCCGTCATAGGCCACCCTGCCTCATTTTCACCGCTCCTGGGAGAAGACTCAAAAGGTGATATGCAGGGCACCTAGATTGTCAGCTAAAGGGACCAGGAATTTACCCAGCAGCTACAAGTGGCTCAGAAAACTTGCAAGATGATATAAGATGAGTTCTTCCCTTCCCTCATTTAGGGCATATGTATTTTCCAATAGGTAGGGAAGAGGAAGGATCTTTTCATTTTTATTTATACAATAAATATGTACTGAGCACCCACCGTGTGTGGGGAATGTCCTAGATATTAGGAATATAAAAAGAATAATCCAAAATCCTTAGGACATTAAGTTTATCAATACAGTTAGGAGCAGGAGAGACAGAGTAAGCTTATTGATGAGCTATTAAATATATACTGAGTCATGCTATCAACTGAATTTTGTCATCCCTAAATTTATATGGTGAAGCCCTAACTTCCAACATGACTATATTAGGAGATAGGGCTTTTAGTAGGCAATGAAGGTAACATAAAGTCATAAGGGTGGGGTCCTCATCTGTTAGGATTAGTGTCCTCCTAGAAGAGGAAGAGAGAAGAGAGTGTATCTCTATAGACACACACACACACACACACACACACACATTGTGAACTAGCCCTGTGAGTTCACAATGAGAAGGTAGCTGTCTACAGGCCAGGAAGAGAGCCCTAACCAGAATCCAACCATGCTGGTATCCTGATCTCAGACTTTTAGCCTTTAAAACTGTGAGAAAATGATGGTTGTTTAAGCTGCCCTGTCTGGTATTTTACTATGGTAGCTCAGCTGACTAACATAGTCAGGTATGGATAAGCACTTTGAAGAAAAAACAAGCAAAGCAAAGGGCAGAGAGAGGTGCAGGGAGGTGGTCAGGGGCCTCTAAAGGGGAGGTGCTGAGCAGAGAGCTGAGTGAAGCTGGTGTGCTCAAAGGCAGTCCCTGGTGTCAGGTTTAACAGTGGTAACAATGATGACGTGGCAGGGCCTGCCTTTGGAAACCAATGAGATTGCTGCCCTATCAGAATACTTTTGAGAAATAGATCGTTCTCTTGCAAGGAAGAAAAGTGTGACGATGACTGCCTAGTTGTGTGTTTAAGCAAGTCCCTTAAACTCCACAGCCCTGTTTCCTCAGCATGAAATGAGATAATGATCTATTTATTATGGAGATTTAAAAAAGTTATCACACGTGACGTGCATGGACCAATACGAGAAACATAGTGAGTGCTCAACTATTAGCTACTGTTCTTACTACCAATGCTACTACTATTCTTGGAAAGCCATAGACAGAATGCAAGGAAAGAAATTTCACCAATGGGATCCTTCAGCTAAATTTTCCCTGAACATCCTGGTCCTGACTCTGGGAAGTGAACTTTGCTTTTCTGTCTCCCCGAGCTCCATCAGAGGAGAAAAACCAATGGTTAAGCCTGTGTGTTGTGAACTGAGAAGTCCTTTGCATAATGTAAAAACTATCAGTGACAAAGGCTTTCTTCGGGTGGAACTTTCTGCCCAGTGAAGCAGAACACTCCTGGAAACATGTTCTGGCTCTCCCTCCATATAGGTCAGAGAACAGGCAAAACATCCTTTTCGGCACCAAGAACTGTTATCGAGGTAAAGAATTTCCCTCTGCTTCCCTGGGGAAGAGCAAGAAAAAGCAGATGGAAAAAGGAAGAAAATAGAGAAACAGAAGTGAAAGAGAAAAATGGAAAAGAAAGAAAGAAATACAGGGTCACCTGTAAGGACCATTAGTAATCCCCTGTGGACTCCACTGTTGACACAAGCAATCAAAATGGACTCAGGAAAAGTGATTACATAGACGGACACCGCCTGCTCGGATCTACACTGGTCTCATATTGGGAGATAATTAACGAAGGTACTTTGTACAAAGTTTGAGTGCATTAAAATGAGTAAATAATATTGACAAATGTTTTCATCTAGGCTATAATGTTATGGAGGCATTTTTATAATCGCATAAAGTGAAGTGAAATTGTTTTGAACCCGCCAGACTGTAAGTTTCCTCAGGGCAGAAGCTATGCCTGTGGTTTTGTTGTGAGCACTCTCTCCTTTTCAACGCCTGGTAAGACTGGGTGTCGGTATGGTCAGCATGTGGCTATCCAGCAGTTCCGCAGTGGTTTTTTTGCATGTTTCCTTTAAAAAATAAAAAAAAATCTAAATCCACTACTTTTCATGGATGTTTTCTTTAAAAAAAAAAATCCCATTGTTCTAGAAAATGATTTTATTTTTAACATATCATCAGAATTTACACAGTACAACACTGTCAAGTAACCATATTACTCATCAATACTGATGTCAGGTTTGCATTTTCATCGTTGTCCTTCATTTTTATACTATTCTATGGAAACCAAGTGTTCTATATATCATTTTACTTTGCTTTTTGGAGGGAAAAAGAAGCAAAGTAAAATGTTAGGCACTAGGTATAACTGTACAAAATTTTACCCACTAATATTCCCTTTGACACTATGAGTCAAATGAAAATCTGAGAGTTAAAAAATGATTTTTTAAGTGAGGTCCTTTAGCAAGAATATCTGGATAGTAACTAGCTTTCCCCTGCATAGCTATGAGATTAAGAGTGGGAGTGCGGATGGTAAAAAGAACCTGCATTAGGGTTTTAAGGCAGATGTGTGCAAATTTGAATGGCAGCCAAATGTGTTGATTTCGGTTTGAGACAATTTCCCTAGAGACCATAGTGGCGGTTTCAAAAGAGCATGAGCTTTATAATCAGAAACGATGTGTTTATTTTCTGCTACAGCTGCATACCAGTGATTTTTGCCTTTAATAGTCATTTGACATTGAACAGCCCCCTGGCCTGTCCTTGTGTATAAAATGAAGACAGTGTCTGCATCCCACAAGTGAAGGCGAGGATGCTATGGATGGTGCTTTGTGGACAATCTTTTCCAGCATTCATGTCTACATTCCCTTTCCTTGTCTTTCCCATTTTCAAAAACCTCCAAGACGAGGTTATTATTTCTTTTTTTTTGGCCAGGGGTGGGTTTGAACCCGCCACCTCTGGCACATGGGGCCAGCGCCCCACTCCTTTGAGCCACAGGCACCGCCCCACAAGGTTATTATTTCTTAGCACACGCCTCCTCCATTTTCACCTTCTGCCTAGTCCTGTTTTTATTATCCATCTTTTCCTTCATTTATTCAGATGGCTGCTAAGGCCTACCCTGCTGGGTGTATCAACATTCTCCTCGGGGTATCTCCAAACCAGAACAGGGCAACTCAGAACTTTTTCTGAACTTCAAATCTCTCTTCTCACATTTTTCTTGCATTTCTCTCCTATTTTTGAAGTTTAGAGATAGAAAACTGCCTGGATGCTAAATGTTGAAGAAATCAGACAGAGCTTGTTACAAGCAATCTCAGTTTCTAAGTAGAAAGCTATATGAAATTCTCTCACCCCACTTTCAGATGGGTCTCTTGTGCTTCCTGAAGAGCAGTCGAGGGCCAGCTAACTGTCAGGGTGTCAGTGGAAAATGCTTTCCTTCTTCTGACAGGAACATGCGGAAAGTCTTAATGGGATATTGCAGTTCTTTTGTAAAAATAGGAAAAAAAAATCCTCACTCTTATAGGCTTCTCTCTACTGGCACAGTAGTACTCAACTCCACATGTACCATATACTGTATGTATATAGTGTATATATGTATGTATGTACACACACTATCTACAGAGACATCTATATCTTATTTGAGGTATTACATTAACTTTGAAATATTAAGTTTATGTTTAAGATCTCAGTGAGAGATAATTACTCATAATTTGGTTCTAGCTTATAGTAATTTGTAAGGTATGCCAAGGACATCTAAGCTGCCAACCTCTTGTATTGAATCTAATTTTTAGCAAAGGAAATAAAGAATTGGTGTTTGACAAAAATACAAAATTTAAGAGGAAACTAACATTATTACTCTTGCATCACACAAAAGTCAGTGATGCTAAAAAGACGTTCCTTTTGAATGACTTACACCTTGTATATTTATTTAAAATTTCTTCCAAACTAGATACATCTATTTATTCATTTATGTAAATGAACACTGTATATTTCATTTGTCAAGTTTATGGATTAAATCATCTAATTCTATTATGTTGCTACTTAATATTTTTTGGATCTGTACAATTCTAAAGAAGTAAACTAAAATATACGAACGTGAAATCTCAGCACTGTAGGAGGCAGAGGAGGGAGAATTGCTTGAGCTCAGGAGTCTGAGGCTTGGCTGAGCAAGAGTGAGACCCCAATTCATTACAAAAAAAAAAAAGAACCCAGCCGGGTGCTGCAGCGAGTGCCTGTAAACCCATCAGCGTCAGGAGGCTGAGGCAGCAGGATGCCCGTGTTTGAGGTTGCAGTGAGTCATGAGGCCATGACACTTGCTCAGGTCATAGGGTGGGACTCTGTCTCAACAACAATAACAACAACAAAAAAGATCAGTTATTTTAAACAAAGTTTCCTTACATTTCTAATAGTTCTAGTTTTATAGTTTTCATTACTATATTGTTGAGTATCTGCACATTTGGAATAATTTTTTACTTCATCTATTGATCCAGTGGTATGCTGGTGAGTGGTTAGCAACTGGCCCTAGAAGAGGAGAAAAAGGAAGTCCTGATTTGTATCATTTCTGATTTCCACGGTATAATTAATCACACTGTGATCAATTTCAGCATTATGTCATTGACTATGGAGGGAGGAATAAATGCTAACAGTAGGCTCTTAACAAGCCAGTACCATCCAACTCCCCATTGATTTTTATCTTTCTGGTGTTTAATCTTTACATTTCCCCTGCCTAATAGTAATATTGTTACATCTGTATTGCTCTGGTTAATATTCGCTTTATATGTCTTTGCATCATTCCTTAGTTCCAATATATAGGAATGAATTTTAAGTATGTTTCCCGTAAATTGTATATAATTATTTGTCACTGCTCAGCAGCTTCCAGTGTCACAGTCAAGGTACAGCCACTGTCTCAGATCAAGGCTCTCCCACAGCCTCATCATGGTCCCCAGAAGTGGCCATTAAGCACTGGGGATGGAAAATGCCTTCCTCAGCTGGACACTGACTGCTGAATCCCAGCTCCTCTCATTATCATTTTTCCTAATGGCCTTGTCACCTAAAAGTGCTGTGCCTTGGGTTGTCAGAATAGACAGTTATCCTTATAAATCAGTGTTTTTAAACAAAGAGTGCTTGATTTTTTTTTTTTTTTTTAGCTGTATAGCTGCAATAACTTCCACTTTTCCAAGATTATGTGGAGCTTCAGCAGATTTGTGCTGCTTTGCGCCGCATCTCTTCTCCTCTCGGGCCCCAGAGGTCTTGGAGCTTTCAGAAAGAGTTTCATCTCTCAGCTAAGACTAATAAAATCAAGCCCAGGCCTCCCGTGCCTCTGTTTAATGCCTTCCTGTATAATTCTCCAATTTGTCAACTCCGGCCAAGGGCCCATAAAGCAATTTCCCTCACATCTCATAATTTCCTGCTCATAATGCTTTCTTTTTTTCCCCCTATTCTTTGAAAAACAACATTAACAATGATGCTTTTAGTTTATCTCCAACTGCCTGCAGAAAGCAACAATGGAGGGAAGGAAGAGAAGCATTTCCAGCAAAGCTTTAGCCAGGAGACAAGACGAGACTCATAGCTTCTCATTTTCCTCAGAGGTTCTGTTTGAAAGCCTTAAGCAGCCTCTGGAAACTATTGCCTACAATTCAGAACTAGGACTTTCTTTTTTTCTTTTGCAGTTTTGGATGGGGCCAGAGTTGAACCTGCCACCTCTGGTATGTGGGACCAGCGCCCTACTCCTTTGAGCCACAGGCACCGCCCCACAACTAGGACTTTCTTTACCCTCTTTTCTGATCCTACTTCATAACTGGATGACTTATACAACTTTCACTCCAGGAAAGATAAACATTGGCAACTTTTTGGTAAAAGCTTATGAAACTCAACTGGACTTGGATTAAAAAACTGTCTCAGTAAGAGGCTCATGGTAGAGAAAAATATTAGTAGGTAAATCTTCAGTCACAAAATGACGAAACGTACATTAAGATGGTGACTTAAAGTAACAAAATCTTTCTCCAACAAGGACACTTTTTGCTCTGATTTCGCTACTAAACTCCAGACTTTAACTTTCTAATAGGAATTTCAATCTCAACATGAGCAAAGTAGATTATCTGTCTCCACCTTAAGCTTCCCTTAATCTTCCTATCTACGTAAACAATACCACCACCTACTTCTTGAGTCAGACCCCCAAAGGCAACTGCTCAATCATCTCTAACCTTCCCTTCCCATAGGCAAATTATTCGCAAGATTCTGAAACCTGGAAGGTGAAAATATGCTTCAAATACCTATCCCCCACTCTTTATAATCACCACTGATACTCCCAGCACAAGCCACCATATATTTTGTCAGCACTACTGAAATGGTCCCTGGTCTCCCTGTTTTTCTTCTTCTTCATTTGCATTCAATTCTCCATGAAGCAGACAGAGTGGTGTTTCTAAAAGTGTGAAAAGTCCCTGTCATTCTGCTAGGAACCCGTCTGTGTTTCCCCAGCTACACTTCAAACACAGCCCATCTCCTCTGCAAGTCGGTGCACTCCATGAGGAACTGGCCCTTGCCTACCTTTCTGATTTCATCTCGTCACCTTTGAGCTCATTACGACTTAAACCTACTAGACTTTCATTTTATTTTGAAAATGACAAGCCATCCTTTGGGACCTTTGCTATCTCCTATCTAGAATGTTGCTCTTCCCATAGAAATGCACCTTGCTGGCCCCTGCATACTATCCATAGGTCAGCAGAATTGCATTTCAGAAAAGCCTTCCTCGGCTGATTGATTCAGTGTAGTCTCTGCCACTCTCCATTGCATCACCTAGTTTTACTCTCGTTACAGCACTTGCAGTACTGTGGGGAAACATCTTGTTCATTTATTTGTGAGCTGGTTTATTTTTTGACTCTTCTTTCAAGAATAACACTGTCCAATAAGAATGTGAACTACCTGGGCGGCGCCTGTGGCTCAGTGAGTAGGGCGCAGGTCCCATATGCTGAGGGTGGCGGGTTCAAACCCAGCCCCGGCCAAACTGCAACAAAAAAATAGCCGGGCATTGTGGCGGGTGCCTGTAGTCCCAGCTGCTCGGGAGGCTGAGGCAGGAGAATCGCGTAAGCCCAAGAGTTAGAGGTTCCTGTGAGCCATGTGACGTCATGGCTCTCTACCCGAGGGCGGTACAGTGAGACTCTGTCTCTACAAAAAAAAAAAAAAGAATGTGAACTACCTACATGATTGTAAACTTTCTTAGTGGCTACCTTATAAAAGTAAAAGAAACAGATGAAACTCTAATTAATTGTACTTAATAAAACAATGCAATGAAACCAAAATGTTATCAACACGTAATCACCATTAAACATTTTATTAATGAGGTACTTTACTTTCTTCTCCTTCATACAAAATCTTTGAAGTCGAGGTGAATGTCACTGTCTGGTATGTCTCCATCAGGATTGGACACAACTCAAAGGCTGGATCACTACATGTGCTGGTGGTGATGGCATGGGACAGGGCGGTCTAGAACATAAGCCCCAGGTGAGCAGAATTTTCTCTGCCTAATTCACTGCCATATTCCTTGTGTTTATAGAAAACACATTCCCTGATGCATAATAGCCACACAATAAATATTTGCTGAATGAAAGAATTTTGAGATCTTAGTGGAATTTTTAAGTAAAGATTGAAATCAATCTTTATACACAATTTCAAAGACTTGCAAAAGTCTAAGTAAATTGATTAGTTACCTTGGGTGAGGAAAAGTCCCAGTATTTTTTATTCTTCACCATCTCCACGATATTGCTCAGCTCCCCGTTAGCAACCACTAAGTCCTCATAGGAAATTCCCTGTCTCACTCAGCTCACTTGATCTTTCACATCTCATTGCAAATTCTCACTACAATGGAAAGTGCTTCTCCTCAAGGCAGACTTAGACACACCTTCACTTATGGTCCTAATTCACTTTGGATAGTTATCTACTATAGAATAAAACCTACTTTGTTAAAATAGAGTTATACTATTTCTTTGCCTCAATTTCTAAGAGAAGACTTCTTATCCCATGCTTGGGTTGGGAACAGTTATCAGAGAACCACTTTAGCACTCCCCATGGGAAGGCAACCAATTTATCTCCCATTGGCAAGATGGAAAAAGTTTGACTTTCACTGGCCTATGTGGGTCAAGTGGACACAATTAATGCATCTCAACTGTCCTTATCTCAGAGGAAAAGAAAAATATATAACTGGCTCTGTAGAACCCTCTACAAGTAATACATTGGTCAGAAAAATGTTAAATATATAAAAGCAGCACCAGATAAGGATCAAAAAAGGATCTTCATTGTTGAAAAATCTACATTAGACCTTGTAAGTAAAGGGTTAACGTCAAATCTTCCAGGGTAAGGGTAACATCAGGCTTCCAGGCCTGCCTGGCAGAATCATCTCAGAGTTGGCTTTTCATGGTGCTCTTAGCTTAGAAACTACAGAGTTAAGATCAGGGTGGCACTGTGTCTGCCTTGCCTGCTGATGGCTCTGCACCTGGGCAGGGGTAGCACATAGACCTGGTCTTCCAAACCAGAACAAGTTAGTTGGAAGCTGAGGACACAGCTCTTCTGTGCCAAGGAGGCCACCCTGTATTCAGCACTTATTCCTGGTAGCCATGCATACTTATTGAGGAACAAAAGAAATGGTGTATTTGGATAGGTTCTGAGCCACCTGATGACTTGAAGTTGTTTTACTTACTGTGTCTGTTGCTCTTTCTATAAAGCTAAGTAAATGTGGTAGTAGGGCAAAACCTATTGTACCTTGTGAATTTAGCCACTCAAACTATTCTCTGATACTCCAACAACAAATGTATCAGGGCAGAGATCTACAGCCAGATACTGTATCCCATACTCCCCTCAAGTCTTGGTCCAGAGACATAGCAGCTGGGAGCAAGATGCTTGTGGAAGACATTTACTCATTTGTTTTATAATACATTGCAGCTTCTCTCTTAACCAGCTGAAAGTCATAACAGCAGGGACAAAAAGAAAAAGACCGCCCGTTCTCAGAGCTTGGACCCTTGAGAGAGCTAGTGAAGAAAGTCGATATGAGAGAACAAAATCCCATGTGCTCATGGCTTCTGAGCACAATTTTACCCAATTGGAAGTTTGAACCAATGGATGTCAAATTTGTGCTATTTGCCACTCGTCAATCAATTAAATCAATCTTTTTCTCTTGGATAGGAGGGACTAAGCATGAGAGAATTTGTGTTTCTTTGATACAGATTTAAAAGAAAGAGAATAAGGATTGTGGGTTTGCTATCATTTTTTAAGTATGCTTATCTCTTCAGTAGAATTCTCACTCCTTGGAGTCTAGGCCAGCGTTCTCAATGTGTGGGTCATGACCCACAGGAACTGTATTAAAGGCTCATGGCATGAGGAAGGTTGAGAACCACTGGTCTAGGCTTTTATTTACCTCTATATCCCTATTATTGGAGAAGTGCCAAGGCATCAAGCAGTAATAATTTCAATGAATAAATGAATTTAAAATGAATGACCATTCAATCATCAGGCCTCAATTTCTACATTATACGAATATTATTGAAAAGTTTTAGATTTTACAAAGTACGATACCAAGTTATGTAAATAATATCAGTTTGGTATTGCTTCTTTCGTCTGAAGACTTCCAAGTTATGTACCTGGAAAACATTCATCATTCATGTGAAACTAATGTCAGTAATGTTTTACTGCTAACTGAAGTTAGAACTGTATAGTCAGGGTTTGAAAATTGAGAATATTTTGGAAAGGACCAAATACGAAAGAGGCTATTTCAATTCTTGTAATTAATTTTCACAAAAGCCAAATGTTTTGGGAATCATAAACACCAGTTTCTTTAAATCTGTATAGCACTTACCATGGACATCAATTCTAAGCCAGGGAGTTGAGTCTGCGAAAATGGAAAATAGTTATAACAAGCTGCCTTTTTTTTTTTTTTAAATAGAAAAAGGGAAAATAACCACAAAAAGGAAAAGGTACTATCAAATTAGTGCTAAATAGGAACAGAGAGCAGAGAGATTATTTCAATAATCTGACTAATATCTAAGAGCTCTTCATGAAATGACACTTATGAACAATTACCATTTCACAGGGATAGTCTGTAGGGATGTCACAGATGAGGGAGAGGCTTACAGGAGCTGAGTCTAAAGAAACAGACAAAACCATCTAGAATAATTACTCAAGTCAAAAATTTGGGGATATGGTTAATTTCCAATCCAATCCAGGTTTTAGGTAAAGTATCTGATTTGAACTCTGTACTTACAAAGATAAAATGTTTTGATAGCCTTTGTGGTTGAATTGATTTGGGGCTTTTTATAAGAAAGAGTCAGTTTCTGCCAAGAGAGGCTCAGAACACACTGGATATAAAGAAAGTGATGTAAGCAAGAGTATTTAAGACTGTCTGAATATTGGTGTGACTTGATTACAGCTAGACACCTCCCGTGTAAAAGAACAAGGCATAAGTCAATAAACAAAGGTAGTTCTACGCCAGAATCTCCTAACATATCAAATTCTGAGGTTTTGGAAATCAGGAATGATTTGAAGGGCCTGAAGGAGTATTCCAGTGCAGTTACCTGAAGGGGTTAAGCATTGGAGTATCACAAATAGGTGTCTTCATCTGATCATGAGATACGAAAATTAATCTTCAGTCATCTTCAGGATTCTCATGCACGTGCTTTCAAGTTTGACTGCACAGCATCATCCTGCTGATTAATTAAGCCATCCAGTATGTGTTTACACATCTCACAATTCTGTCTGACCCCCACTCAACTTTACTACACAGCAGGAGGCCGCTAATTTAGAAACAGAAAATGCTCTTCAAGGAAATGTAATTTAGGAAGAGAAGACCAGGAGCAGAAAATTAATTCAGGTCAGGGCTAGCTCTGGTCTCATTCTGAGAGATGCTGGGTGTTCATGAGCGGCCTTAGAGAAGAGATGGGCAGCTGGGTGTCCAAACAGCTTAACCAGAGTATGGTCTTCCCAAAATATCACTATTGTTTTATTTGAAATTGTGTGGCTGAAAAACAACATCATAAAAGCTTGCATTAAAATGTACATATGAAAAATACATTAAAGTAAAAAAATTAGGCTCTTAGAAATATTTCTGCCATTTCTGCTCATATCAGGACCATTAAATAAGGTCTTATTGTATTTATTAACTTATTGCTTTCTCTTAATGTTTATAGAG
Source organism: Nycticebus coucang (assembly GCF_027406575.1). Classification (NCBI taxonomy): domain Eukaryota; kingdom Metazoa; phylum Chordata; class Mammalia; order Primates; family Lorisidae; genus Nycticebus; species Nycticebus coucang. Next base: position 148,143,958 of record NC_069780.1, on the reverse strand, counting down.
TGTAGGCAAAACTTATACTCTTAGAAAATATAAATGCTTGCTTGATAGTAGAGGGCTGATGGAGAGAAAAGGAACAAAACAAATGGGAAGGAAAAAAATGGATCAAAGAAAATATAAAAATGATTTGAGGCCAAATAGAGGGAAAAAATCTGGTGAATGGCTTTTTAAAGACCCAAAATAACTTCAAAACCTAAGAGAAGAGATATATAAAGAATCTAGACATAGAGCAAGATGGAACTGGAAAAACATTGGCTTGAAAATGTGAAACTATAAACCTAAAATTAAAACTTCCAGATATGTGTTAAAGGAAATATTTTTTTTTCCTTTTTATAAAAAGCTGAGGATCCAGGTGTGAGAAAGAACCAGATTCTAAACAAAGCTAAGGATGACTAAAAAAATATGAAATATAAAAGAGATTTGGTAATTTTTTGTTTCAAAGCAATGACCTAGAGAAGGGAGACCCTTAGTGGAATGATCTCTCTATGCCTCCAAAGAGTTTTGGGATTCTATTTAGGCTTTGTCCTCAGAATCCATTGTATGTTTTTTAAATTATACTTGTATGGTTATTTATTTGGGGGCTGACTCAAAGTTCTTATCACTGGTTATAAAACTGGAGGAGCTGCAGCTATTGGCAAACCTCAGCAAAGAGTCCTTTCAAGACCCAAAAAGTATTAGCCTAAGGCCACCCGATATCCTATTATAGACAAGTAGGAGAACAAAACTCTAATAGGGAGTCTGGGCAATAAATCAATATGAAGATTCACTCTGTGAGCCCTCAGAGATAAAGCACCGAGTAACATGTGAGGTAAAGAGTAAGCTGTGTCTATTAAAGGTTTCCAGGTGGGCCTCATTCCAAGCGCCAGCTCTGATTCATTCATGTTGGCTGTCTAGAGCACTTCTTTGGGAAGGATTCCTGGGCTAAGTTTCAAATTAGAAGCAAAAATAATGGAATACATGTGGAGGTAACAGAAATCATACTTTACACATTTTTGCTGCTCTTGACACCTGATATAAAGAGTATCTGGAGACATTTTCTGGTGTGGGTGCTTTCTATGGGTGACTCTAATGTAAGGGTAGCAAGGGATTATGCGTAGCATCACGGAAAGATATTATAAACATATCTACACGCACCTATACATGATAACAAGGGATAAATGAGATAGCCAGGGGGAGCCACAACTTTGAAGAACAGCTCACATTAGAATACATCATTTTGGGGTGTATTTAAAATTCAAGTTCTTTATTGAATAGTCAACTGCTAGTAGATTAGATTTTTCTATATTAGAATAACTTAGGGAAGAAATCATTTGTATATACTCCCAATTATGTAAAATTACTTAACATTTACACAATTATGTGGATTACTTCCTTACTCTCTCCACAATTAATTATCTCTGCCACCAGCTATTGGGGAGGTGGGGAGCTGGTAGCTCCTGCTCCATCACAGCTGCTTTCCCTGCATTTCAGCACCACTTTCCCCCAGTGTGTCAGGGATCCCACAAAGAAAGGAAAGGAACTCTCACTGCAGGAAATCTTGAGGTTCTGGTTAACCACAAAAACTAATGTCCTACTTTAAAGCACATTCCATTGAAAAAGAATAAAACATCATTGTTTAGACCTACATTTTGTCAGTGCCTATACGAACACATTCCAAAGCCCTTTTTTTTTTTCTTTTTTATTGTTGGGGATTCATTGAGGGTACAATAAGCCAGGTTACACTGATTGCAATTGTTAGGTAAAGTCCCTCTTGCAATCATGTCTTGCCCAAGAGCACTACCCTAATCTAGTTAGAAAATGACCCCCTAATTGCTCGATTTGTGACTAGTCTAAGTCATCTCTTTTATTTCTCATTAGCATTTCTCTTATCAAAAAGTAATAGGGCAAAAGGGCCCACAAATAAAAGTTGGTGGCAAACACACCTCACAGACACATATGCATTTGGAATTTACTCTCTCTCTTTAAAATACCCTGGAAAGATGGCTGTTGTTTTTAATTTGCAAATCTCCTCGAGTATTGTTTCTTCTTACAGTCCTGAGGGAAGACACATCCGCAGTGCTCAGTGTCACATGGTCACTGTGGTTTATCCTTGTTCAGTTACCTGACAAGCACACGGTTTACAAGTACAGCAAGCATTAGCGGAAACATCAATAGGAGACTCAGTATGGGACACTCTCCTATTGGTAAGAAGCACATAAAAGAGGAGTGAGAGGCCTTTTCTGTACTTGAATTTAAATGGTAAGCTGACAGACAGCATCTTTTCACCTGTAATTGGACCAAAAAAGGACCAGAGGAAAGACAAGCTTCCCTGCTGGTGTTCCAGCACTTCATTTCTTAGCCACCTCACTGCTCACCATTAAGGCTGTGACAGGATTAATATCTTTTGAGTTTTCTGTAGCTTCTTTATTATTTTTAAGTCAAAAACAAAGAAACATGAAGCTCAAAATGAAAGGCTGAAAACCAAGTATTGATTTTCAAAATTAGTTCTTTCTTGAAAAAAAAAAAAATCCATGAATCAACCATGGAAAATTAAATTAATTCGTTCCAAACTGATCTTTAAATCATCATCCAATAAAGCAATGTATGTAACTTTCAAAAAATGTACATCTAGAATGAGACGTTGGGGGAGAGTAAAGGGCAAAGATGATTTTAAATCAGATAGCCTTGTCTTTGTCATCACCTTCTTAAGTAGCATTTGCCTTTCTGCACATTTCATGAATAGCCAGCTGCTGCCCGTTGGGCACTAGACTATTCTATACTGAAAGAGAAATAAAAGACATACAGAAAATTTAAAAACATCAAATATATGGATCAAAAAAGCAAAGTGCACAGATCATTTTATGAATAGCAAAGTATTAGAAAACAGGGAGTCATCAGACTTGTCCATTTCAATGCGTTCAGATTACAGTTAAATCGTTTTTGTTTTCTAACTGTAGAGATTTGAAAAATAGCCTGGCAATCCATCAAAATAAAATTGTGTTCATGTCATTTTGATGGCTAAGAAACTGTCCCTGCAGCACAATTTAGTTAGGGTACACATAGTAAGGAGCTGGGAATGTGCTAAAAGGGCTTTTCTTTTAGGACAGTAATGGTTTGACTAGAAGCTTTAGGATATTGAAAATAGGAGGTTTTATAACTTGCTTGAAGAGAAAGAATTTATTTCTGAAATGGAAGGAGAAAAGGTCATGAGCAAAAAATAATCTATTTTTCAAGAGATTTGTTTAGAAGTAACATATTATTTAGAAATATTTATTCCCTGCCAAGAAAATATTAGAATAGAAAAAATAGTACTTTTTGGCTTATTTGGAGGAAAACTAACAGGGCCACAAAATTTTAAAAGTTAGTACATGCAGATAGAATGGTCAAGATGAGGCCAGAGTAGTTGCCAATAACTAGGCAAACGAGATAAACAGTATCATTGCCTTCCAGACATAGTGGCCAAGGGCAAGATTCATTGAATGGTTATTTTTAATAATGATAATGGCAACAACAGTAATTTGCATTACGTGTTTTATAGACATCAGACTCATGCCAAGGGTTTTACATGCACTGTCGCATATTATTCACTGCACCGATCTGATTCCTGATAGAATCATAAACATTCTAATCCCCTTTTAAATATGGGGGCAAGACATGATTGCAAGAGGGACTTTACCTAACAATTGCAATCAGTGTAACCTGGCTTATTGTACCCTCAATGAATCCCCAACAATAAAAAAAAAAAAAGGGAAGGAAAGGAGTGAACAAAAAATAATCATAATAAAAAATAAAAAATAAATAAATAAATATGGGAACCGTGAGGCTAAACAAGGTCATACAGCTTGACCTTGGCTACATGGTAAGTGTTGGGGACAGAACTTGAACTCATCTTTGACTCTAAAGCTCCTGGATCTGTTTTACTTATCGTCCTGCATTCTCTGAGCTATATACTGCCTTAAAGATCAAAGTGAGAAGCACTTGCCAAATGCAGTGCAGGAAGAAAGCTCGGGTTGCCTAGAAGTTAGTCTCAAAAGAAATAACACGGTGCCACAAATGGTAAAATACATCAGATAAAAAGAACAGCCTTGATTGTGAAGCCTTCGACTCTGCAACATTAAGTCAGCACAAAAAGGGCACAGTGAGATGAGCCAGAGATAAATGAAGAGCATAACGTGGGCACAGCAGGATGGCAACATTCCCATAGAAAGACGTATATATCTGAACTTCAACTGAAGTAAATACTGGGGCAGCCTGAAGAGCGTTGGCAGCCTATCTATTCCAGAGGTTTTATGGCTAGAAAAGACCATTGGTCTGTCAGGAAAATGTGTGGAATCAAAAGTTCGAATAACATTAAGAAGTTCAAACACAAAGCCTGAGTGAGGTTAGCTCTGGCTATTCATGGCCCTGGCTCACATAGAAACTCCTGAACTTGAGGAGCATAGATCCATGGGAATGTGTTTTTTGTCTTGGTGAGGATTACTTTCCCTGGATTCTGCCAGACCTCTCACTCACTGACATCCTTGTTCTGAGTTCCACATGGATGAATGTCTTAGGAAGATGTTGGACTCACAGAGGAAGGAGAATAAAAAAATGAGTCTATTTTATGACATTAGGTCTGAGAATCAAAAGCCAACTGAGATGTCAGCAGCGTCAGCCCCCTGCCTCTAAGTTTCTACACTTCCTAAACCCTCCATGGGTTTATTCACCTTTCCATAATCGTGAATCCCCATTGCTTCTGCAGAAAACTAGCAGTCCCTGGTTTACAAATGAGATGGGTTCTATAGGTTTGTTCTTAAGTTGGAACAGCTACATTTGCCTATTACCTATAATAGTCTGAATTCATCAGTGTGGGTCATGGGTCAGTTGGATGTTTGTAACTTGGGAACTGCCTGTATGTATACAGGATGTATGTCAGGTATATACATGTAACTGAGATTTTCAACAACTTAACAATTATTTCTAAAATTAGGGTGTTACAGAAGCAGGCCTGAAACGTCAGACTCCTGAACATTTATGTAAAGGTGACTTCTTATCTCATTTTTAAAGTTCGGTAGTTTCTATTCCTGTGGAAGAAACATGGATTGGCTATCAAGGAACTCCTGCTGCTAGCTCACAGTGGACAAAGATCACTTCTCTGTCCTCTCGATTCTTCATTTCTAAAATGAGAGAGACAGACTGTTTTCATTCGAGGAACTCCTAATTCCAAGGAAATCTGACTAGAATCCCACCCTGGGTCCACTCGGATGAAGCAGAGGTGGGGGCCTGGAGGGAAGTGAGCACAGGAAGAGGGGCTGGGGACATGACGGGTCACTGGAGTTCTGAGGAATAGGAGGGATGCTTCAGCAGGAAGTGACACGGTTAGCCTGGAAAATGGGAGGTGGCCACCGGGGAGCGGGCTGTCTAAACTGGGGACTGAAGAAGAGAGGTTTTGCATGACAGATGGCCAAGGCCGGAGCGTGCTGGCAGCTGCGGTAGAGACAAGATGCGTCACATGAAGGCCTCAGAAACCAAGTGGCCCTGGTGACTAATGAGTTGACATATGGAATGCATTCATTTGGAAAGGGTAACTGACCTGATACAGAAGATTCTGGAAAGATAGTGAAGTAAGGGTGGTCAACTTAGCAACAGCACCCAACGAGGACAGGGAAGGAGATTTGGAAAGGACAACGGAGGAAGGAGGCGACAGTTACTCAATCCCCCAATGCAGAAGTAAGTGGATTTGAAACAGCAATCACTCAGAGATCCAGAGGAGAGTATATGTTATAATAATAAAAGTAGGTCATTTTGTAACAAATATATATTTCTTTGGGGTGAGAAAAAAAATCAATGTTATAATAATAAAAGTAGGTCATTTAGAGTAGGTCATTTTACTTAAGTCAATTTCAAATAAGTTTCAAATTTTAAATTAGAAAATTCAGAAAGAACTTTCTGAGAAGGCATTGGGGTCATAAAGAGTTTTACTGATTTTAAAGAAGGAATTCTTTCTGGAATTATTGAATAGTGGCAGTGTTCCCCTCCAGGAATGTCCAGTATAAATGAGATTTATAGCTGGCTCAGATCGACTGTCTGCCAGGGTGGTGGTGTGGGGTGAAGGGGTAGGGGAGAGGAGGTCAGATATGGAAAAATCACTCAAAGGATCACAAAGCTGCCCAAGCCTCCTGTGGAGAGATATTCAATATTGCATATGATAACTATAGATAATATGATTTTTCTCTTTTACTTGGCCATTGATACACAAAGTCAATAATTTCAGTCAAGAGAAACAGATAACAGACTTGGTCTGAAATAATTTAGTCAGTTCTTAACTGTCAGGAAACCAGCAAGTATTTATAACTGGAGAAAAAAATCAATAGGTTTTTATGACAAAGTTCCATATCAAAATGATCTGGAGTGTATAAAATTAAAGGTTTGTAATACGAAGTTGCATTTCTCTCAAATAACTAAATACACGTGTGGTCTCCTCCTGCCATTTCTCTCCGTATAAGCAAATCCACCCACAGCAAAAGGAACCAAACGCAACATAACTCCACCATAAATATATAAAAAAAGATGACTTTTTTGAACACCTGTTTAACTTACCTTGCTCTATTACCAAACAGCTACTGCTGTTTCCCCCCACTCCTGCCTCCCATGTTATCCCCCCACAGTGCAAAGCTTTGTTACATAGTATTAAACAATATTATCTGCTGGACAGTACTGACATTTTTACATATATAAAATAATGATCGTAGCTGCACTAGAATAACCGTATTAGTGAGAGTTTAAAAATGAGATAATTGTACAGGAAACCATTTGAAATGGAATCATTATCTTTTAATCTGACATCTGATCCTGCAAAGTTGTAAATGGAATTCAGAGGCTGTGTGGAATAGGGAGGAAAATGAACGCAGCAACCTGTGAATCATTATCCTTTGTAAACTCCAAATTCAAAGGCTAAATATTCATTTGTCATGCTTCAAGCTCTTTGATCACATCTTTCGGCAAAGAAAGTGTTGACTGAGTGTTGTTCCTCAGTAAGGCTAGTGGAAATCAAATACATTTGTGCACTGTAAATACAGTTTCATAGGTTAATAGGCACTAATAGCTTGTAATCAATGAACAGACTATTAAGTAAATAGGCCACTGAAATTTCAGCAGAAGCTTCGTGTTGGGGTCTCTTCTCAAATACTCTAAAGGAAGTGAAATTTGTGTCCCCAGGTTTTGGGGGGAATGTTTTGCACCTCTGCCATCTTCCATCTCAAAACTCTTTTCCAATTGCCCCTTTCCACCTCCCCATTAAAGCCCACTTTCAGGAAAGGATAATGTAATACACAACCAGATGGTCTTTGCATTACAAATGGCACAAAGAGCCTTATAACAAGGAATGAAGCAATGCAATCTGGTTGAGAGAAGTGGCGGTTTGGGGGCTGGGGGTGTGGTGGTCTTTGGAGCCATATTGGCTAAGGCTGGAGGACTTGATTTATTATATCCTGGATACATAATTCTTGAGATTTTTCTGATCTTTAATTAGACTTAAAACTTTCTTTATAAAGAAATGAAGGTAATTATTTTATAAACAAAGCTAGCTTTTTGTAGGAACTTTGTGCATCTTAGAAAAGGCCTTCCCTCTGAGTAGGCACATCTACTTGAGTTTAGGTGTCACCGGAGGAGTGCAGCCTGGATTTGAGCCCTGCTCACCCTCCCAGCCAAATGTTTTTATTCAGTGCACAAACAGTGCTATACGCCATGACAGCCCTGATGACAGCTATCTTGCTGGGCTCCTGTGATAATGAAGGGAAATGGCATGTGTGAACTTATCACAGGGCTTACCATTCTGTTATTACTTCTTCAAAGCTATTTCTTTAGAGTCCCTTTATTTGGTATTTCACCATTATACACACCTGCATGCATGCACATTCACTTAATAATCTGGATAGTATAGAGATAATAATGCATTTGTATTAATCACTAATTAGTAAACAATAATAAATGAACAAGGCAAGGAGCAGTGTGACCACCTTTCCCAGGGCAGGTGGCCATGAAGGCAGGTTGCTTCTCGCTTACAGAAAAATCCATATTGATTTTTGGTGGAGGTGCCTATGGTGAGGAGCCTCGGGGTTAGGGGATCCTCACTTGAGCTCCTGTTTAGATGGCCCTGGCTTCATTACCTATGTGAGTGACTCATTCCAGGAAGTATCCCATTTCTGGAAAGCTTAGACAAAAAAAGTACCCTTCTCCTGGGGCTGCTACAGAGTGACAATGCAGCAGTGCTCCTCGGCTCCTATCCCACCTCTATCATTTTGTGTTGTGTGCCCTGGTCAGGTCACTTACCCTTTTGTCTTGGATACCTCATTTATAAAATATCAAACAAAATAAATAGGAGGGGGAAGAATAATGTCCCCTGAGGCTGTTGTGAAGACTACATGGATTAATGTATATAATGCTTAGAATGGTGCCTTGCATGTAGGGTTGGATATATGTACACTGTCATCAGCACCCTTATTGTCATTTTTACATCAGCAACATAATCATTGTAAAACTTGGTGCATTATTTATTATTTATGATATATGTGACTATGTTCAAAACAACAGTATTTTCTGATAATTTTTTTTTTAATCTTACCTGTATGTCTTTTTTTATAACAAATATATATTTCTTTGGGGTGAGAAAAAAAATCAATGTTATAATAATAAAACAATGGTTTAAATACAATGATGTATGAGAAATGATCTCTTCCTCTAAGGATATGAATATGTAGAAGGGGAGTAAGAGTGTGTTATAAATAGACAGACAGGGTGTAAACAGGGGAAGTGGTTTTAAGTCTTAACTCTGCCTCTTGACACTGCATCATCTGGAGCCCATACTCCATACATTGTCAGCGTCCCACCACTTCCAAAATATTTACTACATACATATGTATAATATTGAGGGGGGGAGAAGTAGAGAGAAAATGGGAGGGAGAAAGAGAGAAAGAGAAAGAAAGAGAGAGAAAGAAAGGGAGAGAAGACAGAGAGAGGAAAAAGAGTGAGAGAGTGAGAATAAGATCAAGGATGACTAATTGGATCCTGCGAAGTGTTTTGTGTTGATGAGAAGTCACGTTCACACGGGACACTTCCAGGTTAAAATTCCCATCACACATTCCGGTTTCTCATTAGCTCCTCTCCCCCTCGCAGACACCTTGGCTCTCTCATCTCCCTACTCCCTACACCATCTCAAAGCCGCCTCTATCGGCACTAAGCCATCTTGAAAAACATACCCACTTGGCTTCTCCACATTATGCCTCCCTCCACACCCCGTCTTTCCCCAATTTCAAAAACTTTACCATTTATACTCTCCATCCATCATTTGAGGCTTCATTCTAATCCCACTCTTTCAAATCATGTTCCTATTACCTACTGTGTGAACTGTCTGACCAGTCTTGAGTTTTTCTCTTTTTTTTCCCTACAAACATTTATTGAGCAATGACTATGTGCCAAGAACTAAGCCAGGAACTAACTCTACCCCACCCAAGGTACATACAAGATCAATCATCTGCCTCCTCTGAAACTGCTGGAAAGCATTCAGTGTCCATACCAGCTATTTTAGCCTCTGATGGTTTTATGTGTTAACATTTTATTTTCTCCACTGGACTCTAAGCTCCTTACAAGAAAGAATTATGCCACATATGTCTAAGTCCTCACTCTGTCATCTAGTGAATGTGTTCCACTAGGGCAGGGAGGTGTGTTGTCTAGTTTGTTCATGGATGAAGCCGAGTGCTGGAACATACCTATTATATAATGGATGCCCAGAAAACATTTGCTAACTGGTGGATGAAGCACTCTCAGCACCTGTAGGAGGCTGAGCATACATTGTGTGGTTTAAACCAACACCTAGATCAATGGTTCTCAACCTAGGGGTCATGACCCACAGGAACTATATTAAAGGGTTGCAGCATTAGGAAGGTTGAGAACCACCGGCCTAGATAATTGAGGTTTAACATTAATTATGATATTTTTTCCCCAGAATGTCTAAAACCAGACAACCTTTGAAGAGTTCCCCCAAACTACCATTTCTGTACTCAAGAATATACAAGCAGATCCTAGAGTTTCCACACAGTTGTGGCAAGACTAAGCAGAACACTGTAACTCCTTACAAATAAAAGTTCAACAATCTTTCGAGAAATAAAAATAATTATCAAAATGAACCTATTATTATTCATTCTATACCTTATCTAGAGCTTATCAGTAGTGTGCATTGGTCATTGATAAGTTCTACTTCTCAAGATTTAGTTAATTTTATCACTTGATGTTACTATCACTGCACAGTTATAGTGACAATTTTATAACCTCTAAAGATAGATACATATCGTATACATACTTTAACGAGAATACCAGAATCACACTATTTGAAAGATGGAAGTATCTTAACATCTAGGAGTCATCAAGATTTTTTTTTTTTAAATACTAAAGCTAAAACTTTCTTTTTAGACTAGGATCTTATAAGAACTCATGTACGAAGACATAAAAGAGAGGTTATTCTGGTGAAACTGGAGGAAGGAAAGAGGAGAGTGAGTCCCAGAGCCCCACCTGCTTACTGTGTCTCTTTCCACTTCCCCCAACATATCCCCATCTCCACCTGCACTGAGCAGAACCTTGAGGCTATGCAGAACACAGTCTGAATCACCCTAGCCCAGAACAAGCTTCTTACTCCACATAGAAGAAAGGGGCATCAAAGAGGCTAAGTGGCCAAATCTTGTTCCAGTGGGCAGTAGTGTAGCCATAAAGGATCTAGACATCCAGCCCAGGGGTGTTTCCTCCCTGCTGTTCTGCCCCCAGATCAAGGTCATTACTGACAATCGTGCTTCTCACCTAAATTCTTCCAGGCATTCTAGTACCTCCAAATGGGGACCCTCCTTTCCTCCTACAAGGCTTGTTTCAGTTTCTCTCTCTACTTTCCTTGGGTTTTTGAGTCCCAAGGACTCAAAAGAAATGTCAGATTATCCACTTGTTAACAATTTCTTTCCTTAACCCCTAAATTGCTTCCAGCTGTCCCCTGAAGCTTCCGACATGAAGGGAGATTAGCACTTAGAGGTGTTCTAGCGAGCTATCTAGTGCTTACAGAGTGCTTTTCCTCTCCAAGCCAACTGTCTACAGGGTGATTTTCATGGCTGAAAGACGTAGGCAAACATTCACATATGTTGGTTCATTTATAAAGTGGCTTCATTTGAAGATTCATGGCTTTAAATGGTACCTTTGCAAACGGATGTCTATTCTTTTTATTATTATTATGCATTTACACAGACACCCATCATTAGTTCTTTATCGACATCCTGTTTTATTTTTATCTGGTTTAATGCCTTCTAGAATACTTACTGATAGGGAAGAGGAAAAGGATGAATCAAGACTTGGTGCCATAGAGGAGAGGAGAGTCCTCAGGATCCCTGCTGCCTGCGTGGCTCAACAGCAGATGAAGTGCAGTATGAACACCAAGCCAGCAGAGGAGGAGGCTTGTGAGGCTGCCTGGGAGACCGCCTATGCTCCCAGCTCAGCATTAAGATGGAGTCCGGCAGTCCCTGGAGCTTTCAGGCCCATGTCTGACTTTCACTGTCCAAAGGAAACTCCAGGCCCACAGCTGCTGGAGGAAAGGCAATTAGGGCCTCTGAAGGAGTAAATGGCTTATCCCAAGTTAAATACCAACGTCGGACTCCTCTCCTCCATATCTGCCTGGCTGATCAGTTTTTTTTTGTTGTTGTTGGGGATTCATTGAGGGTACACAGAAGCAGATTACACTGATTGCTTTTGTTAGATAAGGACCCTCTTATATTTGTGCCCCCCCCAACGGTGAACCCTATCCCTTGACCCCCCCACCCTCTCCCTCCGTCCCTGTCTCAGCTCTCCCCATCCCCCACCTCCCACTGTGTAGTGGGACCTTCATTTCCAATCATCACAATGTGAGGACAATTAAGGTCGACCAATTTTTTTCTTTTCTTTCTTTCTCTTCCTTTTTTACTTTTTCTCTCATTTTTGTTAGGCTTCTTTTTTCTTATCATTTGATTCTATTTGGGGAAGAAAGCTCCCAAGAAATACATTTTCAGGGCCATTCAGATTATATCATTTCAATGACTTGATTGAATTTCAAATACATAATTTAGGCTTTCCCAAGATGGTGGATGATAGGATACAGTGATGCTTTTAACTATATATTATTTTTTGTATAGTGGAAGTGTGATGTGAACCATTCTAATAACTCCTGGCATTGTGTCCACCTACTTACTCCCTCTCTCTGTACAAGTAATATCCAGGCATGTGAGCAGCGTACGTCAAAGAGCATATAGCAAATCACAGTGGGGGTCAGAGGGATAACACGGCTTTCAAAAAGGCCATGCCACTGTAGCCCGCAGTCATAGGCATGCAGTGCCCGTTACGAGAGAGGTTATAAATGGGACTGCTCCTGTCAGACTGTAAGTGCAACTGTGTGTTCAGTTTTTTCCAGACATATTTTAAGATGTATATTAAAATATAATCATTCTTGACCTCCATAATTGTGTGCGATGGGCCTCCTGTGAGCTTTATCAGGCTCATCTCCCAGCACTTTCCTCTTGTGAGTACTGTTTTCCCCGCTCAGGCCTGACTCATTCTACCCAGGGCCTTTCACATGTAAGTTCCCCAGTTTCAAAACCTCTTCCTCTTCAATGCTTGTTACTTCTCATTCGGGTCTTAGAAAAACCTTCCCTTATCACAAAATCTGAAGGCTGGTCCCCGACCTTCATGTACACACACACACACACGCACACACCCCACTTTGTCATTCCCCTTCATCCCTGTGTCACTATCATCTTTACACTAATCGCTCTCTGAAATGATTTCTGAGCTCGTAAGAAGTATGGCATTCTTGGTAGACAGTGCTTTCTCTAAATTGGAAGCATTCAGGAGAAGACTTGAAGTCTGACCTGGTGTAGAAAGTCATTCTACTGTGAACAGAAGAATATAAGGGAATCACAGATGAGAGAAAGTCAATTCTGAAGAAAGATCACTTATTCTAATTTTTCACTCTGGAAATAAGACCTCAAGGTTTGTCTTGGGATAGCAGACACTGTCGACTGACTAATTCCACATCCATTCGCCAACTCAATGTCTCTTACCTATTTCCAATACAGAGGCCAGGAAAGCTAAAAACAAATTTTTCTAGATTCTTTTGCTATTGAGTGGCTACTTGACATAACTCTAGCCAATGGGAAGTGAGGAATTCCCACAAGAAGTGCTTTCTTGATAAAAGGAGCATAAGTGGCTATTGCTGCCTTTCTTTTTTCTTCTTGAATTGAAAATAGATTTGAGGGCTGGAGGTGCAGTAGCCATTTTGTGACTATTAAAAAAAAAAGCTAAGAGAAGAATAGAGATGCTGGCCCTATCCTGGTACTGAACCAAGGCCAGCAAGTGACTCTTTTTAGTCTTCCTTATTAGTTTTAAGCACTGTTAGTAAGGTTTTCTTGCAGCTACGGGATTTCTGACTGACATGCACCTATTACAAAAAGTGTCAGAGTTGAGATTAATTTTATATTTTATAATACCCAGACAGGTAGATTTTAAATAACATATAGTTATTCACTTTCCAGCTATTGTTAAATTCCCACTATATTCCAAACATAGTTCTGGGACCTGTGCAATTTGTTAGGTGTCGTCTCTGGCCACACGAAAAATCTATTGTACTAGAAAATAACACCAGTGAATACATGATTATAATTCAGTGAGATGAGGGCTACAACAGAAGGATACACAGGACACCAGGACAAAAGAGAAGCTCAGGATCCAAAATGGGAAAGGGACAGAGAGAGCATCCTCCGAAAGATGACATCTGCTCAGTCGAGACTTACTTGATGAGTAGAAGTTAACCAGAGGGAGGGAGGTAAAGGAATCCCTAAGCTAACAGAGATTGTAGTACAGAGAGGAAGGCCCATCAAGAAATTGCAAAAAGATCAGCAAGACTGAAACTCCATGTGTGCACGGCAAGAAGGGGCCTGCAGAGAGAGGTGGAGAAGGAGGCAAAGGGTGAGTCTGGAGGGATGAGCAGGAGCTAGGAAGGGAAAAGTCTCATCGGCCAAGGTGATATGCTGAACCCATTTCTAGAGATAGGCACCAGGAAGCTATTGGAGGTTCAAGAGCAGAAGAATGGCCAATTGGACTAGTATTTCAGGTAGATCACTGATTGCAAGGTGGGGAGGGTTGTTAGGTCCTTCAAGACTGAAAGTCGGAGGGTGGGGTAAGAGGCAGAGATCATGGGAGTCAGAATTTGAGAGAATATCTGAAATATTAAGGCAGAAGTAAAAGGGCTTGGGGGTCATCAAGTAGAGAGACTAAGCATGATTAGAAGTGACGGCCCAGTCTCTAAGGTAGATCATTAGAAGGATGGTGACACCTTTCCAGAGCTAGACCAGTGGAAGGATGGAGATGGCCTGTGGCAGGGACTTTCAGGGCTAAGGGTTACAGGAAACACCACATCTCCTTAAGTGCTCAGTGTGTTTCATTGATAGAATCTGTTCTCCAGTCCTAAATCTACTGCCCTCAAAAAGTAGCAATGAAATTAAATGTCGAGTGAGTTGAACACTAAGTGGGAAACTGGTAATTCCTTAACTGAGACCTTGATTTTATATATTAATCCTTTCTCTATATGTACTTCCCCATCTCTTAGATGGAATATGCATTTCCTAGAAATTTTATAATAATCTTGTGTTATGTAAAGATATTTAAATGAAGACAGTCCCTATTGCTAATAATCATAAAAACACGTGTTTTAATTACCATTGGCTGCAAAATAATTTGTCTCATCTTACAGTCAAAGCTTGTACACATACAAGAATATCGGTAAATGTCAATTAAAGTAATACTTCCTTTTAAATGTTAAAAGGAGTCTTTTCAGTTAGTTTAACAAAAGCATCTATATATTAACTCAAATTCACATTTCTAAATACAACATGAGTTTCAGTGTACCTGTTTCTTTTTTAAACTCCTTTTTGTCTTAATGATGAAACCACATTCTAATGGTTCCTTCCCATTTATATTCATAAACGTACCTCATGGCTACACTGGCCAAATACTTCAATTCCTAGAAATCCACACTTCTAAACCACAGTCTCCCAAATGTATTTTTTAAAATGATTTCTTATAATTTTTGCTCACATTTCACTAATTGCATAAAAAAATACATTTTTTTTTTTTACCCTCAGGAAACATGTGGTGTAAATGCTTAAGGAAATGTGAGTCATGTCTTTGATGAAGCAACTACTGAAAACTCGGCTCCTTCTGTCACAGTATAAATAGCACGATAATCCCCACCACAGGTCAAGAATCTAATTTTAAAATAAGTATTTTAAGAATTTTTATTTTAGCCATCTTGCCATGAATTAGCAATGTAGTCTGTTCAGCAGCCAACTCTGACATTTTCCAGTGTACTTGGTTTTCATGTTTTGGAGCAAGAGAGATGAAAAGTCTCATTTTGTTATACAGAGCCAAAAAGAAAAAAAAAAAAAAACCCAAACAACCTCCTCTATTCATTCTCTACCTTTCTTCCCCCAGAAAAATCCTTTCACCTCCCAAACAACTTATAAAAGTACGTTTTTCTTTTCTGTGAACTGCTCTCTTGAAACTTCAAGATTTGTCTGAAGGATTTGGTCGTCAATGTTACTGTTATTCATTTCCAAACTGGTCCTCAAAGGAGTCTTCTCTCTCCTTCCCAAGTGAACACCTCTGCAAATTATCATGGATTTTGCAGGTGAGTTGCCTATGTTTAAAACTCTGAGGGCAAGGTAATTTGACCTATGAAATAGCACTTGGCATGTCCAGCCATCTCTCTCTGTGAGCTTCAAGTTCACTGGGCTCTTGGAAAGGGGAACTGATTCAATAACTAGTGGGGCGGGGAGGCGGTGGCTTGATTGACAAGTGAGGGTTTGGGCCAGTTGCAAGCTACTAGCAAATTGAGCCCTGTAACAGGAACAGAATTTTGCGCCCTTATATTTTTAGATAAAAGGAAACTGAGGTAGAGGGAGGTTAATTGCTTTAACACTTTCAGAATTTAAAGACTAAATTTTCGGCCCACTGTTTAGGCATCAGGGTAGTTCTATTATATTTACCACCCTCCTGGGTTGAAGCTAAACTTCATTTCCACTGACTTATCCTCACCTTTGTACATATAGCTCATGTGCAGCTAATTCCCGAGCTTGCTTTTCAACCTGCCAGACATCTGGAGCATGAAATGTATGACTGACTTCAAAGAGAACTATGCTCAGATTCATTGGTTTTAGCAAGTGCTATCAACAGGTTTTTAATTATTATTGTAAGAGAAATGAATATTTATTGTAGGAAACTTTAGAATTAAGAAAAGGGACCAGACAAAATCTCTAAATCTTCCATAATTTCTCACCCAGAGATATCCACAGCTAACAGATGGATTTATTTACTTCTAGTCTTTTAAGATATGCACATACATTTCCCAAACTGATACTATGTTACATAGACACATATTCTCATCTTTCCCATTTAATATGTGATTGCATGTAGTTTTTCGTATTTCTATAATTCAAATATTCTTTGAAAACGGGTATTTTAATAGCTACAGAATAGTGTATTCACAGGCCATTAAACTCAGGAGATCGAGATCCAGTCTGGTCACCACTCCAGTCTCACCCTCCGACACTGGAATTGGTGACACTTTCATTTAGGCCTCCATCAGGAGGATTCTTCCTGCCTGGAATATCCCTCCTTGTAGTAGGTACAATTTTAAGATGTCCCCCAAGATTCCCTGCCCTTCTGTCCATGCCATGTATTATCCCCTTAAGTGTGGCCTGCCCAGGATACGGTTAGGATACGGTATGAGGAGAAGGGGGAAGGATTTTGCTGATGTAACAAATGGTCCTGAATCAGTTGATTTGCTTTCTTTCTTTCTTTCTTTTTTTATGAGACAGAGTCTCACTTTGTTGCCCTTGGTAGGGTGCCGGGGCATCACAGCTCACAACAACCTCAAACTCTTGGGCTCAAGTGATTCTCTTACCTCAGCCTCCTGAGTAGCTGGGACTACAGATGCCTACCACAATTCCCGGTTATTTTTTTGGAGATGGGGTCTCATTCTGGTTCAGGCTGTTCTTGAACTCCTGAACTCAGGGATCTACCTGCCTTGGCCTCTCAGAGTGCTAGGATTGCAGGCGTGGGCCACTACACCCAGCCAAATCAATTGATTTTTGAGTTGGGGCCTGACTTAATTCAGAGAAAGTCTATAAAGAGCTGGGCCCTTCCTGAAGAGGGACACTGTCCTGTGGGCCTTGAAGAAGTAAGATCCATGCCATCAGAAGGTCTGTGAGAGGCTGAGGAAGTGCAGGTGGACTTAAGAGCTGACAGCTGTCCCCAGCTGGCAGCCAGCACGAATGTGGGTTTCATAGCCATAGCAAAAAATTCTGCCAACAGCCCGGCCCCAGAAATGAACACTGCCTGGCTAATGCCTGATTGTAGCCTTGTGAACCTTGAGTGGAGGCCCCAGCTAGGCTGAACCTAACTCCTATCCCAGAGACATGGTGAAATTAAAAAAATAAATAAATAAATAAATGTTGCTTTGAGCCACCGCGTCTGCCAGGCTTTGAGCTGCTGAGTCTGTGAGGTTTATGACCCGGCAATAGAAAATGAATGCATTCCCTTTTATCTTTTCTTCTGACAACTTCCCTAGTTTTTCAGGTCTGAGCTTTGAGGTCTCTCCCTTAAGCAGTCTCCCCACCCCATATTTATTGCCTAGGTCCCTTTTTACCCCATCAGTGGCAATCACTGGGGATAGCAGTGGCTTGCTCTCTCATCTGCATGCCTCTCCCACAACAAGCAAGTGTGGATACTGAGGCTCAGAGAGGTGGAGGGCTATTGTTCCATGGCCAAAATGCACAGGGACATGGGAGGAACAGGCAACACAGAAGAACGCAATGCAAACTTGATTTTTTAACAGATTTGCCAACACAGGATGAAATTTGAACAAACAAACCGTGAATCTGCCATAATGTATGACATTTAACGTGTTATCTGACACTGGTCGCACACCAACGTGACTCAAACACCTATCCAAGAACATTGCATTGAATCATTCCTGTGTGTATTAGCTGTGTGGATACAGAGCCCACGTCTGTACACAATTTGCTACACGGCCTTGTCAGTTCTTATGTAAAAATCACTGAGTAAATAGAACTGCATATTTATGGCGATTTCTCATGTATTGATTACCTCTGAAGAAAACACACAGTTCTCTCTGCTGGGTTTCCAAGCCTGGGTAGCTGACAGGAACCCAGAAGCAGTTATGTGCCGGGGCTGAGTGACTCATCGGGAGATGACAGGAGGTGAACACGCTCTACATGCTAATTGCGTCAGCTGAAGCCCTTCCAGACATCAGAAATGAAAGCAAATAGGTGTGTGATATTTTAATTCCACATTAGAGGCAGAGGTTAAAACAATAACGCAGCTAAAATAACACAAAGGCCCAGTGATCCCAGCCTTTTTTGTAATGACTAAGGAAATAAAAAAAAAAGAAAGCAAACCCCAAATCCCTTTTTTCTATTATACGCAATACTGTCCATTTATTTCCTTTACTGACTCTTGTGCCTGATTTAATACTGGACCCTCACTGAAAAAGGTCTGCTTTGATTGGCTTTTGATAAGGACAAAATTCTGTGTCTATAATGCTGGACTGGTGAGTTAGAATTCTATGGGTAGTATTTCCTATAACTGTAGTATTTCCAGTTTTCCCTAATTGGATCTGTCTAGCAGAAGAGCTGTCAGATCCAGAAATAATTCAATAATCCTCAAGCTCCATGTTTCTTTTTCCCTTTCTTTTCTTTCTTTCTTTCTTTTTTTTGGAGAAAGAGTCTCACTTTATTGCCCTTGGTAGAGTACAGTGGCATCACAGCTCACAGCAACCTCCAGCTCTTAGGCTTAGGTGATTCTCTTGCCTCAGCCTCCCGAGTAGCTGGAACTACAGGTGCCCGCCACAGCACCTGGCTATTGTTTGTTGCAGCTTGGCCGGGGCCAGGTTTGAACCAGTCACCCTCGGTATATGGGGCCCGTGCACTACTCACTGAGCCACAGGCACCGCCCAAGCTCCATGTTTCATAATAATCTTTGGGATGCTTGTGTCGATGTTCAGATTCCCAAGCCCGTGCCATAGAAATTCTGAATTTTTTAGGTTTGAGGTACAGACTTATCCTATGTGTTTTAAAGGAGCCCCAGAGATGATTGCTATGCAAGTGGATTAGTTCTCAGACTTTGAGAATCACTGAGCTATTTGTCATCATTGCTTCTCAAAGGACTTGTTCTTCTGGTAACAAGGTGTTTGCCTCCTGTTCTCTGCTCTGCTGAGAAAGACTCTGCAATGTGCATGGGGTTCCTACGCTGCAAATGAGGGGGAGAAAGTTCTTATGCCTGCAGGTGTCAAGCAGGGATGCAAATAACTAAAGCATCCAGATGAAGAACCCACTGACTTAGAAAGCAAAAGCCACTATTCAATGTAGGGGACCTTCATCAGGTGGGAACTGAGCAGAGTATTGCCAGATCTGCTGTATTTTCAAGAGAAACAGAAAATCTGGATTTTGAATGGAAACTTCCTTGACTTTTTTTTTTAAACACTGGGGTTTTAAAAAATAAAATTCCTACTTGGGTTAAGTGCTGGCAATTTTCACCCTCTGGATAATTGATTAGGATAATTCCCCAGAAAATCTGAAAAATGACAAAAGCCGTTCTTATTGACAGTAGTGGCAATGTGAGAACTTGAGTATGAACTTCATAGGTGAGAAGCAGGAAGGGGGATACCCAACCAGATGCTGCTGCTCGAGGAAAGACAATTGAGGGAAGAAAGGGCTGTGGTTTCACAGAGCTCAGGGCTGTTAAGAGGAAGTGTTTTCTAGTGTTCGGAACATGAAAGCATTCAAAATTGGACTTCTTCTCCTCCTCTTCCTCCTACCACTTTTCTTCTCTTTCTTCTATAAAAACTTCTTTTTTTTTTTGGCCGGGGCTGGGTTTGAACCCGCCACCTCCGGCATATGGGACCGGCGCCCTACTCACTGAGCCACAGGCGCCGCCCTATAAAAACTTCTTATATCTTCATTCTCTAAATGCCCCACACCTAATCACCCATGCTCCTCTGGAGTAGGTCGAACGAGTACGTTAAGATGCTCGGGGAGTTTCGTGCTGCCTTGGACTTGCCCTTGTTCTTCAGGCTGGCCTACAGATGATAGACCTTGGAGTGTGGAGAAGGCCGGGGGTGAGGTTCATGGGCAAGGTACAAGTTCAGATGAGGCCAAGTGTCAGACTAGCAGCTATGTTCTAGGGATAAAAGAACTTAACCTTGTTGCCAATCTCAGAAATGTTAGAAATCATCTAGACCTCCCAAATATCAAACTAATTTTTCTTCTTGAGGTGTCAGTTTCTTCTGAACATAACTTTTTTGTGTTTGGAGAAAATCCTGGAGAGCATTGATAATTCCTAAATCAGGCAAAGAACCAAGAAAACCTCTATAATCTGAGCCCAATAACTCCATATGGCAAATTTGACACAAGTCTGCTCCCAAAGTCCTGCCTGAAACCACTGGCTTGTGCCAAGTTATACAAAAACCAAGGCAGTGCCAGTTCCCCTGCTCCAAAATCATTACGATCATATAATATTTTGAGATTTTCAGTACAGCTTCTTAATGTGAATACTATAAATAACAAACTATACATACTCTGTGGGACAGGAAGGTTCAAGTATTCCATTATAATCCTTTTATTTCATAGCATACAATTGAGACATTGATAATGATCAAAATGGGATATTATCAGATTCACTGGTGAGCACTTTAAAGAGCCATTCTCCAGAAGAAAGCAAGGCTTAACTGAACTGCAAATATGTTTTTCAACGATAAAACCTGGTTGGTTTTTTCCCTAAAGCCATTTCCTATTTAAAAACCTCTAAAAAATTAGAGGCCACCTAATTTCACAAAGTAAAAAAAGCCTTTTGTGATAGATTATTACTTCAGGATATCTTATAGATCAAATTACCAAATGTTTGCTCTTATTTTGTTTATTATAATTTCAAACGAATTTAGTGCTTACAAAATAACATAATAACAGAAGGTGTTATGAAAACTCACCCACTTCCTTGTCCCAGCAGCACTCCTGTTGTTTGAGGCTAGAATCTGTTTTGCATTATGATGGCTAGTTGCATAAAATCCATTATGGCAACAATCATAATGGATTTATACATACATACATACAGATATGTCATTTTTATACAAGTTTAACAGCTACTAAAAATAATCTTCACGAAGAATTTTTAATGGTCTGGTAAAGTCCTCTTCTAAAACTATTAAATGCATTCTACTAAAGGGCATATACCCAATGACCCCAATTTTTAAAATAATGTATGCATGGAAAAGAAAAGGGGAACAGACACACACTGCCATGTTAGTAAATAACCTTTCATAACGGGGTTAAGAGGGAATAAAGCAAATCAAAACCACAATGAGATACTACTTCACACCCCTCGGAATGGCTACTATTGAAAGTATTTTCAGAAAAAGATAATGGATGACTAGAAACATCATCTATAAAGCAGATGATACACAGGTTTTTATAAAATGAAATGTGTTATGTTTGAGTCTATGTTTGGCAGTAGACAGGAGTAACAGAAGTAAAAGACACACTGATCATTAATTGAAACCTGTGATATAAAATGGTCATCTGGAATACTAAAACTTTAGAGTATAGAATGTTTTTCCAAGAAACAAATCTTGATTTGATAGAGATTCTCCCCCACAGTATTGGAGAGTGTGGACTAGGGGCTTAACTATTTTATTGTGTATGATTTTGAGCTATTGAGGAAAGACGCTAAAATAGTCAAACTTAAAATTTCAAAAGTACATGAGCAATGAAGAGACAAGAAGTTTTAATATTTCCAGGAAAATACAAATATCTTGTAAAGAAAAAGAGTTCATGTAGGGATGTGCTCTTGTGTTCATTAAATTCACCGTTTCCCCATGCATGCTGGTAGAAAGCACAGTGTCCCTGACAAACCCCACTCATTTCTCTTATTTATATTTCTTAACTTACTTGTTTTAGAAACCAAGATGAGCTTCAGCATGGTTTGCTTAAAGGGCAACTTTTTTGAATTATAACCAGTGAGTTTTTTTTACCAAGAGTGATCCAAGTAAATACATTCTTCAATTTTCCAAATCGTATATAGACAAAAAAAAGTTCTCATTGAGGGCCTGAAATTTGTATGTGTGTGTGTATTTTTTTTTGTCCATTATTTGTTTTTGTTTTGTTTTTAAAATGTCTAGTGCATAAAAATGTTTAAAAACTCTCCTGTACATCTCAATTTTTGTTATGATTTGAATTTGGATGACATTGTTGAATTCTTTACATTTGGCTAGCTGCTATGATTTATTGCTAAAATCAAGAAATAAAGAAAACCCAGTAGGCAGTGTTCTCATGGTCTGGGTTATATGAATACGAACAGTTGATAAATTTACTTGGCAACATGAAGCCAATAAGCTGGGCTTCAGTCTGAGGAAAGAAATTTGAAGAGAAGAGAGAAAAATACAGCTATATTCATATTGGAGATCTAATGTGATTAATGCATTCATCATTCAAAAGTTTGATATATCCAAACCTCCATTGTCTGGGGAATAATAAAATCAAAAGTCTGATTATCAATCCCCTCCCTCTACTCTCCAATACATATATACCTACTCACACCCACACGTTAGAAAAGAAATCCAACTGATTTGGTCTGACTCACTAAACCTAGTCAATAAATCAGAATAATAAAACTTGGTATTTTAAAGCAAGTTGTATAGTGAACAACAAAAGGGGTATGGCAGGACCTCCAGACTCTTCTCTAGAGTCTGTTTGTACCCATTATGCAAAAACGTAGGAGTAGGGATGACTAGTTACCTGCTCGGGTGGTTGTAAGAATGACACTGAACTATCCAATATGTGATTTAGCACTGAAGCTGTCTAGCTTTTATGACATGCATAGTCACTATTATTTCAGACAGAACAAGAAAAGCAAAGGCATAGAGATAAGAAGAAACCTAGGATGTTTGGGGAAAACGTTACGAGGTCCAGCATGAATGAAATATAAAAATTCCTGAGGAGGTGGGGGGAGTAAAAAGGATGAAGTAAGACACCTAGGCATAGATGATACCCTAGGGTCCCTTCACCTAAAGGATTATAAAAATAGAGGTCATGTCTACAATTGAGAACATTGGGAACAAGGACAGACAGCAGGAATGAGGCTACTGCAGAGGTCCAACAGGGAGATGAGGCCCAGAATAGTCTGTGGCACTGGGCATGACAGAGAATGGAAAGGTTCCAGAAATCTCTTTCCTCCATGTGAAAACATCTATTCATTTTGTTATGTTGTTGTGACAGCCAGGCTCCAAGACAGCCTGGGTATTTGCCTCCAGCTATGCACAATCCCTTCTATATTTTGATCAAGATTGATCTCTATGACCAGGAAAATGTGGCAAAAGCGATGGTGTGTAACTTTTGAATCTAGATTCTAAAAGATATTTCTACTTTATCCTTATTGTCTTGAGTCACTCAGCCCACCAGCTATCAGCCACCATGTTATGAAGACATTCATGCAGTCCGAGGAGAAACCTATTTGCAAGGGAATAAGACCTCCCACCAAAAGCCAATTCCGCCTTGATCATCAGTGAGTGAATCACCTCAAAACCACCTCCTCTAACCCACATCTAGCCTGTAGGTGTTTGTAACCCTGACTGACCTGTAGACAGCAACTTTATGAGACACCCTAAACTAGAACCACAGGACACAGATCCTCTGACTTCCCGACCCATTGAAACTGTGAGAAGTAATACATGCTTATTGTTTTCACGCTAAGTTTTGGTGCAATTTATTACCAAGTAACAGTAAACTAATATAGTTTATCTCGTCTGTACCTAGACGGGGCATGTTAGATTCTAAGAGTCCCATGTGCTTGTGAATGGAGTTTGGATGATAGGATATCACTCCCTAAACACTGTTAGTTTATATGGCAAAAGAAATTCTGCAAATGTAATGAAGGTTACTAATCAGCTGGCTTTGAGATAATTAAAGGGATTATTCTGTCACACATTGGATTTAATCACATGAAACTTTGAAATGTGGGTCTAGAGGTTAAAAAGGAAATCAGAGATTCTGAGCAGCAGGGTCCTTCTTCTAGAAGGAGCAAACTGCCCTGTCATGAAGAAGACTTTATGGCACAGAATGGCAGGTGGTCTCTAGGAACCGCACTGTGTCAGTCACAAGTAATTGAATTCTTCTTCTTCTTATTATTATTATTATTTTTTGCAGTTTTTGGCTGGGGGCTGAGTTTGAACCCGCCACCTCTGGCATATGGGGCCGGCACCCTACCCCTTTGAGCCATAGGCGCCGCCCAGTAATTGAACTCTGTCCATGGCCTAGAAGAGAACCCCCTGCTCCACATAAGGACTGTGATCATGGGTAACACATGAGTTTTAGCCTTCTGAGTTCCTGCACTAGGAATCCAATTACCCTTTTGCCTGTACTTCTGACCTACAGAACTCTGAGATAATAAATGGGTGTTTTTTAAAGCTGCTAAATTTGTGTAATTATTTGTTATTCAGTAATAGAAAACTAATATACCTGGCTTAGATAATGAGATCTTGAGCTATGAGCTGATGCTATAATAGACTAAGACTCTTGGGAACCATGAAATGGGGTGAGTGTATTTCGCACGTGAGAGGAAAGTGAACTATCCAGTGCCAGAGAGCAGACACCTTTACTGGCACCCAGCCTCTCTAGGGGCACCCAGAAATCCTTCCTGCGTGTTGGAATTCATTCTTTTATGTAGTCCGCTCCTCTCTTACATTGAGTAGGGTAAGCTGAGTAAACAAAGGGATGTTTTGGAAGGGACATCATGTGCCTTTTGAGGCTCTATCTTAAAAGACGATTGGTTTCCACCCACCACTCACACATGCCATGAGGATGCTTAAGCTTCCCTGTGGAGAAGAAACACCTGGCAATGATCTTGAAGCCTCCTCACAACAGCCAGACCAATGTGCCAGTCATTGGAGGGAGCCATCCTGGAAGGAGGTCTTCCAGCTCCAGCCAAGTCCTTAGATGGGTGCAGTTCTGATAGATATAACTGCAATATCATGAGAGAATGTGAGCTCGATCCACCCAGCTACGGGTCTCTCAAATTACTCCTCACCCACAGACTTGTTGTTTAAGCTGCTAAATTTGGGGTGTATGCAGTAATAGGTAACTAATTAACAGATGTATAGGATAGTTTCCGAAGACAGAGCGCTCACTCCAGGTTATGATGGACAGTTTGCAATAAAAAAAGAGAGACAGGGAAAGGTTTGTTCAGTAGCATTTAAAGGGAAGTTTCCAGACAAGCACAGGTTAAATCTGTGTTCTTATGTCCATGGTTAGCAGATTATATATCACTGATGAAAAAAAGTGATCACTAGAGACAAAAGACTTTGACAACTGGACCAGATGAAAAGATTAATAAGAATTCTTCTCTCCCCTGCCTCTTCTTCTTAACACCTGGATCATCTTTAACACTCCCTTAACACCTTTCTTTATATGTCTTGCACAAAATGAGCAGGAAAACAGAAGAAAAATCCTTCTGGACAATGATGGCAAAATAGAAATCAATGCCCCTTAGACACAATAAAAACCATGATATGAAGGACTCCTTTATACTACAGAACAGTGACTGTTCCAGGATGAGGAATTTAAATGCAACACAGGAGTATAACTTGAATTTCCTGCTAATTTTTCGCTGAATTTCAAGACTAATTCAAGCTTGTAAATTATTTAAATTGGAAATATAGAGGTTAAAATAACTTACACTTTGAAGTTTAAAATAGGAGGTGGCTCTACCCTGCATGCCAGGCACTGAACACAGCAGTTTCACATGGTTATACACTTAATTATTTAACTGGACTTGAGTAGTAGAAATTATTGCCTTTGTTTCGGAGATGAGGAAGGAGAGACCTGAAAGTTCAGAGTGCTGGAGATTATAAAGCTAAGAGCTTGACAAATTTGAATGTTCAAATAAGATCCTAGAAATCTTGTCAAAACGAAGACTCCAATTCAGTTAAGTCCAGAAGGAGGCCTGAGCTTCCCCCTTCTAATCAGCTCCCAGGTGAGACAGATATTGCTGGTCTGTGGATCATACTTTGAGTAGCAAAGACAAAGATGATAATGAAATAATAAATTTGGTATATATCTAGATTTTCAGACTTCTGTTTCCTTCCATACTCTTACGCCTCTGCTGTACTTAGCCTTCAACCTTTGTTTTAGGATGGAACTTTGTTGAAGGCTCAGTTTCTAAATTCTGGCCTTTTAGTTGCAATGATAAACATAGTAACATAGTAACACTTTAAAAATCTGAAAGTGATGAAAAGAAATTTAAAAGATCCAAGAATATATGCCCCCCCTCCCCAACACACACAGTCAACTAATTTCCCAAAGGAACTTTTGAAAAGCCATCACTAAAATAAATTTTTACTGATGACCAGAGAATTATATTCCAAAAAATAGCCTTTTGGAAATCTCCATAGCTTAACTTTTACAATCTACCAATACTTTAAATATGGAACATTCACAATTACTGTTAGGGCCAATGCCTATTGTGAATGTTCCTGGAATGTGAACATTCTTTCTCATTACATTTCACCCTCAAAGCATTCTTAGGCGATAGAGGAAGAAATTATCACTATTCAGTATGAAACTAATATTTATTTTTTTACAGCAAGTGTGGATAGAAAGGGCGTTTTTTCACACAAATACATTTTTTGATTCACATAATTATTATGTTTGCAGATGATTTAATTTGACCTTGATAAAAATAATTATTTTGAGCTATCACTCAAGTTCTGTAGACTATTACCCTTGGAGAGAACAAGAATTACAGGTGATTCAGGCAATTTTTTTTTCTGGTTTGTTAAATAAAATATGACAACTTTGGGACATATTATAGCTCAGGACTAGAGGATCAAATGAGAATTATCCTCCAAAAATGACGCTGCAATCCAACAGGGAAGTGAATTGAACTTAGAGCTCATAATTCCAGTTCAATACCACCGTTTCCTAGTAATAGAAAAGAATCATAGCATTTTTTCGTTGAAAGAAACCTTAGGGATCATTTAATTCACCCCTTGCTCTTGACAATGGCTTTGCTCTTGCTTTTATTTATCAAAGTGGAACCTAAGTGATATTTTTCCTTTGGCATTGGAATTCTACACACAGACGTGTCTTTGCTTTTCCTGCTTACTGAGCCATTCCGATAATCATACTTATAATACAGGCAAAGACAAGACGGCTGCAAGAGATTATTTTGGTGGAGGACAAATAAAGTCAGGATTAAATGTCTAATTAATCTGAAAAAATGTATTTCTGTAAGTGCGTATTTTGCTCATCAATGAGTAGGACAGTTAAATGCATAAATCGCCCACACATCAATGGAAACATAATCTTGTAGTGATGAGTACATGAAAGATTTTTCTCTGAAGAGTAGAAAACTCACAGTTCTAGTAGCTGCAAGTAATTTTGTAATTGTCTTACTCTATTACTGATATGGCACCTGCTTAGTACGCTGAGACCTTTTCCCATTGTCACTGAATTTTGCAGTTAATTTGCATGATGTGCCAAAGAGGAAAAATAGTGGATCTGGCTGAGGTTTCAACTGAAGTAAATCATGGGGAAACAATGTAGAAGCAGGCTTCTCCCTAGAAATATATTAAAATATCAGAGAAGTCAACATGAACTCTCAGACTGTTCATTTCAAGTACCGAAATTGCATTTTTCAAACTCCCACAAGAAATCTTGAATATTTAGTCCTCTTTTTTAAAAAATGTATATTTCAAAGTAAATGAGTCTTAAGATTTCTTTTTTTCTACAACCTACCTACTTGGTAAAATGCTAGATCATCTCCTCAACATCACAGATTTGGAAATATGAAGAATGCGATGATACACTGAGATCAACATTGTTCATGTCATGTACAAGAGCCTGGGTTGCTCAAACAATCTTCTGAACTCCTGCCAGCTTCTAAATCGTGTCCCCAAATTTGGAGTCAAGAAATGCCCAGCAAGGGTGCAACTTCAGCTATCAGCTAAGAGCTCCAGCAAGTAGACTGCCTTGGGAATGCCTACTGAGGATGAAGATCTACCTCTATCTTCACACCCTCAGTCAACCTGGATTTGAACATCATCCATTTGACTAGATCAGGGAACACCTATAACCTGCCTGGTTTGCAGAAGAAGAATTTGTCGTGCTTTCCAGGACATCACATTTATCTCTTTAATGGGTTTTGGGGTGAATCACTGCAACTTTCCTAATTCCAGAGTAATCATTCTTTATTCTTCTTTTCAAGATTCTAGCTCCCAGAATACATCAGAGAGTCCTAGCAGATTTTCCAAATACAGAGGCACTTATATTTCCACAATATAGTAGAACCGCTGTAAGTTGACCCTCCAAGGGACTGTAACAAACTTGTCAACATATGGAGGTGAGCAATATAAGGAACTAGTCTATGCAAATTAGGTCAATTTAAAGAGGTGGTCAGTGTAGGGAGGTGGTCAACTATAGAGATTCTACTGTATATGAAAATGAATACTTGACTTTTTCTTCACTCGAATTTCATCTCTGAATATCACATGGGAGGGTTTATAAATAAATTATGACTAAAAACTACCAGGTTTATTTCCCTGATGAGTAAGTCCTTTCATGAATCAATATTGATTTTTGTGAATGATCAACTACTAACTTTAGATTAGTTAAATTTTTTGAAGAGGGAACTCTTGAAGTCATTTCTGAATGAGTTGGATGTACCAATAAATTCATCAGCCAGACTCTGTTTCTAAGATTCCTAAAACTTATGCTGGGAGACATGGGTGGGGAGGAATAAACATCAAATGAGACCTTGTTAGCTAGACATCCAAAAGATCACAGCTTAAGAAAGATAAGGGAGGGAAAGAAGGAGGGAGGAAGGAAGAAAGTGGAAAGGCAGGAAGGCCAGTTTGCTTCCATTCGGGACTCTTACTCTATACAAATACAAATATCTCAGGGGTTCTGAGTTTTTCTTTGGCTTATGATATAAAATTGGTGCATTTCATAGATACACAGATATCTGAGAGGAGAACGCTTTTAAGCCTGACCTTGGCATTGCTGCCTGATACTCTCATGGTTGAACTCTGAACTATGGTGGTTATCTGGGGCAAAGGTGCTAAAAAGCCTAGAATTTTCCTTCCATCCTACCACTAGAGTAGGATGCATTATTTGGCCCCAACTTTGTACTCCTGTATCCACATTCTTTGCCATGTCTTTTCTTGAACCCTATCATCATGATTGGGAGGACCTGCCCCATAGCTTGTCTTTACCTTCAGTGAGGGGATGATGAAATGAAATGTAATGGAAAAGAAAGCAAGCTTGCATGGATTTGGCTTGTTTCCTTCCACATCTTCCATCATTGTGAGAAGACCACCCCCAGGCAAGCCCACTAGGCCCAGGAGAAAGAATGATGAGAAACAATATGGAACAGAGCCACTCCCAGCCTACATAGATGTGTGAATCTATCGAAAACTTACAGAACCACCCACAGTGCAAGATAGATCAATGGAAAACCTGCTGACGCTCAGACTTGTTAAAAATAATAAATAACAATTGTTTTAAGACACAGTACTATCTAATTGATATATTTTCTTCATGCCTTGATGGTAGAATCTAACAAAATTAGTTAATTCCTTTTAAATTAGAAAAAGTGGGTGCCAGTCTCAAGGAGACCTCTTGGCTCTTTGTCAAGTCTTCACACAGATTAAACAATGAAAGGAAAGAATACAATTTTTTATAAGCATCTCATGGAAGCATTACTATATGCTGGCTGATGTCGAATAGAGGCTGCCGAACAAGCACTGTACAGTACTGAAACAGTATTGGAATGTATGCTTTGATAGTAAGCAATAATTGGTGTAAACTCACTAGTGTCATTATCCATGAAAGCAACTAAAAGCATCTGTTTGTTTAAATTGGTAGCCATTCTAATTTTAGTAAGTGCCTGTTTTTCCCAAATGAGTAAGAAGTGAACAGTTTTCTTGTCCTAGAGTGAACCAATTCAAGCAAAACTTCGGGGTACTACCTGGCAAACAAAAACATATTCGACAGAAATTGACTCCTAGGTCTTTTTTTAAAGACATGAGAGCTACCTCTCATTTCATCAGTTCTGCTTTTTCTGCTTTGTAAAGGACCGTTGGTTATGTTTGATGCCAAAATAGTGCAGAAATAAAGAGGAGATGTTTTCCAATGGTCACATTTCATTCATTCATCTTATTTCTTCCATAACCTTCTCCTTCTGACAAGGGGTTCTTAGGCCTCAGACAGAAATCTCTGTGTAGAGGCCTCAAAGTAATTCTAAACAGTTCAAATGGCAGTAGGGTTAGAAACTCTCTCAAAATATCCTAAAGAAAATAAGCCATTTGTCTTTACAAGGTAAAAATATTCTCTGATTTTTTAAAAGCATAGCTAATGAAGCTTCTTTTTAAGAATAGAATGATAAAGAACCAACTAAAATAGAACAAAAAATGCCTAAAATAAGCTGAAATCAACTCCTTTAGAGTATTTTAAAATCCCACTGCGGGATGATTTCACACAGGTGCAGCAGTAGCTCTAATGGTACTTGGGGCTCCAGGTGATGAAGGAGGATGAGCTTCTGAGGGTGGATGTAAGAGTTTATCAGGTTAGCTTCCGGGTTCCTACAGGATGTCAATGTGGATTATGATCAAGTTTACAGATCGGCCCTCTAAAAGTATGATGGCTAATGATAAAGATGGGTATTCAGGGAGCGTGGTTGGAACAGACCCTTGGGATCTTAAACAGCATTTGGAAACAGTGGAATGTCCAATAGATTCAATTAGGACAGATTGAGTTACGGGTTGCTTCAACTTCACAGGCATAGTGGAAGCAAGCATATTAAAGGAGAAATGAACAAGATATTAGACAGTGATAAAGGATCTGCAGAATAAGAGTAAGGAGCCTCTGGTCTTACTGCTGATTTGGGGATAATGGGTCAGATTTCAAAATAAATAAATAAAGGCTCTGACAACAGATAGCTTGTGTAAAGGATGAGTTAATATGTGCTTGGGGTCATGCAGAGGCACGTTATAAAACAGATGAATGCACAAGCTTGAAATCTTGAGACATGAGAGTAAGTCATATGTTATCGATCTGTCTTCACACAAAGGATACAATAAAATTCAATTAAGAGCACTTTCTTCTTAACCAGGAATTTTACCATGAGATAGGCAGTCCTCATCTCATTCCACATACACTCAACCCTCCAAGTGTTATTTTTTTCACTAAATACACAATAAAGAGCACTTTTTTTTTATTAAAGAGAATTTCTACCATTGTAGTAATAATTCAGTGACAACATTGCTAATTGCTGAATAGAGTATTAGAATGAATCACTTTTGAAGTATAGCGTTACGTAATGAAAATAGGTTTAAACCCTGGAAGAACTTATTCTAATAAAAAAAGAAATAAAAATGAAATCTGAGAACACATTTAACTAGCTTTTAGTGACAAAGTAAGCTGAAATAATGATTATAAACATAATTGCTAATAAACCATGATGGTCTGCTAAAACTACAGTACTCTTTCTCACTCCAGGTACTATCCTAGTGAATATCACCTAAATTATTAGCTTCTAATTAGTGCTAACAGAATCTTGTTGCGCAGTCTTTGGGATACAAACAAAGCCACAGAAAAGCTATGGACTGTTTATTTTGAATTAAGACAATAACTTATGTTTAATTTAGCCACATTTTTAGTAGAAATTCGGAGAATAAGAAGTCTATTGTTTTTAGGCCCAGCCACAATTTACTGAGTTACTCAATTTAGCTTTAACAAAGCCTAAAGCAAGTAGCCTTACCTGGTAGGGATGCCAAGCCGGTTTGTTAGCTAGTGAGCAGATACAAATGTTAAAATGGACTGTGAAGTGTGTAGACTTCTATTCCTCACTAATGTTCCTAAATCTCCCTCATTCCCCCAAACTACCATTTCAGTTCAGTAATTAAATCAAGCAACCATTTAAATCAGTGGGAAAATAATCAATTTGAGTGTCTCTTCAATTATATGGAGAACAAAGGAAGAGAGAAGTAGTAACTAATTGCTGAACTTTCCAGAACATCTGCATTCTTATTCTGCAGCTAATGTTCTTCTTTTCCCCAGCCCTTGTCTTAGCGCAGGGCACTGAACTCACACAGTGGAAACGTTATGTTGCAGAAGGTTGTCCCTGGACCTCAGCATTGTACTTGGGCAGGATCTTTGTTAAATACACAGATTCTCAAAAGATGGAAAAATTTGTGGCTATGGAGCCCCTTAAAATCTGCATTTCAAAAATTCTGTTCAGGGCGGTGCCTATTGCTCAAAGGACTAGGGCACTGGCCCCATATACCGGACGTGGAGGGTTCAAACCCGGCCTCAGCCAAAAACTGCAAAAAAAAAAAAAAAAAAATTCTGTTCAAGCTTGGTGAAATCAAGGCTGTTTTCCTGCATATTAGAGGCTTAAAAGGAACACAAGAACAGCTGGCAAAGGCCTGACTATGGCTAACCTTGGGAAAATTGTAAAGTGGTCCAAATTTAGGGTTTATCTCCCAGTTCACTTTAGAGCAGTGGTTCTCAACCTTCCTAATGCCGCGACCCTTTAATACAGTTCCTCGTGTTGTGGTGACCCCCAGCCATAAAATTATTTTCGTTGCTACTTCATAACTGTAATTTTTCTACTGTTATGAATCGTAATGTAAACATCTGGTGTGCAGGATGTATTTTCATTGTTACAAAGGGGTCGGAACCCTCAGGTTGAGAACCGCTGCGTTAGAGTTTGCTCAGAGACGCTTCCCTGCCCTCTTGCCTCAGCGCTCTCTCTTCTTGCTGCCCATAGGACCACTCCATCCCCACTCCTCAAGAAGCTGAGCACCCCAAGTGCAATCTCCTTAACTCTGCATGCACTCTCTCACCTGGTCATGCCTTGTCTCCAAGGATGTTCCCAAGACTTTATGTCCTATGCCATCAAGCCATTCCTACATTTCAGTGCCCTATTCCATAAGGCCAGAGGTTTTACTGGGTAACATTTTAAGCTATCAACTAGTTCACTAGCTGTAATAACATTTACATCTTTTTTTTTTTTATCTCAGTGGTATTTTATTTATTTATTTTTAATTAATTTTAAATCATAGCTGTGTACATTAATGCGATCCTGGGGCACCATGCATTGGTTTTATAAACAGTTTGACACATTTTCATTACACTGGTTAATATGGCCTTCCTGGCATTTTCTTAGTTATTGTGTTAAGACAGTTATATTCTACATTTACTAAGTTTCACATGTACCCTTGTAAGATGCACCACAGGTGTAATCCCACCTATCACCCTCCCTCTGCCCATCCTCACCCCTCCCTTCCCTCCCTCTCCCTACCTGCCATTCAGTCCTCTAATTCTTCTACTAGGTATATACCCAGAAAACAAAAAAAATCACATTACAATAAAGATATTTGCACCAGAATGTTTATTGCAGCCCAATTCATAATTGCTAAGTCATGGAAAAAGCCCAAGTGCCCATCGATCCATGAATGGATTAATAAACTGTGGTATATGTACACCATGGAATATTATGCAGCCTTAAAGAAAGGTGGAGACTTTACCTCATTCATGTTTACATGGATGGGGCAGGAACATTTATATCTTTTGTATTAACCTGGATGGAAGTGGAACTCATTCTTCTTAGTAAAGCATCACAAGAATGGAGAAGCAAGAATCCAATGTACTCAATTCTATTATGAAGGCAGGAGATGATCTAATACAAGGTGGGGGTTAGGGAATGAGGGAGCAGGGAGAGGGGAGTAGGTAGGGGTTGGGGGGTCATGGTGTATGGCATGGGGGAGTGACACAATTATAAGAGGGAATTTACCTAACAAATGCAACCAGTATAAACTAATCTTTGTGCCCTCAATGAATCCTAAACAATAAAAAAAAAATCATGAATTTTATAAGAAAGCGATACTTGCTTAAAACAGAATAATTTGAAAATTGGGGAAAAAATGAAGGAAAACATCATACTTAATTCCATTCTGTGAGTATCCTTAGCTTATGTTGTCTGCTATAATATGCATGTATGAATTCATGTGCTGCGTGTGTATGAAACACACCCAGGCACACCAAGGATAGTATGTTGGATTGGCCTGGCCTCTGAGGTCAGATTGGCTAGGTTGGAATCCTGGTTCTGCCCCTCTGGCGAGTTATTTGGTAATTCTACACCTCAATCTCCACACCTGTGAAATGGGGATACTAACAAGACCTACCTCTGGAGGTAGGTACGAGTACAAACATGGATACTCTCAGCTACAGCATGTGCTGTGGTTAGGGACGTGTACTCTGGAGTCAGCTGCTTGGATTTGAGTCCCAGATTAACCATTAATATATTATTACTGTTGTAACATTTCATAATCTCTCTGCGCCTCAATTTCTTTATCTATAAGGAACTCAACTGGGTAAAAACAAATAAAAAGTCAGATGCCATGTCCTGTATTGTTGGAAGAGAAAGGGCGAGAGAAAATTATGAACTAATGATCTAAAATGATATTTGGCATTTTTGTTCTTGGGCAACTGTGATTTCTAGACTAGAATTAACTTCCATATCATTGTTTTAATTACATAAGAAAAAAATAGTCTATTTTATTTTCCTAGGGAGAAATTGCCTAAACTCTTATGAAGTTCTCAAAGAGATTCATGACCCAAGCAATGTTAAAAACGACTTTGGCATTAAATGGTCTTGCTCTAACATTTGATAATTGAAAATTTTATGCCATTATTTTAAAAATCCACTCTCTGTTTTAATTTTTCTACTTGAACGACATGAAACATACTGAAAACTGTCATTTCTAGTACTAAATTCCATAAAACTCTAGCATTTGCTCAAGTGCTGAAAAATAGACTGCCAGAATTTACAAAAATAATCTCAGAGCACATTTTCTTTTTACCAAATCAGATATAATGATGCTCATCATTTATATATCTGAATAATGCTGTAACTTTTTGTTTTGTTAATATCTTGCTTTTTTTATAAATTAGGCTTATAACAATATTTTAGAAGAAAATTTTTAGGTATTCAGTGTAGAAAAATATTCCTGTAGACATAAAATATTAGAATTCACTACTCCAAATACCACTAAATAGAGATTTTTCAGTGAGGCATCTAATATCTTTTGGCTTCAGTTTGTTATGAACGAACTTCCCTTTATGAAAGCCAGGCATTTTCACTAGAGAAAACCAAAAAACAAACCATTGGACTAATTTTTGTGTTTCAGGCATGATGTTACTTTTACATACTTCATTCCCCATCATTTATCTGAATTTATGCTCTGAGCATGCTTGCTTTTGGGTACCTATATCTGTATGGTGGCCTAAATAATAACAAAGGTTAGATGTCTTATAGTTCTCTAAGTAACAGATATTTTAGTTTAGGATTTTTGTTTTTAACATAACTTGTGTTTGTAATAGTTTTGGCATTGTGATAAGGGGAGGCCTTTGGCCAGTCCTGAAAAGTTTCAGTTGTTTTAAAAATATCTCTTCATGTCATTGATGAAACCCAAAAGAACTTTTAGGTTGAAAGGGATGACACGGCTTCAGACTGTAACCGGCTCCCTGGAATGCCAGTCTCAGGCAGGGCTCTACGTGTCTCTTTCATGGGAACGGCACACAGCGCAGCCTCATTCTTCTGAGCTGGTGGGGAGCTGAAATTAGCTCAAATAGCCTCCTCTGGAAGGCTCTTTAGAAAAGGACTTGTTTCCTTTTCAATAACTTCATGGTTCGCACAGGGTTTCAGTGGGATGTGCAGGCGGACATCCTCCTAAAATGTCTTAGATGAAGTTTCTGGCATCCAGCAGATGCCGGGCGTAGGTCAGCTTGGAGTGTGAAACCTCCAGGGGTCCTCAAACTGTGGCCAGTGGGCCACATGAGGCAGTGTGATTGTATTCATTCCCTCTTTTTTTTTTTTTTTTTTACTTCAAGATAAGATGTGTGCAGTGTGCATAGGAATTTGTTCATAGTTTTTTTGTTTTTCTTTTTAAACTATAGTCCGGCCCTCCAACGGTCTGAGGGACAGTGAACTGGCCCCCTGTATAAAAAGTTTGAGGACCCCTGCAAACCCTGCATGGTAGAATCTAATATTTTCAAATGCCCATAAGAGCCCCCAAATAGGACGTTTGCAATTAAAATTGTAAAATGTGTGGGTGACTTTTGCGTTCTTTCACCGTAACCTGAATGCAAAAGAAATTTTGTGAATTCATTCTGACAAATGCTTTTAAACATCTGTCTGCTCAATCACCACTTTAAAGTCATGCCTTTCCAAAAATAAACTACCTTTACCTCGTATTTCACTTGCCCTTCTACCCTCTCACCAATAATGAGTCCCTGTTGGCTGATAATTAACTGTGGCGCAGATGGGCGTGCCAGAGTGCGTCACAAAGGGCTGTGTCCAGGACTAGGTGGAGAACATGAGCCGTGTCTGCGAATGCCTGCGTAAGATGGCCCTCCAGGGCTGAGTGTGGACTTTTGAGTGGTGTTATTTCTTGTGCAGCTCCGTGAATATAGCAAACCCAATGGACTGGCAGGACCTTTCACCCTGTGATGCCTGTGGACGGTGTCCTGTAGATGATGATTACAGCCATGCCTTGCCATGCTTGTTCCTTGGTACAGCAGGAAAGAAGTGGGTTGCTGGGAGGATTTGCTGCTGCAGGCCTAACTAGGACCTCGCCCCGCCAGGGTCTGCAGTGGCCTACTCAGAGCCACACGGGATGCTGACAGGCCTGCCCCAGAGGACTGCCGTGCCCAGCACAGCAGCAAACATTCCCACTGAGCAGCCTGTGATTTAGTGAGTCCCACTCCAGGTCATCTAAGGCTCTCTCTGGGATAGGCTCGGCCAAGAAGAATAACTACTGCGTTATGAGAAAAGGGCAGTGAGCTGAGACTTCCTGTGAAATAGCCTAGTATATTCTCTGCATTTCTTTCTGGAGGTGAATTAGTAAGATTTATACAGGAATAAAGGTGAAACTTCAATACCTAACCTAGGTTGCTTTTTAAACATAAGGGCACAATTTATGTGGAAAACATGTTTTAGAATTCTTCAGTAGAACAAACATAAAAGCCAGTTGAATTTAACTAGAAGATGGTGATTTTCTTTTTTAAAAAAACTTATTTATAAATGACAAATGTATTATGATGATTCTTGTATGTGGTATATATAATCACAGTAAATTAAAGTCTCTAAATTAATTTAGGCTCCAAGGATTAAATCCCAATTAAGCTAAAATTCATTAACTGAAAGACAGAGGTGTCCCTGAAGTTTCCTCTGTGGTTTACTCAGAGCCATTGCTACAGCCTTTTGTAGAACCAGGAGGGATGTCTAACCTGGGTTCTGACCCAGCTCCCAGCAGCTAAATGAGGAAGCAAAAGGAGTGCCATCAGAATATTCCAAGTAAACCTTGATAAGGCGTTTTTCAGTTTGAAAAAGGACAAGAATATTGCATCTTACTTGTCTGGCCTTAGTATTCTCATGCCTATTTAGTAACTTAACTTTCTTTTTTGTATCTCATTTCAGTTAGTGGCCGCTCACTATAGTAATGATGACACTAAACTGTTACTGAGTCCATGTGATTTCATGTACCTCATCTGCTTTAATACTCCCACCATAACGTAAGTTTTGCTATTGTCACAGATAAGGAAAGTGAGAACCAGAGAAACAAAAGAAAAACTAAAGTCACATGACTAGTAAGTGTGTGGGAATCCAACCTCACTCATTCTGACATGTGACTGCTTCTGACAGTTTTTCACACTGTTAGACCTCCGTCTCTCTTTCCATAGTCCTTACATCAAGAAGGGGCCCCTTAGAGCTGCTCTGTCTGATACATAGCTAATAGCCATAAGTGGCTATTTATTCATTCATTTATTTATTTATTTTGAGACAGAGTCTCACTATGTCACCCTCAGTTGAGTGCCGTGGCATCACAGCTCACAGCAACCTCAAACTCTTGGGCTTAAGCGATTCTCTTACCTCAACTTCCCAAGGAGCTGGGACTATAGGCGCCTGCCACAACGCCCAGCTATTCTTTGTTGCAGTTGTCATTGTTGTTTAGGTGGCCCCAGCTGGGTTCAAACCTGGCACCCTTGGTGTATGTGGCTGGCGCCGTAACCACTGTGCTATGGGAGCTGAGCCCACAGGTGGCTGTTTAAATTTCTCTCTTTTAAGCCCCATTTATGCTCTTTTAATTCTGAAATACAATAAAAATATAACTTTCTACTTATTTACTGTGGATTAAGGGAGTAAGAAAGCATTTTAAATAAACAATTCTGGCGTCAGTCTCTACTTTCCATCATTTCCATCATTTCTGCTATTTATTTATAGTTGTTGCAGTTAACCAATAACTGTTAACTATATGTTATCAGAAAGCCACGTCTTAAATTGGGCATCAGGCAGGACTCATATTTATTACTTGTGTTTTGTTTGCTTACTGAAAATCTTGTTATCTGAATTCTCTCTGATTATATCCTAAATTTTTACTTTTTAAAAA
Organism: Nycticebus coucang; assembly: GCF_027406575.1. Taxonomy (NCBI): domain Eukaryota; kingdom Metazoa; phylum Chordata; class Mammalia; order Primates; family Lorisidae; genus Nycticebus; species Nycticebus coucang. The sequence continues at coordinate 148,105,368 of NC_069780.1, read as the reverse complement.
ATCTTGGTGCTGAAGCATAAAAATTAGAAAGCAAAAACTCATACTCTTATAAAAGGAATGATGGCATTTATATCATATATAAAAAATACATTTTAATTTATTTCAAATTCCAAAAATGTCTTGGGAAAAGAGTCAAAGAAGAAATTTCTTATTTACTACAATTTACTTGGATAGAATTTTATATGCAGAATAAAGAGGATATTGAACAGGTGTACAGGAAAATAAATCAAAGGTCTGGTGTTAGTAATATCTCTGAAGCACAAAATAGACATATTTTTCCTTTCGAAAGTCTGCCTTGATTTTGAGGAACCTCTGGAGCATGTCTGACAGGCAAAACTGAAGTTGTCACGAGCTGCTTGCACAAGAGTCCCATGGTGGCCACGGGGAATACACAATGTCTAAGAAGGTTTTAGGATGATTTGTTCGACTGAAGCTTCCATCAGACACACAGTTCTTTAATTATGATTCCCCCCTAGAGACTAACTAAGCAGTGTTTCCCAATCTTAAAAAAAAAAAAAAGTCCTCTTGAGCATGTATAAATTCATAAAGTAGAAAGTAAATGCTGTTTCCATTCTTGGAAGATAATTTGCCAGCTGAAGTGAGGCTAGATGGCAAATGTCACCTGTATCTGGAATTCTAAAGATTCCTCCTGATTTCAGAGGCTCAGGAAGGAAGCTGACTTGACTGAGGTGTGCAGAGAGCAGGCTACGAAGGGAGGAGAATGAGATGTGACCCCAGAAGCCGGGGAAGATGATCGTCAGGAGTGCTGTCCATGACCTGGCAATGACTCAGAGACATTGTGTGTGAATGAGGACACGTTTTTGGAACTAACACGCTTCAGTGAAAAAGAGGAGATGAACGTATTGTTCCACTTCAGCTCAAACAATACAAAAAGACCAACCTCATTCATAAAAGGAAAACTAAAACTATAATTAGAGACTATTTTTCATTGATTTGAATGGTAAATATTAAAAACTTCATCATGCACTATATTATAAAATATACTGAGAATATGTAAAAAAAAAATAGTCATGGGAGGGCAAGTTTGGGGACAAATTGTATTTTTGAGAACAAGTTAGTAATATCTCTTTAACTTAAAAGCACATATCCTCTCTGACTTAGGAATTCCACCTCCAAATATAAATTCTACAGATACAACTACTTTATTTGAACAAATAATTAAGTAAAAGAAAAGTCACTGCAGCTCTGCAGACAATGGCAAAATACGGGAAACAACTTACACACCTACCAATAGGAGATGGTTAAATCTCATCCACACACTAAATCTCAGTTATTAAGAGCAGTGTGGCAAATCTGCATGCACAGGTGGGAATCAGTCTCCCTGCCATATCATTAAGGAAAATAAGCAAAAAAGAGACTCAGGCATATTATGTCTTAGCTTTTGGGTAAACACATAAAAGGTCTCCATCAGGAAATGCCAGAGGAGCAGCTGCCTTTGGGAAAGGGAAGTGGGGAACTGAAAACCAAGGAGGCAAGGGGTTTCACTGCATAGAGATATCTTTGGATATTGAAGAGATTTTTATTCATTTGCTTGCATTACCTATTCACACAAATTAATTAATCATTCTGTTACAGAAGGAAAAGAACAACTATTTAAAACAGGTTGCCAAGTCAGAAAAAATTGTATCCATCCAATGGCTTTGAGAAGTAATACTCAAATATCTCGGTCTCAAGACCTCTTCATAACTTTGAAAAATGATTTAAGACCCAAAGGTTTTGTTTGTTTGTTTCTGTGGAATATTTGCCATTTTAAAACTGAGACATCTAAAAATATTTATTTACTAATCATTTTCAAAAACAATAATAGACATGTTTTTACAAAAAGTAATTGTTTTTCATAAAAGGTAAGAAGAGTGACATTTTGCTAGCCTAATAGAAGACAGCTGGGTCCTCATAGCTGGTCTTGTAATCAGTGTATTGCAACCTGACATGTGTCACATACGTAGGTGACATGTGTCACCTACCTACAAAATGGTAGGTGACATGTTAGTATTATTATGTATGGTCTAACTGACCCCTAAAAGGGTTCCAGGAACCTAAGATCCACTGGTCAATATGAAAATAGAATAAAACTGACTAGCTATGATGGGGAAAAACAGCCTTTTTTAAGCTAAATTTCACTTTTCAGAACTCTCTAACTTTGTAGCAATGTTTGCCTAACATACAGGTTTACAGATCTCAAAGAAGGTTACAGTGCCTGATAAAGGCAATTTTCCAGGAACAACAGTCTACCAGGTTCAGTTCTCCAGGGGAATAATACGAGCAAAATGTTCTTTGTGCAGCATAGTTTTCAATACTAGCCAAACAAGATTATCTTTTCAGAAATAAAGTTCTAGCTCTAACATATGAATAGTTCCATTTAAGAAATATCAAACTATTTTCTACCCCCCTCTAAAAGTATCACATTCATATTATTCAGCCTAATAGAATGGGAATGTCTGTAAGGGGCTAATAAAAGTAGTTATCAGTGCAAAGGAAAATAACAGTAATTTATCCTTTCAGCAAATTCTTTGAATACACATTATGATCATTTATGGAGCTCTGGGCTGATGAGAGATGGGTCAGCAAAATAAGCTTACAACCTGTCTTCATAGTGTGGACAATCTGGCTGATAGAAATTAATCAAAAATATCATAAATTACTAGCATTAACGAAATAAAACTGGAGTAGCTCTGAGAGCCTACAACCAGGCCACTTGCTAAGGTTGGGGAATTGGGAACATGTTCTCAGAAGAAGTGAGATTTCAACCAAGATTCACAGAAGTGTGGGAGCTACTAGGCAGTGGAGGTTGAGGTTGAAGGTGTTCCTCCATGCAGCACTCTGAGTTGGAATGGAGTATGGCACTTTCCAGGTGCTGAAATTAGAGCAGCCTGGTCAAACTGCAAAGAGCAATGTCAAGAGTGCTGCAAGACGGGCTATCAGCATAGCCTGAGGTCAGATCATGTAGATTCTTGAATGGCACGGTAAGGGTTTTGATATTTATACTGAGAGTAACAGGAAGCTATTGAAAGATATCATGGACTTTTTTGTTTTTTTTTTTTAGTTTTGTTGGTTTGTTTACTGAATGCAAGGTAGGGTGGCCTTGCAACTAGCCTAATGGTCAGTTTCCTCATAACTCCCAGTAGAAAGTAAACCTTACTACCTGTTTGCTTGAGGGTCAAAGTATATCCCCTGAGCTCAATCAACAATGTGTAGTACAGCATTTTAGGTCCTCAAAGTGAGTTTCACTTGAAATTGCTACCAAAATCTTTAGGAAAAAGTGAATTGTCAGAATGATTATCTAAGATATACAAGGAATGTTAACACACTTCTAATCTTCTTGTTCTAAGATGTCACAGTATCTTGATGACATAGATGTCTTGTTCCATACTTAGACCATAGCATCTTAACTTTTGAATCATCTAGTTCAGCTTCACTATTCCAGTCTCATCTCCTAACCAAGGTTGTTTTGATGGAGTACTATGGTAGATTGCTCGGATTTTTTGCTATCATGCTATTAGGACAAGGTCTATTATATTATTTAGAGTTTCCCGTAAAATCCCATGTGGGAAAATACGTTGCTTCAATTTAGTACCCATAGCACATGGTTTCTCTCAAGGAACTGATAACATTTCTTTCTTTGCATTAATGAGAACAAATTAAATTACTACATTGGCCTAACATTTGCTGCTAGAGTTAAAACTTAAGTTCAATGGCTTTACCTACAGTAACTCTCCTGCTTTCTCTTTTTTGCCTCATTTCAGTGATACATTTTGCTTATATTATATCAACCTAAAATATCTTTCTTTTCTTTTTGTTTTTTTGAGACAAAGTCTCACTATTTTGCCCTTGGTAGAGTACTGTGGGGTCACAGCTCACAGCAAACTCAAACTCTTGGACTCAAGTGATTCTCTTGCTTCAGTCTCCCGAGGAGCTGGGACTACAGGCGCCTGCTACAATGCCTGGCTATTTTTTTGTTGTAGTTGTCATTGTTGTTTAGCAGGCCCGGACTGGGTTTGAACCCGCCAGCTCTGGTGTATGTGGCCCTTACCCTAACAACTGAGCTATGGGTGCCAAGCTCTAAAATATGTTTCATAAACTATTACTAATTCTTTTATAACATGACATGGTGAAACCTACACACATGTAAAAAACCTATACCTTCTGCTCCAAGAAGTTCACCCAATATACGGACAAGAGCTTCAGAAATAAGACCTCTTTTCTATTAATCTTACTAAAAGGTGGAAAGGCAAAAAAGGGTTAATGTCTATTTGTACCACTGCAGGAATGACTAAACATTACATAATTTAAAAAAAGAATAAAAAAGGAAGCTTAAGGGGTTACCGATTTACCTTATTGACATAGTTTCATAATAAAAATCAGGCTGGTGATAACAAACATATAGGCCATGGCCTCACTCCAAGTGCCTGAAGTTCATTCAAGATCACAAATGATTTACTAAAGCTCACTCACCACTATTGCCAAGACAAGGAGATAGTATTGAAATGTGCATTTCAAGCCAAATTAAATGCTTTCTTGTCCAAGAGAGGTGAAACTAGGACAACAGAAGAGAGATATAACAATGAGTAAAAGACTCCAGAGCAGCTGTTCTCAACCTGTGGGTCACGGCCTTAGAAAGGTTGAGAACCACCTGCTCTAGAGACTTTACGAAAAAAAACATTTCAAGTAAGGGGGCAAGTGTGTGTAGTTGCCACCTGTTTATAGATGGATGTTAATTCATTCTTTTCAGTTATTATCTACACACATTTTAAGCACATACTGACATACTGACACAAACATAGAACATGAGGCTGTTCTATAGACAGAACATAGAATTCTGAGATGACCCTCAGGGACTAGTTTCCTTGTGACATCCCTTCCTCTGGAGAATGGTCAAGAGCTCTAATTTTCTTTTAACCAGAGGAATATGGAAAAGGTAAAGGATTGTTCAGATGAATTAATGTCCTTAATCAGTTGACTTTAAGTTAATCTAAAGGGAAGTTGTTCTGGGTGGATCTGGCCTAAGCAGGTGAGCACTTCAAAAAACAGTCTAGAAGTTAGAGTCTGTTTCTCCTGCTGATGCTGAAGGAGCAAGCTTCCATGAATTTTACAGTTTTAAAGAAATTAATTCTGCCAACAACAATGTGAGCTTTAAAGAAGAGCCACAGCCTCAAATAAGACCTCAACTCTGTCCAGCACCTTGATGAAAGCCTTTTGAAACCCTGAACAGAAGACCCAGGTCAGCCAAAGCCAGTATCCTGACACTGAAACTGTAAAACAACAAATACATATATGGTGTCTTCAGGTGCTAATTTTGTGGCCATTTGTTATACCACAATAGAACATTAATATAGTGATTTTTAGTGCTTTGTAAAAGGTACCATGGTAAAAGCATATGTGCTGCTTTGTTAGTACAATTTCAGTATTTTAGCATACATTGGTGAAAAAACATCTATGGGTTTACACATACACACATATCTCTACACTCAAATTTGTTATTAAGGGAGAAAAGGCAAACTTGTTTTCATTATTTCCTTATCTTTGCCTCCAAATTTGCTCCTAACCATCTTAATTAAAGACAAATGCTTCCATTTAGTGGTCCAATAGCAACCTCAGAATCGTCACTGACTGCTCACTACCGTAACCCCTTCCAACAAGTCAGTCAGCAGGTCCTACCACTTCCTTTAACATTTCCCATCCTCCGTAGCTCCACCTCCACTGCTTCCCATGAGCTCTTCTTTGAACCACACAACCCTTCTGTCTGATCTCCTGTCCATAACCTCCCTTCCAGTCCTAGAGGTCTGCCTGGAATAAATGGGAGGAAGTGAAAGAAGTGGAGCGGAACTAGACTAGAGATGAAATAACAAATATGCTCAGGAGGCGATGGTGACTATACTGACCTTGTTACGGGTTTTGAACATAATCCTGAAAGCAATGGGAAGCCACTGAAGGAAGAGAGAGAGAGAGAGAAACAGCATAGTCCTTCCTCACAGGAAATCACTCTTAATTTGGAAATGAAGGTTCTCTCACAAGTCAGCAACCTTCTTGTGATGATAGCCTATTTGGCTATTTACTAACTCTGCTACTTTGGCTAGATCAGTCAAAATCATATTTTTTCCAACCTTTTATTATGGTAAAATACACTGCATAAAATTTGTTATATTAACCATTTTAAATGATAATTTTTCAGAAACAGAATATGGAAGCTGAAATAATAATTCCTATAAGGATCTGGCATAGAAATAGTTCAATAAAATTTATTCCATTCCCTTTTGCTAATGATAAAGCATGAAACAGTCTTCGTTCCGCCCATTAATACTGAATTAAAGTTCCCTGAGCGAGTTGGATCTCAGGGAGTGTGCACATCTAAGTAGCAACAGAGTTAACCTCTGAATAGCCACTAGTGAACAAAGCAGCATAAAAAGACCAGGCTGTCAAGAGGCAGATTTAGATAACTGAGGGGCACAGATCAGCAGTAAAACCCCTACTGACTGGCATGAAGTGACAGAATACGGGTCCCCACAATGAAAACGGAAATGTTTTTCTTATACTCCATTCCCACAACTCTTTGATGCTAAAACAAACAAACAAACAACAACAACAACTACAAAAAAAAACCCCAAAAAACAATTGAAGACTCTACTGTCTATCCTCAGATACTTTTGTATACAAAGTAGCTACATGCAACCAGCTACTCTGCATTTGAATTGCCAAAGGTACATTTCTGGGGGCTAAAATGCTACCCTTTCCCCTCATTTTCATTTCTTGCCCCTTTCTACGCCTACAGAACATCTCTTTCAAGGGAAGAAAACACGCTACATGGTCCCAAGTCATAAAACATCTAATGCCAATTCTCTAGTTTGTGGCTTGGAAGGGGAAATTCTGAACATTTAAGCAAAGATCAAGAGAACATTCTTTTCATTCTCTAGATATTCAGATGACACAGATTTTTAAAGGATGACACAGTCAGGGGGATGACTGGGCAGATCGTGAAGCAATCTGGTGATCACATGGCATCAGCCTTTTTTAAGGCCACATTCACATTTTGGGCTGTAATTGTTTGAGCAGGATAGGAAAGTGTCAAAGCTGCTAACTGCACAGCTTACCAGATGCGGAAATGAAATCTGCCACTCTCACTAGCAGAAGCCTGGATTGAGTAAAAATTCTGGAAGGAGAAAATATGAAGGTTTCTCTTTGGTAATGACAAGTTATTCTATTAGCTTAAGCCTATGTGAAAATGTGAAATCAACTATATTTGACAACTTTTACCTACAAAGATAGTTCAACCCAACATATTGCAGAGAAAAGAATTCACATTAAAATGTTGGTGTAATAACCTATGTGTCTCTCTAAAGCAAAGTAATAAAAGTATGTAAGCAGAAAAATATGGTACCTGATGACATAATAAAGAAGTCCTGGCTTTTAACTCCCTTTAACCTCTGATTTGTGTCTTTTAGAAAACTAGTAGTTTATACCAATACTTCCATTCTAATAAAATCTTCTTCTTCTTCTTCTTTTTTTTTTTTTTGAGACAGATTCTCTCTTTGTTGCCCTTGGTAGAGTGTCATGACATCCCAGCTCATGGCAACCTCCAATTCTCGGGCTCAAGCGATTCTCTTGCCTCAGTCTCCCAAGTAGCTGGGACTATAGGCGCCCTCCACAACACCTGGCTATTTTTAGAGATGGGGGTCTCTCTCTTGCTCAGGCTGGTCTCGAACCTGGGAACTCAGGCAATCCACTGCCCTGGCCTCCCACAGTGGTAGGATTATAGGCATGAGCCACTGTGCCTGGCCTAATAAAATATTCTTAAATAAGCCAAAAAGATTTGTTAAAAGAAAAAAAATCAAGTAATATAATATAAAATAGCTTTGATCCATTATTGATTACTATACATATAAGAAGCACAATTTAGAATTGATGAGTCCAGTGAAAAGTTAGTTATTAGATAATGTCCCTTAATGCTATCCATTATCGGCACAAACATATCTGTTCCCATTGTATTACAGGAAATTTTATCTTATTAATTCATTTCATACACCATGAATAAAAATTGAAATTGAAATATGAATACTGGGAAATTCTAATATGCATCAGAAAACCAATGGCCAAAAAAATTTAAAAAAAAAAAAGTGTTCATATTAAGGAGACGATCTTTACTTAACATGTCTAGAAAGACTAGATAACAAAGTTGTTAACCTGAAAATGGTGATACATATGAAAGAAAGTAGGCCTGTGTTTCTTTCCTCTTTGCAGTGATTATGATTTCTCACCCATCTAAAAAATTAAAATTATTTGGAGACTGGCCAGGCATAGTGGCTCATGCCTGTAACCCCGGAACTCTGGCAGGCAGAGGTGGGTGGATTGCCCACGCTCAGGAGTTCGAGACCAGCCTGCGGAAGAGCAAGACCCTGTCTCTAAAAATAACTGGGCATTGTGGTGGGTGCCTATAGTCCCAGCTACTTGTTTGAGGCAAGAGGATCACTTGAACCCAGAGTTTGAGGTAAGACTCTGTCTCAAAAATAAAATAAAACTAAAATAAAAAATTAGAGACCCCAATTAATACTATGTGTAAAAAATAACCAGCAATACCACACCCCTTTCCTCATGTAAAGAAAACGTTCATGTCAAGACTGGGTTCTTGACTTAACTATGTAAGTTTTTAGTTTTTCTTCTCTGCATTCTATCTTCCCAAGGACTCCTCTCTTTTTCATATAGATGGGACTAATTTAAAACAAATGGAGAACTGATCCGATTGCAAAATAAATAAACTTCAATTTTCTAACCTCAAGATATGATTATTTTTCTTCTTAGACCAGTAAGCAATGAGATTCATTAAAGAGCAACTCTGGGGGCAGCACTGGAGCCCAGTCTGGTAAGTACCCAAGGAGCAGCAGTTTGTAGATATCTCCCTTGCCAGGCAATGCAGAAGGCTCCTGGCATCTGGTAACCTTCTTTTTCCAGAAAGTAATGATTAAGAATCCCACCTACATAACTTGATGAAATGTCTACAAGTTCTTTGCTCTTTTACTGACATATAAATCACAGCAGAAGGCTTGTTTTCTTATACATGTAAGATAAACTATCCTTTTCCCAGAGCTCATGTTTCAAATGAAAACGAGGAGGAATCTCTGTTTTGCTTTAAAAAGGACAAGGCTAGCCTCCCTCCTGATGCTCTATCCCTGGCTTCTCTTTTCTCATTTGTCCTTCAAATGCTGGTGTTCTTCTAGCTCCCATCCTTGGGCTCCTGCTCCACTGACACCCCTTCTTTAGATGTCTTATGGATTGATGCTTGCCATATTTTTACAGTGACTTTCAAATAATCCACACCATTCTCCCATTCTTCTGAGTTCCCAAAATCTGATGTATTGAAAAAAACAGAGCTTTGGAGACAGAAAAAGTCTAGCATTGACCTGGGTGGATCCACAAGTTCTAAACTTTTTCAAAGTACTCTTTTCCATGTCTGCACATAGAGATAAGGGTATCTACTTCATGAACTTTTGAAAAGATTGAGATAGGATCATTCTCAGGCTTCCAGAAATGCCAGAACTGTTAATCAATAAATGGGACTGATAAGGACACGATGAAGATGCTGGCGGTGATGGTGATGATGATGATGATGATGACGACGACAGTTACCTACTGAAGATTTCTACCTGAACGTTCAGGCTAACTCTTCGGCTTAGTTCCTCTGGTCAGTGTACCATCCCCCAATGAGGCAGCAGAGCATAGGACCTAAGATTTCCATGTCTTTTTTATTCCTCGCTTACCCACATTTTCCTAATTGATTACAAAGAATGGACAAACCCAGCCTTCTATCACACTATTTCTTTTGTTGCTGTAATTTATGCCTTTGTCATATAAACTGCTAGTTCTTTTTATAGTGTCTCAACTAGATACTCTGATCTTCAATATTTCTCTATTCTTATCCATTCTTTATGCTACTAACAGAGGAATCTTTGTAGAATAGATTTATTATGCTTTCTTCAAGGTAAAACCCTCCTATATGAGGGGCAATTGATAAAGTGTATGTCAGCATACTATTTAAAAGCCTTTTAAATATTGAACTATAAATGGCTTATTTTAGTAATATCACCTATGAAAAATGTAAAGTTTTTCTGTCTTGGAAAGGAAAAATTATTATTACATACTTATCCTAATATTAGTGTACACTACCTTAATATTAATAAGTATTAGGTATAATATAATAGTAGTATAATAATTAGTATGATTGCATAAATAATACAATAATGGTTCATGAAGGTAAACATAGAACCAAAAATACAGAGAACCAAAATATATTAAAATGTACATATAATCAAAAAACTCATGTTTAAAGAGCAAATCGCTTTGTTTATATTTACAACTCTATATGGTGAAAAAATACCTAAACTCTAAAAAAATAAAAATAAAAAATTGAGGGATGATTAGGTATGGTTCATAAGAAGAGCCATCCTAGAAAATATGAACTTGCAGAGGAAAAATCAAGCAAAAGAAAGAATGGGGGTATCTATTGGTGTTACTGTTTCTATTGGTTATTTGTAATAGTTATATATATCAAATACAAAGGTTTGACAGTGTGATTAACAGATTATAGGCAAATAGACTTAATTAGAGGTAAAAGCCCATGGTAGATATTAAAAAGAAAATATAATTGCTGAAAGGGATAAAAACGTTTAGGCAAATTTTCCAAACTTTTTTTTTTAAGTAGTAATTTTGCAATAATATACCACTACCACTCACACAATGCACACCCCCCCCCCAATGTTTGCAGGGTTTCCTGGAATGGATGAGTACAGAAATAACTGAATTAGAAAACCAGAGCTGGGTAGGTGTGGTAGCTCATGCCTGTAATCCTAGCACTGTGGGTGGCTGAAACAAGAGAATTGCTTGAGGTCAGGAGTTTAAAACCAGCCTGAGCAAGAGCAAGACTATTTCTACAAAAAAATAGAAAATTTTCTAGTATTTCTGGCATGTACCTGCAGTCTCAGCTACTATGGAAGGCTGAGGGCAGAAAGATCCATGGAATCCAGGAGTTTGAGGTTATAGTGAGTTATGATGATTCCACTGCATTTTAGCCCAGGCAACAGAGTGAGATCCTGTCTTTAAAAAAAAAAAAAAAGAAAGAAAGAAAGAAGGAAAGAAAGAAGAGAAAAAGAAAATAAAAACCAAAGCTGGAAAGCCTGGTGTAGTGCTTCCTACTTAGAGAGAAAGAGAGAGAGAAGAGAACCAATTCAACCAAGTTAATATAATTAATTAGTGATGGACTGAAATGGAATATATCCACCTATGCATTCATAATCAAGAAGCATTTGTTATGCTTAATGTAATGGCACAAATGATCTATCTACAACAACACTACAAATTTCATCTGCAGAGAAGTATTTTAAAATTCTATTTTTTTTTTTATTGTTGGGGATTCATCGAGGGTATAATAAGCCAGGTTACACTGATTGCAATTGTTAGGTAAAGTCCCTCTTGCAATCATGTCTTGCCCCCATAAAGTGTGACACACACCAAGGACCCTCCCCCCTCCCTCCGTCCCTCTTTCTGCTTCCCCCCCGTAACCTTAATTGTCATTAATTGTCCTCATATCAAAATTGAGTACATAGGATTCATGCTTCTCCATTCTTGTGATGCTTTACTAAGAATAATGTCTTCCACTTCCATCCAGGTTAATACGAAGGATGTAAATTCTTTAACTAATATTTCAAACTCCTCCCCCCTACACCAGCTAGAAAGTTAGAATGAATAAAGGAAAGCAAAGCTGCAATATTTTACCTTAGGTATCCAGGTATTTATGAACTGCTCAATTACATTTTTAATAAATATATTTATTTTTGAAAATTATTTTATCTAATAGTACCAATTCGGTCAACAATTACATCATTTCGAGTTAAAAAAAAAAAAAAACATTCAGTTAAAAGCATCTCTGTTTGGCTGGGCACGTTGGCTCATGCCTGTAATCCCAGCACTCTGGGAGGCCAAGGTAGGTGGATCGCCTGAGCTCACGAGTTTGAAACCAGCCTCAGCCAGAGTGAGACCTTGTCTCTAAAAATAGTCACATCCTCTCTCTAGACTTAATGACTTAATCAAGAAGAAATAGATCATCTGAATAGACCAATTTCAAGCACTGAGATCAAAGAAACAATAAAAATCTCCCAAAAAAAAATGCCCTGGTCCCGATGGTGTCACACCAGAATTCTATCGCAACTTCAAAGAAGAGCCTATACCAATGCTGCAGAAATCATTCCAAAAAATTGATGGGGTAGGAATCTTCTCCAGCACGTTCTATGAAGCAAACATCACCCTGATACCAAAACTGGGAAAAGATCCGACTAAAAAGGAGAACTACAGACCAATTTTACTAATGAATATAGATGTAAACATTCTCATCTCATAAAATCCTGGCTAGGATTTTTAGCCAATAGATTATGGTTTATCATCAAAAAAGTCATACATCATGATCAAGTAGGTTTCCCAGAGATGCAAGGCTGGTTTAACATACACAAATCCATAAACGTTATTCACCATATCAACAGAAGCAAAAACAAAGACCATATGATCTTCTCAATAGATACAAAAAACAGCATTTGATAAATTCAACATCCTTTTCTAATTAGAACTCTGAAGAATATAGGCACTGGAAGCACATTTCTTAAACTGATCAAAGCCATCTGTGACAAACCCACAGCTAATATTATACTGAATGGAGTAAAACTGAAAGCTTTTCCACTCAGAACTGGAACAAGATAAGGTTCTATCACCACTACTATTCAACATAGTGCTGGAAGTTCTAGCCAATATAATCAGGCAAGAGAAGGAAATAAAGGGCATCCAAATGGAGGCAGAAGTGAAACTATACCCCAAAGACTCAACCACAAGACTCCTGGAAGTGACCAAAAAATACAGAAATGTCTCAGGATATAAAATCAACGTCCACAAATCAGTAGCCTTTGTATATACCAAGAACAGCCAAGATGAGAAGCTTATCAAGGACACAATTTCCTTCTCAGTAGCTTCAAAGAAAATGAAATACCTAGGCATATACCTCACAAAAGAGGTGAAGGACTTCTATGAAGATAACTACGAACCCCTAAGAAAAGAAATATCAGAAGATATTAACAAATAGGAGAACATACCTTGCTCATGCTGAGAAGAATCAACATTGTTAAAATGTCTATACTTCCCAAAGCAATCTACAGATTCAATGCCATCCCTATTAAAATACCAACATCATTCTTTCAAGACTTGGAAAAAATAATTCTGGGTGGTGCCTGTGGCTCAAAGAAGTAGGACACTGGCCCCATATACCGGAGGTGGTGGGTTCAAACCCAGCCCCAGCCAGAAACTAAAAGAAAACAGTTTGAAAAAATAATTCTTTGTTTTGTATGGAACCAGAAAAAAAAAAATCATATAGCCAAGGCAATTCCTAGTAATAAAAACAAAGCTGAGGGCATCAGTCTACTAGATTTTAGGCTACACTACAGGCCATAGTGATTAAAACAGCATGGTAGTGGCACAAAAATAGAAACATAGACATCTGGAACCAAATAGAAAACCAGCAGATGAAACTAATATCATACGGCCACCTAATCTTTGATAAACCAAACAAGGACATACACTGGGGGAAAGAATCCCTATTCAATAAATGGTTTTGGAAGAATTGGATATCCACATGTAAAAGACTGAAACTGGACCCACACCTTTCTCCACTCACAAAAATTGATTCAAGATGGATAAAAGGCCTAAATCTAAGACAGGAAACAATATAAATTCTCAAAGAAAATGTGGGGAAAACACTTGAAGCTATCAGCCTGGGGAAAGACTTTATGAGGAATGCAACAACAAAAATAAACAAATGGGACTTAATTAAACTGAAAAGCTTCTGTACAGCTAAGGAGACAACAACTAAAGCAAATAGACAACCTACACAATGGGAAAGGATATTTGCATATTTTGAATCAGACAAAAGTTTGATAACTAAGATCTATAGAGAACTCAAACTAATCAACATCAAAAGAGCTAACAATCCCTTAGATCACTGGGCAAGAGAGCTGAAGAGAACCTTCTCTAAAGAAAACAGATAAATGCCTAACAAAGATAAGAAAAAATGCTAACCCCTAATTATCAGAGAAATGCTAATCAAAATCACCCTGAAATACTATCTAACCATAGTGAGAATGATCCACAATCCAAAATCTCAAAACTGCAGATGCTGGTGTGGATGTGGAAAGAAAGGATCACTTTTACACTGCTGGTGGGACTGCAAACTAATACAGCCTTTGTGGAAGGAAGTATGGAGAACCTTCAAAGAACTCAAACTAGACATTCCATTTGATTCTGCAATCCCATTACTGGGCATCTACCCGGAAGAAAAAAATCCTTTTACCATAAGGACACTTGCACTAGACTGCTTATCACAGCTCAATTTACAATCGCCAAAATGTGGAAACAGCCCTAATGCCCACCAACCCAGGAATGGATTAACAAGCTGTGGTACATGTATACCATGGAATACTATTCAGACATTTAAAAAGATGGAGACTTTACATCCTTCGTATTAACCTGGATGGAGGTGAACACATACTTCTTAGTAAAGCATCAAAATAATGGAGAAGAATCCTACGTACTCAGTTCTGATATGAGGACAATTAACGACCTAGTACATGGTGGAGTGGGGGAAGGGGAGAGCAAACAGAGGGAAGGAGGGAGGAAAACAGAGGGTAAAGGGAGAGGGAAAGGATGGGAGATCACAGTGTGTGGGACACCTTTGGGGGGTGGGACACAATTATAAGAAGGTCTTTATCTAACAAATGCAGTCAGTGTAACCTGGCTCTTTGTACCCTCAATGAACCCCCAACAATAAAACAAACAAACAAACAAAAAAACATAAAATAAATTTAAATAGCTGAGTGTTGTGGCAGGCATCTGTAGTCCCAGCTACTTGGGAGGCTGAGGCAAGAGAATCATTTGAGCCCAGGAGTTTGAGGTATGTGAATGATATGTTTGAGGTATGCTACAGCACTCTACCAGGGGCAACAAAGTGAGACTGTCTCCAGAAAAAATGAAATTAAATAAAAATAAAAAATAAAATCATCTCTTTCTGTCCATTCTTTCTGCCACTGCATTAATTTCAGACTATCACCATTTAGTTCTCATCTGGTTTACTGTAATGAGCACCTAAATTACACCTCCAATTTCTTCCCACTCCATGTTCCATGTAGCTACCAAAGTAAGTTTTAAAAGATTCAAAGCTAATTACATAATTTCCCTTCTTACAATGTGTCGGTGTTTCTCTAATATATTAGAGGAAAGTCGAAGAATTTAGCAAAGCCTTCTCTCTGTCTTCTTCCATTTCCTTGCCAGCTCTGTACTGAACTCCATGTTTATTGAACCACTCTCAGGCGATTGCCTTTGAAAATACTGTTAGATATCACAGCCTTTAGCTATCTACCTAAACAATTTCTATTGTTTAATAGAAATCAGATGACGGTTTATAATCTGGTAAACAAAATACTAGTGAGCATTTTAGGATATAATTACTGTATTTCAGTTGGGTCTTTTGTAATTTACTTACATTTATTTTTCATAGGCAGATTTTTATCATAGACAGAAGATTCAAAATACTCATTAATTAGCTACATCAAATATTTAAAGCAAATGCTTAGACACAAGCAGCGTCCAAAGCAATAAAAAGGCTGCCAGACTGGTTGAGGGCCAATGTTGGTTTACGCTATTGTTTTTCTACAGACTCCCACTGCATCCTCAATATTATCTTTATGGTTCTAATAGTGCAAACATTTCTCAAATTTTTCACGAGTTAAAAAAAAAATTGATGTAGTGAGAGACATTCAAAAGAGTCTCCAGTTCAATGTAATCAAGCCAATAATCGAAGGTGGTCAAATCAGTTAAGAAAATCATTGGGGAAGCATTGCATTGTACTTGCTTGGCAAAGTTACTTCAACGTGTTGTACAGTCATCTCTTAAAGCCACTTAAGCAGGTGGAAATGTTCATAAGAAAAGCAAATACTTCAAGTACATGAGGTAACAGAAAGCTTACTATTTTTTCTTAGGTCCAATTCATGAGATGTGCAATCATTATATTTAAACACACTGAAAACTGAATAGAATTTTCATTTGAGAGTAAATAGTAATATAGTTGAGTCTGTGGTCCTAATGCCATGGCTGCCATTAAAAATAAACACAATTTCTTTCTCACTAACAAGATGGTTTTCTGGAATACTGCAATAATAGGATTATTAAGTGTTTTTGTGACTTGTTATTTATAATGTTTTATTATACTCTTTTGTGACTTAGGTTTACAAACTCTTCCCTGTCAACAGAGGTAATGACTTGTCTAACGCTTCTGTGCCTTACTGCATGAAAAATAACACATAAAGTAAAAGGGAAACATTTATGAAATTATAAATACCATTTTTCCAGAATAGCGGTGCATTCTCTTACTTTTTTTATGATTGTTAAGGTTTTTAGATCATTTTGAATTAGGAATTATATTCTCAGAAAAAAAATATATCTATTTTTACTCTTGGGTCTTAAGGAAGGTCGTTGACAAACTCTTATACCAGATGCTGAGGACTTGAGCAGTTATGAGCAATTTATATATACTATATTTGAAACAAATTAACAGAAACAATAAATGTGAGGTAGAATATTTATAACTTATTAATAATGGTTAAATAATGAATAATTCATCCAGACCAACATAAAAGCAAAACACGAAATAGCATTAGAATTAGTATCTAATGTCATCATTTTTATTTGCTATCTCCTTAAACACAACTCTTCTACAGCATCATAATCCTTCCAGTCTATGGTGTTACCTGTTACCTGGCCTTGTGTCCTTTGGTTTCTTTTCAGAGATGATACATGTACCTCCTAACACTAAACAGTCTTTTACATCAAATAAATAATATAGTAATATCTTCACTCTTTAATCAAATAAAGCACATGGTAAAGGGCTGCCTGAACTTGAAATTACTCTAATAGTAGATTTCATAAAATGGGTAATGTTACTAACTCTGGGGCTCAGTTATACCTTTAATAATTGTTTAAATGAAATCAATGTCCAAATACTGTATTTGAATGTGAACAAAACCAACAGGGTCCTTGCTTTCATAGGGGGTTATAGTTTGGTGGAATAGATTGGCATCAATCAAATAACCTGTGGTATAATTAAACATGCAATCAAAACATAATAAATGCTAGACAGAAGAAATACGCAGTATTTTGACAGGGTTGAGAGATCTGAAAAGACTTCACTGAAAGAATGAATTAAAATGTGAAGTAGGAGTAAGTGTCAAAGCTAATGGGTGGGAAGGAAAGAGCATCTTAAGCAGAGGAAATACACGCAGAGGCCCGAAAGTGGGAAGGCTCACAGTTACACACAGTTTAGCCCCACTGACCCACTGAAACATAACCAGCTTCCTAATTCCCACAAGCTGTTGGATTCTGAGTTGTTAATGCAAGTATGGATTTCTTAAAGGCATGTTCTCTGTGAGGATCTTTATTAATACTATTTATTACTTCTCAAAACTCTGGTAAGAACAACCCAGGGTATTTATCAGCACTTGATGATTGTTCTTTAGCATCTGTAGTAAAAACTGCCTTAATAAGTAGCTACATGATTTCAGAGACACCTGGCTGCTCCTCATTAGACAAAAACCTGGTTCTCAGAACAACAGAAAGACCTCAGGTGGCCGGAATGATTCTGAGCAGCCGTCAATGGAGGACTGCAAACTTTTACATGTTAATGACTTGAGCTGAGACCATACTTGCCTATTAGGTAAATAGCAATAACAACAACAATAATGAGAAAAGGAACACAGTATTGATATCATGAACATGGAGCAGTCTCAATAGGCAAGTTTGCTTTTCTAATCACTTTCAGACAGAAGGGCTGTTAGTAAATTAAGCATCGACCTCATTTTTGGTAACTTGTAATGATTCATCTCTACTTAAGTTGAGCCAATCCAGGTATTTAACAGGGGTACATTTTGTAACTACATTATCCTGGAATATTTAGCGGGAAGTGGATAGTATGGGTATTTAGAGAACGGAGTGGTTACGTCAGAAAATCAGAGAGCTGGATACCAACACCAAACTCTCCTTCCTTCAGTTCCAGTCTTCTACCACAAATAAGGGGAGGGGGGCTTATGTTCCAGAACGAGTTAGGAATTAGTCATCTTGGCATTTCTGAGGGCTACAGTTATAGCAGCAAAATCAGGTCAAACAGGAGTATTTGAAAAAGAAATTGAAATGAAACCTTAGTTTTCAATCCTAAAACCAGGGAACACATAAGGTATCCAAATCACATCCAGGTAACTGGAAAAAAATAAGAGGCTGAGTATAGGATATAGGAGAGTTGAGGAATTCCCCTAGCCGAAGCGTAGGCCCACCTCCATATATGTGGACATCATCTCGTATGTGTAAATGTTTAAGTATGTCCAAACTCATACAAGCGGCGTCATATTCTGTTATCTACTTTCTAAATTTATTTTTTTACATGACAATTCATAGAGTTTAAAAGTATATTTCAATAGAGATCTCTCTCATGCTTTATCTAGAAGTCCTTCGTTGCAGCATAACATCATTTATTTTACCATTTCTCTATTGAAAGATATTTGGGTGGTTTCTAGATGTTTACCATTATGTACAAGGCTGAAATGTAGTACTTCTTTGCTCACTTATTCAATTATATTCTCAGGCCAATTTCCTAAGTATAGAATTCCTGAGACAAAGGTATACACATATAAAATATTGATACGTATTGTCTGATTATCCACCAATATTTTCCTAATTCATACTCTTCACTAAAAATGTGCATAAAAAGTACTCAGTTCTCCAAATGTTTTCCAATTCTTTTCAACTATTCATCTTTTTCATTTTGCAAACTGATAGATGAAAAATTAAGTAAAATTAATATTTTAATTATCTTTTTATCTTTTCACAAAGTAGAAAAACTTTTTACGTGTATACTAGTCATAACATTTTCTTTCTTATTGAATTGCTTGTCATATCTTTTTTCTAGATTTTTCTTATATGGCTAATCTTTTTATTATTGGATTTTAATTAAGCGTTATTATAGTCTGAGGTGAATCTTTTTCTTTCAATAAACCATTAAACAATACATATCAAATAATTCATCCCAGTCTTACTGAGGTGGCATGCTACTTTCACTAATTCTTAAATTTTCAAATGTACATGACTCTTGTTCTTAACCATTTATTTAGCTCTTTGAACTATTGGTTTATTTCTGAATGAATATCATGCTGTTTGATTTAATAGCCTATATAAAAATGTCCTGATAGAGGAAAAAAATAGCCTTTTATTTTTATCCTGTAAAAATGGTCTTTAGTGCCCTTATTCACATTTACAAATTTTAGGTAAAACAATCCCCTATAATCCTACTGAAGACACGTCCCTGTAAAACAAGCCTATGACTTTATATATCTAAAATGTGGATCTTTCTTTTTATTATTATTATTTTTTTTTTATTGTTGGGGATTCATTGAGGGTACAATAAGCCAGGTTACACTGATTGCAATTGTTAGGTAAAGTCCCTCTTGCTAAAATGTGGCATCTTTCTAAAACCCCATCTCAAACTGCTTACTTTCAGCTATCCCAGTGAGAATATTATTTCACTGGTATACGATGTTCTCATAACTTTTCCCTTCGTGAATCAGCCAACAACTTAGTTAGCTTTAGAACACAATGTCTTAAATTTGGTGCATGTTGAGAATCTGGTGAACATTCTCCCAAAATGTGTACCTACTCCCAAGTTTTAGAGCCTGTGGATCCAAAGAACCCAATTAAACAATTTACTCTATAGAGACATCTCTTTTTTTTTTTTTTTCAAGATTAAGTATTATTTTCATTAAATAAAATAGTTGTATAAGAGACATCTCTTTAGATTAAAAGGGCAGCTTTATTCCATCAGAGTTGTGTTCATTCTGATGTTATTTTACACGACTTGGATTAAAACTGTTATCCCTCTTCATAATCATCATTTCCCTCTGTTTGTTGTCTTGAATTATGGGCTTCTACTCATCAGAAATCAACAAATACAGTGTGATGAAGAGATCGCCAGACTAGGAATTTAAGGCTCAAGTCCAAATTCTCCCTGTGAACATGAAAATGTGCCTATTTTTCCAGGACTCAATATTTCCTTTCATCACCTATTAAATGAATAGAATAGTAACTACTCTGTATGCTTCATAGATATCATTAAGGAAATCAAACATGTCCTGTTTGAGAGAGCACAAACTGAAAAGGGAAGATTTCATTATTATTTCCACATTTAAAAGCTCATCATTTATTGAGGACCTCCATAAACCATCACTGTGTGAGATCCTAATATACCTAATGAGGGAGACAGATAAAACAAAAGATTAAATTGTAATTGGTAACTAGCTACTAGACTGTAGATACGTGAAAATTGCTCTGGGGGAAGTCAGAAAAGTAATACCTCTTTTTATAGGAGTTGAATTTGAAAAGATGTTCATGAGCTTTTATAATTGAACAGATAAGGAGGGGGTATTTTAAGGGAAGAGAAAGCAATCTAGAAGAAACAACTTCAAAAAAGAGGGAGGTAAGAAAAAGCACTGAGAGCTCAAACCATGGCCAGAACATGAGTGTGGTCATTTCACTGGGTTTATGAAAGAGGAAGAATACCAAGCCTTTCTGGAAAAAACACACCCTGGGCTAACATTGTGAAGAACCAGACTAAGAAAGTTAACTTGCAGTCAAGAGAAATCATCCCAAGATTTCAGACCAGCAGATGATGAGATTGGTGGCCTGGAGTGTGAAATAAATTGAGAGTTAGGGGAGTGGACTTGGAGACTACTTAAAAGCTGTTGTACTAGTTTAATGGATAGATGGTAAGCATATGAACTAGGGCAATGGGAAAACAGGAGAGATATTTCTGAGGTGGATTAAAAAGATCTTGGTGGTCGCCGAGATCCAGAGTTAAAGGAGAGGAATTGTTTAAGAATACCACTGGCCTGAGGCAACTATAGGAATGGTGATACCACAGGCAGAGAAAGGTCAGTAATCATATATCCTTATTTAGATGACAAAGCAAAAATTACAGAAATCTCAGTTAATCTCCACAGTAGTATGGTGAAGATTATGGTAATGGTAGGATGTGTGTATATGGGAGCAACAAGTTTAGCTAATAAGTTTCAAAAAGTAAGGTAAAATGCTTTCATCTCTAAAAAAAAAATTAGACTTCCTATTTTTAAGTGTAGAAAAATGTTCCTCAGAGTAAAAATAACCACAACATCTTTTGAAATATAATACAGTGCTATTTGGTATAATCCCTTAGCAACATTGCTGTTATAAGCCAGGACTAGCAGCATCAACTATAGAGTCACATGTTGTATATTTTAAATTTATAGATGAATAGTAAGCTGCGAGAGGGACAGAACATTACCCACGTTAGGTTTGAGACACTTGAATAATTAGCAAGTCATTAATAGCAATTTTACAATTAAAATTGCTATTCTGTAAGGTGTTTAAGTTCCCTTCCTAAGATGCCTCTCCAAATCCACATTAAAGTTTAGAGGTAGAAATTAGAGGCCAATCCATTATTGGCCTCTAATTCCCAAGATGCCTCTCCAAATCCACATTAAAGTTTAGAGGTAGAAATTAGAGGCCAATCCATTATTTGTATGTGTGTGTGTGTGTGTGTGTAAAGGTTATCAGAATTATAAAGTGAAAGAATGTTTTCAACAATAAAAAAATGTACAAGTTTATGGGGGTACCAAAAAAAAAAAAAGAATATTTTCTTTCTTGAAGTCATCTCTCTTTCAACAATATTTGAAGAATCCACTTACAAAATCTTCTTTAGAGTAACCTCCAAACTTTTGGTTTCAGCCTGGAAGATGGGGACAGTGATTGTTAAAAGATGGCCACAATGTATAAAATGTAAAGTAAATGTCAGGAGATATGGGAGACAAAAATTGGAAAGCCAGTAAAGTAGTTGTGTTAAGTAATTTAACCTCTCAGGATATATTCTTCCTGGGTCAAAGACAGGCCGTGGTGGGGTAGGTTAGTTTAGCTTTCAGTCCTTTTCCTTCTCGCTATCCCACAGTCTTAGAGAAATGCATCTTGCTGACATTGTTCGTAACCTATTTTCTTGTTACTGCTTCATATGTGGGCAACTAACCTGAGATGTTCAATTGGAATGATGCAAGCGATTACGAATATGCCATGCTTGAGGGACATAGCCCTCTCTCTCTTTCCCGTCTGCCTCCTCCTGCCCACCGTCTCCTGTCTCCATGAAGCACGAAAGGCACATAATTCTAGAATAAAAACTATAAGAGGGTGATGGATTCACAATGTTTTTCTGATTCATCAAAGTCTCAGAACACACTAGCTAATAAATATTAAATCAAGTTACCAAGACAATCTTCTAGTGGGGGGAAATAGGTAAAGAAGTGTTTGAATTATTATTTCAAAAAATATATATCTACATTGTGTTGGCAATGTGTAGGAAATGTGAAAAAAAAATTTTCCTTACACTTTTGCTATTTACATATCTTTAACATCCTTATTAAAATGTAAAGATGTCAGCCTTATGTCAGTTATCCAACTTTTTTTTAACGATACTGTTTTCTAAAATCTAAAGTCTTATATTCACTGATATAACTGCTTGAATGACCAACATTTTAATTAGTTATTCTGGTAATGTGAAATTCAAATTTTGCGTCAGTATCCTGAACTTAGATCGCCATTACATCCTTTAATGAAGAAACAAACTATACTAAAAAACCTTGACAAAGTCAATAAAAGCAATGAAGAGATACCCTTATAACTCAGAGTAGATCAACTTAAACCTGATTTCTATTTCAACAATACAATATATTTTTCCTTTAATTTAATATATCATGTTAATATATTTCAAAGATCAATAGCAAATAAATATTTTATAATACATATGCAATTTACATTTTTGCATAATAGTTTCCAGTTCTTTTATTTCTAAAATACCTAAATCAGATGTCACCTTCTTGATACACCTCATTTTGTAATATCAAAGAATCACCTACACTAGTTGAATTCTCAGCCTTAATTTATTATTGAGAATATACAGTTCCTTCATATTTTGAAAAACACATTTACTGATAAGGATAACATTTTGTTGTACACAGGAAACTCCAATATCAGTTCAGTTAAATGGTTGTTACATTTTGAGAAATTATTGGTTGAAATGATTAATCTGATATATACATTTTTCAAGGTTTTTAAAATGTTTTCTTATATTTCACTTAGCTCTTTCGGTAATACAGAAAGTTGTTCTTCCGATAATTTTATTCTTTCAGATTTTTTTCTGTGTTGATATTAAAAAATGAATTTAGCTCATTAGACAGGAACACTTCAACACAAAATTCACTTTACATATTCCCACTTTCCAAAGAATGAAAACAATTCGCCAGAAAATGTCTGAGGATTGCCTTCTTCCTGTTTATATAAATTTCTTTATTAAACCGAGATTCCTCCCTCCCACTGCTTCATAAACTGTAACTAATTTTTATCATTTAAGTCAAAGATAATAATCATATCTGGAAATGCTATTGTACATGCTAGAAATAGCTTTTTAAAAGACATATCTTTCTTGATAATCCATAGACAATCATTCATCCATCCACTCATGAGGCTTTTTCAAAGACATTAACTTGACAGGCTATTTAAAGCTCCCATTTGGATGGTGGTGCGCACTGTCCTGCATGTGTGCACACAGACACGCCCCCCTTTTATCCCTTTTTAGAACACTAAAGATGACCTGATGTGTTCTAATTAGCTCTCATTTCCCTGACCACTGTTTGAGAAATCTTATGATATGCATTGCACACAGTCAACAAATGCACTGGTTTGCTCTATAGAGATCATTAACTTTAGTTTATATTGTGCAGGATTTCTAAAGTTAAAATCTCACATTGCTTGAAGAAGATTGTGTTTATTTGATATCTTTTTTAAAAAAATAGATTTAGATTTAAACCATATCTCTTTTTTTTGGTTCATTCTGGCTTTAAATCCTATGCTATCAATCAATATAAACTTGATGTATGGTTTCACATAATTCTTGATGCTGCCAGTTTCTGCACGCATTTATTTTAGGAGGCCCACTGTCATTGCTGAAGCGGGAGACCTAGGTTTTTGTCTTAGCTGTCACACTCATAGCCTATGTGATGCTAAACAAACTCACATCCTCTAGGGCTCAGTGTTCTTATCTATAAAATGGAGATAAAACCATCTCATCTCAATATTGTTATTGGATTCCAATAAGCTAATAAATACAAAATTTCTGTCATACTTTTAAAATATTCTTACTGTTCTGTTTAGAGAATGAAAACTAATATCTGTGCCCTCCTTAAAAATACATTAATTGCAAAAGCAACTCTATTAAGAAAAAGCATGACGTGTAACATGTGAGCACGTGGGAAATACACAAGTAATGCAAAGATCTAAGGATCTTTAAATAGAACGGCAATGATATACCAGATGAGCCACCCTAGAAGCTACATGTAAATATTATACATCTTAATTTTCCTGTGAACAATTCAACTAAGGAATTCAAATAGAACAATTAATCAGTGTAGAAAGCATGGCAAAAAATAAATTCAAGTCAATGATGCAATACTCCTTTTCCAATTAGCTTACTTTTCTCTCCTCCACCCTCTGGGACATATTCTATTTTATTAAAAAAAATGAAGTCAATTAAGTGCCTCTACAAAATTAATCAACCCATAGATCAATCTAGAACTCTTATTTAATATTTATTAAGAGTTCAGCATGATACAAAATTTTTCTAGGCATTTATAGGTCAAATGTATGAAGCGTCATACTTGCTTTTTCTACCATTGGGAACCCATATAGGATAATATTCAACCAGAGGGGAAGACAACCACTTCTTTCAGCAAAGGGTCAAACTGCATGAGGGTTTCAGCAGTCTGAGCTGTAAAAATGAAACTCAAATGTTAATTTATAAATTTCTTCAAACCATGCTGCTCATCAAAGTTTAAATTGATTGAATTGAGATGATTAAGTATAGATCTCATTTTTTTGCATCCAACAGGCATGAGGACATCACCAATCAGGTAGCTGGGGTGTGAGGAAGCAAAGGGCTAAGAGCAGATGTGCGAGCTGATGGGATGTGTATGAACCAGGCTTGGTGTTTTCTCTTTGGCTCGATTTTCTTGTTCATAGCATACACAACACAGAGAGACATGCTCACATACACACACACACACACAAACTCAGGTAAATGCTCATTTGAACACCATTATGATTTTCAACAAATCTAACCTACTGTCCATCAGAGTTGGACAAACAATCCCAGCACCAGGTTTCCTGTTTCCACACCCAGACCTGATTTACAATTTAATTATCCATCATCCAGATACACGTATGTGGACATGCAGGGCGTCAGTGTTTGCCCACGTATAAAGTTAGCTAGTGACAGCTCTGCTTTGCCATCAGGTATGCTAGGATCGTAGCTCCTGAAATCATTGTTGAGCGCTTATGGGGGGCCTGGAGGGCCTGGGACAGGGAAGAAAGGAGCTGTTTCTGGGTTACCAGGAAAGGAACCAAATGAGGGCCAAACATCCACCTCCATTCTCAAGTTAAGAATCAGGAGCTGACTCCTCAAAGCAGCTGTAACTGGTTTTACACTACACATTTCCTTGGGAAAGCAACGGTGGCTTCTATTAAAACTCCAGGCTGACATGCGGCTTCCCTGCCATCTTCCGGAGCACTTTCCTTTAAGATAATCAAATCTCTATCTCTACCTATTGCCTGCTGACAAAACAAGGTGCTTTTTCCCCTGGGATTTTGAAGGGAGGACTGCTGCACACACACTCTGGGTACACAAGCGCCCACACACCGACACAGTGTAACTCCCACCAGAGTCCTCACTCCTTCCATCCCGCCCTCCTCTCTGTGAAGGATTGCTGAACATTTTGCTCCAAACTCTCCAAGTCACCCACGTGTTTGTTCTCCCCTTTTGCTGTTCAATTTACTTCTCACTTGACAAAGAGATACTCCAGTTGCTCTCAGGCGTTTAGCTGCAGCTCTGGGATCAAGCTGCCTCACCTGCTCCTTCCCACCTGCCCTCCTCCTTTCAGATCTGCCCGATAACTCCTCCTGCTTCTGGGGCAAATGGACAGATTACTGGGTGCTTTCTCTGCTCAAATCCCTGCATCACCGTCACTCTTTCTCCTCCTCCACCCGGAGCAAACTGGAATTGCCTGTTTAGTCTCGCTAGCAAGGGTGGGATGGAAGTGGGTGTGGAGAGGGCTGGTGGGTGGCACGGATAACTAGCAAGAACGCGCGCGCACACACATCCCCAATTAACATTTATGCGGTACTTTCAGGGTCTCTTACACACACCTGAATCATATAATCCGAAGCAAAGACAGACACGCCTCTGCTTGCCCTCCCCCAATTTCCAGAGTAGAATTTGACACTGGGTGCAGGATTCAGTGATAAGGAGAGCGGCAAGGAGAATTTGAGAAGAGGGGATACGACCCTTTGCCTGAATGGGGGAGGGGGCGCTCTTCACTCACCGCCTGAGTCCCTGGAACGAGGAGGGCCAGGACATCCTAGATTTCTTCAGGCCGGGCCGGTGGCCGGTCTCCACTGCGTAAGAGGTGCGGTCCATGGCGCGGCAGTACAGGTAGCGCTCGGTGTCCGAGTAGCCGCGGTGCCGGACGCGGCCGCCGGCCCCGCTCGAGGCGTAGCGGCCGCGGGCAGCCCCGGGAGGCGGCGGAGGTGGCGGCAGGGGGGGCGGCGGCGGTGGCTGCAGCGGGCACTGGGGCTGGGGCTGGGGCGAAGGTGGCGGCGGCGGGGGCAGGTGGTGATGGGGATGCAGGAGGCGGAACTGGGGCTGCCGGAGCGGGTACTGGTGGTGCTGCTCTTGCCTCCAAAGATGCTTGGGGGCTTTGAGCGTGGCCCCGCCGGCGCTGTCGCCGCCCTCAGCGCTGCCCGCCCGGGCCGGCACGCTGCTGCCCTCTGCCTCCATCCCTGTCCGCCGCTCCGCGCCCGGCTGCCCAGCCAGAGTTCCGCGCGCTGGCCAGAGCGCCTTCCCGATTCTACCGCCGCCGCCGCCGCCGCCGCAGCTTAGGGAGCCGAGCAGAGGCTGAGCTCAGCTTCCCACTTAAGCCACCAGAGGCTTGGGGCTACCGAGAGGGGGCTCCGCCAGCGGGGAGGGCGGTGGGGGGCGGGTCACAGCACACCAGGGCTGGCTTAGCAGGGGGGATAGCAGAGACGCGCTCTTGGGCTCCTGGAGTCACCAAGACTAGGGCGCGCGGCGCGCGGCTCAGCCAGCGGCTGGTCCCTCCCGCTCCCCCTCTTTCTTCTTCCCTTTCTTCTCCCCTTCCTTCCTTCGGGCGCCGGCAGCCAGAGCAGCGATGGTTAGCTGCTGGAGCTGCAGAAGCAGCAGAGGCGGCAGCAGCGGTAGCCACCGCCTTGGTCCAGGCACCCGAACCCGGATCCGGGAGCCGCTGAAAAGTTGGACAGCTCCCGACTGGCAAGCGCAGCAGTGACTTTCTCCAAAACCACTCCAGCCAGTCAGGAGTCAGCCCTGTCCTCCCGCACCGCCCTCCCCTCGCTGCTCCCTACTGCCCCGGAGGCTTCCTGTTCACCTCCTCCGCTTGCCTCAGTCCTCTTTGAGAAATGGAGTTTCGTGATTTCGCTGGTTCTCAGAGCTTGCTGACGAGGAGCTGCCCTGGCGCTTCCAAAGATAAGGAATGTGACCTGGCAAAGTTGCTCGCAATATTGGGTATGCGCGTCGCCGGAAAATTGAGTCTGAGTAAAAATCCAATATTAAGACTAATTGCGTCTCTTTCCCTAACACAGGATTAGATGTTATCTGGATCTTTCCCCTCGGAGGAAGAACGCCCAGCGTTTCCTCTGGATTTTCCTCCCGCTAGTATCTGGATCCCGGGAGCGGTCCTTGCTGGAAACCAAGGCAAGCTGAGCTGTTCTTAACCTAGAGCCAGCGCTGAGCCCGGGGCCACAGTGAAGGTGCAGCCGCTTTTTGCCTTACAGACCTCTTGGTCTCTTCAGCAGTCTGCCTTCTGTGCCTGCCTGCAATTTGCCTTTCTGCCACTTCCAGCAGAACACAGCTCTATTACTAAAGTGTTTTAAAAACATGTTGTACCTTATTCCACTTAAATTAGAGTCACATTTGGCACTAGAATCCAAATTCAACTTTGGTCTTGCTTTAGTTAATATTTTTCCTGCAATGCTGAATGTTTTTAAGGAGCCAGGGAAATTTCAAAGTAATATAGAAACATTTTCCTGTACCTTTTTATATTACCATATTACTTAAAAATCAATTGTAATTTGCTCACTGTTAAATTAATGCTAGAATTAGTCTTTGTCGAAGGTAACACAGTACCATTCATTATCTGAAGTACATTCAGGACTCACAATAGCTTGTTGGAAGTGTAACCACTCCATTCTTTGCACATACTCAGTTTTAACATAATTGAATATGTACATTTTTTGTACTTCATATAATGAATACTATCTCGCCAGAATCAGGAATCATTTCTCAGATTCTCTAGAGTGCTACATATCCAACATTCTCCATACCGTGAATGCTCGGTACAGAAGCCACTGAGAAAATAATGCCAATGAAAATAAATGCACACTTTGCATCAGTAAGGACAGTTTCTGACAGGTGCAAGTGGCCCTGGTCAAATTTAATATTGTGTAAAAAAAACCTTCAGCTTCATGTTATTTATTTATTTATGGCAGGAAATGTCAATTTTCTCCAACATTTTGGTGTAGACACTCTGCTCACATATGGCCCACAGACACAGTCTGAGAAAGACTGACTTTTGAGAAAAACAAGCAGTGTCTCAAGACCACCTGCCCTACGTAGGACTGAAACCATACTTTATTAAGACGCTCTCTCATTCCTTCTCAGACACTAATGTGACTAATGGCAGTGGCCAGAGCATTTTCCATGCCTAGAAAGGTATTAAGCTCTTATCTTCCCAAGCATGAAAGAAAGGAGGATGTGTTCTACAGTATAAACATTTTTTTTCTTTTAATTCATTGCATTACTAACATCTGGAACCGTTTCAAAAAAGTATACAAATTCCTTCTTTCCTCTGAAATGCCTGTCATCTGTCTCTTCACTGTAACTATGACAAAATATCTTCATCTGGAACTCTTATTCTAACTTCTCAAATATGAATAGTACAAGTAATTTATAATCGTCTTTTTGCACGAAGCAGAATTATTCAAATCTAACCTGCTTCTCATTGTCAATTTGCTCCTTCTTTCTAATTCATAAACATTTTTTTCTATATTCCCCATTTATTTGTTAAATTACTTACTTTTACTGCATAATTATAAGGTAGGAAGTTTTTAAGATATAAGAACATTATTTAACATGTTCCAAACTTGTACCATTTTCAATTTCTCTTGTAATTCCAAAAGATGATTGATAGTAATCATTTCTCGTGTGGCCTGTGAGGTTACAGCGTGTTCTAATCTATCACTTCCTACTCATATGACATTAGGTAAATTATTTACCCTTCCTGCCTCTCATATGCAAAGTAGTACTATTATTATCTACTACACAGGATCTTTTGATTATTTAATGAGATAAGTAATGCCTTATACACTGCCTTATACACAATATATGTTTAATAAAGGTAGCAATTTTGATTATTCCTGCCAGATATGGAAAAATCCTATCACTTTAATCAGCTGTTACCAACCTTGGCTGCACCTAGAAATCATCATAGTAGGAACCTTTAAAAACATCTCTTAGTTCAATCCTAAACCAGTGGTGCCAAACTCTGATGTTAATAGAACCATCTGAAACACTAATCCAGAACACAAAGGCTCAGGCTCCTGAAGCAGGATGGGGCTTGGGGCTTTATACTTTCACCAAGGTTGCAAGGTGATTCTGATTCAGAGTCAAGTTTGAGAACCATTGCCCTGCCTAGACAAATGAAATGATGATTTCCAGTGAACAACTCAGACAGTAATATTTTAAATCAGTATCAATAACTGTTGATCCACAGCTAGTCCCTTATTATCTGGATACAAAACCACTCTAGGTACTGCTGGTTGACTCGTCCATGTTCTCAAATACGTCCAGGCAAAACCAGCTCAAAAACCCAGCTCCCATGAAAATATGCACTTTATCTATTACTCTCGTTGCATCTTTTTAAAAACTGAGCACTTTTAGCCTTTTATTCAAAAACTTTTCTCATTAATCTAGAAATTTCCTACTTATAATCAAAAAAATAAAAGATATAAAATATTCATTTGACCCATTGGTTTTTCTTGCTTGTATGTCAAGTAAATTACTCATTTTTTCCCACTGATTGATTATCAGTCTTGGAGTTTTATGGGTGCAGTCTGAGAGGGACTTTGTGTACTGTTGGGTTAATATGATGCATCCTTGAAAGTGATCGCTAATTGCCATCCACACATCTGTATAAAAAGTGAAAAATCAGGTAAATGATTGTTATTCTTCCTGAACAAACCTAAATAAGCAGTTGGTTGGTGTCATTACCATGATTTGGAGATCAGACACAACCATCCCTTTCTGCCAATGCATTTCAAATCTCTGCCCCTAACGATACAATCAGTCACTCAATGTGCTTGCTGGGCAATCAACAAGGGAGAACTTTCCTGTCAATAATGATGGCGCGTTCTGGCAGAAATGACGTCAATTAAAAGCTAGCAGAGAGCAAGCATCTTTTTATCCAGAACACAGAGCTAAGTGGTAAGTTGAAGGAACTACGGGTCCATTGTCATTTGGGAGGTTTAAATGAGACTTTCATTTTGCAAATATACTTTGAATACAAGTGTGTTATTTTCTTAGTAAAAATGCATTGATTTGATACCCAGTATTCAGCTTAAAATCTGAAATTTTTATCCTAGATGCCTTAAATTAGATAAAAGTCTACATTTTCACTGTGACAGGAAAGAAAAGGACAAGGATGAATTCAGATGGAAGTCAGATTATTGCATTTCTTGAGCCTTTGGTATTCTGTCAAATACCTTTTCCACATTATTTTATTTAATCCTTGCAACAATATACATTCTTCACATTTTGACATTTTGAAAATCAGAATGAGCCTTACATGAAGATGAAAAACTGTGGTAGTCCCCTGTTGATGTTGAAAACAGTTTGTGTGACCCTCACTCCACATAGGAAACACCTGCTCACCTGATGGCTCAACACCAATTCATTCAACTAATATTTGTTTAACACTTACTATGTACCAAACATTAAATTCAGAGATATAGAAGTTAATAACGTAGGCAAAATTTCTGGCTCTCCTGCTCTAATTAGAAGAGACAGAATAAACACTTAAACATGTATATAAATATGTCAGATGAAGCTAAGTGCTGTGAAGCAAATTAAGAAGTTAGAGGTGATGTTTGGGAGTGCTATTTTGTACTGGAGGCGAGGAAGGCTTCTTTGATAGGTTAACATTTGAGCAGAAACCTGAAAGAAGGAAGGGGCTGAGCCAGCACTTTAGGCTATAGGAAAATTCAGTGCAAAGACACTGATATAGCAACAAGTTGATTATGGTTGAGGAATACTAAAGCAACCAGTGACTTGAGGTGAAGTGAGTTAGGAGCTGTTTAGAAATAAGGAAAGATCAAAGAGATCCAGGATGGCCTTGGTAAGGACTTCGGATTGGTTACTTGTATTTGTATAGCTACACATTATTGAATTTCAAAATTAAGTTTAGACTTCTAAAATTTACTTAAATGTCTTTTAAAAAATACATTATAATTACCTCATACAAGAGACAAGTTATTCTGTATGTAGAAAAAAGTGAAAATATGCGTGAGAACAAGCATTTATGATAATTGAAGAAACTATCTGTAGGAGAAAGACTACACTTCCATACCTTATTGCAAAACAACAAGATATTCTAAGAACAATACTTTAATCTGTATTGTTTTTAGCATTGAAATGACAAAGTGAAGGCCATTCATACATCGGCAATACACTTAAAATTATATATTACCAAATCCCTCAGGACACGTCATAGAACTTTCAAAGTGATGATTCATGAGACCTTAGGGACAATTACTCAGGTGCTAAATTTTCATCTGCCAAAAGCTTCTAGCTGACTTTTAAGAGGAGACGTCCCATGTCTAATGGTTGATAATTATTTTTTTAAATGAGTTGATACATTTTAAAATATTACTCTCCTTTTCCAGGATGCAAAGAAATTATGAGAAGGAGCTCATTACCATGAAATTAGGCCTAACTATCAAAGGCCAAAAATGTTTAAGAATCTAGGTAGGAAAAATTTACTCATGCACTTTAAGATGATGAAAAGTAATGTGGCAGGTATTGGTGTGGCAAAATATATACATTTTTTATTCATTTAAGAAAATGTAAATTTAAAATAGTATTTCTCATTTTAAAAAATTCCTATTAAGCCAAATATTATAATTAATAGATTCATTAAAATAGATGAATCATAGCAGTTATTCCATTTTATATATAAGAAACTGAAGCTCACAGGGACAATTACTTATATAAGACCAGATACTTGTTTCGTGCCAAAGCCTACACTGGTCAAATCGAGTCCCAAACCTGTAACATTGCCTGGATGATAAAGGGGAAACATTAAACATGCAATTTTTGAAAGCAAAATGTCAATGGATAAGTTATTTAAAAATATTGGTGGATGGATGGGTTAATATGACACCTAATATCCTTCTCTTTCTCTCATTTTGTATTAAACCACATATCCACTGATACTATTAGAAAGGTATTATAATATTCATGCAAGGGAGGATTTCTTTTTTAAAAGATACAAAAGCATCAATAGTAAAAGATTGATGAACCAAATAATATTAACATTTAGCACTTCTATTCCTCAAGGGTAATCAAGAAAGTGAGAAAACAAGTCATAAACTGAGAGAAAATATTGTAATCCAAATAATCTCAAAGAACCATTTCAAAATATTATTCCTATAAATTAATAAGAAAAAATAGTTAAAATACATGAAAAGGCATTTCACAGAAGAGAAAACCAGAATGATGATTAAGCACTGAGAAATTAATCAACCCTGTTAGTAAGCAGGGAGATGCAAGTGAAGACCACACCGAGAGGGCATTTTATTATAACCACTAGGTTAGCAAAATGTAAGAAGCCTGATGATACCACGTGATATTGTTTGGATACTTGTGCCCTCCAAATCTCACGTTGAAATTCGATCTCCAGTGGTGGAGGTGGGGCTGAGTGGCAGGTGTTTGGGTAATGGGGGCAGATCCCTCATGAATGCTTGGCGCCCTCTCCAGAGAGTACTCTGTTAGTCCATGTGAGAGGGGTTTAGAAGAGAGCCTGGCGCCTCCTCTTCCCTCTCTCTCCTTTGCTCCTCCTCTCACCATGTGACACCCCTGTCCCCCTTGACCTTCTACCTTGATTGGAAGCTCCCTGCAATCCTCACTAAAAGCAGATGCTGGCACCATGCCTCTTGTACAGCTCGCAGAACAGTGAACCGAATAAATCTCATTTCTTTATAAATTACACAGTCTCAAGTATTGCTTCATAGCAATGCATAACGTACTAACATACCATGTATTGGAAAAGATGTAGATCAATGGTAACTCTTATACTTTGCTGGTGGGAAAATAATTTACCATAATCTGGTAAAGGAAAACATTCTTTACACTATGAGTTATGATTTTACTCCTGGGTATATGGCGTAGAAAATGTCTTATATGCAAACACGTGCACACTCATGCATACACACACAGACATGAAAGAGAGTCTTCATAGCAGGATTACTTTATAACAAAAATCTAGAAACAAACTCAACAGTTAGCAAGAAAAATATCAACACAAATGTTACATCATACAGCCATGAATGATTACATGAAGCTACTTGGATGAATCTTACAAACTGCCTGTGGAGCGAGCAAAGCAAGTGGCAGAAGATGGCAAACAAAATGCCATCTTTATAGTGCTCACAAATAAGAAACTATAGGACAACAACGCCTAGGAAAACAACATATATTGTGCTACCTCTCAAACCAATGTGCATGTAGGTCTCCAGAGTATTAAAATACAGATTTTGATTCAGTAGGTCTGGGGCAGGGTTGAAGTTCAGTATTTCTAATAAGCTTCCAGGTGCTGTCCATGCTACAGATCTGTGGGCCATACTTAAGTAGCCAGGTTTTAGAGTATACATACATATGTGTTTTTTAAAAATATATTTAAAAATGGAAAGGTTATGAAATTCTCAAAATTTCACATGGTTGTTACCTGATGAATCAGGAAGGGGAGAGTTCACAGGTAGAAACGATGTGTTGATAATATTGCAGTTTACAAATGTTATGCCCTATAACATAAATATATGTTACAGAGACTCTTTTGTATATTTTAAATATTATAATAAAAATCATAAGGGCAATCAAAAACCCACAGGTCAAGGAACCCACATCATCACCAACAAAATGAAACTCAGTTAGGAAGAATCAGTAAGCAATGTGGCTCTGTATACTCCATCTTTAGAAGGGAAAGCTGCAGTCTATTTGTAAATACTCTAACTTCCCCAAACTAAATCACTGGGCAAACTTTTTAAACTGTAGCAGAAAAAAAAAAAGAAAGAAAAGAAAAGAAAAAGGGAATCAAAACCAAATAGAATTCTGAGCTAAGAATAATTATGAATTCATCCTCTTTTGTCCTCTTCTCAAAGTTTGGCTTTAAAATTAACACTAAATTTAAGTAGAAACTTTTGTGAAAAGGTGTATGTAGCTCTCACATGCAAGGTGCACCTGCTTCGCTCTTTGGCTATTCGTTCCCCCAATCCTGATACGCATAGATCCCTAAGTATCTAACCTCTATATCCTCTGGATATCAAAAAAGTTTCTTTCCTAGAAACTTTCCAGAATGTGGTTTCATTTTTCAAATATCTGCCCTTAAGATACCATATCTCATTTTAGCTATCAGCAAACATCACAGCAGGAATGGGTGACAAGTAAAAAGAACTCAGGATAGTTGCCTAAGGAACAGGAAGTTGGGTTAGCAAAGGTGAAAAAAGAATTAAGTTAATTTAAAATAGAAGACAGACAGTGACAGAGAAAAATTTTCTGCCTTCTCTATATTATGTCAAGTTCTCCAAACTGCTCTGGTATTAAAAATTATAATAAATCTCTGAATGAGGCACGTACTTAGTTTAATGTCTCTATTGAAGACATAGGGGCCAGGATACCTAAATTCCAATGGTAGTATTTATTGAATTTGCTCTGGGGCAGGCATTATTTTAACTATTTCACAAGCATTAGTTTATTTCTGACCCATGAATTTAGTCAAATAAATACAAAAACAGAGAATTAATTTATCACTTCCCCCGCTGCATAGATAAAGAAACTCAAGCACAGAGAAGATAGTAACTTGCCCAGGAGCCCACAGGCTGCATGGGCAAATCCCTGGTGACAGTTCAAATGTCAGGTTTGCAGTGGTTCTCAACCTTCCTAATGCTGCAACCCTTTAATATACTTCCTCATGTTGTGGTGACCCCAACCAAAAAACTACTTCATACAGTGGCAACAAAAATAATTTTATGGTTGGGAATCTCCACAACATAAAGAACTGGGTTAGAGTTAGGCTGGTGTTTCCTGCCTGCCTCTCTGTAGTCTAGTCTCAGGTACATCTTGTATCCATGAACATAGTCATTTTCCTTGTGAATGAAATGGAACATTCTATTTAAGAGGATGGGCATAAGCATCAGGCAGAAATAATTTGAAGCTTCAAAAGTTACATGATTTTTGGAAAATTTTGTAAATTTTCTGAGCCTTAGATTTCTCATCTGTAAAACAGATTAGTGACAAAAGAACACATAACAGAACTTTGTAAGAATTAAGTAATCCATTTTGTTCACTCAGTAAGAATTTCTTGCTACTGTTTCTGCTGCTGTGGTTGTTATTCTAAATGATATTATTAATTTAAACCCAGGTCTGTCTTGATGAGAGATTTGTGCAAAATACTACTCTATGCCATGTACATAAAACACATCATGTCATAATAAGCCAGACGTTTTCTTATTTATTTCTTGCTCCCACATCTCCCTGAACCAGACTAGTAAGTATGGAAACACATGGAAAGGAATGCCAGATTCCCAAGCTAGAAATCTTAAATAGTAGAAGAAAGGGAGACTCTCTCCCACTTTACATGAATAAAGCTATTTTAGAAATAGCCATCCAAGTTTAAATTCATTAGCTTTGAATGGGTCTGTGAATAGTTTTAGATAATTATCCTAGATCACCAAACCCAATGGCTAATGTAAATTGCTATAGCTGTTATTAATTGAAAGGAAAAAGCTCAACTTGATAAATCAAACGGTGTTTTCTCAAAAGACAACAAATGTGTTACTTTTCAGCCATACTGCAATTCTCCCTTAAGATCGGAAGTAAATAAGACTTCAGAGAGGATCCTGGCATTGATGGTGGACTTGTTGCTTAATCCGTTTTCAAGGAATACATGTGCCCTCTGAAGGAGAGAGAATTAGGATCAGTACCGGAGGCACACTCACAAACTAACTTGGATTATGGCCAAGTTAAACACTTTCTTTATGAATGTTTAATGAAACAATACAATTTTAAGCATTGAGAAAAGACACTATTTTGATGGAATTATTAAATTTCTAGGTAATTTAATGAGAAAAACAAAAGAAAATAAAAACTTCAGGAGAGGAAAAATTATACACAATCCAAGACAGAGTCCCTAGTATGTTAGTTTAATTTAAAGTTTTTGCTTGCTTGCTCTATCTTACAGACTTGACACAATGATACAAGATTTTATTTAATTTAGTCAATGTGGTTTTGACATAGTATTTAGAGGAAGGAGAAGAAGGATTATGAACCATTATTGTTCTTCTCATGACACTACCATCTGCAAATAAATGGAAGATCCATGGTCTAATATTACTAAGGCTGAGTAATTTCCCTCCAGATCACTGCCTGGAAAACAGCGTATTTTCTTCATGCATAAATAATAGAACTCTCATTTTGAACACATTGAATTGTTCAGAACGGCTTGTGGATTGTAGGCAAATTCATGTCATCTACCATTTATAGGCAAATATAAACCTAGATTCACTTGCAAGTGGCCTCTGTGCAGGTCCAAAAATGTGAACTGACCAATTATAAACCACAAATTGGGCTATGTGACCCAGCTTTTCTTTGATGTTGGTCAAGTCACTTGTAAATGATAAATCTATTCAGTCAAAATGGCCAAACAGTCTCATTAAGGTGAAATATTAAAAGTATGCCATTTATCATGGTTCTTAAGAGAATGGGCACTACGGCCAGAAGGCCCTGACTTTCTGTTTCAGTTCTGAGTCTTGAGATGTGTGACTGCAGGTGGGTTATACTAACCTCTCTAAGTGTCCGTTTTCTCAGTGATGAGGATAATACTAGAATGGACTTTGCAATGATACTATGAAAGTTAAGAGATAATATAGCTAAAATGTTCAGCACAGTATCTGTTACATATATGTATACATAAGTAAACACAATATATACATAATTTTCTTATATACATATTATAGATATTATATATGAATCATGTATAATAATTATATATTTTTTTATATAAAATTAAGGAAATTAGGAAAGTAGAGCATCAACAGCCCCCACAGTAAGTACCATGCTAGGCACAGAGCTCTTGAAAATTATGAACTGTGTTTAGATAGTGACAGAATTGTGCCTTTAAGCCAAAAATGAATGTTCATTGTACCTAATAGGTAACTTTTCACTCCTCACTTCCCAACTTTCCCCTCTTCTTAGTTTCCAATGTCCTTTACATTTCTTTGTGCCCATGTGTTCCCATTAGTGAGAACATATGGTGTTTATTTTTCCCTTACTGAGATACTTCACTTAACGTAACGGACTTTAGTTTCATATAAGTTGCTACCAAAGATATTATTTTATTCTTTTCTATGACTGAGTAGTATTCTATGATATGTGTGTGTACACACACCACATTTTCTTTATCTACTTATAAACTGATGGATACGGAGGTTGATTCCACATCTTTGCAATTGTTAATTACGCTGCAATAAACATTCAGGTGCAGGGCTCTTTTTTATAAAGTGATTCTTTTTTTTTTTTTTAACTTTGGGTAGATACCCATTAGCATGCTTGTTTGTCTGCATGGTATGTCTGTTTTTGGCTCTTTGAAGACTCTCCATACTGTTTTCCGTAGGTGTTTGCCAGTTGGCACTTCTACCAACTCCCTATAGGCATTCCTTTCTCTCTGCACCCACACTAGGATCACCTGTTTTTAAATTTTTTTAATAATGGCCATTTTGACAAGGGTAAGGTGACATTTAATTGGGCTTTTAATTTGCATTTCCTTGATGATTAGTGATGTTGAGCATTTTTTCATAGGCCCATTGGCTATGGTCTATCATCTTTCGAAAAAATTCTGTTTTTTTTTTTTTTTTTTTAAACAGGGTTGTTGTTTTCTTGCTGATTTGTTGGAGATTTGTGTAGATTCTAGATATCAGTCCTTTGTCCAGTGTACATTTTGGAAATATTTT
This sequence comes from Nycticebus coucang, assembly GCF_027406575.1. Classification (NCBI taxonomy): domain Eukaryota; kingdom Metazoa; phylum Chordata; class Mammalia; order Primates; family Lorisidae; genus Nycticebus; species Nycticebus coucang. Next base: position 148,066,797 of record NC_069780.1, on the reverse strand, counting down.
CTCCTATTTTGTAGGTTGCCTGTTTACTCCATTGGTAATTTCATTTGCTGTGCAGAAGTTTTTAAATTTAATGAAGTCCTATTTATATATTTTTATTGTTGCATTTGGCTTTGGGGTATTGGTCATGAATTCTTTGCCTAGGTCTAAGAATTTTTCCTACATTTTTCTTAGGTTTCTACTATATAAAAACCTAGAAGTTTTATGGTTTCATGTGTTACATTTAAGTCTTCAATACATTTTGAATTAATTTTTGCATATGGTGAGAGATAGGGGTCCTGCTTCATTCTTCTGCATATGACTATCCAATTTTCCCAGCAACATTTATTGAAGAGGGTACCCTGTTTCCACTATATGTTTTCATACACTTGTTGAAGATCAGTTGGTTGTACCTATATGGTTCTATTTCTGGATTTTCTGTTCTATTCCATTGGTCTATGTCTCTACTTCTATACCAGTACCATGCTATTATATTTACTATAGACTTGGAGTATAATTTGAAGTCACCTCTTGATGCCTCCAGATTTGTTCTTTCTTCTTAAGATTGCTTTGGCTATTTTAGGCTCTTTTTTAGTTTCAAATGAAGCTTAAGATTATTTTTTCTAAGTCTGTGCAATAAGAAGTTGGTGTTTGGGTAGGAATTACATTAAATATACAAATTGCTTTAGGAAGTTGGACATTTTAATGATGTTGATTCTACATATATCAATCCATGAGCATGGCTGTTCTTAGATTTATTCATGTCATCTACCATTTATTCCATCATTATTTTATAGTTCTCCATGTAGAGATCTTTCACCTCTTAAGTATATTCCTAGATATTTTATTTTCTTTTTATCTATTATAAATGGTACTGAGTCCTTGATCTGACTCTCAGCCTGTTACCAGAAATGCTACTGATTTATTTCATTGATTTTGTAAGCTGAGACTGTGTTAAATTTATTTATCAATTCTAGAAGTCTTTTAGTAGAATCTTTAGGGTTTCCTAGATATAAGACCATTATACTGGGAACAGGGACATATTGGCCCCCTCTCTCCTGGTTTGGATGTCCTTATTTCTTTTGCTTGCCTAATTGCCCTGGCTAGGACTGTCAGTACTATGTTGAGGAGAGGTGGTGATAGTGGGCATCCTTATCTTGCTCCACTTCTTAGGGAGAATGTTTTCAACATTTCCCCATTTAGTATGATATTGGCTGTGGGTTTGTCATATAAGGCTTTTGTGGTTATATAATTTTGGAGAATGGCCATTCTATGCTTAGTTTGTTGAGTATTTTTATCTTGAAAGGGTGATGGATTTTACTGAATGCTTTTTCTGAATCTGCTGAGATGATCATATGGTCTTAGTTTTTGCTTCTGTTTATGTGGTGAGTCACATTTATTAATTTGCACATGTTGAAGCATCCTTGCATCTCTGTGATAAAAGCCATTTAATCATGGTGAATTATCTTTGTGATGTGCTGTTGAATTCACTTTGCTAGTGTTTTGTTGGGGATTTTTGCATCTATGTTTGTAGGGAATATTGGTCTGTAGTTTTTTGATGTAGTTGTAGTTGTGCCCTTTTCTGGCTCTGCTATCAAGGCTTCACAGAATGAGTTAGGGAGGATTCTCTCCTTGATGTGATGGAATGATTTCTGTGGATAGGTGCCAGTTATTCTTTGTTGGTCTGGTAGAACTCTGCTGTGAATCTATCTGGTTCAGGGCTTTGTTGATGTTGTTGTCATTGTTGTTGATGCTGGTGTTGGGAAGTTTTCTATTATTGTCTCAATCTTACTGCTTATTATTGGTCTCTTCAGGATTTCTATTTCTTCCTGATTCAGTCCTGGGAGTTTATGTGTTTCCTGGAATTTATCCATTTCCTCTAGGTTTTCTAGTTTGCATGTATAGAGATTTTTGTAGTATTCATGGATGATATTTTGTATTTCTGTGCTATCAGTTGTAATGTCTCCCTTTTCATTTCTGACCAAGGTTACTTGAGTCCTTTCTCTTCTATTTTTGGTTAATCTTGGTAGTGGTGTGTCAGTTTTGTTTAACTTTTCAATGAAGCAACTTTTTCTTTTGTTAATCTTTTGTATTTTTTTTTTGTTGGTTTCTACTTCATTTAGTTCTGTTGTGAGCATTGTTATTTCTTTTCTTCTGCTGAGTTTATGTTTCATTTGTTCTTCTTTTACTAATTCCTGAGATATGACATCAGTTGTTCATTTGTGATTTTTCTGTCTTTTTTATGTAAGTATTTAAGGTTATGAACTTTGCTGTTGGCACTGCTTTTACTGTATCCCATAGATTTTGAAAGCTGTGTTCCCTGTGTCATTCAGTACAAAGAATATTTTGATTTTCCTCTTAATTTCTTTATTGAACCAAGGATTGTTCAGCAGCAGGATATTTACTTTCCAGGAGTTTGTGTGGATTTGAAAGTTTTTTTGGAATTGATTTCTAGATTTTTTCACTGTGATCTGAGAAGATACAAGCTATGATATCAATTTTTCTGAATTTTCTGAGATTAGTTTTATGGCCTATGATCAGTCTTGGAAAATTTCCCATATGTTGATGGAAAGAATGTAAATTCTGTAGTTTTGGGGTAGTGTGTTCTGTAGATATCTGTTCGGTCCATATGTTCTGAAGTTCCATTTAAATCTCGTGTTTCTTTGTTGATTTTGTGCTTTGAAGATCTGTCCAAATTTGTCAGCGGAGTATGGAAGTCTCTAGTGCTTATGGTGCTACTGTTTATTTCTTTGCTTAAATCCAGTAGGATTTGTTTTATGAGTCAATGAGCTCCTTTGTTAAGGACATTAGTATTGTTAGGCCTTCTTTTTGAATTTCTCCCTTTATCATTATACAACTATAATCTTAATCTTTTTTTTTTACTATTGTTAATTTAAAGTTGATTTCATCTGGTTTAAGAATGGCTTTACTTGCTTCCTTTTGATTCCATTTGGGTGAAATATTTTTTCCATACTTTTACCTTGATTCTATATAAGTCCTTGAAAAGTAGATATGTTTCTTAAAGACAACAACTATTTGGGTTATTATTTTTCATCCATTTAGCCAATCTGTTCATATCCAGTGTTCGCATTCAGATATGGGAATCTATTCTATTTATCTGTTCTACCTTGTTTTTCTTTCTCATGCTATTGTTTTTAAGAACCATGAGCTTTAAGTTTTGGGTATTTCTACACTGGGCAGTATCACTTGTGCTGTTCCATATATAGGGCACTTTTGAGCATTTCCTATAGGGTAGGTCCAGTAGTGACAAATTTCCTTAGTGTTTGCTTGTCTGGGTAAATCTTTATTTGTCCATCATTTATGAAACCTAGTTTTGCAATATGTAAAATTCTTGGCTAAAAGTTATTCTATTTGAAAAGATTAAAAGTGGAGGCCAAATCCCCTCTGGCTTGTAAAATCTTTGTTGAGAAATCTGATTTTAGTCTGATGGATTTTCCCTTTGTAAATTAGTTGCTGTTTTCATCTTGTAAAATTTTCTCTTTCAGTTTGACTTTTGCCAGCATGATGTCAATGTGTCTTGGTAATGTCCTATTTGTTATAAACCTTCCAGGTGTTTGATGATCATCTTATATATAGATATCTAAATATCTGGTAATACCAGGAAAGTTTTCCTTAATTATTGCCTCAACTAGGGTTTCCATGATTTTTTTTTTTTTTTGTGGTTTTTGGCCGGGGCTGGGTTTGAACCCGCCACTTCCGGCATATGGGACCGGCACCCTACTCCTTGAGCCACAGGTGCTGCCCGGTTTCCATGATTTTTGCTTTCTCTTTTTCTCCCTCAGAAATACCTGTAATTCTTATGTTGACTTACTTTGCATAGTCTCATATTTCTCCAAGTGACTGGTTCTTCTTTATTCTTCTTTTCTGCATCTTTGACTAACTAGATTAGTTCAAAATATTTGTCTTTAAGTTCTAAAATTCTTTCTTCTGTTTTGTCTGGGCTGCAGATGAACCTTCTGCTGTGTTTTGATATTCCCTAGCTGACACTTTCATTTCTTTAAGTTCTATTGTATCTCTTATTATGTTATCTTTTTAGTAGCTTTTTAAAAAATTCATGTCCTAAATTTTCTTTGGCAGTGGGGGGTGGGGGACTTCTTTGTATTGGTCTTCAACTTTCTCTTCAATACCAATCACCTATTTGCCTTCCATCTTCTGAATCCTCCCCCCCACCTTTTTTTTGAGGCAGAGTCTCACTCTGTTGCCCTGGGTAGAATGTCATGGTGTCATATCATAGCTCACTGCAACCTCAAATTTGTGGATTCAAGTGAGCCTCTTACCTCAATCTTCAACTAGCTTGGATTACAGGCACCTGCCACAATGCAGCTAGTTTTTCTATTTTTTTGCTACAGATGGGGTTTCACTGTTGCTCAGGGTGGTCTCAAACTTCTGAGCTCAGGCAATCCACCCACCTTGACCTCCCAGAGTCCTAGGATTATAGGCATGAGCTGCTACACTTGGCCTCCTTCTCTGACATTTTGATAATTTCCTGCTAGAGACCTATTGTGATCCTTTGGTGATGTCAAAACAGTGAGGGTTTTTTTTTTTTTTTTCATGTTTCCAGAGTTCTTATGGTAGTTTCTTTTCATCTGAAACCTCTTCTCTCAGCTCAATACAGATAAGTGTGTGGTAACACCTGTTCTCCTCTGTTTAAAACTCTCCTACATAGTGAAAAGAAGTGTACTCGTGTCCTAAAACTCTCCTACATAGTGAAAAGAAGTGTACTTGTGTCCTACTCCAGAGGATTGACCTGGCAGGAGAGGGACAGATGGACTGAGAAACCTTAATGTAACTGTTCTCCTGTTCCCATGTGGTTGTAACAGATTGAACCAGTGCAAAGGGATATTTTTACAGAGTTGTGAGTTGGTCCCCAGACCACTGGTGGGAGGATAGCCACTGTAGCTGGATGAGTCTGTCTCCATGAACATGGGTGGCAGGGAGTTTTCTCTGCTTAGGCCTTACCATGGCAGTGGCAGTGGTGGCTAGTTGGGGCTATTTAGGTAGTGGCCCCAGATGTCAGGGCTGTGGGTGTTCATTCTGTTCAGTTCCAGTAGCAGTGGCAGTGTGTGTGGATAGGGGGTAGTTTCTGGTGAGTGAGTCTGTGGTCATGTGTGTGGGGCAGCGCTACTGTAGCCATATAGGATGGGATGCAGTTTGGGTCGTTGAAGTGAATAATATGCTGCAGTACCAGGCTCACGGCATGCAGGGCCACGAAGGCACACAGAGAGTATGGGGCCGTAGCAGATGGGCATGTTGCAGACCTTGGCTAGTAGTTAGCCTTTTGCATTCATTTAAAGAATTTTATCAGATCTAATATTAAATTCATATCCATTTTTATTTTTTTCTTTTTTTCTTTTATAGAACCTTTTTAATTTATTTCTTCAGAAGCATTATCTAAGTAAAAGCAAATATATAAATTAACATAGCCTTTCAAAGTAGTCCTCACCATTCCTAGGCAAAATGATAATTACAGTGACAACATTATTTTTTTTAAAAAACAAAAACCTTTAAAACTCATTATTATTTTATTTTTTTAATTAATATTAAATCATAGCTATGTACATTAATGCGATCATGGGGCACCATACATTGGTTTTATAAACAGTTTGACACATTTTCATCACACTGGTTAATATAGCCTTCCTGGCATTTTCTTAGTTATTGTGTTAAGACAATTATATTCTACATTTACTAAGTTTCACACGTATGCTTATAAGATGCACCGCAGGTGTAATCCCACCTATCACCCTCCCTCCAGCAAGCAGACAGCCCTGAGAATGGGAGAAGATATTTGCAGGTTATGTCTCTGACAAAGGTTTAATAACCAGAATCCACAGAGAACTCAAACGTACAAGCAAGAGAAGAACAAGTGATCCCATCGCAGGCTGGGCAAGGGATTTGAAGAGAAACTTCTCTGAAGAAGACAGGCGCACGGCCTACAGACATATGAAAAAATGCTTATCATCTTTAATCATCAGAGAAATGCAAATCAAAACTACCTTGAGATACCATCTAACTTCAGTAAGATTAGCCCATATCACAAAATCCCAAGACCAGAGATGCTGGTGTGGATGTGGAGAAAAGGGAACACTTCTGCACTGCTGGTGGGAATGCAAATTAATACATTCCTTCTGGAAAGATGTTTGGAGAACACTTAAGAGATCTAAAAATAGACCTGCCATTCAATCCTATAATTCCCTTACTAGGTATATACCCAGAAGACCAAAAATCACATTACAACAAAGATATCTGCACCAGAATGTTTATTGCAGTCCTAACCATTTTTATTCTGAAACCTATTTCTCTAGGAAACTGTGGTAGGGAAAGTGGTTAGCCTATTAATTCCTGATAGAAATACCACACAATGCAATAAAAAAGGGATGGACAAATCATGGCTGTGGACAGACCCAGTTCCCCACCCATTTTTTAAAATAAAGTTTTGTTGGAATACAGCCATGCATTTATATACATAAGAAAAACTCTATGACTGCTTTCACTCATGCTTCAATGGCAGAGTTAAACAGTGGTGGCTGTTAGAGACTGTACATCCCACTAAGTCTAAAATGTTTATTAAACAGATCTTCACAGAACAGTTTTCTGACCCCTACTGAATAAGAAAACAGTAGAGGACAAGTTCTGTCCTAGGAAACCACCATTTATAACATTCTGTTGATGAGGAAATACCCCCTGTCTTGTTTGGCCAAAATATGAATATCAGTGTATCACAAGATGATTCCAGCAGCCTTCACGTCAGTCCAGAGTGGACCAAGGTAATAAATGTGATAAGAGCCTGTCTTAACTCAAGGGCATGGTTGTAAGTGAGGTAGTTCCCTCCAATGGAAGAGCAACTCTGCCCACAGGTCTCACCTGCCAAGTACAAATTGCCTTCCCCCTCAATCATCCTTTGCTGTTCTCTTTTCTTCTGAGCTGAAATTTCTCCCAAGTCCTCACTCTTCTGTCACTCTTTGACTTCCCTCATCCATGTCAGAAGGTTAAAGTCATTCCTCTTTCAAACTTTAAAGAAAGGACTATTATTGTTATTGACAGCTCACTCAAACTGATCTATACACAAAGTTTTAACTCTTCAAGATATTTGAAATTTTTTGCCTTTTTCTTTCTGTTGGCAAAATTAATAGCTTTGGTATTTCAATAATTTGAGGTAGTACTCAAATATAAGAAACACTTCCCATTCCTAATACTACATTATATCCCATATGGACTATGAAGGCCATCTATAAAATATATTCAAATATTATCTGAAAAGCCAATTAATTTGTTCACATATGTAAAGGAAGATATGAAACAAAAGAAACTCAAATTTTTTTGAAAAACATTTGGATTAATTTTGGAAGAGTTAGTTGCCTTATTTTTTTTTTTAGACAGAGTCTCACCTTGTCACCCTTCGTAGGGTGCCATGATGTCATAGCTCACAGCAACCTCAAACTCTTGGGCTCAAGTGATTCTCTTGTTTCAGCCTCCTTATTTCACATTAGGGCATTATCATTATGTGTACCGAGTCTTTAAGTGTGTTAATTGACTGACAAATCCAGTGGTATAAACAAACATATCAAAGAGGGTGAATTAAATGCAATGTTATTATCTTAGACTAGTTTTTCCCTTTGATTTCTTATACCAAACATTTTTAGGTCTTATTAGTTTTCCTTCACTTATATAATCCCCTATAGCCATCACTTCCTTTTTGTTCTTACTTCTAAAATTATAAGACAAAACTTCACCATTTCATGCCTAGATATATATATATATAGTGCCTTCCTTGATCTGTCCCTTTTATAAGCTGATAAGCTTTATTGTTCATATTATTCATATAGCACTTTATCATAGACTGCTTGTGCTGCCTCTTGAATTGTCATTACATATATATAAAATATATATTTCAAACAGGCCAACAGTTCATTTTCAGCAGAAAAATAAAAGCAACATCGACTGGTATACCAGTTTGCATTCTTCCCAAGATGCCCACCCAATTTCATTTATATTTTTTTTCTCCTTAAACTTGATATTTTTATATAATTTTGCTTATAATTGTACCTTACAATCTGTCATGCTTGGAATATTGTAACAGGCTTCTAATTTAATGTTATTCAAAATGTAGTCTGAAGACCACATTGATCCTAGTTAAGATGGAGATTATGGGTCCTCTCCAGATTTGCTGAGTCATAATCTCTGGAGTAAGGCTTGAGAATCTGCAGGTTTAACAAGCTCTCTCAGTGGATTCTTAAGCACTGTTCTAAGTGTTATCTTCCTTTCTCATTTTTCCCTATTTTCAAGAAATTGTGCATGTTTCAGCTTAGTCATTCTAACATACTCTCCCATCCCCTGTTGAAAACCTTCAATGATTTCCTGTTATTCTTGGAATAAAATCTCACTATCTTAACTTGGCAATCAAGGACCCACACAATATGGTCAGAAAGCACTTTTGCAATTTCTGGTTTCATGCATTCAACCCTACTTTGAATGTCCCTTACTCACCTGCCAACTTGGGATACTGCCTATTCATTTATTCAACTCTAACCCATCCAACTCCAAACACAAGACAATGCTGAGTTTTTCCATTGTGCCTTCCTTGATCTGTTCCTTTTATAAGCTGATATGCTTTATTGTTCATATTATTCATACAGCACTTTATCATAGACTGCTTGTGCTGCCTCTTGAATTGTCATTTAATTTTTAATGTGAATTTTTCTGTCTCATTTTGCATCTCAATTGTGAAGTTCCTGAAACTAAGAACATTGTGTATCCAACTATGCTTCCAGTATTTCTGTAGATAGTGAATACTTTTGAAATGACTAAATGAATAAAAATGGACAAAGTCTCCATTGATTTAACCAATTATATGGCTATTATATTGATGGCTTTTGAATCACACAGTCTGCTTTAACAAAAACAGATTCCATTATTTTTATGAGCTTACACCTGTCTCAGATTCACATGCCAAAGAGCTATAACTACATTCCTGACTACCAAATTGATCCTGAACCAGACAAAATGCCGGTAATACAAGCATCAGCTACTTTGATCTAAATATTGTATGAAAATCTTGTTGTCTGGCTCAAGTGGGAGAGAAGCCATGACATTCTAAGAATCATTCTGCCCAATATATATGCAGTCACACAATGATCATGCCTCATTTCTCAGTTACTGCTCTTTACATGCTAAAGAGATGCTGGGAATCTGTGTTGTATGACTCCTATCTGACTGCAGATATTAGATCCCCTTAGAAGCACTCTCACCCATGATACTGATAATTACAAATATCTCCTTGCCTCCAATGGATCCTATGCCCCAAAATGCAAAGTCATAATTCACAATGCAGTAGAACCTTTGAGGCAGGACTTGAGTCCCTATCACAGTCTGCCAGGGACCAAACAGTGAGCTAACTGAAAGATTAGCATAGGACCATTGGTTGACTTAAGGATGGCTTATCTGCCTACTAGAAGTCTAATGTCCACCATATTAAAGACTTCAAAACAATTCATACTATCTTTCTGAGAACACTTGGAACAGTAACTAATAAACTTTGTATTTGAATGCATTTTTAGATGCTTAAAGTAATGTATGATGGTAATATATAATATATTCAGTATCTATGACCAAAACATATAACTAATTTTTCTATTTGAGTGGGTAATTTATTCTTTATATAAATTATAATTATTTAAAAATCTTGTAGAACTCACAGTTTGGTTATTATTATTTAAATTTTCATAGAATGTTCTTTTCCCAAACAATGAAGTTCAAAGGGAAGTGGCTTTGAACTAGTAAAAAGTTATGTTCACATACCAAGTCTGCAAACTCTGTGAGTCTGAATAATAATTCCTACACTAAAGAATTGTAGTAAGGATATAACAACATTTGAATGCATTGAACACAGAACTTTCCATATAGTTACTTGTTTATTATCTGTTCCCCCCATTAGAAATCAAACTTGATGAGAGAGGAAGCTGGTACCTATTAGGTGCTCAAAAATCATCTGTTGAACAAGTATAACTAACTTATTTTTCTAACAAGAGAAAAAGATTTAAGCTAATTTTTCTATATTTTAATGTAGAATTAAGTAAAAAATATCTCCCAGGAAGGAAAACATCAAGAGTAAACAGACCCCAGTTTTGTCTGTCTTCTTTCAGATACAGGAAAGAAAAATTGCATTTGATGATGGGAGATGTCTATTTTCAACAGACTAACACATACATCAGGATTAATGTGTTTATCAAAAAATAGTCTGATACTACCTGAGCAAGTTACTCTGATGGCTTATGACAATTAATCAGTTAATTTTGTGTTTTGTTTATGACCCATGATGAAGCTGGCAGAAAGTCTATATTTGTTGGGTTCTATATTGTTAAGGCCCTTCATGGCTTTTAATCACTAATATAAATATGAGAAGTAACTGGGATTACATCATTCATTTATTAAATAAATAATAATAGAGCACCAAATAACTGCCAGGAAGTGTTCTAGTCACTGGGGATTTGGCAGTGAGCAAGACAATTAAGGCTGCTCCTGTCTCTATTTAATGTAGCAAGATAAACAACAAATACATAAGAAGTATAAAAACAAACACTCCAGAAAGAAGATAGTGAGGCATACTCTGCTGAGAATTAAAATAAGGAATATGCTAGCGGTGACTGATGGCTGTTTTAGATTGGGTTTCCAGGGAAGACTTCTCTGAGTTAATGACCTTTGAAATCTGAATGATATGGAGGAATCGGGAATACAAACATCAGGGGAAAATCTTTACATAGGTAACAAGGCTAGTGCAGCAGCCTTGAAGAGTAGCATGGCCAATATGAATGATCAGACCGCAAGTTACTACGGGAGAAAGGAAATTAAGCCAGAAATCATCCAAGGGCATGAAGAATATTTCAGTTTTTCTCATTGTTACACGGAAAGTATTAGATGAGATCTCTGAAAAAACTATTCTCTACTAAACACACACACACAAAATTGAAAATTTCTATGATCAATATGACTCTGTTAATCTCACCTTAAACTCTTTATGAAGCATTGACTTTTTCAAGTCCTTAAAAAGAAAATTCCCATAGCCTAGGAGCTGTACTTCTAGCCCCATGGGGCCGTAGATGTGGCATTTATAATGTTATGGTCTAGAGAGCTGAAAACATCTTTCATATATGTAAGATCTAGATAAAACATGTTTGAATTTACATTAAGACTTCCATTAGAGAGAGAAAAAAGAAAGATATATCAAATTTAATACATTAAAAAGTAAATTAAAGCTTATTTTCTTTCATTGCAGTCTAGAATATCAATTACAAATATTAGAGCTTTGATAGAAACATGTCAGGTAATTAATTTTTATAACAGTAAAGATATTAAATGTCCATGAAAGTATAATAAATATAGCATATTTGTATTTTGCTACCTTGGGTATAATATATATATTTCTCTTTAGAAATTGTGAGTTTGAATTGACATATTGACTTTCACTTACATAAGTCAGCATAAAAATAGCTTATGTATGCTGTAAACATTTAATATATTAAAAGAAAATAAAATTTAATGAAACCAGCATAAAATCTCAAGGCTGAATCAAGAACAATAATAGCCTTAAAGGATGATCAGAGAAATGTCAGGCTTCTTTGGCATAAAATTATAGTTTTGAAGAAACATAATTTGTCCCCTGCCATATCCAAGACTAAAAATCATATAATAAAAAAAAAAAAATCAAATGATGTCTCTACTTGATTGCATCTTCTTAAATATAGTTTGAAAATAGTCTGAGATACCTTGAGTGTAATACATATATTTCCCTACAGAAACTCTGAGTTAAAATTGACATATTGATTCTTACTTATGAAAATTAGCTATAAAAATAATTTAATATAGAACTTATTTAATAAATATGAATAACTACTACTTCTTCTAGGTACTGGAGTATGGCATAAATATGACAAAATCCTTATCATTCTTAAAGTCCACAACAGGCAATAAACAAATAAACATATATGCTATAAGAGATGATAAGTTCTGTGGTGATAAATAAAAGTGGGGAAATAAGGAGTGGGGGAAGAGGGGTGTGTGCAATTTTACAGGAAAGCCTTCTCTGGTGAGGCAATATTTGAGCAGAGACTTGAGGGAAGCCAAGCAAAAGCATTAAAACCAGAAAAGGTTGTCAAGGCAAAGTCCTCAAGGCAGGGTAGAACAGCAAGGAAGTCTGTGTAGAGTGAACTGAATGAGTAAAAGACCAGAGGAGATAAAGCTGGGAGGAGTGTGTGTATGTGTGTGTGGCTAGGGGTGGACTTGGCTTTGACTTAGAGTTAGATGGAAGCTTTTGACAGGTTTTGAAAGGAAGAATGGCAAGTCTGAGTTGTAGTTTAAGAGGATAACACCCTGGCAGCCATATTGAAGATAGATGTCAGAGTGGAAAGTGTGGAGGTAGACAGAGGAGATAGGAAGCTATTTCAATGATCCAACTGAGAGATAGTTGATTTAGGCCAAGGAGTAATAATAGTTAAGGCTCAGTTACAATTTGCTGATAGCTTGAATGTAGTGTAGTTGAAGAAGACGACGGAGGAGGAGAAGGGAAGAAGGAAGAAGAATGAGGAAGAGGAGAAGAAGAAGAAATAAAAAAGAATTCAAGGAATAAATCGAAGATGTCTGGATTTAGGAACTGGAATTATAGCACTGCTGTTGAGTGAGGTGGGAGCTCCAGGTGGAAGAGATAGGGCATACTGAGTTTGAGACATCTGTAGACCTTTAAGTGTAGTATAAAAATATCATGGTCTTGTGTTTGTCTAGCTTGGGCATAACATACTGTACAATTCTCTGTAGAAATTCTGAGTTAAAATGGACATATTGACTCTCACTTGTGATTGTAGCTGGAGAAATAAATTTGTGAATTGCCAAAGACTAGCTAGGGCAGAGGGGAAAATCTATAAACTGAGTTGGGCAAATTAGAAGGAACCAGAAAAGGACAATGATGAAAGGCTAGTGCGTAGGAAGAATAGAAATGGCTCTGGAAAGCAAGGGAAGACATGGTGTCACCACACTTAAGATTATTTTAAAATTTATTATTTGTAAATGACATTATCCAGTAGTTTAAGAGGACTCAACAATTGGTTGAGCCTACTTCTTAGAGAACATTGGGAATAAGCTTTGTAGGACCTGCCCTCTTCAGCAGATCTTATAAAGAATGGGTTTCCTTAGTAATAGAATAGTTTGTTTTAGGAAAGAAGATCAACTTTTTTGGTATTATTTCTAAATTGCAATACAAATAATTGGCATTGTTCGTGTTGTATTCTTCTTAGCAATGTGAGCTGAACATCAATCTATTCATACATTTTACCTCACTGGGGACTATGGCACTGCCTTATGTTAGGACTGTACTAACTTCTCCCCTCATATTTGTATAATTTACTATTAATACAAGAGTAAGTCAGGTATTTTTCTGAAGGCAAAATTTACTTTTTTTATAGCCTTTATTTCTTTCTGGTGACATAGATTATCTGGAACATTAACACACCAGGAAAACATATTTAAACGAATCAGATTGGTCTAAATATGAAACATATAATATTTATTTCTGTGAAATACTGCTGTATAAATAATTTATCCCCACACCTTTCATTCTGTCTTTAATCTCCTACTCCTCAGAAGTATCTGTAACCAGGTTGGTTCTGTTCTTGACCACTTCTTATCACCCCACACCAACTTCAAATTGCAGGTAATCAACCATAAAGCATAACTGACAAGAATGCTTTTTATCTGAACTTTTTATTTTTATTTATTTGTTTATTTATTTTTGGAGATAAAGTCTCACTTTGCCACCCTCAGTAGAGTGCCATAGCATCATAGCTCACAGTAACCTCAAACTCTTGGGCTTAAGCGATTTTCTTGCCTCAGCCTCCCATGTAGCTGGGACTACAGGTGCCCACCACAACACCTGGCTATTTTTTTGTTGCAGTTGTTGTTTAGCAGGCCCAGGCCAGGCTCAAACCTGCCAGCCCCAGTGCATGTGGCCAGTGCTGTAACTACTGAGCTATGGGCGCCAAGCCTATCTGAACTTTTTAACCTGGGGGAAAAAAGGACAATGGTGGACCCTCCCTGGAAAGCCATGCTTTGTATCCTGCCTGATATACCGAGACCTAAAATAAGTGAAAAATAATTTCTGCAACAAGCACCCAAGTCAATTGAGAAATACTAATTGGTAATTTCTACAATAATAAAATAAAAGGGGTACATATATACAACTGAACTACAGAAATGATACTCTGTCTTTGTGATGCATTTGCCAGCAACTTTTTTAATATGACAAAAATTTAGTCCAGCCAGTCAAGCAAATGAGGAAAAAAAGAAAAACAACAACAGCAACTCAGGTATACCATGAACCATGAGATATATAGTCAAAATACATGCCAACTGTACTTATCAAAAGTAAACTGTAGAAAAATAAGTCTTCCCAGTGTGAAATCTATGCATTTAATAACTGGAGTCCAGGAAGCCAATTCAGCATACATGTATTCAGCTTTAAAACCTGCTTAAAGAACTATTTAATCACATTTTTGTTTGTGAATTTTCTTTCTTTTTTTTTTAGAGACAGAATCTCACTTTGTCACCCTTGGTAGAGTGCTGTGACGTCACAGCTCACAGCAACCTCCACCTCTTGGGCTTAGGCGATTCTCTTGCCTCAATCTCCTGAGTAGCTGGGACTACAGGCGCCTGCCACAACACCCAGTTATTTTTTTGTTGCAGTTTGGTCAGGGCCCGATTCGAACCCGTCACCCTCAGTATATGGGGGCCAGAGCCCTACCCACTGGGCCACAGGTGCTGCCCTGTTTGTGAATTTTTAATACTGGTATTCTTTTTGAAATATTTATTTAAACGTGGCTCTAGATATTGCCAACATTTGGTAAATACTTTCAAGAATGACTCATACAGCTAGGAAGTATAGTATTTTTTGCAAACCTATGAGACTAAACAGATTTCTTCTTAACAATGTCTTTCATTACATGCTGTTAAACAGAATGGGTGAAGGTCAAAGGAGAAAAAGAAAAACCAAAGTATAGCTTCAAGTCCACACTAATTTAATGTCTGTGACTAGCTGGCACGTTTAGGCAGAGCGTGGTGCCAATGAGGCCAAAGTCATGAGCTTGATTCTGATAAGGATATGTGTCAATTAGCCTCTTTCCATTTCTTATTTCCAAGCTGAACTCTAACCATCCATCACCATTTAACTCATGGATAGCCTGGTCTCAGTGGGGACCAGGACAGAGAGTTTGTGTAAATTAACGCAAAGCTTTAACTACTTTCGACAAAACATCTTTACAGGGTAGAGCCTCCTTATAGCAAGTCATTGATCACCTTCTCTGAGAAAGGGAAGAAATTTATTACTTAAGAGCCACAAGAGGCATTAAACTGTGATACACAGACCCAGTTTCAGTCCCAATTCTAAGGTCCCTGAATTTGTGAGCTATCATGTATGAATTAAACTATCATTGTTCTCATTCATTATTTCATATTAATACTCTCCCAGCCTAGCCATGAATATTGAGAGTATCAAATAAGATGTGACTCAGTTGCTCTCTGCTTTAAGCTTTTAGAACATAGTTTTTACTTGCTTAATAAGTATTTGCTGAATAAACTGTTAGAATGAATTAAAAAAAACTGAAGCACACTATTTCAATGTAACTTATTTAGCCTAAATGGCCATTTGTAAACCTTTGCTGTAACTTAATATACTTGTCAATGTGTTATAGTTTTTTTATATAAAAGTTAAGATGGGTTATACCATTAATTAAAATCATCTAGAATAAAATGCCATGATTGGATCTCTTCTTCCAAAGAGATTTTAATGTAATTAAAATAAGCTTACGTAAAAAATGAGAAGGCATAACCAGTCTTGTAAATTCAATCAGTTGCTAAAATATCAATCTAATGACCTACAATTTTGTAGTAGGTAGTATATATAATCAGTTCTACAAAATGGAGAAAAGTTGTTAGATAAATTTGGAGGGAAAACAGCATTATATGTAAGACTGATAACATATATAATTATCATTTGAAAGGAAATGATTTTCTAACATGGGTTGGAAAATAAATAACATCTTTATCTAATAAAGATAAATAAATAAAAGCTTTATAGTCAAGACAATTATAGGCACATGTGGACTGTGCTTTAAAGCGTGTGCGTCCATGTTATTTTTTAAAGAGCCATCTATTTATGCAGCAGTTAAGTACCATTCACACAATTGATTATCTAAAGTTGATTACCTAGACACCTTTCAAAATCATGCCTAAGACTGGAATACATTTTCTTTCTTGGAATGTGGCAGACAGACATCAAAGTAGGCTCCATGATCTTCACCTTCTGGTATTCATAGTTTTACCTAAGACTCTCATCTTGATTGTGGGCAGGAAGTCTAATATGTTTCAAACAAACAAAATGTGGCAAAAGTGATGGCCTGTCACTCCTGTGCTTATGTAATGTTATATGAGACCTAGTTATACTTGCAAACTCCCTCTCTTCCTCCCTTGCTGGATTCGAAGAAGCAAGCCTACCGCATGGTACAGGGTCTATAGAGAGGGTCGTGTGGGAATAACTGAGATGGTTTCTAAGAGCTGATAGCAACCTCTGACCAACAGCTACCAAGGAACTGGGATGCTTGGGCTCACTGCTGCAAGGAATCAATTCTGTCATTAACATGAGTGAGCTCAGAAGTGGATCCATCACCAATTGAGCTTCCAAATGAAACAGCTCTAACACTCAGATTGCAGCCTTTAGAGAGGACCATCTGTCACGCTATGCTGCTAACCCACAGAAATGGGGAGCTAACAAATACGTGTTGTTTTAAGCCACTGAATTTTTGAATACCTGAAATATTCAGGGAAGTGAAATTGTTCCGACAAGAACACCAGACACAAAATAAAAAATGCACATATATATGCATAGAGATACATAAACATAAAGTGGCTTTTTTGAGGCGAACAGCTGAATTTAGTAAAAACAACACCTTCTTTGAAAACTGGTTGAATTCAAAGTATTACTCTCTAATTGGTGACAGTTGGATAGATTCAACAAACCACTTCCCAAGCTGGTTGGTAATGTAAATAGTCTCCTTAGTTTATATCCATTAAACAGCTAATGGCCAATGCCAATTGCAGAGAGTTTGCTTGGTTGTAAGATATGTGCTTAGAGTAAGGCTGTAGAAACATTCTGGAGCTCCAGAATATTATTATCCAGAAGTTGTCACCTTCCCTCCTCCAACCCTAGTCATTCCTAAGTACCAATTAAAATCTGCACCATACAATCTGTGTGGCCTTTCTAGGAGGTTTATTTTTTCATTAAGGGGGTCAGGGCCTCATCGTCAAACAAACTGGACTCACTGTAGCTCTATTTTCCTTACAAATGGCCTTCTTCGTGTAGCTAACTGCTTACTACCCATTCTCTAATTCAGGTCAGATTCACAGCCTCTGGGAGCCATATCTGACACTGTCCTGTCTCATGTAATTTAGACACGTTTCACGTGTACTTGCAGAGCACTCACACAAAGCCCTGGACCTGGGAATCATGCAGCTACTTCTTTGTTTCTTTCCTTTTTGGTGAGAGACTCTGCCTTTTTTTCCTCTGCCCTCAGCTCAGTTCTTGGCATGTAGGAGACATGAAATATTTGGGAGCGTTTATTTTTCTGAATGATTTTGCCTGGCTATGCACAGACATTTTAACCTCCAAGTAATCATGAGGCAAGAGATTCATTTCTAATTGTGAAATCTATCAGTCCGTTTAATGATGCAGCCGATGCTTTCTTAGAATAATATAGCCCCATTATTAAATGACTCGTATATCTGTATCTTCCACACACATGTGGTAAATTTTAATCAATGTTCTCTGATAACAAAAGATGCAAGTGAGAATTACTGAATTGAGATTATAAAAAATAATTTTTGTTGTTTGACTACTAAAATCATGCACCAAAACCATAAATAAAATTTAGAAAAAAAACCTTAATATTGTACTAGTGATGACAGCCTATGTTGAGGTGTTGAGGCTCCTATTAAGACACATCTCTTTTATCTTGTTTCTCATCCTGTTAGAACTCTGTATCCCAGTTCATATAATTCTATATGGCCCTATGAATAAGCAAATTATAAGTGATGTATAATTCCTGTGTCTACCGTTTTCTAAGCCCATACTTCAAAATTAAATATATTTGTATCACAAACACTGTTTTTGTTTTTATATGTAAGTTATTCTACCATCCTGTGGAAATGCTTAAGTGTTGAATGCACGGTTCTCTTTTAATGTAAAGGGACTCCATTGAGGTATTTAATATCTGTAGTTAACAATGTTTTTGTCTACCTGCCTTTGAGCGAGCACAATGAAATAATACTAGCCAAATGTTGTATGGTGAGCTCTTTCTCAGAGCTTTAGTTGCTTCATGTGTAAAGAGATAACAAAATTGTCTACCTCATATGGTTTGTATGAACATGAAATAAGGTAATATATTTATAATGCAAAGAACATGCCCATCACATAAAAAATCCTTACTATATGTATTAATAGCCTATCTCATACTGCTCTGATGTCAACAATTTAAAGTGGAAAGCATACTAAGTATTATATAATACTTATCTAATTACCATTGAGTTCCTAAAGTAATAAAATGTCCTGCGCCCAAAGTAATTTAGATGCAAAATCAATGTATTTTCTCAAATGTATTAACTCATTTTTTTAAAGGAAAAAAGACCATAGTGGCTATTCAAATAGTATTAATAGTAGTAGTCATCCTTATGAAAAATAATAAACCTACATTTAAAATAAAAAGTTGAGGTTATTGAGAATTTCAACAAAAGAAATGGGATAGATTTGGGGATCAGAAACAGGAAATTGATTCTGAGCAGAAAAACACGGACTATTAACAATATCACTGATAGAACTTCAAAGAGTATGCAGTAAACCCTGGAGATAATACACAGAACAAGTCATGTTTAACTAACCTCTGTTGCTTTTTTGATAGAGTTTTTGCTTTAAGGGAGCTATAAAATGCATTGATTTCAGCATGGTTTGACAGCTTTCCACAAAATTTCCCAAGTTGTGAAATATGATGTGGGTGATAGTCCTTGTGTGTAGAGTAATTGCTGGTTGAATACTATACTAAGAGAGCATTGATTAATAGTTTGAGATCACTCTGGAAAAATGATTCAAAAGAAGTCCAAGATTTCAATTCTTTATTTTTATCAACAACCCGTGTAAAGATAAGGAAGGCTTATTTTGTCAATTTTGTAGGAAACGGAACATCATATTATTGCAGAATAAGAATTATTTTGAAGTGTTGAATAGAAGGAACCAAAAAAATAGAAATTCAACATGTACTTATAAAGTTCTACCTCTAGTTAAACAACAAATAAAAAGGAGACCATGAGAGATATGTGACTTTAAGCAGTTTTTAATGGAGATAAAAGAGTGGCTCATTGACCACTCAGGGATCTAAATTACACACACTGCACCTGTCAATATTTAAACCACCTTGGGTCCTCTCAAAGTGGGGGAATGGTGTATCCCTATGCTTTGTTCGTCATACTGTATCTTTGTATCTAAGAGTATCATGTTTATTTCTAACCAAAATTTACAAGGATAATAAAAACTGTATGAAGTTGTGTCTGGTGTTTGCTGGCTTTAAATGCGAGTTTATTGAATGGCTACTTGATGGATGAAATAAAGTGAAAGGAAGAAGGAAATAGGAGTGAATAGAAAAAGGATGAAAACACTAAGGGTGATTATCTTGAAGAAGTCAATTTTAATGGGCAGGAATTTTAACTATTCCTTTATCTTCATGGGCTTGATGGGCAGATAGACAAGAGAGACTGGTTACTTTCAGAGG
Source organism: Nycticebus coucang (assembly GCF_027406575.1). NCBI lineage: Eukaryota > Metazoa > Chordata > Mammalia > Primates > Lorisidae > Nycticebus > Nycticebus coucang. The sequence continues at coordinate 148,046,947 of NC_069780.1, read as the reverse complement.
CATGGTAGGAACAATTGTTGAACATTATCAAGAAACAGAACAAATGAGACATAAAGTCACAGAACAATGGATATTTTCTAACAACAAACCAAGCTGCCTTGGGAATTAATGAGTTATTGGAAGTGTGCAGAAAGGAGGGCTGACCTTCAGAATAAGAAACTCAAGGGTGAGCAGATGCCAGGGAGGCAACCGGAAAAGCCATGGGCTCTGCGTTCAGTAAGATCACTGTCCAGTTGGAAGACAAACAATTTGCAAACAATTACAAAACCCAGAAGTGAATAGCTTTAAGTGAAGTATGGGATCATGGCCAGTTTTCACAGAGGCATTAACACATGAACTTAAAGGATAAGTAGAATTTAGCTTGTTTGATGACCTTTCTGCATTTCCTTTGAGAGCATTTGTGCTGCAGTTTCCTCTGCCTAAAAGAATCGTCTCCATGCTCTTCCCTGCTCTGCAACACATTTTATCTCAATCCCTAATCTCTTCTCTATCTTCTTTCTCTTTGATCTCTTAAGGTATCTTTCAAAACTCAGTTCAATTATTCCCTGACCTGCAAACTGTGGGGCTCCTTTAACTTTTCTTCTCTTTACTCCCAAAGATGGGAGGTAAAATTAATCTAATGTGAGTGTGTTAAACACCACACTGCATTCTTCTACCAGAATGGAAACTAGCTGCAAAAGTACACTGTAGTATGGTCTGAGGATACCTAAGCAGTGACATCTATTTACATCAAAAGAAACTACACATAAATTTTCATACTTTTAGGAGGTGCACATGAATGAGAACTAAGTATATTGTCCATATCTATTCACTAGAAATCTTGGAACCTGGTATTTCCTTTTTCTCAGACAGCTTTGCTTGGTTTGATTTGAGAGCTGCTGCTTCCTGAATTCAGGTGCAGGGGCTAATTTGCATGAAGGCACATAAATCTAGAGGATGGTAAATGGAGAACATATGGAAATAGAAATGTCACCAAAATAAGACTTCTTTTTGATGATATGCATGATTTAAAAAGTTTCAAAACAAGACAACAAGCTGGTGGATAGTAACATCCTACATCTCTCATACTGAAATAAAGCTGCCAAGACAAAGCATTATTTACTAAGCCATGTGACTGTCTAGTCATGCACTAGACATTTATGAAGTTTACAGTTCACAGGTGGTATTTCTATAAACTGCCTTGATTAATGAATTTAATTATAAATGTTATGTGCTGATTGCTTAAATTGTATTTTACTTTGTTCTAATGCTTGGTATAAAAGTAAATTTTCAAACTGCATAACACACACTGGATTTGAATCAGGGGACAGAGCTGTCAAGTTGCAGGGTGAGAGCATGTGTAAGTGAATGCAACTGCCCAGTGAATGAGGAGTATGGAGGTTCAGAGTCAGATTTCCTAAGCTAGTCTAGACCCCAAGGTGGCTCAGAGATTAATTCATGGGACATTTAAATAAACACCAAGGCCAGATATTAAAAATGAAAGACTGGTAAATTCTCCACCAAGGACAGTTCTTTGGATACACAGAATCCGATGGAAAGAGAGTTTCACAACTTTTGGGTTTTTAAATAGTGGGAAAGGAAGGTAACTAATGGACAAAGCTTGTTGGTCACATTTCACACCTAAGGGATCTCTTTTGTCCTGCAAAAGGATGAAATAGAACAGATAAGGGTTTGATACTGGGACCACAGACATCCCATCTTACTCTTGAGATTACCTGTTATTAGTATTTCTGTTTTTTTCTCTTTTTGTTTCCTTATAACTTTTGACAGCCCCCAGAGGTCTGCACCTTAAATAATACATCTCTAAATACAAGGTGTCCATAAAGTTTGTGTGCAATTTAAAATAGCTGTCTGTTTTAAATTGCAAACGAAATTTCTGGACACCCTCTATTAGATCAAATATTCCCGCTCATTTTTGCAATTGTCATCCCTCGATTGGAGCAGAGTAAAGTTGAATGATTAGTGGACATTAACATTTTTGGCTATAGTAAAAGAGTTTAAATACAGATTCTTTTCTGGATCATGAGAGGTAGATATGCATAAGGATCTTCATATATATATATAATTTTGACTTATCATCATCTGCAAATGTAGTACTTTTGCGTGTACTCACATGAAAATTAATCTCTTTTTGAAACTCTTACTATATGATATCATACCCCTTATCTTCATATAAGCCAGAAAAGTAAAATATTGTAATATTGAAGACAGTGAGGTATTTTACTGTCTCCCCTCTGTATTTAAATGATTTATAATATTGGTCTTAGGGATCCCTGAGAAAAAAATACCCTTTTTTATTTAAGCAAATAGCCATTGATTCCTACATTTTTTAAAGTCAATTCCTCTGCATCTCGGAAGACACCACCTTTATACATATTCCATTTTGATTCCACTTCATAAAATAGAGTTTGCTACAAAACTTTTGAGTGGTTTAAGGACACTGTATCTAAAGAATTCAACATCTATTCCTTAGATACAGGATTCTCTACAGACATCTGTATCTATTTAAGGACATTTTATCAATCTCTTACTCAAATTTGGTTTGCTCTCTATCTCAAAGAATCCAAAGAGTTAAATAATATGTCCTCTTCAATGTTATTTTTGTAAATATGTTTAAGGGTTTGAAAATGTGAAAAATTTACGCAATGACACAGGTCCTTTGTTAATATTGTAGGAATGCATTCATCTATGAAATACTTCCTAGAATACATTTATAAATAATTCATTTATTATACTTATGCTTAACAATACATTATTATAAATCTATTATTTATACATTTATAATACTTTGTTAGTATTATAGGAATGCATTCATCTATGAAATCCTTCCTAGAATACATTTATAAATAAATACACTTATTTCCATTGTATTTGGAGCTCATTTCTCTAATAGGCATCTTGAAGGATTATCAGTAAACCTAACTCTAGGCTTAGTTACTATGTAAGCCAACTCCACTCTACAGAAAAGTCCACAAAATTAGCAGGCACCTCTTCCCTGGGAAAATACTACCCTTCAAAGTCAATGAATAAGGAAGCTCTAGCCATCTCTGCTTAGCCGGGCGTTGTGGCAGGCGCCTGTAGTCCCAGCTACTCGGGAGGCTGAGGCAAGAGAATCGCTTAAGCCCAGGAGTTGGAGGTTGCTGTGAGCTGTGTGAGGCCACAGCACTCTACTGAGGGCCATAAAGTGAGACTCTGTCTCTACAAAAAAAAAAAAAAAAAAGAAGTCACAATATTGGTTTGAACAGTACAGTAAAGTAGTACTGAAAAACGTTAGTTGCATGCAAAATAGCCTCATGCCTGGCACATTTGGGGGCAGGGGATAGCCAGCCCTTAGTCTAAAGGACCTTGCAATAAATTGAACATTGGCCCCGGCAAAAGATATGTCCACGTAGAATCTATGAATGTTAACTTATTTGGAAAAACGAAGGATCTTGGCAGAGGTAATTCAGCTAAGGATCTCAAGATGAGATCATCCTGGATTAGGGTGGATGCTAAGTCCAATAACAAGGATCTTATAAGAGAAAGGAAGTGGAGAGGAGAGGAGGCGTAGAGAGAGAGAAAGGCCATGTAAAGACAGAGGCAGAGACTGGGCTTATTCTGCCCCTGCCACAGGCCAAGTGATGCCTGGAAGCACCAGAGCTAACGGGGAGGCAGGGAGTGGACTCTCTCCTAACCTCTGAAGGAGCAAGTCCTGCTGACACCTTGGTTTCAGGATTCCAGCCTCTAGAACTGGGGGAGATGAAGTGTCTGTTGTTTTAACCTACCCAGATTGCAGTAATTTGTTAAAATAGCTTTAAGAAATAAATACAGAGCCAAATTTACCCCAGGGTCAGGGCCCTTTCAATGGTATCTGTGTTGAAAAAGGGGGAGAGGCCCAGGTGGAACAGATGCTCCATTGCTCAGGGAGAAAATGTTATTATTTGCTGTATCCCAATGTGAAGTAGGGATTTTATATAAATTCATTGAAAGAAATGATTGTTTGGAACAATAGTGTGCAGAAATAGGACTAAACAAACTTTCATCCTGTATGTCAAAGGACTGGCAGTTTTAGGTTTCAGGCAAGAGAAACAAAGGAAAAACAAATACTCTGGATCATAGAGTTTACGATAACGAATGTAGAACACATCTAATGTTTCAGGGATTCTTAAATCTTGCCTCTCTTTTTTTAAAAGCTTTCAAAACATGCGCTGAGATGAAATGTTCCATCTATGTTTTGCCATGCATAATTAGATAATGTGGGGAAACGTGGGGAAATACAAATTTTAATCTATGAAGTGCTTTTCAAGAAGAGAGAACTAAAATATAATCTTTCCAATTTTGCTCATTGAAATGTTTGTAAAAAGAAAACTTTACACACATATATGTAAATTTTGAAGTTTACATTATGCTTATGACCATTTCAGATATTTCTTTAAAAATGTTTATTTTTAAGCTTTATTTCATCTTAAAAAATAAAATTTACAAACATTTCTATGTGTTTATTAATTTGGTTTACTTGGGTTTTTTTTGTTTGTTTGTTTTTGCAGTTTTCGGCCAGGGCTGGGTTTGAACCCTCCACCTCTGGCATATGGGGCTAGTGTCCTACCACTTTGAGCCACAGGTGCTGCCCTGTTTTTGTTTTCTGTTGGTTATAACAGAATACCTGAAACTGGATACTTTATAAAGTAATGAAATTTATTTTTTACAGTTATGGAGGCTGAGAGGTCCAGGCCTGAGAGGCTGTATTTGGTGAGAGCCTCCTGCTGGTGGGAACTCGCCACAGAGTCCTGAGAAGCTGGAGGGCATCGCCCAGTGAGGGGGCTGCATAAGCCATTAATCCATGAACGGATTAATCAATTCATGAAGATACAACCTTCGTGACCAGCTCACTTCTTGCAGCCCTACCTGCCACACTGGGGATTACATTTCCATGTGAGTCTTTGGAGAGGAAAAATATTCAAAACATAGTCCGTGCCTCTCTGAACCCACCACACATTTAAAATTATAGCACTAAAAGCTATTTTACTTTTAGAAACCATCCATATTCATGGAAATCAAGAATTAAATGCATAGCCATCATGACTTTCATGACAATTTAAATAGAAATAGGATTTTTAAAGCCAAAGCTATCTCTTGTCAACAATGCAGTTCAACCTAACAGATAATTATTGATCACTATTTCAACAAAGAAATAAACATGTTATGGTCATGGCTAATAAGGAGCTTTCTACCTAAAGTGGCAGGAGAAGTCTGTGAAGTGTAACAGGATAACTATGAGAGCTAACCTTTACTAACAACTTACTATATGGAGGTGCTGGTTAAGTATTTCACGTGGATGATCTCACTTAATCCTAACAAAAATAATAAAACAACTACTATTAGTAAGCCCATGTTATAGATGAGGAAACTGAGGCAGACAGGGGTTAAGTAACCTGCCTAAGTTCTAACAGTTGGTAATGGCAATCTGAATGTCAAGTTTGTACTTTAAGCCATTGTACTCTAATGATCCCCTCCTGCCATCAGTAACCAAAGATTGTAATAAATGCTTTTATTTTTGTGCACTAGGAACATACAGGAGGGGAGATGACTTTCTCCAACTTGTGGAAATCTGGAAAGGTTATAAGTGCCCAGTTGATTCTATATTGGACTTTGAAAGACAAGGAGAAAGTTTATACATGGAGAAAAAACTATTTCAGCCAAGGAGATTACTCAACAAAATTGGGACACCTATTGAGAACACTTTCCCAGAAGGTTTCTGTGCAATTTTAGGGCACTGTAAAAACTTTCACATTCCAATTTTTACCACCTGTTTCCCAACCCCAAGGGGTGGCTAACCCATCTAGAAATGGTAGAACCTTCTCTTTCTGGGGGCAGGATAAGACTTCTGAAACTCTGACTAAAGGTTATAGGACTCAGAGGTTTGGAGAGAGTATCTGGTCTCCTGTACCATTGCTCTTAAACAGAATTGAGAGAATTTGCAGCTGGAACATCTTGTACTGCACACATAATGCCTCAAATTTAAGTGATTTTTCTGCAGATTCAAAGTCCTGACCCTGCTCAGAATAAGTCAGTGGTTTTGATTGCTAGAACTAAGGCTCAGGAAAACATTACAATTTGAGAAGATGCTTCCATAATTATTGATATGTCTCCAAATTAATGTGTCATTTGCTCTTAACACTGAACGTTTTAAAGTTCTAATTTCCTCTCTCTTCAATTAAGGGTAGAATGTTATGGTACTGTCTTCAAGAGTAAACATGATGATATTGAGAAAGAAAAATTATAGTATCAAGTAGCTTTTAGGATCTTGCAATAAAACACTGTATCCATTTCCAAGTTTGATAAAGCTCATTGGAGTAACCTTTTTGTATTCAACTTGTACTGAGAGCACAGCTCCTACTGAAAGGATTTTATAGAAATTATCTAAGCCCTCCCATTTATATGGGAGGTAGATTATTATACTCATTTGATAGGTCAGGAAACATGATTCTCAAAGAAAACAACTTGCTCCATGTGTTCTAACTCTGTGGCCCCCAATCATCAGATCTTGGACCAGGCTCCACAGTAGCAGGAGGTGAAAAGCAAGTGAGACACCAAAGCTTCATCTGTTTTTACAGCCATCTCCATCGGTGACTGTGTCATGGTGTGAGCTCTGCCTCCCATCAAATCAGGGGTGGCCTTAGATTCTCATAGGTGCCTGAACCTCACTGTAAACTGCATATGTGGACAATCTAAGTGTATTATGATCTAATATCTGACAATATAAAGTGGAGCTGAGACAGTGATGCTAGCACTTGAATTATCAAAACCATTCTCCCACCTCCATCTCTGGAAAAATTGTCTTTCATGAAACAAATCCCTGGTGCCCAAGAGGTTCTAACTCATATAGGGTGACTTAAAGACTTTAACTCTTTGGGTTTTTTTCCCATATTGAAATTAATGAATATGTTTGGAGCCATTTTGTCCTTCCATGAAATTTCCAAGCTAGATGGGAATTAAATGAGACATATGCAAAATTAAGTGAATTATACCTTTTCCTCTTTTATAGTGCTATGATTATTCAAATTAGTTTACTTTGAGCTGATTGACCCAGGACAATTTAGGGATGTAGGATTCCTCTGAAGGGAAGATCTACTATTAAGCTTAGGAAAACACTTAAAAAGTTATTTGATTATGTAAGGCGAGCCTGGTTTATATATAATCTAAACAGGCAAGGTCCAGGGGCATCCAACCTGTGGCCCACAGGCCATATGCAGATTATTTGAGGACTATTTTGCTTATCTGTGGTGGTGTTGGATATCATGAAATGTGTGCATAGATTTTTTTTTTTTAACTCATCAGGTGACATTAGTGTATTTAATGTGTGACCTAAGCCAACTCTTATTCTTCCAATGTATGACAGAAAAGAAAAATGTTGGACACTTCCAGAAAAAAAGGTAAAATATTCTACATAAAAATGTAAAAGGAGTTGAAATCTGGCATTTCGTTGAGGGTTGTGATCTGGGTAGAAGAAATGGAAGAAGTATATGGACTTGGTCAGGGAGTACCAGATAACTGTCTAATAACTCTGATTCTATCATTCAAATTCCAGTTGATTCCTGCTTGTGCTACAATTAGCCTGCACTGCTCCCCAAACTTAAGTATTGACAATAATCTGTTACAAGTGATATTTGGGATAATAATGGAGAAGAGATGGACTCTTGCAATTCCAGATAGTGGCACATATTTGAGTTGGTCTAAAATACTAAGCATAGAATATACATTATAGCAGTGGAGACGAGGCAGCAATATCCTTAGGTAAGGAATTACAGGGGATCTCATGCAGGACATGAGAGATGCGCAGCATTTTAATTAGCAAAGATTGATGCAAGGACTCTTAGCTCAGAGTGAAAATGGCGTGGAGGCTGGAAATTTCAATGCATGCTCTGGAAACAAGGACTCAGCCCAATATAAGTCAGCCACATACTTAAGTGCAAAGAAAGATATGGGTAGAAAAACAGGTTGAGGTGAGAGAGAGAAAAGTTTCCAATGTCAGAATAGAGTTAAAGATTTATTCCATAGTAAACATAGTGCCACTGAAAGGTTTTTTTTTTATTATTATTAAATCAAAGCTGTGTACATTATTGCGATCATGGGGCACCATATACTGGTTTTATAGACCGTTTGACACATTTTCATCACACTGGTTAACATAGCCTTCCTGGCATTTTCTTAGTTATTGTGTTAAGACATTTACATTCCATATTTACTAAGTTTCACATATACCCTTGTAAGATGCACCGCAGGTGTAATCCCACCAATCACTCTCGCTCCACCCACCTCCCCTCTCCCTCCCTTCCCTTTCCCCCTTCCCCCTATTCTTAGGTTATAACTGGGTTATAGCTTTCATGTGAAAGTCATAAATTAGTTTCATAGTAGGGCTGAGTACGTTGGATACTTTTTCTTCCATTCTTGAGATACTTTACTAAGAAGAATATGTTCCAGATCCATCCATGAAAGGGGTAAAGTCTCCATCTTTCTTTAAGGCTGCATAATATTCCATGGTGTACATATACCACAATTTATTAATCCATTCGTGGATCGATGGGCACTTGGGCTTTTTCCATGATTTAGCAATTATGAATTGGGCTGCAATAAACATTCTGGTACAAATATCTTTGTTATGATGTGATTTTTGGTCTTTGATAAAGGGAGTAAAAGAACCTGGTGGCTACTGGTAGATGGCCTGGGGCCTTAAGGCAAGTATGAAGACTTCAGTTTTCAACATGTTAAGTTTGAAAGGCTGTCAGGGCACAAATATCCAATCTATTGGGCCCAGATGAATAAAACTTAGGAAAGCCTTCAGGATGGAAGATATTGATCATGAAGTGATTATGAAGGCCTGAATTAATGATCGAATATATGACAGGAGGTGGGATTTCCTAAGGAGAGAATGAGAGAGATGAAGGGATGTCAGAGATTGAGATTAGGGCATGAGTTGGTGGGTTAAAAGTGAAGATTTAAGGCAGGAAAGGTCTTCAAACAAGGAGAGCGTTTCAGGAACATGTTAGCAATTTAATATCTTACGGAGAATAAAAGCAAAAAAAAAAATCAAAAGAGTACAACTTTCTCATTTGATGAAAGGGTAGAGAAAATGAAGCCGTTGTGAAAGATTAAGGAATATACAACATACAGAAAAATGAATTGAAACACTTTAAATTTAAAACATATGCAATTCAAGTCTCACCAAGTTCTGGCTTTTAAATTGTTCTCCCGTTTGTATTAACAAAATAAAACAAAACTCTTGCATCCAAAATGCATTTCAGTGAATACAAAAATGGTCGCATGAAGGACAAAATAGCAAAACATCTTCAAAGTCACTATTGCCAAAATCAACTAAATCCTCAAAGAGTGCTCTGAGGAGCAGCAGACTCGGCATCATTTGGAGCCTGTAGAAAATGCGGAATTTTGGGGCCCCTTCTAGGCCTCCAGAATTAGCACCTGCACTTTAATGTGATCCTGGGTAATTCAGTGCTGAAAGCTTGAGAAGCGTGGCTGCACAAAATATTATTTCTTTTCTGTGTAAGCTTGCAGCATACATGGCCACTGAGAGGTTCAACATGATCTATTTATAAAATCCCTGATTTCACGTTGTGAGATGATTCCCAGGTTGTGAGACTGGATTTTACTTCCCAGGTCTACCGCTCTGTACCTGTGAGAAAATCTCACTCTCCTTCTTTCAGTGTCTTTGAAAAAAAAAAAAAAAAAGAAACAGAAGTCATATCCAGTTCTATAATTCTGTTATTTTAAATAAAATGGGTTTAAGAGATGTTTCCCATGCTCTTTAGAATCTGTGATATAACCTGGTATCATGATGGAAAGAGAAACATCAATGGCATATGTTAAATACAAGGAAAAACGCATAAAGTATGTATCAGGCAGGGACAAAATAAGGATGACTTAGGAAGGACATTTTTAGAGTTCTAAGTTTGAGGAAAAATTGCTATTATTTGTTCCTCTAAGTAGTTCAAAGTTTTCTGGAGAGGGTAGTTTCCTAATGTAAAAGAGGAAAGTGCAAACCCCTCACGATGAGAGAGACTAGATATGGGATGCTTAGTACGCGGCAGGTACCTTCACGTGCTTATCTCCTTTAATCCTCAGAACAACCTTAAAAGGCAAGCAGCACTGTCATCCCCATTTAAAGATTAGGAACATAGAGGCTTAGCAAAGTTATTAATTTGTACACAGTCGTACAGCTGAAAAAAGGCTGAACTGAAATCTAACCCACGTTTAACTTGAAAAACAGAATTCTTAAGTACACTGCTATCAAATGAAGATTAGATATGGATATAAAATAATATTAGCTGACGTCAATCAACACCTACTATGCACCAAACACACTTTTATATGAATAGTTTCAATCCTCACAAACATACTGTCAGATAGATACTATTACTATTCCTGTGTTATTACAGGAGTGTATGGTCAGCTCAGGTTGTCATAAGAAAATGCCATGGCAGGGGGGGAGAGACAAGATGGCAGACTGAAGCCAGCTTTCAACAGAGGCTCCCGTCCAGAAGGAGAGTTAAGGGACAGGAATTTAGTAAGTATCCTGGTGGATTTGAGCCGCACCAAGAGAGAAGGCTGAAGAACGCACATCAACACCGCTGAGGCAAGCTGTGATCACAAGGATGCAAACAAAAGGTACAAAATCCACCACCAAGCAGATGGGAGTCCCCCTCCCCCATGAGACCGGCTCAAGAGCCCCACAATTAAACAAACGGGCAGAAATTAAAGGCCCTCCCACTACACTCCACGGGAGAGACCTTCTAAAAACTGGACCTACCTCCCCTACTAGGGTGCCATGGCATTCTGCCAGGCATAAAACTGTATAAAACTTTAAAAATCCTTTGCCGGCAACCCTGAACCCCCAATATTCCCCTCCCACTTACTGAGGTCTGGAGGCCTGTCCCCCAGGAGTTCGGATTCTTGGGTGATTTCTCAAGGGGAGTGGACAGTCTCCGAGCTGCAACTGGTCAGTGCTGACTCTGAGGCACACAGTGAAGAGAGGTCACCCGGCTAAGGGGAAGTCACGCCTCGGAGACACTTCCCTGCGGTGCGGTGCAGCAGCCCTCCCTGTGCATCAATACGGCCAGGCATAAAACTGAATGAAACTCTAGCTTCCCGGCTGAGCTCTCAGCACTCACCCCAACTCTCACTCGGGGTCTGGGGGCCTGTCCCCCAGGAGTTCGGATCCTTGGGTGATTTCTCGAGGGGAGTGCACAGTGCCCAAGCCGCAACTGGTCAGTGCTGACTCTGAGACACGCGAGTGAGGAGAGGGCACCCAGCTGAGGGGGAGTCATGCCTCGGTGGCACTTCCCTGTGGTGCAGTGCAACAGCCCTCCCCGGGCAACAATACGGCCAGGCATAAAACTGAATGAAACTCTAGCTTCCCCACTGAGCTCCCAGCACTCCCCCCCACTCTCACTCGAGGTCTAGGGGCCTGTCCCCCAGGAGTTCGGATCCTTGGGTGATTTCTCGAGGGGAGTGCACAGTGCCCAAGCCACGACTGGTCAGCGCTGACTCTGAGACACGCAAGTGAGGAGAGGGCACCTGGCTGAGGCGGAGTCACGCCTCGGCGGCACTTCCCTGTGGTGCCGTGCAGCAGCCCTCCCCGGGCAACAATATGGCCAGGCATAAAACTGAATGAAACTCTAGCTTCCCTGCTTAGCTCCCAGCACTCCCCGCCACTCTCACTCGGGGGTCTGGGGGCCTGCCCCCCAGGAGTCCGGATTCTTGGGAGATCTCTCGAGGGGTGTGGACAGAGCATAAACTGTGGCCGCTCACTCTGGGGTGCGAGACAGAGGAGAAAAGGGTCGACTGGGTGCCCACACCAGAGCGGCAGTTCCTGGAGGCAAATCAACAGCCATTTTTTCTTTAACAGCAAACAGCTCATTTCTGGATATTCTGAAGCCACACCCCCTGTCTCCCTAGGCAACCAGAGGAGGCCACCAGTGAGGAGAGGATTTGCCTGACGCTGCTCACAAACCCGGGAAGCTTCCAGGGCAGGGCCGACTCAGAGAGGTAATCGGACACAAACCTCCAGCAGCAAAGACGTTTGAACTCAGAACAGCCCGTCTTCTGTAGGCGATTTTAGCAGAAACAGAGACAGAACCCCACAAAGTTGTCTGTTCTGTTCTGTTCTGTTAGCAACATCAATCAGGGACAGGGCTAAGCCTGAGTGAACACCCCCCTCCCACCACCTGCATCAAGCACTCAAAGATGTCAGGCCCCATCTCCTCCTGCTAGATAACAGCAGACTGCAGGGGCCTGGCAGACTTCCTTGCAAATCAGGCAGGTGCAAACCCCTGGAGTATCTGTTCACTACAGGTGACTGGGTTAGCCATCTGCAAAGATACCAGTGACTGGGTCTGACGGAGGGGCAAAGTGGGGAAGGAGACATCAACCTTCCCAGACTGATCTATTTGCTAGGTGGCTCCTCCTGACTCCACGCAGCACTGGAGTAAGCCATATCAGAGGAGTCACCAGACCCCTGTGATCCAGTTCCCAGAGACCTCTTGAACTCTCCCACTCGAGACAGGTGCCGATTGAGATAACTGATTTGGACCTTTTGAACTGAACTAATAGACTGAGGACTTTTTAGGCAGTGGCCTGGGTATGCAGTTGTAGGAAGGTTTGATTTTCCTTTTCCTTTTCAAATTGGTGCCAGAGGTGGGCGGGTGGGGTGACTTAATTGCTGGTTTTTCAACACAGCTGAGACTTCAAGCCAGAGTAAATGTTACAATAGGATCAAACAGAAACCAGCTGAAAACAAGACAGAACCACTTCGCCCCACCACACAAGACAGGGGCCCAGTTTCTCAGGACACAGCACTGTATAGGCCCTCGATAAAGCCCCAGGGGAAAAATCAAAGGGAGTAAAATAACCATGGGGCGGAATCAGCAGAAAAACTCTGGTAACATGAATAACCAGAATAGATCAACCCCCCCAAGAAAAGATACAGCAGATGTAATTGAAGATCCCATTCATAAACAACTGGCTGAGATGTCAGAAATAGAATTCAGAATTTGGATTGCAGACAACATTAATAAAATGGAATTAGGAATTCAAGGAGAAATTCAAAAGTTGTCTCAAGAATTTAACGAATTTAAAGACAAAACAACCAAAGAGTTAGACACACTGAAGCAAGAATTTACAGCCCTCAAAGATATAAAAAATACAGTAGAATCCCTCAGCAACAGAATGGAGCAAGCAGAAGAAAGGATTTCTGACATTGAAGATAAAGTCTTTGAATGCTCCCAATCTCTCAAACAGGAAGAGAAATGGAGAGCAAAAATGTATCACTCACTCAGAGAACTCTGGGATAATTCGAAGAAAATCAATATACGAATAATCGCGATTTCTGAGAATGATGAAGTGGCCTTGATGGGCACAGAGGCCCTTCTGCATGAAATTATGAAAGAAAATTTTCCAGACATGCCTAGAGAATCTGAAATTCAGATAGCAGACAGCTTCAGAACCCCAGAACAATTCAACCCCAATAAGTCATCCCCCAGGCATATCATAATTAGCTTCACTAAAGTTAATATGAAAGAGAAGATTCTCAACGCAGCCGGCGAAAGAAAACCATTACGTACAAAGGAAAGAATCTCTCTGCTGAAACTTTTCAAGCCAGAAGAGGGTGGACGTCGACTTTTAATCTCCTAAAGCAAAATAACTTTCAACCCAGGATCCTGTATCCAGCTAAACTGAGTTTCATTTATGATGGAGAAATTAAATACTTCAATAAGATTCATATGTTGAAAAATTTTGCCATAACTAAACCAGCTCTTCAGGATATTCTCAGACCTATTCTCCACAATGACCAACCCAATCCTATACCACAAAAGTAAACTCACTCAGAAACTTCGGATCAAACTCCAACTTCCACACTGGCGAAAGGATTAAAAATGTCCACTGGACCTTTGAAAAACTCGATACCCAAAATTCCACCAGACTTATCAATACTCTCCATTAATGTGAATGGCTTAAACTGTCCTCTAAAGAGGCATAGGTTAGCTGATTGGATACAAAAACTCAAGCCAGATATTTGTTGCATACACGAGTCACATCTTAACTTAAAAGACAAATACAGACTCAGGGTGAAAGGATGGTCATCCATATTTCAGGCAAATGGTAATCAGAAAAAAGCAGGTGTTGCAATTTTATTTGCAGATACAGTAGGCTTTAAACCATCAAAAGTAAGGAAGGACAAGAATGGTCACTTCATATTTGTTAAGGGTAATACTCAATATGATGAGATCTCAATTATTAATATCTATGCACCCACCAGAATGCACCTCAATTTATAAGAGAAACTCTAACAGACATGAGTAACTTGATTTCCTCCAGCTCCATAATCGTCGGAGATTTCAACACTCCTTTGGCAGTGTTGGATCGATCCTCCAGAAAGAAGCTGAGCAAAGAAATCTTAGATTTAAACCTAACCATCCAATATGTAGATTTAGCAGACATCTACAGAACATTTCATTCCAACAAAACTGAATACACATACTTCTCATCAGCCCAACGGAACTTACTCCAAAATTGACCACATTTTAGGTCACAAGTCTAACCTCAGTAAATTTAAAGGAATAGAAATTATTCCTTGCATCTTCTTGGACCATCATGGAATAAAACTTGAATTGAGTAACAACAGGAATCTGCATACGCTACAAAAACATGGAAGTTAAATAACCTTATGCTGAATGATAGCTGGGTCAGAGAAGAGATTAAGAAAGAAATCGCCAATTTTTTGGAACAAAACGACAATGAAGACACAAACTATCAGAACCTCTGGGACACCGCAAATGCCTAAGAGGGAAATTTATAGCACTGCAAGCCTTCCTCAAGAGAACGGAAAGAGAGGAAGTTAACAACTTAATGGGACATCTCAAGCAACTGGAAAAGGAAGAACATTCCAACCCCAAACCCAGTAGAAGAAAAGAAATAACCAAAATTAGAGCAGAATTAAATGAAATTGAAAACAAAAGAATAATACAACAGATCAATAAATCAAAAAGTTGGTTTTTTGAAAAGGTCAATAAAATAGATAAACCTCTGGCCAACCTAATCAGAAAAAAAAGAGTAAAATCTCTAATATCATTAATCAGAAACAACAAAGATGAAATAACAACAGACTCGTCAGAAATCCAAAAAATCCTTAATGAATATTACAAGAAACTTTATTCTCAGAAATATGAAAATCTGAAGGAAATTGACCAATACTTGGAAGCACGCCACCTTCCAAGACTTAACCAGAATCAAGTGGAAATGTGGAACAGACCCATATCAAGTTCAGAAATAGCATCAACTATACAAAACCTCCCTGAAAAGAAAAGCCCGGGACCAGATGGTTTCACGTCAGAATTCTACCAAACCTTTAAAGAGGAATTAGTACCTATGTTACTCAACCTGTTCCAAAAGGTAGAAAAAGAAGGAAGACTACCCAACACGTTCTATGAAGCAAACGTCACCCTGATCCCCAAACCAGGAAAAGACCCAACAAGAAAAGAAAATTTTAGACCAGTATCACTAACGAATGTAGATGCAAAAATATTCAACAAGATCCTAACAAACAGTATCCAGCAACACATCAAACAAATTATACATCATGACCAAGTTGGTTTTATCCCAAGGTCTCAAGGCTGGTTCAATATATGTAAATCTATAAATGTAATTCAACACATAAACAAATTAAAAAACAAAGAGCATATGATTCTCTCAATCAATGCAGAAAAAGCTTTTGATAATATCCAGCATCCCTTCATGATCAGAACACTCAATAAAATTGGTCTAGAAGGGACTTTTCTTACACTGATAGAGGCCACCTACAGCAAACCCACAGCCAATATCATATTGAATGGAGTTAAATTGGAATCATTTCCACTCAGATCAGGAACCAGGCAAGGCTGCCCATTGTCTCCATTGCTTTTTAACATTGTAATGGAAGTTTTAGCCACCGCAATTAGGGAAGAAAAGGTGATCAAGGGTATCCATATAGGGTCAGAAGAGATCAAACTTTCGCTCTTCGCAGATGATACGATTGTGTATCTGGAAAACACTAGGGACTCTACTACAAAACTCCTAAAAGTGATCAAGGAATACAGCAGCGTCTCAGGTTACAAAATCAACATTCATAAATTGGTAGCCTTTATATACACCAACAACAGTCAAGTTGAAAAAGCAGTTAAGGACTCTATCCCATTCACGGTAGTGCCAAAGAAGATGAAATATTTGGGAATTTACCTAACAAAAGACGTAAAAGATCTCTATAAAGAGAACTATGAAACTCTAAGAAAAGAAATAGCTGAAAAATGTTAACAAATGGAAAAACATACCACGCTCATGGCTGGGAAGAATCAACATTATTAAAATTTCCATACTACCCAAAGCAATATATAATTTCAACACACTCCCTATTAAAGCTCCACTGTCATATCTTAAAGATCTTGAAAAAACAATACTTTGTTTTATATGGAATCAGAAAACACCTCGAATAGCCAAGACATTACTCAGAAATAAAAACAAAACAGGAGGAATCACACTACCAGACCTCAGACTTTACTACAAATCGATAGTGATCAAAACAGCATGGTATTGGCACAAAAACAGAGAAGTAGATATCTGGAACAGAATAGAGAACCAAGAGATGAATCCAGCTACTTACCGCTATTTGATTTTTGACAAGCCAATTAAAAACATTCAGTGGGGAAAAGATTCCCTATTTAACAAATGGTGCTGGGTGAACTGGCTGGCAACCTGCAGAAGACTGAAATTGGACCCACACCTTTCACCCTTAACTAAGATAGACTCTCATTGGATTAAAGATTTAAACTTAAGACATGAACCTATAAAAATACTAGAGGAGAATGCAGGGAAAACCCTTGAAGAAATTGGTCTGGGCGAGTATTTTATGAGGACGACCGCCCGGGCAATTGAAGCAGCTTCAAAAATACACTACTGGGACTTGATCAAACCAAAAAGCTTCTGCACAGCCAAGAACACAGTAAGTAAAGCAAGCAAACAGCCCTCAGAATGGGAGAAGATATTTGCAGGGTATATCTCTGACAAAGGTTTAATAACCAGAATCCACAGAGAACTCAAATGCATCACCAAGAAAAAAACAAGGGATCCCATCGCAGGCTGGGCAAGGGATTTGAAGAGAAACTTCTCTGAAGAAGACAGGCTCACGGCCTTCAGACATATGAAAAAATGCTCATCATCTTTAATCATCAGAGAAATGCAAATCAAAACTACTTTGAGATATCATCTAACTCCAGTGAGACTAGCCTATATCACAAAATCTCAAGACCAGAGATGTTGGCGTGGATGTGGAGAAAAGGGAACACTTCTGCACTGCTGGTGGGAATGCAAATTAATACATTCCTTTTGGAAAGATATATGGAGAACACTCAGAGATCTAAAAATAGATCTGCCATTCAATCCTGTAATTCCTCTGCTGGGCATATACCCCGAAGACCAAAAATCACAACATAACAAAGATATTTGTACCAGAATGTTTATTGCAGCCCAATTCATAATTGCTAAGTCATGGAAAAAGCCCAAGTGCCCATCGATCCACGAATGGATTAATAAATTGTGGTATATGTACACCATGGAATATTATGCAGCCTTAAAGAAAGATGGAGACTTTACCTCTTTCATGTTTACATGGATGGAGCTGGAACATATTCTTAGTAAAGTATCTCAAGAATGGAAGAAAAAGTACCCAATGTACTCAGCCCTACTATGAAACTAATTTGGGGCTCTCACATGAAAGCTATAACCCAGTTACATCCTAACAATAGGGGGAAGGGGGAAAGGGAGGGGAGGGAAGGGGGTGGTGGGTAGAGGGAGTGGGATTGGTGGGATTATACCTGTGGTGCATCTCACAGGGGTATTTGCAAAACTTGGTAAATGTAGAATGTAAATGTTTTGGCACAGTAACTGAGATAATGCCAGGAAGGCTATGTTAACCATTGTGATGAAAATGTGTCAAATGGTCTATAAAGTGAGTGTATGATGCCCCACGATCATATCAATGTATACAGTTATGATTTAATAAAAAAAATAAAATAAAATAAAAAGAAAGAAAATGCCATGGCAAAATGCTATCCAATGGGTAGCTTACACAGCAGGCACCTATTTTCTCAGCTCTAGAGTCTAGAAGTCCAAGATCAAGGTGCCAGCTTGCTGAGGTCTGGTGAGGACTCTCTACCTGCTCGCTGTATCCTCCTCCTTAGGACCTTCCTTAGTGCATGTGAGTAGAGACAGTGAGGGAGGGACAGGGAAAGAAAGAGAGAAGCAGAGAGAAAGAGAGAGGGAGAGGAAGGAGTCTCTCTTCTTATAAGGCCACGCATCCTACTGAATGACAACCCTACCATTATGACCTCATTTAAATTTAATTACCTCCAAAAGGCCCTGTCTCCAAATATGTGTATAGTCACACTGGGTGGCAGGAGCAGGGCTTCAGCGTATGAATTGTGAGGCAACATAGGTCAGTCTGTAGCAGTGAAGAATTGCTTTATAAGAATTGTTAAATAACTTCAAGTTCACACAGTGATGCCTGATGGAGTTTCAATTTGAATCAAGGCCAACCGGCTCACGAGACCATTCCCACCACTATATGATGTTTCTTTCAGGATCAATGAACATAAAGGATGTTAACTATGGGACAGCTCTCTCCATTAAAAGTTTCTCTGGTGATATTTATTTAACAAAATGCTTTTATTTCTATCTAATTTTCCCCCAAATATCTATTTCCTATTAGTGGTACTATAACAACATCTTTTTCTTTTCTAAAATCAGTACAACAGACAAACATAACATGGAAGAAAACAGGTTTAAATAGTGTTGACTGAGTGCCACTAGCTTCTAGGGACAGATCTATTGAATGGTGCCTTTCAGTTATGTCCAGGTTTTTAGAAAACCTATCTCTCTACACTATCCTTTACTGTATATCATTGCTAAGGGTCTCTCCACTCAGGTCACTAGGAATGCCAATTAAAGGTGAGGTTAAAGACTTGCTGCTCACGTGTGGAGGGTGGCACTGGTGTTTACCTATTAATGGATAGATAATGGGGTGAAAAGAGAGATGAAAGCAGGTTCATTTTCTCAAGTCAGCTCTAGCTCTTCCTAGACATCCAGGCCAACCAATGGAGCCTGGAAGAAAAGCAGTGGATAAGCTGGAATTTTATTTTATTTTTTTAATTATTATTTTTTAAATCTGAAATAATTTATTCTGAGCCAAATCTGAGGACCATGACCCAGAACTACACCCAAGAAGCCTTGAAAAAGTGGATTTGTGGTGGTGGAGTTACAGTTTGGTTTTATACATTTTGGGGAGACAGGAATTATAAGGAGTCATAAATCAATACATGCCTCTCTTCGGGAACGTCCACCTTTTCAGGCTGAATCAATGTAAGCTGGAGTTTTAGAAAGTGCAACTGACTCCAAATGACTGACATGTCAAAAGCTACACAGTGAATCCCTAATTCCAAGCATACGTCTTACATTATACCAAAACTAAGAGAAGAGCATGGATATACTAAGTATCAAGCCGGTCACTCTAATCCTATCTCCTGTGGTAACTTGACATGTTCCTGCCACTTTAGCAAGGCTGATTATTCTTCACTGTGTGGGCACATAGTCATAAACCTCTTTTTTATTATGTTTAGACTGTTTCTCCTGCAGTAATGCCTACCTGCTCAGACTATCCAGATCTCAGCCTTCCACCTAGTTCAACTACATTGTGTCTTCTTAAATTTTCTATTCTCCCTTCAAATTCAATTTTAACTTTAGTCACATACAACTTACATTAATATGCCATTATTAATGTAAGTTAAACAACTAATGGTCACTCACACATACCTGATTCTTCTTTCTAAGTACATGAGAAGATTGTATTTCCCTTGCCCTTTTTACAGATAAAAAGGACCATGAGACTAGTTTTGGCCAATGGATTGTATATGCAGATAAAGTATGACACTTCTGGCTGGGTCATTTAATTATCAGTGTGTAACCATTCATAGCTCTCATCTATTGGACCCTAAAAATAGACTATGTTCCAGGTAGTAGCTTCCGTTAGCCTGGGTCCCCTAGTAAAGATGAAATAGGTTAGAGACAGCTAAAACACAATGGAAATGCAGTGTGAATCAGAAATAAGCCGTTGTTATTTAACAACAACAAAGATGAGTGTATGTAGTTGTGTGTGTGTGTGTGTGGTAGGGGATGTTACTGTTGCAGAACCTATCTTATTCTAATATAGGCTTTCAGATTATATATGTTATACTACTAAAGTTCTTTATTTATTTTACACTCAACCGATACTTAGCAGAGCACCTACTGTGGGATAACCAATGGCCTAGATACTAAGGATACGATGGTGAGCAAAACATGTGAAGCCCTTGACTTCTGAATGACTGTAATCTACTGAAAGAGATAAATACACACCAAAAAAATATAAAGCTTGAACCAAAATCAGTTCTGTGAAAAAGCTACATCTGACCTTCCTTGGTGTCAGGGGAGACCTTTCTCAGAAAGAGATTTTCGAGCTGAGTTTGAAGAGTGATCTAGGTAAAGTCTTGCAGGCAGAGAATACAGCGGGTCTAGGTGACCTGGGACAGGGGGAGCATACCTGATGTGAAGGCAGGCAGGCAGCCGGGCAGTGTGGTGTAATCTAATCATAGACGGCCTTGTGACCAAGCTCAGGACTGCGGACTTTACTCTGAAAGTAAACAGAAGGGCAGCCCTGGAAGAATTTAAATCCAGTAGTAGGAAGAGGGCATCACCATACCCTTAGTGTGCCCTGGGGAAGTTCCCTCCCAAGCTTGGGTTCTGATGCCCAAACTATGGCAATAGTCCTTTGGTCTGATCAAAGGACTTATTACTCGCCTAGGTGGGGAGCCCCATGACAGGGATGAAGGACAGCTCTTTAGAAGGAAATCCAGAACAGAGAGAAATAAAGAGCATAGATCGAACAGGAATTGTATGAAGAAGTCCCTCTGGTGGTACCTGTCTGGCTCATCATTTGAAAGCAACAGCCTTGTTTCCAGAGGTTTTACATGGCTGAGTTTCTGTTTGTTTGTAGTTTTCGCAGTTTCATTGGGGCAGGGGTCCATGGATCCCCTCAAGATGACAGGCCAAAAGTCATCCCCTCCCTGTCTCCTGCCTTCAGTAGGCCCTTCCCCCCTGACTCTGGGCACTGGCCAAGAGATTATGAGCAAATAGGGTCGAGACGGCAGCCTGGGAAGTCCTTGCCCTGGGAGGCTTGCCCTTTCTTGCAGCTGGGAGAATTTTCCTCAGCTTTTGAACAAGCCTGAGCGAATATCCTAGAGATGGCAAGATAACATGGAGAGAAAGGTCCCAGCCATCCCCCAGTCCCAGGCTTCACAGATCAGGTCGAGTAGTGGCAGATGAGCCAGAAGAAAAGAATATGTCAAGGCAGGGATGCTAAAAGCATTTAATTCTGCTGAGAGATCAAGGAAGAGAAGAATGGAAAAGTTCGTTATATTTAGAGCTATTGAGGTTATTGTTCATCATATTAAAAATTACTTTATTAGGGAAATGGGGGCGAGACGCAAAGTAGAATAGGTTTAGATGTAAGAGGACAGTGAGGAAAGAGCTAGTGAGCACAGGCACCCCTGGGAACTGCGGCGTTTCAAGGGAGAGAAGAGATGGAGCAGATGAGAGCAATGGTTCCCAACTGGAGGCCATTTGCTCTCCAGGGGACATCTGCAAATACCCAGAGACATTTTTGATTGTCATGAGTGGTGGAAGGAAGGCCACAGAGCTTTCATGGGTAAAGGATGCTGCTGAAAATCCTACAAAACACAAAATAGCCACAACATCAAGAACTGGTCCAGGCCCAAATGTCAAGAGAAACGCTAATGTAACAGTGCAGGTGGAAACGGACGAGGCTTTTGTTTTGTTTGCTTTTAACACAGAAGATACTTGAAAATGTTTTGATTCTCATGGAAAGTATCTAGCTGAGAAGTTAAAGGCCACCGAAGGGAAAGGTGTAATTTTCCATGGGTAAGAGTTATTATTACCCTTTTTACAGATGAGGATGCTAAGACGCTGAGAGGGTAGGGGATTTTCCCAGGCGAGGAGGTCAGTGGCGACCAGATGCTCCACGATGGCCTATTAGACTCCAGGCCAAGTTGCGGCAGGAGCTCTTTATCCCTCCACTCTGCTGACAGCAACTTCATCCACAGTAAAAATCCCGACCAAGCTAACATCGTATGTATTTCTTCCCTGCCTTCTAAAATCTCTACCCTTCCTTCAAATCCATATTTTCTTTATCAAACATGTTTTCAGTTTGTTGTTAAGTCTGAGTGTGTCATTGACGGAAGGGGACATTCACCTGTAGTTTAGGGCTCAATCCTCTTGGTCTCATCTGTCGCCATTTGGCCTCTGCCATATGGAAAGCGCCATCTACTCTTCAGGAGTCATGCAGGGGTGGGGAACCTGCAGCCCCTCGACCAAATCCAAACTTCACAGAACAAATCCCTCTTAATAAAATGTACAGATTCTGTAAAATTTGCACTCATTCAACATCCTCTCCCCTCCCTGAAATACTCTCCACTTCCATTCCGGGTGACTGATGGCTCAAGTGGGCAGTACAGAAAAATGGGCCAACCCATACAAAAGCTGAACTCTTTTCTGGATTTAGTTCTGGCCTCTGACCCATTCTCAGGTGCTCTTTAAGCAATGATGTTGCAGAATTCTGAGCATCACCATCCCGTAATGTCTAAGTACCTTAATTGTACAGTAGCAACTAGTGCCCTGGAAGCACTTATGCTGTACCCCAGGGACTATTACGGTGGACTAAGGGAAGCAAGAAAATGAATGGCAAGTGAGGAAATGCAGGGAGGGAAGGTCACTTGGAGCCAAATGAGACATTAATATGCTGACGTATCTGTGTTAGAAACTTTTAAAACCTATACCCATGGGGTGCAGACAGACCCTGACCACGTCCAGGGAATATCTACCTTCCTCCCAAGAAATTTATCTGGACTCAGGGGAGACTAAAGGAGTGTTAACTTACTTAATGCCAGGGAGTCAAGTGTGGAAGATGAGGAGAACTTTATTGCTTTATTCTATCCACTTTATTGCTTTAACAGATTCTGTACCTGAGCTATTTTTAAATCTCTTTGGATAGATTTATGAGCTCCCTTTCCTACTCATTCCTTTCCACCTCAGGAAATTTGGCATCAGGATTGCACGGAGGCACAGTTCTTGTTTACTCACGATGCAATTTCCCTTTTACTCACTGGAGATGAACATACCCCTCAGCACAATTTGTAAGTCAGCCAATCCTTCACGCACTTGGTGTATTTCTCCTTCTCTCCTAGTTTCTTTCCCCTTCTTTCTCCATCTCTTCTTGTCCTCCTTCCTCTCTCCCTTCCTCCTCCCACCTTAACCTTCTTTGGTCTGTAGCCTTCTCAGGATTTGAACTCAGATGCATTTGACCCAAAATCCCACAAAGGATGTAGACTACCTGAAGTGGAGGTAATGGCCCTGGATTAGGATGCTATTTTTTAAATTCATGATATGTTCTCTGATCTCAAAAAAAAAAAAAGTTAAAGTACAAAATTTTCTAGAATATTATCAAATATATTATTCAGTTGGGAAGAAATATAATTTCACTATTATTACGTTGCCAAGCTTTGCTTTGCTACTTTGGAATGCGCGTAGAAGTAGTTGAATTAATCTCCCCCAATTTCAGTGTAAGCGATAGCTCATCACTGGAGCAGGATAAATGGTGGAAATGGCAATTTGCCACAAGCCCTTCTACCACTTTGGCAGGAGAATATTATTTGCTGTTGACTAAAATATTTAGAGATGAAATAATAACATTTGAATCAAGTGCTTTTCATGAAAAATCACTACAAATCTGCCACAAAAATATTGAAAATACTTTGGTTCACAGCCTCGCCTTTTATTGCAGAGCTTGAGTTACGGGCTGGAGTTTGTTCTGTTCTCCAAAGAGGCTGAGCTTAAGAGAAGAATCCATTGAAAATAATGAAGATCTGGGATCCTTTAATCTTAGAATATTTAGTTCTGTGTAGTGACTCAGACAAAGATACAAACAATTATGCACGGGAACCTCGCCTTCCCGCTCCTCTTTCCACCCCACTATCATTTTATACACTTGCTGTGTTCGTTCTCCTTGCTCCCATTTGTGTGTTATGGAGTCTGCCAGAGTCCCTGACAGAACATAAAAAGCAGCATCCTCCATGTGGGAACTACGTCTCAAAGCCAATGCCAACAAAGTGATGATGAGCAAAGGCGGCAATGGAAAACGCAGTGGTCAGTGATTTTGAGACTCTGGACAGACTGATAGTTGGATTTCTTTATTCAGGGGTCCTCAAACTTTTTCAACAGGGGGCCAATTCACTGTCCCTCAGAACGCTGGAGGGCCAGACTATAGTTTAAAAGAAAAATAAAACTATGAACAAATTCCTATGCACACTCCATATATCTTATTTTGAAGTAAAAAAACAAAACAGGAAAAATACAATCACACCGCCTCATGTGGCCCACGGGCTGCAGTTTGAGGACCCCCGAAAACATTTCCCACCTGCCCCCTCCCCCAACCATCCTACTTAAAGGAATGCCCCACTCTGATTTGGTAAGGTTATTGGCTCCTCTGGGGTTTTCAAGGGTAATTATGTATCGCTCTGTTACACAGACAGCAGAGAACCACCATTTGAACACTTAATCACTGCAAAAACTCAAATCTGAGGCCGATGGCCTCATCAAACTGCCACCTCTCGTTTTCAAGTGCAGATGATGAGGACTCAGCAGATCTTAATGGTTGCTCTGAACAAGCAGACCCAGGCCTGAGCTGCTCTCCACACTACAGATGGGTCCCAGAACATGGGGCAGTGTCCTTGTTAGTGATACTCATTTTGGCCAATTTCCCTATCTCTGCCACCCCAGTGATGAGGCTCAGACAAGCTGTCCTTTCCACTAGCCTCAAGTCACAGATAACAAAATTTGTACCGTGGTGGGCCAGCAACCTACACAGACAATGACAACCTACATAGACAGATAATGACAAAACATTTAGAGTTAGGACATTCACCTGATTAATTCCCATGTTTAGCAATTATTCTAGCAATGCTGGGAATTAGCTTGTTATCAGATAGCCAAAAGAGGACACCTTGTGTGTGGAATTGTCTTTCACAAGTCAAGAGTGTTGGACCAAAAGATTTTTTCAAGTCTCCTGCACTTGTAACTTTTGATGTATTGAAGAAGGACACCCATCTTCCTAAATTCACTTAAAGAAAATTCTTCAAACATCGAAGCCATTTGCCTCTACGTGTTGCACTGTCAGCTCTTTCCAGGACACAACCCTGGAGGGAAGTGCTGTTTGAGGTCAGTCTATTATCAGTCCCCCTTGCCCTATGCTGCTGTGAAAAGCAACCTATGGAAAGCACTCCCTGATCAAATGCTCCATGCACACAGGCAGTCAGGGTTCTTATTTAAGTTAATGAGTTATCATCGTGTCTATCCTCATGGGCCTGTCAGTCACTGTCGCTGGGTATGCTGGGGTCTCATTTCAGTTGTGTGCTACATTTTGGCCCACGGGGAAGTCTCTTCTCTTTAAACAATTATGTTCTACAGATTTATAACACAATAGCCTTCTTTGTTTGCTCTTTCTCTCATACCCCGTTGATATATAACTGAGTTTGGCACTATTTTTTAAACAGAAAAGTTGTAATTCACAAACAAAATGCCAGGCTCCTGATAAGGCTTAGTAAATTCTGCTTGTTGCTACTGAGCTCAATCTGGAAACCAAGAATTCCAAGAGGAGTGTCATGTGCCAGAAAACTTCCAAATTACTTGTTATGTTATTATTACATTTGGCCACTTTTAAGACGTCTTAAAGTCTCCCTTCCTCAAGGGAAGGTGACAGCGGTTCTCCCAGCACTTCTGTTTGGAGAGCACTTTGCCATTCTCTGAGTGACTTCCTGATGGCCCTTGGAAGGCAAGGCTCAGCAAGTTCTTCCCACTCCCTTACCATATCCTTCATGATCCGTGTAAACAGAAGAGGGGTGTGGGTGTGCAGGTCAGCAGCAGAAAGCTGTTAGACAGCAGGACTCTAGGTCTACAGAAGGACAAGGTGACGCAGGCCGTGGTGTAAGTACTATCTACTCTCTTGTGTGCACACTCACTTCATCCAGGGCGCCAAGAGACAACTAAAACCTGTGGGATGCACACCCATGCTGCTGGGAGCTTATCAGTTCCTTAAATATGAAATGCAGACATTGAGAAAGAGAAATGTATTACTTTCAAGGACATATTTAAGAGGAAGCCTATTCAGGCAACTGCTTTTCACGGATATGCTAGGTTAACTCTTAAGAGTCGGTCTGAGGGCAATCAAGGTAATTTGTAATGCTCGGTACATTAGTGCACTCTTAAAGAGATGTATACAACATACCTCAAATATTAGCTCACCAGAAGTTTAGTTAATAGATGAACTAATGCTTTGTGAGTGGAACGCCTTGATAGAAAAGTTGCTATCCAAAACTGAAAATAATTTCCACTCTTGAGATGTTCTACTGGGTTTTTGCTATGGGCACTTGTTATATTCTTGGGATCATATTGTACCCTGGATTACGCCTGAATTTACATAACAATGAGCTAAATTATAATGGAATTCTTTTGTGATTGAGTGATGGTGTATACCAATTCTATATATGGAGACCGCAGCAGAGAAAAAAATTAAATTATTTTCTTCATATTGCAGAAATATAGTTGGAAATCGCATGCTCCTCTCTGGGGAGTTACAGAGGGAGAGGATGGTAGTTGTGCACTGTGCAATTCTAATTTTGTGCAGAAGATTGCAGTGGCTTGCTGTGCTTACATATTGAACTAACTGAGGAGGGAATGAGAAATATGGATGAATAACAATTTTACATGGACTTGTTGTTCTTACATACTGAATTACTGAAGAAAGAATAAGAAATATGGGATAAATAAAATAATTGAAAGATAACTGTTGTGAAATTGAAAGCTCCCAATTAAAAAATGAATGCTGAATTCCTAAAATAGCACCAGCTCTCACTAGAAACTTTGATTGATGATTAAGTTACTAACCCACACTTTTACTCTTTGAGATATTTACAGTTTATTTGGGAAGGCAAAACCCTCACATCCAAAAAGTTAACAGCACAAGAAAATATACAATTAGTTGGCAATTAATGAGACAGTTTAGTATAAACGAGAGAATACTGAATTGGAGAAGTCATTCTATGGATTCTAACCCTGATCCACCATGAACTACCTTAGAGACCACAAGCAAATGACAAGCTCCTCAGGACTCAATTTGATACCCAGTTACAGCTAACATTTATTGAGTGCTCAGGATGTATGCCAAGCATCTCACAAATATTCTCTCGTTTCATCCTCAAACAGAAGCAAAGTAAGTCTCAGTAGTTCCTCCAGGATTATACTGCTATCATATGGTAGAGGCTAGAAACTTGTATTCTCAGATAAGAAAAAGGTTAGCATAGCATCGGAATGGTACCTCCAGACACGAGCACATGTGTGCATGTCCGGGGCAGGAAGGAGAACATAGGTTTTCCTGGTTGCACTAAAAACACATGTGATAAAGAAATTACCAAACTTCCTAGACATGATAAGTAGACCACTCATATCACATTCCAGTAGAGAGCCCATTTCTTAAGCCTCTCTCTCTGTGACCAAATGGGCCTGATTCCCTGGATCAATTCCCTGCAGTATGATAATGGCAAGCACACATATGCCACTTTCAACATTAAGAAACAACTTTCCCATAAAAAGTTACCCACTATGTTTTATGTTTTATATTTGAGATGGCATGTGTTACCCACTCACTAACTCCAGCAAACCTGTTTCTGTAGACTTGAAGTAGAGGAATTTTTATGTTACTTTCCATTTTCCCTCATATATTTGTAGACATAGTAGAAGACATTTGCATTTTTTTGTGTGTGTTTGTTTGCTTTATGTTGGGAAGGAACATGAAATTATCTAAGTAAATCCACTTCCTGGTTATAGTACAAAAGTTGTATCTAATTTATATATGATTAATAAAACCTTGAACCTATTTTCATTTCATTAACATTATCTCCCTGGGGAAGATTTTCACAATACCACAGGCCGAGTATAGTACTGGTCTTACAGTATCTGCCCTAAGTGTTATTCGTATTAAGAAATCTTGACATTTTTGGTTCTTTCTTCATGACTCATTTAAAAGATTTTGCTTTTCTGATTTTTTCTCTGCCTATTTAATGATATCTTTGGACCAAAGAGACCCATATCTGACCAACCCCTAACATCCCAACATGCCAAAGTTTACAGCTCAGTATCTTCACCCAGCGGCCAGGCAATTAGTGCCATCTTTTTGTGAGGAGGGCAGTTAAAATGTAAAAGGGAACTTTCAACTGCTGTAGTTATAGGTGATTGTATAAACTCATATTAAGAGAATTTATATTTCATAAACAATTTCATTTTATAATTAGGTCCTCAGTAAATGTTTAGAATTGTTATGAAATAGACTCTAAATTTTCCTAGATTGGATACAGATATCTTATTTGTCTTTATGTCTCCCAAACACAGATACTCAATTTTTTTAAATAAGTGCATGAATAGAAGGATAGACATGCAAATGAAATAATGTATAATCATGATGAAGGGTTATAGTATTTGAATCAAGAAACAAAGCATAAGATATCATTTAAGACAATCTTGGCTGACTTCTCT
The DNA here is from genome assembly GCF_027406575.1 of Nycticebus coucang. NCBI lineage: Eukaryota > Metazoa > Chordata > Mammalia > Primates > Lorisidae > Nycticebus > Nycticebus coucang. Next base: position 148,018,177 of record NC_069780.1, on the reverse strand, counting down.
CTTGACTGAATCTAGACTCAGTGCATAAGAGCCTGTATTTTCTATAAAGGCCTGTATTTAGTTAACGTTTATTTGATCATTACCCTTCGGCCTTTCTAGAAATTGTTTTTTATAATTGAATTTTATTATTATTATTTTCCTCTCTGTTTCATTTTTGAGTAATTTAAAAATTAAATAGAATTTTAAAACTCATACCAGTTATTTGTTAAGAAACGACAGTTAACCCAATATAAGTCCAAATGAAGCAAATATCTTGTCTAGCTCAAAACACTTCTAGCAATGGCATAAACTGAGTGGTACAGCACACTAGCATCTTCAAAAGATTCATTATCAATACCATTAATAGCAATATCTGAGTTCAGACTATGTGCCAGACATGATTCATTCTAAATTCTCTATAAGTAGTAATTTATGTAATCCTCATAACAAGCCTATGTGAGAAGGATAAAATTGTGATATTTATATTTTCATGTAACATCATCTTTAGTGACATATACTGAGAGTAAATAGAAGGAAAGAATAAATAAGAAATAATCCTTTGGGATTATAAGAACTAAAGGAATGATTTTTCTGTGGGTTCAGAGAAATTTATGTTATCCTTTCACATGAACTATCAATAAAAAATATCTAATACAAAGCCTTGGAATTGTTTTTGCCAAAACACATTTCAATTTAGAGGTGTGTTTAAGTGTTGTAGTAACTAAAATGTGGTAGTCAACAAGTTTTTATCTTTCCAGATATGGACAGTTAAAAATTTTTTTAAAACATCACCTAATGTACATAATGCAATGGTACATTTCAAAACTATTAAGAAATGAGTGTAATTGTGATGGGTGTGTTACTTAGTTCAATGTAAGCATTTCACGTTGTATATTGAAGCAGTACCCTGAACCCCATAAGTGCATCAATGTACAAAGTTATGATTTAATAAAAAATACTTAAAAAATTTTTTTTAAAAAACATAAATGCCCACCAACCCAGGAATGGATTAACAAGCTGTGGTATATGTATACCATGGAATACTATTCAGCTATTAAAAAAAATGGAGACTTTACATCCTTCGTATTAACCTGAATGGAAGTGGAAGACATTATTCTTAGTAAAGCATCACAAGAATGGAGAAGCATGAATCCTATGTACTCAATTTTGATATGAGGACAATTAATAACAATTAAGGTTATGGGGGTGGTGGAGAAAAAGCAGAAAGAGGGACGGGGGGGTGGGGCCTTGGTGTGTGTCACACTTTATGGGGGCAAGACATGATTGCAAGAGGGACTTTACTTAACAATTGCAATCAGTGTAACCTGGCTTATTGTACCCTCAATGAATCCCCAACAACAACAACAAAAAACACAACTACCCTGTTTCCCCTAAAATAAGACATCCTCTGAAAATAAGACCTAGCACATCTTTGGGAGCACACCTTAAAATAAGACACTGTCTTATTTTCGGGGAAACAGGGTACCATCTATTGTCACCATCATTTCAAAGAGAAAGACCATTTTCAAACCAAAAATGTAGGAAGAAGATAAGCTTATAATAAAGGTCATTTCCTTTAACTGAACAAATTTAGTTTTGTGAAAGATTCATGACATTGTCTAATTTCTGATTTCAGAGCCAGCCAATGACAATTTCACCATGAACTGGCACCAGTCTTTGCCCTGACATTTGGGAACCACAAACTTCAGACCATGACAGCTACATTTATTACAAAATGTTTCTGAAAACAGATGTAACCTAGGTTTAATAGACCTCTACTTTTCCCCTACCTCTACCTAGAGGCCATATTCAACAACTTTCTGCTTTTTTCCAAAAATAAATCCAACTCTTTATCTATAGGGATATCATTTTCTCTATAAAGATTGTAAGATTATAGAGAAAAAATTTTACCTCATATACTCCACAGCAAAACTCCATAAATATGCCCTTTAAATATCTCTGTTCTTCCCTTAAAGGCCATCTCAGAATGCCAGATTCTTCACTTCTGCACACGCGCTCTCTCTCTCTCCCCTTTTATATCCACAGCCTGCAGAGTTCTTACCCCTCTCAATCCCCCCCACACACACCACCACACACACACATCACTTCTGGCTCTAAGCTTTCAAGTCTCACTCAATAAAATTCTTACCTGGCATTAGCTAAACCCACCTCTACCCCCCCCCCCCCATAGCTTATTGTGTTTTCCAAAGATGAAGATACAGCTCTTCTTATGTTAGCTCGTGACTGACGTTCCTCCCTCTGAATCTTGGAGGAGGCTTGTTGTTCGTCCAAGTCATCAAGTGTGGCTAAAATAGTGCTCTGGTGATACTCCAAGGCAGGGCATAAAAGGGGCAAGGGGCTCAGCTTCTAACAGGTTCTTTTTCTCTCTGGGGCTGCTTTGCTCTTGGCTCTCAGACACTATGCCATGAAAAAGCTCAAACTAGTCCCCAGGGAGAGAACACACGGAGAGAAACTGAAGTTTCTAGCCAACAGCCGGCATCAACCACCAGATGTGAAAGATCTTTCAGATGATTCTAGCTTTCAACCTTTGGAGCTCTCCAGCTGAGACCAGTGTAGAAATCAAACATATCCACTTGATCTCTCTTTTTTTTTTTTTTTTTTTTTTTTGAGACAGAGTCTCACTTTGTCATCCTTGGTACCATAGCTCACAGCAACCTCAAACTCTTGGGCAAGATTTTTGCCTCAGCCTCCCAAATAGCTGACACTACAGGCACCCACCACAACGCCCTGCTCGTTTTAGAGAGGGGGTCTTGCTCTTGCTCAGGCTGGTCTCCAACTGCTAAGCTCAGACAATCCACCTGCCTCAGCCTCCCAGAGTCTAGGATTATGGGCGTGAGCTACCGTGCCTGGCCCATTTGATCTTGTTTAATTTCTTGACTCACACAAACCATAAGAGATAATAAAATATTATTTTTGTTTTAAGCCACAACATTTTGGGTAACTTGGTGTAGAAAAATAGAGAACTAATACATCCCCTTAGAAAGGAGCTCCACAACCAACTCACCAGAGGGAGATATTAATGTTGATCTTTTTTGTCAAACTGCTCTTCAAAATATTCACCAAATAAGTGTAGGTGTCAAACAATTGAATATTTAGGCTGGTGCAAAAGTAATTGTGGTTTTGGACCATGAATTTTAAATCATTATAACGAGGCTGAAACACATCTTTATTAATCAAAATAGGAACCATTAAAATCAACACATTGTTGCCAATGAGAAATAAGTTTGTTTCTTCCCCTAGGGTAAAAAAATCTGTGTTTCAGGATTTGATGAACTCTTCAGAAGCATTTTCTGTATCCTGCTAGTTTTGGAAGCATTTTCCCTGCAAAAAGTTGTCAAGATACTTGAAGAAGTGGTAATCGGTTGACAAGAGGTCAGGGGAATAAGACAGATGAGGCAAAACTTGGTAGCCCAATTCATTCAATTTCTAAAGTGTTGGTTGTGTGACATGTAATTGGGCATTGCCGAGAAGAACTGAGCCATCCCTGCTGACCACTGCATGTAATCGGACATTGCCGAGAAGAACTGGACCCTTTCTGCTAACTTCTGTGCCGCAGGTGTTGGCCTTTGTCAGTGCTTTGCCTCGATTTGCTGAGCACACTCCTCAGATGTAATCCCAGTTTTGCCAGGATTCAGAAGGCTGTTTGGGTCAGCCTGGCAGCAGAGCACCAAACAGTGACCATGACCTTTTTTTGGTGAAAGTTCGGCTTTGGGAAGTGCGTTAAAGGGTCCTGTTGGTCCAACCCCTGAGCTGTTAGTCACTGGTTGTGTGACATTCACTTTTCGTCTCAAGTTACAATCTACTCAAGAAATGATTTGTTGTTGTTGGATGGAATAAGAAAAGATGACATGTGAAAAGGAGGACTGTTCTGATTCACTGTCAGCTCACGAGGCACCCACTTATCAAGCTTTTTCACTGTTACAGATTGTTTCAAATGCCAAAGGACTGTAGAATCGTTGAGTTCTTAGTGACTTCTCGTGTACTGGTCAAGAAGATGAGCTCTGACAATGGCTCTCAATTGGTCATTGTCAACTTCCAATGGTGGCCACTGTGCTCTTCATCTTCAAGGCTCCCATCTCCTTTGCAAAACTTCTTGAACCACCACTGCACTGTGCATTCGTTGGCAGATCTTGGGCCTGTTGATACTGCAAGTGGTCTCCACTGCTTTACGATTCATTTTGAACACGACTAAGAAAATCACTCAAATGTGCTTTTTGTCTAACATCATTTCCATAGTCGAAAATAAATACAAAATAAACGGCATGTAATAAGTCATTAGCAAAAATAAATAAATAAAGTGAGAAATACACATTAAAATGATGTACAACGTAACCACATTTATTTAAAACGTGTATTCCAGTAAAAAAACAACACATTTCAACAATGCAAAAAATCATGATTACTAGGGCGGCGCCTGTGGCTCAAGGGGTAGGGCGCCGGTCCCATATGCCGGAGGTGGCGGGTTCAAACCCAGCCTCGGCCAAAAACCAAAAAAAAAAACCAAACAAACAAACAAAAAAAAAAATCATGATTACTTCTGCACCAACCTGGTATTAAGGCAATGTTTGTTCGAGTTGCTTTTATAGAAATGTTTAAAAACCTTTAAGAAATGCTCTAATGTTTATATGAGAAACATGAATGTAGAGTCATATTCTAGCTACTCAGACTATGCAAGTAGTAATGACATTTTGCTACTTAAGTGCATCAAAAATAACTAGTCGAATATTAATTTGTAAAACATCTATGCTCTTCAGAGTTTAAAAACTATAACACTGAAGCAGTTAAGCTATCATTTTAAGTATAGTTCATATTTTTCACAGGAACATAAATAACTTTATTGGAGCCAACTAAATTCCTCATTGACATTCATTCACTTGAGAAAAATGTCAATAAAACTGAACATTAATTTGATCAGAAAAGCACCCCTAATGCTTCAGATACATTCTTCAGTATGCTTGGAAATCTGCATTTACTTACATCATTTCAAAGTTCTCAATCTATTCTTGTCAAGATTTATTACAGGCCTCGTACTTACCAAATTATCTATACTGCTTATAGTATAAATGACAAGGAAAATTGCGAAAATTTGTACTCCTATATAATACATTTGTATAAATAATACAAAGTAGTAGTCCTTTCTGAACTGCACTGCCTATCCAATTTAAACTGTACATCATGTAAAGGAAGAGGAGAATTAGTAACAAGGTTTAGGGAAGGGACGAGTCACTTGCCATCAAACTTCATGTTAGACCTCACTTACTGCTCAATTCCTTGGAAGGTTTTAATGTTTCTTTAAAGAAGGAGAGGAATGACAAGAAATGTCATGAAATTATTACTGCCATGTGTTTGAGAAGAACTAGGCATTTTTTCTTAAAGGGGACCTTCCCCCAAATTATTGTAGCACAGGAAGCCAGTCTCCTTATGGAGGATCTTTCAACTAATATTTTGATAGTTATTTGAGCAGCATTCAGCCCCAAAGAGTGTGTACTACTGGAAGATTACAACCCAAGGGTAGTGTGAAAAGAACAAGGAAGGAATGACACGTCCTAGATGGCCATTGTTATTAGAGATGGCAGGCCTGAAGATATTTTTGCCCCAACTGTAGTATTGGCATATTGAATAAGAATTCATTCTTATTCCGAAAGACCCAGATAGAAAACAGAAGGTTGTGCTTCTCATCTTTTAAGATATTGCTGCCATTTCAAGTAAGAAAGCACTTTCACAAAGATTGCGAAGAATGCCATGCATGTGCCCAAGTCCTTTTCTCCTTGGTACCCAGAGTGAAATTTAGTGAATACTTGCATTGAATAAATTCAAGTAATGTGAAGGATACGTGGAACAATGCTGAGAATGTACAAAGTGCCCTCAAATATTTAATCTAAATCTTTTATCAGAAATTCATGGGCCAGGCTTGGTGGCTCATGCCTGTAATCCTAGCACTCTGGGAGGCCAAGGTAGGTGATCGCCTGATTTCACAGGTTTGAGACCAGCCTGAGCCAGAGTGAGACCCTGTCTCTAAAAATAGCTGAGAGTTGTGGCGGATGCCTGTAGTCCCAGCTACTCAGGAGGCTGAGGCAAGAGGATTGCTTGAGTTCAAGAGTTTGAGGTTGCTGTGAGCTATGACAAAACAGCACTCTACCTAGGGTGACAAAGAGAGACTCTGTCTCAAAAAAAAAAAAAGAAAAAAATTCATATATCTGGAAATTATAACATACATTTAATAGTTACAGTAAAACTGTAAGAATGTAAAGGCTAGTCGCAGTGCCTCACGGGACTCTAGCACTCTGGGAAGCTAAGGAGGGTGAATTGCCTGAGCTCACAGGTTCGAGACCAGCCTGAGCCACAGTAAGTCCCCATCTCTAAAAATAGCTGGGTGTTGTGGTGGGCACCTGCAGTCCCAGCTATTCTGGAGGCTGAGGCAAGAGGATCACTTGAGCCTAAGAGTTTGAGGTTGCTGTGAACTATGATGTCACAGCACTCTACAGAGGGCAACAAAGAGAGACTCTGTCTCAAAAAAGAAAACTGTAAGATTCTACACTTTGACTCAATAAGTCTTCTTTTAGAAATTTATCCCAAGGAAAAATCAAAGATGTATAAAATATTTACAGAATTTAGAAATTTTTTTTGTGGCTGATAATTAGATATGTTTAAATACTTTGTGTACATGTATTTATAAATGTCAAAATTCTGACAATGATATGTCCACTACAAACACACATAATGATATGGTAAAAATGAAACATTAATTTGAAAACTAGTCATTTTTTGAAAGAATTTTTATGATTCCAAACAGCATGTTAAGAAAGTTAAATAAGAATATTAAGTGAAAAATAGTATGACAAAAATTAAAGTTACAATATTATCTCAATCTTTAAAATGTGTATATAAAGCATATCAATACAAATAATATATAAAGGAATATAAAATATTAATAGCATTTTTCTGAGTATAGCAGTAAAATGCCTTTAAATTTTCATTATACTTTTTTTGTACTTTCCAAATTTTTTACTATGAGCTAGGCTTATATAATTTTTTTTAATTATAAAAAAAAACTGATTTCTAGGATTCCAAAAATGTATAGATTTTTTCCCCTAGACTGAAATGAGGCTTATAATCAGTGAAGTTTAAAACAAAGCAAACACAGGAATAAAAAAATAAAGTGATTGCAATTATTACAATTAAATTAATTTTTAGTTGTCCACTCTAAAATCATCAACATAAGTACTTAATAAATGAAAGTAGTTCTATAACCTTGTATACTATAGACTTCCTGTAAGTTTACATAAGAAATTGGTAATGGGGTTACGCATTAGGAGAGGAACTGGGGAACATAGAATCTGGGGTCAGAGAAAGAATTACATCCTAAAACATATGCTTATTGTTATGTGCTTGTACAATTTTAAGAAAAATTAAAACACTATCTAATAATCTGAATTGTTGATAACAGTAAATGTCTAACCCACCTACCTGGTGATCATTCAATCTTCGCAGGTCTTTTCCCCGGGGCAATGTCTGCTTGGCAATTCAATTGGCACATGCAGCCGGGTAACAAATCAGATACTGTGTTCAGTGGGTGCCTGCCAACTTGCAAGAACATGCTGCCCCCTCCAAGTCCATTCCCCTGCTCAGAATAGGGAAGGATTCCCTGGGGATATCACACAAATGGGCCTGAATCTGTTCAGGCTGTCAGCTTTTAGGATGCTGCAGGGATTACTCAGCTTCTCTTCATCCAAGCCTGAGGATTCCACCCATCATAGCTGGGAGGGTTTTTCCCATTTAATATTCTCGTCCCAAGCATCTTAACTATCACCAGGGACAGCTATGATGATCGTCTCTTTGTTGCAGGAAGGTGCTGGGCCCATTCTCACATCTCTCTACAGCCGTCATGCTTTCCATTCCAGTTGCAAAGAGCCACCCGCTTCCTTTACCACCGTCCCTGCCTCCTGCCAGCCCCTGGGTCCTCTTTCAATCAGATTTCCCTTTTTCAGGAGGAAACTGAACATCAAATAAAATCAACATGTTCTATTGTGGGGCTGCTGCAACACCTGGAAAGGAATAATCGAATGGCCTTGTATTCTGCTCCCCTCTAAGTTCCTCTTGTGTTTCAGTCAGAGGAGGTTGTGCTTCACTTCTTCACTGACACAGTTATAAGATATTCTTTCTGGAAGAAAGAATAAGAGCTCTCCCGTAAGACCTCTGTACTGCCGGCCCCCCGTTCACAAAGGTGGACAGGCAATTGACCTGATTCTGAATCAGGTAACAGTGGAGCAGCAAGCATTCCAAACTCCTGGTGACTCCCTCCAGGTCTTACATAGCAGGGAACCCTGCATAGTAAAGCAGTGGCCCCACATCAATAGAACAATGACTTTTAATGGAAGAAAATGGAGATCTGGGTGGGTCCAAGCAACCACCACATCCTTTGGGTAAATTAATCCACAACCTTCCACATGTAGAACATTCTCAGATCCCCCAGCAACATGGAGAAACCCCTTCCTTGACCTTCCTCACAAGAACTTGCCCTCAGATTGTCCCTGTCTGTGCCATCAGTGCAATCTTAGAAACTTGATGTGGCCTGGGCTGTCACAGCCACAGCAGAGGGTTTCTTTTAGATTGATTTGTTATAAAATCTTTCAGTTACATTACAGCACGCACATAATAACGGGGGAAAAAAGAACACAAATAAGAAACAGTATGGATTTTATGCAGAACACAAAGCAGGCAGGTCCCCGTGTGCTGGTGAAACAAACACAACCAAATATTTCTATTTATGAGTCAAGATTACTTAAGGTTTTAAATATTTCTCTATTTCTCAATGACAAAAGGAGCAGGCCTTCAGAATTAAGACAAACATAGTTCTCAAAATTTATAAAGTTTATGATAAAAATGTTTCATTTTAGATGCTTGTTTAGAGTCTATTTGTAAGTATTTTCTTATAATGTTTTCAGGAGAAATATTTTAGCTTAGACTTGTTTCCTGGAATTTAAGAAGCGAAACTGGGTGGTGCCTGTGGCTCAAGGAGTAAGGCGCCAGTCCCATATGCTGGAGGTGGTGGGTTCAAACTCAGCCCCGGCCGAAAACCACAAAAAAAAAAAAAAAGAAGCGAAACTAATAAGAAAATAAACTAGGCCAATTTCATTGTCCAAACTAAAAGAAATTTTGAGATGTGGAGAAGAGCAGAAAAGAGAGGAAAAAAATTTGCTTCTTGAAAGTCCATTCTAATCTTCTAAATCCTTTTTCTGAAAACAAAGCAATTGAATTCACATCACATAAATATTTACGTGATCAGAAATAAAAACAAGTCTGGCACTGATTCATGGACTTCTCTATGCTTTGCTGTTACTAAGGGTGAAAGAGTTTCTTCTGATAAAAATAATGACATCTATATCTAAAAAAGCATATGAATGTCATTCTTTTTTGAGACGGAGTCTCACTTTGTGGCCCTTGGTAGAGTGCTGTGGTGTCATAGCTGACAGTAATTCTCTAGTCTCACTTTGTGGCCCTTGGTAGAGTGCTGTGGTGTCATAGCTGACAGTAATTCTCTAGTCTCACTTTGTGGCCCTTGGTAGAGTGCTGTGGTGTTATAGCTGACAGCGATTCTCTTGTCTCAGTCTCCCAAGTAGCTGGGACAACATGCCCCCACCATAACGCCTAGCTATTTTTAGAGGCAGAGTCTTGCTCTGGCTCAAGCTGGTCTCAAACCTGTGAGCTCAGGCAATCCATCCGCCTCGGCCTCCCAGAGTTCTAGGATTACAGGAGTGAGTCACTGTACCCAGCTCATGAATGCCATTCTTGGAACTTCATAACTTCCCTGAAAATCAGGCTTGTGACTCTAGGCAATGAATAAGTTAGTCCACAACAGGTTCATTTTCTCTTCTCAATGTTCTTTGGTGGGGGGAGTCAACTTCTTAGTTACAGTTTTGCTTTTGAATACTGAATGCTAGTGTATGAAGGAGCAATTTCATATGTGAAATTTTCCAATATAGAACTACTTAGCATTTTAACATAATTTTGCTTCTCTATAAAAATGCATTTTTTCTGCTATCAAATCAGTAACTTAACATATGTACATCGGTGTGTGTGTCTGTAGGTTTAGTCACTAGCAAAAGAGTTAGCTTTTCTGGACTTAAGCTTTTTAACTGAAAATGTTATAGATGATTGTCAAAGCTCTTCCCTTCTGGTATGAATATATGAGTGGGAGTGGTTACTGGTAGTATGGGAAAAATGAATATAACATATGTATATTTATAACATACATATATTTTCACATATATATATATTTTATTACTTTTATAATGTATATAAAGGTTAGGAAAGTAATTTTTTTTTTTTTTGAGACAGAGTCTAAATCTATTGCCCTGGCTAGAGTACAGGGGCATCATCATAGCTCACTGCAACCTCAAACTCCAAGGCTCAAGCAATCCTCCTGCCTCAGCCTCCCAAGTAACTGGGCATGCAGGTGCCCCCCACAACACTTGACTAATTTTTCCATCTAGAGATAGGGTCTTGCTCTTGCTTGGGCTGGTCTCCAATTCCTAACCTCAAGCAATCTTCCCACCTTAGCCTCCCAAAGTGCTAGGATTATAGGCACAAGCCACCAGGCCAGAAAGCAATATTTTAATTACATATTCATTTATAATGAATTAGAAAGCAGATAAGTGGACCTGAGACAGCAGACTTCAAAGACTATAATATGCTCCCTACCTCTTTTGTTCTAATGAGATATTTTTCAAGAGATCGTCATACTGAATTTTATTCTGAAAAATATGAATAAGTTGTCATCCTAAATACATTTCAGACTCTAAATTTATTGTCTAATTAACTAAACGGTGAATGAGTAGAACACTTTTGTCCTAATGATTCCATATAATATTCACAGTGGAAGATCTGGGTAGTGTTCCTAATTTATAGGTGTCATAGAAGACATAAGAAATTTGGGAAATGCTTTTTTGATGTAAATTTAAATAGACAACTTAGGGCCTTATGAGGCAAAAGGGATTGATGATTGGTAATAGGCTCTGCCCTATCTTCTTTTTCTTTTTTATTTCATACATTCCAATCATCATATGTTTTTTAACATATAAATAGCAGGAAACATGAGCATAATATATATTATAGTTTAAGTAAGTGTGATAGCTTATTATTGTCTCAATCAAAAATTTAATCACTAAACCTGGATATTAGCATCTACATACAGGAATTTATTTACATATTTCTCTCATAGATTCCTATACTCTTGGGCAAATAATAGTTCTTCTGAATATAAAAATGCTACTGTCTTTTGGCAAGAGTGTTTCTTCCAAAATGATATACCACCAAGCAGGGAAGGAGAAACAGGATGCTTGTATAGCAAAATAAACCATTAATAAATCAACCATCATCCCAAATGATACCCATTCACATATCGATTATTTGTATGTCAGCAGCTCCATACAGTTTTATTTGGGGAAAGCTGAAATATACAAACACCATAGAAGACAGAATTTCCACCCTCAAACAACCTATACCCACCCACTTTGTATGTGAACTGAGAAGAGATAATATATTTACTTAGAGAAGAGTTCCATTCCAATCCCCTGAAAGCCTATCTCAACATCTGGCATATTGTAGGCTCTCAATACGTCCATTTAACGAATATTTGTTAAGCACTTAACTACAGCCCAGGCCCTGGTCCTGACGCTGGGGATACATCAGGGAACACAACCAAAAAATATGTAACTTTATAGTAAGTTGAACTGCAGCCTGCAGAAGATAAGTCTACCCTGAGTAAAAATGTAAGCTCATTTGTAAAAAGGGTCTTTGCAGATGTCATTACACTAAGGATCTTGAGACGTATTTAGCGTGAGCCCAAAATACAATAACCTATGACTTCTTTAAAAACATCCTTGTAAGAGACAGAAAATGAGAACACACAGAAACAGAGATGGCTAAAAGCCGTGTGAAGACAAAGGCAGAAATTGGATTTGAGTTCCCCAAACAATGAATGCCAAGGGTTGTCAGCAATCTCTGGAAACTATGAGAGCCTCCAAAGGGACGTGGCCCAACTGATACCTTGAGTTTGAACTTCTGCCCTCCAGAACTCAGAGGGAATATCTTTCTCTTGTTTTAAGCCATCTAGTTTGTGGCAATTTGTACAGCAGCCTCCGGGAATGAACACACCTGCCTTTATGGAGTTTCAATTCTAGTGTGGGAGATAAACTGTAAACAAAACAAATAAGTAAAATATGTAGAATGATACATGGTACTAAGTGCTATGGGGATAAAATGCAGCAGAAAAGAGACATTGAAAGAAAACAATATGGGCGTGTTAAGGGTATGTACATATGTGTCAGTGGGGCGTGTTGGAGAGGGAAGGGAGGAGCAGATGTGAGTTATCTGGAAGGTAACCTAGCTTGCCCTGCAGAGCTCTCTGCTTGGGTAAGCACCTTCCAAGAGTGGGAAGTAGGGGGTGGGGAGGGGCCCACAGTGTGTTTATTTAGTGTGTGCTCTGGTGAAATTAGCAAAAGTAAAACAAAAACTGTTACAATATCTAGAAATAAATTAGAAAGATGTTTTGACTGTTTCAAGAAGATAAGTGAGAAATTATTGCTTCCTGATTTAGAACATATTTGAAAGATATTTTTTATCATTAATTTTTTTATTAAAGGACTAAGGAAGAAAGAAAGGATTAAGAGAAAATTTCAAACACAATTACTGAGATATGAAGAAATGCAATAAAACCAAGTGATTAAATCAGTAGAAGTTACTCAGCTGTCACATAGCAAATTGTAACAATTTTTGTCTGATCATCTCAAAAGCAACAATTCATTAAGAGGAAGAGATAAATTTTAAGTACGTGTAGTGAATCAGCTCTTGGATTGTTTGACAAGTAAATTAATGAGAAGATTGAATCAAACTAACACATTGAAAAAATATTAATGTTTTTCCTGATTTGACAGAAAGTGTTGCCATTGATGAAGATGACCTAGAACTCATGTTATTACACTATAGGGAGGACTTCAGGGGCAAACTGTTTAAAGAATAAAATAGTATGTAAGATTAGTCATTGCACGCACACATAAAAACTCATCAATATCCTGAAATCTTGTAGTTCGTATATGAAAAATAATATTAAAGATTTAGCAAAACTCGATAATAGCCTTATCAATTTATAAGACATCACCTAACTTTTATAAACTATTACTATATTTTTTTAAAATTCAACCTTCCTAGAAATATGCTTAAATTACCTTCCTAATCAATTTTTCCATAGAAAATATTACATTTTAGTGTTATTTAAAAAGATAAACAGATAATCCATATAAAACTAAATTGCAGGGGGAAATGTATTATAGCATTAGATTGGGCAGTGTTAACATGATTTATAACATTTTATGATCTTTGAGACATATATAAAATTAAATTTTTAGTGATTTCTCAGTTTAAATATTCACTATGCCACTTGGTTTATATTCTACAGGGTATTCTAAAGGTTGTTGTGCATAGGAAAAATTGACAAGCTCATATTATATTTTATACTGTATTATATTTTTTATATTTATTTCTCAACACACAGAGAAATACTTTGTAAATATTTTGTAAAATTTCATAGTGCATACCTTGTAAATAAAGGTACATGTTTAGCTATAATTTCCCATTTTCCCTAGGTATGTATGGCAACCTTTGGGACACCCTGTATTATTGTTATTCTTGCTCTTAAGGGAGGGGGGAGGCTAGGGTGGAGGGAGGGTAATAGTGCACCTTAGAATGGGTACAGGCGACACTTACTAAATGCAGAATACAAATGTCTACATACAATAATTAAGAAAATGCCATGAAGGCTACGTTGAACAGTTTGATGAGAATATTTCAGATTGTATATGAAACCAGCACATTGTACCCCTTGACTGCACTAACGTACACAGCTATGATTTAACAATAAAAAAATAAATAAATAAAAAGTCAAAAAAATAAAAAGTAAAAAAAAAAAGAATGCCATTACCTAATCAGCTTCTGGCCAGTTTCAGCCAGCCCCTCTTCACAAACCTGCACCTGCTGTGTAGAAAATACTAGAATCGGAGAGGAGAATGTGAGTGTAACCAGATGCTGGGGACCCCAAGAATCAAAGGATTATTAAAAGGGACCAAATCAAAATTAGTTTTCCCACTGAGAGATAACAAACCCCTAAGGATAGGAGAGCGGGGCTTGGCTCACAGGCTGCTGCAGCTCATTTTGCTCATTAGCATGTGATCAACGTAGCATCTTCTATATTCCACTCTGGACCCAAAGGTTATGCTCTTATTTTCCATCTTGGCAAAAATGTTCAGAGGGGTAGGAATACAGATTTAAATTTCCCTTTCTTCAACAATACTCTAACTCTCTCAAAGCTTCATCCCAGGGACTTGAAGTTTTTGACCAAAACTATTCTTCAAATTTGGAGCCTGCCTGAATATCGGCTCTCTCCCGGCGTCTGTATACACTCTCCCCCACACAACACTCGACTCCCAACTCTGCTCTCCTGGCAGCTTGTATAGGGAAATTTTCCTAGAACACAATGGCAGCAGGCTACACCAAAATCAGGAAAACAACAGAACACAGAAACGGGCTGGTTTCCAAGGCACAGACTCCTTATCCTAATTTAACCTCAGATTCAAAAGACAAGCCTCCCCCCCAAGTGGGGTAAGTTCTATTGTGAAAACACATGCCGAACATTTTTATCTGACATTTCATGTTGATCTTTCCATTAGTGAAGTAGTTAGATGAACTTTTTACCTGTTTTAAAGTAGGCTTTTATTTAAAAATATTATGCCTTCTTCCTACTACTCAGAAGAGAAACACAAAACCGTTCAGAGTGAGATGACTTGTTCCAGGCATTAGGTTTGCAAACATCTCTAAGACCCCAAACCACCTAGACCAGTGGTTCTCAACCTTCCTAATGCCGTGACCCTTTAACACAGTTCCTCATGTTGTAGTGACCCCCCCAACCATACAATTATTTTTGTTGAAGTACCCATTATTCCATGTTCTATTTTGCCTCAGAGCCTTTGCACATGCTAAGAAATAATAAAACTTTTTTAAAAGAACAATAGTTTTCAACCATCACAACTACTCACTTACCTGCATCTGTACCCACGTACTCTATTTTCTCTTATATTTTATGGGCAAACAGCTTTGCGCTAATACCAAGGTTAGTCCCTCTTCTCATACACTTTTATCTGCTCAAAGACATTGTCTCCACCATTTCCTAAAACATCTATTTTTCCCTCTCAACTATATTGTTCTCTTCAGCATGCAAACAAGCTGTTAATTCTCCAAGTTAAAAGAAAAAACTAGGCTTCATGTCATTTTTTCAGTTATGCCAATCGCTTCTCTTCCCTCCATAGAAAACCGCCAGCAGCATGGCAAAGCAGCAGGCTAACTCCTTAGCATCTTGTAAATCTTTATTCAAAATCTTATTCTCAGTCAGATCTTCCCTGGTCACGCTAAAACACCAAACTTCCCAAATATATCAGACTCCTTCCCTGCCCCCCTGACCCTTGCCAAAATGCAAGACCCACGAGAGCCAGGATATAGGTCTACCTTGTAAACTGTTTTGCTCACTGTGGTATCTTGAGTGCCTGTCATCATCCCTGTCTCAGAGAGGACAGACACTCTGGCGAATGAGGAGACAAATGCAGGAGAACTGGGATAGCTTCATCTCTCCTTGGCCGCCTCCCTGCCCTAGGAAGCAAGTCTTTTAATACTCTAATCACTTAATATCCAGATAAGCTGTCTACTCACTCACAACTTACTTAACGTTGCTAAGTCTAAATTAGGGGTTGGCAAACTTCTTCTGCAAAGGACCAGGTGGTAAATATTTTCAACCCTGCAGGCCAAATGATCTCTACCTCAACTACTCCACTCTGCAACATTTGGCCCATAGGCTGTAGGGTGACAACCCTTGGGCTCCCTTTTTTTGGATCTTCACTTATCTTCTAAACAGAAGTACGTGAAAGCAACAATGACAACAAAATGATACTCTTTCCCATCCCGGCAGCCAGGTTGGAGCCTATCCATTGCCTCACAGTCTCTGGTCCTTCATAAGTGGGGATCTCATCCATTACCCCCACTTGCCCCTCCATCTCCAGTTCACTAACTTGCTTACAACTTAACATTATTTTATAAAGACAATTAGAGTCAACAGTAAAGATGAAGAATAGAGTCTCTTTACTTAAGAATAACACATGATTTTTACCCCCAATACGCCTCAACTCCAAAGTACATCATTATCTCATGATACCTCCAAGGAAAGTAGATTAGAACTTTTCTTCTTTTGGAGGGGTATTAGAAAGATAAACTCCAGGAGCAGAAAATAAAAACAAAAACAAATACCGTGCAGATCCTTATAATTCCTTTTAGGAGGCTTTTGCTAAAACCCATATTTTTAAATTTTGTAGATGATATATTTCTCTCTCCGGTACATAGGCCTATGTCATGCAAAGTAATCTTTTGTTTGCTTGTGTTTACAAAAAGTTGCCATGGGAATAATTTAAATGCAAATTAGAAGCCATCTAAAGACAACTTGATATTATCATTGTGGTATGAGGCTAATAGAAGTAGTCAGTCACTTTCCAGGATAAAAATGTCCTTTAAATAAAAGAAATGGTACAGATATTTCAAATGACGCTGATATTATTTTTTGCAAATGTCATCTGATTTTGTTTCTCTCATCCATTAAAAGACTCTATGAAGGGCACCATGAAAAGTCAATTTTCTAAAAATAATAGTGTTCAAACTGTTAAAACAATAATCTGTGACAGTTTAATAATAGATCTTAGTGTTATATGACAACACATTATTTTGAATGGGCAAAGGTTTTAGTTAATGGTGTTAATGTGTAACAACGAAATCCAACTGATTTTAGATGACCATGCAGATTTTTACCAAGTTTAAGCTATTCCTGGGAGAGATAGTTTGTATTTATAAAGGCACATCAACTTTTTCAGACCAATAAATCAGGGACCATTCAACCATGAAGATATTATTTCCTAATTGATAAATGAAACTCCAGATGTGGGGGACTTTTATAGAAAGTTGACCTGGACTTTTCTCAGGACCTCAAATGCCCAAGAAATCCCAGTCACCTCTCCTTTTTCATACCAGGGAAGGGTTATTTGGGTATAATAATATTCAACTTATGTCACTATCAGATAATTATCAAAGCCAGTAGAATCTTTAGAAAGAGGGGAGTAACTTCAGGCAGAAAGCAGAAAATGTTCAGGTATTCTAGAAAGAAGATTAGATATAAAAGCCTTCCTCTGTCAATAAAAGTTGTGGAGATTTGTGTAGAATAGAAAGGCTCTAAGAAGGCCGTTCTTTGTGAGATGTGAATCATTTCAAATATCCCAGCAACTTGTTGCAGTGTTAATGGTGGAAATGTAAAAAGAAATGAATGAATACTTGAATTTATAGTGAAACTCAGATGTTACAATGTGGCAAATCTAGGTCAGAAAAACTTTCAGATCTTGGTTTACAATTTGTTCTCTGTGACACTGGGGAAATTATTTAAGTTCTCCAAGCTTCTGTTTTCTCATCCATAAAATAAACAATGGTACCTGGCCTAGGGTGGTCATAAGTCTCAAACACAATAAAACATAGACCTTGTGTTTAGCACGAGGCCTGATGCACAGTAATGTATTATTCTTCACTCTTCATCTCAAGAGTTTGAGGTGGAAGATAAAAGACAAAAGAGAAATGGTATTGTGTTCATTGGGGGCATAGGGGAGACAAACAAAAAATCCAGAAGAAGCAAAAATATAAACACCATGTTGTAACATGTAGTTTCTTCAATATCACTGTCGTGAATGCCAGAAACTGTTACAAATTATTCTTATTGAATTTTTTGTTGAACCAATAAGAATTTTCTAGGTTATAAGAAATATTACTGCACATGCGTATACAATTAATATTCTGAAGAATTTTGGAATTTAAGTATCCATCTCTCTTCACAACTCCATCATGAACACTGGAACAAACCACTAAGATATTTGAAATGATTCACAACTCACAATGAATGGCCTTCTTAGATCCTTTCTATTTTACCAGAAAAGACTCCCTGAAGAATAGGTATTTTATTAGGAGGAAAGATGAGAGAAGGAAACAAATTTTAAAGCACAGAATTATAATAGTAGCTAAAAAGTTGTGGCTATAACTTCCCTATCTGGTCCTGGTGGGGTGTGAGGGCAGAGGACCAGGGGGTGGCCCTCACATTGGCTGGGCTTGTCTCCCCACCCCCAGTGCTGTTCCCAGTGCTGCACTCTGCTCGCTCCCACCGCTCTCCTCCGAGGTGCTAGCGCCACTGGTGGCCAAGAGAAAGGACTTTAAAGAACAAGGATGCCTATAACAAAACTATAATGGGCAGTTTTTCATCTTCTTTATAATTGTCTTTAAAATATGTAAGGAGCAACTCTGATAAATTTAGCACTGGGTATAAGGAAGAGTTAGAGAAAGATGTGTTCCAGTATTCCAAGAGAAGCCTTTCTCAGTGGACTAACAGCAGAGTTAATTTTCCCTCAGGGTCAACTTCTTTTAAGATAGATAGATAGATATGAGAGAGAGAGAGAGAGAGAGAAAGAGAGAGAGAGAGAAACATATATACACATACACAGAGGGGAAGAGAGAGTGAAGGAAATTAAAACAAAGTAGTACTTATAGAGGAAGAATATTCTCCAGAGGGAAAAGACATGCATTTTGTAATTTTATGCACTTAATTAATTGAAGTGCAAACCACTCTTATTAGGAGTCCATTATAAGCTGACCAGCCTTAACAGTCAAAAGGGAATAATTATTGCATTAGGACATTTGTGTTCTACACATGATAGAACCAACTTGTACTTGCAATGTGCTCCATAGTTGTGGTCCCACTACTAATGCTATAATTGGGTAAATGAGATGAAAGCTATGCTGATTAGTATGATGTAAGCACTCCAATTTGTACAAATCATCAACACATTGAAATGGGCATAAATGTATTTATGATCTATGTACAAAAGACTTAATAAAAAAAAAAAAAGGGAATAATTACCAAGAAGCCCTGTCCTTATCTCTTTACCAACAGCTTTACAAACTTTGCCAGGGATATCTCAAGAGACTCTTCTCCTTGTACCCTCCTTTTTGTTACCCTTTTACGTAAAAAAGAAAGCATTTAAATAAAACCCATTTTTCCCCTTTGGTTTCTCCTTACTAACTTTTCCCATTGATTTTACCACTAAAGTTCTAGGAAAGTTCTTCCTGTCCTTTGGATTCTAGAGTGATAAAGGGGGTGTATGTCAGGGTTCTGGGATGCAAACAAGAGAAATTGATACTGATTAATATAAGGAGGCAAAGGAATTTATCAAAAGAAGATAGGATAGAACTCAGAATGGATAGGGAGCTTGAAGAGGCAGATGTGAGCAGATCCAGGGAAGAAAATGAGCAGCCAGGAGGCTGGATAAGTCTGCTGGACCCTGCCCACTCATCAGCTGGGCATACACCACTACTGGAAACACTGTTGGCAGCCACAACCACCATGCCACTGGCCTTTTTGTTCAATAGTGCCACATGCAATACTGTGGGTCTGAGCCTCCCAAGATTCAAAGACCTCACTGGGAACATCAGA
This sequence comes from Nycticebus coucang, assembly GCF_027406575.1. NCBI lineage: Eukaryota > Metazoa > Chordata > Mammalia > Primates > Lorisidae > Nycticebus > Nycticebus coucang. The sequence goes on along the minus strand of NC_069780.1, from coordinate 147,998,565 downwards.
TTGAGCACACTAAGGTTACAGACCCCTCACCCTAACTGCTTGGGGGGGCATGTACAGAGAACCCCTGCCCCCTGCAGTTTCTCTGCTACCTATCCTGAGATTCCTCCAAAGCAGAAAGGTGTCAGATACTACCCAGTGAAACCAGATGTCTGCCCCAGACTTCATCTCCCTTGACCAGCCTCCCTCTGACTAGTCTAAGGGCAGCGTTCCCTACATTTCCAAGCAACAGAGATAACAATATAACATTAAAAACTACGAAAAAGGAGAGGAATAGCAGCTGCTGTGTTGGTTAAATGAGCATCAGACCTAGGCTCACTCACAAAGAAGGTTAGAACTGAAACGGAAATGCTCAGTGCCTAACAGTTTTGAGTCAAAGCTTAAGTGTCTGTTTTAAAGCAGAGCAATCTGGGGATTAGGCAAAAATAACGTAGATATTTACTCCAGGAAATTCTTGCTCCTGGAAAATATGGCTGTAAACCAATTGAACCATCTTATTTATCAAGACTGACAGTTTCCTTGTCAAGGCTCACGTTAAGAGCCTCACTTCATTTCAAGATCCCACTCTTCTAAAACTGTGAGGCCTTAAATTCTGCTTAATCACAACCACTTTTCTAGTAAGCAAGAGCAGGTTCCTAAACCTGGCTCTAAAACTCTATATATATCCTTTCTTTACTACCCTTTTCTGATATACCACTAAGTTGAAAGGTGTTTTTCTCCCTTATTTCATGGAGACTCAGACTTTTTCTTTTTTTTTTTTTTTTTTTTTTGTAGAGACAGAGTCTCACTCTACGGCCCTCGGTACAGTGCCGTGGCCTCACACAGCTCACAGCAACCTCCAACTCCTGGGCCCAAGCGATTCTCTTGCCTCAGCCTCCCGAGTAGCTGGGACTACAGGTGCCCACCACAACACCCGGCTATTTTTTGGTTGCAGTTTGGCCGGGGTCGGGTTTGAACCCGCCACCCTTGGTATATGGGACCGGCGCCTTACCGACTGAGCCACAGGCGCCGCCCGACTCAGACTTTTTCTTGATCAATAGCTTCTGCTGGTAATCTTTTGTGGGAATTCAGGTGCCAAAAGAGGACTGGGTGACACAAAATGATCTGGAGAATTCTGAAAGCTCTAAGTATCTCTGCTCAAAACTTCCCATTAGATTGAATTTAAGAAATAAAACATCATGAATTTTATTTTTATCTGTTCATAATATATTCCTAGTACCTTGAATAGTGTCTATTACATACTAAAATTCAAGAGATGAATTTTTATAACTAAAACTACAAGTAAATAATGAATGTGATTTTAATGTAATTCCATCAATGGCTAAACACATAAGAGAGAAAAAAATAACCACAATACAGTTATTCCAAAACATCAAATTATTTTGCCTTGCTTTCCAGTTCTTAACCACCTTCAGTTGTATATTTTGCAGTGCTATAACTTTAACTAGAAGGACTTGTGTAATTTGCTTTTTTCCCAAAAACTTTCAAAAGACTTCCCTCTTGCCAGGTAGTTGTCATAATGATCATCTTAATGACTATATAATGATCCAGGAATGTGAGTTTGCACTATCATCCACTCTGTTTTGTCAACTGCAAAAGATATTTTGACAGAGGAGTTTTATAGAAACACTTAATAAACACAAAGTTAATAGCCTGCACTCCAGTTTTTGCAGTAGATACTGCACAGAACATACCAGAAGTTATAAGCCAAAATGAGAAGATGTGAGTTCTTGTTTTTATATGTTGCAGTAACCCTCTGAAAACCAATTAACTTTCACATTTCCTTTTTTAATGTTTCATAATATTACTGGGATTCAAATATTCTGGCTACATGAATTGCTTTTGTACAGTTTGAGTCAAAGTGCCCACCACCCAGATAGTGTACACGGTACCCATTAGGTGGGATTTTATCTATCTCCCTCTCTCTCCTCCCCCCCTCTTGATTTTCATGATTTTTACTTTTATATATGCACATGAGTATTGATCGATTAATTACTACTTAATAGTGAGTAAATGAAGCCCTTTGCTTGGATCTCTGTGGAGTGCAATTAACACCCTTTTCTAAGACATTGTGCAAAGATGATACACGCTACAGTTGCCAGATCCTAGTCATAAATACTACTTCCGATGGAGTGAATTCAAACAAATGAACAATAGCAAACAAACAATAACCCTGACAAGGTCACAGAAGAGACTAGAATAAAAATTGCATTTGCATAAGTATTATATCAAGGTTCTTAGTCCCAGGTTTCAACCATACCTTAAGTAAAAATTAACATGATCATAGGTTGCTATAAGATAAAGTCTACAGATAATATATTACCTCCAAGAGCAAAAGAAAATGCATGTTTCTTTCTGTTGCTTCACTAAGGTCACAATAGTAACCCAATCCATCAAAGAATCTTTTCCATAAATACAATTTATCTACATGGAATTAAATTTCATCCTTTATTTTACTGCTAAAATTGGCAGCATGATGAACTGGAATAATGCTTGAATCTCAGAAATAATATTTGAGAATATTTAAGAAAGTAATAGTATTTAATTCAATGATTATTTCTAAGAAAGGAAATTCTCCAAAAACCCATCTCAAATGCTAATTCAAAATACCTATTGTTATTTTAACCAAAAAAATTATTTAAGTTTTTATTTTTAAAATTGTACTGCACATTAAAAAAAAATCAGATCCTGCTTCATATTCCATGGCTTGTAATAAATCTAGGAAACAACTGAGTAATTTGACGGATGGAAAAGGTACAAACCCAGAGAATGCCATCGTGGCCCTACTTATTTGGAATAGGACTAGCGCCATGGTCTTTCCAAAAGACTTACTAGCAGCGTTCAACTTCTCCCTCCCTGAATGAACACCCATCAGTCAGAGCTGGACAGTTGGAGTAATTCTTGAAAATGTTTTGGAAATCTGCTTTTATAATCATATCTCAGAGAACTAGCTGACAGAATTTCTTCCTCTTCTCTGTGACCTTTCTATTATCCTCATGTTGTGCTCCGATTTCTCTCTCCTGTCTACACTCTCACTCCTGTTAGTACCAAATTATTCAGTTAGATCATTTGGACCTTTTCTCCTTCAGCCCTGGCCACAGAGGAGTTGCCCCACATCCTGAAATCTTTCAAACATGGCTCTTTACTGAGGATGCCACTTTCCTACAATGCATTCAGGTGAGGCTTCTCTGCTTCCCAACTCTCTCTCTCTCTCTGGGTCCTGAGATGGGTAAGTGTTCCCCCGGCAATTCACATCAACTCTCTGATTATTACTCCCACCCGCTTTGTGACCGCTCCTTTGACACCTATGCCAATCAACTCCACTTCCTCATCACTGATTTCCGCCAGTCTTCCTGGTCACGTCTCATTGAAAATTGCTCACTTTTTCATCACCTTGACATCTTAACCCCTGCTGCTACCCTGGATGACTTCCATGTTGACATAGAAGAGTCATGTCATGCCCAAATTTCTCAATTCTTCTGGTATTTCCTTTCATTAGCAATCACCCTGTTCCCTGGCATCCTTCTATATCTTGAACATACCTCAAATTACCTCTAGCATTTACATCTTAAGGTTCAAACACCTATCCTCCAAATATAATATCCTATCTTTTTACCTGGCTCATTTATTCTAATTTCACTTGCTTGATGTAACAGAAATCTCTAGAGACACTGAACACTTTCTACATCAGTATCTTCTTATATTCACTCATTTCCATATTCTGCTTAGTTGCCACAATCTATCACTTCTTTCGCTCTTTTGCAAACATTCACAAATTTTTGCCCTATTTTTCTTACATTGCACCTACTTTCCAATTTTGGATTAATCCAAGTGTTTGCTTTCTCACTGCTTATATCTTGGCTGCTTAACACTACTAAGAAATATTATAAAACCTCCCATATTGGTTATATGAAAACTTAACAGCAACTTTTATCAACTGTTCCTTCAGTTAATGTACTGGTCTAGTTGTGCTTTAAAAGTTTTAGCATCTGAATGTGGTCACTCTGCTTTATCTTGACCATGGACTTTGGTCCTGCTGTTCTGTCTGTCTGGTACCATCTTCTTTTGGTCTCAGCTTAGCCGTCAGTTCCTCACAAGCCTAGGTTAGTTTGTCTCCTATTACCCTGTGTGTCCCCAGTCATAATTTTACATTATGTATAACAAACAAGATTGTAATCACCTGTCTTCCTGTATGTGCACTACTTGAATACTCTAAATACTGTCATCCATGTATACCTCAGTATATAGCAAAGAAGATACACATTTGTTGAATGAATGTAAAGGAATACATTAATATCTGACTAATATACAGTATAAGGGATAAATGTGTCTACCAGCATCCCTTCATGTATTCTTTTGCTTTAAATTTGATTTTTAAATATGGACATAAACATAGGTATATCAGTTTTTTGGGACTTTGGTTTATTGTACTTCACAGATACTGTGCTTTTTACAAGTTGAAGATTTGTAGCAATCCTGCATCTAACAAGTCTATTGATGCCATTTTTCCAACAGCATGTTCTCACTTTGTGTTTCTATGTCACATTTTGGTAATTCTCATAATGATTCAAGCTTTTTAATTTTTATTATATCTGTTATGGTGATGTGTGATTAGTGATCTTTGATGCTACTATTGGCACTGCTTGGGTCATCATAAATAGTGACTGTATAAGATGGAAAACTTATTAAATAAATGTGTGTGTTCTGCTGCCACCAACCAGAAGTTCCCCCATTAATCTCCTTTTCCTCAGGTCTTCTTATATCCTGAGACATAAGATTATTAAAATTAGGCCAATTAATAACCCTACAATGTCCTTTAAGTATTCAAGTAAAGGAAAAATCACACATCAGAATCAAAAGCTAGAGAAGATAAAGCTAAGTGAAGAAGGCATGCCAAAAACTGAGATAGGGTGAAAGCTCGGCCTTGTGCACCAAATACTTAGCCAAGTTATGAATGTAAAGGAAAAGTTCTTGAAGGAAATTAAAGGTGCTACTTCCGGTGGCTCACACCTATAATCCTTGCACTCAGAGAGGCTGAGGCAGGGTAGCTTGCAGTTCAAGGCCAGCGTGAACCAGAGTGAGACCCCAACTCTAAAAATAGCTAGGCATTGTGGGAGGTGCCTGGCCCAGCTACTCAGGAGCCTAAGGCAAGAGAGTCATTTGAGCCCAAGAGTTTGAGGTTGTTGTGAGCTATGACACTACAGCATTCTACCAAGAGTAACAAAGTGAGATGTTATCTCAAAAAAACAAAACAAAACAAAAAGCTAGTCCAGAGAACACATAAATGATAAAAAAAAGTCAAACAGGTTTATTGCTAATATGGAGAAAGTTTTAGTGATTTGGGTAGAAGATTCAAACCAGCTAAAACATTCTTTTAAGCTGAAGCCTAATCCAGAACAAGGATCTAATGCTCTTCAATTCTGTGAATTCTAAGAGATGTGAGGAAGCTGCAGAAGAAAATTTGAAGCTAATAGAGGTTGGTTCATCAGATTTATGGAAAGATCATAACATAAAAGTGTAAGATGAAGCAGCAAATACTGATGTAGAAGCCGTAGCAAGTTATCCAGATCTAGCTAACATCACTGAAGAAGGTGGCTATGCTAAACAAGAGATTTTCAATGTAGATGTAACATCCTTACATTATAAGAGGATATTATGTGTGACTTTCATAGTTACAGATGAAAAGTCAATGCCTGGCTTCAAAGCTTCAAAGGACAAGCTGACTCTTTTGTTAAGAGCAAATGCAACTAGTGGCTTTAAGTTGAAGCCAATCCTCATTTACTAGTCTAAAAATTTTAGGGCCCTTAAGAATTATTCTAAGTCTAATCTGCTTATGCTCTATAAATGGAAAAACAAGGCCTGGATAACAGCATATCTGTTGACAGCATGATTTAGCAAATATTTTCAAGCCACTGTTGAGACCTACTGCTCTTAAAAAAGTAATCCTTTCAAAATATCACTGCTCATTAACAACACACATGGTCATCAAGAACGTCAATGGAGGTGCACAAGGAGATTAGTATTGCTTTCATGCTAGCAGAACATCCATTCTGAAATCCATGAATCCAGGAGTCACTTTGACTTTCAAGTCTTATTATTTCAGAAATACATTTCATAAGGCTATTACTACCATAGACTGTGATTTCTCTAATAGATTTGGACGAAGTAAATTGAAAACTTTCTGGAAAGGACTCACCATTCTAGCTACCTACAGAACATTTTTGACTCATGGAGGAGGTCACAATATCAACATTAACAGGACTTTGGAAGAAATAGATTCTAACACTCATGAATGACTTTGAGGCATCCAGGATTTCACTGGAGGAAATAAGTACAGATGTGGTGAAAATAGCATGAGAAGTAGAACTATAAGTAAAACACAAAGATATGACTGAATTTCTACAATCTCATGATAAAATTTGAATGTATACAGAGTTGCTTCTTATGAATGAGCAAAGAATAAATTCTTGACATGAAATTTATTCCTGCTGAAGAGGCTGAGAACATTATTAAAACAACAAAGTGTTTAGAATAGTACATATATTTAGTTGGTATATTTAGAATAGTACATATATTTAGTTGACTCCATTTTGAAAGAAATTTTGCTTTGAGTGAAATGCTATCAAATAGCATTAGATGCCTATGGAGAAATAAATCTTTAGGTAAGCAAGAAACAATCAATGCAGCAAATTTCATTGTTGTCTTATTTTAAGAAATTGCGATGACCACCACCCTGATCAATCAGCAGTCACCGACATTGAGGCAAGACTCTCCACTAGCAAAAAGATTATGACTTGTGAAGGCTCAGATCATTGTTAGGATTTTTTAGCAATGTAGTATTTTTAAGGCAGGTACATTGTTTTCTTAGATACAATGCGCATCTACCCTGTTTCCCTGAAAATAAGACAGTGTCTTATTTTAAGGTGTGCTCCCAAAGATGCGCTAGGTCTTATTTTCAGGGGACGTCTTATCTTTCCCGTAAGTAGGTCTTATTTTTGGGGAAACAGGGTAATAGACTATAGCATAATATAAATAACCTTTCTATGTACCGGGAAAACAAACATTTCATGTGAATAGCTTTATTGAGATATTTGTTTTATTGCAGTAATCTGGAAACAAACCTCCAATATCTCTGAGGTATGTCTAGCATGGGGCTTCAAGAAATAAAGTTAACTTGAATAAAATGATGTTGGAGAAAAAAGAAAGTCAAAACCTATCTGGAAATGTGGGTAAAAAATTCACCTTTCCCAGGTTCAGAGCCACGAACTTCAGTATAAATGAAGCTAATCCATTAAATAAAGTCACTTCATTATCTAGATATGTTGAATAAACGACCTCAAACATCTTAACTAAATGGCATATATTTTGTTTGAATTCCTCAGGTTTGGACCACATAAAAAAATGCTTGGCTTCATCTACTTGCAGATTCTAAATGAATGAGTGAAACATGTATGATAAATAACATCTAAATTCTATGTTGTCAGAAAAAATTCTAACGAACTTGGAATCTTAGGAGAGAAAAGTTTAATATAGAAAGTCACATCTTTTTCCTACAGTTCCTTTTCTACATACAGTTTTATTTGTAAGAAATCTCTTTGCTCTTTTGTAGTGCTCATTTATTGGGGGCAGGGGATCAATAATTTGATTAACTTCATCCTTTTCTGAATTTCAGCTTAGCATATTTTTTTTTAATTGGGATTTCTCAAATGCCCTCTGGTCACATTACATTCGAATCAGCAAAGACATGTACACAAACAAATCAGAATGTTCCTACATCTTTTCATAAAAATGAATATTGTAAAATATATTTATTTAAAAATATGGCTTTTAAAGAATTGTCAACTTAGTCCGTCTAAACACCTCAGTGGTCAACAGTTCTGCATCACAAAAGGATGATCAAGCAGAGTAGTGTTGCTGGCAAAGAAACAATCAAGGAGCCTGAGATGGAAATAAAGAAAAGGGTTTTGTTCTCTTCTGCCCTGAGCGTAACACAGTATTGTGTCCTGTTGCTTTTCACAGCAAAATAAATGCTTCACTGAGCTCACTTAAAAAAATAGAAGATTACCCAGACAATCCATAGTACTAAAATAAGTCAAGTTGGTACAAAAAAGGTTTAAAACTGGGGACCAGGTGTTCTGATGTGGTGAATGCACAAGTTATGACTCTCTTATGTGTTTTTAAGAACATGGAGCCTGGTGAAATAGACACTTTGTATTTATTTAATACCCAAGTAGCCCCTTCCCGGGTATGGGCTTCTTTTCTGGCACAGAGATCAGAGTGTAATATTGTGCTATAGCATCAGTCCATTCAGAGCATCCTTAAAGAGGATGCCAGAAAGTACCTAGAGAATTTTTAAAAACCCAAAACATTATAATAGTCTGAAAAAGAAATTAGAGTTTGATAACAATCTTATTATTTTGTAAATTGAGGGCATGGGGGATACACCCTAAGACCTTCAGAGATTCTATGATGTGTGGGGGAAATTTCGTGCTTTTTCATTGTTTATTTTAGGGTAGAGTCAAGAATTGCTACTGACTCTGGTCAAAGGATCTTTATCAAGATACATATATATGGGGAAGTGCTCTCTCGCTCTCAAGGTCTAATTTTAATCTTGAAAATCACAAATTCTAAAGCAAAAATAAAACTAGATTTAATTAAATCAGAGAAATGGTTTATAAATAAAAGGTTTGTAATGTTTTATGGAGATCCTGAGAAGTTTAGATGAGCACTAGGACTATAAATTGCATTAAAATAAATCAAAGACAAAAAGAATCCAGTTTCTTTTACTTAGTGTACATCTTCAGATTATTGGAAATATTTCTTCTCCATTTCTTTTCAGTGATTATTTTAAAAACCATACCTAGCTCAGGAATGCTATATTTCTAAGACAAAAAACTTTTACAATTATGTCTCTCATTTTAAATTTCAGAAAGCTTTGCCTAGTAGGTTATAGATTATCTAGGTAATGTTTAATAAGAACATACCAGATAATTCTCTTGAAACTTGAACACATATCCAATATGAAGGTACAGGCTTCATGGGTGGACTGTGGAATACAACCCTCTAGCTTCACAAATCCTTACATCCAAAATGTTTCCAATTAGAAATGCCCATTGTTACCTCTTCTGATATTTCAAAGATAAAATTTGAAGGATTGAATGTGTCTGATTTAACAATGCTTCTGTTTTTCTTCCTTTTATTTCACGTTTGGATTTTGACTCAGTAACAAAATGCTGAAAATAGCCTTTTCTGTTGTTGTTCTCACTCACGTACTATTTGTACTCCAGAACACTAGATGATGAATGGTTGATCAAACAATCCAGGGTCTAACTGGCATCTGGGACTATTCCTTCTGTGAATGGCACACAACTCAATAAAAGACTTCTGGAAGACTTTTGTACAATGGATACTTATATGAATGACTAAAGCAATTCTTCCCCCTCTGTTGGGTAGTTATATCTCCCAAAGTAACCATTTCTTCTTTTGAATTCTGTAATTTTTTTAACAGGACATAGTGATACAGATGTACATAATGTACGTTTCCAGACAGGTAATAGGACACTAGTGATGAGACAGAGCTCATAATATTCTCCACTCACCCAAAGCCCTGAACGTACATCTATCCAGAGGTGTGTCATCATGCCACACGGGGACCACTTGCTCCTTGGATCTTGTTTTATTATAGCAAATACAGCAGTGAAACACAACTAAAGAGATTTGTGATACCTCCCTTGTCCTTCCTCTGTTCCCACAACTTTCTACCAGTGTGCTAAACCCTCTTTAGAGTATCTGTGGGTACATGGGCCTCTTGGGGAACATACACTGAAGCTCAAGTTGGGTTCAAAAACCCTCTAATTCCTCCTGAGGATTCTGATCAGGAGAATATTTAGAAGTGAGCAAGGTTGTTAAAGAAGTGAAGCATAAGTAAAGAGAATCTTCATTCTCACACCAGACTTAATTGAACAGCACTTGAAAGCAAGACATGTCTGTGGACAGATGCCGAAAGTGAGATAGGGCCTTCTTAACACACATGTGACAAGTCCATGATAACTAAGTTTCTCAGTCAGAAACAAATCTCTGGCTGATTCTAAAATCTGATAGAACATCCATCTTCACCCCAGGAGTTACTAGTGGAGGATCTCTGATGCCAGTACAAATAAGGAAACTCACATCAGTATCAACAAACACACGTGTTCCAATATTTCCCAATATAAATGTAATAGTAGTGGTTGTTATTGATTAAACATTTATAATATTCTCCCAAACAGAGTTAAGTATTTTATCTTTATAAAAAACTCATGAAGTAGGTGCCCAATATTCCTATTTTTGCCCTTGTAAAATTAGCAACTTAGAGTGGTTAAATAAATTTACAAGGTGATGGGCCTCAAATTCAGACCACCTATACCCACCTGCTGTCAGCCACCATGAATGTGTTCACATTTAATTCTCAACTTTTCCTTGCCTGTCCTATTAGCACCTAGAGTCCCATTTACCACCTTCCAGTATTCAAGGGATCAACTGTCCTTGTCTCCAAATAAAATTGCCCTGCAGGGTAAGTGTCATCTTTGTTAACCTGCTTTGCTCTTATGAAACTAGGTCTACTTCTTCCCTTGAATTTTTTTCTCTACCCTTGACTCTTCACCCACTTTCTTTTCCCTGTTTTTCCCCTTTTATCTGACTTTTTTTCTTTTTCCCCACCTAATTCCATTGCTTCATTATCTCTGTTACTTTCATTTTCCTGATCTTACACAGTGACAGTTTCCCCTTGACTCACACACACATTATAGAAGTTCTTAAAAAGTACCACTATTCAAAAGTAAACACACTTTATGGGGCAAGACATGATTGCAAGAGGGACTTTACCTAACAATTGCAATCAGTGTAACCTGGCTTATTGTACCCTCAATGAATCCCCAACAATAAAAATAAATAAATAAATAAAAGTAAACAAGAAGTATAAATTCAAACTATTATCTGGGAGAAAATATTCACTTTATAATACATATATCTAACAAAAGACTCATGTCTAGAATATATAAAGAACTCTTAGAAATTAATGTTAAAAAACTGTGTGTGTGTATATATATATATCTAAATGGGCATAACACAAAGAAGATAACCAAATGTTAATCGAACCTATTAAAATATAAATGCCACTGTTCACCAAGGAAATGTAAATTGAAACACAGTAAGATACTATTATATATTCGCCAGAATGTCCAAAATGAAAAAGAATGAAAATACCAAGTGTTGGTGAAGAGGTACAGCAACCATAACTTCCACACATTGCTGGCAGGAAGGTGAAAAAGATTGGAAAATTCTTGGGCACCAGTGAAAAGTAAATATCAGCCTACTTAATGACTCAGAAATGCTACTCCAAACAATATGCCCAAGAAAAACGAGTGCATTTTTCCACGAAAGGACTAGTATAAAAATGTGCACAGAGCTTTATTTGTAACAGTCCCAAACCAGAAATAACCCAAATGTTTATTTATAAGAAAGTGTAGATAAATAAATTATGATGTATTCATACAATGGAAGACTGCACTACAGTAAAATGAACTCAAGGCTGAGATACAAGCTGGCATAGACAAATATCAAAAAACACTGTGCGTGATACAAGCCAGATACAAAAATTATATACTATATAATCCCATTTAATAAGCCAAGAAGAAGCAAAATTAATCTTGAGTGAGAATTCAAGATGAATCTTAAAGATTTTATAAGAACCAGTGGATAGAAAATTGTTTAAGAAAGAATTATGGAAAGCTATGACCTTCCAAATTACTTCTTTGCAAAGTTCGTAACATTTCAAGCTATTAATAGCTGTCCCTCCTACTTCAGAGAGGGCCAACAACCATGAAGCTGAGTGATCGCACCCTATTCTATATGGGACACAGGCTGGTGAATGAATTGAAGGCTCTTGGCTTCCTAGGTCTTAACAATTCTGTGCTATGTTCTTTTGAACTTTCTAAAGGTTGCCAAATCACAACACACAGAACCTAAAATTTAGGCATACTCACAGAAAATTGTTACAGACTATACATTTGAACACCTTTACATTGCTTAGGAAAAAACTCCAAGAAATACGGGAAGTGCTAACAACTAAAAGCCCCCTCTTGACCCAGGTCTTCCCTGAGGAAGCAAAACAGCTGTCATTCTTGACACTTATTTTCACAGGCCGAAGTTCCTTTTTGGTAAATAATTCCTTTCAGGGCCGTACTATTGCTTTCTTAAAGGAGTGAAACAAATTTCCCGACCCACTGGCTGATGAGCTGATACACTAAAAGAAATAGCAAAAAGCCATGATGCTATAAAAGAAAGGAAAATAAACCCAAGGGGCATGAAAAATCTCCTTTAGCATGAAAGATTTGCAATGACTGAGATCTCAGAATAGGTTGACAATGGCTCTTGATGCCTTTGCAGGGAACTTAGCTGCAGACAATCTAGCTGAAATAGTGTCTATTTCTTATTAGCCCTTTTGACAGCAGTGAAGAAATCTGTGGTTCTTGGTTAACTAAAACGGCTACAGGACAGAACCAACTCACTTTACCTTCCAAAACTTAGACATTCCATAAAAGTATGCTCATGAACTTTCTATTCCTCAATATTCGGTTCACAAATTATTTTTGCACCCTAAGGTAATAAGAACGCCCTGAATACATCTTTAGTCCTCATTTCTTGTTGACAGACCATTCTCATCTCTTGTTTCTATCAGCTGCTTCTTTTTTTAAATATAAAAAAAAGTCATCCTTGTTTCATTTCTCTAAAAAAGTAAATTATTTCTTGCATGATATTGAAGAAATGTGTAAATAGTGAGCATAATATTGGTTACACAGCTTTCCCTGGTTGTACTCAGGGGATCGGTTCCTGGACTCCACACATGGAAAATCTGTGCCTTCTCAAGGCCTACAGTGGTCTCAGCAGAACCTGCATATGAGGAAAGTCAGCCCCTCCCCACATGCAATTTGTGCATCCTTCAAATACTGTATTTTCCATCTATGTTTGGTTATAAGAAATCCTCATATAAGTGCACCTGCTGGATCAAACACATGCTGTGTGAGGGTCATCTGGACTTAATTCTCAGATTTCTGTTTCGGAAAGAAACAAACTTTAAACCAACAGCAATGATACAATTCTGAACACTGAAGTTCTTTGGCACTTCAGATTACTTGTTTTTACTAAGACCTTCAAATTCAGTTAGATAAGCTTAGTTTTTACACGGGATCTTTAATTAGACACATTGTCCAACTACACAGAGATGCAGTAAATATACGGCATCGTTTTCTTTTAAGGCCACATGATAAAACACCAACTTGGAAAGAGAAATCATGCTTAGCCACCTAATTTTTAAGAACACCAAAGTTAATTAAATATGCTAGGGTCCTAAATCAGTATATTTTAATTTAATTGTAATCCCTTCTTCCTCAAATGTGAAGAAAGAGAGATTATTATTCTAAGATGAACTTGGTATATAGAAAAGAGTTAATCAGACTTGTTGTATAGTCTATTTCAAAAGGTCTATTTGAAAGGTTGGCCCTTAGCTAGCATCTGAAACCATGGATTTCAGGAGATTTCCCACCATCTCCTAAATGGAGAGTGGATTATGTGTACAAGAATGGAAAAGTAAGTATGCAAGGCACTCTATACTAAGATGAAGCCAGTAGATGAACTAATACATGTCCACACAAGAGAAAAACTCAATTCAGTTCAAGTTGGAGGAAGGAGGAAGGAAGGGAGGTGGATTGGGGTATTACCAACTAATGGAAGGATATGTGGCATACCCCCAGGTGCAGGACACAGCTACAACAGGGATTTCACCTAACAAATGCAAACATTGCAACCTAAATGTTTGTTACCCTCACATTAATCTGAAATTAAAAATAAATAAATAGGGCGGCACCTGTGGCTCAAAGGAGTAGGGCACTGGCCCCATATACCGGAGATGACAGGTTCAAACCCGGCCCCAGAAAAAATAAATAAATGAATAAAATTTGAGAATGTTGTAAAAGTACAATGACAATGGAGGTGTGAGTATGGGGCACCTTAAAGATGTGGTATACCCTAGAAAATGGCTACATTGGTTGCACTTTGGGATGAAACTGAAACCACATGTACAGCGATGCACTTGGAAACTTTGTTCAACATGGCTCAAGCAATAGTTAACCATAATCAGAAGTGTCTGGACACTGATGGTAAACACTCTGAGCACCTCCTGTAGTCGCAGAAGTGAAACATGACTTGTGCGCATCATTTATCTGTATATATTGACTTTTACAATTTTAATATAGTTTTTTCCTTCCTTAAAATGTGTATAAATTTTTTGGCACCCTCTGTATTTCCTCTTCCCTTTGCTTCAAGGTAAAAATTTATTGTCAACTTAGTTACCTCGTAGTAATTTCTTCATACCTTTTTATAATAAGTCTTAGACTGGTCTGATTCACAATTCACATGGCTTAATTCAATATCTTAGAGTTAAGTTACTAAGCAAATTTCTTTTTAGCATAACTTTCCTAACAACTTTTAGCAAAATTAAAAGGTACCTTGCCTAGAGATGCCTTTTACTTGACAAAGAATAAAGCAAAATCACATTTGTGACATAATTATTTTGTTCTTACAGTCTTAGCAAATGCTCAAGAGTTTGTATCTGAGCCACTTGGCTTCACCTCTTTCCTTTCTATCCAAGCCTCTTAATGATGCAGCTGGCAAAAAGGACAAATAATGGATGTATCCATTACCCTTAATTTCTTCCACAATTTTTTACCTGATGATGTTGCTATTAAAGAGTACAAATTTCCTTGATAAATAGCAAGAAAAGAATAAAAACACAAAAAACTATACAAAGTAGGAATGTCGTATCATGGAGACACAATTGTGTTCAATTCTTTTGTAAGTACTACTGCCAAATAAAATCACCTTATACTAGGAACTGAAACACGACATATTCTCGTAAGCAACACCTCAAAGTGTCAAAGGCCAAATTACTAGGCTCATGAATATAATTACAAATTTCTTTGGATTCTAATTACAATACAATCAATTATTGATTCCAAACTCATTTTGCAGCAATGAACATTGCCTTTTCTTTCTAGATATGTATCCCACGTGGTAATTTGTCCATTAGTTCTCATCTGTTAAGAAATTTTTTATTAAATCACCATGGCCGATATTAATTTTCCAAGCACAGTTGCCCTTATTAGCATAAATCAGTACATTTTCAACAACTCCTTGCAAAACAATCTGACTAAATGTCTTCTCTTGCAGAGATTGAGATGTCACCTGAGAAAAATCATCCTTTTTTGGACTCTAGAAACTCTAATATCCTCCCACTCAAATCAAGCAATGAGCCACAAAAACTCATTCAAGGACACTCACCCACTGGAGTCTGCCGAAGTGATAGCAATCAGTGGCAAAATCTTCAGGGGGAGGCTGGTGGGTCTTTGAATGTTATCTGAATCACTTTTCAGGTCAGCTTGTTCCAACTGTCTGAAGGCAAGAGGGGGAAGCTGAATATTCCGACATGAAAGTCTCCGTACAAGATAGGGTTCCATTCCTCGGAGAGGGTCTTCCTCTTCATGACTGGAATGTAGTGTTTCCTCGGAGGCCTAAGGCAAAAGTTCAGGAAAGTACATGTAATCAACAAAAGTCCCAGTACTTATCATTTTATAATGGCTTTGTACCTTTCTGGGAAAGAAATTAGGTGAAATGTATACGTGAAACATGCTAACTAGGGAGCAAGACATTAACAGAATAATATCTGGTGCAAAGATGAGAACTCACAATCGAAATCTAAATTTATTTTTAAATAGTAAATTTGTTAAATTTTGCTAGGTATGGCTTGGTTATAACAGTTAACTAGCATCTTCAGTGATCTTAGAATATAGCTTTGGGCATAAATTCTATAAAATCAAAAATAAATCAATTATTTTTCATTTCTATGAAATGAATTACAAAAAATGCATTTTAACATATACTATGACTTATGCACATGGCAGGCTATAAATACAGTTAAGTGCTGCATAATGGCAAGGATCCATCCTGAGAAATGAGGCGCTGGGCGATTTCATCACGCAAACATAATAGAACGTACTGACGCAAACCTAGAGGGCATGGCCTGCTATACAACCACTCTGTACACTACATAGACGGTTGCTCCTAGACTGCAAATCTGTACAGCACTGTTCTGAATACTGTTGGCAATTGTAACACAATAATTCTTAGATATATTTGTATATCTAAGCATAAAAAAGGTACAGTAAAAATACAGTACTATAATCTTATGGGACAACCATTGTATGTAGGGTCCATGGCTGACTGGAATGTCATTTCACAGCACATGAATATATATCTGTATGTGCTTTTTTCTTCACATACATGCCTATGAAAAGAGAAGAATAAAATGAGTCCTCTTTTTTTTTTCACACTTAATACTGTATTTGTAGCACATGTTTTCATATGTCACATGTTACTCAGATATTCTCTTGCAAATTTTTATAAGTCTCTGGGAGGGGAATCAAGAAAGACATGAGAAGAGTCCTTGAGTACCAAGTAAAATTATATTTAGATCACAGCTGAATTTTGCAAATTTGATGCATGTTATCCACATGCAAAGACAAACCAAGTGTAGAATAAAATTGAAAATGTAATATTTTGATTCTAGTTGAGACAGATATCCTATTGCATGAGCAATAATCATTGCTAAGTGGCTGGATAGTCTACTCTGGCAACATTTATTATATGTGTATACCCAGAATTATAGCAGCACTGAATGTTATGACATGTTTCAATAGAGTGATGGGTTTTGAATGCTTACATTGCCTTCACTAATTGTGTTCTTAGTGTTAATCTCTCTAAGGCTTCCGTCTCTTCATTATAAAACCGGGACTAATATTTACATATTAAATAAGACCATGCATGTGATATGCACAGTTCATTACCTGCAATGTGACAATGGCAATTTCTTTCCCTTCTGAGTTTTATAGATAAAGAAACCAGCCCAATAGGGCAAAGCACATTTCTCAAAACTAGCTTGATGGTTGATCACCCTACATGTCGCATCCAAACCTGATTTAAATCTCTTTTAGGTTAAAGCTGGAGCTAATAAGCACTAGGCTGAACTACCTTAAAACTGCATGGACTTCGTAGCATCTGGACCTAGAATCTTCGCTGCACTCTTTTTTATACTTCTAGCTTTGGGCAAGTAACTGTGGCTCACTGAGGTTGTCTTGCATCTGAAAACTGAAGTAATAGTATCTACATTTCAGGGTCATTGTATGGACCACATGTGTAGTATCTGGAGCACCAAAGTCTGGCACAAAGTTTAAACCCACAAAATGGCAACCATGATCATAATTAAGGGTGATTATTTTTTTTCTTTCCACAGTGCTATGCTGCCTTTGATGTTCTTTCTCCAATTGGTTTCTAAAATGAAAATTTGTCTCTTTCTGATTTACATCTTGAGAAATGTGAAAGCATGTACAAGCTGGACTCAACTGATCGTCTGATTTTATGGACAAACAGGAAAACAGAAGGGCCCCCACCAAGGAAAGACAAGAGCAAAGCTTAAAACAAAGTTTATTTATTTCAAATCCTATATCTGAAGATCAGGATTTTGAGAATTTGTGCTTTGAGGGATCTACTTGCTTTATAAAATAGCATCAGTAATAATAACGACTAAAATGTACTGAATCCTTATTAAGTGATACAGTGTTTTAAATTTGCCATCTTATTTAATTTTTACTAAAATTCTATGAGTTAACACCTTTTACTGTTCTAGTTTTACATTAAAAAAACAAAAAACAGGGTGGCACCTGTGGCTCAAAGGAGTAGGGCGCCAGCCCAATATGCCGGAGGTGGTGGGTTCAAACCCAGTCCTGGCCAAAAGCTGAAAGGAAAAAAAAAAAAAAAAAAGAAAGAAAGAAAAACAAATATCCCCCAAACAAAAAAGTAGATACCTATAAAACAGCATGCTTTGGCCATAATGCCACATGGCTGGTAGGTTGACAAACGATTTCAGTTTGCCTGAGACTTTTTGCTTTTAGCACTGGAAGTCCTGTGTATGGGGAAACCTCACCATCCCAAGCAAACCAGGATTGTTGTTCACCCACCAGTCAGCATCCAAACCTGAATCTCTTTTAAGTTAAAGCTGGAACTAATAACTACAAGGCTGAACCACCTTAACAATGATAGTACCTGCCAGGGTAAAGGTACTGGAAAAGAATAAAAAACACACTAATTGACCATAACTCAATAAGCCTTACACTTCAATTTTTTTCAAAGACTTAACAGAACTGAGATCAGATCAGCCCTATATAAACATTAGAAATTGATAATAATCTCTGATTGAATATGGTAATAGAAATTCTAGGCTCTAGTCTGTCACTAATTTCTTATACCGTCTTACAAAGTCACTTAGCCTTGCTGGACTTTCATCTCCTTGGCCATTAAAATCAAGAGACTATACAAAATAAACCTTAAGACCACTTTCCACTCTGAAATGCTCTAATTTTGCAACAACCTATGGCAGATCAATGTTTCTGTGTGATTAACAAATCTAGAGATAGAGAAAGAAAGAAAACATACCCACAACGTAACAATCTTAGCAATCTCAGCTTTTATATAGGGAAAGTGAGCTTCTGTGTACTCAAGAAGTTCATCTAAAGACCTATCCGCAAAATTAACCCACATTCGTGGATAACTAAAAGCTTAATAGTAAGTTAATAACTTGTGCATGAGATTCTTTCATTTAGGATGAATGTAGAAAAGAATAACAAAGACTGCATCTAGCAAAGCTTTAGCAGTACTGAATGTAGTTGGCCAAACGTAACGTCTTTTTGGCAGCGTTTAGCTACCCACTCTGGATATTAACACTGTAATCTCAAATATACTTTATGCGACTCAGATTATCTGGTGAATGACTTAATGTTTGTGACATTTTCTTTTAGATAAAACTGCCTCAAGAGGTAACTTCTTTTGAATAAATTGTTTTTATTAAAAATAAAGTTTATGTTTCATGCTTATACACCTATATTGTCAGTTTAAACCCAAACTTCCTATAATTACATGTTTATCTTGATAATATATATTAAAGCAGATACCTATTTTTTCTGAGACAGAGTATCGTTTTGTTGCCCTGGGTAGAATGTTGCAGCAGCATCATGGCTCACAGCAACCTCAGACTTTTGGGCTCAAGTGATTCTCCTCCCTCAGCCTCCCAGTACCTGAGAATACAGGTGCCACCACGCTATCCAGCTAATTTTTGTATTTTTAGTAGAGATGGAGACTTGCCCTTGTTAAGACTGGTCTTGAACTCCTGAGCTCAAGTAATCCATCCACCTCGGCCTCCTAGACTGCCAGGATTACAGGCATAAGCCCCTGTGCCCAGCCTAAAGCAGATGTCTATATCCAAACGTTGTCCATTCAAAAATAGTATAAGTGGCTTTTTTACACACCAGATCAATGTGTATCCATTATGCTTAAGAAATAAAGAGAAAAACTTCTCAGGTAGAAGCAAAGAGGTTCTTATTTCGGGAAGACAGTTTAAACTGACCACCAACGCAACCTGAATCTTGCACTACTGCTAGAAAATGGCATTTCTGCAAGAAGATGAGGGAAAGGATAGAAGAGGAGAGCCCCATAGTTGACGGCCTCCTACATTGGTCACCTCCTTCAGTTGACCCAATCTTCAGAGACCAGACATGCATCACTTGTACATGCCAGCATAGTCGGCCCAGTTCCTCATGTTGCCCACTTCCATCTGTGGACCAATTTGTTCCAGCCCCTTGCCTGGTCAACTTACAGAAGTTCGACTATGTTTCTCATGTCTCCAAGCCAGTGTATATCTCAAAATATGATGCTCAAACCCTCTACATTAGAATTGCAGAAGGTGCTTGCTAAATTCAGACTCCCAGGTCCCAGTCCAGATCTTGCCCAACCAGTTTTTCTATGATTAGAGCTGAGGAGTCTGATAAGTCCTTGGAATGATTATTGTGCATACTAAAACTTAAGAACTCATGGTTTCGACATTTTAAACACAGTCTAATAAAACAGTTTGGCAAAAATCCAGCCACAAAAATGTTCACGGAAGTTCTTTTATAATAACAAATAACTGAATATAATCTAATTACTGTACTGAGTGATAGGCTTAATACATTTTGATATATCACATGATGAAACACAATGAAGCTGTTAAAATAATGCAGAATATGTTATTATGTTTATTATATAATATTGAATGAGAAGAACAAATTATAGAGTGCTCTCGTTTTTTTAAAACATACAATAAAACTAACATCAAAAAAAAAGGAAAGAATTTTTTATTCATAAAAAAATTTTGCAAAGATATATCCCAATATATATATTGAGTGGTGATACTAGTAATAATTCTGTTTTTACATCTTTATAATCATTAGCTCCTGCATTATCTGTAATAAAAATGTCTTATTTTTTAATTAAAAATATAATAAACATAGTAATAAAATGAGACAACATTCACCTTGCTATTGATGGGACTTGGATATATTTCTTATTCAGCTTCAAGATGTGCAATAACAAAAGAAAAGAAATGCTAAAATATTTGAATGAATTTAATATGAACCTGTCACATTATAGTAAAATAAAATTGTCCAATTATCCTTAATTAGCTAACGTATAGTTGACACACAAATAAGTTTAACATCATGCTTTTTAGTGTTAAGACACACACTTCTCTGAAAATCATATCTAAAGTGAACAATTCCATAGTAATTAATGCTTACAATAAATGAACATGAGATTTATTTTCAATATTATTATGATATTCCCTTTTCTTTCCTTCAACTTTTAGACAAGATATTGAATTGATTCCTTTGTTCTTTTGTTTTTTTTTTTTCTCCAAATGTAGATAACATAACATTTTCTCCCAATGTAGAAAAGGGCTTACACATAACTAGTGTTACATAAATTTCGGTGGTTTCTAATAATCTCCTAGGTTTTATTTTTGTTTCACATGCATATTTAAAAATGAAATTTCTGTAAAGAAACCTCCTTAAAATAAACATACATTGTCACTGTAGGGAAGAATGTTTCTCTGTGGGCATACAACTGGACCACATTTCCAGACTCCCTTGCAGGTAGAGATAGCTATGTCAATGGTGTTACATGATATGCCAATGCATTATAAACTGAGGCAATGTGTGCCATGTCCAGATCTAGCAATCAAAGCCTATGAGTCTAGCCCCTTATTTGTCCCCCTCTGCAGCCCTTTTTTATGTATTGAAGTAGAACCATAAGATGAATGAAGCCATGGTTCCTTAATCAGCGTTTATAGGAAAACCACTTGCCAATCAGACACTTAATTTGAGGTACAAGAGGCATACATACTCTTCTGTTGGGGTAATCTGCTAAAAGTTGGGGTTCCCTTGCCACAGGTAGTGCTATTTTATATGCCTAATCACATCTCTATTCTTTGAGTTCAATCTATCTAATCTTATACCATTTCCTGGTTAATTCCTTAATTAGGCATTCATCAAACATCTATCGCCTTCTAAGTTTATGTCAGGTGCTGGAAGGCAGAGAGTGCGGTAGGTGCTGCCTTCCCCTTAAGCATTTACTGTCTACTGGGGGAGAAAGATAAGTAAAAAATAATTACCAGTATGTGACAAAAGCTATAACAAAGAACTTAGGGTTCTTTAGGGGTACAAAGGTAGGATGAATAACTTTTGCAAAACGAAAGGAGGTACTAACCAGATGTGATATCGATAAAAAGAGAGAATTTGGACTGTCTCGAGCAAAAATCAAGAGATGTATGATTACCTCATGCCCTGGGCATTTCTTTTTTGACTTTCTGTCTACTTCTCCAATCATTTCTGTCTAGTGTCATTGCTGGCTCCTCTTAGCCATCTTAAATCTAGGCATTCATCAACCATTTCTATTTTCACTCTACACATTCATGTTGAAAATACCATCTAAGACAATGAATACAAACTACTTCCACCTTTTTATTTATGATCCCAAGTCAGTCTCCAGCCTGCCAATTGTAGGAGGATTGTTTGTTTATGTGCTTTTTCATTTTATTGGCCTCAAAACATGGATAAATCTGGAAAGGAGCACACCAGAACAACTTTTGTGTCCCTAGTGCCTGGGACAAAATATAAGCGAAGTAAATTTTGTTAAAAGAAAGAATAAAGCAAATATACTTAGCAAATATATTCCATTTCTTCAACTGCAGGAAATGGGGAAATACTGTTAGGCATTGGTATTACTGGTGATGTTACATTTGTAATTATTAGTATAATTTAGATATGTAACAGAAACACCTAATAAGAAACTTCTATTGAAATCCCAACACTAACAGCTACTCAAAATGCTTTGGATATCCTCATGTTTAAACCTTCTTTCAAGTACAGTAGCACATCAGTAAGTTGACCACCCAAGGAGTTGTAAAAAACTTTAAGCTCTGTAAAAGGAAATTTCACCTTTATTAGAATTTATAGGATAAATAAGACAATGTTTGATAATCGAATCTTCAAAGAGTAGGATACAATTTAATAGTATTGAAATAGATTGAAAATCATACTTACAGTCTTAAAGAACTATAGGCCAATAGTACACATTTATATATATATATATTTTTTAATGTCTTCATAAAATTTTTAACAATACACTAAGGGATAATTGAAAATTAGTATTAAGACTCTTTAAGCCCTATGTCAAATGTTTTTGACTTACTTCATTATTTACCCTGTTTCTCCGAAAATAAGACAGTGTCTTATTTTAAGGTGTGCTCCCAAAGATGCGCTAGGTCTTATTTTCAGGGGACGTCTTATCTTTCCTGTAAGTAGGTCTTATTTTCGGAGGATGTGTTATTTTCGGGGAAACAGGGTATTACATAGTGCATATTACCTTGAAATTAAACGCTATGTTACACAGTTTTTCAGGAAATTCACCAGTCAAGGCAAGAAAGGTAAATCCTTAATGTGTTTTAATATTGAAAGAGGCATTGTACAGAATTAAAACCATCCATTTGTATGAATACTGGTATACTAATATAGAAAAGGCATTCTTAGAAAATGAATTCCACTGAAAAGTTTCCACCTTAAGTTAACACAAAGATAACAGATAGCTCTCAAAAATCCACAGAGCATAATCCAAATATAAGCTGTGATTTAATACTGATTAGAAGAGACAGAAATCACTAAAACCTTTCTAAAACCATTTCCTATAACTCTCTCATCAAAACTTCTAAAAAGCCCCCAAAAGAAATAGAAAAATTTATCATTCAGTAATATCCTACTGTATGTTCTCATCAACAAGAAAGTCTATTAGAAACTCTAGGATTCAATTAACCTTCTGTAAATAGCATTGAACCTTTGTGGTGACCTTCAAAAACGAAATCAATTCGACTTTCTGAGTAGAGGAAGAAAAAAATTAAATGAAAAACATGAGTTCTACCAATTATACAGTTTACAATGATATACAGTAATAGAAACACAACTATAAAAAAACCCAACTTTTTTTACCAGCTGAAAATTATGTCTTAGACTTTCAGTACTTTGACAAATCTCTCACTTGAGGAAATCAGGTATCAAATCACACATTAAGAGAAATACAAAGAATCTATTTTCTTCATTCCCTAATTTTATTTAGAATATCAATACCAATCAAAAATGTTTTTATAAACATGAAACCAGAAACTAAAACCACCATGTAAGTGAAGATTTATTTATAATAATAAACTAGGTCTGTAAATCTAGACTAAATTAACAAATATCAGATTATGGAAAGGGAATACAAAGTAAAACTAAATTCTCTCTCCATGTGGGGGGAGCCAGAAATTATGCTTTTGCTCTTGGCTTTGAAGTTCAGATAACTGCAAAGTATTTCACTGGTAAACAAACTATAAACCAAAAGAATGTTTATATTAACTCTACATTCAAAATTATAGTTACCATTGAAGCATGTGTTCATTCTTACTATAATCAGGCTAACAATACCTTAACATTATTAATATGTATTGTATCATATGTTCTGTATAGATAGCTACTTGATCCTCATAAAAACTACATTAAAAACTATTATCATTCTCATTTTACAGATTTGAACAATGAAGCTTAGTTTCTTCAGAGTGACAAAGACAGCAGGTTGATCCTATAGGAGCTCTTCATAGACCACCTAGGCCTGGTTCCACATTTATTTCAGACAATGAAGAATAGCTGGTGTAGTCTAAATACTCATGGTAATGCATGTGAAAACTTTACTCTTTATAAAAAGCAAAAATTAGATAAGAAATAAATGAAATAGAGACTAGAAAAACAATAGGAAAAAGCAATGATATTAAAAGTTGATTTAAAAAAAAAGATGTACAAAGCTTTAGCTAGACTAACCTAGAAGCTAGGAATGAAATAAAAAAAACAAAATTTAATAAATGAAATTACAACTAATGTAACAGAAATAAAAGGACCATAAAAGATTATAGTGAACAGGAGGGGAGACAAGATGGCGGACTGAAGCCAGCTTTCAACAAAGGCTCCCGTCCAGAAGGAGAGTTAAGGGACAGGAATTTAGTAAGTATCCTGATGGACTTGAGCCTCACCAAGAGAGAAGGTTGAAGAACGCACATCAACACCGCTGAGGCAAGCTGTGATCACAAGGACGCAAACAAAAGGTACAAAATCCACCACCAAGCGGACGGGAGTCCCCCTCCCCCATGATACCGGCTCAAGAGCCCCACAATTGAACAAGTGGGCAGAAATTAAAGGCCCTCCCACTATACTCCAGGGAGAGACCTTCTAAAAACTGGACCTACCTCCCCTACTGGGGTGCCGTGGCGTTCTCCTGCCGGGCATAAAACTGAATAAAACATTGGGAATCCTTTGCCGGCAACCCTGAATCCCCGGCGCTCCCCTCCCACCCACTGAGGTCTGGAGGCCTGTCCCCCAGGAATTCGGATCCTTGGGTGATTTCTCAAGGGGAGTGGACAGTCCCCGAGTTGCGACTGGTCAGCATTGACTCTGAGGCGCGCGAGTGAGGAGAGGGCACCGGGCTGAAGGGGAGTCACGCCTCGGCGGCACTTCCCTGCGGTACAGTGCAGCAACCCTCCCCGGGCACAAGACTGAATAAGACTCTAGCTTCCCCGCTGAGAGCTGAGAGCCCCTACTCTCACTCGGGGTCTGAGGGCCTATCCCCCAGGAGTTCGGATCCTTGGGTGATTTCTCAAGGGGAGTGAACAGTGCCTGAGCCGGGTCAAGTCAGCGCTGACTCTGGGACACGTGAGCGAGGAGAGGGCACGCTGCTGAGGGGAAATCAAGCCTTGGCGGCACTTCCCTGCGGTGCAGTGCAGGAGCCCTCCCCAGGCCGTAGTGTTGCGTAAAACTGAATGAAACTCTAGCTTCCCCCCACACTCCCAATCGGGGTCTGGGGGCCCATCCCCCAAGAGTTCTGATTCTTGGGGGATCTCTTGAGGGGTGTGGACCCAGCACAAACTGCGGCCGCTCAGTGCTGACTCTGGGGCGCAGGACAGAGGAGAAAAGGGTCGGCTGAGTGCCCACACCAGAGCAGCAGTTCCCTGGAGGTAGATCAACAGCCGTTTTTTCTTTAACGGCAGAACGCTCACTTCTGGATATTCTGAGGCCACACCCCCTGTCTCCCTGGGCAACCAGAGGAGGCCACCGGTGAGCGGGGGATTTCCTGACACGGCTCACAAACCCGGGAAGCTTCCAGGGTGGGGCCGACCCAGAGAGGTGTTCGAACGCAAATCTCCAGCAGCAAAGACGTTTGAACTCAAAACAGCCCGTCTTCTGTAGGCGATTTCGACAGGAACAGAGACAGAACCCCGCAAAGTTGTCTGTTCTGTTCTGTTCTGTTCTGTTAGCAGCATCCATCAAGGCCGGGGCTAAGCCTGAGTGAACACCTCCTTCCCATCACCTGCATCAAACACTCAAAGATGTCAGGCCCCATCTCCTCCTGCTAGATAGCGGCAGTCTGCGGGGGCCTGGCAGACTTCCTTGTGATTCAGGCAGGTGCAAACCCCTGGAGTGTCTGTTCACTGCAGGCAACTGGGTTAGCCATCTGCAGAGATACCAGTGACTGGGTCCGACGGAGGGGCAAAGTGGGGAAGGAGACATCAACCTTCCTAGACTGCTCTGTTTGCTGGGTGGCTCCTCCTGACTCCACGCTGCACTGGGGTGAGCTGTCTCAGAGGAGTCACCAGGCCCCTGTGATCCAGTTCCCAGAGACCTCTTGAACTCTCCCACCCGAGACAAGTGCCGATTGAGACAGCTGATTTGGACCTTTTGAACTGGGCTAATAGACTGAGGACTTTTCAGGCGGTGCCCTGGGTGTGCGATTGTAGGAAGGTTTGATTCTCCTTTTCCAACTGGGGCCAGAGGTGGGCAGGCGGGGTGACTTAATTGCTGATTTCTCCACACAGCTGAGACTTCAAGCCAGAGTAGAAGTTGCAATAGGATCGAACAGAAACCAGCTGAAAGCAAGACAGAACCACTTTGCTCCACCACACCAGACAGGGCCCCAGTTTCTCAGGCCACAGCACTGTACGGGCCCTCGATAAAACCCCAGGGGAAAAACCAAAGGCAGTAAAATAACCATGGGGCGGAATCCGCGGAAAAACTCTGGTAACATGAATAACCAGAATAGATCAACCCCCCCAAGAAAAGATACAGCAGATGTGATTGAAGATCCCATTCATAAACAACTGGCTGAGATGTCAGAAATCGAATTCAGAATTTGGATTGCAGACAAGATTAATAAAATGGAATTAGGAATTCGAGGAGAAATTCAAAAATTGTCTCAAGAATTTAACAAATTTAAAGACAAAACCACCAAAGACTTAGACACACTGAAGCAAGAACTTACAGCCCTCAAAGATATGAAAAATACAGTAGAATCCCTCAGTAACAGAATGGAGCAAGCAGAAGAAAGGATTTCTGACATTGAAGATAAAGTCTTCGAACGCTCCCAATCTCTCAAAGACGAAGAGAAATGGAGAGCAAAAACAGATCACTCACTCAGAGAACTCTCAGATAATTCGAAAAAAAGCAACATAAGGATTATAGGAATTTCTGAGAACGATGAAGTCGCCTCCGAGGGCACAGAGGCCCTTCTGCATGAAATTATGAAAGAAAATTTTCCAGACATGCCTAGAGAATCTGAAATTCAGATAGCAGACAGCTTCAGAACCACAGCACGATTCAACCCCAATAAGTCATCCCCCAGACATATCATAATTAGCTTCACTAAAGTTAACATGAAAGAGAAGATTCTCAAAGCAGCCCGGCGAAAGAAAACTATAACATACAAAGGTAAGAATATTAGAATAACTGCAGATCTCTCTGCTGAAACTTTTCAAGCCAGAAGAGGCTGGTCATCAACTTTTAATCTCCTAAAGCAAAAAAACTTTCAACCCAGGATTTTGTATCCAGCTAAACTGAGTTTCATCTATGATGGAGAAATTAAATACTTCAATGACATTCATATGTTGAAAAAATTTGCCATAAGTAAACCAGCTCTTCAGGATGTTCTCAGACCTATCCTCCACAATGACCAACCCAATCCTATACCACAAAAGTAAACTCACTCAGAAACTTTGGATCAAACTCCAACTTCCACACTGGCGAAAGGATTAAAAATGTCCACTGGACCTTTGAAAAACTCGATACCCAAAATTCCACCAGACTTATCAATACTCTCCATCAATGTGAATGGCTTAAACTGTCCTCTAAAGAGACATAGGTTAGCTGACTGGATACAAAAACTCAAGCCAAATATTTGCTGCATACAAGAGTCACATCTCAACTTAAAAGACAAATACAGACTCAGGGTGAAAGGATGGTCATCCATATTTCAGGCAAATGGTAATCAGAAAAAAGCAGGTGTTGCAATTTTATTTACAGATACAGTAGGCTTTAAACCATCAAAAGTAAGGAAGGACAAGAATGGTCACTTCATATTTGTTAAGGGTAATACTCAATATGATGAGATCTCAATTATTAATATCTATGAACCCAACCAGAATGCACCTCAATTGATAAGAGAAACTCTGACAGACATGAGTAACTTGATTTCCTCCAGCTCCATAATCGTTGGAGATTTCAACACTCCCTTGGCAGTGTTGGATCGATCCTCCAGAAAGAAGCTGAGCAAAGAAATCTTAGATTTAAACCTAACCATTCAATATTTAGATTTAGCAGACATCTACAGAACATTTCATCCCAACAAAACTGAATACACATACTTCTCATCAGCCCACAGAACTTACTCCAAAATTGACCACATTTTAGGTCACAAGTCTAACCTCAGTAAACTTAAAGGAATAGAAATTATTCCATGCATCTTCTTGGACCATCATGGAATAAAACTTGAATTGAGTAACAATAGGAATCTGCATACCCATACAAAAACATGGAAGTTAAATAACCTTATGCTGAACAATAGCTGGGTGAGAGATGAGATTAAGAAAGAAATCGCCAATTTTTTGGAACAAAACGACAATGAAGACACAAACTATCAGAACCTCTGGGACACTGCAAAGGCAGTTCTAAGAGGGAAATTTATAGCATTGCAAGCCTTCCTCAAGAGGACGGAAAGAGAGGAAGTTAACAACTTAATGGGACATCTCACGCAACTGGAAAAGGAAGAACATTCCAACCCCAAACCCAGTAGAAGAAAAGAAATAACAAAATTTAGAGCAGAATTAAATGAAATTAAAAACAAAAGAATAATACAACAGATCAATAAATCAAAAAGCTGGTTTTTTGAAAAGGTCAATAAAATAGATAAACCTCTGGCCAACCTAATCAGGAAAAAAAGAGTAAAATCTCTAATATCATCAATCAGAAACAACAAAGACGAAATAACCACAGACTCATCAGAAATCCAAAAAATCCTTAATGAATATTACAAGAAACTTTATTCTCAGAAATATGAAAATCTGAAGGAAATAGACTGATACTTGGAAGCATGCCACCTTCCAAGACTTAACCAGAATCAAGTGGAAATGTTGAACAGACCCATATCAAGTTCAGAAATAGCATCAACCATACAAAACCTCCCTAAAAAGAAAAGCCCGGGACAGATGGTTTCACGTCAGAATTCTACCAAACCTTTAAAGAGGAATTAGTACCTATATTACTCAACCTGTTCCAAAATGTAGAAAAAGAAGAAAGACTACCCAACACGTTCTATGAAGCAAACATCACCCTGATCCCCAAACCAGGAAAAGACCCAACAAGAAAAGAAAATTATAGACCGATATCATTAATGAATATAGATGCAAAAATATTCAACAAGATCCTAACAAACAGAATCCAGCAACACATCAAACAAATTATACATCATGACCAAGTTGGTTTTATCCCAGGGTCTCAAGGCTGGTTCAATATACGTAAATCTATAAACGTAATTCAGCACATAAACAAATTAAAAAACAAAGACCATATGATTCTCTCAATTGATGCAGAAAAAGCTTTTGATAATATCCAGCATCCCTTCATGATCAGAACACTCAAGAAAATTGGTCTAGAAGGGACTTTTCTTAAACTGATAGAGGCTATCTACAGCAAACCCACAGCCAATATCATATTGAATAGAGTTAAATTGGAATCATTTCCACTCAGATCAGGAACCAGACAAGGCTGCCCATTGTCTCCATTGCTTTTCAACATTGTAATGGAAGTTTTAGCCACCGCAATTAGGGAAGAAAAGGCGATCAAGGGTATCCATATAGGGTCAGAAGAAATCAAACTCTCACTCTTCGCAGATGATATGATTGTGTATCTGGAAATCACTAGGGACTCTACTACAAAACTCCTAGAAGTGATCAAGGAATACAGCAGCGTCTCAGGTTACAAAATCAACATTCATAAATCGGTAGCCTTTATATACACCAACAACAGTCAAGTTGAAAAAGCAGTTAAGGACTCTATCCCATTCACAGTAGTGCCAAAGAAGATGAAATATTTGGGAATTTACCTAACAAAAGACGTGAAAGATCTTTATAAAGAGAACTATGAAACTCTAAGAAAAGAAATAGCTGAAAATGTTAACAAATGGAAAAACATACCATGCTCATGGCTGGGAAGAATCAACATTATCAAAATGTCCATACTACCCAAAGCAATATATAATTTCAACGCACTCCCCATTAAAGCTCCACTGTCATATTTTAAAGATCTTGAAAAAACATTACTTCGTTTTATATGGAATCAGAAAAAACCTCGAATAGCCAAGACATTACTCAGAAATAAAAACAAAACAGGAGGAATCACACTACCAGACCTCAGACTTTACTACAAATCGATAGTGATCAAAACAGCATGGTATTGGCACAAAAACAGAGAAGTAGATATCTGGAACAGAATAGAGAACCAAGAGATGAATCCAGCTACTTACCGCTATTTGATTTTTGACAAGCCAATTAAAAACATTCAGTGGGGAAAAGATTCCCTATTTAACAAATGGTGCTGGGTGAACTGGCTGGCAACCTGCAGAAGACTGAAATTGGACCCACACCTTTCACCATTAACTAAGATAGACTCTCATTGGATTAAAGATTTAAACTTAAAACATGAAACTATAAAAACACTAGAGGAGAATGCAGGGAAAACCCTTGAAGAAATTGGTCTGGGTGAGTATTTCATGAGAAGAACCCCCCGGGCAATTGAAGCAGCTTCAAAAATACACTACTGGGACTTGATCAAACTAAAAAGCTTCTGCACAGCTAAGAACACAGTAAGCAGAGCAAGCAGACAGCCCTCAGAATGGGAGAAGATATTTGCAGGGTATATCTCTGACAAAGGTTTAATAACCAGAATTCACAGAGAACTCAAACGCATCAGCAAGAAAAAAACAAGGGATCCCATCGCAGGCTGGGCAAGGGATTTGAAGAGAAACTTCTCTGAAGAAGACAGGCGCAAGGCCTTCAGACATATGAAAAAATGCTCATCATCTTTAATCATCAGAGAAATGCAAATCAAAACTACTTTGAGATATCATCTAACTCCAATGAGACTAGCCTATATCACAAAAATCTCAAGACCAGAGATGTTGGCGTGGATGCGGAGAAAAGGGAACACTTCTGCACTGCTGGTGGGAATGCAAATTAATACATTCCTTTTGGAAAGATATATGGAGAACACTCAGAGATCTAAAAATAGATCTGCCATTCAATCCTGTAATTCCTCTGCTGGGCATATACCCAGAAGACCAAAAATCACAACATAACAAAGATATTTGTACCAGAATGTTTATTGCAGCCCAATTCATAATAGCTAAGTCATGGAAAAAGCCCAAGTGCCCATCGATCCACGAATGGATTAATAAATTGTGGTATATGTATACCATGGAATACTATGCAGCCTTAAAGAAAGATGGAGACTTTACCTCTTTCATGTTTACATGGATGGAGCTGGAACATATTCTTCTTAGTAAAGTATCCCAAGAATGGAAGAAAAAGTACCCAATGTACATAGCCCTACTATGAAACTAATTTGGGACTCTCACATGAAAGCTATAACCCAGCTACAACTTAACAATAGGGGGAAGTGGGAAGGGGGGGTGGGTAGAGGGAGGGGGATCGGTGGGATCACACCTGTGGTGCAGGGGTATTTGCGAAACTTGGTAAATGTAGAATGTAAATGTTTTGGCACAGTAACTGAGATAACGCCGGAAAGGCTATGTTAACCACTGTGATAAAAATGTGTCAAATAGTTTATGAAGTGAGTGTATGATGCCCCATGATCATATCAATGTATACAGTTATGATTTAATAAAAAAAAAAAGATTATAGTGAACAATAATTGGCAACAAATTGTATACACTAGAAGCATACAACCTACCAAGATTGAATCACGTAGATTTAACCAGTAATCAAGAACCTTCTAACAAAGAAATGCCCAGGTCAAGGTGGCTTTTTGGGTGAATTCTGCCAAATATTTTAATAATTAACTCTAATCTTTCTCAAACTCTCCCAAAAAATGTGAAGGGAGAAGAACAATTCCAAACTCATTTTAGGAATTTCAATATACTAAAGGCTATACTTGACAAGCCCACAGCCAATATCACACTCAGTAGTAAAAAGCTGAAAGATTTTCCTCTAAGGTCTGAAACAAGGCAAGGATGCCCATTTTTGCCACTTCAGTTCAACACAGTAATGAAAAATCTAGACAGAGCAATTGGACAAAAAAGAAATAAAATGCATCCAAATCAGAAAAGGAAAAGTTAAATTTTCTCTTTTTATTGATTACATGATCTTATATATAAACAACTTAACAACTCCACCAAAAAGCTATTAGAACTAATAAACAAATTTGGTAAATTTGCAAGATACAAAAAAAATCAATGTACAAAAACTAGTTGTTATATATACTAACAATAAACTATCTAGAAAAGAAAATTTTAAAAAATCCTATTTATAATCACATGAAAATATACTTAGGAATAAATTTAAGGAATGAGGTGAAATGTCTCTACACTGTAAACTATAAGAAATTGATGAAATAAATTAAAAAAGACACAAAGAAGTGGAAATCTATGTTCATGGATTAGAAGATTTAATATTACTAAAATGTCCATATACCAAAAGTAGATCTACAGATTCAGTACAATCCATATCAAAATTCCAAAGGCATTTTTCATAGAAATAGAGAAAATAATACCAATGTTCATATGAAAAGATCTGAAATAGCCAAAGCAATCTTGAGAAAGAAGAATAAAGCTAGAGATGTCATATTGTCTGATTTCAAATTATCTTACAAAACTTTGGTAATCAAAATAGTATGGTATTGGAATAAAAACAGATGCAGAGAATAAGAAAACAGAATAGAGATCTTAGAAATAAACTCAAGCATGCATATATGGCCAACTAATTTTTGATAAGGGTATAAAAATATACAATAGGAAAAGGAAAGTATCTTCAATAATTGGTGGTGGGAAACTGGATATTCACAGCAAAAGAATAAAATTGGATCCTTACACCCACATACAAAAATTAACTCAAAATGAATTAAATGTCTTAAACTATAATATCCTAGAAGAAAATATAAGGGAAAATCTCCTTGACATTGCTCTTGGCGTTGGCAATAATTGTTTTTTAATATGACACCAAAAACATAGTCAACAAAATAAAAAATTAACAAGTGGGAATATACTAATCAAAAAAGCATCTGTACAGCAAAGACAATAACCAGCATAATGAAAATATTTTCCACTTAAGGAATAGTAGATAATATTTGCAAACCACATACAGTCATATTTCAGCATCCATGTGAGATTTGCTCCAGATCTCCTCCCAACCCACACAGATACCAAAACCCTCCGTTTCTCAAGTCCCTTGTATAAAGTAGCATAGTAGTCACATGTAATGTACATATATCCTCCTGTACACTGTAAACCATGTCTAGATTACTTATAATACCTAACAAAAAGTAAATACTATGTAAATAGTCATTATACTCTATTGTTTTTTATTTGTATTATTTTTATTGAATTGTTATTTTTAATTTTTTTAGTTATTTCTGATTTATAGTCAGTTGAATCTGTTGATACAAAACCCA
Source organism: Nycticebus coucang (assembly GCF_027406575.1). Lineage (NCBI taxonomy): Eukaryota > Metazoa > Chordata > Mammalia > Primates > Lorisidae > Nycticebus > Nycticebus coucang. The sequence continues at coordinate 147,965,023 of NC_069780.1, read as the reverse complement.
TATAAAGAGGCGTGACTATACTTGAAAAGGGGCCAATATTTAAAATATACAAGAAATTCCTACAATTAAATTTTTAAAAGTCCTAAAAAATAAAATGGGCAAGGGACCTGAATAGACAGTTGTCCAAAGAAGAAAAATAAATGGCCAAGAGGTATACAAAAATGTGCTCAACATCACTGATCATCAAGGAAATGCACACAAAAACCACAATAAGATATTATCTCACACCTATTAGAATGGCTATAAAGTGTTGGTGAGGATGTGAAGAAATGGGAACCCTTGTACACTGTTGGTAGAAATTTAAATTGGTACCTCTATTATAAGAAGTAGTATGAAGTTTCCTCAAAAAATTAAAAATGAAGCTGGTCTATGATGCAGAAATAACACTTTGGGGTATAAATACCCAAAGGAAACGAAATCAGCACACCAAAGATTCTGTTAGATAATACTATACATTTGTTGCAGTATTATTCACAATAGCCAAGATATGAAACCAACCCAGTGTCCATTGATGAAAAATTGAACAAAGAGAACATGGTGTGTATATTATGGACTATTATTCAGTCATAAATAGGAAATCCTGTCATTTGAAAAAACATCGATGAACCTGGGGAACATTACGCTAAGTGAAATAAACCAGATGTAGACAAATGCTGTATACCCGTACCTGGCTTCTAGGTGGAATCTACAGTTGAACTGATAGAAATAGGGAATAGAATGGTGAATGGTGGTTTCCAGGGTCTGAGGGTGGAAGGAAAGGGAATGATGTTGGTCATAAGGCATTCAGTTATAAGATGAATACTTTCTAGGGACTTAATATGCAGCATGATGACTATAGATAATAATACTGAATTGTTTACTTTAAATTTGCTAAAAGAACAGATGTTAAGTGCCTGACCCCTTTCTCAAAGAGAGAGAGAGAAAGGGAGGGAGAGAGAGAAAAGGGTAATTAAGTATAGGACTGGATGTGTTGATTGTGTTAATCAATATGCAATGTGTATGTATATTAAATAACCATACTGTAGTATATCTTGAATACACATAATTTTTATTTTTATCTATATTTCAAAGCTGAGGGGGAAAGCCCTAAAAAATGCTTATTCTCACAAAAATAATGAAACATAAGTCTTTTATCAATCCTTTACATTTAACTACTAATCACGGAAAATTCAAAGGACAGGTGACTATTGAACACCATCATAGGGATGTAAAGAGCAAAATCCAACCTGTGAGAAACTATAGGATATATGACCTGTTTTTTGTTTGTCTTTCAAGAAAAGAAATAAAGAGACAGAGAAAATAGGATGGGGAAACTTATCATCTAAAAGACAATCGACAAATAAGGACTTCAATCTGTTAATCTTATTTGGAACAATTTCAAAGAAAACCATTAAAATAGTAAAATCAGAGAAATTAAATATGCAATAAGACGTTACCTCACACCTATTAAGATGGCTATAAAAGTGTTGGTGAGGATGTGAATGCACAAACATTTTAATATTTTTTAGGTTTTTTGTTTTGTTTTGTTTTGTTTTTTGAGACAAAGTCTCACGCTGTCGCCCTGGGTAGAGGGCTGTAGCATCAGAGCTCACAGCAACCTCAAACTTTTGGGCGTAAGCAATTTTCTTGCTTCAGCCTCCTAAGTAGCTGTCACAACGCCCAGCTATTGTGTTTTGTTGCAGTTGTCATCATAGTTTTTTTTTCTTTTTTCTTTCTTTCTTTCTTTTTTTATTATTAAATCATAGCTGTGTACATTAATGTGATCATGGGGCACCATACACTGGTTTTATAGACCATTTGACACATTTTCATCACACTGGTTAACATAGCCTTCCTGGCATTTTCTTAGTTATTGTGTCAAGACATTTATATTCTACATTTAGTAAGTTTCACATGTACCCTTGTAAGTCGCACCGTAGGTGTGGTCCCACCAATCACCCCCCCCTCCGCCCATCCTCCCCCCCCTCCCCTGCCTTTCCCCCTTCTCCATATTCTTAGGTTATAATTGGGGCCAGGTTTGAACCTGCCAGCCTTGGTGCATGTGGCCGGCAGTGCCCCACCCACTGAGCTGGGCGGCGCCCATTTCTGAGGTAATTTTAAAAGGCCATTTTTAGACACATACTAAAATACTTAGCAGATAAAGGAATATTATGCACTGACTTTGCTTGAAAATAATTCTAGTGGAGGAAAAGGTGAATGGAGGCGCAGATGAAAGAAGAATTAGTTTGTAGATTGAGAATCACTGAAGCTGAGTAGTGAGCACTTAGGGTGCACATATTTTGAATTCTCCCTGATACCTTTTTAAACATAAAAATTTATAATGATTTTCTCTTTAAATGAAAGAAAGAAAAATAAGGTGCTCTGCAAAGAGGAAGAGGACCCATTAAGCAGAAGAGTCACCAAAATAAGACAGTTTCTGTCACCATTTTATATAGGCCGGGTCTAAAACCAGAGTAAAAGTAGTACGTTCATCAAGCCCTATGAGGAAACTGAGAAAACTCTTAATAATTAAAACAAATTCATCAACTGCTAAGTGATTTTCAGAGACAGAAACTGTGTAGACTCAACACATTACCATAATGATGGCAGTGAAACATTAGCAAACATCGAGAGGAGGATGACTCTGAAGTCAAACGGTGCCACTCCACGATAGAAATTTCCCCCATTGTTCTAGGCTGTAAACATGATGATTCATAGGTCTCATCTCATCACTAAGTATTCACTAACCTTTTCATAAGTAAGTGCTTCTTTTCTCTGTTGCGAAACTAAATAATCAAAAGAAAATGCTATCCCTTATAAATAACATGTAGCAAACATCAATTACCACATCCCACTCAAATAAAATGCAAGTTTCCCAGAACTGAGAAGGTTATTGCTTCATAGTTAGCACATACTCCCTCAAGACCACATTCAAAAAACATTCATCCCTAGCCCTTACATTCAGGCTTTAGACTTTTTTCCTTCAAGGTTATAATTGATTTCTCCTTTTTCATGATTTTGATATTAAAATTGCTAGAGCTTTACAATAAAAGGGGCATAGAATGTTTAGAAGCATTTAAAAACTATATGCTTAATTATTTGTCCCTTTGTTACCTTTTGGCCTCTAAATATTACTTTCCAGGCTAGTTACAAGGTGATTTTTCAAAATGCCACCCTCAGTTACCACCCCAAACAACGAAAGTTGAAATCCAGTTCCCAGTGCTTTCATTTGTTATTGTGAGTTTCCTTGAATGATTGAGTAACAAATCCCTGGAAACCTCAAGCTAACATGGGTTTTATAAGTTAGATTACAAATATTACAGGATAAAAATGTATTTTCATCCCATAGAAATGAGTAACCATTGCTTAGCTGGCACAAAACAGCTGAAAATGGAATAATCAGAGTCATCAATATGGATATAAGATATAGTCAAATGTCAGAAAAACCTTCAACTAATAGGCACTTCAATTTAAAACTCCAGCAAATAATTTTCTGTCCATACCATAAATAATTGGCAAAATGCTTCACCTCTCTATTTTGTTACCACATGTACATACTCTACTTAAATTTTACTGTTTAACATTTAATGTAAAATACATGATCTCATTTCATGTCATTTGCCTGATAGACCTTCAGAGTTGGCAGTGATTTTAAATGTCATCTAGTTCAGTATTCCCCTTATTTGATGACCCTCCAGGTGGCAAGTAGGCCATGATTCTGTATTTTTATATCTCCAGATATATGGAGATATACGTTATATCTCCAGCCATAACATCTGTAAACATTTAATAAGCATCTGTCATAAGACAGGCACTAATTTAGGGTCTAGGACAAAGATGTCTTTTCTAGAAGAGCTTATATTCTACCACATACACATGTGTGATGACACGTGTCAGAAACTGTTCTTGGTACTAATGAACCAAAGATGAATAAAACAGAGCAAGTCTCAAGTCACTTTGGAGCAATAGGCTTCCCTATCATTACCTCCAGTGTTTATCTTTTTGAAGGTCACACAGATTAGGCCTTTCAAACAAATTTGTATCTCTCCCACACCAACCTTGTTTCAGAGGCCATGAATTCCCCAGTCCTTTTCTTTCAAGTGTCAGGCACTCAAATTACTACAGGCACAGCAATTTACAGCAAATGAGTAAAGTGGGCTGAGAGGAGCCCAAAGGATCATGACATCTCCACAGTTGATTTCCATATGAGAATGCAAAAGCAAAACCCAGAGTCAATATGTTAATAAGACCTCTCACTACAGTAGAGCTGTTTAAACTGATTTGTCTATAGTTGATTGATTTAATTTCATTGAATCATGCTGACAAGGATGAAGACCTTATGTTTTATGCGCTCTTTATGATTAGAGTAAGCATTTGGGGGAAATCAAGATACCCTAAATTTTGGCTAGGTAGCTAGGGATGATAGTTGGCCTTAAAGTATATAAATCGTGGCCTCCATTCTTTTCTTTTTAAATTAAAGTCTGGAAAGTGGGGAGTCATTTTAGACAGGGATCTGTGAAAGCAACATTTGCAAAAGGGACTACAGGAAGTAAGATTAATTTCCTATTCCCTAAGGGGATTTCATTTTCCTCCTCTTCCTGAAAAGTGGGATTATATATTTCCTCAAAGCCTTTAGCAGGTTAACTTTCATGTCTCCTCATTGGAAAAACAGCCAGATAGTAGCTCCCTCTTCATGCAGTGAAGATTCAAGGGGATAAAGGGCACTGTTTACAACAGTGCCTGGCACATGCAAAGCACAATGTATTCTGCAATATGTTTCTGTAATGCAAATAAATTCATAAAGAATTGCTAAATTAGGGAGCAATATCAACATACCATGAAAACTGTGTTGATTCAGACATGATATTTTCTAATGCATTTCTTTTTTGTGTGTGTGTGTGTGGTTTTTGGCCAGGGCTGGGTTTGAACCCACCACCTCCGGCATATGGGACCAGCGCCCTACTCCTTGAGCCACAGGCACTGCCCTCTAATGCATTTCATTTTCACAAAGTAGAACAGTCAGATGCAAATGCACTGAAAGAGCCATTCTCTGGGGAAGAAATGGTGCCGTCTAGGATTTGTGTCTACCTTACTTGCTTCCTCTTGCCTCGTTTTGGCCATGACTTTGTGTCGAAAAAGCCCATCGCAGATTACCTGGTTCCTTATGCATTTTGTTCTTTTTTTTTTTTTTTTTGTAGAGACAGAGTCTCACTGTACCGCCCTCGGGTAGAGTGCAGTGGCGTCACACGGCTCACAGCAACCTCTTAACTCTTGGGCTTCCGCGATTCTCTTGCCTCAGCCTCCCGAGCAGCTGGGACTACAGGCGCCCCCCACAACGCCCGGCTATTTTTTGGTTGCAGTTTGGCCGGGGCTGGGTTTGAACCCGCCACCCTCGGCATATGGGGCCGGCACCCTACTCACTGAGCCACAGGCGCCACCCGCATTTTGTTCTTGTTTTTGTTGCATTAATCATAGAGGTTTGGTGATCACCTCTAAAAGTTCTTTCTATGCCAGTCAACTTCTATCAGCCTGGATGTTTTGGAAAGGCATAGGAATTTCGTCACCTAGTTTAACTGCACTTTTTCTTCCCCATTTTCTTCTACCCTTTCTAATCTGAATATATTGCGCGTGAGGAAAGTCCATTTTATTTCTATCTATACAGCTTTAATATGTGACATAAACAAGGGATTTCTTTTATACATTGATGTTAAGGTTGCAACACTGCACTTGATTAGGGTCCTACTTTACATGTTTTTATAAAATGAACAATTATATTTTATACTTTAATTGCAAAAAGTATTTAAGAAGGCAACATGGACAAATTGTTACATCCCTGGGTCCTTATGCTGAGGGTCAAGGACAGAACCCAGAGGGCTAGGGAGAGTATCAGGTATAAAGTCTTAAATTCTTGCTTCTGCACATGTTCAACATTAGATAAATCACCTTGTTTTCTCCATTAATATAAAGACAGCCAAAAATCACCAGATCCTAAGTTGAACATCACCAGATCCTAAGTTGACAGACACCTTCATCAGTCATGATTAAATCCTAACAAATAATTTGAATGGGAAATACCAAATAATCAGGGGAAAACGAACACTGGATTCTCATATTTATTATCTTTTTCACTTTTGAAACTTTATTTGCTCAAAGGTAGATTCAACCTGACAAAAAGTTAACGTATGATGAGTGCTGTATAAATTTCTCATTTGACGTCAAACACATATAAAGATAGGGTGAAATGTCATATTTGTTTTAAATGTTATGATGTAGACTAAATTTTTCTGCAACAGTGTATGCCTAATGTGCAATTTTAAGATTCATTTCTAAATCTAAATTATTTTTATTTTATTCAATTTTATAAACGGTAATGATTTCTCGAACCCATTATAGTAAACACTAGTATTCAATTGTTATCTTAAATAAACCCAAACCACTTCAGAACATCTCAGTTAACAACACCAGTTAAAAGTATGCTGGGCATGGCTCAGAGGTCACGTATATGTGAGGCAGAATTGTATTGTTTCACAGGAGAAATTTACCTCAACCTGCAGTTTTTAAGGAGTAGACTGGTGCAAACACAGCGCTAATGAAGATCCGATTTTAATCCCAATTCTTGACTGGCACCTGCTAGCTTTGAGAACAGGTCTATAATCACAAAAGGCCCTATTAATTCAGCAGTCACTGCACAAAAGATGTTATTTTTCATGGAGAATTCCAAACAAAAGAAGGTAGACCAATGATTCCAACTGGCCAGCACTATTGGGGGTGAGGAGCAGAGCTCCAAAAAGCTGATGTGTGGGTCAATGGCCCCTCTTTTGAATATCTCCCTGGCAGGAGAGAAAAAGAGGAGATGCTGGATTTAGCTGGAGGCACCTGACCTAGACAGTCACTACAGAAGTGCAAATAATACTTGGAGAAAACAGAGAGGTCTTTTTAAAAAATGTCATGCTACTAGTAAGGGCAGGAAAGGGGACACAGGGTTCCAAAAGTTTTTGTACCAATGTTTACTTCTATACATGTCCAAATTTTGTGCCGAAGTGATTATACCACACCAAGTTTTACTAGGCTGTGTCTTTTCTGCTGGTATCACATAGCTATTCAAAGGGAACATCTATGCATAGGTCCCTTTCTTCTGTTGTGCCACGTGGCAGTTCAGTATTTATAATAGAGATGGTGAAAATATTTACTCAGTCCCTTGATGTAAAACGTTTGCTGATGACTTCGTTTCTCTTCATAAAATGTTTGCTAACAGCACAGAAAGCAGAATCAGAACAGAGTGTAGCGATCCTATTGTCTAAATGATGCTATCATCATCAAAGACATTAATCACAGCATTTTAAAAAAAGTGATTACTGGGTGGCACCTGTGGCTTAAAGGAGGAGGGTGCCAGCCCCATATGCTGGAGATGGCGGGTTCAAACCCAGCCCCGGCCAGAAAGAGCAAAAAAATAAAAATTAAAAAAAAAAAAGTGATTAATTTACAGTTAGAGTGTCTTAAGACTCAGGATCCAAAAAGAAATTGGGTAATAGAGAAATAAAGGGTTTAAAACACATTAAAAATTCATGGTATGTATTTAGACACTGTAGATTTTCATAGTTGACTGACGGTTATAGCCATTAACCAAGTCATCACTACGACAGTGGTACATGAAGGTAGGATTGATATAAATTCTACTACGAGGTAGAAATACTGTGTGCTGATGCACTGCCAAGAATTCTCAGAAAAGCTATAAAAATAGATAATACTATGTAAGGATAAATCACATTTAAAAATATCCCCTACCAATGCCTAACACACATTCATAATCAAAATCTTTAAAGGAAACAAGTTGAATTTCTTAATGGCTCTAATGATAAGAAAATAAACTACCCTCCCCAGCAAAAACTACATGAATGTGTGCTTCCTTCTTTTTTCTTTAAATGTATTTCTTCAGAATGATTCTCTAAATGTCTCCTTTCTAATCAAGAAACTCTACTTTCCTTAAACATGATTTTAAATGGTTTCATTTTATTCTATTCAGAATATTTCAATGAAAAATGAAAGTACAATGGGGCTTTATAAGACAGCATCAGTGCTCAGACTGAAATAATAATCAGCAGGAGGAAAGATAAGATGCTCAGAATGACACAGAAAAATCCTGACTTCTGGAAACTCAGACAGAGGGATTGGTATTTCCAATTTCCCTCTGGGTCGGAACATATTCAAGGAAGATGACTGCTCTAACAAAAAAACGGGGGGGGGGAAGGAAAAGGAAGGAAGGAAGAAAGGAAGGAAATAGTCTGGGATTAGAACAAAGGATGGTAAAGATAGCATCTCTTTTTGAACTGCCTGGGTCCCAAACATGACACAGACAGCTTTACAGACTGACATTTTCTGTGTAGGAGGCCCTTCTTTAAGAAAACATCATATTTCCAAGCAGTTATAGGCTAGATCACGAAATCACTGAAGGGACAAGTAGAATCTGATGAAAACTTAAGAGTTCCAATGCATGCCAGGAGCTACCTGTCTGTTCCATCCTATTCTAACCAGATGTCTTTTTCTACCTGTGGATCAAGATCTGACCACATACTGAGACCAGTTTCTTCTTTTGGCTGTGAGGTTTGAACTTTTTGATTCCCAAAGCTTTGCAAGTTATCAAATTTCTCCCTTAATGCCTGTGACCCCTAACTATTTGTTTAAACACATTGCCTATATCTAATTCTAGACTTCCTGGATTTCTTGCCTACGGCTGATTTCTACTATCTGACTTTCTAAGCTTTTATATCTTAGAAAAGTTTGGACCCATAAGCGTGTCCTGATCTGGCCTTTTTGGATCACATAGTATCCTCATTTACTGCCTGCTTCCAATCTTAATCATCACTGCATACCTCCTATCACTGTGAGCCCTGAGCTCAAATTCCCACCTCTCCCAAGGACAACAGCCTTTGGCCAAGAACTAATAAATTTCTTATATTTGCCTTAACTTCTAAGTTTTGATAAATCACCTAAATTCATGCAAGCACTGATTTCTGCAATATCTTACTGCTGATCTTCCAAATATACCACTAATACATAGTGACCATTTTCTGAGTACCACTGTGAGTGCTGTGTGTGTATGTATATGTGTGTGTGTGTGTGTGTGGTGTGTACTGTTGCCAAAAAGATCTCTGTGTATATGTCATGTTTTCTATTTTACAAACAATAAATAAGAAGCCCAGAAGCATGGTTTTACTTTAAGTCATTCTAGTACTAAAAGGTAAAAGAAGGTGACAAATTCATTTCTGTCTGCCTATAGATCATTCCCTGTGGGAGACTGATACATGGGTGACCCATAATAAATGCTACTTCTTGGTGTTCCTACATTCATGTAGTCCCCTCCATGATGACTCTGGCTTAGCCACATGACTTGCTTTGGCCAAAACAACATTAGAAAACATGATAAAGGCAAAAGCTCATGCATTGGATAGGCTTTGCTCTTTTAAAATACCTTTGCTTAGAGCCACTCAACCACATGAAAAGTCTGACCACCTGGGTATGGTGGCTCATGCCTGTTATGTCAGTGCTTTGGGAGGCCAAGGTGGAAAGATTACTTGAGGCCAGGAGTTCAAGATCAGCCTGGGGAATATAGTGAAACCTCATCTTTACAAATTTTTTTTTAAAAATCAAATAGCTGGATATGGTTGTGGGTGTGTCTGTAGTTCTAGCTTCTTAAGAGGCTAAGGCAGGAGGATCGCCAGGATCTTGAGGCTTCAATGAGATAATGTTAGACCACTGTACTCAAGTCTGGGTAACAGAGTGAGCGTCTGCCTCAAAAAAAAAAAAAATTAAGAACAAAAAATGTCTGACCAGGCTGAATCTGCCATGCTATCAGGAAACCCAAGCTGTTTCCATTTTCTTTGCCCCAAAAAAGGTCAGAGAGGCCAAGTGCGTGAGTGAATCTTTTTTACACCTTCCTGAACAAATCCAGCCAAGTAACTGACCTAATCAATACCACATGGAACACAGGCAAATCCTATCCATGAGAAATAAGAAATTGGTGTTTTGCGCCACAGAGTCCAACTCAGGACTTAGTGGGCTTTGGGGAAAAAAAAATTATTTCGCATTCTCAGCCTCTTCAGATGGCAGAAGGTTTTCAGAGTAAAAAAATGGCCTCTGATCAAATCCAGAGCACTGATGGTAAAATGTGGCCACAAGGTAAACATCAAATTAAGGATGTAGTAGAAAATCCACCCAGCTAGAAGACAAGAGTGTCTAAAACTCTTAAAGATTCTGACTCTCTGCCTAAAGTAGGAAAGCATCTGTCTTAAAGAGATTTGGAACAAATCTACTTTAACTTCTTTGAGGAATCTCCAAACAGCTTTCCACAGTGGTGTACCAGCATACGTTCCCACCAACAGTGTATAAGTGTTCCTTTTTTCACTGCAACTATACCAACATCCATTATTTTTTGACTTTTTGATAATGGCAATTCTGACAAAAGGTGTATCTCACTGTGGTTTTAATTAACATTTCCCTGGAAATTAGTGATGTTGAACATTTTTTCATATGTTTACTGGACATTAGTTTATCTTTTTTTCCAAATTGATATGAGGGTACAAATGTTTACATTACACTGTTTTCATTTCTAAGGTAAAGTTCAAGTTGTAGCTGAGCCCTTCACCCGGGGCAGTGCTAAACCACCCTCACATTGTGCACATTAGGTGAAATCCTGCCTATCACCTTCCCTTTTTTCTCCTCCTTTTTCCTCCTCTCTCCTCCCCTCTCCTTTCTCTGTCTGGCTTTTATCTTCTTTTGAAAAACTCAGGTTATGGGGGGGAAGCAGAAAGAGGGACGGAGGGAGGGGGGTGGGGCCTTGGTGTGTGTCACACTTTATGGGGGCAAGACATGATTACAAGAGGGACTTTACCTAACAATTGCAATCAGTGTAACCTGGCTTATTGTACCCTCAATGAATCCCCAACAATAAAAATAAATAAATAAATAAATAAAAAATAGCTATATGAAAAAAAGAAAAACTCTGTTCATATGTTTTGCCCACTTTTTGATGGGATTGTTTTTTTCTTGATGAATTGTTTGAGTTCTTTGTAGATTCTGGATAGTAGCCTTTTGTTGGATTTATAGTTTGCAAATATTCAGGGGTCCTCAAACTTTTTAAACAGGGTGCCCGTTTACTGTCCCTCACACGGTTGGAGGGACCTGACTATAGTTTAAAAAAAACTATGAAAAAATTCCTATGTACACTGCACATATCTTATTTTAAAGTAAAAAAACAAAACGGGAACAAATACAATCACACCGCCTCATGTGGCCCGCGGACCATAGTTTGAGGACCCCTACTTGGGTTGTCTATTTACTCTTGATTATTTCCTTTGCTGTGAGGAAACTTGTTGAATTAAAGTTCTGTTTATTATTGTTATTGCTATGTTTGCTTTTGGGGTCTTACTCCTAAATTCTTTGCCTGGACCTAAGACCAGAACAGTTTTTCCTATGTTTTCTTCCAGAATTTTTATGAATTCAGGTCTGACATTTAAGTCTTTAATCCATCTTAATTTTTATATATGGTGGGAGATATAGATCCTGTTTTATCCTTCCACATGTGGCTGTCTAACTTCCCAACACCATTTAATGAGTAGGGAATCCTTTTCCCAGCATCTATTTTTGTCTGCTTTGTTGAAAATCAAATGGTCATTGGTATATGTTTTTGTTTTTAGGTTCTCGATTCTGTTCCATGCAGCACCAGTACCAAACTGTTTTTGTTACTACATCCCTATAGTATAATTTTAAGCCAGGTAAGGTGCTGCCTCCAGATTTTTTACTTTTTCCTTGGGATTGCTGTGGCTATTCAGAAACTTTTTTGCTTCCATATGAAGTTTAGATTTTTTTTTTCTAGATCCTTGAAAGATGACATTGGAATTTCGATGATAATTGTGTTGAATTTATACATCACTTTGGGCAGTATGGATATTTTAACAATGTTGGGATGGTTTCTTATTTATTTGTGTGTTTATTTCATTAGTGTTTTGTAGTTCCCCTTGAAAGATATTTTGATCCAGCAAAATACTTCGTATCTAACCAAAGGAAAAAGTCATTATATTAAAAAGGCGCCTGCAACTGAATGTTTATTGCAGCATAATTCACAATTGCAAAGATGTAGAACCACCTTAAGTGCCCATCAACCAATAAGTGGATAACACACACACAGCATGGAGTACTTCTCAGCCACAAGAAATAATGAAATAATTTCTTTTGTAGCAACTTAGATGGAACTAGAGCCCATTATCCTAACTGAAGTATCTCAGGAATGGAAAAACAAATACCAGTTGTTCTCATTTATAAATGGAAACTAAATAAGGCATATATATGGCCATAACAGGGTGCAATGGACATTGAAAACTAAGAGGGAGGGAGAGTGGGAGGAAGGTGAGGGATAAAAGTCTACCTGTTGAGTAAAATGTACTCTATTCTGATGTCAGGTACACTGAAAGTCCTGACTTTGTCATGATATAATTCATCCACGTAACAAAAAAACATTTATACCCCCTAAATTTTTTGAAATAAAAATTTTTCAAGAAGAGATTAGGTGAAATAGCTTTGGCTATTTATAGTCTCAGTTCATGATAAAACCACAAAAATTTTAAAGGAGGTGTACTATCTTGAACTAAAAATGACAGTACCAGGACAAAATGAAAAGACGACTCTGGGGCCCCATAATTTAATCGTATTAAAAAAAGCCTCCGAAAGCTTCTTAGTTTTCTTTTTTTTTTTTTTCAGTTTTCAGCCAGGGCTGGGTTTGAACCCACCACCTCCGGCATATGGGGCCGGCAACCTACTCCTTTGAGCCACAGGCGCCGCCCTGCTACTTAGTTTTCAAACATAGGCCATTTCATATGGAAAAGAGATGAGCAACTTGGAGGACAGAATCAAGAGCCACTGAAAACAATGGAATGGAAAACCACATCCAGAGAACTGGGCCCTTTTCAGGCCTAGACAGAGCTCAGAATTGCTATAAAGCAATAATTGCCATGTGCCTCTTATTTGAACAGTCAAGTCTATCGCTAGCATACAATAATCTCTACCTCACCAATGTATATTGGTTAGGGGGGGACCTACAAAGAAGGTATCATTTCAGGTATAGGTCTCTACATCAAGAGAAGCTATCTAGGAGGGAACCTCAACTTCAGATGTACCTGATTTAGATGATGACATCCTGGACTTTGAACATGAGCCTAGGGCTTTAAGATGATGAGCCCTTCATAAGAGGGGGAAGAATTGCTGTGGCCAGAGGGAAGACAGTGATAGTGAGTCTCCAGTTGTTCCTCTCACTCTTGCCTACGGATGCTATTCCTCACAACATGAAATGGATTCCCTTATTTTATTCTTGGCTATGAGCTACACCTGTGATTTGCTTTGACTAACAGAATGCAACAGTAATGATATCCTGGGGCTTCTGAGCCAGGTCTGAGAGATTCCACTTCCTTTCTCTGGGAAGCCAGCTATCATGCTATAAAGAAGCTTAGGCTAAAATACTGAAGGATGAAAAAAACACATGAGAGTTTGATGGTTAATTTTATGTGTCAATGTGGCTATCACAGTACCCAGATACTTGGTCAAACACACTTATGTTTCTGTGAAAATATGTTTTAGATTATATTAACATTTAATCAGTAGACTTGAGTAAAACAGATTATCCTTTGTAACGTGCATGGGCCTCATCCAAACACTTACAGGTCTTAAGAAAAAAAACCTGATGCTCGCCTAAGAAGAGGGAATTCTGCCAGCAGACAGCCTTCTGATTTGAGTTGAATATCCACTCCTGCTCCCTGGGTCTTGGCTTTCAACATGCCTTTCTCACTAAGCTTAAGCATTTAGCTTTTGTTTTAAGGAGAGGAAGAGAGATGGGAAATGGCTGGTGTGGGGAGTTAGGACACTCACACGTTTATTAAATAAGTTTGCAGTCTTACATGGACATACTTCATGGTGCCCTGAAATAAGTACATAACAGAGACAAAAGCTTGAACTATTACAAGAATTACTAAAATGTGAGAGATAGGAGTGAGCTCAGATTGTTGGGAAAATGGCGTCAATAGACTAGCTAGTTGCATAGTTGGCACACATCTTCAATTTGCAAAAAAAAAAAAAAATGCAGTATCTGTGAGGCATCATACAGCAAAGCACAAGAAAATGAGGCTTTTGCACGCGCGCGCACACACACACACAGTCACAACCATGCTGAATGGTGAGAAACCATATGGAGAGTGGTTTGTTCTCTTTCTCACTCTACACCCCCACTCACTCTCTCTCACACACACAATCGGTTCTCCTTCTCTAGAGAATACTATTACAGAGCATAAAAGAACAGTCAGACAGAGGATCCCTGAGTCACTGCACATATGAGGGAAGCCTTCTTGGACTTTCCAGCCTTGGCAGCCACTCGTTGAAGGCTACCAAGTCAATGCCACATGGGGCAGAAAAAATCACCCAGCTAACAAATTATGAGGAAAAAATAAATCATTTTTTAAGCCAAAAAATTTGGACTTCTTTATTACACAGTATTAAGTAAATGAAACTTTTTTTTTTTTTTGGTCCTAGCAACTCTCTCTCCTATCCTAGGGACGAGCTTAATCTTGCTCAGAGATCTAGTTCTGAGGGCAGTCTAAGGGAAGCCCATAACTTGGAATTTGCCACCGTCCAATGAGTGAAATCCCAGTTTCATTAAGATCAATTATTTGGGGTCACGTTTGCATTTGTATAGTGACCATTTGGGATTTTTGATAGACAAAATACTTGTTCATGTTGTAGATTCAGCCTTCATTTAAGGTTCTGTTAATAAAAGTAGGAAAGGGAGGAAATCCAGACAAAGATACTCTAATGAAAAAAGAAAACTTAGCCATTGTATGAAAAATCCCATTGTCCTCTAGAGTCTCTATGTCACAGTAAATTCAGGAATAGAGTCATTGGAATGCAAGAAGGGCTGCTGCAGGTATCACCGAGTCACTCAATGACATGCAACAAGAAGTAATTGGACACAGCTTTACACCCCAAGAGAAAAGTGTTAGTGAATGGACACAGCCACAGAAGCCTTTGAGAATCCAAGGATAATGAAGTCAATTAATTTCTGCCTATCATTGTTCAAGAAAAAAGTCACACTGTGGCTGTCTTGAGACCTAAGCTCAGGACAAGGCAGGGCTATAACATGTGGCAAACAACAAAAGTGAATACAGAGTGCTGCGCAAAGCTGCTCAGAATAAGAATTCACTGTAATTTTGAGCATGTGATCCATCTGTGAATGCAAAAAAACCCAACACAGTTGAAAGTATGTATATTTATGCAAAGAATGTAAATTTTATACCCTCATTAGCATGCTGAATAAAAAGCTGAAGTCAAATTTCATGTCAATTTCTAGGGCTCTGTTATAGATGCAAGAGTATTAATACGCCAAACATATATGGTATTTTTCACCCTCCTATAAGTGTAATCATTGGTCTTCTTTTCCCATGAACGCACAGAAGCAAACTCTGTCTTTAATGAATCATTTCAAGTTCATCATCAAGCAGCACATATTAATCCTACAAATGTATACAACTACCATGTATCCATAATACTTGAAAATAAAACATTCCTAAAAAATAACAAAATCACAAAAAGCATGTATTATCAGTGCCTCGTGCATATTTCTATATAACTGACAGGAACAAACATCTCTCCTCTTTATCCACAAAGTGGTATTACTGGCTGCTATCTTTCAGCTGTGGTTTTGTCAAAGATTCAGTTTAGAGAACCAAAGTCTGAACAGGACAGCTTGAAAGGTCATTTTGGCAGCTTCATTCTCCCTACAAAGAGCTTTAAAAAAATCAGCTTAACTTAGAAAATAGGATAAAATGGTTTATGTTAGGTGGAGTCCTCTGTCGTCCCTACTCTCTTTTAAAGTTCCCTATGATCTTTTGAATAACAATAGTCATTTATTGAACCCGAATGAGGAATATTTCAGTAGAAAAAAGTGGAAAATTAATTGAAGATATTGAGAGAATCTAGAGTGAAGCACTTTCCAATCTTTTAGATGAGATCTTAAGATGTTTTCCTTTAATCATAACCCAATTTTCTCAATGTGCAAACCAATTATGGTTGTGACTTTCTGCCATACTTACCTGTGTCTATTACAGACAGAAATATCAGGGAAGCTCCCAAGAGCGTCCCAGCTCACTGTCTGAGATGTCACAGCCCTTGGTATGTCTCAATGTCTTCCTTCACAGCCTGTGTTTCCAGTCTCCAGCCATAGCTGTGAAGCTAACAGTCTCCATCACAGACACGTTCCTTTGGCTCTGCCCGTCCATCTTTGTTATTTGGTAATTACTTTCTTCTGCCTTCGCTGATTCCCTATCAGACTCACAGTGATTATTCCAATTCATTCCCTTCTTCTCTTCTTTTTTCTCTCTGGTCCTCTACTCAGTAAGGTATTTCTGTACCAAGTGGAAATCATTACATTGTCATATTCTCCCTCTTCTCTATTTCAAAGCCCTGTGTCCTCCGATGTTGTCATCTCTTTCCTCCTCCTTAGATGCTGATTCCTCAATACACTTATAGTCTCATCCCTCCCTGTGACCAGCGCAGGGATATTAACACTCCATGGAATGGCCTTTCCTTTTCAGCACAGAGGCAGTTTGATAGAGTGATTCAATGCAGACCTCTGGAGCTAAACTTCCTGCTATCAATCCTGACACCATCAGTTGTCTGTGTAAAATCTCCAGCTCATTTAGTATCCTCATCCAAAATGTGGTTAATAATAGCAGGTCTTATCTGACACGTGTCTCAGGAAGAGTCAATCGGCTAAAGCATGGAGAACTCTACACATTACAGAGGAACTGCTCTAATGTTGGTAGCTATTACTATGTTCAGCCATCCTAAAATTCTGTCTCTACCTCACTGTTTTCATAAATCCTCTGTGCCTGTAGCAATCTATGCTATTTCTTCCCCTTACTTCAACTCCAAGCATTCTTCTTTTGAAAGACTGGTTTATATTTACTGATGAACTTGTCTAAAGCTGCCTGAATCAACTCCTAGTCATTTCAGTTGCACTCTCCACACCACTGATTTCCTGGACTTCAGCTCCAAAGACCTTTTTCTGTCTTATCTTTCTTCATTTCTCCACTGACAGCTGATTTCCTTTTCAGCCTTTCTTGCTATTTCACCTGCATCACTCTGGATACTTCTGATTTTCTCCTTACATTTCAGACTTCCTTCTATTCATAAAAGTAGGAAAGGGAGGGAAAGAAGGACCCTTTCGGGGGGGTCCTTTGCCTGTTAACCTTAAATAGAAGTGTTAGCTGAGGTTTGGCTCTAACCTCTTTCCACCTCTTCTCACACAGTGTGCAAAAAGCACCTCTACAGGTTCAGGATAAACAAGATGCATTTGAACTTTTCGGATATTCCTTGTTTTTATGTATTTGGCTACAATGTCCTTAGAATTTTATTCCTTAGGCGGAGCAAGATGGCAGCCGAGTAACAGCTTCCTTGCATCTGGGCACCGTGAGTCTGGGGAGATAGGACTCCAGGCATCTCTGGCTGGTGGGAACTGCCTATCATCACTCCTATGAAGATACAGGGAGTCAGCGAGAGACTTCTGGACCCCAAGAGGAGGACTAAAACAGTGGAAAACCGGCAAGTGGTCGCGTGTGTTCAATCCGTCTAAACCCGCCCACAACTGTAAGTTCAGTAGCAGCGAGACTGCAAACCAGTAAGGCCTTACCTGTGAACTATTTTGATGTTCTTGGACTTGGTACTGAGTTGAACTGCCTTGGGGAAGGCCTGAGCGGGAGTGCGGAGAACTTTGGCCATTGTCTAGGGCCCCAGTCTGAGCCGCTGAGCCAGACGGAGCTAATAGTGTTTGGCGGTGGGTCACACGGATCCATTGTCAGTGATCTGCCCCGGCAAGCCCTGCCCTCAGGGTCGCAGAGCTACAAACGGGTGGGAGCTGGTAACCCAGCAACCAAGTAGCCTAAGGGTGGGGTTTGAGCCGCCTTGCAGCCCTAACCCTCAGGGGCAGAGTGAGACCGGTTTTGGCACACTGAGTAAGTGGATAGCCACTTCAGCAGCGATTCCAGCGAGAAAGCTGGGAAAGCTTCTGCTCAGCAAGTTTACAAGTTCAAAGTGCCTTTTAAGTAGGCTGAAGAGAGATTTAGGGTGTCTACCTGCTGGGGTTTGAGAAATCAGCAGCCTCCAGTCGTATCAGAACTGTGACTAACATCTCATACCCCAGAAGACCACGTGTTGCCCAGACAATATTCAATAACATATACAAACTGCTTTGTTTTTGGTTCTGTATTTTTTTCTTTTTTTTTTTTTGTTTGGTTGTTTTTTTTGTTTCTTTATTTTGACGTTGCTGATGTTCTTTTGTTTTTTTAATTTCAATCTTTTCCACACAGATCCCTTTTTCTTTCTCAATTTTCCTAGTTTAATTATAATTTCCCATTGCTGCCTTTTTTAATAACTTCAACTTCATTTTTGCTAGTGTTTCTACCGATATAATTTGGTTTTTCACCCAATTTTATCCCCGTAAAGTTTTCGGTTTGCTTCTTTTGGTTTGATTTATAGCATTTTTGTCTTTCCTCTCTACTTGGTGGAGGTGGGGTACTGTGTCTGATCAGGTGAGCAAAGAGCTGCTGACCTCAAGGGAACCACGCAACTGGGCACCCCCAGAAGGTGGGGTTTTTTAAAGTTGTGTCAAAGTACCCTACTGTACACCTATATTGCCCTGTCTCCCTCTTTCTGTGCCTCTCTTCTTTTTGTCAATATTCCTTATACCCACCCCCTCTCCTTTCTCTATCTTTCTTTTTTTCTTATCACTCGGTCCTCCTTTCTTTCATCCCCTTTTTTTGCTCTTCAACCTTCTCACCCTTCTGGTCCTATAACCCTTAGTCCACAGGCACAAGAACTTAAAGAGCAAGAGGAAGTGAAAGGAAAATTAGGGCAAGGAAACAGATAAAAGAAACCACTCATGAGGAAGAATCAGCAGAAAACTCCAGGCAACATGAAGAACCAGTCTAGAACAACCCCACCAAGGGACCATGAGGTAGCTACTGCAGATGATTCCACCAGTATAGAAATGTTAGGAATGACAGAAAGGGAATTTAGAATACACATGTTGAAAACAATGAAAGAAATGATGGAAACAATGAAGGAAATTGCTAATAAAGTGGAAAATAACCAAAAGGAAATCCAAAAACAGAATCAAATAAGAGATGAACGATATGAAGAATATAAAAAGGATATAGCAGACCTGAAGGAACTGAAACAGTCAATTAGGGAACTTAAAGATACAATGGAAAGTATCAGCAACAGGTTAGACCATGCAGAAGAAAGAATTTCAGAGGTAGAAGACAAAGTTCTTGAGATAACTCAGACAGTAAAAGAGGCAGAAAAGAAGAGAGAGAAAGCAGAACGTTCACTGTCAGAATTATGGGACTTTATGAAGCGTTCCAACATACGAGTTATAGGAATTCCAGAAGGGGAAGAAGAATGCCCCAGAGGAATGGAAGCCATACTAGAGAATATTATAAAAGAAAATTTCCCAAATATCACCAAAGAGTCTGACACACTGCTTTCAGAGGGATATCGGACCCCGGGTCGCCTCAACTCTAACCGAGCTTCTCCAAGACACATTGTGATGAACCTGTCCAAAGTCAAGACAAAAGAAAAGATTCTGCAAGCTGCCAGGAGTAAGCGCCAGTTGACCTACAGGGGCAAATCCATCAGAGTTACCGCAGACTTCTCTAATGAAACTTTCCAAGCAAGAAGACAATGGTCATCTACCTTTAATCTACTTAAACAGAACAATTTTCAGCCCAGAATTCTGTACCCTGCTAAGCTAAGCTTCAAAATTGACGGAGAAATCAAATCATTTACAGATATACAAACATTGAGGAAATTCGCCACAACAAGACCAGCTCTACAGGAAATACTTCAACCTGTTCTGCACACTGACCACCACAATGGATCAGCAGCAAAGTAAGAACTCAGAAATCAAAGGACAGAACCTAACCTCCACACTGATGCAAAAGACAAAACTAAGCAATGGACTCTCACCAAATAAGACGAATAGAATATTACCACACTTATCAATTATCTCAATAAATGTTAATGGCTTGAATTCCCCACTGAAGAGACATAGATTGGCTGACTGGATTAAAAAACACAAGCCATCCATTTGCTGTCTGCAAGAAACACACCTGGCTTCAAAAGACAAATTAAAGCTCCGAGTCAAGGGTTGGAAGACAATTTTTCAGGCAAATGGAATTCAGAAGAAAAGAGGAGTTGCAATCTTATTTTCAGATACATGTGGATTTAAAGCAACTAAAGTCAAAAAAGACAAAGATGGTCACTTTATATTGGTCAAGGGAAAACTACAACAAGAAGACATTTCAATTCTAAATATTTATGCACCCAATTTAAATGTTCCCAGATTCTTGAAGCAGACCTTACTCAGTCTGAGCAATATGATATCTGATAATACCATCATAACAGGGGACTTTAACACACCTCTTACAGAGCTGGACAGATCCTCTAAACAGAAATTGAACAAAGATGTAAGAGATTTAAATGAGACCCTAGAACAACTATGCTTGATAGACGCATATAGAACACTCCACCCCAAAGATAAAGAATATACATTCTTCTCATCACCCCATGGAACATTCTCCAAAATTGATCATATCCTGGGACACAAAACAAATATCAACAGAATCAAAAGAATTGAAATTTTACCTTGTATCTTTTCAGACCATAAGGCACTAAAGGTGGAACTCAACTCTAACAAAAATGCTCAAGCCCACCCAAAGGCATGGAAATTAAACAATCTTCTGTTGAATAACAGATGGATGAAGGAAGAAATAAAACAGGAAATCATTAACTTCCTTGAGCATAACAACAATGAAGACACAAGCTACCAAAACCTCTGGGATACTGCAAAAGCAGTTTTGAGAGGAAAATTCATCGCTTTAGATGCCTACATTCAAAAAACAGAAAGAGAGCACATCAATAATCTCACAAGAGATCTTATGGAATTGGAAAAAGAAGAACAATCTAAGCCTAAACTCAGTAGAAGAAAAGAAATATCCAAAATCAAATCAGAGATCAATGAAATTGAAAATAAAAGAATCATTCAGAAAATTAATGAAACAAGGAGTTGGTTTTTTGAAAAAATAAATAAAATAGATAAACCATTGGCCAGACTAACGAGAAATAGAAAAGTAAAATCTCTAATAACCTCAATCAGAAACGATAAAGGGGAAATAACAACTGATCCCACAGAGATACAAGAGATCATCTCTGAATACTACCAGAAACTCTATGCCCAGAAATTTGACAATGTGAAGGAAATGGATCAATATTTGGAATCACACCCTCTCCCTAGACTTAGCCAGGATGAAATAGACCTTCTGAACAGACCAATTTCAAGCACTGAGATCAAAGAAACAATAAAAAAGCTTCCAACCAAAAAATGCCCTGGTCCAGATGGCTTCACTCCAGAATTCTATCAAACCTTCCAGGAAGAGCTTATTCCTGTACTGCAGAAATTATTCCAAAAAACTGAGGAAGAAGGAATCTTCCCCAACACATTCTATGAAGCAAACATCACCCTGATACCAAAACCAGGAAAAGACCCAAACAAAAAGGAGAATTTCAGACCAATCTCACTCATGAACATAGACGCAAAAATTCTCAACAAAATCCTAGCCAATAGATTACAGCTTATCATCAAAAAAGTCATTCATCATGATCAAGTAGGCTTCATCCCAGGGATGCAAGGCTGGTTTAACATACGCAAGTCTATAAACGTTATCCACCATATTAACAGAGGCAAAAATAAAGATCACATGATCCTCTCAATAGATGCAGAAAAAGCATTTGATAAAATCCAGCATCCTTTTCTAATTAGAACTCTGAAGAGTATAGGCATAGGTGGCACATTTCTAAAACTGATTGAAGCTATCTATGACAAACCCACAGCCTATATTTTACTCAATGGAGTAAAACTGAAAGCTTTTCCTCTTAGAACTGGAACCAGACAAGGTTGTCTGCTGTCACCTTTACTATTCAACGTAGTGCTGGAAGTTCTAGCCAATATAATTAGGCAAGACAAGGAAATAAAGGGAATCCAAATGGGAGCAGAGGAGGTCAAACTCTCCCTCTTTGCTGACGACATGATCTTATACTTAGAGAACCCCAAAGACTCAACCACAAGACTCCTAGAAGTCATCAAAAAATACAGTAATGTTTCAGGATATAAAGTCAATGTCCACAAGTCAGTAGCCTTTGTATACACCAATAACAGTCAAGATGAGAAGCTAATTAAGGACACAACTCCCTTCACCATAGTTTCAAAGAAAATGAAATACCTAGGAATATACCTAACGAAGGAGGTGAAGGACCTCTATAAAGAAAACTATGAAATCCTCAGAAAGGAAATAGCAGAGGATATTAACAAATGGAAGAACATACCATGCTCATGGATGGGAAGAATCAACATTGTTAAAATGTCTATACTTCCCAAAGCTATCTACCTATTCAATGCCATTCCTATCAAGGTACCTACATCGTACTTTCAAGATTTGGAAAAAATGATTCTGCGTTTTGTATGGAACCGGAAAAAACCCCGTATAGCTAAGGCAGTTCTCTGTAACAAAAATAAAGCTGGGGGCATCAGCATACCAGATTTTAGTCTGTACTACAAAGCCATAGTGCTCAAGACAGCATGGTACTGGCACAAAAACAGAGACATAGACACTTGGAATCGAATTGAACACCAAGAACTGAAACTAACATCTTACAACCACCTAATCTTTGATAAACCAAACAAGAATTTACCTTGGGGGAAAGACTCCCTATTCAATAAATGGTGTTGGGAGAACTGGATGTCTACATGTAAAAGACTGAAACTGGACCCACACCTTTCCCCACTCACAAAAATTGATTCAAGATGGATAAAGGACTTAAATTTAAGGCATGAAACAATAAAAATCCTCAAAGAAAGCATAGGAAAAACACTGGAAGATATTGGCCTGGGGGAAGACTTCATGAAGAAGACTGCCAGGGCAATTGCAACAACAACAAAAATAAACATATGGGACTTCATTAAAGTGAAAAGCTTCTGTACAGCTAAGGACACAATAACAAAAGCAAAGAGACAACCTACACAATGGGAAAGGATATTTGCATATTTTCAATCAGACAAAAGCTTGATAACTAGGATCTATAGAGAACTCAAATTAATCCACATGAAAAAAGCCAACAATCCCTTATATCAATGGGCAAGAGACATGAATAGAACTTTCTCTAAAGATGACAGACGAATGGCTAACAAACACATGAAAAAATGTTCATCATCTCTATATATTAGAGAAATGCAAATCAAAACAACCCTGAGATATCATCTAACCCCAGTGAGAATGGCCCACATCACAAAATCTCAAAACTGTAGATGCTGGCGTGGATGTGGAGAGAAGGGAACACTTTTACACTGCTGGTGGGACTGCAAACTAGTACAACCTTTCTGGAAGGAAGTATGGAGAAACCTCAAAGCACTCAACCTAGACCTCCCATTCGATCCTGCAATCCCATTACTGGGCATCTACCCAGAAGGAAAAAAATCCTTTTATCATAAGGACACTTGTACTAGACTGTTTATTGCAGCTCAATTTACCATTGCCAAAATGTGGAAACAGCCTAAATGCCCACCAACCCAGGAATGGATTAACAAGTTGTGGTATATGTATACCATGGAATACTATTCAGCTATTAAAAAAAATGGAGACTTTACATCCTTCGTATTGACCTGGATGGAAGTGGAAGACATTATTCTTAGTAAAGCATCACAAAAATGGAGAAGCATGAATCCTATGTACTCAATCTTGATATGAGGACAATTAATGACAATTAAGTTTATGGGGGGGAGAAGAAGAAAGAGGGATGGAGGGAGGAGGGTGGGGCCTTAGTGTGTGTCACACTTTATGGGGGCAAGACATGATTGCAAGAGGGACTTTACCTAACAATTGCAATCAGTGTAACTGGCTTATTGTACCCTCAATGAATCCCCAACAATAAAAAAAAAAAAAAAAAAAAGAATTTTATTCCTTAAACATACTAAGTAGAGAATACTGACCTGCACTGGGTGATTGGAAAATAAGGTACTTTAGAGTTACTTGGGAACCAAGTGTCACTAATTCTATAATCAAATCAAAGTGACCTTAGCAAACTACTGTGATCACAGATGGTGCTCATAACTCCCAACCCATGATCAGTGTTTCTCTAGAAAACTGGGTCATGTTTTAGAAACATGATATGTGTTTTTCTTCTTTTGACCAACCAGTCTGTTTTCTTATAAACTAGTATGTTTCATTACAAACTAGAATTATTATTTCATTTGTGGTTGAACTGTCATACACACAACCATTTGCTTGCATAAATTGGTTCAACTTCCCACCACAAATGTACTTAGGCAAACGTTCTATTTACAAACATGAGACTGTTTAGTTACATTTCCTATTGAAGCTAGTCTGAAAATTTTTTGTCTCAAAAAATGTATTCATCAGAAATATTGAGCAGTAGTTACCGGTGTTTACATTCGGACCAAAAGCTTGTAAGTGGTGAAAATGTAAAAGATACCAAGATAAATTCAGAATCAACTTGAAGCGTGAGGTGAATTACAGTGAATTTGGTGATTAAAACCGTCCTAGCACAGTCCCCAAGCACTCAGGAACTCCAACAGCACTGCAGTTGGCCACACGTTTGTAGAGCATTTTGATGTTCCTTTAAAATATAGGTTTTTAATCACTGTGGAGATAGAAATGACCCTGACATGATAGTCATTGAATGGAAACAGCTGAGAAATAGTTTCATGAAAACATCTCATTGAACATATAATATCAAAAACAATTTTGAAAAACAGTTTAAAGTTATAAGGCAAGACAACAAAATCTTTGCTATGAGCAATGCTTCAAAAACACAAACAGAGAAAAAAAATTGTTTGAAGTTATCATGAAGGTCAGTTTCAGAAGCACCAAGGGAGTTGGAACTCCTGAGCCAGGGAGAGTTTGGTAGAACGCTGGTGGAAAGTTAGATTGAATCTGACTCAAAAAGAGGCAACTGAGCGAGCAAGTGTACTGCTATAGGGCAAAGCTTGCTGAATAACCGAGTTCATGAAGGAAAACTGGATTTTTACTGAATGTTAGTATAGAACACAGATGTGAACGGTATAACTACTTTATTAGTTGGTTATAATTACAAAGTAGTCTGTCAAGACATTTTATTGGTTAAAGTGCTCTAAGGGAAAACTGGTAAAAAAAATTTCAGCAAGATACAAGCATGTTAGTTAGCATGATATTAACTAGAAGAAAAATGCATATTAATCTATGTTAAGCACACCTTTGGGAGCAATAGTAAGCATCAAACACATTATGCCCCTGCCTTCTCCAGCAACCAATTTATTTATTCACCCCAAAACAGTTCCGTGTACCTACTATGCCAACCGTTATGCTAAATCCTAGGGATTCAACTCTGAGTGAAGCAGAAATAGTCTTACCTTTAAAGGGTCCACATTTACCAAGAGACCACTCCAAATAATTTTTTTCTTGATTTTTTTCTGAGCATGTACAATGACTTAATAAAAGTGGAAAATTTAATAAAATGCAATATTTTGGGCGGCACCTGTGGCTCAAGGAGTAGGCTGCCGGCCCCATATGCCAAGAGTGGCAGGTTCAAACCCAGCCCCGGCCAAAAAAAACTGCAAAAAACAAACAAACAAAAAAAAAGCACTATTTTACTATTCATTATTTTAGCTAAAATAGTAATATAATGAAAAGAGACTCAGGAAAATTGTACTACTACTCAGATGAATTCTTGCCCACCTCCACCCCAAATCAGTATTCATGCTTAGAATTTTCTAATTCAACCATAAATTAGTTTAGAGACATCATGACCAGCTTTAAAAAACCCTGAATATTGTGAGTTAATTTCTTTTTTATATTTTTGATAAATCGTGGGTCCTGTGGGATTGCTTATTTAGCAGATTTTCCCTTCAAAGCCCAACCACTCTTATTTAATATATAAAGGTAAAATTATGACCTTTGAAATAAAGGTCATTATTCAGATTTCCTCATTAGAAATGTTCTTTCTAAATATTTCCTTGGGGCTGTAAAACACACAAAAAACTGACCAATGGATCACAGACTCTTCTTGCCCACCAGTAGAAAGTGGAGAAGCACAGCAGTGATTCAGCAAAGAGATGGACACATGGAGATTCTTTACCAGAAGTAGACAGACAACACCATGTCATCCTTCATTTTGTAATTCTTGTCTTCCCCTCATGTGGTATTCTCCATACACAACTCATATTAACTTTAAAAATTATTTCCTGAGTGTCCACTTGTAATCATGAAATTTGGTTTTTAAGAATAAGGTTGAATTATACAGGAAAGTGATAAACTCCAGTAATAAAAAATAGGGAGTTATCTTTTGTCCCTACTTTCTCTCCATACCTCCATGAATTCATTAGCCATTCCTTCAGCTGTTTCCCCAGTTGTTACGTCCGGCCTCATGCAATCTGTTATCCACACACGAGGCAGAGGAATCATTTAAGAAGTTAAATCTGATAATTTCATCCCCTTGCTGAAAAACCTCAATGATTTGCTGTGTCTCTATAGCCACTATCCTGGGTCTGATCTCTCTGATTGTTTTTCTAAACTGTTGTTAAACTTTTCTAATTGATCTTCCTCAGTGTTATTTATCCCTCTCTCCAATCCCTAAATCATAGCCTTGTTCACTCTCCAACTCGAAGTGAATCCTTCATGCTTGCCACCAACAACAGAAAGTAATCCTAATCCCTTGCATAAAAATGAACACATTCCTTGAAATGCTCTCTGATTGACATTTCTTGTTTATGTTTCTCAAATGCCCCTTCCCTCCCATAATTCTTTGTCTTAAGAACCCTCCATGACTCAGTGTTCTAAAACCTCTGTATTCTTTTCACCTCTGATCTTTGATCTCAGTATTATCTATTCCCAGTGTGCTCTTGGCTTGATTCTTACATTCTGGACACTCCATGATTGCTAATTTGCTGTATAAATAAACCCCTCTCTTTCTTTCAAGGCCAAGTCTGTGGCAACTTCCCTAATCTTCCTCAATACCTCCAGTCAGATTGCCCTCTCCCTCCTCTAGGCACTTAGATGATAGTTCTATTTTAATATATTGAGCACTTTCCGGTTATACCGGAAAGGTGCATATCTGCCCTTTCTACTAAACTGAAAAATTATTTATGGCTAGGACTATTATTAATTCATTAAGAATTTTTTTATGGCACTGATTAAATAGACATAAGGTGATTGTTGAAGTTGAAGGATGAACAAAGTGTTTGTTGGTGGTGACGGTGGTGATGTGGTAGACCAGGGTGAGTTGTGTGTGATATTTGGTGGATTTGGAGGTCCCAGCATCATCCATTTTTGGCAAAGAAAATGTACAATCAGTTTAGGTATATGTACCTATGAGGTCTTAGACCATATATACAGATTATATAATCAGTTCCCATCATCACCCATTGATGCCTAATATGTTTGATTAAAGCAGTTGACAGAAGTCGGGAGCAATCTAATTAATCTCCATGTCCAAAGGCTTTCATTGCATGGTTTTCCTTAACAACACTACCCAAACACTGCTTAAAGAGTTAGTTAATATCCAGGATCAGCAGAACTGAAAAATGTAAAACAGACACTTCTAGAAGAAGATTCATTTCTATCTTTTTTTTTTTTTTTTTTTTTTTTTTTTTATTGTTGGGGATTCATTGAGGGTACAATAAGCCAGTTACACTGATTGCAATTGTTAGGCAAAGTCCCTCTTGCAATCATGTCTTGCCCCCATAAAGTGTGACATACACTAAGGCCCCACCCCCCTCCCTCCATCCCTCTTTCTGCTTCCCCCCCCCCATAACCTTAATTGTCATTAATTGTCCTCATATCAAGATTGAGTACATAGGATTCATGCTTCTCCATTCTTGTGATGCTTTACTAAGAATAATGTCTTCCACTTCCATCCAGGTTAATACGAAGGATGTAAAGTCTCCATTTTTTTTGATGGCTGAATAGTATTCCATGGTATACATATACCACAGCTTGTTAATCCATTCCTGGGTTGGTGGGCATTTAGGCTGTTTCCACATTTTGGCGATTGTAAATTGAGCTGCAACAAACAGTCTAGTACAAGTGTCCTTATGATAAAAGGATTTTTTTCCTTCTGGGTAGATGCCCAGTAATGGGATTGCAGGATCGAATGGGAGGTCTAGCTTGAGTGCTTTGAGGTTTCTCCATACTTCCTTCCAGAAAGGTTGTACTAGTTTGCAGTCCCACCAGCAGTGTAAAAGTGTTCCCTTCTCTCCACATCCACGCCAGCATCTGCAGTTTTGAGATTTTGTGATGTGGGCCATTCTCACTGGGGTTAGATGATATCTCAGGGATGTTTTGATTTGCATTTCTCTAATATATAGAGATGATGAACATTTTTTCATGTGTTTGTTAGCCATTCGTCTGTCGTCTTTAGAGAAAGTTCTGTTCATGTCTCTTGCCCATTGATATAAGGGATTGTTGGCTTTTTTCATGTGGATTAATTTGAGTTCTCTATAGATTCTGGTTATCAAGCTTTTGTCTGATTGAAAATATGCAAATATCCTTTCCCATTGTGTGGGTTGTCTCTTTGCTTTGGTTATTGTCTCCTTAGCTGTACAGAAGCTTTTCAGTTTAATGAAGTCCCATTTGGTTATTTTTGTTGTTGTTGCAATTGCCATGGCAGTCTTCTTCATGAAGTCTTCCCCCAGGCCAATATCTTCCAGTGTTTTTCCTATGCTTTCTTTGAGGATTTTTATTGTTTCATGCCTTAAATTTAAGTCCTTTATCCATCTTGAATCAATTTTTGTGAGTGGGGAAAGGTGTGGGTCCAGATTCAGTGTTTTACATGTAGACATCCAATTCTCCCAACACCATTTATTGAATAGGGAGTCTTTCCCCCAAGGTATGTTCTTGTTTGGTTTATCGAAGATTAGGTGGTTGTAAGATGTTAGTTTCAGTTCTTGGTGTTCAATTCGATTCCAAGTGTCTATGTCTCTATTTTTGTGCCAGTACCATGCTGTCTTGAGCACTATGGCTTTGTAGTACAGACTAAAATCTGGTATGCTGATGCCCCCGGCTTTATTTTTGTTACTAAGAACTGCCTTTGCTATACGGGGTTTTTTCCGGTTCCATACAAAATGCAGAATCATTTTTTCCAAATCTTGAAAGTACGATGTAGGTACTTTGATAGGAATGGCATTGAATAGGTAGATTGCTTTGGGAAGTATAGACATTTTAACAATGTTGATTCTTCCCATCCATGAGCATGGTATGTTCTTCCATTTGTTAAAATCCTCTGCTATTTCCTTTCTGAGGAGTTCATAGTTTTCTTTATAGAGGTCCTTCACCTCCTTCGTTAGGTATATTCCTAGGTATTTCATTTTCTTTGAAACTATGGTGAAGGGAGTTGTGTCCTTAATTAGCTTCTCATCTTGACTGTTATTGGTGTATACAAAGGCTACTGACTTGTGGACATTGATTTTATATCCTGAAACATTACTGTATTTTTTGATGACTTCTAGGAGTCTTGTGGTTGAGTCTTTGGGGTTCTCTAAGTATAAGATCATGTCGTCAGCAAAGAGGGAGAGTTTGACCTCCTCTGCTCCCATTTGGATTCCCTTTATTTCCTTGTCTTGCCTAATTGTATTGGCTAGAACTTCCAGCACTATGTTGAATAGTAAAGGTGACAGAGGACAACCTTGTCTGGTTCCAGTTCTGAGAGGAAAAGCTTTCAGTTTTACTCCATTCAGTAAAATATTGGCTGTGGGTTTGTCATAGATAGCTTCAATCAGTTTTAGAAATGTGCCACCTATGCCTATACTCTTCAGTGTTCTAATTAGAAAAGGATGCTGGATTTTATCAAATGCTTTTTCTGCATCTATTGAGAGGATCATGTGATCTTTATTTTTGCCTCTGTTAATATGGTGGATAACGTTTATGGACTTGCGTATGTTAAACCAGCCTTGCATCCCTGGGATGAAGCCTACTTGATCATGATGAATGACTTTTTTGATGATAAGCTGTAATCTATTGGCTAGGATTTTGTTGAGAATTTTTCCATCTATATTCATGAGTGAGATTGGTCTGAAATTCTCCTTTTTGTTTGGGTCTTTTCCTGGTTTTGGTATCAGGGTGATGTTTGCTTCATAGAATGTGTTGGGGAAGATTCCTTCTTCCTCAGTTTTTTGGAATAATTTCTGCAGTACAGGAATAAGCTCTTCCTTGAAGGTTTGATAGAATTCTGGAGTGAAGCCATCTGGACCAGGGCATTTTTTGGTTGGAAGCTTTTTTATTGTTTCTTTGATCTCAGTGCTTGAAATTGGTCTGTTCAGGAGGTCTATTTCTTCCTGGCTAAGTCTAGGGAGAGGGTGTGATTCCAAATATTGATCCATTTCCTTCACATTGTCAAATTTCTGGGCATAGAGTTTCTGGTAGTATTCAGAGATGATCTCTTGTATCTCTGTGGGATCAGTTGTTATTTCCCCTTTATCGTTTCTGATTGAGGTTACTAGAGATTTTACTTTTCTATTCCTCGTTAGTCTGGCCAATGGTTTATCTATTTTATTTATTTTTTCAAAAAACCAACTCCTTGTTTCATTAATTTTCTGAATGATTCTTTTGTTTTCAATTTCATTGATCTCTGATTTGATTTTGGATATTTCTTTTCTTCTACTGAGTTTAGGCTTAGATTGTTCTTCTTTTTCCATTTCCATAAGATCTCTTGTGAGATTGTTGACGTGCTCTCTTTCTGTTTTTCGAATGTAGGCATCTAAAGCGATGAATTTTCCTCTCAAAACTGCTTTTGCAGTATCCCACAGGTTTTGGTAGCTTGTGTCTTCATTGTTGTTATGCTCAAGGAAGTTAATGATTTCCTGTTTTATTTCTTCCTGCACCCATCTGTTATTCAACAGAAGATTGTTTAATTTCCATGCCTTTGGGTGGGGTCGAGCATTTTTGTTAGAGTTGAGATCCACCTTTAGTGCCTTATGGTCTGAGAAGATACAAGGTAAAATTTCAATTCTTTTGATTCTGTTGATATTTGTTTTGTGTCCCAGGATATGATCAATTTTGGAGAATGTTCCATGGGGTGATGAGAAGAATGTATATTCTTTATCTTTGGGGTGGAGTGTTCTATATGCGTCTATCAAGCATAGTTGTTCTAGGGTCTCATTTAAATCTCTTATGTCTTTGTTTAATTTCTGTTTAGAGGATCTGTCCAGCTCTGTAAGAGGTGTGTTAAAGTCCCCTGTTATGATGGTATTGTCAGATATCATATTGCTCAGACTGAGTAAGGTCTGCTTCAAGAATCTGGGAACATTTAAATTGGGTGCATAAATATTTAGAATTGAAATGTCTTCTTGTTGTATTTTTCCCTTGACCAATATAAAGTGACCATCTTTGTCTTTTTTGACTTTAGTTGCTTTAAATCCACATGTATCTGAAAATAAGATTGCAACTCCTCTTTTCTTCTGAATTCCATTTGCCTGAAAAATTGTCTTCCAACCCTTGACTCGGAGCTTTAATTTGTCTTTTGAAGCCAGATGTGTTTCTTGCAGACAGCAAATAGATGGCTTGTGTTTTTTAATCCAGTCAGCCAATCTATGTCTCTTCAGTGGGGAATTCAAGCCATTAACATTTATGGAGATAATTGATAAGTGTGGTAGTATTCTATTCGTCTTATTTGGTGAGACTCCATTGCTTAGTTTTATCCTTTGCATCAGTGTGGAGGTTAGGTTCTGTCCTTTGATTTCTGAGTTCTTACTTTGCTGCTGATCCATTGTGGTGGTCAGTGTGCAGAACAGGTTGAAGTATTTCCTGTAGAGCTGGTCTTGTTGTGGCGAATTTCCTCAATGCTTGTATATCCGTAAATGATTTGATTTCTCCATCAATTTTGAAGCTTAGCTTGGCAGGGTACAGAATTCTGGGCTGAAAATTGTTCTGTTTAAGTAGATTAAAGGTAGATGACCATTGTCTTCTTGCTTGGAAAGTTTCATTAGAGAAGTCTGCGGTCACTCTGATGGATTTGCCCCTGTAGGTCAACTGGCGCTTACTCCTGGCAGCTTGCAGAATCTTTTCTTTTGTCTTGACTTTGGACAGGTTCATCACAATGTGTCTTGGAGAAGCTCGGTTAGAGTTGAGGCGACCTGGGGTCCGATAGCCCTCTGAAAGCAGTGTGTCAGAATCTTTGGTGATATTTGGGAAATTTTCTTTTATAATATTCTCTAGTATGGCTTCCATTCCTCTGGGGCATTCTTCTTCCCCTTCTGGAATTCCTATAACTCGTATGTTGGAACGCTTCATAAAGTCCCATAATTCTGACAGTGAACGTTCTGCTTTCTCTCTCTTCTTTTCTGCCTCTTTTACTATCTGAGTTATCTCAAAAACTTTGTCTTCTACCTCTGAAATTCTTTCTTCTGCATGGTCTAACCTGTTGCTGATACTTTCCATTGCATCTTTAAGTTCCCTGATTGACTGTTTCATTTCCTTCAGCTCTGCTATATCCTTTTTATATTCTTCATATCGTTCATCTCTGATTTGATTCTGTTTTTGGATTTCCTTTTGGTTATTTTCCACTTTATTAGCAGTTTCCTTCATTGTTTCCATCATTTCTTTCATTGTTTTCAACATGTGTATTCTAAATTCCCTTTCTGTCATTCCTAACATTTCTGTATAGGTGGAATCCTCTGCAGTAGCTACCTCATGGTCCCTTGGCGGGGTTGTTCTGGACTGGTTCTTCATGTTGCCTGGAGTTTTCTGCTGATTCTTCCTCATGAGTGATTTCTTTTATCTGTTTCCTTGCCCTAATTTTCCTTTCACTTCCTCTTGCTCTTTAAGTTCTTGTGCCTGTGGACTAAGGGTTACAGGACCAGAAGGGTGAGAAGGTTGAAGAGCAAAAAAGGGGATGAAAGAAAGGAGAACCGAGTGATAAGAAAAAAAAAGAAAGATAGAGAAAGGAGAGGGGGTGGGGATAAGGAATATTGATAAAAAGAAGAGAGGCACAGAAAGAGGGAGACAGGGCAATATAGGTGTACAGTAGGGTACTTTGACACAACCTTAAAAAACCCCCACCTTCTGGGGGTGGCCAGTGTGGTGGTTCCCTTGAGGTCAGCAGCTCTTTGCTAACCTGATCAGACACAGTACCCCACCTCCACCAAGTAGAGAGGAAAGACAAAAATGCTATAAATCAAACCAAAACAAGCAAACAGAAAACTTTACGGGGATAAAATTGGGTGAAAAACCAAGTGATAGTGGTAGAAACACTAGCAAAAATGAAGTTGTAGTTATTAAAAAAGGCAGCAATGGGAAATTATAATTAAACCAGTAAAATTGAGAAAGAAAAAGGGATCTGTATGGAAAAGATTGAAATTAAAAAACAAAAGAACATCAACAACGTCAAAATAAACAAAAAAAAGACAACCAAACAAAAAAAAAAAAAAAAAGAAAGAAAGAAAAAAATACACAACCAAAAACAAAGCAGTTTGTATATGTTATTGAATATTGTCTGGGCAACACGTGGTCTTCTGGGGTATGAGATGTTAGTCACAGTTCTGATACGACTGGAGGCTGCTGATTTCTCAAACCTCAGCAGGTAGACACCCTAAATCTCTCTTCAGCCCACTTAAAAGGCACTTTGAACTTGTAAACTTGCTGAGCAGAAGCTTTCCCAGCTTTCTCGCTGGAATCACTGCTGAAGTGGCTATCCACTTACTCAGTGTGCCAAAACCGGTCTCACTCTGCCCCTGAGGGTTAGGGCTGCAAGGCGGCTCAGACCCAACCCTTAGGCTACTTGGTTGCTGGGTTACCAGCTCCCACCCATTTCTAGCTCTGCGACTCTGAGGGCGGAGCTTGCCAGGGCAGATCACTGACAATGGTTCCGTGTGACCCACCGCCAAACAGTTTTAGCTCCGTCTGGCTCAGCGGCTCAGACTGGGGCCCTAGACAACGGCCAAAGTTCTCCGCCCTCCCGCTCAGGCCTTCCCCAAGGCAGTTCAACTCAGTGCCAAGTCCAAGGACATCAAAACAGTTCACAGGTAAGGCCTTTCTGGTTTGCAGTCTCGCTGCTACTGAACTTACAGTTGTGGGCGGGTTTAGACGGATTGAACACACGCGACCACTTGCCGGTTTTCCACTGTTTTAGTCCTCCTCTTGGGGTCCAGAAGTCTCTCGCTGACTCCCTGTATCCTCATAGGAGTGATGGTAGGCAGATCCCACCAGCCAGAGATGCCTGAAGTCCTATCTCCCCAGACTCACGGTGCCCAGATGCAAGGAAGCTGTTACTCGGCTGCCATCTTGCTCCGCCCCTCTCATTTCTATCTTCAGATCATTCACACTTTGAACAGTCAACACAAATCTTAAACAGCTACATGATTTTAAAATAAACCTCTCCACCTTGTATTTTATTCATAGATAATATGGATTTTTAAAATTCAGTGCTTTGGTTGAAGACAGAAAGCAGAATAATGTAGAAAGTAAAAATGTAATGGACAATTCAGAGGGCTTTGCACTTCTGAAAGGGAGACCATTTCCTTCTATTCAGAGATATGTCTCTTTCTTGACACCTTCAGCAGCATATGGAATTTATTTGGGGAAAGAAGTTAGGAGGATTACCCAATCGTGATTAAGGAAACTCTGCTATTCTATAGATATCAGAAGAAGCCTTTGGATTTAACAAACATTTAATTGTCAACAAACACTTTAATGGCCTTTTAAGTGGCAGATAGATTTTAAGGGAAATAAAACATGACAGGAGCTATTTGTTTTCTTTCATTTTGCCACCATATCACTTCCCAGTAGATCCTGACATGGTAGGGTAAAATCAAAACAAGAGCCAGGAAAACAAAGGGGCCAAAAACCTTGGTGGATCCTAAGGGTAAGCCTGTAGGCTGCTACGGGAAATTGAGAACAGCAACGGGGCGAAGGCTGGGGATAATTTACACATACCTCTTTCCTCTAAATGTGTTCTGAATCAAAACTGAAGTAGTTTTCCATCAGCATATTCTGCCTCATGAAAAGTAATATGTTTACATACATTATTTAAATCTATCTTTACCTGGTGCTAAACCAATGAGGGCTTTTCCTGGAATTCCACCTTTAAAAATGACAAGAAATAGATAGTAAGAGTATTTAACTGCTGAAAATCTTATTAAAATTAAACAAATTGTATGTCTCATAATGAGAGAAAGAGGGTGTCATTCATTATTATAGGTTAAGATAACTTGAATTATTTAACTCACAGAAAAAATGGTCAAAACCTAATGTTATTACATATAGAGAAGATATCATACAATAGACTATCAGTGAAGTTGAAGCAAATTATAAGGAAGAATAATTAAAACCAGCTTTATTTTCTATCTATCATCTTGAGAGGCTGTAAGGAAGTATTTTATTGTCAACTGGTTAGTGAATAGCATTACAAACTATCTTTTTAATAAAGCTTCAGAAATAGAACTTGTTAATTTAGAGAAATCTAGTAAAACATTATAGATTAGGCCATGTCGAAGAAAAATAATCACCTTGATGAAGACAACAAATAGAATTAACAATTTACGGGAGAGAATATAAATCTACTGCTTCTTAGATTGTGGTAAATTGACATTTATCCATTTAATTTGATCAATATGTAGTCACACTGAATAATAATTTATTATTATAATATTATTATAATTATTTATTATAGTCACACAAAATAACAATTTACTTTGGTAAAATCAGCCACATAATTTCTACTTTTGTGCTGTGTTCTTATTTGTAGAATTACAATGCTATTTTTTAAACTTCTCTCAGATGACATCAAAACACTCTATTTTCTGAGCCATTCCATAACTAAACAGGGTAAAAGTTTACAGGGACTCACTTGTTTTAAATCTGAAACGTGCTCACACCTGTGAGATGTTACTTTGATGTTGTGTAAAGCACACAATGAGCTTTGGAATAGTATAGACCTGTATTCAATTCCTACTCCTCACGGGCAAGTTACCGAACCTCTCTGAGATGGTTCCTCATGGAATAAAATGGAATATAATTTACTGGCCAGTTGTGAGAATTAAGTGCAATAACAAGTGAAGTAGCAACATAGAGCTATCCATTGGGGTCATTAAAAAGTATGATTTCTCCCCCTTTATCACTTGTCACAAGTCCTGTTAGGCAAAGATGTTAAGCATAAGTTTGTGAAACTGTCACTACTCAAAACTCCTCAGAAAGAAAAACTGCATTTATCTCTGAAATCCACATTGCAAAATCTTTAAGTCTTTGCTGGGAGAGCAGGAGAATACAGCGCCCCTCTGTGGACAAGCCGCAGTTGTCACCACCCAATACACTCTGTGTCAAGCATCTGGCTCCCTTTAAAAGCACCATTCATGGGAAGTGCTCAGACCTGCAGGCCTGCGTGACCCCGGGGGTGTATGTGGGCTTTCCTTTGTTATTTGAAGCTAAAGAAAGACATTACAACTATGAGAAGAGGATTGCTTCTTCCATTTTCTACCTTTTTTAGGCGGAGCAAGGTGGCAGCCAAGTAACAGCTTCCTTGCATCTGGGCACCGTGAGTCTGGGGAGATAGGACTCCAGGCATCTCTGGCTGGTGGGATCTGCCTATCATCACCCCTGAGAGGATACAGGGAGTCAGCGAGAGACTTCTGGACCCCAAGAGGAGGACTAAAACAGTGGAAAACCGGCAAGTGGTCGCGTGTGTTCAATCCGTCTAAACCCGCCTGCAACTGTAAGTTCAGTAGCAGCAAGACTGCAAACCAGAAAGGCCTTACCTGTGATCTGTTTTGGTGTCTTTGGACTTGGCACTCAGCTGAACTGCCTTGGGGGGAGCCTGAGCGGGAGTGCGGAGAACTTTGGCCTTTGTCTAGGGCCCCAGTCTGAGCCGCTGAGCCAGACGGAGCTAATAGTGTTTGGCTCTGGGTCACAGGCAGCCATTGTGAGCGATCTGCCCCAGCAAGCTCTGCTCTCAGGGTCGCAGAGCTGGAATTGGGTGAGAGCTGGTAACCCAGCGACCAAGTAGCCTAAGGGCGGGGTGTGAGCCGCCTTGCAGCCCTAACCCTCCGGGGCAGAGGGAGACCAGTTTTGGCACACAGGGTAAGTGGATAGCCACTTCAGCAGTGATTCCAGCGACAAGCACTTCCCTGAGAAAGCTTCTGCTCAGTAAGTGAACAAGTTCAAAGTGCCTTTTAAGTGGGCTGAAGAGAGATTTAGGGTGTCTACCTGCTGGGGTTTGAGAAACTAGCAGCCTCCAGTCATATCAGAACTGTGATTAACATCTCATACCCCAGAAGACCACGTGTTGCCCAGACAATATTCAATAACATATACATACTGCTTTGTTTTTGGTTGTGTTTTTTTTTTGGGTTTGGTTGTTTTTTTTATTTTGATGTTGTTGATTGTTGTTTTGTTTTTTAAGTTCAACCTTTTCCATACAGATCCTTTTTCTTTCTCAATTTTTCTAGTTTAATTATAATTTCCCATTGCTGCCTATTTCAATAATTAGAACTTCATATTTGTTAGTGTTTCTACCACTATTATTTGGTATTTCCAGCCAATTTTATCCCGTAAAGTTTTCTGTTTGCTTGTTTTGGTTTGATTTATAGCATTTTTGTCTTTCCTCTCTACTTGGTGGAAGTGGGGTACTGTGTCTGATCAGGTTAGCAAAGAGCTGCTGACCTCAAGGGAACCACCCAACTGGGCACCCCCAGAAGGTGGGTTTTTTTTTAAGGTTGTATCAAAGTACCCTACTGTACACCTATATTGCTCTGTCTCCCTCTTTCTGTGCCTCTCTTCTTTTTGTCAATATTCCTTTTACCCACCCCCTCTCCTTTCTCTATTTTTCTTTTTTTTTTTTTCTTATCACTCGGTCCTCCTTTCTTTCATCCCTTTTTTGCTCTTCAACCTTCTCACCCTTCTGGTCCTGTAACCCTTAGTCCACAGGCACGAGAACTTAAAGAGCAAGAGGAAGTGAAAGGAAAATTAGGGCAAGGAAACAGATAAAAGAAATCACTCATCAGGAAGAATCAGCAGAAAACTCCAGGCAACATGAAGAACCAGTCCAGAACAACCCCACCAAGGGACCATGAGGTAGCTACTGCAGAGGATTCCAGCAATAAAGAAATGTTAGGAATGACAGAAAGGGAATTTAGAATACACATGTTGAAAACAATGAAAGAAATAATGGAAACAATGAAGGAAACTGCTAATAAAGTGGAAAATAACCAAAAGGAAATCCAAAAACAGAATCAAATAAGAGATGAACGATATGAAGAATACAAAAAGGATATAGCAGAGCTGAAGGAAATGAAACAGTCAATCAGGGAACTTAAAGATGCAATGGAAAGTATCAGCAACAGGTTAGACCATGCAGAAGAAAGAATTTCAGAGGTAGAAGACAAAGTTTTTGAGATAACTCAGATAGTAAAAGAGGCAGAAAAGAAGAGAGAGAAAGCAGAACGTTCACTGTCAGAATTATGGGACTTTATGAAGCGTTCCAACATACGAGTTATAGGAATCCCAGAAGAAGAAGAAGAATGCCCCAGAGGAATGGAAGCCATACTAGAGAATATTATAAAAGAAAATTTCCCAAATATCACTAAAGATTCTGACACACTGCTTTCAGAGGGCTATCGGACCCCAGGTCGCCTCAACTCTAACCGAGCTTCTCCAAGACACATTGTGATGAACCTGTCCAAAGTCAAGACAAAAGAAAAGATTCTGCAAGCTGCCAGGAGTAAGCGCCAGTTGACCTACAGGGGCAAATCCATCAGAGTGACCGCAGACTTCTCTAATGACACTTTCCAAGCAAGAAGACAATGGTCATCTACCTTTAATCTACTTAAACAGAACAATTTCCAGCCCAGAATTCTGTACCCTGCTAAGATAAGCTTCAAAACTGATGGAGAAATCAAATCATTTATGGATATACAAACATTGAGGAAATTCGCCACAACAAGACCAGCTCTACAGGAAATACTTCAACCTGTTCTGCACACTGACCACCACAATGGATCACCAGCAAAGTAAGAACTCAGAAATTAAAGGACAGAACCAAACCTCCACACCGATGCAAAAGATAAAACTAAGCAATGGACTCTCACAAAATAAGACGAATAGAATACTACCACACTTATCAATTATCTCAATAAATGTTAATGGCTTGAATTCCCCACTGAAGAGACATAGATTGGTTGACTGGATTAAAAAACACAAGCCATCCATTTGCTGTCTGCAAGAAACACACCTGGCTTCAAAAGACAAATTAAAGCTCCAAGTCAAGGGTTGGAAGACAATTTTTCAGGCAAATGGAATTCAGAAGAAAAGAGGAGTTGCAATCTTATTTTCAGATACACGTGGATTTAAAGCAACTAAAGTCAAAAAAGACAAAGATGGTCACTTTATATTGGTCAAGGGAAAAATACAACAAGAAGACATTTCAATTCTAAATATCTATGCACCCAATTTAAATGCTCCCAGATTCTTAAAACAGACCTTACTCAGTCTGAGCACTATGATATCTGATAATACCATAATAACAGGGGACCTTAACACTCCTCTTACAGAGCTGGACAGATCCTCTAAACAGAAATTAAACAAGGATATAAGAGATTTAAATGAGACCCTAGAACAACTGTGCTTGATAGACGCATATAGAATACTCCATCCCAAAGATAAAGAATATACATTCTTCTCATCACCCCATGGAACATTCTCCAAAATTGATCATATCCTGGGACACAAAACAAATATCAACAGAATCAAAAGAATTGAAATTTTACCTTGTATCTTCTCAGACCATAAAGCAATAAAGGTGGAACTCAACTCTAACAAAAACGCTTGACCCCACCCAAAGGCATGGAAACTAAACAATCTTCTGTTGAATAACAGATGGGTGCAGGAAGAAATAAAACAGGATATCATTAACTTCCTTGAGCATAACAACAAGGAAGACACAAGCTACCAAAACCTGTGGGATACTGCAAAAGCAGTTTTGAGAGGAAAATTCATCGCTTTAGATGCCTACATTCGAAGAACAGAAAGAGAGCACATCAACAATCTCACAAGAGATCTTATGGAATTGGAAAAAGAACAACAATCTAAGCCTAAACTCAGTAGAAGAAAAGAAATATCCAAAATCAAATCAGAGATCAATGAAATTAAAAACAAAAGAATCATTCAGAAAATTAATGAAACAAGGAGTTGGTTTTTTGAAAAAATAAATAAAATAGATGAACCATTGGCCAGACTAACGAGGAATAGAAAAGTAAAATCTCTAGTAACCTCAATCAGAAATGATAAAGGGGAAATAACAACTGATCCCACAGAGATACAAGAGATCATCTCTGAATACTACCAGAAACACTATGCCCAGAAATTTGACAATGTGAAAGAAATGGATCAATATTTGGAATCACACCCTCTCCCTAGACTCAGCCAGGAAGAAATAGAGCTCCTGAACAGACCAATTTCAAGCACTGAGATCAAAGAAACAATAAAAAATCTTCCAACCAAAAAATGCCCTGGTCCAGATGGCTTCACTCCAGAATTCTACCAAACCTTCAAGGAAGAGCTTATTCCTGTACTGCAGAAATTATTCCAAAAAATTGAGGAAGAAGGAATCTTCCCCAACACATTCTATGAAGCAAACATCACCCTGATACCAAAACCAGGAAAAGACCCAACCAAAAAGGAGAATTTCAGACCAATCTCACTCATGAATATAGATGGAAAAATTCTCAACAAAATCCTAGCCAATAGATTACAGCTTATCATCAAAAAAGTCATTCATCATGATCAAGTAGGCTTCATCCCAGGGATGCAAGGCTGGTTTCACATACGCAAGTCTATAAATGTTATCCACCATATTAACAGAGGCAAAAATAAAGATCACATGATCCTCTCAATAGATGCAGAAAAAGCATTTGATAAAATCCAGCATCCTTTTCTAATTAGAACACTGAAGAGTATAGGCATAGGTGGCACATTTATAAAACTGACTGAAGCTATCTATGACAAACCCACAGCCAATATTTTACTGAATGGAGTAAAACTGAAAGCTTTTCCTCTTAGAACTGGAACCAGACAAGGTTGTCCTCTGTCACCTTTACTGTTCAATGTAGTGCTGGAAGTTCTAGCCAATACAATTAGGCAAGACAAGGAAACAAAGGGAATCCAAATGGGAGCAGAGGAGGTCAAACTCTCCCTCTTTGCTGACGACATGATCTTATACTTAGAGAACCCCAAAGACTCAACCACAAGACTCCTAGAAGTCATCAAAAAATACAGTAATGTTTCAGGATATAAAATCAATGTCCACAAGTCAGTAGCCTTTGTGTACACCAATAACAGTCAAGATGAGAAGCTAATTAAGGACACAACTCCCTTCACCATAGTTTCAAAGAAAATGAAATACCTAGTAGTATACCTAACGAAGGAGGTGAAGGACCTCTATAAAGAAAACTATGAAATCCTCAGAAAGGAAATAGCAGAGGATATTAACAAATGAAAACACATACCATGCTCATGGATGGGAAGAATCAACATT
Source organism: Nycticebus coucang (assembly GCF_027406575.1). Classification (NCBI taxonomy): domain Eukaryota; kingdom Metazoa; phylum Chordata; class Mammalia; order Primates; family Lorisidae; genus Nycticebus; species Nycticebus coucang. The sequence goes on along the minus strand of NC_069780.1, from coordinate 147,923,389 downwards.
GTTAAAATGTCTATACTTCCCAAAGCAATCTACCTATTCAATGCCATTCCTATCAAAATACCAACATCGTACTTTCAAGATTTGGAAAAAATGATTCTGCGTTTTGTATGGAACCGGAAAAAACCCCGTATAGCTAAGGCAGTTCTCTGTAACAAAAATAAAGCTGGGGGCATCAGCATACCAGATTTTAGTCTGTACTACAAAGCCATAGTGCTCAAGACAGCATGGTACTGGCACAAAAACAGAGACATAGACACTTGGAATCGAATTGAAAACCAAGAAATGAAACTAACATTTTACAACCACCTAATCTTCGATAAACCAAACAAGAACATACCTTGGGGGAAAGACTCCCTATTCAATAAATGGTGTTGGGAGAACTGGATGTCTACATGTAAAAGACTGAAACTGGACCCACACCTTTCCCCACTCACAAACATTGATTCAAGATGGATAAAGGACTTAAATTTAAGGCATGAAACAATAAAAATCCTCAAAGAAAGCATAGGAAAAACACTGGAAGATATTGGCCTGGGGAAAGACTTCATGAAGAAGACTGCCATGGCAATTGCAACAACAACAAAAATAAACAAATGGGACTTCATTAAACTGAAAAGCTTCTGTACAGCTAAGGAGATGATAACCAAAGCAAAGAGACAACCTACACAATGGGAAAGGATATTTGCATATTTTCAATCAGACAAAAGCTTGATAACTAGGATCTATAGAGAACTCAAATTAATCCACATGAAAAAAGCCAACAATCTCTTATATCAACGGGCAAGAGACATGAATAGAACTTTCTCTAAAGACGACAAATGGCTAATAAACACATGAAAAAATGTTCATCATCTCTATATATTAGAGAAATGCAAATCAAAACAACCCTGAGATATCATCTAACCCCAGTGAGAATGGCCCACACCACAAAATCTCAAAACTGCAGATGCTGGCGTGGATGTGGAGAGAAGGGAACACTTTTACACTGCTGGTGGGACTGCAAACTAGTACAACCTTTCTGGAAGGAAGTATGGAGAAACCTCAAAGCACTCAAGCTAGACCTCCCATTTGATCCTGCAATCCCATTACTGGGCATCTACCCAGAAGGAAAAAAATCCTTTTACCATAAGGACACTTGTACTAGACTGTTTATTGCAGCTCAATTTACAATCACCAAAATGTGGAAACAGCCTAAATGCCCACCAACCCAGGAATGGATTAACAAGCTGTGGTATATGTATACCATGGAATACTATTCAGCCATTAAAAAATATGGAGACTTTACATCCTTTGTATTAACCTGGATGGACGTGGAAGACATTATTCTTAGTAAAGCATCACAAGAATGGAGAAGCATGAATCCTATGTCCTATGTACTCAATTTTGATATGAGGACAATTAATGACAATTATGGTTATGGGGGGGGAACAGAAAGAGGGAAGGAGGGAGGTGGGTGGGGCCTTGGTGTGTGTTACACTTTATGGGGGCAAGACAAGATTGCAAGAGGGACTTTACCTAACAATTGCAATCAGTGTAACCTGGCTTATTGTACCCTCAATGAATCCCCAATAAAAAAAAAAAAAAAAAAAAAAAGCACTATTCATGACTAGAATCACTCCCAGATTTAGCAAAGCAATGTTTGTGTCCAGGTTTACACCTCTCCCCTTTCAAAATAGTTTTAATCGATGTTTTGCCTACTGAGATTTACATACCCTGGTAAACCACTAATTTTCTTTGAAAGACTAGTGGCATTTCCTTTCATTGTCAAAATTCTACCTTTGATTGTATATTGAGAATCAGAACATAAAAGTTACCAGCAATTTATCTCCAGTGTCTGGTAACCACTTCACAAATGATCACTTCAAGTTTTGAAGAGTTTTGAATTTGGAATTTCAAAGACAAGACACTCAAAACTCTCTTCAAAAGTCATTGTTCATAGTAAAAGAAGAAAAAAGATACCTTGGTTTTCCCATCATTTTTAAACTCTAGGAATTCAAAACATGCTCTCTAAAAGAGTGAATTTTATATTATACATGTTTTTTTATCACAACTGAAAAAAGGAGTAAATGATACTAGCAAGATATGTAATCTCACTGTCAAAACTCAGGTAATTGCCATTAACCTTAACTACTAATCTCAGCATTAATTAATTTCATCCACTTGAAGGACAGACATATTCTTCTTTCTTGGTGATACCCTAAGGATTTAGAGATTCTGTCCATTAGGAAGTGGAAAAGTAGTATGGGATTTTTGGAAGGGAGCATTTTGACTATTTGGATGATCAAAGGATCATCCTAAATCACAGTTGTCAATGTAATTTCTACAATCAGTGTAGTAAAAGTGAAGCATAGAGAAAAATTTAGCAAGACACATGTGGAAAACAGAAACAGAGTTTGCTCCCAGTTTTTCCTCCAATAAAAATACTTCTAAGACATAGATCTTGGATAATATAAAAATAATATGTACCATTAGCTTGGAATTCTTTTTATGAGCCATAGATAAAGGGCCACAAGGTTTTCAAAGGGGTCTTAGGATTCTTGTTCACTAGCACACAGTATCTTAGAGGATCTAATTTTTTTCAGAGTGTAAATAGGAATCTGCAGAATAAGGAAGATATGAGAAAGTCGGCGACAGGGTGGTGCCTGTGGCTCAAAGGAGTAGGGTGTTGGCCCCATGTACCGGAGGTGGCAGGTTCAAACCCAGCCCCGATCAAAAAAAAAAAAAAAAAAACTGCAAAAAGAAGGTTAGCAATGTGGTGGGAGGCATGGAGGAAGAATATATATGCCAAGGCAAGAAGCACACGAGGATAAGACAGATTCGGGGTAAAGACTCCGGCACAGGCAGACTTAGGGTCGTGGAGGGGAAATGTGTTTGTTTCCCATCATGGCTCTTAGAACAAATTACCACAAACTGAGTGGCTTAAAATACCATAAATTTGTTCTTTTAGAATTCTGGAGGTCAGAAGTCCTAAATTAGTGTTACAGAGCTGAAATCAAGATTTCAGCAGGACTGTTTCCTGGAGTTGCCAAGGGAGGATCCATTTCTTTCCTCCTCCAGCTGCTAGCAGCTACCTAGGTTGCATTCCTTGGCTTGTGGCATCACACCAGTTTCTGTTTTCAAAGCACCTTTTGCCTTTGACCTTCTGGCCTCTCTGTTGTAATGCTCTTTTGCTTACATTTAGGGTGTGCCTGGATAGTCAAGGAAAATCTCCCCATCTCAAGATCCTTAAATTAATCACGTCTGCAAAGTCCCTTTTGCCACATATGATTATTCACAGGTTCTAGGAATTAGGACTTGGACATATTTTTGAAATTATTACTTAGCCTACTGTAGGAAGTAACAAACTTTATGATAATACCTATCATTATTATGTGTTGTTCATTACACTAGGCATTCCACATGCCTTAGGTAGCCATAATGCTCTCTTTCTCTCTGCAAGATGGGAATGATTATGAGTGATATTTAAAATATTCAAAACTGTGGGCAGCGCCTGTGGCTCAAAGGAGTCGGGTGCTGGCCCCATATGCCAGAGGTGGCAGGTTCAAACCCAGCCCTGGCCAAAAACTGCAAAAAAATAAAAAATGAAAATAAATAAAATATTCAAAACCTTGTACCTCAGGATCACTGAATAACCAGAATAGACTCCAGACATACTCTGGAAGCCCTCACTGGTGTATAACAATTCTTCTGCATATGAGAGAGTTCCCCATGGCTCCAGGAAAGTAGTCTGGAAAGTCATACGATACATACGTGTATACGCTGATTAAATATCAATCTTGGCAGTAGCTTACTGTGGCAGGCTCTCTGCTAGGAACTTTATATTCATTACTATACTGAATTCTTCATTTAACCCCCTGAGGAAGTCACTGTTGTCTCTATTTTACAGATAAAGAGAGGAAAGGCTCAGAGAAGTCAAATAACTTGCCTGTGTTAACATTGCAAGTCACTATGAAAACCAGGAGCCAAACTCTGCATGATTCTAGGCACCCTTTCCTTCCATCAGGTTATGCTGATTCTTATTCAAAAATCTAAAATACCTCTACTGGGCATATACCCAGAAGACCAAAAAATCACATCATAACAAAGATATTTGTACCAGAATGTTTATTGCAGCCCAATTCATAATTGCTAAGTCATGGAAGAAGCCCAGGTGCCCATTGATCCACGAATGGATTAATAAATTGTGGTACATGTACACCATGGAATATTATGCAGCCTTAAAGAAAGATGGAGACTTTACCTCTTTCATGTTTACATGGATGGAGCTGGAACATATTCTTCTTAGTAAAGTATCTCAAGAATGGAAGAGAAAGTACCCAATGTACTCAGCCCTACTATGAGAACCAATTTAGGGTTTTCACATGAAAGCTATAACCCAGTTACAACCTAAGAATAGAGGGAAGGGAGAAAGGGAGGGGAAGGAGGGGGGGAGGTGGGTAGAGGGAAGGGGATTGGTGGGATTACACCAGCGGTGCATCTTACAAGGGTATATATGAAACTTGGTAAACGGTCTGTGAAGCTAGTGAATGATGCCCCATGATCATATCAATGTACACAGCTATGATTTAATAAAAAAAAAAAAATCTAAAATAATAATATAATCTAGAGAACCAATATGATAGTCTATATAACAAGTTGGATATTCAATTTATGAAAATATTATTGTGGGTCCTTCTTCAATGTCAGAGGTCAGGGTGACCACCTCTGCCCCCATACAGGGAGGGTCTAATAACTATATCAGATGACCAAGTTAGTTTTGGGGAGGCGACCAGAAGGCCTCACTCACTTGCTTTCAACAATTACATTGCCTAAGGAATCAGAGACCCAGCGTGGGCCCCTCCCAAGAACTCAATGTCAAGCTCGGGTGTTGGCACAAGAAAATCTCAACTTCCCAACCACTGCTTTTCTACCACCGTAACATTCCCAGCTGAATCAGACTGTGATTTTAAAAGTTATACAACAAACAAGTAATAATGCTTATCACAGTTTGCTTAGGCATAGAGAGTTTAACAGCCAGTAAATACTTAAAACACTGATTGATGGGTCTCAAAATAAAGTTTGGCTGGTAATCTTACAGTCATCATTACTTGGAAGTACTATATTCATTTTGGTTGATATGCCACAAATAAATTTATTCATGGGATCCTGATGGATTTTATTGTAAGTGTTCTGGGAAAATATTTTAAAACAACTATGAAAATTCAACAGCAAGCTTATGAGATAAACGTAGCTAAAGCTACCTCAAATAATGTGTTATAACTGCATGCAGGTGTCGACATCCTAAAGCTCAGGCAGATACACAAATGCAAGGCACATTACAGTGTAAGGACCCACCAATGCAGGCCTTCACGGTTTTATAAAGAGGAGTTTTGTTTACTTTTCATCCAGTCCCCAGACAAATGGTATTTCCCATATCAGGAAAAAAGATGTGAGCTCATCAGCAAAGTAAATCACAATAACTCAAACAGTATGGCTGATGACATAGTAAAAAGGTGTGGGTACGTTTACACAGGTCATTAACCTAACAAGGTATTTAACTTTCTCTGTAAATTCCCACAAGTAGATCCAAGAAGACACATAGCTTACTTCCAAAATATTATTAAAAGGACAATGGGGAATTCATAAAATGCCCAGAATTGGGGGGGAAATTAACAAGTCCTAAGTCTTCTCTATGCTCTGACACTAAAATCAGTGTTGTCCTCCTACTAAAAAGTAAACACAATCTCTTCAATGGCCTGACTGAGGCACTTTGTTGCCTAGTTACCCTCGTGGGTAACTAGGGTAATTACCCTCACAGGCCCAGGTTGCTTACCTCTGTGGTAATGAATGAAATCCAGTAAATAAACCCAAACTTGAACACTTCAGGGTCTATTGGTTTACTTGGTTTAAACTGTGCTTTGTGTATGAATGGTTGCAAAATTTCACTCATGCTCTTGGAATGGGAGAGGAAAAACACAAGATACAGATAAAATCTAAAATTCATGCTATTTCTGAACATATTATCTAATAATAAGCATTTTCATCATCTTTAATTGCAAGGATAGAAATCCACTGTGATATGTTGTTAGAGACCAGAAGAATCACGTACACTTCAATTAACTGCATACCAAATTAATTTACATAGGCTATACAGATGATTTTCCATCATGGCACAAAACCAAGGCAAGAATGTACGTAGTATATGACTAACACTATCTGGTAAGTAGGGATGAGGAGAGATTAAACCATTAGTCTCTCTTAATATTTAAGTTCAGAGAATCAGGGAATATTACATGCAATGTAACATGTTACAATGTTTAGTACCTATAAATTCACCTTTAATCAATACATAAAGTATAGAAACACAAAGTTCATTTGAACATTTTTTTCAAGCCATTCTCATAGCATTTCAATGGAGAAAAAGAATGAGCATATTATAGGCACTAGCTCTTTACAAAACTTTTAAGGCTCATAAATTGTCTTACGTTTCAAATGAGGGATTATTTCATTAGTTTATAATTGAATCTCAATGATACTTATAATATACTTTTTCTAGTTTGGGCCCATTTGTTCATTCACTGCTTTCCTCATACGTTGGTTCTATTAATATTTATATGCCAATCATTGTGCTAAGGTCTAAAAATTCAAAGTAAACAAGGAGAGTCGTCTCTGCCTTTGTGAAGGTTTCTAGTGAAGCAGATATCTAAAAAATAATTCCAAAAATAATAAATTAAAATGAGGGGTAAAAAGGATACAGGTAGCACATCTGAAAGCATAGAACTCTTAGCTGATTTATGTGCAATATTGTTCAGCTAAAGAAATAAGCTAGCTCTGACACAGGGAGCATCAGCAGCCAGCTTTTTATTCTCACACTTTTTTTTAAATTATTTCTTCAAAAACACTAAAAGATTAAGACAATTACTTTTTTTCAGCTCTGATGCATGTTATAAAATTGATGTAAGATTTGTATCAAAAATGAAATATGATATCTTCAAAATTAAACATAAATACTGCTTTATGTCACCACCATTTTGAAGATTTGGGAAAAATTAAATGGCTCCATTTTTTTCCCTGCAGGTCATATTCATTAAAAATAAAAGCACATCCAACAAAGTTCTTAGGGTCCAAACATATCTGAGGCTTTGAGACTACGTAATCCCATTTCTTTAATCTATACTGAAATATTCATTTATAATTTCTGGTTTCTAAGATGTTTTCTAGCCTTCTTCAAAACTGATAGGTGTCCTTTCCTGAGGGGTAAAGTTATAATAGCCACCATTCTGCTATCATCTGGAGGTTCCTATCCAAATTCTGCTATCACCTTTCCTCTATTTGATTGAGAGATCAAATAGTGATAAACAAACAGAGCCACTTATGGCACAATGGCTGTCCAGGCTTCTCCACTTCACATTCTTGAACACAGGATTTGTTGTTAAAAGAGATTCTGATTACATTGTATGTGCTCTTTATCATTTGTTTGGAAATAGACTTTGAAGACTTCATCCATTCTATGTATCAAACTGGAAACCCTTCTCCTTTCCATTTGACCAATTTTCTTTATTTCTTGAGGTTAAGTTCTTTAAATTTCACATGTACCAGAAAATGACTCATTTATCTATTTGTAGCTTCCAGCAGCCACAATTTTCATATTTTACTAGGATCTAAGCAAAATTTTCTTTTGAGTCTTTCTAATATAAAGACAGTCCAACACACACACACACACACAAGCAGTGCATCTTTTTTTGGTTGTACAGAAAGAGAAGAGTGTTGACATGTTGCCAGCTGGGTGTGAGCTATGGCTTGCTTTCCCCTAATGCAGAGGGATGTTGTGATTATCTGTCTCCATTCTCTCACCCATTTCCTTTATGAACAAGAGGTAAATGCTGATGAGCCTCCTGGTTGGGCAGAAATCCCACCTTTGGACACAGAATGACACTGTTCTAATTAAAGTTAAGTATGTTTACAGTCCATGTCATCTATCCTACCATACTGTGGACCAAATAAATGAATCAGCTTCCATTTTAGTTATATCCAACTCTTACTCAAAGATGCACACTTCGTGGAAATTCTTGCTATACTCTTCACCATTGAAATTGGCATTTTTGATATGAGGCAATATTTTAAAAACAAAATGACCAATTATAGATATACGTATAGTTAATATTAGGTATCTGCACATTCAAAACTAATGTTCGATTGTAATATAATGAACCATTTCTTTTCATTGCGTGGGTCAGTCTCTCAGTATTATATCAGACAGTTAACAATAGACATTAGTTCTCAATACCCTAAATGTTCACTCTTGTTGAATTTACTGTAAAACTTATTATGTAACATTTTAAACAATGAGTTATTTTCTTCTTTGAAATTCTTTGATAACTATGTTGATGGAAAAAACCCTTTCACTGTAATTCTTTCTGCTGATTAAAATAGAATAATTCTTTCTGCTGATTAAAATAAAAGCTCATGAAAGGCTCACTGATTCTTATTAATTACTTTAATTTTATAATTCAACCACCATTCCTGAATCTTATAAAAATAACAATCATTAAATCATAAACTGCTCTGAATTTTTACTTTGACAAGTAATCACTCCATAAATGAAGATGCAGGGTTATTAGATATGTAGACGGTATCTGCATCTGGCTGGTTGGGAAAGTGGAAAATTTTGATTAAGACATGTAGCTGTGCTTTGGATGATTTTTTAAAAGAGTTTTGTAGATATAAACACAGCTCTACATGGCATTCCATGGCACTATTGTCCAGAGCCTCTATTTCTCTTGAAGAAAAAAAAATCTTATTCCTTGTCATGCCTTAGTCACCCTCAGAGAGCAAGTCATAGACAGAAGAGACCATAGCTAATTCTTTAAAGTAACTAGGAACCCTTCTGAAGTCTGCCACGGCAGCGTTAGAAACTAACGTGGTATCCAATCCTGATGGTAACATTGGAAAATAAGTGAATTAAAAACTAAAGGCACACATCAAGACCCCATAAGACTTTTCATTTTAAGGATTATCCCTTGAATAAGCTTATTTTACAATATATCAAATATGCTTCTCTTGCCTGGATATTTCTACCTACAGGAAATAAACAGAAAAAAACTAGGACGAGAAGAAAGCAAGACGACTACCTCGTATATTGCATAGGAAATCCCAAGGTTTACCTCTGATCAAAAAAGGTTTACAATGGAGCACCAAGAAGGCATCAAGAAGCAACTCAACAAATATAAAAGATAATTATAGATGTGAGTTCACTACCAAATACAAAAGAGAAGAAAAAAATTGTTCAATCACAAAGATGAATAGCATCAGTAACCACTGCCGTATGTTACAAATCGCAGAGGCCTCAGCTTTCCCCGAAGGTTGGCACTGGCAGCTCCTAGACTCCAGGGACCAGACCATGCACCTTGTGGCTCACTGGGATTATATAATATCGTATTATATAGGTACCCCTAAAGTCACCATACATAGGGAAAATGGGAAATTGTAACTGAACATACTTTTATTTATAAATTATTCATTACAAAAATTTACAGAACATTTACAAAATATTCTCTATGTGTTGGCCACCCTTTGTAAAATTCCATGATGAGCATTTTGTAAATAAAGGTACATTTAGCTATGATTTCCCATTTTCCGTATATATAGTGACTTTTGGAACACCCTGTAGATTGAAAATACCCGTTATATTTAATTAAACTTCTAAAGAAAAGTTATACTATAAAATTTTTAAAATCCCTCATCCCAAAGCTCCAAACTTCCAGCAACAATGACAAACTTCCATAGGAGACCAGGTGGAGATGGAGGGAAACAGAGTCAGTGTGGTTAATGCCACCAAACTATGCACCTGTCTCTGTGGTTGATTTCTTCATGACTTTCCTCAAAGCCGCATATAAATTAATTATAACAGTTGGTTTAGAATCACCCAGCCCATTCTCCTTTTCTTTAGCATTAAATGGATAATTTATACATATAGCTTTTTATATAGGAAAGACCAAGCCCTCCATAGAAAATGTATATATTGAATGAGCATTAATATAAATTTTATGTACATAAAAAGTTATGACTATGTATTATAAAAATAGCTAGATACATGCCTTGTTCAAAGCACTTTTATATATTATCTCACCTCATCCCTGTAATAACTCTAATGGATAGAAACTTGTTCAATAAGACATAAGAAAATGGGAGCTTGACATTCGGTGACTAGCCTAAGGTCACCCAGTTAGTAAGTGGCAGAGACAGGATTCAATCCAGGCAGTCTGAAGACAGAGCCTCCGTGCTTAACTTCTAATGTATACACCGTTTCTCTTACACCAAAGAGTAAAGGAACCATGGAAAGAAGGTGGTAACAGAGAAGCAAAATCACTTATAAGAAGAGATAAAGTGAAAGAAGACCAGGCTTAACAAAGAACCCAAGGAAGAAAGGAGGAGGAAGGGAAGGGAAGATACATACAAATACTAACATGGTAGGGAGGTTGCATGACCTTCTGTGCTCTTGCTATGCAGTTTCCTAATGAAATTGTAGGAAGCTGAGAACCCATTTCAGTAACTGCTCACTGTCTTTGATCTCATCTCATCATAAAACTTGGGTAACTGCCACATCAGAAAACTCATAAAAGAAAATACCAATTTATGTATGAATCATACTCCCACTTCGACTCCCAAGAAAATTGCCTGATTTCTTCATTGTAAGATATTGCCTCTCCCTTGAATGAACCCATCGTGGCATTTTCCATCTCAGTTCAAAATATAAAATTCCACTGGCCTATATGAAATGTCTTTTCCTGCTGCAGCGTGTAGACTGTACTGAGGCTCAGAAGCACCACCCCTCAAACATGCTTTTACTGAGACTGCTCAGGTGTCTGTCATCATATGAATGACAAAGGAGGATGAGGAGCAGGAGTGGCAGGACAATCTGTCAGAAAAGAATGGCCATGCTGGGCAATCAGTGTTTGCATGCTCAAAGGATTTCTCTGCAAATGTCAGTGGAAGACAGCACGGTGTCTATGACATGCGTGTCAAGGTGGAGGACTGTAAGGAGCTCTGGATGGTCATACAGTTCCTTGTGCCATGATTCCATACATCTATACTTTGAAAACACAATGATGTATTTCCAAAGTGAAGTTAAGAAGCCCAAGTTCTAGGCTCTGCTTCCAATCTGGAGCAACCTACCTTACCTTTGTGATTCTAGAGTTTCATATCGTTCAAATCAAGTGTCTTTCTCGGCTTTTACAATCTGTGACTTTTGGATGACAGCAACCTTTGACGATCACCATTTTTACGTATGTAAAAGCCACCACGCGCATGTGCACATGCACGGGCACACTCACACACAAGCTCTCACTTCACATTACAACTACCTCTGGGGAAAATATATACCTATTTATTTGATATCAGTGTTTGTCTAACCTAACGATTTCTTTGGATTGCATATTTAATATCTTACTCGGAAACCTATTCCAATATCTATCAACCGCAACTTAAAAGAATTTTATCACACATCTAAACAATTGTTTTAGAACTGGTATTTAAATCAAATACTAAGACAACTAAAAGTCTTGAGTTCTTCTATGATTTAGGTAAGTAATTGAATGCCAGCTTGTGCTTGATAAAGAAATTGGAAACTAAGAGATATTTAGATGATGAAAGTAAAAGCTACATCAATCCAAGATCATCAGTAAAGATACTATGCAAATGGAAATAAAGACCAGTCACCAGCCCAGCAAATACCAGGAGGTTTAAAATTTGGCCAGTAACAAAATATAAATGTTAGGATATGCTTATTATACTCACATAAAACCCTACTGGTCATCTGCAATGAGACTTTTTTTTTTCCTTTTTTTTTTTTAAATTAAATCATAGCTCTGTACATTAATGCAATCATGGGGCTCCATACACTGGTTTTATATACAATTTGAAATATTTTCATCACACTGGTTAACATAGCCTTCCTGGCATTTTCTTAGTTATTGTGTTAAGACATTTATATTCTATATTTAGTAAGTTTCACATGTACCCTTATGAGATGCACCGCAGGTGTAATCCCACTAATCACCCTCCTCCGCCCATCCTCCCCCTCCCCTCCCCTCCCTTTCCCATTTCCCCATATTCTTAGGTTACAATTGGGTTATAGCTTTCATATGAAAGCTATAAATTAGTTTCCTAGTAGGACTGAATACTTTGGATACTTTTTCTTCCATTCTTGAGATACTTTGCTAAGAAGAATATGTTCCAGCTCCATCCATGTAAAACATGAAAGAGGTAAAGTCTCCATCTTTCTTTAAGGATGCATAATATTCCATGGTGTACATATACCACAATTTATTAATCCATTCATAGGTTGATGGGCACTTGGGCTTCTTCCATGATTTAGAAATTATGAATTGGGCTGCAATAAACCTCTGGTACAAATATCTTTGGTATGTGATTTTTGGTCTTCTGGATATATACCTAGTACAGGAATTGTAGGATTGAATGGCAGGTCTATTTTTAGATCTCTAAGTGTTTTCCAAACACCTAGAGGCCTAAATTATGCTGGTGGATTTTAGCCATGAAAAAATTTAAAAAGAGTGATATCTGGATTCATTTTCCTTGTACTTTAATACTTAGCTTAAGCCACACCTCTGCTGTGAGCCTTTCCTCATTTGCTCCTCCATTCCTCCTCAGTAGCCCCTCCAGGGTACACAGCCCTGTGGCACTATCTCTACCTTACACTTAAGAAATCACACCCCTCCTATTTTTAATTTTGGTGCTGGTCTCTCATTAGCTAGGAGATCTTTGAGGGCAGAGAATATATATTATTTGACTTGCACAGTATTTAAGCACCCTATAAATACTGAGTCAAATAACCAATTAATGTAACTAGGATACTATATTCCTCCCTTTAGTGTTTTGTCAACGTACAATATATTGAAATGAGATTTGGATATAGGCAGTTATGACTGAAGCTGTTTTTCATTTGAAGAAAATAGATGCTATGTTCAGAGAGAAGTTACATATTTCTGATTCACAGTCAGGAACACAGCATTACAACTGACTGTAATCACGTTAGTAGGAAGAAGAACTGATAATCCCCTAAAATTATGTATAATATGTTTCTGTAAGTGTGATTGTTCTTCTGAAAAGAAATAAATTCTCCAAATCTACTGCTTTGTGGTTTATTGTGTTTTAAATCCTCTATGCTTAAATTGTGAAAAAAAATGACAAAAAAACATGCTGGTTGAACCTCAGTTTAATTAAACCTATGGAACAGCAAGGTATACAAATTTGATTTGTAAACAACATTTTAAAAAATGGTGAGATTTTAAAACCTTCTAAGTATATAACTAAAGTTTTGATCACGTTGAACTATGTTGATTACTCCTAATCTTGTCTCTTGGAATCAGTAAAACCTAAAACATGGAATATGATTAAAATGAATAAAATGAACAGCATGCTAAACGCTCTGGACCTTCCTGTGTATGTACAATTTGTTTTCTTGCATTTGATTTGCTGGCTTTATATTGCAGTAAAGATTGTTATTATTCTGCAACCAATCTTTCAAACCAAAATAATGAAAAGTGAAAGAAATAACGTCTTCGAAGTTAAATAGTAGCATGCTCATAAGGGTTATTCGTATTTTATAAAAGATTAATCTTTTTGTTCTGGGTCTTAGCACTGTTATTACAAAATTGTCTGTTCAAATTTATAAAGATAGTAATCAAAGTAATATCTCCAGAAAATGTAATTCCTATTTTAACATGTCTCTTGGGGAAGAGAACTTGATGTAAACTTAGGAGCTGCTAAAAAGTATTTCTACATGAAACTCTTTTATGAGATGAAGCTAAGTGAGAGCTGCTAAAAGACTGTAAAAGTTAGAACACCTCCATAACAAGTGGACTGTTAACATACAATAAAAGGACAGTTTATATGTCCAGTCTCTTGTTCCCCTACAGTATTTTACAAAAAAAAAAGGCAGTATTGTGAACCATAATACAGATACTGTATGATAACGCCATAAAATTAAAATCCTCCTTGTTAATATTTATAATGCAAAATAAATCTCAAGTCATAGTTATTCATCGTTCTAGAAGTCTGAGTAGTTGCATTAACTCAAACCTATAGTTAAATATGTATATATGTGTGTATGAAAATATACATATATATATGAAAAATATAATCCATACCAGTAAATTATTTCTAATTCCTTTAGAAACATCAATGAAATTAGAAGTTTCATCTGTTTTGGCATTGTCACACACAGATGGGGCCCCAAAATGTATACATGTTTTAAGAGATATTGTCAGATGTAAAATCTATCATTCCCCAAAAGCATACAAATTGCAGATAAAATGGATGTAGGTACCGTGTCTGGGTAACAGTACCTTTAATTCAACTTTGCAAAATAATACCTAGATAATGTCTCTTAAAGTAAGTATACATTTTGGGGGTACCCTCTGTATATATGCTATTTTTTCCCTAATAAAAACATGATTTCTCCTTTCTATATGATACTCAAATAGTGAATACATGATATTATAAAATTGACAAAATCCAAAAAGCACTAGTGGTTTTGCTGAGAACTATCTACTTCTGTGCTGCAGGCCCCTGAGAACACTAGTGATAGTTCCCTGTGATCTTTTCACTCTCCGGTTTCTTGAATTCTAGTGGCAGCATCTCTGGTCATCTAACCCTGAGCTCTTAGAGTGACCAAATAAGCTTCCCATTACCTTTACTATGGTTTCTCTTTCCACAACTAATCTGGCAGAACCACTCCCATCTCAGATGTCACTAAAGAGGGAAGAAGTCCAAAGCCATAATGGTAGTAGGGAACAGGAATAGAGTGATCAGAAAACAAAATATTTCAACAGGTTTATAGAAAACAAAGCAGATGAAGAAGTGATGAATAAGGAAATAGACTGAATCACAAATCAGACTGTGGAACGAGGGATAGATAGACTGGAGAGTGGACATGTGGGAGAGAAAGAGATTGCCTTGCACAACAAGAAAGTCTTAGAATTTCAAAACATCACACACAGTGAAGCCAGGAAAGGTACAGGAGTGACATAGAGCACTGGCAATTGGGCTTATGAGGCTCTCTATGTGGGGGTAGCCACTACTACCCTACCCTACAGGAAAGAGGATGTTCAGTAACAGGCCTTTCTTTTTTACTAAAAAGAAAGATTGTATTATGATAAATAAATAGGTAGGTAGATAGGTAATGTTGCCACAGACAAAAGACCTCCATAATCTGTCATAGTCTGATCTCTCAGCAAAACTGTTAATTTATCACTCACGGCAAAGTGTAAGTCAGCTTTTCATTCCTTTAACCCGAGTAAAATGATAATCATGGCTCATCGGGCATCTGAACAAAGCTTCCTTTGAAATAGCCCAAGATACCTAAATAAAGAAGACAAAATGACCCCCTAAAAAAATTATAGACATCTCAAATCATTCTCCTCCATCAGAGATTAAGAAAAGTCTTGACCACCGTCATAGACATCCTCTTTCGCTCACTCTCCACACTTCGATAGATATGCCCATACTATTTTTATCAAACTGTTTTAAAGTTTGAAAAAAATTATCCTAATAAGCAAATTTTTTAATTTATATATACCTTCTTAATTTGTATAAATTTATGGGGTAATGTTGCATGCATAGATTGAATAGTGGTAAAGTCAAAGCTATTAGAGTATTAAAATAGGAGTAGCATATGTTTTAGCCATTAATTAATTTTTCATCATCCAACCCCCACCCTTCTGAGTCTCCACTGTCTATCATTCTATATGCTACATCCATGTGAATGCATTATTTAGCTCCCACTTATAAGTAAGCCTATGTAATGTTTGTCTTTCTGTATCTGATTTGTTTGCCTTTGAGATAAAGGCTTCCAGTTCCATCCATGTTGCTCCAAAAGACATCATTTCATGTCATGAAAGACATGATTGCTTTTTTAATGGCTGAACGGCATTTCATTGTGTATATATACCACATTTTCTTTATCTAATCATCCATTCACACACAATTATACTGATTCCATATCTTTGCTATTGTGAATAGTACCGCAATAACATACTAGTGCAGATATCCTTGGGGTATAATGATTTCTTTTCCTTTGGGTAGATATCCAGTAGTGTGGTTGTTGGATCAAATGATAGTTCTATTTTCGGTTCTTTGAAAAACTCCATATTCCCCATAATGATTGTACTAATTTACATTACTTCCAACAGTGTATGAGAGTTCCCTTTTCTCTGCATTCCCACCAATGCATGTTGTGGTTGGTTTTTTTTTTTTTTTTTTCGTCATTTTAACTGATGTGAGATAGTAAATATTGCATCATGGTTTTAATTGGAATTTCTCTGATGATTGGGGATGCTAAACATTTTTACATGCCTGTTGGCCCTTTGTATATTGACTTTTGAAAAAATGTCTATGCATGTCCTGTGCCTTTTTTTTTTTAATGGAATTACTTTGTTGTTGTTGTTGCTATTGAGTTGTGTGAATTCCTTATAAATTTTGGAGATTGATACCCTGTCGAATGTATAATTTATAAATATTTTCACCCATTTTTCAGGTCTGTTCATTGTGTTGATCAATTCAAGATAGATTAAAGATCTGCATATAAGACTAGAAACCATAAGAAACTACCTGGATTATAATGCCTACATGTTCATTATAGTTATCTCTGGGAAAATTGACTCCAATATTTTCTCATCTTGCTTTAAAAATATATGTCACTTTCATGGTCAGACAAAAAATAGTAAATATGTTTTCATTTTTTTAATTTTTATTCATAAAACAACTAACATTTATGGAGGGCTTACTGTATGTCGGAGAATGCTTTAAATGATGTAATAATATTGACTGATGTCATATTTGAAATAAAGCTATGAGGTAAGTTTTATTGTTGTGCCTATATTATGTATGAGGAAAGTGTGAACACAGATGAAGTAATTTGCTCGAGATCATATAGCGGGTAAGGAGAGGCAGTGCGTGCGTAGCTCTGGAGTTGTATGCCACTGTGTATAACTACATCCACATCAGCACATAATCCTGATAATCAGAGCTCTCTCTCCTTGTATTGTTTTCAATTAGAAAAAAATGCACATCACATTACTGACAGGCACAGGCAGTCCCTACTTTACAATCTTCTTATTTTCTACTCTTCCCCTTATGAAATTTTCTATTGTCCAATAAAAAAAATCTTCAAGATTTGACTGTCGCAACCAGCATTTGGCCAGATGAACACCGGGGACTATACCATTAAAAACTCTTAAGATCCAGTCTCCTGAACAAGTTGCACATGAAATCAAGTCTCTCCTGTCTTACTTCTCCACATTCTTCTCTTAGATTAAATCAATGGATCACTCGTCACCTTCCCTCAAAGGGCCATTTCAAAACTCTTCAATTACTTTGGCATTTCTGCTCCTGATATAAATGTCATGCCACATCAGGTTCATATAATGAAATGTAATGTTATGCCATCTATTTCCTTGAGTTTTCAAGGGCATGTGGTGAGACTTCTGCTCTAGACACTTTCTTATCCATCATCCTACCCTGCCTTGATGGCAAAAAGAGCAGGAACTGCAGGTAACCTTTACCCTCTAGGCAAAACCTATACCCTAATGTACAACAGAAAACCAAACACAAAATTGAATCATCCAATAACAAACCTTCACTAGATACATTGCATCGTGATTGCCGGGTCTTTTTGGTTTCCTTTTTTGCTTAACTCAAAAGGGTTCAGAAAAGCAGATTTTGAGTATAAGTTTCTTTATTCCAAGAAGCTCTTCAGCTCCTTATTTTTGTATTAAAAAAATTAGATACATAAGATAGAATCTCTGTTTAATGCAGATTCCTTAGTTACTGAGCTATTGCAAATATGATGCAAGTGTATGTGTGGGGGGAGGTATGAACTATTCTTACTTGTGTAAAAAAATTTACGTTTTACATGTGCAAACTATATTATGTCTCATGATGATTAATTATGTGCACAGATTATATATCCTTAGACTTGTTCCCAAAAAATTGTATTTCCCTATATAATATATATTCTTACTTGGTAGTTCTAGCATGGAGATGTTTTTGAACAATCTCTTGATAAGATGGGAACTTTCATAACCAACTCAATTCATTGCAACAATGTAGAGAGTTGACCTAGAAAATTAAATTAAACATTCAATATTTGGGGTCTAGAATTATTCAATTCAATTTAATTACTCAATTTAAATATTCAATTAATTTGGGGGTCCAGAATTATTTAATCACATCATCAATTCTTGGCCTCATTTTGTATTGTGTGGCTCCTTCCTAAAACGAACAACAAAAATAAATAAAATAAATACCTTCAGAAAAATGACCAAGAAAATCTAAGATGGAACAACAGCTTTTCCCTTTTATGCTTTCATTAGGTGAGTCATTTTATTCATAACCATAATCATGGCATAATGTACATTATTTAATTTCCTTCTTTTAACTAATCTCATTTGCTTCCATACATGCTGATATGCACCATTTTCTCCTGAGACAGAGTGAAAGGAAAATTGTTGTGCTTTTATCCACTCATATGTTCTTTCTATAATCTGGCAAGGAGTTCAACACTCAGCGTTTTACTGTCACACAATTATGTCATCATCCGTCACCATGAATAATTTTTCCCGAGAAACTGCTCTGCTTCTCTGAAATTTTTGATACTTCTTCAATGATCACGTATAATAAAGTAATAAAAGAGGAAGGAGATTTCAAAAATAAGAACAATAAAGGGACAGCATTTTCTGTCCTTTTTTCTTAATTTGTATTAAATCATAACTGTAACATTTATGGGGTACAATATGATGACTTGACATAAAATGTGAAATGCTAAATCAAATTGATTAACATAACCATCATCTCACTTATTTTTGTGGTAAGATATTTATTGTTTTGAAATGTACCCTTGTATTGTGTACATTAAGTAAGATTCCCCCCTCCCCCTTCCCTCCTTTCCCATTTTTCTTTCTGGACTGTCTTTGTGTTTTATCATTTGTATGAATGTGCAAGTGTTTATAAATTGGTTTCATAATAGTATTGAGTACGTTGGATACTTTTTTCCCCATTCTTGAGATACTTTACTAAAAAGACTATGCTCCAGCTGCATCCTGTCATTTCTTGATGCACCTAAATTTTCTCCTCTGACATTTGCTATATTAACTGATACCAGTTAGTTATCCATAATTTTCAAGTCTCCTAAGGCTTGGAAAAATACTGAGCTGTCCTGCATCCCTCATTGTAAAGCACTGCAGCTTGTCCGCTCCCCTAAGGTATGGTATGTAATCCATAAGGTGAATTAATGTGGCAGACTAGAACAAGAAGAATAAAGATTGGATTGGCCCAGGCACTCATCTCCACACCTCTGCAAATATAACTAGAACTGAAAGAGACACGGTGAAAATCCCATTCTATGTTCTCAAAGTATCAGGGAGGAAGTTGTCCTAGAGTTTCTATTTCCTTATAAATTAATCTATGCCTCAAAATGATAAATGAACTATTATTTCTATAAATGTGAAAATGTGCCCCAAATTTAGAAATTCCAATTGACTTGAAGAAAAGAAAGGACATTAGAATACCACAGTATGTTTCCAAAAAATATATTGTTGACTACAGGTACAATCTTGTACAGCAGAGCCCTTGAGTTTATTCATCTTTCTCAACTGAAGCTTTATGTCTATTGAGTAGTAATTCTCCAGTTCTCCCTGTAGCTAGTCTCTCGTAATCACAATTTCACTCCTTGATTTTATAAAATTAACTATTTTAGATATTTCATGCTAGTGGAATCATGCAATATGTGTCTTTTCATGACTCACCTATTTCACTTAGCATAATGTCTTTAAGGCTTATCCATGTTGTTGCATATGGTAGGATTTCCCCCCTTTATAAGACTGAATAACATTCTGTTACATGTAAATACTATATTTTCTTAATCATTCATCTGTGAATAAACACTTAGATTGTTTCTACAGGTTGGCTATTGTGAATCGTGCTCAGTGAACATTGGAAGGAGATTGCTCATGCTTTGAGACCCTTTTTCAATCCTTTTCAGTAAATACTCTGAAGTGGGATTTCTGGATTGCATATTAGTTCTATTTTAAATTGTTTTGAAGAATCACCATATTGTTTTCTCAGAAGCTGTACCATTTTGCATTCCCACTAGCAGTATGCAAGGGTTACTTACAATCTCTCTACATTCCCACCAGCACATATTATTCTGTTTTCTTGATAGTAACCATCCTAATACAGTAAGTATAAAATAGTATTTCATTATGGTGTTGATTCACATTTCCCTAATAATTAGTGACTTAGCATTTATTAATAGATCTGTCGGCTATTTGTATGTCTTCTTTGGAGAAATGTCTCTTCACATCCTTAAGCCATTTTTAAATTAGGTTATTAGGGTTTTATTTACTAATAACTTATAAGAGTTCCTTATACACTAACCCTTTATGAGATACATGGTTTGCAGATATTTTCCCTCTTTCATAGGTAGCCTTTCCACTCTGTTGATTCTATCTTCTGTTGTGCAGAGTTTTTAGTTTAATGTAGTCCCATTTGTTTACTTTAATTTCAGTTACATGTGCTTTTGGTGTTGTATCTATGAGACCAAAATTCTAAGAGTGACAGGATAGATACTAGTTTGGGGTAACAGTCCTAGAAAGTTGGGGCACTGAGCACATGGATTAACTCTTTCTCTTCTCAGGAGGAAATTGATAATTGGGAAAACTGGGATATTTTTATCCACTCATCTGTGCTGAGCAATGAGAAAGATCAACAGTATCTGTCATCCCAGCCAACTGCCTCCATTCTTCCCTAGGCAGCTAGGCAGTGCCAGGCCCATCAGAACTCCAAGCCTAGCAAGATAGAATATAGTCTTCTGGGAAGCTCTGTTGGAAAAATCAAGTAGCTGGACTTGTGAACCAACTTCTTCCCTGCTCTGGTTGATACAGGAAGATAGCAGACTCTCTCTAATTCATGAGGCACAGCACCCGGCAGGGTCTCCAGAAATTAGGTGTCTCCAAATCTTCCTACTGGCTTTGGCAAGTCTGATTTCATGTTCTTCTGGAGAACAGGAGCCTTTTGTTTAGTTTCTAATTTATCACAAAAGAAATTTTTCCATGGATTGTTATTAAATTGGTGTGTTTGTGATATAAAGAATGTTCCAGGGATTCCTACTCCACTGTGTTGTTGACATCACTGTATTCTAACTGTGTCTTAAAATATCCCCAGTTCCAAACATTTTTAAAATTTCAGCATCTCACTGCCTATTCAGTTTATTAGTATAATTTTCACAAACTCCTCCTCCTAAAAATGTGGTAGTTTCTTAAAGGGAACTAAAAGGTAATTCTGATAACTTCATAGCACCCCTTAAATTAAGCTGATATCTTCATTATGATAATTATCAACATCATCACTATAATCTTCTAAACATCATATATCAAATCTCTAACCTATGTTTCAGGCATAATCCTGGATGCACATTATTTTATTTCTAATTTTCAAAAGGTGTGCGAGATAGTCTTCATTAATTCTCTTTTTGCCAAAGAATGAAAATTATTGTTGGAGAGACTGGATAACTTGCCATGGTCTGGCAGATAGTAAATAATTCAGTTAGTATTTAGAATTAGATCTGATTGGTGCCTAAATTTGTGTTTTTCCCATAATTCAAGGCTACAGGAATGGGAATGACTCAAATCACATAGGCTTCACCTATGAACCACAGAGAAATCTATCACAGAGTTGGTTAAAAGTTTGATTCCTGATATAGGTAAGAAAATACAAGAATTTCACAAAGGAAATTAAGTTTTTCATGTTACAGAAAAGTTATCAATTCTATGATACTTATTAAATACACAGTTGTTCTAACTGTGCCCCAAATGGAACCTGGAATTTGTCTGTGATCATAGGACCTGTCATGTTCCTATTTGCCTGGATTGCATGGCCACTTTTTTTTTTTTTTGAATGATCAGCAAAGAAGGAGTTTTATACTTGGAACATGCAGTGTTAAGAGAAGGGAAATAAGACAGAAAAGTGAATAGCAGGTGTTAGGGACTGAATTGTGTCCCCTTCCAAAATTCATATGATGAAGAGCAACTCCCAATGTGACCATACTTGGAGGGAGAGCCTTCAGGAGGAAATTATAGTTAAATGGGGTCATAATGGTGGAGTCATCATCCAATAGGGCAAGAACCTTTATGAAAAGAGGAAGAAATACAGGACTCTCTCTCCCTCCTCATGTGAAAACCCAGTGGGAAGGCCACCCTCTGCAACCAGGAGGAGAGTCCTCATCAGAACTCAAACATGCAGGCACCCTGACCTCAGACTAGCAGCCTCCAGAACTGTGCAAAAATAAAATTCTTTTGTTTAAGCCACGCAGTCTGTGGTATTTTGTATGGCGATGCCAGCTGACTAATACAGTGGGAGTGGGGGGATGTCAGTGTTTGCCACCTTCTTTAACTGCTCCCTTAGCATGATGATTTATTTGGTTTTTAGCACCAATGGAGAGATGGACTATAATCAGATTATGAAGTAAATATATCCAAAGACAAATAAGCAAAAAGCCTGTGAGTACAAAGTTCTGCTTTGTGACCTAAGTTACAGAATACAGCATGGAGTTGGAGAGAGGGCTGACTCCTTCACCATCTCACATGTATCCGTGTCAGAGACCACACAGGCATCACTGGTAGTCAGAGGTATCAGGTTCTACTTGGGAGTGGCCCAACCTAACAGGAATGGCTTCTCCTGCAGGGCAGCAACTAGAGGGTCCACAAGGAGCACGATGATATTCAGCATGCAAAAAACATCCAGGGCTCTCACAAATAAGGAGAGGAAATTTTGACAAGAATGGGAGATGGGGAAAATGGGGGAGACTGGAGGTGCTTCAGCCATGCAGATGGAGAGGTAAGATGAGCTAAAGTCTAAAATTAGGACAGTGCTGTTGCTGTGGCCTTACTTGTATTCACAGGCTTTGTGAGGTCTGGTTCCCTTGATATTTGTACAGTAAAATTTTAAAATAGACATTAACATTCATTCTTTATGTTTATCATACCAAGGTTTTTTAAAAGTACTTCGTGAAGTATAGTAATGGTATAGTAGTACTAACGTAATACGATTCTTCTTCTTAACTGCTGTTACAGAAGAAACAGTTTTCTTATCCACATCAGATACTTCTGCCTGATATTTTTAGGAAAAGCTCTGGCATGCTACTAAAAAGACATACATTCATATTTTAACTTCCATATAAATGTTTAGTTTAGTCAGACATTTCTCTACTTCCAGAGCTATGTGCCTTAATGCAAAATGATCTCTCCACAGGGAAAAAATTACCAGAAAAACATGCTAAGTGGCATGATGCTTACAAGACAGGTACCTCGGTGAAAAAGAATAGAAGGAATCTGACAAATTACTGTCAGGTATTGCATTTAAGAAACACTCACTAAAAGGCCATGCCATCAAATTTCTTGATATACCTTGAGTCAGCTTTTGAAGCAAATGATCCAAGTTGTCAAGTTATTTCATATGAATGTCCATGCTTTAGCTAAAATATATTCATTACCTGTGAACCTCTCAGACAAGAGAGCACAGTAGGACAAGGCAATGGTCCCAAGTAGCTTTAGATATAGGAGCATCTGCAGGGTGCAAGGCAGAAGATAATTTCTACCCCCAGAGTGAATATGGTTTGGAAAAATGAGGGAAGCAGTACCACTAGATGAAAAGTTGGGTCTATCAAAAAAAAAAAATGTTGAGACTCATAAATATGCCATTAGTCCTACTCAGCCACTGCCCTTGATTTTCCCCCACGTATTCTACAAGCTTCCCTTGAGGACTTCCTTTCCCTTATTTGGTGATATGAACTTTCAGGACATTCTGGGCTTTGTTGTAGTCTAGGATTCAGATTCTCATTCACTGCAGTGCTGCACTGCATATACAAAATATGGTAGAAGAGGGCCCTTCTTCTACTAAGGGCATCCAAAGCTGGGGGCACAGATTTGTTTCTATTTGAAGGTAGGGAACAGGGCAGTAAGGCTCTGTTCTGCATAAAGGCCCTTATTTATTTTATTCTACAATACTCTTTTCTCTGTTGGCTCTTAGAGATAACCCTACCATGGTCAAAGGCAGCCTCAGAAAAGAAGTGCATCTTGGAAGGTGATGCAAAGTCCTACCATCCCAGTCTCTCCTCTATTGGCCTAATACTGCCTAGATAAGAAATGCGTGCCTTACCTAGGAAGGAATATCCCAATCTATTAGGCTTTCCAGCACAGTGTTAAGATATAGGATAGCTGATCATTTGGGGCCAACCTTTAGTACGTCCTTCCTTTCCTCAGCTGTTTGTAGTAAGAGAATATGACTGGTAAAAGCTACTATGGACAACCTACAAAGTGGGAGAAATTATGTACATGCAAATCAATAGGAAAAAAAAAACAACCTTGTTAAAAAGAGAGCAAAAAACATGAACAGAAACTTTTCAAATGAAGATAGACTAATGGCCAACAAACACATGAAAAGTGTTCAAAATCTATAATAATCTGAGAAATGCAAATCAAAACCACAATGAGATACCATCTAACTCCAGTGAGAATGGCTCTTATCAACATATCCCCAAAACAACGAGTACTGGTGTGGATGCAGACAGAAAGGAACACTAATACACTGTCAGTGGGACTGTAAACTAGTGCAACCACTATGGAACATAGTGTGGAGATACCGCAAAGAACTGAAAGTAGACCTTCCATTTGCTTTTTTTGATTCTGATTTAATTTTTAATTTTTTGTTTTTATTAAATCATAACTGTGTACATTGATGCATTTGTGGGGTTCAGTGTACTGACTGGATATACCATGTGAAATGCTTACATTACACTGATTAACACATCCATCACAATTATACTTGTTTCTTAATAGTTTTGAAATATACCATTGCATCACGCACATTAGGTGAGGTCCCCCCAAATACTCTCCCTCCTCCCCTCCCCTTTCTCTCCTCTTCCCTTCTACTTTCTGGACTATAGTTATGTTTTACCATTTGTATGAATGTGTAGGTGATTATATATTGATTACATAGTAGTATTGTGTATATTGAATACTTTTTTCCCCCATTCTTGAGGATCCAGCAATCCCACTACTAGATATTTACCCAAAGGAAAAAAAGCAATTTTATTAAAAAAAAAAAAAAAAAAACTTGCACTCTAATGTTTATAGCAGCACAATTCACAATTGCAAAGATGTGGAACCAACCCAGTTTCCATCAATACATGATGGATTAATAAAATGTGGCATAGGTACCATGGAGAACTATTCAGTCATAAATAATGGTGGTCTAGTATCTTTTGTAACAACCTGGGTGGAACTAGAAACCATTCTTCTAAGTGAAATATCACATGAATGGAAAAACAAACACCACCTCTACTCAGTAAATAGGAACTAGGCAATCGACACTTAGGTACACACATGGAAGTAAAACTCAATGGAAATTAAGTAGGAATGGGTGGGTAAATTCATGCCTAATTCATATAATATATACATTCTGGGTGAGAAGCACACATATAACTCTGACTTAAAATGTACAAGAGCAAATTATGTAACCAAAACATATGTACCCCTGTAATATTCTGAAATTTCAAAAAAGAAGCTACCAGGGCTCATTGGAAGGAAGAAAGAGAAGAGGGCCACATCTCTGCCCTCTCATTACTAAGCACCATGTTCTGAACTCTTGCTATGCATCCATTTTGTCCTATCAGTCTTTCACTTCTAACTCCTGCTATTTTTTAAGTTTTAGTTTGTTTTTTTACATTCTTTAGTTCCAAATTTCTTAATTATGAATTTAATTTCCTTTACATGTTTATTTTTATTATATAATTCTACTCTTTTACTGTAGCATTTTGTCTGATCTAATTTTATTTCTAACCTTTGGCCCCATTTATTTTTAACTCTTTATATTTTGTTTCAAATTTAATATATTTCATCTTACAATTAATTTTACACGTTCACCTTTGTCTTCGTTGGGATTTTAATTCTTTATTTGTTTTCTCCCCCTTCTGCTCTTACCTTACTTTCAACTTAAAACAATAAATCCTATTCCCTCCTAAGCCGTTCTTCTCCATTTCCTATTTTTATGTTTTTTAACTGTTTGAGATTCATTTAGGGTACAAATAATTAGTTTACATTGATTTTATTAGTTAAAGTCCCTCTTATATTTGTGTCCCACCCCCAGGAGATGTGCCATACACCATCCCCATCCCCTCTCTCGTCCCCTCTCCCTGCTACCTCATTCCCCTATCTCACCCCTTTATATTAGCTCATCTATTGCCTTCTCCATTTCCTATTTTTAAATTGAGAATCTTCTACTCTATTAGTCCTTATTATCTCCAGTAAGCTTGTCAACCAAATAGCAGACCTTTACTTTGACCAGGAAAGTCAGAAGACCCTTGTCCCCAACATTTTTCTGCAGGAACTCCCCGCCCCCATACTCACATTTAGCTTTTTCAAGTACTTTTCTTCAACATTTCATCCCCAGGAAATTCAAAGACCACAGGTTAATATCTCTTCAAGACCTTAACTCTCTATAGATTATTGTTGCCTGCTAACATTTCATGCTATCAAATCCAAGCCTTAAATTTCTATGGCTTGGGTAAATGATAATTATAATTTATAATGATCTAGAAGAATTTTTAGAATAGAATTTTTAGAATGGAAGGCTTTTCTGGGAAAAGCCTTCAATGCCAGTCATCTTCAAATTTTTGGTTTTAATATGTACCTAAAATATTATTTATAAAATATTTCTTAATATATTTTCAAGTCAATTTCAAATTTTCCTTTTATTATGGTTTAAATATTTGCAAGGGATCATTTATCCAATTGAAAAATTAACACATTAAAATAAAATTGTTAAACCAGTTTCTAAAAATGTACTTAATGAAATCTAGGCATCATGGAGATTTAGTATATGTCCTTATCCATTAAAAAACATAAACAGATAAATGGATAAATGGATAAATGTCCTTATCCATTAAAAAACATAAATCTTCCTTAAAAGCTAAAAATTCAATGTTAATAATGTTACCTCTTAAATATTACCTCTTACATTGCCATTCCATTTTCCAAAAATATTACCAAGTTTGCAATATATTTTAACCTTAAAAGCATTTTAAATTCCTGCCATACTTTTCTGCAACATAAAAGAATAGAATTTTGCTACATTAAAAAAAAATACACTGTCATCATTATGCTTTAAGTATTAAAATGCTTCTTCTGAGTTATCATTATAATTATAGTTTAGTACATAAGTTTTCAATATATCTTATTAAGTTTTAAGAACTGTTTATCATAAACCCCAAAATTTTATTGGAAACTTATCCCCAAATGATATGAATGGTCCTGAATTTCTCAATTTACTGACTTATTTGTGGGTTAATATAGCATGGCTAGAATGAGACAAAGTTTGGCATAAATCATTTTCTCATATTTTAGTTTTATAGAAAGTACTACATATAAATAAGCATATGGAAATTGAATGGAAAGAGTTCTGTTATAGAAACATCATTAAATTCCTTGAAATCTTGATACATGCCAAAAAACCCAGAAATGTGATATCAAAAATTATTCTCATCTATCAGCTTTATACTTGAAGGTTCACCTTCAATTTTGTTAAAAGCCAAGAATTGACAACCACTCTTCTCGCTTACAAAATGCAATTACTCAATCATGAAAGTTACATACCTTTAAAATACTTCTACAACGACAGCATTTCAAATTGTCCCTTTGATTTCTATTGGAATATTTTTAGACTACATGGAAATGCACTACAGTGAAATTAGAGGTGGGGAAGAGATGAGTGTTTTCTGTAGTAAAAGAGGAGAGGGACAAGTTTGAAAAGAGGAGCTGGTAAAGGAGAATTTGTAACTCCATCTGAGTTCTCCAGCAGATATGTCGTAGGAAAGGAAGCACATTAGTTCAGGATTTGAAAATGATGTTCTTAAAATTAACCCAATCAGGTACCCTTTGTAATGTCTTTGCATAACCCAAGGTACACTTACGTAGTTTGAAGACCATAGTTCAGTGTAGTATCCCTGGCCTTGCATTAGTGAGGAGTGTAAAAGCACAGAATTTCCCCCAAATACATTAACGGGAGAAGATTCAATACCGCATCCTACCAGGCTTCAGACACAGGGCAATACCAAGTAGAGTCTCACATGTATTGAAAGATGTGACCTCCCGCCTTTTTGACAGTTCACAGGTTCTTAAATTCTAGGCAGGCAGGGTTGACAAACAGTGTTCATCACTGGCCTTGGGCCCCTCCAGACAATTCCTTGGTGCACAGGGAAATGATCGGTAAAAGCCCTCTCAGATTCTTTATTTCTATAAGTCAAGTAAAGTCTGAGAAAAGTAAATTAATCAGGGTCATAGGCACTAGTTCACTTCTCTTTCTTCCTTCTTCTAAAGAAGGGAGATGATCCCCACCCCACTCTAAAACCCTGTCTGTATAGCAGACCTACTACAATATTAGACAAAACGGTTTTACTTCCCAATTCAGTCTCTAAAAGAAAACTTGTCTCTCATCTTAACCTTCTGTGCTATGGAATAAATGTTCCTGCACCCCTAAAATCCATATGTCGATCCTATTTCTTTGGAGGTAAATAGGTCCTGAGTGTGGCATCCTCGTATGTGAGATCACAGCCGATATGAAAAGAAAGCAGAGAGTTTCCATCTTCTCTCTGTTCTCCATCATGTGAAGACACAATGAGAAGGCAGCCAAGTGCAAACCGGGGAGAGAGGGGCACTCACCAGGCATGGAACATAGCAGCACCTTGATTTTGGGCATCCTAGCCTCCAGAACTGGGAGATAAACTGTTTTTTTTTTTTTAAGCCATCTAGGCTATGGCAGCTTATTATAGCAGCTGGAACTAAGATACTCAGGTTCCCCTCCTGTAGTGCCCAACACCACTTTTCTTTCTTGTTTCACTGATGGCTTCTATAGTACAGAGGTGGTCTAATCCATTACTAGCTTATTTTCAGGAATTGGCCAGAAATTCACATACATCACTTGTGCTCACAACTCACTGGCCAGATCTAGTAGCACAGCCTCGCACTAACACAAGGGGGCCAGGAAGAACAATGCTACTCTGTGTTGGAAGGGGGCAGAGGGCACACACCTGGCACCCAGCTCCAGGGCAGCCAGGCTGCCTTCTTGTCCCTCTTTGTTCTTCCTTTCATGGCATTGTCTCTCCCACACGTTCTTGCCACACTAGCCCTCCATTGGTTCCTCAGTTGACCTTTGGGCAGGATACTCCTACTTCCTTTTTCTTTCTTCCCGCCTTGGCTGACAGGTTCTCATTCCTCAGATCACAGCTAAAATCTTTTCATCCCAAAGAAGCTTGCCTCTCCGCTCTCTATCTGAGGTTCCCTTTCTATTACGCTTTCCAAAACACTCTGGTCTGTTTCTTTTATAGCTGTCATGTCCATTTATAATTATTGTGGGGGAAGGAATACTCATGAACCTAGACAGTACAGTCATTTGGGGGAACAGCTAGCAAGAGAAAGCAAGTCAGAAACCAAACTGCATGCTCATAGCAGCCACATCCCTATTCCCCTGGAATGCTGCAAGACCAGTGTTCCTAGAAAATAACAGAATAGTAACTTTCTACTCTGACCCTGGCTGGGGGCCAATCAAAGGAAGATCACTAAGATTCACCCTTAGTGCACAAATCAGTGCCTCTACAGACAAGGATGACTCCCTCTAGCAACCTCCTCCCACACACCAACCCCGCTGAGAAGGGGTACTAAAAGCTTCTCAAAACTGTGTGAAAGGGCGCTAGTTCTCAGTCAGACTTCACTCTACTCTCTTCTCTTTATTTTCTTATTTATTTTTATGAGACAGAGTCTCACTTGGTTGCCCTCCATAGAGTGCTGTGGCATCATAGTTCACAGCAACCTCAAACTCTTGGCTTAAGCAATACTCTTGCCTCAGCCTCCAGAGTAGTCAGAGTATAGGTGCCTACCATAACATCCAGCTGTGTTTTAGAGATGGGGTCTCGCTCTTGCTCAGGCTGGTCTCAAACTCATAAATTCAAGCAATCCACCTGCCTCAGCCTCCCAGGGTTCTAGGATTATAGGCGGGAGCCATCAGGTCCGGCCCCTACTCTGCTCTCTTCTCATTAAAGCCTCTTATTAATCCCTGACCTGTCCTCCTCTCCTTTTGACCCTCATCTCAATTCTACCCTCAAACCCCTCAATTATATGGCTACTTTGTTCCCCTGATTAATTCATATCAGTCTCTTTCATTCAATGCCCCAAGAGAAGTGACCAAATCTATTTTGTTTACCACTATGAATATATCCAATGCCTGACTTGCAATTGCACAATAGCAGCACCTCTTAGAGTTTCACCTCAAGTAGCTTTAGAATGAAATTTCTCCCTCAACCCATAACAGGGAATTGTATTAGACACCATATATGGGATTAGTGACACATTTGACAAGATATGCTAAGTAGCAAATACAAAGCAAATCAAGCAATAAGAAAAAAAAAATAAGTGAGGCTGGAGAAGGAACATTCAAAAGGGAAAAGTAGAAGAAAACACTCAGTATTTTAATAGTGTAATGTAAAACTATAAAATTTCATATTCTTCCAAAATAAACTTGGTATGATAAATTTATATGGGGTACCCTGAACTTGGTTATCAGATATAATAATCAAGCAAGATTGCAAAAACTATGGAAAATAGCATCTTATATGTTCATAACAAGATATAACAGCTGAGAAGTTTTAATTCTTTTCAAAATAGGGCATTGGCCTCAGTTTGTATAGCCTGGGCTTTAGCAACATTTAATATTGTGTAGCTATTCCTAAAAAGTTTCAGGATATATTAAGCACACATAGAACTCTTTAAGGAAGTCCCCTAGAACTGTTTTAAGTATTAGTCTTAATAATAGGTTTGTTCCTTGCCAACTGTTTATCTTTAGCAACTCTAAGGATGTGGTTTGGCCTGGCTGGAGCCAAAAGTTGGACTTTATCATTTGTTAAAGAGACAGCATTTGACCCCCATCTAGTGACCTTTTAGCTTATGAGATATTCCCTCTAAAGTCTAGGCTAGTTTTCTCCTTGCAAATTGAAAACAGGCATTTTTGGATAATTTTCTATAAGAAATAGACAGGCCTAATTATTTTTGATACTGAGCACTGTTTCCTACCTTATCACCTTGTATAATAATTCATGAGGAATCATACAAGAACATTTGTAGATTTTACTATGAGTTCACGTAAACCAGAATTGCTAATGTGCTAAACTGAAGAAACACAAAATAATCCTCTCATATGATAATATGGCTGCAATAGTAAATACAGAAATAGTGTTTTAGGCCTGAGAGAGACACTTTCAATGGGATACCACAGGGATATGCTATGTATGATCCCATTTCTTTTAAAATTATAACAATTATTTACACCATTCTTACATAAGCTTGATCCCTCACTTATAGAAATTAGAAATATGACATTTTATGGTAGTGATTCTTAGTATCTTAATATGTGTTCGAGAGTGTGTGTGTGTGTGTGTGTGTAAAATGGACCCGTTTAAGACTTTCATAAAAGTAATAGCTGTCCTTTCTAGAAAAGTAAATGGATATACCATTTACTCTCCAAAATTTGCACATAATCAAGGGATTCAGTGACCCTTGATATTTGTAGTGCATGTGAGGAAAGAAAAACAAAACAAGCAAGCCACAGAAAAACTGTTTTCTAAAAAATCATCTTTGACCTATGTTTCAAACACTTAACACTCTTAAAGTCAGTTACACAGATTAATAAAGTGTTAATCCTACACACCTGCATAGCAACTCAGATCAAATCGTCAGCGCTTTTGCAGCATTACTAAAATATTAAAATAGTCTCTGTCCTGGTTGCTAAATACTTGCTACTATTAACCTGCTCCATCACCCAGAATACCCAGGACCATGCCATGACCCAGCAGCTAAGAAATGAAGGCCTGACTGATCCATCAGGAGACTCTAGGATGCAATATCCACACATAAAGCAATTCTGACTGCTTAGTGCCAAGGCCTCAGTTAGGCCTTGTGAAATACTTTGAATATAAGCCTTGAGTTTGTCTGTTTAATTTTTCCTACGAGTAATAACCTACATGGGAGGAGTGAAAGAACACCAGGCATTTTCTTTAGTTCATTGAAATTAGGAGTATCATGAAATAGTTGAGTTTGTCCTGTTTTTTTAAGGGTAGAAACTGGAAAAGATTACTCTCGGGTTAATTTTCCAGTATAAACACAAGAAATGAGGAAAGAGAGAAGTCTGAGAAGTTCTAGGAAATTTGGAATAAGTGGTGAGAGAAAGGGGCCACAGCCTTCGGGTATAGAGCCAGTTTGACTGCCTAGGCTCCTGTCCTTGGGAAACTAACACACAGTCATCCTAGGTAAGGGTCTTCCTCACTTTCTAACCTCCACGTGTAACCAGTCATGTTATCTCATTTTTCTCGTAGCAATGGCATGTCTAAAGATTAAACATAAAATCCAAGCAATAAACCAAGCAGAATTCTTCTCTATGTTGATGACAGGGGAAAGACGTTCTCTTCTGAGGGAGGTTCTTCTGTCATCTTTCTTTCCAGGTAGAGAAAACCTATACGTACATGGAGTCAAAAAGAGGCAAAAGACTGATGGAAAAAGAAAAGTCTCATTCATGATTGAATGAGTCTCTAAGACTCTAAATATCATTCCAGCTAAGATAACTAATAAAATATCATCCTTAGTATTCTTATTATTTAAATTGCTTAAGCTAGTTTGAGTTGGGTTTCTGTTGTGTGAAATTAAGAGTTTTGGTTAATATAGAGGATTATGCTAAAAGCCACATCTAGATTTAAAAAAGGGGTAGGGGTCCATAAATAATGCCAGTATTAAAACTAAGATAAAAAAATTTAAACAATAGGGAGAGATTGCCAATATTAAAACAATGGACTTTATAGCTATCTGTGATCATTTTAAAAAGCACATGCTCTAACATTGCTTTAATTGCTTTTTAATTGCTTAGTGATAAAAATATAAAAGATTTACCTGTTACACTCAGTGAAAATATTGTCCAGTCTAGCAATTCCACACCTTTATTCTGATGGCCAAAAAAATCCTGATTCGATCTAGTTAAATGTCAAGCAGAATAACTACATACTTCTATAATTTATGTTAAGAAAATCTTTAAAAATCTAGGTGAAATAACAGGGAAGCTAAGATAGGGCTTTTAAAATACCCTTTTCAATAAGATAGAATATGTGGAAGCTTTATTTTTCAAAACCAATTTAGGTTTTCTGGTATCAAATTAAATAATAGACCATTGGTTTGATTTGTTGCTTGGTATACAAGGATCTTTAGAAACAAAGTAACTGTTCAATATTATGGCTCCTTAACCTGTTGACTCTTCACATTGGTATTCTAGCCTTTCTAATGACTAAATAAATCCACACGTACATCTTATGCGCCAGTTCATAATTATTTCCATTTGGTAAAAGGAGTCATTAAGATTCACAACACTTAAATACTTCAGCCATAAATGACATTTACTGATAACAATAGAAAATTCATCACAATGACAGGAAAAGTAGTTTCAAGGTAGTATGAGAGGACAGGTGGTCGTAAAGTAAATGATTTGCAATGATCTCCACTGCCTACATGCAAACACATGATTGACCACTCAAGAGAGCATGCAAGGACTTTTAATCTCACTCCCCAGTCTGAGAATCTCTGTGGGAAGCCCACTCTGGTCCCATTACATGGGAATGATTGGGGTTGCCTGGAGTGCTAAACCCAGGATGAAATAAGGTCAAAGAGCAGGACACTGATATAAGTGACTGGCATACATATCCAGGGGCTACTCTGTGCTTCAGTCAGTGGAAACACCACATTGAAGGACTAGCCAGGGCCACAGTGCTGCAGGGGACGCAATCTGAGGGAAGGCCCAAAGCCTTGGCTGGAACTTTCACAACTCCCAGGTGCTCACATGGAGCCCTCCCCTGGCCCAGATACAACTAAAAGGTCAAGATTATGTTTTGGTGCCTGCTGAAGTTTTCCCTAGACTTGGAAGCATTCAGGGGTAGCAATATACTTCCAGGAAAACATTTAACTTCTAGTATTCACTCTATGTCTTCCTCAGACTAAGAACAACGGCATAGCAGTGAGTTAGTTCTAGCACAGTGTCCTAGTTGAGTGCTCACTATAAGTTCTTCCCAGATCTGAAAGAGACAATAGGCTGGCACTTAAGTTTTGATACTAAACAGGTCTAACACAATCAAGAACACCTGTGAAAGAAATGGAAGAAGTGGCTGCCTCATTAAATGCACAAACATGAGCATAAAGACACAAAGATTGTGAAAACTTAGGGAAATACGACATCCCCAGAAGAAACTAACAAAGTTTCAGCAATAGACACAAAATAATTGACTTTCTTAAATGTCAGAGAGAGAATTCAGAATAATCCTCTTAAAGAAGTTCAGAGAGGCCAGACATGGTGTCTCACACCTATAATCCTAGCACTCTGGGAGGCTGAGGCAGGTGGATCATCTGAGCTCAGGAGTTCAAGACCAACCTTAGCAAGAACAAGACCTTGTCTCTACTAAAAATAGGAAAACTAGTCGAGTATTGTGGCAGGCACCTAGAGTCCCAGATACTCAGGAAGCTGAGGCAAGAGGATCAGGATCACTTGAGCCCAAGAGTTTGAGGCTGCTGTGAGTACGATTCCATGGTACTCTACCCAGGATGATAAAGTAAGATTCTGTCTTAAAAAAAAAAACAACAACAGAGAATCACAACAAAGTAACAGAAAATTAATAAAGTTTTAAAAACAACAGAGGAACATAATGAGAAATTTGACAACAGCAGAAAAAAATTTAAAACCAAATTGAAAGTCCAAAAATAAAGAACATAGTCACTGAACTTAAAAAGTCTTTGGAAAGCTTCAACAGCAGGCTTATTCAAACAGGAAAGAATTAGTGGGCTTAACAACAAAATATATGAAATTATCCATTCAAAGGAGCAAAAGAAAAAAGAATAGAGTAGAGAGGGTCTGGGAAAAATTATGAGACATCATCAAGCAAACTAAAGATATGAGTGGAATATATCCTAGAGAATATATTTAGAAAATAATAGTAGAAAAGTTCCCAAATCTGGAGAAAGTAGACACCAGCCAGGAATAGGCAGCTCAGAGTCACCAATCAAATTTAACTCAAAGACGAAAGTACTAAGGTATATTATAATGAAATTAGTAAAAATCAAATACTTAAAGCAAAAAGAGAAAAGAAACATATCACATTCAACGTAGCTCCATAAAACGATCAGCGGATCTTTCAGAGAAACTCTGTGGGCCAAGAAAAATGGAATACCATATTCAAATTCCTGAAGTAAAACAAACAAAAAAACCTCACCAACCAAGAATAAATACTATATCCAGCAAAATTATCCTTCAAATGTGAAAAAAGTTAGACTTTCTCAGATAATCAAAACCGGAAGAAATTCATCAACACCACAGCTGTCTTACAAGAAATGCTAACAGGAGTTCTTCAGTATGAAAGAAATGAACGCTAATGTGTAACAACAACAACAAAAATCTGAAGGTATTAAACTCACTGTTAGAAAAATACAAATTCAGAAAACTCCAATTCTATAATTAGCAGAAGAAAAGCAACTTAAATATGAAGTGCGAAAGACAAAACTCTTAAAATAAAAAATAACTACAATGATTGTTGAAAAGACAGGTAATATAGAAAGAGACAAATTAACACATCAATAAGTCAGTAAGAAGACTTACTTGTAAGTCTTGTGGTAATCACACAGCAAAAAATCTGTAACAGAGCTCCCCATCCCCCAACGACCGGGCACTTCCGGTGCCGCACCTCTCCCGCGCAGGAAGAGAACTGCCATTTCAGTTCTGAGGGAGGGAGGACCACTGCTGTTGCCTGGGGGCCCTGCTGAGAGGCACATGTGGGAGAAGATGTAATCAGGCGAGCTAGGGCAAACAAGGCGCAGCTGGTCAGGCCGGTTTAGTGCCTGCCTGACCTCCACCACCTGTCTCCCATTCTTACTGTTCTGTAAATTTAGGTCCTGCTCCAAAGATGCCGACTTTGAGTAGGTTAGCTGGATGGATTTAGGAGATTAACTTTTATTTATTTTTATTTCAAATCAAGATGAGGGTACAAATGTTTAGATTACACTGTTCTCACTTCCAGGGTAAAGTTCCAGTTATAAAAGCGTCCCTCGCCCAAAGAGCATGTTACACAGCCTCACAATGTGCACCAATAGATGAGATCCCGCCTCAAGCCCTCCCTCCTCCCCCTTATTTCCCCTACCCTCCTGCCCCGTAGTAGACTATATTTCTGTTATATTGTTCAAAGGAACATGTAATTGTCTATATATTGGTTTCATAATAGTATTGAGTACATTGGGTATTCATTTTTCCATTCTTGTGATACTTTGTTACATGCATGTAGTTTATTCGTGATTGCTATGTGTATGGTGGACAAAGTAAATCCTTACCTGAAACATCTGGTTTACCTACATGTTTACAAGGACCTGATATATGTTAAATGTAGAGGTAGTAAAGTATCATTTTGTAAATATCTTTTTGCTAAATATCTCAGGAAATCTTTGGTTTTTGGACGTAGATTTTTAAATGACTTTTGTGAGCGGCATAGTACCATCTGTTCTTGTTCAATGGTTTGGAAGAGGAATGAGGGAAAGAGTTGCAAAAGGTAATATGTTAAAGTGTTCGTGCTTGGACGTTTTCAGATGCTATTTGGTTTTGTGCATTTTGTTCTGCTGTGCGCATATAATGTATATAATGGATAAATGAGTCTTCATTTTGCAATAGCTAGTCTCGATAGATAAAAGAGTTTGCCAGTGTATGACAAAGGACTTAGTGAAATTGGCTTATTTTGTATGCTTTTTGTTGAAATTCAGAGGAAAGCTTGTCCTCTATAAATGACTTTTGGATATTATTTTTTTAACCATTTTATGAATTACACATGCCTCTACTGTCCACCAGATTGAAGGTCAAAGGAAATAAGGAAGAAATGGTTCAAGGCCAAAATGGTCATATACCTCAGATTATAACCATTGGTGTGTTTGCAATTTTATTTCATAGTGCTGTGCACAGGTTCCATAATGGACAGGTTCTTAAATGAAATATATAGTCTCTCAAGATGTTTAGGAGTGATTGATGTATTTAAAAGTAGAAGTAGTAAATAACACTTTGTAAATAGCTTTTTAAACTTGAGGGAAAATACTGTCTGTGTTTGGAAGTGGAATTGTTAAACCACTCTGTGAACAGTATACTCTCTGTACCTCCTCATTGCTTTGAAGGAGGTAAGAGGGAAGAAATTGAAAGAATTTCAGTTTATCCATTGCCCTGTATGTTATATGCATTTCATTTATCTTTGATGTATTGTATAAATAATATATATATCAGAAAAGATATATAATATATATCAGAAAAATGAGTTCTAATTTTATAGTATCTAGTCTCTAGATATTAAGCAGCTTGCAATGTCTGACAAAAGTCGAGTTAGCAAGTTAACATTTTGTACACTTTGTGTTGAAATTCATAGCAAGGCTGTCTTCTGAAAAGGACTTTTGTAAGTGAAATAATAACACCATGCCTAAGTGACATGTGTGCTTACATCCACTGTGTTGTTGGTAGAAAGGAACTGGAAGAAATGAAGGATTCTAGCAGACACTTTCAGATATAACCATTGTTACATGTGTGTATTTTATTCAATACTACTGTGTATGTACTGGACAAATTTAAGTTCTAATTTGAAACATCTAGTCTTTCTAGGTGTTTAGAAGTACACAAAGTATTTTGAAAGTAGAGAACACATTTTATAGATATCCTTTTCTTAAAATTTGTATGAAGTATTATCTGATAATAATTGAATGATCACACCACTTGTCTGAGCAGTGCACATTATTTCTGCTGGTTCAGGTAGGAAGAAGAAAGTGCAAAGGGCTTTAAATCAATGTGGCTATAGTGAGACAAGGTTGACTATTATTTCTTATGTCTGTGCATTTCCTTTACTTTGCTGTGCATATGAGCTCTAATTTTCAACATCTTACCTTTCTAGATGATAAAGAGGTTGCCAGTGTATGACAAAAGTAGAGTTAGTAAACTAATACATTGAGTAGAGTTTGAGTTAAAATTCATAGACTGTTCTTAAAAATACACATGGAGTGAAAATACTAAAATCCCCTCGGAGCATATACAGTTACTTAGACCTGTCCACTGGGTGGGTAGAGGCAGGAAGGGGAGTTTTCTAGGCCAGACTCTTCTTATTTAGAGAACACTTTGAAATTATAGGTATTGTTATGAGTGTACATGGTTTAATCAATGTTACCCTGTATAGAGGGGAAAGCATAAGTCCTATTTGAAACTAGTCTTTCTGGATGTTAAAAGTACACAAAATATGTTAAAGTAGAGGGTTAAAGTAACACCCTTTAGGGGTTTTTGTTGTTATTTCATAAGAATGGCTGCATTTGGGGAATGGAATTATTAAACTTGATATCTTAGCGCAGCAGTTCTCAACCTGTGGGTCACGACCCACAAGAACTGTATTAAAGGGAGGTTGAGAACCACTGTCTGGGAGAGTAAGCTATCACTGTGGGGGGGGGGGAGAAGGGAGGAGGATGTGTTCAGAGAAGGATTCTGTGCCAGTGAGTTAGATTAATGAACCATTGTTCATTATGTGCATTTTAGTTAATGTGGCTGTGTACCAAAGGATAAACAAATCTCAATGCTCGAACTATGTTAAAAGTAAACTAGTAAAGCAATCCCTTTATATATGTCCGTTTGTTAGTTTTTATCGAGAACTGTCTCTGGGAGTGACCTTTGTTAATTCACTTCTTGGAGCTAAACATAGTCCTGTACTTAGTGACTGGAGTGTGGGAAGAGGGAGAAGAGGAGGGTCTTTGCTAATATCTCCATACCTAGAAGATGTTTTTAGATCACAACCATAGGTCTCTATGTGCATTTTTAGTAAAGCATCTATGTTTATTGTGGACAAAGCTCATTATTTTGCAACATGTAAGCTTCGGAGAGGTCCTGAGGTGACAACATATGATTAAAAAGTAGAAGTAGTGAATTAGCCATTTTGTGAGTATCTTTCTGCTACGATTGATAGAAAATATGCATTTTGGACATGGAGTCGTTAAAGTACCTGTTAGGAATATTATATCTGGACGTGTTTATTAGGCAGGCAGCAAAGGGGCAGAAGTATAAAAGAAGAGCTGTGTATGTAATTTTTTCACATTTACATTTTGATGGTAGACATTGATGTTTATACATCCCTTTTCGCTATAAGAATATATGTTAAAGTAATTCAATGAAAACATACCTTCTCACTAATATTTTAATGTTATCGATCCAATAATTAATTATCTTAGAAACATTACACTTAATGTACTCTGTTGCTTGATGTTTCATTTTAAATTGAGCATTAAAGAAATGTGGTATCGGAACTCTGCCAAAACTACAAGCAGAAAATATTTAGGAGATGTTCAGGACTTTGGACTGGGCATAGATTTTTTTACTAAGACCTCAAAAATAGGCCAAAAAAGTAAAAAAATGGACATATGGGGTTACATCAAGCTAAAAAGCTTCTATACCGCAAAGGAACAACAGAGTGAAGAGACAAACCTACAGAACTTGGAGGAAATATTTGGAACTATCAATCAGACAAGAATAAGCATCATATGTAAGGCACTCAAGGAACTTGTAGCAAATAACTGAATAATCTGATTTGCAAATTAGCAAAGGATCTGAATAGACATTTCATGAAAACAAATATGTAAAATGGGCATGAGTTATATGAGAAAATGCCCAACATCATTAATCATCAGGAAATGCAAATCCAAATTTATATATCTGTATAGGCCAAGTGATAATGTTCTAGAGCAAGATTGATAGGCCTGTGCCACTCTTAACTCTGGGGACATTGTGAACAGCCTAGTCCATTAGGAGAGCATTACAAGACCTTGTCCAGGTGAGCCCAGACACGACTTTCCACTCAAGACTCCCGGCTGCAAGCCTGTCATCAGGACTGACCTCGTCTCACCACACCAACACTTCAGAGTCAAACCTACAACCAGCAAATTACAGGTGGTTAAATATCTGATAGATGATGGTGTTGTGGGGGTAGGTGTGTAACTCACATATTATGAAGAAGTGAAATGGAAAGGCAGGTGTGGAACCTCTCTGTAGACCCTTGAAATGACACAGCCATCAAATGAAAAAGATGTCTCAAGTCCAGAGCCTTCCTTCGATGCTGTGCTGGGTGCTACACGTCTGACATGATTAAGGTCCCCCGCTTGTCCTCTGAGAGGATTCATTGGGTTCTCTAAATTCTGTACTATCTAAATATGGTTTCCATGGATACCATGCTCTTCTGGGCTTTTCTCTTATATTCAAGAAGGTGACTAAAGAAAAACAAATAAGCATAAGAGGCTATCTCTAGTTTCCCCTTATGTCTGAACCAGATTTTTTTTTTTCTGAGGCTCTTCTCTCAATAAATATGCCACTGTTTATACCAGTGTGAGATGATGGAAAAGGCTACTTATCCAAGTATCTTTGGGCCTGAGTAGAAGTCAGGCTTCAGAGGTAAACCAGACAGGGGAGCAAAGACAAAATGCCCAGGGGTGCCCGGACTTCACTGTGTTTTGAACCACCCATCCACTAGAACTCCGCAGTAGAAAATAAGAAAAGAAAATTAATTTCAGGTGTAATTTTATAGGCTTGTGCCATACTCTTTCCAGAAGAATTTAAAATAATTTTTATTTTAGATAATTACAAAAATAAGTCTTCAACAATATTAAAGGTGATTTTTAATTGAGCAAAGGATTCAAAAACTTTTTTTGTAAGAATTTTTGGTGATTTGTGAAATTGTATACATAATTCTACAGATATAAATATATATTGAAGTACAAAAATCTTTATAAACACTGTCTGTAACAAGATATGCTAGTGGTTAACTCTGAATAGTGAAATTATGATTAATATTAATCCCTTTAATCTTTGAATTTTTCCCTAAATTTTCCTTGATGCCTTGATAATCAAGAAGATCTATATCTTTACTTAAAAGATTAAATAGTAACCGAGCATTTTAAAATACTGTTGAGCATGCATGTATCATTAACTTTAGAGTCAATCAGATACAGAGTTAAATATCAGCTCTGCCAGGTATTAACTATATGACTTTAATAAGGCTAAGTTTCCATTTTTCATAAGTCTCAAAGTGTACATCACTGAATCCATGGAAAATGATCAGTGCTAAAGAGTACGTGATTAAAGGCAGTCAGTTATGAGGCAATTTATAAAATATCAAAAACGAAGTTGAACATAACCTGAATGTTAATTAAAATGTATAAATCTAGGCCAGGTGCTATGGCTTATGCCTGTAATACTAGTATTCTGTGAGGCCAAGGCAGGTGGATTGCTGGAGCTCAGAAGTCAGAGACCAGCCTGAGTAAGAGTGAGACTACTGTCTCTAAAAAAATAGGCTCGGCGCCTATAGCTCAGTGACTAGGGCGCCAGCCACGTACACTGGAGCTGGTAGATTCAAATACAGCCCAGGCCTGCCAAACAACAATGACAACTCCAACCAAAAACTAGCTGGGCATTGTGGTGGGTGCCTGTAGTCCCAGCTACTTGGGAGGCTGAGGCAAAAGAATTGCTTAAGCCCAAGAGCTTGAGGTTGCTGTGAGCTGTGATGCCACAGCACTCTACCAGGGTAACATAGTGAGACTCTGTCTCAAAAAAAATAATAATAATAGAAATAATAAAAAAAAAAAAAAACTATTACTCTGGAGGCTGAGGCAAGAGAATCACCTGAGCCCACCAATTTTGAGGTTACTGTGTGCTATGACGTCACGGTACTCTATTGAGGTTGACAAAGCGAGACTCTGTCTCAAAAAAAAAAAAAGTAGAAATATTTTTTAGCTTATTCTAAATAGTATATGTAAAGATGGCATTGTTTAGGACTACAGAAGTACTCCAAATTGAAACAAACAAACAAAAATACTTCTATTTAAATGGTTGCTGTAATGAATCAAATTATATCTCCCCAAAATTCACATATTGAAATCCTAACCCCCAGGATCTTAAAATGTGATTTTAAGGAGATAGGATCTTTATGGAGGTAATAAAATTAAAAGGAAGTCTATAATGTGCGGCCTAATCCAATATGACTGAGAAGTTTAGTGTTTTTTTTTTTAAGGAACTTTATTTATTTATTTATTTATTTACTTATGTTTTGGCCAGGGCTGGGTTTGAACCCACCACCTCTGGCATATGGGGCTGGTACCCTGCCCCTTTGAGCCACAGGCAACCCCCAGAAACTTAAGGTTTTTAAGTGAAGGATATTTGAACTTGCATAGATGGAAGACAATGAGGAGAGATAGAGAGAGAAGTAGTCTATCCACAGGCCAAGTAGGGAAGCCTGGGCAGCTCTTTCCCTTGGATTCCTCAGAAGGAACTAACTCTGCCAGCACCTAGATTTCAAACTTACAGACCCCAGAACTGCGAGACAATAAATTTATGTTGTTTAAGCCATTCAGTTAGTTGTGCATTATGATAGCAGCTCTACCATTACTTTATTTTGCTACATATTTATACTTTGTGTGACCACACTTCATTGGACTTCACGGTTCAAGGAAGGCAAAATTAACAAAAGGAAGTCCAGCATTTATGAAAACACTTGGCATGAACCAAGAAAACCAAAAACTTACATAATAGAATTTTTAAAAATTATTATTTAATCCAGTTCTTCACAGATGGAATCTCTGAATAAACTATTTTCTTTCAAAAAGAGAACCAAACTTCACATTTTATAAAGATAAATTGTTTGTTATATGACAAATGTACTGTGCATTAATAATAAATAAATCATAAGACAAAAGTCAGGGGTGTTGCGTTATGGTCCTTCTCACGTTGTATATTCACTTGGATGTACTTTACAGTGCAGGCACATGGAACTATCTAGAAGGAAGTTTACTTTTACCACTGAACACTAATGTGTAGTCTTAATGAGTCCAGAAATATGCTGGTCAAGGCTGAAACCCTGAAAGCTAATGATGGAGGAAATTGTGATGTTTACTGCGGGAATAATGGAATGCTGAGCTTTTATGGTATTTAATTACATAGCTTCCAGACCATTAGTTTATAAGGAAATATCTAGTTATTTTATCTCATACCCAAGTCTCCTTACCAGCACTCTTCTTTCTTTTCAGAGTATCAGTTAATGCCTGAGAAAACACCATTAAAATGGACATTTTTTTCATTTAGCAAGGCTTTTACCGTGCCAGTCACTTGCATCTTGGACAATGTGCTTTCAGAGCTTTAGAAGCAGAAATTCTTGTTGATAATCATTTCCACTAAATAGAAAGCAGTGTGTTAGGTTAAAAATGAATGTGATCCAGTCATACTCTTATTCTGAAAACCAAAACCTTAGTGCCTTCCTGAGCATGGCAGAGAATGAAAACAGGAACAGAAGCCGTGTACTAGATGCAGTTTCATCGAATGCTACACAGTTTGACCTTTATTTACAAATGGAAAAGCAAAGGTTTGGAATGATTAAGGCTTTTGCTGAAAGCCAAATAAAGAGGAGTAGGGAACTTAAATATGATGCCTGGTCTTTCTGATCCCTAATTTCATTCACATGAAAACTGCACATACAACATATACAACTTACGTGAAATCATGGACTGTTTTCCTGAACTTACTCTCAATAAAAGATTATTAGATTCTGTAGTCTTTAGGGTATAACTTAATTATTTGAGTCAATCTATCCTTACCATTTTGACATAGGATCTTTTCTATTTTGAGTGTCTGAGGTAACATAGTAAATTCATCAATACTTTAAGACTGATATATTACTTGCTCCTATATATATATAAATAACATATACATCTAAATTATATATATACATATATAAATAACATATACATCTAAATTA
Source organism: Nycticebus coucang (assembly GCF_027406575.1). NCBI lineage: Eukaryota > Metazoa > Chordata > Mammalia > Primates > Lorisidae > Nycticebus > Nycticebus coucang. Next base: position 147,879,420 of record NC_069780.1, on the reverse strand, counting down.
TATATAATATATAATATATATAATATATATCTAATTATATATATAATTTAGATGTATATGTTATTTTTTACCACTGAACACTAATGTGCAGTCTTAATGAGTCCAGAAATATGCTGGTCAAGGCCGAAACCCTGAAAGCTAATGATGGAGGAAATTGTGATGTTTACTGCGGGAATAATGGAATGCTGAGCTTTTATGGTATTTATGGTATGAAATCCAAAATTATTAGAATAAAGTAATGTTAGAGCTCAGTAACAACTATGCTGTCTATTAATGTATTTATTCATTTAATATATTTTTTGTTGTATACGTGTGTGTGTCAACAGCTGCTATGATGGAAATCAGAGAATTCGGTAATAGAAAAGCAGAAAGGGTTTCTCCTCTGAAGTATACACAACCCTGAGACCCAGAAGGAAACTAGACCTATACCTGCTTGTGTAGGTGAAAGGTGATTAAAAAGAAATAGAAAACTATTAGCAACAATTTCAGTCTCACTGGTTGTGAATTGAAATTACTTACTTCACTTACTCCAGTAAGTAATCTCAAGGATCTGTTTTGTACTTAGCTTTAAATCTATCTCTCTATCTCTAGCCCCTAGGACCCAATGAATGTCTGTTCCCCTCAGCTAAACTGAGACTCTTTTTCATTAAATCTTTTACCGCAGGTCACAGCCAGACACAATGATTTAAGATTGATTTCCACTTAGGCTTTGCCTTAGGCAAACTCTCAGTAAAACTGTCAGCACACAGCCTAGAAGTTGGTTAAAAGGTAAAAAAAAGACAATTAGATAAAAGGAATAAGTTCAAGTATTGGATAATATAATAGGGAAATCATGGTTAATAATTTATTGCATATTTCAAAATACCTAGAACAGAAAAATTATAGTGTTGTCAACACAAAGAAAAGATAAATGTTTGAGGTGATGAATGTCCCAATTACCCTGATTCGATCACATGTATACATACACCAAATATCACATGTACCAACTGTGATATATCAAACAATGCCAAAAAAAGATACAGGAGCATGATAGGTCCTTAAATAATTAATTTAAAGTTGAGTAGATGTTAATTGCCCATTCAGGTAGAAAATCAGACCTGATTTTTTTCACCCATGCCTATTTTTTTTTACTTCAGTGGAATAATATTACATTATGTCACTAGCATCAAATTCTTTGCCTTTGACAAAAGTAAATTTTATGAGAAGCAGTAACGGAGTTCACAAAATATTAGGTTATAGAATTGCAACCCAGAATCCATAGGTTGTTATAGTCCTTAAATATGAGACCCTCTCTCCAGTACAGGAGAGAAGTAGGGCTTATCTTGGCAAAAGAGATGGCAGAAGTGAAAAGAGAATTGAGAATCTTTCCCTTTTTTCTCTCTCAGCATTTTATATCACTAGGAAGCATTGCTAAGTTCCAAACACCGTTCCCTCTTAGATAACACACACTCTCTCTCTTTCCCTCTCCACTTGCCACCAATTTTTACCAGAACAAAAATTGAGAAAAGCCCAAATACCATTTCTAAATATGGACTGGGCCCAAATATTGCAAACCAGGCAAACTGCCTCAAATACTGGGTGGGTGTGGGTCTCATGGTGGGACTGCCAAGGGTCCTGGGTCTGATGGACTAAGAAAATCTGGTTGTACAAAGCCCCAGGTGGCAGGAATAACATGAGCCCTTCAGCTGAAAAACTGGGAAAGCTCTGTAGCACGTCCCATGTCTTCTCTGTAGGATCTTCTATACATTAGTTGTGCTGCAATATTGAACTCAGTCTAACATGTCTTACTTTTAAATACAAAATCATCACATCCATTTAAGATACCATTACAAAAGGAAAGGAAAAGAACAGAAAGACACCTTTACCTGTGTAGAAACCAAATCAGAAAATGTTCCAACCCCATGAAGGGAAACTACAACCTGAAATTTGTAATAAGTTTTGTTTTTTTTTTTTTTAATTTTTGAAGCAATTACAAATGTAAAAGAGCCCCATGAAGTGAAAATACAGAATTCAGTGAAAAGTTTGCAATACAAAAGAAGATGAGGTCATGCTTAACCAACGGGAATATATAAAATGAAACTAACAGAATTCAGAAAAAAAAAAAAAGTTAAATAAAAAGCATTTTAAGAAAAGATTCCAAGCTAGGCATTGTGGCTCACATCTTTCATCCTAGCACTTGGGAGGTTGAAGCAGGAGGATCCCGCAGAAGTTTCAGATTGGCCTAAGCAAGAATTAGACCATGTGTCTACAAAAAATAGAAAAATCAGCCAGAAGTGATGGTGTTTACCTGTAGTCCCAGCTGAGACAGAAGGGTCACTTGAGCCCAGAAGTTTAATGTACTGAGGCACCATGACACCACTGCACTCTAGCCTGGGTGACAGAGTGAGACTCTGTCTCAAGGGAAAAAAAAAGATTCCATTGCAATGACTAAAAAGTAGAATAAATATAGTAAAAAACCACATTCGACACGAGGAAAGAAATAGAAAAAGCAAAGAAAATAAATACAGCTAAAGAAAGAAGTGATAGAGAAAACAGAGGGATATATGTGTGCGTGTGTGAGTCATTAGTCACTGAGGAAGAAAGCAATGAGTATTTTAAAAATAACTATCATTTAGCAAAACGTGTCCTCACCCCCAACTATGTTGAAGGGGTATAGTATATACCTAGGAAAAGTGATCGAGAATGGTCAACACTGAGATATCCTGCTAAAAGTATTAAATACTACAAATACAGGAATCCTTTATGCTTACAAGCAAAACTAGCTGGTCATTAACAAGGAAAATAAAATGAGCTTTGCACCAGCCTTTGTAATCGAAATTTTCAACACCAGAAAACAATGGAGCAATACCTCAAAGGCACTATGGAACAAAATTGTGGGCCATCCTATTCTTCAAATATAAAAGTTATGGACTGAGAGTATGAATGGGCATGAGATCAGGGAGTAGTGTTCTTATTACCTGTTCAAGAAAAGTCTGGCAGAGGATAACTGTAAGTCTTGGGGGGAAACATGAAGGGTACTGACTGTATTTAATTATAAAATAAAGGTGGAGATAAAAGGGAAAAGTATATACACATATTAATAATATGCCCTAATAATATGGAAATAATACATCTAAGAAAAATGAAAAGAAGGAAGAATAATTACTGATTGTCTCATATATAATAGAAAGTCAAAATAGAAAATAAAAGTCAAAAGACATAATTTAAAACATAAGAGAATAAAGGCTAATATCAAGCAAGATAATACTATTAACTAAACCGGGTGACAGACCAGAGGACAAGACTGAGGTCACAAATTAATTTCATCATACTTATTTAGACAGAAGAGATTCTACCTGAATAAACACTTAAAACAGAAAATATAAAAGAATCACTAGAAAAACATCTCTGTATGTACTAGAACAACTACATACCAAAGAAAACAGACCACAAATGCAAGACTGTTTTGAAAAAATACTATGTAAATATGTAAAATATAAAATGAGATAAAAGAGATCAAACAGTTCTATCATATTAATAAAAATTAATAAATATTAATAAACATCACATTAATGACAGGCTTACATCACCTGTCATAATAAAGACATTTTCACATAGGACAACAAAATTGTATAGATTATAAACTCAATGCTACCTAGAAAAATACAGCAAACTCAAAAGCAGAGGAAAATGATGGTTATCAGGGCCCGGGGTGAGGGGAAGATGGAAACAGAAAGGGATTAGAAAGATGCTTGTCAAAGATATAAAATGTCAGTTCAGGAAGAATAACTTCAAGAGATCTATTGTCCCACATTGTGAGTATTCAACATAGTGACCATAGTTTTCAATATATTTCATACTTTATGATTGTTAAAACGTTAGCTTTCAAGGGTGCTCACCACAAGAGAATGATGTGTATTAAGTGATTCATAAGTTAATTAGCTCAGTTTAGCCATTCCACAAGGAGGTCATAACATCACATTTAGGTCATAAATATATACAATCTTTATTTGTCAGATTTAAAACATTGAACATTTTTAAATGTATTACCTATTTACATACCTGTCTATGCCTTGTACATATGTAATAAAGGCATATTTATAAATCCTTTTCTATAGATCGCCACATTAATAATGTATAAACAGAGTAAAATTAGAATTTGGGTCTTTGTAATATTAAATAATTATTTCACACCCATATTAGTAAATATTTCCTTTTGCCAATAAAATACTATGCTAACTTAAAAAAAAAAGATATACTAAAATACTGTAGGGAAATTAAAAATAAAAGGATGGGAAAAGACATATCGCACAAAGATAAAAAGAAACCAGGGATTTGATCTTACCACTAGACAGGACAATGTTGAATACAGAAGAAGAAAAATTAATCGTAACAATTAAAAGGGCAAGTTACAATGCTAAGCTCTATGTTTCCCCATGAGGAAACATGTACAATACTTTTTGCATGTACAATACTTATGAGTATGTACATGCAAAATAACACAGTAGCAATTCTTATAAATCAATAAGAGATGACTAAAGAGAAAATAGAAACACACTAATAAGAGACTTTGATGCATGACTGCCCATTATCAAAAATAAGTAAGGTGATAGAAGACCCCCAAGTAAACAATAAGGTAGCTATTGTTCAGATTTGCATGTTAATTATGTAGTCCAAATAGAATATTCCTTCTTTTTAAGTACTTTGAATATTCATAAAAATTGATAACATTTTGGGCCTCAAAGAAAACCTTACAAATTCCAAAATAGTGGACACAATAAAACATTTAATTACTACCCACAATTCAAAAATTAGAAACAATAAAATCAGAGAACAACAACAACAAATCCCTGATACCTGGAAAATTCTAAATATCTCTGTTAACTGATTTTTAAACCAAAGCACTGAAATTATAGGTTTATAGACAATAACTATAATGAAAATAATAGGTATCATAAACCATAGAATACAGACTAAGCAGCATTCAGAGGAAAATGTGTACCTTTAGTATTATTCATATTAATACACATTAGAGAAAAATAATATGATTACTTCTGGAGATGTTGAAATTGCTGTAGATCTTAGAAGTTTTTAACAAAATCCAACAACTTTTCTGTTTTATAAAAACAGAACTCACAAACAGTAGGACTTAGTTGATATTTTTTACACATCTTATTAGAAATATTCCCATACATTAGGAGAAGCCTAAAATTGCCTGCTTTGTACTATAACTATTTAACATTATATTGGCGGTTTTAGATGATATAATTAAACAGGAAAAATTATTGATTCTACTATGTATAATCCTCTGATGGAATAAATAAAATAATTTCAGATAATATGATAATATCTGAAAAATAAAGGGAATCAACTGAAATAATACTATTAAATAATGACTAAGTTAGTGGGGAATAAAACTAACATAAGAAATCTATGGTCTTTACATACAAACCAAAACCAAATGATAAAATGTAATGGAGAAAAAGATTCTACTAATAATAGAAACAGGGAAGATAAATTAGAAAGGATAGCATGATTCATGCAAAATCTGCTTGAAAAAGCTTTAAAAATACAAAGAATACAATAGTAGTCTTTGACAAATAGACATTCTATGCTCTTACGTGAAATGGCAATATTATAAAGATGTTGATTTTTCCTCAATTAATTCATTATTTTGATATGACCCAATAAATATAATGATAGTATTTTTTCCAGGAATTAGAAACATTAATTCAAAAGTTTTTATGGACAATAAACAAAAATGTCCAGGAAAGCTCTATAAAAGAAGAACAATAAGAGATCAGAAATACAATATATTAACACATATTTTAAAGTTTCAACAAAGAAAAAATTGTGATACTGCTGTAGGAAAAGGTAGACCAAAGAAAATAGAAAGTTTAATTAGAAAACAAACATATACTGAAGATTAGTATATGATAAAAGGGGCATCTCAAGTTATTGGTTTAAAGATGAACTTTGTATTTATTTTGTAATATAAACAAAACTTTAACACAAAAAAATTTAATAATTCTTAATATCATCAACTATGCTTAAAGTAACTCTAGGGTTTTAGACATAAATACCTACTTAAGCTTTGTTCTAAGCAATAACTTGCTTGAAATGATGGTTTGAATATACTATTTCTATTTTCACTCATATACATTACAATATTAAATGTTAACACTGTAATACAAAAACGTATCCAAAGCATCCCCTAATAGTATTTCAACTACCATCCTCACTAAAGCATACCTTACTTTAAAATATACTAAGCATTTTTACCAGCTTTAGTAAAGCTTTAATTGACAAATAAAAATTATAAATATTTAAGATATAAAACCTTATGATCTGATATACATGTACAGTGGGAAATGAGAGCTGCAATCCATATCCATTACCTCACACACTGCCATATTTCTGCTGTGTACAATATGCTCCCATGTATAAGGTGCACCCATGCTTTTAAGACAAAATTTTAATTTTTTAATTCAAATTTGAATTTGTTTATATTTAGGTACTTGGTTTTTTGTATTATAAATAATTTGAGTATTTATGTTTTAACATATTATAGTACAAGAAATTTTACCAACAAAAAATATCAGCTAGATTGTTAGCTCCTCCCTATAGTGTATGAAGAGAAACAGGCCTCTTTTCTGCTCTTCCTAGGCTAAAAATGTTTTCATTGAAAGTTCATCATAAGTTCAGCAAAATCAATTATAGTATTCCAGGGTATTATTTTGCATACAGACATCATTATTGGTTTCCAGAATTATACTTTTAATGCATATGCATAAATAAAAGAGTTAAAAATATTTATATACAGAATTAGTACTATCCATGTATTATGCCTATACTTATTTTTTACTCAAATATTTGGGTAAAAAAGTGTACATTAAACATGGGAAAATATGATAGTTACCACTTTGTGTGTATGTGAGATAAGAACACTGAATATCAAGCTTATCAATATTTAATTTCAAGCTTAAAATAAACTATAATTAACTATCTATATTTGCCGTGATGTACATTAGATTCCTAGAACTTATTCACTTTGTAACTTACCTTAAACTGAAAGTTTGTATCTTTTGAAAACATATCCTCATATCTATTCAAGTCTTTAGTCCATTTTTAATTAGTCATTAGTTTTTTTACTATTGAGTTGCAATATTTCCTCATATTAATATATTTTTAAGACTAATTTCTTAGGTATATGGTTTACAAACAAATATTTTCTCATGTTCCTATAGGCTTTTTCATTTTGTTGATTATTTCCTCTGTGTGGAAAAGCTATTTAATCTATTTGTTCATTAATTTTTAGCTCTGTTGCCTGTACATGTGGTATTATATCCAATAAATCATTGCCAACACCAAAGTTAAAGAATGATTTTCATGTTTTCTTCAAGGAGCTCTATAGTTTCAGGTCTTAAAATTGTCTTTAATCCATTTTAAGTTAGTGTTTGTGTGTGGTGTAGATAAAAGTCCAGTTTCATTCTGTTGTACGTGGATAGCCAGTTTTCTCCAAACATTTATTGAAGATACTACCCTTTTCCTGTTGTGTATTCTTGGTGTTCTTATCTAAGGTTAGGTGACTATATATGTGCGGGTTTATATTAGGGTTCTCACTGGGGTTCTCTATTCTAGTAAATTGGGTCTATGTGTCTATTTTTATGCCAGCACTATATTATTTTGATCACTCTATCTTTGTAATATACCTTCAGCTGGTTCTTATTACTCAAGGTTGTTTTGCCTATATGTGGTTCCATAGGAGTTTTAGGATTCCTTTACATTTCTATAAAAAATGCAGTTGGAATTTTGGTAGGATTACATTGAATCTGTAGATCATTTGGGGAAGTACAGACATTTTCATAATATTGATTGATCAGGCATCCTCAAACTTTTTAAACAGGGGGCCAGTTCACTGTCCCTCAGACCATTGGCGGGCCGGACTATAGTTTAAAAAAAAAAACTATGAACAAATTCCTATGCATACTGTACGTATCTTATTTTGAAGTAAAAAAACAAAATTGGAACAAATACAATCAGTTTGAGGACCCCTGCAGTCTAATTCATGACCATAAGATATTTTTCTATCTTAAATTTCATTCTTCAGAATTTTAGGGGTAGAGCAAGATGGCAGACTAAAGACATCTCCTTGCCAGCTACTCTTGGTGAGGATTTCAGCCGCCTCTGGCTGGGGGAACCTACTCAGAACATCACTCCGGGGACAGTGAATCAGTAGGAAACTCCAGGAGCCAACAAGGAGCTGAGGAGGACCAGCACAAAGGGTAGGTGCCAGGGTACAGGCAGAGGTGAGCTAGTAGCCCTCCGTGGTGGACTAGATGTGGGAAAGGGTTGTCCAACGCAGGGTCCTACTGCATGGCTGGCTCTGGGGTGCCCCCTGAGCTAGGGCAGCCATCCTTAGGGTTAGTTGAGTGCCCCCATCTCCAAGGGAAAACTACATTGTTATAAGGGGACACTGTTGAAAGGACTAGATGAGCCAACTGAGAGATCTGGTGAGAGCTTTGGGATCCTAATCCTGAAGAAACTGAGTGCTGGCAAAAGTGACCACACCTTGAACTGAGGGAAACTTGGCCAAGAGGACAGGTCTGGCTTCCCTCTGAAACTACAGAGTGGCTTCTGACCTGGAAACAGTGTATGTTCTCCATCTCCTAACACCACAGTGCCACCTGGTGTACAGGTAATATATTGCAATTTATATACATTGTGTATATGTATATATGTGTGTATATATATTTTTTATTATACCTATGTACATTTTCTTGTCTTCTTTTTTTGCATTTTTACCCAATTTTTTCCTTTGTTTTTCTTTCCCTCTTTTGTTTTTATTTGTTTTTTTTTTTTTTTTGGTTTTTTTTTTTTTGGTAGAGACAGAGTCTCACTTTATGGCCCTCAGTAGAGTGCGGTGGCATCACACAGCTCACAGCAACCTCCAACTCCTGGGCTTAAGCGATTCTCTTGCCTCAGCCTCCCGAATAGCTGGGACTATAGGTGCCTACCACAATGCCCAGCTATTTTTTGGTTGCAGTTCAGCCGGGGCCGGGTTTGAACCCGCCACCCTTGGTATATGGGGCCGGCGCCTTACCGACTGAGCCACAGGTGCCGCCCTGTTTTTATTTGTTGTTGTTGATATTGTTTTTGGTTTGGTTTGAGTGTATTTTAATTTTTTCATTTTTACTTTCTTCAATTGAAAGGGCTCTTTCATTTCAGTTATGGTATTTCAGCCCCTTTTATTCTCTCTTTTTTATTTCTCTCCTTTGGCAGATTTTTCTAAAAAAGAAAAAGTAGATTTTTCTACTTTTCTCATCTCATCCACATACATTTCTCATATAACAACTAAGATATCTCTTTTTTCCCCTTCAGATTATATAATCATTATTTTTTTATTTTCTTTAACTAATTTTATTATTTTTTTTCTCTGAGGGCTGGGGATCACAGCATTTGTCTGACTGGTGGGGGGGTGGGTCATGGAATTGGTCTGGCTCAAGGAAGCTATGAGCTCATAGATTAGGGTGTCCTTCTAGCTTTGGCTTTCAGAAAGACACTATTGGTAGGTATCCACTGCAACATACTGCTGATTTTTTTCTATATTTAGTGAGGTCTTGTTTTTGCCAAGGCAAGTAAGGAGATCCTGAACTTGAGAGACCCACCCAAGCAGGCCCTCCCACAAAGTCCTAGAATTGTGGGTCAAAGCACTCTGCCAAACACCACAATTTCTCCTGTCTCTCCCTTTTTCTGTCTTTCTTCTTTCCTTTTCTTTAACTCTTTCTTTCCACCCTCCTTTTCTTTTCTATATCTTTGTCTTTCCTTTCTCTTTTCTTGCTCTTTACCATTTTCTGCCATTTGGCCATATGTCTAAAGGACACTTCAACACGTAAGTTCAGAGAAAAGTAAATTTAAAGTAAAGGAAGCAGAAAGAGGAGAAAGTAGGGGAAGGAAGTAAACAAGAAGAAAATACATGCAAAGAGGAACCAGAAGAAAAATTCTAGCAACATGAAAACCCAGACGAGAGCAGTCTCCCCAAGAATGATGAAGTAGCCACCGGAGAGGATTCCAACCATAAAGATTTAATAGAAATGACAGAAAGTAGATTGAAAATATGGATGACCAAGGCAAAAAGGCAATTGACAAGAAAGTGGAAAAACAAAGCCAAAAAACTGATGAAAGATATGAATAATATAAAAAGGATATGGTGATCTTAAAGAATTAAAGGAGTAAATCAGAAAAATTAAAGATGAAGTAGAAGGTATCAATAACAGATCGAACCATGGAGAAGAAAGAATCTCAGAACCTGAGGATAAAGCTCTAGAGCTAACCTACGTAGTGAAAAAGGGAGAAAAGAAGAGACAGAAAACAAGAAAGTCACTCAGAGAATTATGGGACTTCACAAAAGTGCTGAAACATATGAATTACAGGGATGTCTGAAGGGGAAGAAGAATGTACCCCCAAAATTGAGGCCCTACTAGAGGTTATGCTAAATGAAAATATCCCAAGTTTTGCTAAAGATTCCAAAACACTACTTTAGAGGGATCCAAGGCCATCTCAACATGAATAGAGCATGTCCAAGACATACTGTGATGAATCTATCCAAAGTCAAGATGAAAGAAAAAATTCTGCAAGTAGGCAAGAGTAAATACCAATTGACCTATAGAGGCGGATCCATTAGAGTGGCAGTGGACTTTTCAGCTGAAACTTTCCAAGCCAGAAGAGAACAGTCATCTACATTTAACCTTCTTAAATAAAACAATTTTTAGTCCAGAATTCTGTATCCTGCTAAAGTAAGCTTCAAAATTGATGGAGAAATAAAATATTTTACTGATTTTCAAATACTGAGGAAGTATGCCACAACAAGACCAGTTCTACAGGAAATACTTAAATCTATCCTACACACTGACCATCACAATGAACCCCCAGCAAACTAAACACTCAGAAAATAAAGGACAAAACCTAGCTTCTACAATCATGCAAAAGATTAAACTAAGCAACGGACTTTCACAAAACAAGACAAATAGAACTCCACCACACTTATCAATTCTCTCAATAAATGTTAATGGCTTAAATTCCCCTCTGAAGTGGCACAGGCTGGCCAATTGGATAGAAAAAGCACATGCCTTCTAGATGCTGTCTCCAGGAAACATACATAACCTCAAAGGACAAAACAAGACTCAGAGTGAAGGGTTGGAAAACAATATTTTAGATAAATAGAAATCAGAAGAAAATCTTATTTTCAGAATCCAGTGGATTTAAAGCAACTAAAGTTAAGAAAGATAAAGATGGCCACTTCCTACTGGTCAAGGGAACAATACAATAAAGAGGACATTTCAGTTCTTAATATTTATGCACCCAACTTAAATGCACCCATATTTATGAAACAGACCATAAATGATCTGAGCAGTATGATATCCTATAATACCATAATAGCTAGGGACTTTAACACCCCTCTACAGAGCTAGATAGATCCTCTAAACAGAAACTAAACTAAGATACAAGGGACCTAAATGTGACCTAGAATACATGGGCTTAACAGACATATACAGAACACATCCCAAATAAAGGAACATACGTTTTTCTTGTCAGACCATGGAACATACTCCAAAATAGATAATATGCCAGGACACAAATCAAACCTCAAAAATTGAAATTATACTGTGAATCTTCTCAGACCCCCAGACAATAAAGGTAGAACTCAACTCCAACAAAAATTTTCATCCCCACATAAATGCATGGAAACTAAACAACCTTATGTTGAATGACACCTGGGTCAAGAAAAAGATAAAAGGAGGAAATTATTAAATGCCTTGAACATAACAACAATTAATCTACAAGCTACCAAACCCATGGGATACTACAAAAGCATTCCTAAGAAGGAAATTTATTGCATTAGATGCCTACATCAAAAAAAAAAAAAGAAAGAGAGTGCATAAACAACCTAATGACTCATTTTAAGGAAATGGAAAAGGAAGAACAATCCAATCCCAAATCTAGCAGAAGAAAATAAATAACCAAAACTAAATCAGAAATAAAGTTGAAAACAAAAGAATTATTCAGAAAATTAATAAAACAAAAAGTTGGTTCTTTGAAAAGATAAATAAAGTTGACACAACTTTGGTCAGATCAACTAGAAACAGAAAACTAAAATCTCTAATAATCTCAATCAGAAATGAAAAGGGGGAAATAATTACCAATACCACAGAGATAGAAGAGATTCTCTAACTACTATAAGAAACTCTACGCCCAGAAATTTGACAATGTGGAAGAAATGGATCAATATTTGGAGTTACGCCCTCTCTCTAGACTTAGCCAGGAAGAAGTAAATCTTTCGAACACACCACTATCAAGCACTTAGATTGAAGAAACAATAAAAAACTTCCATAAAAGAAAGTCCTGGCCCAGATGGCTTTACACCAGAATTCTATCAAACCTTCAAAGAAAAGCTTGTACTTTACTGCAGAACCTATTCCAAAACACTGAGAAGGAAGGAACTTTCCCCAACACGTTTTACAAAGCAAATATCACCTTGAGCCCCAAACCAGGAAAAGACTCTACTAAAAAAGGAGAACTACAGACCAATTTCACTAGTGAATATTAATGCAAAAATACTCAATGAAATCTTAGCCAATAAATTATAGCTGCACATTTAAAAAATTACACATCAATCAAATTGGCTTCATCTCAGGGAAGCAGGCCTGGTTTAACATATACAAATCCATAAATGTAATTCACCATATCAATAGGAGCAAAAACAAAAACCATAGTTTCCTCTCGATAGAGGCAGAAAAAGCATTTGATAAAATTCAGTATCCTTTTCTAACAAGAACAAACCCACAGCTAATATCATACTGAATAGAGTAAAACTGAAAGCTTTTCCACTTAAAACTGGAACCAGATAAGGAAGTTTTCTATCGCCACTAAAATTCAACATAGTTTTAGAAATTCTAGCCAATATAATCAGGCAAGAGAAAGATATAAAGGGCATTGAAATTGGGGCAGAGGAGGTCAAACCCTCATTCTTTGCCAATGATATGATCTTATACTTACAGAATTCCCAAGACTCAACCACAGACTCCTGGAAATGATCAAGAAATAATGTAGTAATGCCTCAGGGTATAAAATCAATGTCTGCAAATCAGTAGCCTTTGTATACATATGCCAATGACAACCAAGTGAACAAACTAAAGACACAATTCCCTCTTCATTCTCTACAAAGAAAATGAAATACCTAGGCATATACCTAATAAAATAGATGAAGGACATCTACAAAGAGAATTATGAAACCCTAAGAAAATATATTGTTAAAAATATTAACAAATGAAAGAACATACTATGCTGTTGGCTAAGAAGAATCACCATGGTGAAAATGTCTATACTGCCCAAAGCAATCAACATATTCAGTTCAATCCCCATTAAAATATCAACATCATACTTTGAAGAAGAAAAATAGTTCTTTGTTTCATATGGAACGGGGGGGGGGAGGGGACCCATACAGCTGATGCAATTCTTTTTTTTTTTTTTTTGTAGAGACAGAGTCTCACCTTATCGCCCTCGGTAGAGTGCCGTGGCATCACACAGCTCACAGCAACCTCCAAATCCTTGGGCTTAGGCAATTCTCTTGCCTCAGCCTCCCGAGTAGCTGGGACTACAGGCACCCGCCACAACGCCCGGCTGTTTTTTTGTTGCAGTTTGGCCGGGGCTGGGTTTGAACCCACCACCCTCGGCATATGGGGCCAGCGCCCTACCCGCTGAGCCACAGGCGCCGCCCAGCTGATGCAATTCTTAGCAATAAAAACAAAGCTGGAAGCATCACTCTACCAGACTTTAGGTTATATTACAAGTCTACTGTCATCAAAACAGCAGGGTATTGACACAAAAATAGAGATATAAACATGTAGAACAAAATAGAAAACCAAGAGATGAAACCAGTTTTTTATAGCTATGTGATATTTGATAAGCCAAACAAAAGCATACATCAGAGAGAAGAACCCCTATTTAATAAATGGTGTTGGGAGAACTGGATAACCACATGTAAAAGGCTGAAACTGGACCTGCACCATTCACCACTTACAGAAATTGATTCGAGACGGACAAAAGATTTAAATCTAGGACATGAAACAATAAAAATCCTGGAAGAAAGTGTGGGGAAACTCTTGAGGAGCCTGGGGAAAGATTTTATGAAGATTTTTGTGGCAATTGCAAGAACAACAAAAATTTAAAAATAAGACTTAATTAAACTAAAAACCTGCACAGCTAAGGACACAACAATTAAAGCAAACAGACAACCTTCAGAATGAGAAAAGATATTTGCATGTTATGAATCTGACAAAAAGTTGATAACTAGAATCTATAAAGAATTCAAATTAATCACCAAAACAAGAGCAAACAATCCCATCTATCACTGGGCAAGAAACACGAACAGAACATTGTCTAAGGAAGACAGATGAATGGTTAACATATGAAAAAAATACTTAAAATCATTAATCATTGAGAACTGCAAATCAAAACCACCCTGAGATCTCACCTAAACCTAGTGAAAATAGCCTACATCACAAAGTCCCAGAGAAACAGATGCTGGCCTGGATATAGAGAGAAGGGAACACTTACACTGCTGCTAGGACTGCAAATAACACAGCTTCTTTTGAAAGACATATGGAGAAATCTCAAAGAACTTAAATTAGACCTCCCTTTTGATCCACAATCCCATTACTAGGCACCTACCCAAAGGAAAAAAACAATCATTTTATCATAAGGACACTTGAATTAGACTGTTTATCACAACTCAATTTATAATTGTGAAATTGTGGAAACAACCTAAATGCCCACCAACCGAGGAATGGATTAAGAAGCTGTGGCATATGTACACCATGGAATATTATTCAGCCATAAAAAAGATAGCGATTTTACATCTTTTGTATTAACCTGAATGAAGTTGAAACACATTCTTCTTAGTAAGTATCACAAGAATAGAAGAGCAAATATCCAATGTATTCAACACTCACATGAAGCCAGTAGAGTAGATGATCTAATACATGCACACATAAGAGAAAAAACTCAATTCAATCCAAGTTGGGGTTAAGGGGAAGGAGGGAGGGCAAAGGGGAAAAATAGGAGGGGATTTGGGTGCTCACACTTAATGCACACAATGTAAGGGTATTGGCACCCTTTTTGGGTATGGGACACAACTACAAGGAGGACTCTACCTTGGCTCAGTGCCCATAGCACAGTGGTTATGGCACCGGCCACATGCACCGGGGCTGGAGGGTTCAAACCCAGCCCAGTCTTGCTAAATGATGACAACTGCAACAAAACAATAGCCAGGCGCTGTGTTGGGCACCTGTAGTTCCAGCTACTCGGGAGGCTGAAGCAAGAGAATCACCTAAACCCAAGAGTTTGAGGTTGCTGTGAGCTGTGACGACATGGCATTCTACCGAGGGTGACAAAGTGAGACTCTGTCTCTAAGAAAAAAAAAAAAAAGGACTCTGCTGAACATATGCAAATATTGTAACCTAGTTTTTGTACCCTCACATTAACCTGAAATTTAAAAAAGACACTCATTCTTCAATGTCTTTAGTTTTCAGTGGACAGATCTTTTGCATCCTCGGTTGTATTTATTCCTATATATTTTTTTCTTTTTGATGCTTGCTTCCTTGATTTTTCAGTTTGTTATTAACATATAGAAATACAAATAATTTTTGTACATTCATTTTTTTATCCTGCAACTTTATTGACTTTATTAGTTCAATTAGTTTTTTGATAGAGTTTTTAGGGTTTCTATATATGAGGTTATGCATTCTGTGAATAGAGATCATTTGACTTTTTCTATTCATTTTAGATGCTTTTTATTTCTATTGCTTGTGTAATGGCTTTGGCTTGGATTCTAGCACTCTGTTGAACAAAGGTGGTGAGAGTGGGCCCCCTGATCTTCTTCCTGATCTTAAAAGAAAATCTTTCCACTTTTAACTATGGAGCATGTTGGTAGCTGTGGACTTTCATATGTTTTCATGAGGTTAGTTTGGATCCTTTTGTTTCAACTTGCAGAACTCCCTAGGCCTAGTAGTTTGGAACTTTCTCAGTTTTTGTTTTCTGGGAATGTCTTTATGTCTCCCTCACTTCTGAAAAACAGCTTTTTCAGGTATAGCATTCTTATTTGGTCATATTTTCCCCATAGCACTTCAAATGCATCATTCCGTTCCCTCCTGGTCAGCACGGCTTCTGGTAAGAAATATGAATATAGCTTTTCTGGGTGACCTTGCATGTAACAAGTAGCTTTTCTCTTGCTGCTTTCAAATTTTTCACTTTGTCTTTGACTTCTGACAATTTGATTTTAATGTGTCTTGTAAAAATGTTCTTTGTTGTTGGTCTTGCCTAAGGCCTTTGCACTTTGTCTATCTAAATGTCCATGTTCCTCCCAAAATTTGGAATGTTTTCAGCCATTATTAAATATATTAAATATGGAATATATTAATATACTGAACTATGGAAGAACAAAAACTTTTTCTGGCAAAAGTTAACCATATGAGAAGGCAAAGGATAAACATTTAGGGTGGAATAAAAGTACTTGGAATTCAGATCATAACAAAAGACTCATCTTTCTCCTTTGTAAAGATAAGACCAAATACCCAATAAAAATGAGCATGGAAAAAATATTTTACTGAAAAAAAATCACTAAACGTAATGAAAAGCTGTTCAGATCATGTATAAGAAGAAATTGAAAGAGAAAACCAATATGTCATTTCTCACAAAAATCTAAAAGTTGAACATTTTTCAAAAGGATATGGGAAAATACACTTTTTCAAAAGTTTGTTATAATTAAAATTTGTTAATAAAATGGTATAAGCAATACGGAGGAGAATCCAGAAATATTTACCAATCAACAAAAACAATTACCAATTTTGAGACTTTATTCCATAGATACTTTGTAACATATAAAATGACACTAGTAATTCATTATAACATTGTTTATTGCAGAAAAAACAGTACTAGGAATAACCCAAATACTCCATGGTAAGGAATCCTTTAAACAAACCATGGTACATCTACATCGGGGAATACTATGCAGATGCTTAAAAAAAGGGACATACTTCATGTACTGATAAGGAAAAGCCTTCACTATATATTATTAATTGGCAAAATTAAAGCTGGGATCAAAACTATAAAAAAGGAAGAGATTTAGCAAACATGGAAGGGAATAAAGTGTATATATTTGTGTGTGTGTATGTATAAAGGATATTACGTACAGAGACGCTGTAGGGATCAACATGGCACTAGTAAATAGGACTCCTCATACATGGGGGACAGGGGGAAGACAGACCTCTCTGCTTTACTTTCTAATAAACGGGCTTTTTAAATAATGTAACTTTTTTTTTTTACCTACTCTGAAAAAAATACTAATTTGGGAAGAAAGGAAAGAAGGGAGAGAGGGAGGGGGAAGGAGGAAGGAGGAAGTTAAGCAGGGGAGGGGGAGAAAGACAAAGGAGAGAGAGAAGAAAGAGGAAGAAGAGGAGGGGGAAAGGAAGTGGAAAAAAGGAGGAGAAGAAAGAGGAAGTGGAAAAAGAGGAGGAAAAGAAGAAAGAGGAAGTGGAAAAAGAGGAGGAAAAGAAGAAAGAGGAAGTGGAAAAAGATGAGGAGGAGAAGAAAGAGGAAGTGGAAAAAGAGGAGGAAAAGAAGAAAGAGGAAGTGGAAAAAGATGAGGAGGAGAAGAAAGAGGAAGTGGAAACAGAGGAGGAAAAGAAGAAAGAGGAAGTGGAAAAAGATGAGGAGGAGAAGAAAGAGGAAGTGGAAACAGAGGAGGAAAAGAAGAAAGAGGAAGTGGAAAAAGATGAGGAGGAGAAGAAAGAGGAAGTGGGAACAGAGGAGGAAAAGAAGAAAGAGGAAGTGGAAAAAGATGAGGAGGAGAAGAAAGAGGAAGTGGAAACAGAGGAGGAAAAGAAGAAAGAGGAAGTGGAAAAAGATGAGGAGGAGAAGAAAGAGGAAGTGGGAACAGAGGAGGAAAAGAAGAAAGAGGAAGTGGAAAAAGATGAGGAGGAGAAGAAAGAGGAAGTGGAAACAGAGGAGGAAAAGAAGAAAGAGGAAGTGGAAAAAGATGAGGAGGAGAAGAAAGAGGAAGAGGAAGAAGAGGAGGAGAAAATGGAAGTGGAAGAAGAAGAGGAGGGGGAGAAGAAAGAAGAAGTGGAGGAAGAGGAGGAAGTGGAGGAGCAGCAGGAGGCGGCAGGCAAACCCCACTGCTTTTAGCCTGAAACTACCTGGTTACATGATCAATCCTCATCAATTATTTATGAAGAGGATTTTACCTACTTGGAAGTATATCCAGAACACTTGCACTGTCTTTACCTTGCCTCATCCATACTTCCTTCACAATATAAAATAGTACTAAGGAGTCAGACACATGCTTGATACCACTTGAGGAAAAAAACAGAACAATATCCAAGACTCCTATTCCCACCTTCAGGAACTACAACTCTTCTCAGGCTTCTTCCATCTTGCATTCTCTTAGACAAGAGATCTAAATTGTACCTAAATTATTTTTTCTACTGAAATTAGGTGACATGAGTTTATGCAGTAAATGGTTTTATAATTGATTATCAGCCTTGCAGAGAAAGGCTGGACAGATATCTACTCTTAAGAATCGTGTTCACACACATATACTATGGAATGAGCTTTTTCTAAGTCAAAGCTGAGGGCTCAAAAACACAAGGGATATTAAACTTCCAGTTGTCTAAAATTTTCCAAACTTACAAATCTGTGAGAGGATTTTAAAATGTATTTTGCAAAAAGTGATTTAGGAATCAACAGCATTTTGGGATATAGAGGTTGGCGCTGATACCAGACATATATAAAGTGATACTGTTCCTAGTAAATTTGGGTCAGTGGGAATGGCAATGCTAGTTCTAAAAGACATTTTGCATTTCTTATGATTATTCGTGTGGTCCATCAGGAAGGCTGAAGTCAGGGAATTTTCAGTGGATGAATTGTAACTGTCTCTAGCATAACAGAATCTAATATACATCAACACCAAACAAAGAAGAAGGTAACCTTGCTAGAGAAAATGGCATGACCACAGATCCAAAATTCAAAGCACAGGAAATCCATCTCAACATCTGATTGCATCTCTGCCTCTATCCATTTTTGAATAATCTGGTCAGCAAGACAAAAATTATATTTTTATAATGTAGACATTCCTGCTACCAATTCTGTATCTCAGAGCACAACATCTTAAGTTAATTTGTATACCTACCAATGGCAAAGCACTGTACTCTAGTTCAATATAGTATTTGATGTAGTCTATACGTATTTGTGTACTATATCTCTGAAGTATTTTGATCACTTTCCAAAAGAAAGGTGTATTAGTGAATTTCTGCTCCTTCCTTGCCAGTAGTTATGATTCTTTGGGCCAATCATAGCAATTTTTTAACTAAAAAAAATAAAGATAATTTGGGCTAGATGCTGACAAATTTTTCAGTGCTAAGAATTCTAAACAAATAAAACTGTCACGTGCCTAAATTGAACCTTAGAAGCTAGAAGATGAATCCTGAATCATTTAGTGGAGAAATTGTCTCTAAAAATGCTAATGGAATTTTACAAATGCTTCCTACCACACCCACTTCTTTTCAGAGAATAGGAGATGAGATTGTGAATTTATGGTAATAGAGCAAACACCCAAATACACAGCAGTTTAATTTTCCTTTATTATAATCGTTTTAATTTACTATGTATGACAAACACTTATTAGTATTCTTTTCAGCTCCTACCAACACTGAAAGCTGCTTTCCATCTGGGTCTTAGTAAATCAGAAAAGTAAATAATTCCTTAAAATCTGTATTAGTCAGTCTAAGAATATTGGGATATTTCAATTGAGTTTGGAGCTTCTAAAATTCTGATGTACTTTCCACTTACCTTAGAAACTTGATCTAAAAATAGATTTTTAGAATTACAATACAAACATGTATATTATAAAAAATCTGACTAGGCTCTCCACTCTAGATGGGTTTAATTTACAAGTACAGTAGCTCACTAGACATCTGAATATAAAGTGGGGCTTTTGAATTGTGAGGAATAAATCCTTCAAACAGCCTGCCAATTACCCGGTTCTAGTAATGTAAGTGGGACGAGGAAGGGACGGAGAAAGTAGGGTGAGAGAACTGGATGAAAAAAATTTGATATTTCACAACACAAAGAAATGATAAACATTTGATGATAGATGTGCTAATCACCCTGCCTTGATTTATTACACATTGTATATACATATTAAATATCACTCTGTACCCCGTAAATATATATGATTAAGTCAGTTAAAAATAAAAGAAACAAAAACATACCTGACCAGAATACATTTGGTTATTTTTAAATACTAAGAATAATATTAATGATATTATACATTCTGAGCAGAGTGATCTCCAGGAAATTTGGTTGGGCATTCACCCTGAAAACGAAAGTTACATGCATTTGTTAAATATCTTACTTATAAGCAATTCTTGTATTTTAAAATATTCCTGGGAATTACATAATTTTAAAAATAAGCATTGATTAGTTATCCATATATGAATGTGTTTCACTTCAATGTCCTATTCAGATCAAATGTTCTGGAGACACACACACACACACACACACACACGTGCCTATATATCTAATTAGCATAAGAAATGCAGTATGCATTTTGTAGATTTTATTCATATCTTAAGTAGCATTCATTTTCCCAAACTGATATAGCTAAAATTAATCTAACTATCACACAAGAATATTATTAGTTTCTCCATAACGATGTATAATAAAGAATATATACCTTGTGATAAAATATAAAATTGGTAATGTTATTTAATATAATAAAATATAAAATTATTAATTCTTTTTTGTCACCTGATATGGAGAGAATGATAAATAATTGCTTTATTTACAGATAATTTTATCCTTTCATAAAGATTTTTTTCTTTGCTAAAAAATCTAGGTTTAATCCATGATTTAAATCCTAATGGTAATCAAATCTAACTTACTTAATTATAAAATATTTTTATCTCATTTTAAGGTTCTGGTATCTTCATTGATCATATGACTTTAAACAAAAAATCTATCAGGGGTCCTCCAACTTTTTAACAGGTGGCCAGTTCACTGTCCCTCAGATCGTTGGAGGGCTAGACTATAGTTTAAAAAAAAACAAAACTATGAACAAATTCCTATGCACACTGCACATATCTTATTTTGAAGTAAAAAAAACAAAACGGAAACAAATATAATCACACCGCCTCATGTGGCCCACAGGCCGCAGTTTGAGGACCCCTGAAAACTGATGGGAACCCTCAATCCTACAGTGGGTTTCTTCATGCTTCACAAATGGCATCCAGATGAAACTGGTAAAGCCTTTGATCAATCCAGCTGCCTTAGTGAACCTGGCTAATGGAAGAGAAGGGCTACCATTATATTTCTTTATGTTTTGTAAAAACACTGATTAATGTTGCAGAACAAAAAGCCTAATATTCCAAAAAGTGTGTATATTTCCATTCTGAAATATTAATTATTCACCAATTATATTCAATTCCAGACATCATAACCAAGAGTATGTATTACCCTTTTTACTTTTGACATCTTCTCCACTGAGTGAGCAATCAGTGCTATTAATATTTTGAACTCTGTGGGTTTGTGTTCAGCAAAATTTATGGAAAAAAATACAATAAATAACATGACTCACTTCTGGTTTAACATCATGTTGTTTGGTCACTTGGATTCCATAAGGATCATCTGAATTTTCAGTCATAGCTCGAGTGAGTCTTCTTATTACTGGGAGTTCTATTTAATCAAAATAACACATCCCTGATCTAATTATTTTGAAAACTATACTTTAAGGTAGTGTTTTCACCCAGCATGCCGTGAGAGGACCTTAGGTGTGCCATGAAAAAAAAAAATTTTTTTTTTTTGAGACACAGTCTCAAGCTGTTGCCCTGAGTACAATGCCGTGGTGTCATAGCTCACAGCAACTTCCACCTCTTGGGCTTAAGTGATTCTCTTGCCTCAGCCTCCCAAGTAGCTAGGACTACAGGCACCCGCCACAACGCCAGGCCATTTTTCCTGTTGTAGTTGTCATCATTAGTTATCAGGCCCAGGCTGGATTTGAACCTGCCAGCTCTGGTGTATGTGGCTGGCACCCTAGATGCTTGAGCTACAGGTGCCAAGCCTAATTACATAATTTTCAAAAGAAGTTCAAAGCACAGTAAGTATGTTCTTTTTTTTTCTAATTGATCATCATTATTTAAGTGTGCTATGGAAGTTTAATTACAGGTTCACATGTGCTGTGAGATTTTTAAAAAGGATGAAAAACACTGATTTAAGGCAAACAACACCAAACACATAGCTAAGAGGAAGTCAAACAGATTACTCTGGTCTTGTCATAAGACCAACTAAATAGGTTGTTCTTCAAGAGCACACTCTTGGGAGGGGCATTTGCCCCCTCTGCAGAGTACAAGGCAACTGAGCACTCTTGGCCCCTTGCTATGTTTATGTTTACAGGGTACAGGTGAAGAGCACAGGGAAGAATGGATCTGGCATCTCTCATGCAAGAATGCAGAGGATGGTAACTTTGTTTTCATCTTATTTTATGCCCCCATCCAAAAATCTCTGTAAGAGCGAGGGCTTCCATTTGCCCTGAGTCATCTTAAAACTACTTTCATTAGGGAGGACTTTCCATGGACTGACTTTAAATTACTATATGAAAAGGTCTAATCACATCCTTGTAAACTTCTATAATAATACAAAGTATAATGCTCCAACCATCCAGAACGGCCTCTGCTGCTCCAAATTATATATTAAATAATATAACTGTGGTTCAATCATTTAAAAGGCCAGCCCTAAGCAGAAGAGTCAAATTTACATTATCCCCCCCCCATTCACCTATCACCTCTCCCCTAAAGAAACTATAAGAAACATTTAAGAAACTGTATCTCTTTGAACACAATAAATACCATAAAGGTACTTGGCACCAACAAATGAAAGACTAAGATGGATGCAATAAAGGTTAACATAAGGTAGACTTTGCCCTCAGGAATCTTTTAAAAACATCTTCTCCCATCTGGACCTACGTCTTACACTGTTGTTATTAAGATCATTTTAGTCTTTGTGCTGCTCTCTCTTAAGGAATCAGGCAGGATCTCACCCAGAAACAGAGGTTTAGGAGCTGGACACTTCCTGATGTGCCTCCCTTTATCTGACTGTAGTTGCTCACCACGTGTCTAGTTCCCTTGCTCCCATGCCTGGTCATAGACTTTCTGAGCCTCTGTTCACTCATGACCATGAAACAGTTATCATTATTCTGATACAAGACCAGTTCCTAAATCTGTTCTTTGGATCCCATTCACTTTTGTCTACACAGAGACCTTGCCATAAAAATCAGCTCTTCTCTCTTTCATGTCTTTAAACTCTCCTCCTAAGGTAGGCTCTTTTGCATAAACATTTAAAGATACCGTATTAAATGGCAACAACAACAACAACAACAAATTCTCCCTTGAAGCTATAATCTCTAGTGGCCACCTAAAACTGCCCTGCCCCATGGTGAACCCTCAGAGCATCCACAGTACCTCCACATACATAAACTCCAAGGATACACCTGCTTATCCAAACATGTTCTGCAGCGTGGTGGCAATATTTACTGGAATGTGGAAACATTTAGACCGTCCTCTCTTTCTCCATCGTACCTATCAACAGTGCCTCACATGTGGTAGATACTTGATAAAAGTCTGTTGAAATGAATTATACAACTGAAGCTATGATGTAAAAAAAATGGGAAATCCATGAGAATAACAGACTTGATGCTCTCCCTGATTTGTTGAATTCTCATAGTCACGAGCAGTTTGTCATAGACTCAATAGATGTTCACAGTAGGTATTAACTGATACTGCTTCTAAATGACAGCCATGAATTATTTTTACAAGACATCAACTTAGTTTTTAAAATATAAGCGATGTGGTATGGCAGTCACATTTCAAATGTAAGAAAACATCTGTGTTGCTGATTAGAAAATATAAAGCCTTATTGCAAAACTTCTCTGACTTGTAGTTGGTTGTTATATACTTATTTTTTAATATTTTAATGGATAAGACTATATAATTCAGATTAGCCAAATGCAGAACAAAGACATATTCAATTTGCTTGGCCTTGTATAACCTCACAAAACACATCAGCATCTTTGAGGAAATATGCTGTTTCAGAGCTGGAGGTCAAGACATTATGCTGAGTATAAACCAAAAACATAATTATGGAATATAGTTCTCAGTGGTAAATTGGATACATTGAAAAAAATAAAAGAATAATTCTAGGAGCTCATCACTGATAGTACCTCAAATGTTTTGCTTTACATGAAGTTAAAAATCTCACCAGGCTACAAAGGAACCTTTAGCCATCATCAGTTCACTTGTTAAATCCTACTAAAATAACACAGAATGTCACACTGGATTAGAAACAATAAATAATGCAAAATAATTATCATTGTCTTAATCCATATTCATGACTGATAAAGATGTTATATGTATACATGTGTTAGGTACATACATTTGTATATAAGTGAATAAACCCTATATAAATGTGTGTATATATGTGGGTATAAATATATATACATAAAATCATTAGATATAAGATAGATAAATGATAGATAGATAATGCTTAGCAAGCTTCTGATAGTTCCTAAAAAGCCATTTTATAAGAAAAAGCAGAGATTATTTACTAGCTTGAAATTGTAGGTCATATTTTCCAATACCAGACGTCTATACAATCCAGAAATACTTTAAAGAAACTTCACCAATGTACTGAGAGAATGAGGACCCTCTATTCTTGTGTGAGGTTCACATGTTAGCATGAAAAATAATTTTAGATCAACATGTGAAAGTAGCCATCCTTGAATGCATGCATTTTATAGGCAGTGCTGGGGTCATTATGAATCACTGCCACATTTGGAATCACCACCACGGTAAGAGTCACCACCATGTTCCTTCCTTGTTCTGAGGCCTCTAAGCATATCTGACACAGAATCATACCCAGGGGTGTCATTCATAAACAAAGGATTAATTAAATTTAATTATAATTCATTATACAAGAAAGTTATTGGAGACACCAAATAATGAGGATAATGATTCTTTAAAACTTCTTTCCAAAAGGAACGTATTAGTTTGCATTCCTACCAGCAGTGCAGAAGTGTCTCCTTTTCTCCACATCCATGCCAACATCTATAGTTTTGTGATTTTGTTATGTGGGCTACTCTGACTGGAGTTAGATGACATCTCAAAGTGGTTTTGATTTGCATTTCTCTGATGATTAAAGATGATGAGCAGTTTTTCATGTGTCTGTAGGCCATGCACCTGTCAACTTCACAGAAGAGTCTATTCAAATCTCTTGCCCGCAATGAGATGGGATCACTTGTTCTTTTCTTGTTAGTAAGTTTGAGTTCCTTTTGGAAAGAAGTTTGGAGATCACTTAGAGATCTAAAAATAGACCTGCCATTCGATCCTGCAACGAATATCTACTTAGTAGATACCCTCTACTAGGTATATCAAATACATATTCCTAGAGAAATAGATATTCCTCTACTAGGTATATATCCAGAAGACCAAAAATCACTTTATAATAAAGATAGTTGCACCAGAATGCTTACTGCAGCCCAATTCATAATAACAAAGTCATGGAAGAAGCCCAAGTGCCCATCGACCCATGAATGGACTAATAAATTGTGGGTATCTCAAGGAATATTATGCAGCTTTTAAAAAGATTAGTTCGATCCTGCAAGGAATATATACCTAGTAGATATAACTACAGTTCAAGAGGAAGGTGAAGGAAGGGGACAGGATGGGTAGAGGAAGGGTTATCAGTGGGACTACACCTATGGTGCATTTTGCAAGGGTACACGGCAAATCTATTATATAGAGAATATAAATGTCTTAACACAATAATTAAGAAAGGGAGGTAAAGGTTATGTTAACCAGTTTGATGTAAGCATTCCAAATTGTATGTAAAACCGGTACATTGTACCCCATAAATGCATTAATGTATACAGCTATGATTTAATAATAAAAACAAAGTTAGCATTTTTTTCAACATTTCGCATGTACCAGACACTGGGCAATGAATTTACATTCAGTATCTTATGCAACTGACAAAGTAACCCTATGATACATGTAATACCTTTGTTTTCAATAAGGAACTTGGCTATGCAGCTTAAATTAAATTGCCAAATCAAATGGCCAGTTAGTGACAGACCTGGAATTCCAACTCTTGGCCCTCTGTGTATTTTCTCTCCATATTTGAAGCTCTTTAATTACTTGAGATCTGGAAAAAGGGAAACTAAATATACAGAATTCCATTGTATTTTAATAAAAACATAGATATAATATTCAGATTTTTCATAAAGTGACATGTTTCTTCTTAGATAAAATAAGTGAATTATTGATCAGTTTACTGAAAAAGTGATATTAATGAAGAGAGAGGAATAGCCTGGATATCATTCTTTGCTTAACTTTATGCTCACAATTCAGTATAAAAGTCTTAAATAGAAGGTTATATTTTACAGTGAACAGCATATTTATGAATAAGACACAACACTATAGGAGTCCCCATCCCCCCCAAATTTGCGATTAATAGGGAAAATGGGAAATTACAGCTAAACATACCTTTATTTATAAAATATTCTTTATAAAACTTTACAAAGTAGTGGAAATACACAGAGAATATTTTTTTTAATTGTTGGGGATTCATTGAGGGTACAATAAGCCAGGTTACACTGATTGCAATTGTTAAGTAAAGTCCCTCTTGCAATCATGTCTTGCCCCCATGAAGTGTAAATATGTTGTAAAATTTTGTAATGAATATTTTGTAAATAGAGGTACATTTAGCTACAATTTTCTATTTTCCCCACGTATGGAGACCTTAGAGGCAATTTTTGGGACACCCTCTACTACAGAAATGACACCTGCCATAATTCTCGTGTATGTGTATTTAACCCATCTATAGAAGAGGTCTTCTCCATAGCATGGTCCCCACCCAGGGTGTCATGCAGCTCTGTGGGAGGGCAAACAATGGATTATATGAAGAGTTTGAGGAATGGCACATAACCCACCATCTTCAACAGCCATGTGCAGTAGAGAACAGTCCAGATCTTGATGTCTATGTGAACTTTTGTCCACAGAAAAAAGGTTAAGATACAATGTTCTATAGCAGTAGCAAGAACTTACAAAACTAATTTAATTCTGAGCTTCCAGAGGCATTAAAGGGTACTCCCCTTATACCCACTGTTATTCCCAGTGCCACATAGCACAGCCAGTAAAACATACTCCTTTGCAAGTCTCCCAGCTTTTCTACAGCCACTCATACAAGGGCTTGATCAATATGCTGACCTGGATAGGGAGAAGTAAGGAAAACATCTTTTCAATTCTGTCAGCTTTTTATGTATCTAATAATGCAGTAACTAATAGTTTATAATTAGGTTAATTATTTATGGAAAATAATTGGGTTAATGAGATATTTCTTTATGAGAAAAGCTGATTGGTACTGCTAAATGAAAGAAAATCAAAGATCTTAAAGATATCAGAAATTACAGCTGGAAAAAAATAAATTCTTACTTTGGGGAAATTGCAAACTCATTGCCCACAGGAAATGACATCTGGAATGCAAAAATAACTTAACATATTTTAATTGACTGAGCACCAGATTACATCTATCATATTAATGAGTATAGCTACCCATACAAATGGTATAAAGCAAACAACGTTTTTGTTAATCCCTTTGCAACCCATTCAAAAAATGTGAGTCTATGAGACCTGAATAAAAACACCTTACTTTCTACAAGTGTGAACTAATGTTAGATATATTTTTAATAATTTTTCTCCACAAAAGTTATTATAGTTATGGAAGAAAAATATCGTAACATTTCTCAGAATTTTATAGTCCTAACAAAACTATATTTTCTTTGAATTCTTAACCATATGTGTAATTTTGAATAATTATAATTACAGCCTTGATATAATTTTACATTCTCCTTTTTGATTAATGTTGTGTTTTAATATGAATTTATATAAGAGTAACTAATATTTTTCCTAAAGGAATGACTGTGGAAAGAACAGCAATACTGGTTGATCTTTTTTTCCCTTTTAGCCTTTGAGAGTTATCGATTCACTTTCTCCTACAAGGCCTACTGGCTCCTTCTTTTAGTATCTTTAGATACTGGATATATTCCAGATTACCACTCATTTGCAAAGTCTACCCAACATATTATCTATAACCTCAATCTTTCTTATCTTCACCCTATATCTCAAAAGATACAATTTCAACATTTTATGTATCAGTCCACATTCAACTATAAACATAGAACTATTATCATATTTATATTCCTTTTTAGAGCATTAAATTTATTACAATAAAACCTGAATGTAATATCTTACCTATTGCCCTGGAATTTTATTTATATTAGTTCCAGAGAGACCTTGATCTAATGACACATGATCAATTATTGATCATCACCTCTCTCGCCACCGTCTTGAATAATTCCTTATTCTCTTCTCTGGCTCCTTCCCTTCTCTTCCCAGATGTGAAAAAAGGGACTCTGCTCCATGAAAATATCCACACTGTGATTACCCCTTCAGCTACTAACCCTCTTTCCCTCCCTTCTCTTAGCAAACACAAAAAGAAAGAGAGAGAGAGATTAGAGAACCTTTCATGACCTCTTTTCTTCATCTCTTAGTCATTTCTTCAAAGCCTCCTCCCCCAATCTGATCTCTGTACACACACTCTTCTGGAAATCTCTCAGAAAGGCAACCATGGACACCAAATAGCCAAACAATTGATCTATATTCAATCTTAATGTCGTTAGACTCTTCTTCATCCTGTGGTGATTCAGCCACATTCTCCTGAAAACCACCCATGTTTTGTTTCTAGGCCACCAGAGACATGTTGTATTTCCTACCAGTTCCATTGACTGTCTCTTCTCTATTTCTTTCTTTTTTTTTTTTTTATTGTTGGGGATTCATTGAGGGTATAATAAGCCAGGTTACACTGATTGCATTTGTTAGGTAAAGTCCATCTTCTTCTCTATTTCTTAAAAGTAGGCATTACCTAAAAATATTTCTGTCATAAATTCTTTTATCTTTTCTTATTTTAAGCAGTTCTATTTTGAACTGACTGCAATGGACTCAGTCAACCCACATCCCTAGAATACCGTCCCAGAGGCCTCTGGCTCCTGAATACATTGTTAAGGTTGAGATTTACTTATACTACATGCCCTTGTTCCAATACCTCCACTTCACACTTGAGGGTTTGGTAAGGTTCTTCCCAGGAGTCTCATATACTCATTTCCCCTAAAAGCATTTCCATTAGTGATTAGGATTCCAAGCTGATGATTGCTTTCCTCAATCTGGCCCCCCAAGCACTATACATGGTAGGCGTACTTCACAGATTTTGATGGATGGATGCAAATTGTATTTTTCAGGGTGGATGCAAAGAGTGTGTGTGTGTGTGTGTGTGTGTGTGGGTGTTTAGTAAGAATCTTGGAGGGAAAGAGTAAAATATATGAGTGCAAATAGCCACTTTGAATTGAAATTTAACCTCTTACTTTCCCCCCATCCCACTTCAGGCTATTTTTACCCAACACATATCAATTCCATAGCCATTAGATCAGTGTTTTTCAAATCTCTTGCATCATAATCTTCAAGTGTGGTTTTTAAGATAATGCTTCCTACCTTTTAAAACCTATTTCTGCTGAAATGAAATCTCAGAAGACAGGGTCCTGGTATGATGCTTTCTCAGTATTCTACAATCTGATTCTCATCTACCATTCCAGGCTATCATCAGTTACTTGACATAAACCTTATGCTCACATTTCATCTGTGATTCATAGGCGTTAGTTAGTGTTCACATGGATACCATTATGATGGATACCATTCACATATAGTTTCTAATTTGACTGAACATTAAGAATGTTCTGTGAGATTCAGGAACTCTCAAAAAACAATAAGCGAATGTAAATAAAATGCAAGCCTTCTGAGAGTGTGCTCCCTTTATAACCAAAGCTTGCATATTTTTCTATCAGTGAATGTGCTTGCTGAAGGTGAGATTCAAATAAAGAACTGGAATAATCTTTACAGGATTTTGCCTTGTTGAATTGTGTGAAGTCTGGGGAAAATTTGTTCTTGGAAGCTACATTGCCTCTATCCAAATCTTGGCTTCTTCATTGACCTTGATTATGTTATTTATTTAATCTCTTTGCCTCAGTTTCCTCATTTGTAATATGCACATAATAAGAAGAGTTACTTCATAAGGTTGTTTGGGGAATTAATTGGTCAGTTAATATAGATAAATGAAATAGGACAATGCCTAGTGCACATAATAAGCATATGTAATACACACATACGCACACATGTAAATGCATATGTATAAATAAATAAAAGAAGTGTTAAACTTAATTTTATATTTAAGAAGTTTGAAATATGTGGAGTATATTCAGATGTCAGCCAAAATCTGTGACTCAGAAAAAACTTAGTTTTTTGTCATACAAAGAGAGATTTGGGTGTCATCAATACATAAATGGAACTTGAAGTCACAGATTTACATGCATTCACTCTAAGAAAAGTAAAGATAAAGAATATGAGAAACTTTGGTACTGAAGCTAAAACAGGACCTTGAGGCAGACACAGAGTTGAGTGGCTGTCTTGTTTAGAGGACTTGGCATTTTATGAATAGTAAACAACCATTATTTCTGGATCTAAAAGAATAATCTACAAGCAAATTCATCTTCATCTTCTTACAGAAAATGGCATTGTTATGCACACCAGTGGTGATATGTAGAGCCATTAAAATTATTTACTCTTGGTTTTTTTTTATGCTGTTCATCAAGCCCTTCCCAATATAGCCATTACACTACAACAAATTTATGTTTTCAAGCATTAAGGCAAAACTGTGTTCCATGAAGATCACCAATGCACTAACAGGAGAGGTTATGGGTCTGAGTAACTCTAATTTGGAGTTATTTTCTATCATACAAATGTCTCAGACTATGGAAGATGCTGGCTCTGCATTCAAAGGGAGGAGATCTGTTGGCAGTAGGGCAGGATCTGGGAGCCAAACATGCTGCATAAAGGTGTTAGCAATGCTAAGACAGCTTCTCAGAAACAAGGAGAGGTGTGGAGAGTGGGTAACATATATCATCAGACCCATGTGCTATTTAAGCAGGCATTCTTGAGTGACGCTTCCCTAGGACTCTTTATGTACTCTTGTGTCAGGTGGACAGGTGGGTCTTTGTGGTCTGGTTTGGTCCACAAAGCTGTCCAGTTTCCAAGAGAGTTTTGCAGCCCTGCCCAGGTATTGTGTATCTGCATGCTTGCCTAGTAAAATCTGTACTCTCTTACCTTCCTACTCTGCAGAACTTGTTGGGTTGTCTAGTGATGACTTTCACTTTCTGTGAGGGAAAGAGGTTCTAAAGCCTGGAGAAGGTCGGAAAATGCTCAGCAGGTATTAATTTGAGAAGAAGTATTTTCAACTCAGAATAACCTCAGTGTCAAAGTTCTGTTGCTCTACAGTGACCGTGGAAAAGAAAGAATGGATGTTAAACACATGAAGAATTCTCCAGTTGTTTCTTGAATAAATATACTTAATAGCAGGGAATTTAAAAAAAAAAAAAAAGTGATTTGTAGTCCCATGTGATCTTTCTGATTATACTCTGAAGCCATTCTATCAGCATTTGTATTTGGCCACAAAATAAAACTTGGCTAAGGAAAAGCCCTACAACATTCCAAATATATTAAACGATGAGCCCACAACAAAGTAACAGGGACCCTGACAATTAAGTTCACAAACTTGCCACTGTGTGGTTACATTGACAGCTCTGGGAAAACAACTCACAAAGGTTTCATATAGCCTTGGTATATCAAAGTCTCACAGCTGGGTTCAGTGTCTTGCACAGTGTTGTGCGTTTCTGTGTGCTGTTGTGAGAATGCCAGAGCTTGAATTAGAGCAATGAACAAATATTAAATTTTTTGTTAAACTTGGCAAGAGTGGAAGTGAAATCAGTGACATGATGGATAATCCCATAAAGAAAACATCAGTGTAGAAATAGATTAAAGATTTTTCTGAAGGGAGAGAAATCATCACTGATTAAGAGAGGTCAGGGCAGTCGCTCACAAGTGCAAAAATTCATCGAATTGTACATCAAAATCATTGAATGACTGTGAGAAGCAGAGCAAACCGAGTATGTAGACAGAGAAACAAGTAGGAAAATCTTAATTGAAAATCTTGGCATGAGAAAGGTGTGACTCTTGTATAACAACAATGCATCAGCTCACACAGCACTGTCTCTGAGGGAGTTTTTAGCCAGTTAACAAATAACTGTATTGGACCACCCTTCCTACTCACCTGATCTAGCCCCCTGTGATTTTTTTCTTTGCCTGAAGATAAGGGAAATATATTGATGATATTCAGGATATCCAGGGTAATATGATGAAAGCTCTGACGGCCATTCCAGAAAAAAGTTCCAAAATTTCTTTGAAGGGTGGACTAGGTACTAGCATTGGTGCGTACCTTCCCAAGCACATACCTTTGAAAGGAAGCACTTCAAAGGTGACTGTTGTGATAATCAGCAGTGGGGTATGTGGCACTTTTTCTAGGATGAGCTCATGAACTTACTTGGCAGACCTTGTATTGTTTTGATATCTCTCACTTTAATAATTACAAGGTAAACTACAATATTTTCATTCAATATCCCAGCATAAATGGTCACATTTTCACATTCTCAGATTCCCCTGGTGGTGCAGTATATTTATCAGAATTTGAACACTGCATTGAATTATTAATTGAATCTGATTGGCTCCAATGTCTTTTTAAAACATTATAATGAATGTAATATCTTTTTAGTTTGATTTTCTACGGTTGTTTTTAATACTATGAGTTAGCTAATTTGATATTTATCTTTCTAATGCTCTTTGTGATTTTTTTAATAGAATGCTTCCCTCAACCTCAACTTTTTAAGTATGTAGGACTTGCTGAGATTGTTATTTCTTACAACTTTTCAGGCCACAGAGCTGTTTAAAATATTACTACATTTTCCTAGTTTATTCACATTCCTACATTGTTTATTCACATTCACATTCCATTAAATGATTATTTTACAACTCTCTTCTATCTTTTAATAGCTTTTGCCCTATTGTCATACTCAGTTGATAATCTGATGCCTAGTTATTTGAAAAAAATAGCAAAATAAAAAATAATTTATCTCTGCATCTACCACCACATTTACCAAACCTTCCATTCATGGGCCTGATCTCATTTCCTTTTGCCTGCTCAAAAATATTGCTCCAGTGTTGGATCAATCCTCCAACAAGAAGCTGAGCAAAGAAATCTTAGATTTAAACCTAACCATCCAACATTTGGTTTAGCAGACATCTACAGAACATTTCATACCAACAAAACTGAATACACATACTTCTCATCAGCCCATGGAACTTACTCCAAAATCAATCATATCTTAGGTCACAAGTCTAACCTCAGTAAATTTAAAGGAATAGAAATTATTCATGCATCTTCTCAGACCACCATGGAATAAAACTTGAGCTGAGTAACAACAGGAATCTGCATAATCATACAAAAACATGGAAGTTAAATAACCTTATATTGAATGATAGCTGGGTCAGAGATGAGATTAAGAAAGAAATCGCCAACTTTTTGGAACAAAACAACAATGAAGACACGAACTATCAGAACCTCAGGGACACTGCAAAGGCAGTTCTAAGAGGGAAATTTATAGCACTGCAAGCCTTCCTCAAGAGAACGGAAAGAGAGGAAGTTAACAACTTAATGGGACATCTCAAGCAACTAGAAAAGGAAGAACATTTCAACCCCAAACCCAGAAGAAGAAAAGAAATAACCAAAATTAGAGCAGAATTAAATGAAATTGAAAACAAAAGAATAATACAACAGATCAATAAATCACAAAGCTGGTTTTTTGAAAAGGTCAATAAAATAGATAAAACTTTGGCCAACCTAATCAGGAGAAAAAGTGTAAAATCTCTAATCTCATCAATCAGAAACAACAAAGACGAAATAACAACAGACTCCTCAGAAATCCAAAAAATCCTTAATGAATATTACAAGAAACTTTATTCTCAGAAATATGAAAATCTAAAGGAAATTGACCGATACTTGGAAGCACATCACCTTCCAAGACTTAGCCAGAATCAAGTAGAAATGTTGAACTGGCCCATATCAAGTTTGGAAATAGCATCAACCATACAAAACCTCCCTAAAAAGAAAAGCCCGGGACCAGATGGTTTCATGTCAGAATTCTACCAAACCTTTAAAGAGGAATTAGTACCTATATTACTCAACCTGTTCCAAAAGGTAGAAAAAGAAGGAAGACTACCCAACACGTTCTATGAAGCAAACATCACCCTGATCCCCAAACCAGGAAAAGACCCAACAAGAAAAGAAAAGAAAAGAAAAGTATAGACCAATATCACTAATGAATATAGATGCAAAAAATATTTAACAAGATCCTAACAAATATAATCCAGCAACACATCAAATAAATTATACATCATGATCTCTGCACAGCCAAGTCGGTTTTATCCCAGGGTCTCAAGGCTGGTTCAATATACGTAAATCTATAAATGTAATCCAGCACATAAACAAATTAAAAAACAAAGACCATATGATTCTCTCAATCGATGCAGAAAAAGCTTTTGATAATATCCAGCATCCCTTCATGATCAGAATACTTAAGAAAATCAGTATAGAAGGGACATTTCTTAAACTGATAGAGACCATCTACAGCAAACCCACAACCAATATCATATTGAATGGAGTTAAATTGTAATCATTTCACTCAGATCAGGAACCAGGCAAGGCTGCCCATTGTCTCCATTGCTTTTTAACATTGTAATGGAAGTTTTAGCCACTGCAATTAGGGAAGAAAAGGCAATCAAGGGTATCCATATAGGGTCAGAAGAGATCAAACTTTCACTCTTTGCAGATGATATGACAGTACATCTGGAAAACACTAGGGACTCTACTACAAAACTCTTAGAAGTGATCAAGGAATACAGCAGCATCTCAGGTTACAAAATCAACATTCATAAATTGGTAGCCTTTATATATACCAACAATAGTCAAGTTGAAAAAATAGTTAAGGACTCTATCCCATTCACAGTAGTGCCAAAGAAGATGAAATATTTGGGAATTTATCTAACAAAGGATGTGAAAGATCTCTATAAAGAGAACTATGAAACTCTAAGAAAAGAAATAGCTGAAAATATTAACAAATGGAAAAACATACCATGCGCATGGCTGGGAAGAATCAACATTGTTAAAATGTCCGTACTACCCAAAGCAATATATAATTTCAATGCAATCCCTATTAAAGCTCCACTGTCATACTTTAAAGATCTTGAAAAAACAATACTTCGTTTTATAGGGAATCAGAAAAAACCTCGAATAACCAAGACATTACTCAGAAATAAAAACAAAGCAGGAGGAATTACGCTACCAGACCTCAGACTATACTACAAATTGATAGTGATCAAAACAGCATGGTATTGGCACAAAAACAGAGAAGTAGATCTCTGGAACAGAATAGAGAATCCAAGAGATGAATCCAGCTACTTACCATTACTTAATCTTTGACAAGCCAATTAAAAACATTCAGTGGGGAAAAGATTCCCTATTTAATAAATGGTGCTGGGTGAACTGGCTGGCAACCTGTAGAAGACTGAAACTGGACCCACACCTTTCACCATTAACTAAGATAGACTCTCACTGGATCAAAGATTTAAACTTAAGACATGAAACTATAAAGATACTAGAGGAGAGTGCAGGGAAAACCCTTGAAGAAATCAGTCTGGGAGAGTATTTTATGAGGAGGACTCCCCAGGCAATTGAAGGAGCTTCAAAAATACACTACTGGGACTTGATCAAACTAAAACTCTCTGCACAGCCAAGAACACAGTAAGTAAAGCAAGCAAACAGCCCTCAGAATCGGAGAAGATATTTGCAGGTTATGTCTCCGACAAAGGTTTAATAACCGGAATCCACAGAGAACTCAAATGCATTAGCAAGAATAGGACAAGGGATCCTATCGCAGGCTGGGCAAGGGATTTGAAGAGAAACTTCTCTGAAGAAGACAGCTGTGCAGCCTTCAGACATATTAAAAAATGCTCATCATCTTTAATCATCAGAGAAATGCAAATCAAAACTACTTTGAGATACCATTTAACTCCAGTGAGACTAGCCTATATCACAAAATCCCAAAACCAGAGATGTTGGCGCGGATGTGGAGAAAAGGGAACACTTCTGCACTGCTGGTGGGAATGCAAATTAATATATTCCTTTTGGAAAGAGATATGGAGAACACTTAGAGATCTAAAAATAGATCTGCCATTCAATCCTGTAATCCCTCTACTGGGCATATACCCAGAAGACCAAAAATCACATCATAACAAAGATATGTGTACCAGAATGTTTATTGCAGCCCAATTCATAATTGCTAAGTCATGGAAGAAGCCCAAGTGCCCATCGATCCACGAATGGATTAATAAATTGTAGTATATGTACACCATGGAATATTATGCAGCCTTAAAGAAAGATGGAGACTTTACCTCTTTCATGTTTACATGGATGGAGCTGGAACATATTCTTCTTAGTAAAGTATCTCAAGAATGGAAGAAAAAGTACCCAATGTACTCACCCCTACTATGAAACTAATTTAGGGTTTTCACATGAAAGCTATAACCCAGTTACAACCTAAGAATAGGGGGAAAGGGGAAAGGGAGGGGAGGGAGGGGGGAGGTGGGTAGAGGGAAGGCGATTGGTGGGATTACACCAGAGGTGCATCTTACAAGGGTATATGTGAAACTTGGTAAACGGTTTGTGAAGCTAGTGAATGATGCCCCATGATTATATCAATGTACACAGCTATGATTTAATAAAAAAGTAAATAAATAAAAATAGAAAAATATTGCTCCGATTATTACCCTCTCTCTGTATCACTAATTGCCCCCCTTCCTTGGATTCTCTTCATCAACCTAACAATCTGCCATAATATATTCAGTTTAGGCCTCAATTATCATCTGTCTCATTTCTCTGCCTGAATTTCTTCAAACAAAACTCCTCTCAAAAGAGTTGTCCAAAACTCATGATCTTCACTTCCTGCCCTCCCATTCATTCTTGCATCTAGTCCAACTGGTATTTTTGTCCTCAGTACTCTACTGAAACAGCTCTTGTCAAGGACATCCAAGGGCTCCTCAATGCTAAATCCATTAGTCAATTCTCACTTCTCACTTACTCAAGTAATCAGCAGCATTCAGCAATTAATCACTCATTCCTTTTTGAAACGCTATCTTCACTGATTTCCAATATTCCCTTCAGTGTAAGTTGCCTTACAGCTGCTCCTTCTCAATTTCTTTCTGCTTGTTTTTAATAACCCCAACCTCAAAACATTACATTGGCTTTTCTTATTTATCTACAGTAACTTTTTAGTTTCAAAATTATCAATACCTATATTGTATTTGTAAACCAGACCTGAACTCCAGACTGGCATAACCAAGTGCCTACTCAATCTTTCCATGCATAAATCTGCATTCATTTACCAAATTTAACATGGAAAACCTGATCTCCACCTTTATACCTCAGTAAATAGCATCTTTATTTGTGCAGTTTGTCAGACCAGGATTCATGTAGTCATCTTTCACTTCTCTTTTTCTCACAATTGATAGCAATCAAGTACCATACCTTCTTAAATCTAACTTTGAAATAATATCTAGCTCTTATCTTTTTCACTATAAACACAGGTACCATCCTGGTCAAAATATTATTCCTGTTTAGATTATTGTGCTTGA
Organism: Nycticebus coucang; assembly: GCF_027406575.1. NCBI lineage: Eukaryota > Metazoa > Chordata > Mammalia > Primates > Lorisidae > Nycticebus > Nycticebus coucang. The sequence continues at coordinate 147,841,594 of NC_069780.1, read as the reverse complement.
CTTCTGTAGTAAACACTACTGGTAACCCAGCCAGATCCTGTTTATTGGGCAGGTGCACCTGATTCCAGAAATTGTTGAGTATTGAATGATAAGTAGCTCATAGCTGCACTCCTGGAGAATTGCATTTAGAAGACCAAAGGGTACTCTTTTTAAGAGACAGCTTCAAAGTTATAATCACCTTCCTCAAGTTGGCCAATAGGCAATGATGATTCATACAGAGATACAAAAGCCTAACCCCTTTCCTCAAGGTAGAATATTTCTGTAACATCCCTCAGACTCTAGAGTTTCTACTGGGATCAGGCTGAGTATAACTACATTTTTGCCTCCCCCTGTCTTATCCTCCTGCTCTTCGTTCTTTGTAGGATTCTCCCCTTCTTAAATCCCTTGTACGATAATCTCTGTCTCAGGTTCTGCTGCTATGGAACTTAACCTAAGGTATACCCTAACTGATTTAACTGATTTTCTTTACATTTTTATTGCTCTGGCTATTCTCAACAGTTAGCAAGTGACAATTTAACAGTGTTAAATGCAGATTGTGTCATTTTTCTGGACAGAACTTTCCAACAGTCTTCCATCTCACTCATGAAATCCACTACAGTCTACTCTGCCCTATGTGATTATAATTTCTCTGACCTGATTTCCTATAACTCCTCCCTTTTCTCTCTCTAACCCCACTTGCATTCTCAGGGCTCTTTATAAAATGTATATGTTACATATTATATGAGTGTGTGTTGACTCCCCTTGAAGTCAAAAATCCTCATATAACTTTTGACTCTCCGTAAACTCAATAATAGCCTACTATTGACTAGAAGCTTTGCCAATAACATAGGTAGTCAATTAACACATATTTTGTATGTTATATATGTATAATTTATTTCCATAAAAAAGTTAGAGAAAAGGAAATGATATTAAGAAAATCACAAGGAAGAGAAAATATATTTACTGTTTATTCAGTAAAAGTGGATCATCATAAAGGTCTTCATCCTTGTTGTCTTCATATTGAGTAGGCAGAGGAGGAGAAGGAAGAGGAGGATTTGTCTTGCTCTATCAGAGGTGATACAGACAGAAGAAAATTCACATTTGTGTGGACTTTCTCAGTTAAAATCCATGTTGTTTAAGGGTATGTGTGAAGAGGATAACTAAATTCGATAGATACATATTGTTTAATACCTATCTTTCAGAATGTGAGCTCTATGACAGTAGAAATTTTGTTCTCTGTGCCTGGAAGAGTTTGGGACATATAATGGAAATCAAAATGTATTTTCTGAATTAATAAATCTTCTAGTTTACCTACCTCAATGCTGTCTTTATCCTGGCTCCCTTCCAATATCCAAATGAGAAATAGAATTTTATTTAGGGCAAAGGTAAGTGCTAAGAATCAAATCTCAAAAACTATTCTCCTAAATAAGAAAATAAGGGCTGTGATTTTTACTTTTTGGAATTTAAAAGTCCCTCTAATATCTCAACAATTCTAACTTAAGACTTAAGAGGAAAAAAACAGTTTGAAAAAGAGACATAATTGGGGGCATGATTCTTTTGAGTTAAAGGGCCTTTGTTCATGACTTTAATTCCATCAGACTCAGAAGATTGGGTATCCAGATTAACAAAGCTTCAAGCATAACCTACAGTGTCATATATATTCAACATTTGACTCAAAGAGTGACTATCATTTGTTAGATCATCTAGAAGTTCTAGCATTTGCTAGAAGTTCAAAAGTTCAAATTCATCTATGTTTGAAAAATAAAAACCAAACTTAAGTCTAAGGTCAGTAACACAAGTCACAGATGCCAAAATGACAACCTGACTACCAACTAGAAAAGATTTTACTTTTATTCTATAAAATTTTTCTTAACAGTCAGTAGAAAAAATTATACAGAATTTTTATTACACAGATATATTATCTGAGCATTTATTTCTGCTTCTCTCAAATCCTTGTTCCTTTAGAAACAAACAGATGGTTAAAAATGAAAATGGAATAAATTAAGTTGATATCATCAAGGCAGTCTTAAGCTCTCAATAAAAACCCTCCTTCTAAAGAGCAACCTTATGTGTCTGTCTGAAAGAATAGCACACTTGCATTTCTGATTAGGAGTCAAACTGAGCAGGCCAGCAAGGCAATTTTGTGAAGGGTGTCTCTGAAATGAATATATTTAAACACTAGCCATTGAAAGCAACTTCAATTAAGTAAATATGTATTTAAACTCTCTCTGTGTTAGGTGTTAGCATACGGCTTAAAATTCAAAAAGAAGGAGTGACTAGAAACAAAGATGCTTATTGGATACAATTGTGTACCAGGCACTATTTTAGGCACAGTGGATGCAGTGATGAGCAAATAGATATTTTTTTAATGAATAAAAGAGACATTAACCATTTAAACACATATATGTAATTAAAATGTCTGGTAAATACAGTGAAAGAAATATATTGTATCTTGATAGCATATAGCAGGGAGCCTTGATCTAATCACACAGCAGTTAAGGGAAGGCTTCCAAAGTGAAGTGAATTTTCCAAGATGGGAAAGATGAGGAAGAGTTCACTAGTCAAGGAGAAAGAAAAATTGGAGCTAGTGTTTCTAAAAAAGAGAGCAGCACAAGCAAATGCCCTGAGGTACTGAGTAGAAGTGAGTGTACATTATACATGGTGATCAGAGAGTGGGGCCAGACAGAGAACACTCCAGGGTAAGGCAGAAGGGAGGCTAGAGACAAAGTCTAATTCTGATTACAGAGCACCTAGCAGACTACACTAAGGAGATGCTGATAATATTAAGAACAATGAGAGGGCGGTGCCTGTGGCTCAGTCGGTAAGGTGCCGGCCCCATATACCGAGGGTGGTGGGTTCAAACCCGGCCCTGGCTGAACTGCAACCAAAAAATAGCCAGGCGTTGTGGCGGGTGCCTGTAGTCCCAGCTACTTGGGAGGCTGAGGCAAGAGAATCGCTTAAGTCCAGGAGTTGGAGGTTGCTGTGAGCTGTGTGATGCCATGGCACTCTACCGAGGGCCATAAAGTGAGACTCTGTCTCTAGAAAAAAAAAAAAAAAAAAAAGAACAATGAGAAACCATTAACAGGTCTTTAGGCAAGGGTGTGTGGTAAGTGATAAGGTTAGATATGTGTTTCAAAAGATGTCTCCAACTGCAATGTGGAGAACAAATTGGATGGGAGGCAAAAGCAGATGCCAGGAGAGGGATGAAGACAGCTATTATTGTGATTCAGGAAAGAAGTGATGCCAGCTTAGACAGGTGGCCCTGGGAAACATGAAGAGAGAGGGATGGGTGCAGCATATGACTGGAAGGTAGAATCCCCAGGCCTTAGTGATGGAATTGCTTGTAGCAATTAAGGGAGGGGGATGAAGGTGAGGAATTGGATGTCTGTTGGTATTTATAGGTACAAGGTCCACAGGAAGAAAATCAGGTCATGGAGAGCAGGCAGGGAGGTGGGAACAGGACTTCAATTTTGGATTATTTTGTATCAAAAGTGCCTCAAAAGCACTCAATGGTAGACACTAAAAAAGTAGCAGAATATACTGGTCTAAATCACAGAGGACAAATGTGGGCTTAATATAAAAATTAGTATTTGATATGTAAGTGATAATTCAATTACAGTGATAAAAATAATAGGGTAAGGGCATAAAAGAGTGGACCAAGTTGTAGCACTTAAGTAGATGTTAAAGAGAAATAGAGAAGACGACAGAGATGGGAGAGAAAAGCCAAGAGATAGCTGTATAACAGAAGCCGAGAATGAGGTCCTATGAAGACATGGTAGAAGGGAAAGGCTAAGTCCAACTAGTAAGACTTTACTTACTACCTAGCAGTTGGAAAAGACCTAGAATAATACACATCAAGCTTCTGAGATTGGAATAACCCAAAACTATAACCTCGAGTCAATAAAGATGACCTTGGGATTTATTAGTCAAGAATTCCACTGAATATACAGGCGAAACCTACTAAGTGCAGAATACAAATGTCTACATACAATAACTAAGAAAATGCCATGAAGGCTACGTTGAACAGTTTGATGAGAATATTTCAGATTGTACATGAAACCAGCACATTGTACCCCTTGATTGCACAAATGTACACAGCTATGATTTAATAAAAAAATAAATTAAAAAAATAAAAGACATTTGTATATAGATTATAAATACATTTATGCCATTAAAAAAAAAGAATTCCACTGAATAGTATTGCTCAAAAGATAAAGGCACGTTATAATTATAATGTGTGTATGATACATTTGTTTTAAGAATTATAGAAAGAAATTGATTTGGTACAAAGTCATCTGACCTTAGGAGAGAGTCAGAAAAATTTATTATTTATTCTTTCCTGGGCGCATAGCTAGACTACATTTCCCACTCATGGACATGTACACACAACATAAAGCAAGTAGACTCGACATACGGCACTTCTGGGCTCAATCAGAAACCTCTCCGGCTTCCCCATTCACCTACTAATTGGGGAGAAGTCTGAAGCTTGAGAGGAAAATGAAGCTATAGATGCATAGGATAAAAAATGTGTGTCAGAATGAACAGGTAGAAGGCAGCTATTCAATCAGAAATTTCAACTGACTGTGTGTGAATGAGAGATAAACGTCAATTGTTTAAGTCAATGGAGTTGGGGTATTATCTGTAATAGCAGTTAGCATTAACTACTCTACTAATACAGGGAGGCTTGCTACTTGGGAAGAAACTCAAACAGGCAGCATTTATTTCACAGCCCATGATTGCCTCTCTCTCATCTCTCATTGATTCACCAGTGAACCATATTTCAATGACATGGACAGAATGTTCAAAGCCAAAAGGCAGCTAGTTTGCTACTAAGCATTTCCTTAATCTGAATGGTTTAGATTAATTTAAAGTGTTTTTTTTTCTGGTTGTTTCTCTGGAAAATAGTATAATTATTTGAAGTAAATTAAACTACACTTTTACCAGAGAAGGAAAACAAATTTCCATTTTATTTCTTTTATTGACAATTAATCAAAAGGCAAACTCTAATTTTGTTATCAATATTGTGTTACAGTGATGTAAACAGTAATTAAGAAAAATGTAGTTCTCTCAAGTTGAAGGAGACATCTCCAGATTTTTAAAATATGTACTTTTCACTTAGAACCGCACAAAAATTTATCTAAAATATGTGTTTATATGTAACAACATGCAAGTGCTCATATGACAGCTTGGCAAAGATGCTGCAGAATCTTTACAGAAAATCTGGTATGAATATTGCATATGCATAATCATAAATTCTTATTTAAATTTTTGGATGGGGGAAATATGGCACAATCCCTGTGTGAAGGACATAACTACAACTTAGACTTTACCTTACAAATGCAAGCAATGTAACCTAACTGTATGTACCCTCATATTAATGAGAAATTTAAAAAAGAAATAAGAATAATTTTTAGAATTCTGAAATACAGAGATATTTTTCAAAATATGAATGTGGTATTGAGTTAATAGTACACCTAAGATTACTAGTAATGAGTAGAAATTAGAGGAAGTTGTGCATATCTTTATAATGACAAGGAGAAGATCAGTGCATATTACAGCTATTCAGTAAATCTTTTTATTATCAAAAAAACAAACAAACAAAGAGACAACAATGAAACAGTGGCAGAATCTGAGAAGTTCTATAGTTGAAGAACAGACAGGAGAAAGAAATGTTGAATGTATGAGAGTATTACTAATGTGATTTAAGATATTCTCTGTATTGTTGACAATTCCTAGGCTTGATTTTAGTACTTGATCAGTAATTATGATAGTGTTGATTACGGTAGCTTAATTTTTAGTTTTTGCGCATGGAGAAACAGGTACATAATTTAAGGGCCCGACTAAGTGGGGGCCCCAAGTAAATGCACAGTTTGAATTTCCATGAAGCTAGGCCTGCCCAGAAGTCACTCTCGAAAAAAAATAAAAGGCAAAATATAATAGACTAGAGGTCAAGATTTTTCAAGTGTGATGAAAAGAAATGTTTGATTGCTGATCTTAGAGTTTTTATATTTACTGTGAGTATTAATGTTGTCCTGCAAAGCTAATGTAAGTATAACATCTTTGGTTTCTTGACTTTATTTTTCCTGTAACATAAAGTCAATCAAAATGTGGCCAGACAAAAAGGTCTCTAAAGCAAAATAATCCAGTATTCTTTTTTGATCTTGCTGGGGTTTGAATGCTCCACTTAAAAATCTCATAGGTTGAAACCTAATCACCCATGTGATGCTATTAGAAGGTCTGGTCTTGGGGAGCGGAGACAAGACGGCTGACTGAAGCCAGCTTTTCACAGAGGCTCCCGTCCAGATGGAGAGTTAAAGGAAAGAAATTTAGCAAGCAACCTGGTGGATTTGAGCTGCACCAAGAGAGAAGGTTGAAGAACGCACATCAACCCCGCTGAGGTGAGCTGCGACCCCAGGGATACAAACAAAAGGTACAAAATCCATCACCAAGTGGACGGGAGTCCCCTCCCCCATGAGAATGGCTCGGAGTGCCCCACAAACAAATGAGCAGAGTTCAAAGGTCCTCTCACTAAACTCCAGGAAAGAGACCCTCTAAAAACTGGACCTACCTCCCCTACTAGGGTGCCACAGCATTCTCCTGCCAGGCATAAAACTGTATAAAACTGTATATATTCTCTACCTGCAATTCTGAGCTCCCAGCACTCCACTCCACTCTCACTTGAGGTCTGGAGGCCTGTCCCCCAGGAGTCCAGATTCTTGGGTCATTTCTCAAGGGGTGTGGGCAGGGCCTAGACTGCAGCTGGTCACTGCTGATTCTGCATCACAGGAGGGAGGAGAGGACGATTGGCTGAGAGGGAATGACACTGGAGCAGCGGTGCCCCGAGGCGCAGAGCAGCAGCCGTTTTTGGCAACAATAGGGCTCACTCCTAGATATTCCGAAGTGACACCCCCTGTCTCCCTGAGCAACCAGAGGAGGCCAGACATCTTCCCAGGTGGCAACCACCACGGAACAGATCTGGGATGGAAATGCAGGCCCCATGAGTAAAGGGTTTGCCTGAAGTGGTACTGGCCTGGGTGGAGCGCAGGGACTAGAAAACGCATGCGCAGAGCCGAGAAATTCCCAGGGTGGGGTTGACCCAGAGGACTGCTTTACTGAGCCTAAGACGCACCTGGCCCTCAGGGGATCATCAGCCTACAGACAAAGGAAGGCAGGAGGATAGAACTGATAGCTAACCAAATATAAACCTGCAGGAGCAAAGACAGGGCCTGAGGCGCAGGCTCTGGGAACTCAAAACAGCTTCTCTTCTGCAGGGGAATTTAGTAGGGACAGAAACAAATTCTTGCAAAGTTGTTCTGTTCTGTTCTATCAGTAACATCAATCAGGGGCGGGGCTGGAACTGAGTGAACACCCACAGCCGACATCAAGTACCCGAGGTTGTCAGGCCTCACCTCCCCCTGCTGGACAGAGGCAGAGCCCAGCGGCCTGGCTGAGCAGATACAGAATTTCTTGTGATTCAGGCAGGTGCAAACCCCTGGAGTATCTGTTCACTAGAGGCAACTGGGTCACAGCGCTGTGGGGCTATCAGTGACTGGGCGTAATGGAGGTGCAAGGTGGGGAAGGAGGCATCAACCTCCCCGGACTAATCTATGTGCTGGATGGGTCCTTCTGACTTCACGGAGCACCGGAGCAAGTCATATCTGAGTTGTCACCAGACCCCTGTGATCCAGTTGCCAGAGACCTTTTAAACTCTCCCACCTGAGACAGGTCTTGACAAAGACAATTGATATAGACCTTTTGAACTGAGCCAATCACCCAAGGACTATTCAAGTAGTGCCCTGGGTGTGTGGTTGTAGGAAGGTTTGATTTTCCTTTTCCAAATGTTGCCTGTGGGGGGCTGGATGACTTAATTGCTGGTATTTCTCCACAGCTGAGACTTCAACCCAGAGTAACTGTTTCACTAGGGTCAAACAGAGGCCATGTGAAAACAAGACAGAACCACTTACTCCACCACACCAAACAGGTCCCCAGTTTCTCAGGCCATAGCACTGTATGGGTCCTCGACAAAGCTCCAGGGGAAAAATCAAATGGTGTAAAATAATCATGGGGCGTAATCAGCAGAAAAAGTCTGGTAACATGAATAACCAGAATAGATCACTCCCCCAAGGAAAGATATGGCAGATGTAACTGAAGTTTCCACTTATAAACAGCTGGCCAAGATGTAAGAAATTGAATTCAGAATGTGGATTGCAAACAAGATTAACAGAATGGAGGAAAATTTGGAATTAGAAATTCAAGGAGGAAATCAAAAGTTGGAATAAGAAATTTGAGGAGAAATTCAAAAGTTATCTCAAGAATTTAATGAATTTAAAGACAAAACCACCAAAGATTTTGATGCACTGAAGCAAGAATTTGCAGCCCTCAAAGATCTGAAAAATACAGTATAATCCCTCAGTAACAGAGTGGAGCAGGCAGAAGAAAGGATTTCTGACATTGAAGACAAAGCCCTTGAATGCTCCCAAACTCTCAAAGAGGAAGAGAAATGGAGAGCAAAAACAGATCATTCTCTCAGAGAGCTCTGGGATAATTCGAAGAAGGCTAATATTCACCTCGTTGGAATCCCTGAAAGTGATGAAGTGGCCTCGCAAGGCACAGAGGCCCTTCTCCATGAAATTATGAAAGAGAATTTTCCAGACATGCCAAGAGATTCTGAAATTCAGATAGCAGACAGTTTCAGAACCCCAGCACGACTCAATCTGAATAAGACATCCCCCAGGTATATCATAATTAACTTAACTAAAGTTAATATGAAGGAGAAAATTCTGAAAGCAACCAGATGTAAGAAATTCATTACCTACAAAGGGAAGAATATTAGAATGACTGCAGATCTCTCTGCTGAAACTTCTCAAGCCAGAAGAGGGTGGTCATCAACTTTGAATCTCCTACAGCAAAATAACTTTCAACCCTGGATCCTGTATCCAGCTAAACTGAGTTTCATGTATGATGGAGAAATTAAATACTTTAATGACATCCATATGTTGAAGAAATTTGCCACAACCAAACCAGCTCTTCAGGATATTCTCAGACCTATCCTCCATAATGACCAGCCCAATCCTCTACCACAAAAGTAAACTCATTCAGATACTTTAGATCAAACTCCAACATCCACAGTGGTGAAAGGATTAAAAATGTCCACTGGACTTTCGAAAAACTTGATACCCAAAATTTTACGAGACTTATCGATATTCTCCATTAATGTGAACGGCTTAAACTGTCCTCTAAAGAGGCACAGGTTAGCTCACTGGATACAAAAACTCAGGCCAGATATTTGCTGCATACAAGAGTCACATCTTACCTTAAAAGTTAAATAAAGACTCAGGGTGAAAAGATGGTTGTCCACATCTCAGGCAAATGGTAATCAGAAAAAAGCAGGTGTTGCAATTCTATTGGCAGACACAATAGGCTTTAAACCAACGAAAGTAAGGAAGGATAAGAATGGTCACTTCATATTTGTTAAGGGTAATAATCAATAAAATGAGATTTCAATTATTAATATTTATGCACCCAACCAGAATGCACCTCAATTTATAAGAGAAACTCTAACAGACATGAGCAATTTGATTTCCTCCAGCTCCATAATAGTCAGAGATTTCAGCACTCCTTTGGGAGTGTTGGATAGATCCTCCAATAAGAAGCTGAGCAAAGAAATTTTACATTTGAACCTAACCATCCAACATTTGGATTTAGCAGACATCTATAGAACATTTCATCCCAACAAAACTGAATACACATACTTCTCATCAGCCCACGGAACATACTCCAAAATTGATCACATCTTAGGTCACAAGTCTAACCTCAGTAAATTTAAAGGAATAGAAATTATTCCTTGCATCTTCTTGGACCACCATGGAAAAAAAGTCAAACTCAGGAACAACAGGAATCTGCATACTCATACAAAAACATGGAAGTTAAATAACCTTATATTGAATGATAGCTGGGTCATAGACGAGATTAAGAAGGAAACTGCCAAATTTTTGGAACAAAATGACAATGAAGACACGAATTATCAGAACCTCTGGGATACTGCAAAGGCAGTCCTAAGAGGAAAATTTGTAGCACTGCAAGCCTTCCTCAAGAGAACGGAAAGAGAGGAAGTTAACAACTTAATGGGACATCTCAAGCAATTGGAAAAGGAAGAACATTCCAATCCCAAACCCAGTAGAAGAAAAGAAATAACTGAAATTAGAGCAGAATTAAATGAAATTGAAAACAAAGGAATAATACAACAGATAAATAAATCAAAAAGCTGGTTTTTTGAAAAGGTCAATAAAATAGATAAACCTTTGGCTAGCCTAACCAGGAAAAAAAAGAGTAAAATCTCTAATCTCATCAACCAGAAATGACTAAGACAAAATAATAACAGACTCCTCAGAAATTAAAAATATCCTTAATAAATATTACAAGAAACTTCATTCTCAGAAATATGAAAATCTGAAGGAAATTGACGAATACTTGGAAGCACGTCACCTCCCAAGACTTAGCCAGAATCAAGTGGAAATTTTGAACAGGCCAATACCAAGTTCTGAAATAGCATCAACCATATAAAACTCTCCCTAAAAAGAAAAGCCCGGAACCAGATAGCTTCACTTCAGAATTCTACCAAACCTTTAGAGAGGAACTAGTACCTGTATTACTCAACCTGTTCCAGAATGTAGAAAAGGAAGACTACCCAACACGTTCTATGAAGCAAACATCACCCTGATCCCCATACCAGGAAAAAATCCAACAAGAAAAGAAAATTATATACCAATATCACTAATGAATATAGATGCAAAAATATTAAACAAGATCCTAACAAACAGAATCCAGCAACACATCAAACAAATTATACATCATGACCAAGTTGGTTTTATCTCAGGGTCTCAAGGCTGGTTCAATATCCGTAAATCTGTAAGTATAATTCAGCACATCAACAAATTAAAAAACAAAGACCATATGATTCTCTCGATTGATGCAGAAAAAGCTTTTGGTAATAAACAGCATCCCTTCATGATCAGAACACTTAAGAAAGTTGGTATAGAAGAGACATTTCTTAAACTGATAGAGACCATCTACAGCAAACCCACAGCCAATATCGTATTGAATGGAGTTAAATTGAAATCATTTCCACTTAGATCAGGAACCAGACAAGGCTGCCCATTGTCTCCACTGCTCTTTGACATTGTAATAGAAGTTTTAGCCATTGCAAGTAGGGAAGAAAAGGTGATCAAGGGTATCCATATAGGATCAGAAGAGATCAAACTTTCACTCTTCACAGATGATATGATTGTATATCTGGAAAACACCACGGATTCTACTACACAACTCTTAGAAGTGATCAAGGAATATAGCAGCATTTCAGGTTACAAAATCAACATTCATAAATCAGTAGCCTTTATATATACCAATAATAGTCAAGCTGAAAAAACAGTTAAGTACTCTATTCCATTCACAGTAGTGCCAAAGAAGATGAAATATTTGGGAATTTATCTAACAAAGGACGTGAAAGATCTCTATAAAGAGAACTATGAAACTAAGAAAAGAAATAGCTGAAAATGTCAACACATGGAAAACATACCATGCTCATGGCTGGGAAGAATCAACATTGTTAAAATGTCCATACTACCCAAAGCAATATACAATTTTAATGCAATCCCTATTAAAACTCCACTGTCATACTTTAAAGAATTTGAAAAAATAATACTTCGTTTTATATGGAATCAGAAAAAACCTCGAATAGCCAAGACATTACTCAGAAATAAAAACAAAGCAGGAGGAATCACACTACCAGACCTCAGACTAGACTATAAATTGATAGTGATAAAAACAGCATGGTACTGGCACTAAAACAGAGAAGTAGATGTCTGTAAACAGAATAGAGAACCAAGAGATGAATCCAGCTACTTACCGTTATTTGATCTTTGACAAGCCAATTAAAAACATTCAGTGGGGAAAAGATTCCCTATTTAACAAATGGTGCTGGGTGAACTGGCTGGCAACCTGTAGAAAACTGAAACTGGACCCACACCTTTCACCATTAACTAAGATAGACTCTCACTGGATTAAAGATTGAAACTTAAGACATGGAACTATAAAAATACTAGAAGAGAGTGCAGGGAAAACCCTTGAAGAAATCGGGCTGGGTGAGTATTTTATGAGGAGAACCCCCTGGGCAATTGAAGCAGTTTCAAAAATACACTACTGGGTCCTGATCAAACTAAAAAGGTTCTGCACTGCCAAAAACACAGTAAGTAAAGCTAGCAAACAGCCCTCAGAATGGGAGAAGATATTTGCAGGTTATGTCTCCGACAAAGGTTTAATAACCAGAATCCACAGAGAACTCAAACGTATAAGCAAGAAAAGAACAAGTGATCTCATCGCAGGCTGGGCAAGGGATTTGAAGAGAAACTTCTCTGAAGAAGATAGGCGCACGGCCTACAGACATATGAAAAAATGCTCATCATCCTTAATCATTAGAGAAATGCAAATCAAAACTACTTTGAGATATCATCTAACTCCAGTTAGATTTGCCCATATCACAAAATCCCAAAACCAGAGATGTTGTCGTGGATGTGGAGAAAATGGAACACTTCTACATTACTGGTGGGAATGCAAATTAATACATTCCTTTTGGAAAGATGTTTGGAGAACACTTAGAGATCTAAAAATACATATGCCATTCAATCCTATAATTTCTCTACTAGGTATATACCCAGAAGACCAAAAATCACATCGTAACAAAGATATTTGTACCAGAATGTTTATTGCAGCCCAATTCATAATTGCTAAGTCAAAAATAAATTGTGGTATATGTACACCATGGAATATTATGCAGCCTTAAAGAAAGATGGAGACTTTACCTCTTTCATGTTTACATGGATGGACCTGGAACATATTCTTCTTAGTAAAGTATCTCAAGAATAGAAGAAAAAGTATCCAATGTACTCAGCCCTACTATGAAACTAATTTATGGCTTTCACATGAAAGCTTTAACCCAGTTATAACCTATGAATAGGGGAAGGGGGAGAGGGAGGAGAGAAAAGGGGAGAGGATAGGGAGGAAGGGGGTAGGATGGGTGGGGGGAGGGTGATTGGTGGGATTACACCTGTGGTGCATCTTACAGGGGTACATGTGAAACTTAGTAAATGTAGAATATAAATGTCTTAACACAATAACTAAGAAAAGGCCAGGAAGGCTATGTTAACCAGTATGATGAAAATATGTCAAATGGTCTATAAAACCAGTATATGGTGCCCCATGATCGCATTAATGTACACAGCTATGATTTAATAATAAAAAATAAATAAATAAATAAACAAGTAAGGTCTGATCTTTGGGAGGTGTTCAAATTATGGAGGAGACCTCATGAATAGGATTAGTGCCCTTATAAAAGGAGACCCCAGAGAGCCAATTTGTCTTTTTCTGCCATGTAAGGACATAGCTAGAAGGCATCATCTGTGAATCAGAAAGCAGGTACTTACCCAACACCAAATCTGCTGGGACCTTGATCTTAGACTTCACAGCTTCCAGAACCAAGAGAAATAAATTTCTGTTATTTATAAACTATGCAGTCTTTGGCGTTCTGTTACAGTAGCCTAAAGTGTCTAAGGCAGCTCTAAACTTAAATAGCACATAACAGTATAGTATGCACTGGTGATTGAGACGTGTCCCTACACATCTGCCAAATACCAGCAAGCTTAGAGTACAACAGTACCTGGGTGAGAACAAAGCTATTGAAATTTGCCAGGCAAGTTCAAAGAGGGCGCAATTCCTTACGTGGGATTTCTAATCTGCCTCCATGGATAGGAGAGGCCACACCTCCTTGACAGTCTTTGAGTGAGAGAGACAGGAGGGACCAGCCTTCTTAGAAAGTGCTGTGAATATAAAGAGAGACTATGCCTTTGTTTGCTTTACCATGGGTTTAACTAGTTCTAACGCACAAAGTCAGAGACAGGATACCAGGAGTCTTTCTTAGAAACAAGTTTATGGTATCTGCAAAAAGTACAGTGTGAGGACTTGTTCTGTCATTGAATGTTCACTGAGGTTCCAGACCAGGTTACTTATCTTGAGCTACTAGAATAGGGAAGGAGTGTTAGTGAAAGATGGAACAGTGTTTTGACTATGTAGTGGGATAAGAACTGACACATTGAAATTTATATTCCAAAGAGATAAGGTCCCAGGTTGGTGCTTTAAAATTGCCAAATTTTAAAACATTTAAACTCTGATCTTCAGTAAATATTTACATGACTTGTTTGTGGAGTGACTCTCAAATCGAAAACTATAAGCAGAGTTTTTATTATTATAATTATGTAAAGATTATTTTCTGCGGGGTGAAATATGTGAAGAATACATTTACTTTTCTCTGATTCCTATGTCAGAATCAATAGGATATATTTCTTTAAAATTTTTTTTATTAAGTTATAAACACACAGATCATATATACATTAATGCATTTATGGGGTACAATGTGCTGACTTCATATAGAATTAGCCCCTCAGTGTTTCCACATTCTTAATCACACTCTGCAATCTATTGATATCCTCCTTCCAAGAGATCTTCCTAAGTATCTTTTATCTACTTTCTTATACTTTCCATCTCTTTTCTTCTTTTGCTATTTTTTAGATTCGCATAACTTTATTATTCTTCACTTAAATTTTAAGGTTTGGCAGTTATGTTTTGAATTTTTAAGAGCTCACATTCTGATTTTCCTTCTTCATAGTACCTTTAATTTTTTTAATTGATTTAAAAATCAATACCTAATTTAAACTTAAAATAAAAACCTTTTATTTTAAGGTTTAAAATCTTGAATCTCTATGAAGACAATATTATTTCTCTGTTTCCTGAATTATCTTTATTTCCCCTGGAGACATTTCTCTACTTGGTCATTCTGAGTTTTCTTGTTCATATTTCAAATTTCCTCAACTACCTGGTAAAACTTACTTTTCAGTTTATATATCAGACTATTTCTAAATGAGCTAAGAGAAACTTCAATTTGGAGATCTATACAAGGGGACATGGCTTGTTAATTAGCTGCCTTCTCTTTAGGATGAAGAGAAGGGAGTTAGCCATGATGACCTTTATCTGATACAACAATCACCCTAACCGCCCTAGTTCTTCATTTAATTCCCTCATTAAATAAATCTTGTTTTATTCTGGCTTTTGTTGGGTTGATGATGTATACTTGGCTGCAAGTTAGGCATTCTGTGGTTTGGGGCTGAGGACAGAAGCAGTAAGTAGAGAAGACTTAAACTGGTCCATATATTTTGTGCAGATCCAAAAATGGTCATTATTTTTTCTTCCCTATATCCACACTTTTGTAATGTGACTTTGTAGCTCTTCTCATCAACACACAGAAGCTATTTCTACATCCCTTGAATCTAGATTGGTCTTATAACCTAGTTGAGCAAGGCAATGAAGCAGATGCGAAAGTGTGCCAACCCACAGCCTAAACCTTAGGAGGCCTTACACATATATGCTTTCTCTCATAAGTCTGCCCAGCCATCATGTGAACAATCCCAGATTAGCCTGATGAATGTGGAGACTGACTAGGTGACAGCCACTTTAGCAGAGCTGAGTAACCAGTTAGTTCAGCAAAGACGCATGAATAAACCCAGACAGACCGGACAGAATAGTAAATGAATGAATACTGAACAAATGACTGTTTTAAGCCATTATGACTAAAGTGGTTTATTAAGAAGCAAAAATTGATGCACATATTTCTGATAAAAATTCTGGTTATAGTTGTGTCTCTTCTTTCAATGCTTACCAATATTGTCTTATCCTCAAATGGAGCCTTGTTTGTGCCAGGCCACTGGGGGTCCTTCTTGGGTATCACTCCCTCCACACATATTCTCTGCAATGGTTGCATTTGTTTTGCTTCAACAATCGACATCATTCATTCACATTTCATCTTTTAGAAATTTGATTTACAAAATCTCTTACCAAAGCTAGTCTTTTCCCATTCTCTTTGTTGTGTGCAACTATTGTCTGCAACTATTTTTATGGATTCAAATATTGTCTCCAACTATTTTTATGGATTTTAGAAAAGAGCGGGCAATACAGACAGCATGTGATGGTATGTCAACATACCATGGACTAACAGTCAACAAGTCGTTTTGGGGCCTCTTTCGAGTGCAGGCTCTAAAACGTTAGAAACACCAATAGGTGGACTATTAAATAAATAGCATTCTTATTCATTTTAGTAAAGTACATTTCCTAAATATCACTCAGGAAAATGTGTTAGTCTAATCCCTGCACATTTCATAAATTAACTGTTTTTATATAAAAATTATCTTTCAGATTCTTATTCATGTATATACCATCTTATTCCATAAATAATTCATGTTGGATTTTGAACTAATCTAGACGATTCCTTCCCTCATTGTTAACAAATGGTAAATTTAACTGTAACTAACTTTAAGTGGAAAAAATATAATTAGTACATTGCAAATACCCAATTATTGAGTGGATATATGAGGTAACTAAAAAATAAAAAAAAGGAAACCAGGCATTTATATTCATTCATTCATGCATTAGGCATATACTTCACATTGACAATATGTGAGATACTTTCTGGTAAAACAGCATTGATGAGGACATGGTTTAAAAAGCAAATTTTAATATAAATATATCAAAGGCATGAATCTTAGTATTGGACAATTCATTATTGGTTACATTTAAAACATTACTCATGTAAATTTTATTTTCCTAACAGATAAATGCACTGAAATGAGTAAAGGCATGGAGTTTGGGGCTGAGGACAGAAGTGAAGCAGACCTCCGCTGTCTACACAAGGAGTGAAGGAATGATATGCCATGTCCCAAATCACAGCATCTTCCAGGACCTCCCTCTTCATGTGTGTTAAGTTTCTTCCAGATGAAGGGCCAAAGAATCAAAGCTTCTCATCTTTCCACATAAACAAGACATCAAAACCCAGTTTCTGGCCCTGCTACAAACTGTGTAACCTGGAGAAAGTCACCTAACTTCTTTGAATTCTTGGGTTCCTTGTATCTATCCAATAAAGAGGACAAACTGATGATGGCCAATTCTTTCATCTTACCAGTGGGCTCCCTGCGATATCATCAAAATAAGCTTCAATCATAAGCTTTCATGTCACCTGGACTTGGGTTTGAGTTGAAAGTCTGACACTGACTTGCTATAAACTTTTGGCAAGCCTCAAAACCTAAATTGTATTACCTATGAAATGGGACTGTTAGATAAATCAAAAGAGAGAATGAGTAAATTGCTCCTAACCCAGCACTTGAAACCTAGCAAGCACTCAATAGAGACTAGCTAATATTAACCAGTATTAACCATTATTTTACTTTGTTACAAAATATTTGATATTTGTTTACCCAGATGCTAACTGAATATTTCTACTGCCAGGCAGATCACTACTTTATGAAAAATTCCTTTCTACTCCAGGACATCTTAAATTATTAAGGCTTTGCTCAAAATGAACTTCAATTTGACTTATTGTAACCCTATATTCTGCTTCTAATTTAGAATAGTTTTTAACCTGAGGTCCACAAAGATTTCAAGAGGTTATTAAACTCAGATGAAAAAAAGTTACATCTATATTTTCACTAACTTCTAACTGAAAAATAGTATTTCCTTCAATTATGAATATAGTCAACAAACCACTGTAGTTTGTGACTTTGTCACAAGGAGAAATCATATTTTCTTATCTCATTAGATTTATTGCAAGCATTTAAAAATAAAATATGTTGAATATTAGATCTGCAAGGCCTAGCTATTTAATATATTAATAAAGATGTGCATACATTAATGTGCCAAAATGTGTTTTAATAATTTGATACCTTGTTTTAATATAGTTTCTTTATAATCCTATAATTTTATTTTGTATTTAAAAACATTATATAGTCATCCTTAAGTATCCAGAAAGAAATGGTTCCAAGACTTCCTACAGATACCCAAATCTGGGGATGCTCAAGTCCCTGATACATGCATAAGTTGGCCAAGTATTTACTTAGAACTCATGCACATCCTTCCACATACTTTCAATCATCTCTAAATTACATATAATACCTAGAACAATATAAATGCTATGTAAATAATCATAATATTGTTTTGCTTATAGAAAAAAATGACAAGAAAAGTGTCTGTACACATTCAATACCAGTGCAATGTTTTTTCAAATATTTTTAATCCACAGTTGGCTGAACACAAAGATGCACAACCCATGTATACAGAAGGCTGATTATATTGAGAAAGCATTCATAGTCTTACCCTGTGTGATGAAAGGATCAAAGATCTAGGACATAGTGCACGCACATGCACACACACGCACACACAGATCAGTAAACTCTGCTTTCAAGTAAGCTCCAATAACTGCTCTTTGTCACTGATGAAACCCTCAACCACTAAAAGACAAACACGCTTATGGTATGGTTTAAAACCTTGTGTTCTTCAAACTTCGTACATTGAAACTTAGTCACCAATGTGATGGTATTTGGAGGTGGGGCCTTTGGGAGGTGAGTAGGTAATTAGTGGCCTTATAAAAGAAGTTAGGGAGAGAACCCTCACCTCTTTTACCATGTGAGACACAGTTATAAGATGCTATCTACAAAGCAAAAACCAAACCCTCACCAGATACCACATATGATGGCACCTTGATCTTTGACCTCTCAGCTGTTAAAACTTTGAGAAATCAAAGTTTATAAACAATAACCAATAGTGTAAACTGAGTTTATACCACTTTGTTACAGCAGGCAGAATGCACTAAGTCAGACTTAACTGTCAAATGCCTTGCCTTTCTCTCCACCTCTACTAAACATCCCTAATTGAGCATGCCTCCAAACATTCCCCATAGAATATTCATCTGCAAGGTGATCTAGCCAAAAAAAGTACTCTTTGCTCAAAACTTGGGGGCAGGAGAGATAAATGGGAAAATCATCAAATGCAGAAGCTGTAAGAGGAATGAGAAAGAATAGGTAGACAGAAGAAAAAGCAAAGTTAAAACGATTTTTAAGAAACTGTGTTTGAGGAAAGAAATGAGGAGTTGTTAGAGCAGAAAATAGTCAAGAGAGGGAGAGGTGATGAGGGGAGGATCACAGTCCTAGAAGAAAAGTCAGTGTAAGAAGGTACCATGTAGGTAGTTACAGAGGAACATAAATCAGTTCAGGACACTGGGCTGGGACTCCTGGCCTCTATAATGTTTTCCTGTCTTGCACAGGTGCAATCCTGAGGAGTACAGTAAAGGCTCTGAGAAGTACTGACCAGGAGGCATCTGTTGTATCTGGCTAACAACTCATCCTTCTAAGCTTCTTTGACCACGTAATAACAACTGATGTCCTATGAACTACTTCTCTGCAGAACATACTCTTGGAAACTGCTCTAATTTTGTCAATGAGCAGGATTCTCCACAGGCAATCTGACCATTGGTAGAGCCCAATGAACCACTGCTAACTTTCTTGTCTGAGCAACAATACTTCAATTAATGTTGATTCTCTTTCTCTAATAGAAAGATTAAATTTAGCAGATTTTCAAATGCTTTTAGTTGATATAATACTTGAAATCAATGATTCTTTTTGATGAGAACTCCCCAATGATACCTTTCTTTACTCGTGCTACTCATTCTTTTCCTAAATGAATAGGAACACTCACGGTTTGTTCAAAATATACACTCCTGCTTGTAACATTAGCAGTATAAATAACAAAAAAACACACCCCACATATATATTTAGTATACTAGAATGCAACTTCTCGAAATGGTTGATTTCAATTATTAGCCATCATCGTAATGTTGGTATCTACATTTACACTGTTATTTGTAATGAATGAAATAAAATTGTGTTCAGGATAGTGAAATTATACCATGAAGGGATTTTTTAAAAACTGAAAGCAGGATTATATCTTAATTCATCAGTCAGTAATCCCATTTTTGAAAATTAGCAGTCTCCTTATCCTAGTACAATTCTGCTCACTCAAGTTTTTGCAGTGGGGTCTTGGATGCTATCATGGTTCTAGAATTAATACATTTATCTCTGAAGGTAGAAGTTTAAATTTCAAAATGATAAGTTGCTGCTATATATTTCTATAGTTCCTCATAAGGTTTGGCTCCTTAAGTAGGAAATATAGTTAAGCCAAAGTGGTTTCTAAGTAGACCAATTCATTCAAGATAATTGGAGCTTAGGTTAATTACATAAAGGCTTAGTTGCAAAATGACAATGTTATGCTCATTGTGCTTTTCTCAAGATCTAAGAAAGAAACAATAAACCAATAATTAAGTGTAATTTATAACTCTTTTCATGTACATATTCCAAATTATTAATTGGAGGTTTTATATGTTTAGATATGTAATTAATTTTCACTAGTTTTAGTGAAAATCCCTTAAGTATTAAGACTATTCTCAGGGTATGTAATGTGGTCAGATAAATTTAATCCTTATATACAAGGAGCATTACCATTGACTTCTACAAGATTTCAGTGCCAAACTTACTGCTACAAACCATAAGTAATTTCACAGAATACAAAGTTCTTAGGAGAATAAGCCAATGTGATAGCTATGCACGTAAGCACGTAGGCAGTTGGAAGAGGACGAACGGAAGAATAGGCTATGCATTGGAAATGTATACAGAATTTAGGTTCACATAGGTCAGCTTTTCTCAAACCATAAGATGCTAAGATGCCCCAAGAACAAATTTGATAACAACATTGTTTCCTGTAAATATATTTAATGTATATATTCAAATACACTTCTATAGTTGTTGTTAGCATGCAAGAATCCACATTGCAGAACTTGAGATACGAGTGACCAGGGGTATCATGATTTCATGAGGTAGAATATAAATATCGATGCTTCATATCAATACTGATGTCAACATCAAGGGTAAATATCAATAACGATGTATATTTTGAACAAATTTTCTAATCTATATTTCTACTATATATTCCAGAATAGGAAAAGAATCATTGAATTGCAGCATTTTTATGCTGGAAGGAACTTGGGTATAGTCTCCTTGCTTTACTTAAGGGTAAAAGTGAGGCCCTGAGAGAGGAGATGACTGGGGTTCAGTTAATTCGGTGAGTTGAACTAAGGATGCCCATTAGTTTCTCACTCTGTGCTTTTCTAGCTGGTTCATCACTCCCTGATGGGAGAGGGTGAGGTGAAAGGACAGGGGAGGAAATGAGGAAAGAAAGAGGGGGATAAAGAGAGATGGAAGGAGGGAGGGAGGGAGGGAGAAAGAAAAGAAAGAAAAAGAACTGTATCCACCAAGAACAGATCGTTGCCTGGTGGTATTAATGTAGAAATGAAAGATTAGATGAAATGTGCTTGTTATTCAACCAAAGTATTTACCACGTCAGGAAACTCCATCAATAGTTATGCAGAAGAGACATTAAGGACTATGAAATATACCCTAGAGGTAAACCGTAGAAGCTAATAAAGAATGGGATTATGGGGACTCAGCACAGATTAGTGACTCAGCTGGAGCAAAAGCAAATTAAGATTGAATTTTGAGAATGGTTCAAAAATTAGTTAATTCTCACAGTTAGGGGATTATTTGGTTGTAAAAAACAGAACTCATTCATGTTGGATTAGGCTGAAAGGAGGAATTTATTGAAAGGTTATAGGACTATTTTCTAGAACCCAAGGTTAAGGTGGCAGTGAAGCCCCTTGTAGAAAGCCCCTCTAGAAAGCTATCAAAAACAAACAGCTATCGTCTGTGTTTTTTCCCATGGAACTCAGTTTGTTATCCATGTGTCTCCCTGAGTATCAGTTTCACTCACTTCTTTGTAGGAAAATTGGCCCTCCTATTTCAAAGTCCAGTAAAGAGAGACTAGAGTCAATGTGTCCCAAGTCAAAATTCCTCAGACAGAACCTGTTCTTCCTTTTCAAGTAGCGTAGGGGCAGGAACTTTTGCCCTTTGGAATGACTTCATCAGGAGATTCTCTAAGAGAAAACTCGGATATAAAGAACAACCATTGGCAAAGAAAGCATGTGGCTCCTTCAAACCTGAACATCTTTTAGGAAGACAGAAACTACTGGCAACAGAAAGCATAAGAATGCATGGAAAATAGGACAGAAAGGAGGGATCCGTGCAAGTATCTGGGAGGATTATTGATCTCTTCCAGTCCCTACCTTGCACCACAGCAAGCTCTGCTTTGTGACTGTTCAGTAAGCTTATGAAGCGTACAGACAGGGTACTAACCAGAGCTTTCTTACTCCCTTTACTCTCTGGACCTGATTCACTCAATCCTAACCACTTTCTGTTGAGGTCCTTCTTACCAACTTACTGCCAAGTCACCGTCTCACTTTCCTGTGAATTTAGGATACAGATATTAGGGAAAAAAGAAAGGTTGTCTGCAATGATTGCTATCCAAGCCGACAGACTCTTAGAAGAGATGATCTAACCAGTCCTGGCAAACCAAAAAAATGTGTGCTTCCAAGTTGAAAAGGCCTTGGTTTGACTCCTCAGTTTATTCTTTGAATCCATCTAACCTAAATCAGTTTAATGAAACTGACTTTTATTTATTATCAAAATAAGGATTTCTTCAATGAGTTTTTGCTTAAATACATAGTATAATTTAAATGATAATAATTTAAAGGAGCTTATTTGGAACCTATATCTCCTCTACCTATCATAAACTGTATAATAATTATGAATTCTGAGCACTTCCATTTAAAACATGTGCATTTATTGAATACTGAGATCTTCATATATGGAAAGCAAGAATTAACCAATCACAGGACCCTTGCTGCAAGGAAATGATAAAATTACAATGAATAACACATAAGGGGAAATGAAGAAAAAAAGGAAGGGGAGAGGGAAGAAGGGACAGGGACGGGAAGGGAAGGGAGGGGTGGGAAGGGAAAAAAGAGAGAAATAAAAATAAAGGAAATAGATAATTTTAAAAAATTGTGTGCTAGCTCTTTACATACATAATTTTTCTCTTCACAAGCAATCGTTTAAGTATTATTACTCCCATTTTACAAATAAGTAAACAGAGACTGAGAAGGATTAAAGGACTTTTCAAAAAATGGTCTAAAAGTGATGTGATAAAGTGATGTGATGGGATCACAGAAGAAAAGTATTGCTTTTAGCTCTGGAGTTCAAGATCTTAAGAAGCAGATAAAATTTGAGCCTTCTATACTCAGTAGGATTTGAGCATTGGCAGAAATACCAGCATGAGCCATGGTTCTGACAGCTGAAAGAACATAGCACGCCTGGGACTACTAAGCAGCTAGACCCATTCATGGGACGAGGCACAAAGGACAGTCGTCTGGGAATCAGGGGCCAGATGATGGAGAACTTGAACACTCAGCTAGAGATTGTTGATACTTTTGTGAGCAGTAGAGAACCACTGAAGGTGAGTGAAAAAATTATATCCTTAGATAGTTGGCCAGAGGTGATATCTAAGAAAATTTGCCCTGGGGAGCATATGATCATTACCAAGGCAAAAGGTAGCAAGAGTTTGATTTAGGATTGGAGTCACAAAAATGGACAAATAATGAAAGAAAATCTGCAGAGGTAGAATCACCAGATCTTGACATTTGATTGGATGGTAAAGAGAAGAAATGGGCTAAGACACCATGGGTTTCATAATAGGAGATTCTGGGAGTGAGTAATTGGGAATGAACAAGGAATAAGACCCTCTCTTTTCTACTCTCTGGGCTTTTTGTTTAACAGGAAGCTAATTCTGAAGCTGCTTTTATACTAAAAGAAATGAAGCATATTGTTTTCATAAACCTTTGTAAAATCTGCTGCATTCTCTGGCATGTTTGCAAATATTGCCACATTCTCCAGACAGTTTATGTGCAACATGCTTCACATTCCTAACAGAGAAACATCACTAAAATAATATTCTTTAACAAATTTATGAAGGTCATTCCCTAAAAGACTACTTTAAAAATGGAAATACATTTGTTGAAACTGTTAATAATTTGATACTTAGACGCTAGGTGCAGATATGTTTTCAGCCAATACCAGTGTGGATTTTATTATTCATCCTTAAGACATTTACAACAGTCACTGTTAACTCTAGCTGAACATTAGAATTACCTGTAGAGTTTTAAAGAATTCTGATGCCTAAGTCCAAACTCCAGTGTTATGGTGCAAATGACTTGGGAGCATCCTGGGAACTGGAATTTTTGTTTTGAAAACTCTAGATGATTCTAACGCGAAGCCACTAAGGAGCCTCACTCAGCAAGAACAGAAGTGACTGATGATGTTAGAGATAATTAAGTCTATCTTGCCATCAAAAAAGATTATCTGCTACTTATAGTTTGTACATATATGATCTCAAATTAGGTCTTGCCCTAACATTAATAAGATGTGAGAAAATTGACATCAAGAACAAGGATTTAGTGGGCTGAGAGGTCAAAATGGAGAGGACAAATGGGTAACAAAGTCATGAAGCATGCTGATTTCTGAAACATTTTGGTTATTCTTTCTCCTGATTCAACAGCTACACCTGGGATATTACGGCAATGAAAACTTTCCCTTGTTCCTCCCGAGCCACTCTGCAAATACTCAGTTGGTGGGTGGCTGACCCTATAAGTAGATCCCAAGTTCTTCTACTCAGCATCTGAGTGGCAGCTGCCACCTCCTGGAAGAAGAGGGTGCAAAGGCCAAGACAAGGCTTTTGTACATGTTGAAACTCAAAATAAATAAATAAATAAATAAAACTGTACAGGGAGAGCTGGCTGTTTGGCGCTGCATCCTGGTGTTTGGGGGAATGCTGAAAGATCACTTATTTCTAAATCTCTTCTCCCCCTGTGACACATTGACTAAAGTGTCCATTAACTCTGTGGCTTAAGGAATTGCTAAGAAAAATCCCAGGTTAAATGTGCCTATTATCTGGGTGGATTAAAACATTTCCTTCCATTGCTCAGCATTGCTAAAGAAAAGAAGTACTACTTCTCTAGCAGACAGGGCTAGGAGGAAATGGGACGAGCTATGCAGCCACAGTCTTGGGGAATGTTTAGGGCACACAGAAGAAAGATGACCTCTGAGTATTCTGAACTCTTACTCCATTAAGAAACTTCTCCTCTAGCTTGGCTCTGGCCTTCATTAATTTTATTACTTTTCCTTGGAGGGTCCTCCTCCCCCGTGGTCCAAGTGAAATTTTATCCATTTCTCAAAGCCCAGTACCAATGCTCTTTTACTCATTTGACCATATCAACTTAAATTAATTCTTTCCTCTCTTAGTTCTGAAATTGTGTATCCTTTTTTTTTTTTTATTAAATCATAGCTGTGTACATTAATGTAATCATAGGGTACAATGTGCTGGTTTTATATACAATTTGAAATATTTTCATCAAACTGGTTAACATAGCCTTCACGGCATTTTCTTAGTTATTGTGTTAAGACATTTATATTCTACACTTACTAAATTTCACATGCACCTTTGTAAGATGCACCATGTGTATCTTTGCATTTGTTGTTCTTTTTTACTGGACCTAAGCACTTCAAGACACAGAATTTTTTCTTTGCCCAAATGTATGTACCTCACGGCACCAATTTCCATACTTTGCACATAAGAGGCACGCAATAAATCGATGAATAGATCAACTAGGTAAATTTAAATATCACCAAATAATTCGTGAACAACTGGAATTCTTTCCATCTTAATATAACTAATAAGTTTGAGCATGAAAATGGTGACAGGGTCGAGAGCCTCCCCAGAATGGATGTCTATAGAGGCATTTAATTATCCCACAAAAATAACAGACTGGTATCTGAAGCGAACTTGGACATTCCTGACCAGCTTTATCTTATGGGATTATAGTTGTTCTATCACAACTCTTTAGTAGTGGCAAGTGTTCTTTTCTGAAACATTATTTAAATAAGTTTAGTTTATGCTAGTCCCAGTAGTCACCCCTTGTAATTACACTGCTGAAATCACTATATGTCTAGGTTTAAAGAGGTTAATATATTTTCTATCAGGGTGACAAGAGGCCCATCACTTGTCTCTGAACTCTGAAAGTAGCACACTCAAGAATGACTTCTCCATCCCCAGGGACTGACAAGCTGTATGTTTATTTATGAGATCTTAATCTAAACTATTTTTGCTTCCTGATTTCTAGAGGAGATGTGGGGAAGAGACTTTAATTACCAAAGTTCTCAACAGTTCTAATTTTCTTAAGGGCCATCATAACATTGATTCTGCTACAATCCATGGGGTTTTAGCCTATTTACAATTGCTTTGCTTTTACTTCAAGAGCCTGGTTTGACCCAAATCAACCTTGCTCCAATCTGAAAGTTTTACAAAATTTGGAGATGTATTTGAAGAGTTTTCAACACATTCAACACATATTTGAGCCTTTCCTGTCCGAAGCACCTAACACAGAATGTTTCAAATATAGCTAGTACTCAGTATACTAGAGGAAAGAGCAATTGAACAAGTGAAGGATGTTTATATTTTGTCAGCAGAAGTAATTGAGAACAAAATTTAAAATATTTTGGTATTTGGTTCAGTAAAATGGCAACAGAATGGAATTTTCAGATAAAAAATTTCGTTGATATTTATCTCAGAATCTTGTAAATAAGATAGTCCCCTGCCTTTTGTTCCAAGGTATCTTTTGATACCTATTTTCGATCTTTCAGCTAGATTGTAAATTATGGAGGAATCATGTTTATTGCTTGGCACGGAACCTAGCACCTAGCAGTAGGTACTCTGTAAATGGGTGCAGTTGATCTATTTCTACATCATGTATTATATCTCCCCACTTGTGGAGAGCCCTGTATCTACTCCACATTAACAGTCTTCTCCTAGGTAGAGTTTTCTGGATAATATTTTAGTGTCCAAGATCAAAAAAAGCCATTAACACAACATAATGTCAGGACCAGCCCCTTGAAAAATTAGAAAGTGGCAAAGAATGTCCCCTCTTTGCTTCATCATTTTAACCTTCTCTATCAGGTACACATTGATCCACTACTTGCTTAAGAAAAAAAATCTGATTCATTCATCCATGCAAGGGTATATTAAGCTACAAAAGCAAAAATAAACAAATGCCTTTCCAGCAAACTGAAAGTTTTCATCTGCACAACAAAAGGAACAACCCACAAATTGAAGAGACAACTTATGGAAAAGTTGTCTCTCAACTTACGAGAAAAAATATTCACAAACAATAAACCTGATATGTGACTAATATCCAAAATACTACAAGAAACTCAAACAACTCAATTGCAAGAAAACAAGTCCCCAGTTTTACAAATTGAGTAAAGGGCCAGAATAGGGATTTCTCAAAAGAAGACATACAAATGGTCAACAGATTAAAAAAAAAAAAAGTTTAACTTCACTAATTATCAAAGAAATACAAACTAAACCCACAATGAGATATCACCTCATCCATGTTGGAATGGCTGTTATAAAAAAAGACAAAAGGTTATCAAGTGCTTCCCTGTACACTGATGGAGGGAATGTAAATTAGTACAGAGACCATTCAAATGGGCAACCCTTTAAGCAAGACACTTCCACAACAAAAGAGTTAGCTGTAAAGTCTACTATGAGAGGCCTTACAGTTTTAAAATGTTATATATGAAACTCCCATGATGACAGGCAAAGCAGGAATTCTCTGTTGAATTGATTTTGCAGGAAGGAAATACAAGAAGAGTTTCTCCAGAACACATTTGACAACTGCTGCCTTTTAAAAGGAAACAACAACAAAAAAAAATCACTTAAAAGAAAACTACGAGGCTGCCTCTGGCTGTGTCAATCACAATGGTGACCAAGTTCTAGCTGTGAATAGGACACATTGCATTCACTATTTACCAATAACAGAATAGGAATAGTGACTTTGACATTCTTATTTCCAATTTTAATTTCCTATGATTAAAAGAGAAGGTCAGGGCCAGATGTGAGGGCTCATACCTGTAATCCTAGCACTTTAGGAAACTGAGGAAGGAAGATTATTTAAGGCCAGGACACCAGCTTGAACAAGAGACTCTGTCTCTACAAAAGAAAGGAAAGGAGGGAGGGAGGCGAGGAGGGAGGGAGGGAAGGAGTGAAAAATTAGCCAAGCATGGTGGCTCATGCCTGTAGTCCCAGCTACTTGGGAGGCTGAAGTAGAAGGTTCACTAGATCCCAGGAGTTTGAGGCTGCAGTGAGCTATGATGAAGCCACTGCAGCCTGGGCGACACAGCAAGACCCTATCTCAAAATAAAGAGAAGTTTGGCATTTTACAGACACTTTATTTTACTATAGTCACTTTTCTTTTTATCATGACCAATAAAGATAATGTACATGAGCTGTCTATTGCTGTGATACAAATTATCCAAAATGTAGCATCTTAAAACAATAAACATCTGTCACCTTACACAGTTTCTGAGGATCAAACATTCAAGAGAGGCTTAGCTGGGCAGCAGAGGCTCAGGGTCTCTTAAGAGGTTTCAGCCAAGCTGCAGCCATCAAAGCAAGGCTCAAATGGAGTTAGAGAATCACTTCCAAAGTCATTCACTTAGTCACTAGCTTGCCTCTGTTCCTTGCTGGATGTTGGATAGGGTCCTCCACAGCTTACCAGGTGGACTTCTTCTATAGGCTGCTTGAGTGTCCTCATGCATTGTTAGCTGGCTGCTCCAGAGTGAGTGAAAGAAACAGCACCCTAGGTGGACTCCACAGTGTTTTATAACCTATCCTCCAAAGTGGCACACTTTGCAGAATAAAATTCTGCTGCATTCTATTGGTCACAGGATCAACCTTCCTACAATGTGAGAGGAGAGGATACAGAAGTATGACTACCAAGTAACAGGGAGGCCATCTTGGAGGTTGGCTACCCAACAATGTTTCTTCAGAGGCATTTTCTGTGATATATCTAAATAATCGGATGTTCAAATGATGTTCAATGTTTATTGCTCCCACAAAGCAGCAGTTCTAAACTTATTTGGGGGGAGAATATGGGTCCCCTTAAAGTCTCTAATGAAAGCTGTGAATGTACTCCCCAAGAGGATGTACAGTTGGACCTTAATATCAGAAAGTTCTACATCTACATTTAACCAGTTGGGTATTGAAACTATCCCCCCCCCACCAAAAAAAAAAAAATAAACCCAAACCCAAAATAAAACAAAGTAAAAAAAATACAGTATAATATTTACATATCATTTACATTTCATTAGGTATTATAAGTAATCTAGAGATGATTTAAATTATACACAAGTTTGCTTACATGTAAATACTAAAGTGTTTTATACAATGGACTTTATATATACATAGAGTTTTGAATCTATTGTCCTGATATTTTGGTCCTAGAACCAATCCCCCATAGATACCAAGGAATGACTATATAAAATGAGTCATTACAGTTTTGCACACCATTTCTTAGAGTCCAAGATTTCTCTGAACATATTTCAGTGACTTTAGGTCACTGCTTTTAACAGTACTTTCCTCCTGCAATCACTAAGCATGAGAACGTAGCTTCTGTTGGGGAATTTATAACAGGACATAAATACAAGCAGTGGCTGATAGACTTACTTAATCAAACCCTAGTCAAATTTTTTATTTAATCAGAAATTCAAAGAGCTTTCAATAGAATATGTCCATTTTCTGAGTTAGGTTTGCAAAGAAACTCCTAGTGGGAAACCCAAATCCTTACTTTTGTTGTAGTTCTTAAAGAGATGAAGAAATCCTAACCGAATCTTTCAGAGCAAGGTAAAGGGAGATGGAGGAATTTTGCTATGGAGAGCCTCTATGCACAAATACGTAGTTCCACCAAGAGTGTTTGATAATATATAACATCTGTGTATGTTTAAACCTGTAGTCAATAAAATGGAGTCTAATTTAATTTTTCTGTAAGCGCTGTTCTTGTTTTTCCCTTTACAAGGTTACATTTTGAAATCCAGACCCTAAACTACTGTCTTAGTCCATTTTCTGTTGACATTACAGAATAACAGAGAATGGATAATTTTTTTTTATTTTCACATATACATGTGTTCATTAGGCTTCACTTTTTGCCTTCACAAAATTAAAAAGACTTAAACTTTAACAACAATAACCATGTTTAAGATAGGGACCAGAAACAAAAGCCTCACAAAAAATGAACAACAAATACATTCAGAAAAGAAATCAAAAGTTATATTTTTTAAAAAAGGAAGGAGGAAAAGAAAGAAAAGAAGAGAAGTAAGGTGTTTATTTGGCTTCTGGAGGCTGAGAAGTCCAAAAGCATGGCATCCGTACGTAGCAAGGGCATGACAGCAGTCTCAAGACAAGAGCGCATGAGACAGAGAAACCTCACTTTTATAATTAAGCCACTTTTATGATAAGTAATATGAGCATTAATCTTTTCATGAAGGCAGGATCTAAGTGCCCCTCAAAGGTCCTATCTTCTCAACACTGTTGAATTGAGGATTAAGTTTCTACTATGTGAACTTTGGAAGACATATTCAAATCATAGTAATCATAGAACATACACCTTCAGCTTACTCGCTACTTGCATAAAGTCATCATGTACCTTTTCCACTAAGTGTAATTTTCAAGTAGGATTTTCAAATATTATCTTCCTCTTCCAATGGGTCATTTAGAACATCCAGTAGATCCAATTTTCCAGTATCACTTAATAAAAAACTTTAGACACAGAATGAAAGCTTATAATGATGAACAGTCATGTGCCTTTCCTATGCAATCTTATGGCACTCCATATATATATATATATCATCTTCTATATACCAGGCATAGTATATAGAAGATGATACATGTGGGTGGTATTTTTCTAGTTTAATTGCTTAGTTATTTGTCTGTACTTCTGCCACTAGGTATAAGCTCTATCAAGGTAATAATGCTTCTATCACATTCACCATTTTATCTTCAACATCTAGCCCCAATATTTGACATATAGGAAACACATAACATGTATTGAATGAACTAAATAAAAATCAATAATTCTTATTTCATGCTCTTATATGGAAGGAAACACAATCATAAATTTTATGGAACTGGAATAAAATAGGAAGAGAAATGGACTAAGTTGGAAAGTCTAGCTTTGATACTTCTTAGCTACGCAAACTGGATTCAGTCTGAGCCTGCTTCCTCATCAGTTTCATTATGCAAAATGGCATAATACGTGACACGACCACTTTATAGAATTTTTTTGATCCAATGGGAAGATCAATATGAAAATTATCTCATAAATTATAAAATAAAATTTTTCATGTGTTATTGTTATTATTATTAAATGCACTGTATAGTTGTCAGAGATGCTGTATAATAAGAAAAATTGGGGATAGTTTTTAAAATGTGTCCCTCAGAGAGAAATCTATGCTCACAGTGTCAGAAGAAACACTTTCGCAAGGTAAATAATCAGCCATTTCTATTCTGAAGGCTAAATTTTGTGCTTTCTGTCATTGTAAAATCAGTTATTGATCTTGACAAGTACAGAAGGTATTTTGCGGAAAATTAATATGACAAGGTCCCTGAGTGCCAGGTTTGCATCTCAACAAATGTAGAAGACTTGGCCTCTATTATAAAGCACACTTGCATCCTTGAAAGTATGGGTAAGTACTCTTATTTTCAACCATAACCTTGAGGACTGGGAAATTTGTGAATAAGGCAACTAGGCAACCTCATGAACTTACATTTGTCAGTAAAATGTGGGTATAGTCATGTATATTGTATTATAAATGGAAACTTGCAAATGGCTAATTCTGAGATACTTTGGGGGATGGAGTAGCATTGACAGACTTAGACTTATGTTTTTGCCTTTAAAAAATTTTTTAAATGACCATACAATCTTTTATACTGTAGAGTAGATTGTCAACAATTCACAAGCTGGATTGTGTGGTGACTCACCCAGGTTATTTGATAACTGTGTCCCTTTATTCTCTCTAATTAAGCACAAAGATCTTGTTCAAATTTCCATATCAATGTGATCAAGGGTACTCAGCAAATAATTAAACACAACAGAAAAAAAAAAACTTCAAAAATCTCTCTTGGAAGTGACATTTCTACTTCTGCTCCCAGTTATATTAAAATATCTCTATTCTTCTGCATTTCAAACCACTATAAATGTTTCAGTCCAAGGACTTAAAACTTAGTCCTAAGTCCTAAACATTTCCCCCTAAGGTTTTGGTTTCCTGGTAGTTCTATACTTCCAGGTATTATGTTAAAATTTTAATGCATTTTGAGTTGATTTTGGCAAGGGTTCTATTTCAACCTTTTTTTGTGTGAGTATTCTGTTTTCCCAGTACCATCTATTCCCCATTTGTATTGGTATTTTTGACACCCTGTAGGCTTGTTTTTCGGTTTTATCCTCTTTAATTGATGTACATGTCTGTTTTTAAGACTTTAAATTGCTGTAGCTTTGTAATATGTTTTGAAATCATATCATATTCTTCTTTCTCAAGATTGCTTTTATCATTTAAGGTCTTTTAAAACAATATTAAGTCTTCTAATCCATGAACATAGGAGGTCTTCCCATTTATTCATATCTTTAAAATTTTTTTTCATTAATGTTTCATACTATTAAGTGTAAGAGTCTTTCCCCTTCTTTACTAAGTTTATTAGTATTTATTTTATTCTTTTAATGCTATAATGGATACTTTTTAAATTTCTTTTCAGATGCTTACTATTAGTATATACATTTATGGGTTGATTTTGTATCCTGCAGCTTTACTGAATTTGCTTATTAGTTTTAACAGATTATTTTGTAGAATCTTCAGGATTATTTTGTACATATAAGATAATATCATCTGCAGACAGAGATAATTTTATTCCTTCTTTTCTGATTTGATGCATTTTTTCTTCTTGCCTAATTCCTTTGGCTAGGACTTCCACTTCTATGTTGAATAGAAGTGGTAAGAATGGACATCCTTGCCTTGCTCCAGACCTTACAGGGAAAGCTTTCACCTTTTAAGCAATGAGTATGATGATACCTGTGAATATGCCACATATAGACTTTATCACATAGAGGTAACTTTTTTCTATACCTATTGTGAATTTTGTCAGATACTTCATCTGCATCTATTGAGACATTTATGTGATTTTTAATCCTTCATTTCATGAATATATCACAATAATTTATTTGAGCATGTTGACCCAAGTAGCACCTCCAGGATAAATCCTACTTGATCAGGGTATATCATCCTTTAAATGTACTGTTTGATTCAATTTGGAAGTGCTTCCTTGAGGGTTTTTACATCTATTCATGAGAGATATTTGTCTGTAATTTTCTCTTTTTGATTGCCTTTTTCTGGCCTTAGTGTCAGGGATGTCAGCCTTGTAAATTGAATTTTAAAATGTTCCTTCTCCTCAGTTTTTTGGAATAGTTTAAAGATTTGTGTTAATTCTTCTTTAAATGTTAATGTTTGTTAGACTTCACCAATTAAGCCATCCGATCATGAGCATTTCTTTGTTGGAAAGTTTGTAATTACTGATTTCAATTTCCTGTTTTATTACTGGCCTATCAAGGTTTTCTATTTATTCATGATTCAGTATTGGGAGGTTGTATGTTTCTAAGAATTTATCTATTTTTTCTAGGTTATTCACTGTGTTGGTGTATAATTGTTTATAATAGCCTCCCATGACCCCTTTTATTTCTGTGGTATCAGTTATAATACCTCCTCTTTGTTTACAATTTTATTCATTTAAGTCTTCTTCTTTTTTATCTAGTTAATCATGGAAATGATTTTTTGAATATGACATCAAAAGCACAAGCAACAGAAGCAAAAGTAGACAAGTGGGACTACATCAAACTAAAATCCATCTACAAAGAAAAGGAAATAATCTACAGAGGAAAAGGCAACTTATGGAATGCTTTCCATGGCATCATGAGAATGTATTAGGAGATATTGTGGAGTTGCATTTATATGCATCACATGCTAAGTTTAATACTAGAAACTGATAACTGAAAATAATGAAAAAATTCTTATTAACTTTTTATTGAAGAATAATGCACATGCAAAAATGATGTTAGTGTGCACCTTAATGAATTTTTATAAGGAGTACACTGTATCAGCAGCATCCAGGTCAATAGAAAACATATTATCAGTACCCCAGAGTCCCCTATGTGCCCCCTTCCAGGCACTAGCTCTTCCAATCAATAGGGGTAACCACTACTCTGATTTCTAACGCCAAATCAATACTCTTGCCTGTTTTTACACTTTATATAAATGGAATCACATAGTATACATTCTTTTGTGCCTGACAACCTATGACTGAAAGATTAATATTTTTAAATACAATCATAATCCATTGGTTTTTATGGCTGATTAATATTATAGTTGTGTGACTATATTACAATTTATACATTGGTTCTGTTTTTGATGAGCAATTGGGTAACTTTGCAGCTTTTGTCCATTGCAAACATGTTGCCATGAACATTCTTATATAGTCTCTAAAAGTTTGCATGCCACTCTTTTTGATATATGTTTAGCAGGTGAATTGTTGGGTCATAGGTTATGTGCTTTTTTTTAGCTTTAATAAATATTGCCAAATAGTTTTTATAAGCTAATTACTAATACACACTTTCACAGGAGATAATTGAGGGTTCTGGTTTCTCTACATTCTTGCCAACACAAGGGATAGTCTGTCTTTTTTATTTTAGCAATTCTTGTGGGTATGTAATGAGTGGTATTGAATTGTGGTTTTGGATTTCCTGGATAATTAGGTTAAGCTCCTTTTGATATGTTTATTAACCATTTGGATATCCCCTTTTGTGGAGTGCCTCCTAAATTTTTTGTTAATTTTCCTATTGGGATGTTAATCTAATTTTTATTGATTTTTCTTTATATAGTAGTTCCTTAAGTAGCTTAGATTCAAGTCTGGAGTGAATTTTGTATTCTTAAATCATTTAGATGATATGATATGGCTCCATTACATGAATGGATTAATGACAACAAAAAAATGAAGTATTTGGAATTCACTTGACACATATTTATCAAGCATCTACTACATGCCAGACACTGGGCTAAGCTGTGTGGAAATGATTTATAACCCTTTCC
Source organism: Nycticebus coucang (assembly GCF_027406575.1). NCBI lineage: Eukaryota > Metazoa > Chordata > Mammalia > Primates > Lorisidae > Nycticebus > Nycticebus coucang. Next base: position 147,806,726 of record NC_069780.1, on the reverse strand, counting down.
TCAATAAATTATAGAATAGTAAATTATAATTGCAGAAGTTTGGATAGAATAAATTTTCTTACTGCATCTTTCCTTCAACTCAACACCCTAGATCAAACAATTTCAGAGGCCTTCACTTCTAAAAGTCTGAGAACCCGGCCAAGTTTTAAGGCAGACTCTTGAACCAAATCCAATTGCTCATACAGCTTCGAATTAAATGAATCAAATTATAACAAAGTCTTGTTATTAAATGCTTTGCTTTGGCCTGATGCCCCAGCATTCTCTGATCAATGACATAGATCATGAAAGAAAGGAAATCATGTGGTCAAGCTGGTCAATTTAGGTACCAGGGTTTCCAGGGACACAGCCAGAAGTGGAAACATGCCTAATGACCCAAAAAGGAGGATATGGTCCTCAAAGCCACTAGGGTAGAGGCCCGAAAAATCTTTCAGTTTAGAACCAGAGCTAGCCACAAGACAGACTCATAAGAAATGTCGTTACTATCACTTGCTGGAGGTTCTCCTACCTTCTCAGCCCACAAATCTCAGATGTTTCTGCCTAGCTTCTCTATCAAATTTAAATATCCCTCACTAGTCTCTACCCAAACTTAATGACCATTTCATTAGTGTTAAAGAAGGATAATATATGTTTGGTTATGAATTCCAAGTAATAAATATATTTGCGATGACTACAATCATCTTTGAAAGGATCTGCTACTATTCCTTACAGTTTAGATTTTCTTACCCTTATAGATTTTCTTACTCCTATAGCATTCTTCGAAAGACCCAGTGACACACTAAAATTAAATTTTACTTATAAACTCTTAAGTTGCATGCACGTTCCTGGACAATAAAAGCAATACTAGACTGTATTCATTTCTTCAAGGAAGGCCATAAGTCCATAGTATAAAATATAATCAGTTCTAATTATCACTACTAGTCTAATATAAAATCATTTTTTAAGATTTTAATATTATTCCTTTTCATTATCAAATTGAGTTTTCAATATAGAAAACTTGAAAAATAAAAGCATAGAGAAGTAGAAAACAAAGTCACCCATAATCCTACCTGTCTTAGTCTCTGTTAATATGTTGGCATAACCTCTAACCATTTTCTCTGTGTATGCTTTTAAAATAATATCATATATTTAAATTTTCATGCTTTGTAAAAAATTAATTTAAATTTATGTGCATTTTTCCACATTTAAAAGACTTTTTGTCTGTTTCACTCATTGTTAAGAGACAAAACTACTAATCCATTTTACTTGTTTTTCATTTCTTTTATTTTTAGCAAAGCAAAATAGTTTTAAATTACTTATTAGCCACCTTAATTTTCTTATTTCACTTATAAATTCATTCCTCCATTATTAATTGAACATTTACTTAGTATCAGGCAGTGTTCTAGGTACAAGAAAATTACCACTGCATAAGGCAGAGAAATTCTTTGCACTTACAAAGCAAGAAAGGGTCCCTAATAAACTACCATGAAATATGGCAGGTAGTGGTAAGTCCTATAAGGGGAAAATGAAGAAGGTAAATAATTAGAGAATGAAGGTGACATTTTAGACAGATGGTTAGAGAAGACTCCTCTCTAATGAAATAACACTTAAGAAGAATCATTTGTGAAATTCTATTCATTTCCTCAGTCAACTCATTTAAGTGAGTTTTCTCTCTTACATTGTGCTCCAAAAAAGATAGGCAACATTTGCAATATTTGGCAGTAACAATAATTAATTTCATGAATTTCCTAGACTTTATTTCCTTTCTTCTCAGAAAGCATGACAAGCTTAACCACACGTTATCCAAACCTACATTACTGCTCTCAATACAGTTAGGTTTTTCTGATAAATAATAATGTGATATCATTCGAATACAAAGACAAAATTGACCAACATTATTTTATTATTTTTATTTTCTGTCTTTTTTTTTTGCACTATTATTGATGGTATGCTTATTCCCAAATACCCTATCTCCTTTTTCTATGGAAAAAAAAAAGATGCTGCTAATTTGTAGTACCAACTCATAAGGTTATTATGAGGATTATATGCATTAATATATGCCCAATATATGTTAGATGTAGTGATGTGCCTCTTAACAATGGAGATATATACTGAGAAATGTATCATTAAATGATGACGTAGTAGTAGGAACATCACAGAGTGTACTTACATAAACTCAGATGGTAGAGCCTCCTATATACCTGGGCTACATGGTACAATCTATTGCTCCCAGGCTACACACAGGTGTAATACATTACTGCCCTGAACACTGTAGGCAATTGTAACACAATGGTAAGTATATATGTTTCTAAACATAGAAAAAGTACAGTAAAAGATAAAATCTAATACCCCTATAGAGGGCACTTACCATGAACAGAATTGTAAGACTAGAAGTTGCAGTGGGTAAGTCAATGAGGGGGTAGTGAGTGAATGTGAAAGCCTAGGGGCATTATGGTACCCAGCTGTAGACTTTATAAACACTGTACACTTAGGCTACACTGAATTTATTTTAGAAGTTTGTCTTTCTTCAATAATACTTTAATTTTAACTTACTGAACTTTTTAAACTAACTTTATAAACATTTCAATTACAGGGATTTTTAACTACTTCACACACAAATACTAACAAAAAGAACAAAAAAGTGAGAAGCATAGCTGAACCAGACTAGGGAAAACAAATACTATTCATTCATTCCAGTTTTATTGAGCTTCTTTCCTCATTATCCTTTCATTTCTAAACTATCACATCTCCTTGCTTCATCTCCTAAAAAATCCTGTGGATATGAAATGTAAATTTCCAAATCTACTGTTTCCTCACTACCTTCACTATTATGGTTCTATGAGAGGCACACAAGTAACCAGAAATACCCCTCACCCTTCCCCTGGTATTCCTGTCTTCCTCTCCACAATTCCCACTCTTTGACCTGAAGGAGATATCGACACGGGAAAGTTAAAAGTCACTATCATTTAAAATACTGATTTTAAGTTTTCCTACTTCATTTTTTTTAAGTTCCATAAAAAAAATCTTAAATCTATAGGCCAGTCAATAAACACACTTCAAAGCAGACACATTAGTAATCAAAATTCATGATGATGTGCTTGGCACCAAAGATTTTCTTAATGAATTATCCATTAAGATAGCAGTTAGATTAATTGACATAGACTTTTCGGAAAGAAAAGAGAAGGAGAAGGAAATAGTTCAGTAGCCTGGATGCTAAAGGAAATCAATAGGCACTGAGGGGAAGGTGGCAGTGACTGCCGTGGCTCCCTTCCCCTTTCTGGTGTTCCATAAACCTGTTGTTTTGTTCTCCCAACCTCACACACTTTAATTATTCTTCTGAGAAACTGTAGTCTTAAGTTGATTCAGAATCCATTTTGGCTTTTGAATCCTAAATGGGAATTTTATATTAATATCACAATCCGTAGTATTACATTATATGAATGTTACCACCCATGTGCCCTTTCTCACCTCCACAGAAAAATAAAAAGGAAATTAATCATCTGGTCACTACGAGTTTGCACTCTATAAAAGGAGGCTATATTTTACCACCTGCTTTCATATGTTGTTGAGTATGAATCACTTCACTTGAAAATGCTACTTTCCCACTCTTCAACTGCCCCACCTAATGGCAAGAGGTTTGAATAGCAGCCATTTTCTTGGTCCCATAATTGAAGAAACTCAACGATACTTTATCTTATCTGTGCAAATTTGTAGCATTATGCTTGAAACATAGACATTTTCTCCTCCCTTTCATGGTCCAACATGCCACTCTAAATCAGTTGGCATCAGAAACACAGGACGAAGCAATCAAACATAAGGCAGAGAGCCCATAATCCATCTCTAGCTAGTGAAAAGAGTAGGCATTAGAATTCAGCACTCTCCTGCAAGTGCATGAATTCAGACACTGTTAAATCTCTGTTTTATTTAATTTGTTTCTAAACACACCTTTTGCCATTATAAATGAAGGGTTGTGGAATAACAAATGAAAAGTTTAGCACATTCTCTTTCTACAGAGCATTAGAGAGTCAGAGCAATCAACCACTTTCCACTGCCCCGATTTTACAGTGAAGGAAACTGAGATGCAATGAAATGAAATGATGTTCTAGAAACCATATACATATTTAGTGGTAGAATTTGTCCTCAAAAAAGAAGCATATTCTCCAGACTGCAGCATCTACCACCACTAAGTTTCTGGACCTATTACCATTTTCTGGTGATTAAATTCTTCTAGTCTTCTACTCTTAACAAATGAAAACTTACCTTGTGTCCTTTAATAAGTTAGAGGGAAAGAAGTGAGGGGAGGTATTTTTTTAAGTTGGAACCTTGAGTTAGGACACATGAAATTAAGTGAGTGCTGGATGAGCAAGTGAAGCTTCAGCTATACAGGGTATCCCAAAAGTCTCCCGTAGATGTGCCATACATAAAGAAAATGGGAAATTACAGCTAAATGCAACTCTATTTACAAAATATCATTACAAATATTTACAAAGAGGTGGCCAACATGTAGAAGGCATTTTGTACAAATTTTGTAAAATTTTATAGCTGATCCTCGTCCTTCACAGCACCTACCTCATTCCCACCCCTTCCACCTCTGTCTGTGGTAAAATTGTCTTCCATGAAATCATCCATAGTGCCAAAAAGGTTGGGGACCTCTGTTCTGATGCATATTAAATTATAAGACTTACTGCCAAGGAGATAGAAAACATACTACCCAGCCACCAAGGGCTAAGGAAGAAATTAATTTTCCCTTATCCCAGAAAACCCAGCACTTGGCACCCTTTTTACTTGGTACCACAGACTGAGTTTATAGAACTCCTTAAATTAATGAGAGGTTTCATTAGCAGGATTTTAAACGTTTGGTTCCTAGTCCTGGTCCTGAGAACAAATTACACAGAAACACAAACAGATGGTTTTCAGTTATCTGTTTTTTAAACAATCTAAATAAATCGAAAGGCACAATGTGTTATTATCAAATAACAGCTGTACCAAAACCTACCAGACTAAAATTCAAGGTCATTTTGAATGAAGGAAAAAGAAGTATACGGACTTTTTAATTGAAAGCCTGGGATAGTTAATATTGTTTCATAAAGTGTTTGAGTCAATTATAAAACATCGAGTGTGTTTCCTTTTTCTCTTTCCCATCATTATCATTTTCTTCATCTTTCCCATTTCTTTCTTTTTTTTTTTTTTTTTTTTTGCCTAATTTTTACTTTATATCTTTTCCTCTTGAGAAATTTCTTGAGCCCATTTCTCATTGGGCAGGCTTGCTCACTTCCAGCCATTTCTGGAAGTCTCTGCTCTTTCTAATAGGAAATGTGGCTTTACATTTACCCAAACATAGAAGCATTAGGGGGTCTGATACTACATACACCACTAAGATAGACGGACAAAGAATAGAACGATCCCAAATTATACTCTATCTGTTTTTTTCTAAGAATTATAATGATTGTGCTCCTGACTGGAGGGCCACATAAGCCTCATTCCCATAGCTCTGGTCTGGAAACTAGTTGACCATACTGAGATTTCTCTATTAGGTAGGACTTTAGGTACCACTGCCAAGAATGTAAGCTTATTTTCTCCAACCTTTTTTTATAAGGGAACATTGCTTCTTACCACCCTCTCCTAAGCTTTGATTTAAGCAGGAGAGTGGAAATATGTGGGAAGGAAATACTGATACTGAATAGAAATGAAGAGGCCAGGACTGGCTGGCTGGCCCCAGGGCATCCCAACCACCTGCTAGAGATCTGGGTACCCTGCAAAAAAAGGAAAGGACAGAAGAGATGGAAATAATCTAGTAGCAACCACCTGATAGAGCCTGATGTACTGGCTGGGAACTCTTTTCTAGGAATAAATGTATCCTTCAAATATATTAACCTTAAAATGCCACAAAGCTATCTTTAATACCCCTTAGTTTCCTAATAGCCATTTATTCTCCAGTTTGTCATATTATCTTGCATAACACTTTGTTTTTAAGGAAGATCATCATTTAATGAAAAGAATTCTTCCCATACTTTTAATATAAAGTGCAATCAAGCACTTAGTGATAAATTTATTCCTAAGTTATAAATTATAAATAATAACGCTAAATGTCAATCAATCGTAAAACTAAGGATGCAAATTATTCAAAAGGCAACCTTTCCAGAGGCACCATTTAGCACTTAAACCTGGATTTTAAATGAAATTTTCCTGAAGGCTAAGTAAAATCTGACTCATACGGTAAAAAGCCAAAACCTAGCAAAATCTGAAAGTTCATTAATCTTCCTTTTTTCTTTCCATGCAACTTAAGCAATCAAAAACTTCAACTTGCATAAAAAAGATGGATTATTCAATAAATGGTGTAGAAACGAGAGGATAACAGTTTGGAAAAATATGTGGCTGAGTGTCTCCATCACTCCTTAGATGTAAATATTCTGACTATAGAGGGTGTAAAATACTAAACGTAAAAAAATGAAACCATGCTCACAGAATAATGTTGCCAATGCATAACTTAATAGTTAAGGAAAATGAGGTTTAAATTTTAGCTCCCTTAGATCATGCTGGGTGTCCTTGAAAAATGTAAGACGCCATAAAGTGGTTTCTTTTTAATTGAGAGGAAAAAATCATATATATTTATTATATACTACATGATGTTGTGAAGTATATATTGTGGAATGATTAAATCTAGCTAATTAACCTATGTAATGCCTTACACAGTTGGTATTTTGGGGTGCGAACACAATACCCACTCTCGTAGCATTTCTGAAGAAAACAATATATCACCATTATAACAACTATAGTCACCAGAACCAACAATACATCTTGAACTTATTTTTCCTATCTGACTGTAATTTTGTTTCCTTTGACAAACATCTGCCCAACTCTTCCACCTCCCTAGCTTCTGGCAACCACTGTTCTATTTTCTACTTCTATGAGATCTTTTTTCTTTTTAAATTCTTCATATGAGTAAGATCATGCTGTATTTGCCTTTGTGCCTTGCTTATTTTACTTAACACAATGTTCTCCAGGTTCATTTGATTTGTTGCAAATGACAGTATTTCCTCCTTTTATCCAGGGTATTTTTTTTTTGACTGAATATTATTTCATTTTGCATATGTACCACATTTTCTTTATCCATTCATCTTTTGAAGAAGACTGAAAAATTGATTCCATATCTTATCTATTTGAATAGTGCTATAATAAGCATGGAGTGCAGATAGCTCTGACATACTGATTTCATTTTCTTTGGATGCATACACAGTAGTGGGTTGCTATATCACATGATAGCTGTGTTTTTAATTGTTTGAGGAACCTACGTACTGTTTTCCACAATGGCTATACTGATATACACTCCCACCAGCAAAATATGAGGGTTTCTCTTTGTCCACATCCTTGTTATCTAATGGTTGTTAGAATGGTAATAGCCATTCTAATAGGTGAGAGGTGATGTCTCATTGTGGTTTTGATTTGCATTTCCCTGGTGATTGATGATGTTGAACATTTTTTCATACATTTCTTGGGCATTTATATATCTTTTTTGAGAAAGACAAATCTCTTGCCCATTTCTTACTTGGGCTATTTGTTTTCTTATTATTGAGTTGTTTATGCTCCCTATATACAATAGAACTTCTGTAGTTGACCACCTTCTTGAGTTGACTTAATCTGCATAGACTGGACATGTACCGCATATACATATCAGTACAGGAGGCCTAGGTCCTTATGTTGCCCATCTCTCTATGTTAACCAGTTTGTTATAGTCCCTTGGGTGGTCAACTTACAGAGATTCTAGTGTATCTTAAATATTAACCTTTTATCAGATGTATAGTTCGCAAATGTTTCTCCCCAAAGCATCTCTTCACTCTGTTGGTTATTTTGCTATTCAGAAGCTTTTTAGTTTGATGCAATCCCACTTGTCTATTTTTTGCTTTTGCTGCCTGTATTTTTGATGTAATAGCTAAAAAATTATTTCCCAGACCAATGTTATGGAACTGTTCCTTTTTTTTTTTGTTTTTCCTTCCCTCATAAGTCTGGAAGTAAAGACTTCTGAGCTGCTGGAGAGCTTTCCTACCAGCCCAAAAGGTGCTGGTGCCAGTGAACTAGGAGCTTCTTGAAAGCAAGGCACAAGGCAACCAGCCTCCTCAGGACCACTACCAATCAACAAAGACCCCAGCTGAGGTGGTAGGTACCATATTGCTTCTCTGCCTGTTTTGTGCCTTTGTCCTCCCCAGAGTGCCTCAGCCCTTCAGTTTTCAAGTCACTCATTCCCACACAAATATTTCTCAATTTTGGCCCAGACTGCTTTGGCCACCAGCACCAGGAGATCTTGAAGGATCTGTGTGATCCCAGAGCTTGGATATTCCAGGCTAACTACATACCTCTAAGCAGAGGACTTATAAACCTGAAAAAATTAGAGCCCCATCTTCAGTCTTAAACAGAACAATTGACAACCTAGAATTTTTCATCTTGCAAAATGAAGTTTTAATTATGAAGGAGAAATAAAGGCTTCGCTAGACAAGCACGCACTGAAGGAATCTCTCATGACCAGACCTGCCCTGTGGAAATGCTCAAAATTGCATTATATAGGAATCAGCACAATAGATACCCACCAGTGTAAAATCATCCAAAAGCTAAAGCTCTCAACTCATACTAAAACTAGTACAAGAAGGGTGGCGCCTGTGGTTCAGTGGGTAGGGCACCAGCCCCATATACCGAGGGTGGCGGGTTCAAATCTGGCCCTGGCTAAAACAGCAACAACAAAAAAAAAGCTAGGTGTTATGGTGGGCACCTGTGGTCCCAGCTACTTGGGAGACTGTGGCAAGAGAATCACCTAAGCCCAAAGAGCTGGAGATTGCTGGGAGCTCTGTGATTGCACGGCACTCTACTGAGGGCAAGAAAGTGAGACTCTGTCTTCCTTAAAAAAAAAAAAAAAATAGCACAAGAAAAAAACACAAAGCAATAAAGTAGTACCTAAAACAATAAATAGAATAGCATCCTTATTACTCAATGTTAATGGTCTAAATGCCCTAATCAAAAGTCATAGGATGGCTGAAGGGCATCCTAAGTATCTACTATTTTCAGGACATACATCTAACCATTAAGGACTCACCTAGACTCAATATGAATGGTGGAAAAATTACTTCATGCAAATGGAAACCAAACTAGAGAAGATATGATCTTTCTCATATCAGATAAAATTGACTTCAAATCAACAGTGGCAAAGAAAGAAAAAGCTGGCCACTAAATAATGGTAAAGGTAGCAATTCCACAAGAAGACATAACAATTCTAAATATGTATATATGTACCTAACACAGGAGCTCCCAGATACACAAACCAAATTCTATTAGCAAAGAGATAAGCAGTATCATCTAATCTGAGGAAACGCTAAATTTAAACAGGACTGTAGAAAAAAATGGACCTAACAGAAATTATAGAACTTCTACACAAATACTACTAACATACTTTCTTCTCATCATCACATAGGACATTCTCAAAGAGTGAACATAACTTAGGCCATAAAACAAATTCAAAAACTCAAAATTATACCATGTATCTTCTCAGACCAGAGTGGAATAAAACTTGAAATCAGTAAAACAATAAATCTAGTTCTAAGAGAAACACTCAACTTTATACAAAGTCATGGAAATTAAATAACCTACTGCAGAACAATTATTGGATTAATAGTGAAATTAAGACAGAAATTAAAACATTTTTCAAACTGAGTGACAAAGGAAACACAAGCTACCAAAACTATGGGATTCAGCAAAAGCAATCCAAAGGGAAAAAATTATAAGCTTAAATTCCTACATTCGAAAAGACAGATCTCAAATTAATAACCTAATGTCACATCATCTCAAGGAACTAGAAAGGGAAGATCAAACCAAACCCAAGGAAGCAGAAGAAAAGACATAACAAAGCTCACAGCAAATTAAAAGAAATGGAAACAAAAACAATATAAAAGATCAACAAAACAAAAAGTTGGTTCTTTGAAAAGATAAACAAAATTGATAGACCACTTGCTAGATTAACTAGGACTAGAAGAGAAAGAACCCAAATAAGGTCAATCAGAAATGAAACAGAAGATACTACAACTAATCTACAGAAATACAAAATATTATCTGTTAATGCTATAAAGATATTTATGCAAATAAACTAGAAAATGTTGAGAAAGTGGACAAATTCTGGAAGCACACAAACTCCCAAGACTCAGTCAGGAAGAAACAGAACTCCTTGACAGACCAATAATAAGCAGTGAGATAAAAGCCAGTAATAAAAAAAAAAAAAAATCTCCTAAGACAACAACAAAAGACCCTGGACCATATGGATTTACAGCAGAACTCTACCAGACCTACAAAATAGAGCTGGTACCCCTACTAAAAAAATTATTCCATAACATTAAGAAGGAGGAAAATCCCCCTCCCAATTCATCCTATGAACTCAGGATTACCTTGATATCAAAGCCAGAAAAGGCCATAACAAAAAATGAAAACTACAGATCAATATCCTTTATAAAGACAAATGCAAAAATCATCAAGAAAGTACTAGCAAACTTAATTCAATAGTACATCAAAATAATAATCCACCATGAATAAGTGGGTTTCCCAAGGACGCAAAATGGCTCACCATAAATTGATTCACCAAATAAACAGAAGCAGAAATAAAGACCATAGGATCATCTCAATAGATACAGAAAAAGCTTTCAACAAAATATAGCACTCTTTCATGATAAAATCCCTCAACAAACTAGGCATAGAAGGAATTTCAAAATTTTAAAAGCAATATATGACAATCTCAAAGACATGATAGTGAATGAGGAAAATTTCAAAGCAATCCCCCTACAAACTGAAGTAAGACAAAAATACGCAGTGTTGCCACTTCTATTCAACATAGTACTGGAAGTCCTAGCCAGAGGATTCAGACAAAAGAAAGAAATGAAGGGTATCACATTAATAAAGAAGAGGTCAAACTATTGTGCTGATGTGATCTTGTATCTAGAAAACCCCAAGGACTCCACCAAGAGACTCCTGGAAATAATTTATAAATTCAGCAAAGTCTCAGGTTACAACATCAATGTACACACATCAGTAGTGTTGCTATATACCAGTAACAGTCAAGCTAAGAGTAAAATCAAACACTCAATACCATTCACCATAGCTGCAAATAGAATGAAACATTTACTAATAAAATCAACCAAGTAGTTGAAAAATTTATATGAGGAAAACCATGAAACGCTAATGGAAAAAATTCCAAATAACAAAGAAATGGAGAAGTATGTCATGTTCATGGATCAGTACAATTCAACATTGTGAAAATTTCCATATTGCACAAAGTGATTTACTAATTCAATGCAATCCCTGTCAGTATATAAATATCCTATTTCACACCATAAAAAATAATTATTTGCTTTAGTTCGAAAGTAAGAAAAAGATCAAAAAGCCAAAGTAATCTTAAACAAAAAGAATAATCTGGAAGCATCCCATTATCAGACTTCAAACTATACTGCAAGACTATATTAAAAAAAAAAAAAAAAAGGCAAGGTATTGGTACAAATACAGAAATATAGACCAATGGGACAGAAAAGAGAACCAAGATATAAACCATCTGTCTACAACAAACTGAGTTTCAACAAAGCAGATAACATACATTATGGAAAAGTAGCCCTATTAAATAAATGCTGCTGGGGAAATTGAGGAGCCACATGGAGACAAATGAAACAGAACCCCTATTTCTCACCACTTATAAAAATTAATTCAAGATGGATAAAAGACTTAAATTTAAGGCACAAAACTATAAAAATTCTAGAGGAAATTTTAGGATAAACTCTTCTACATATCAGCTTAGGTGAAGAATTTATGACTAAGACTCCAAAGGCAATTATACTAAGACAAAATAAATAAATGATACTTAATTAAATTTAAAGCCTTCTGCACAGCAAAGAAAATAACCAGTAAATAGACAACCTATAGAATGGGAGAAAATATTCACAAACTATAGATCCAAAAAAGAACATAATTTCTAGAATCTACAAAAAATTCAAACAAATCAGCAAAAATAATAATAATAATAATAATAAACCCATTAAAAGTGTGTGAAGGACATGAGCAAAAATTTTTCAAAAGAAGAGATGCAAATGGCCGGGAAACATATGAAAAAATGCTCAACATCACTAATCATCAGGAAAATACAAACTAAAAATATCTTACCCCTGTTCTAACGGTTATTATTAAAAAGTCAAAAAGCAACACATGCAATCATAGTATGGAGAGTCCTCAAAAAAATATAGACTTACCATTCAACTCAGCAATCCTACTATTGAGTATATACGCAAAGGGAAAAAAAAAATCAAAAGGACACCTGTACTCAAATGTTTTTTGCAGCACAATTTACAAGTGCAAAGATGTAGCATCAACTTTGATGGACAACTAAGTGTCCATCATTTATGAGTGGATTAATAAAAAAATACACACATACACATAAATAAAACACACCATAGAGTACTACTCAGCCATAAAAATGAATGGCTATATATTTTTAAATAACCTGTCTTCAAGTTCACAGATTTTCCTTCTGTTTGATCAATCCTAGTGTTGATGCTTTCTATTTTTCAATTTGTTCATTGATTTTTCAGCTCCAGAATTTTTTGGATGATGATGATTATTATTACATCAATATATGTGCTAAATTTCTCAATCTGATAATTTAATGTTTTCCTTATTGTCTAAATTGTTTCTGTATCTTTTCTTGAAATTCACTGAGCTTCCTTAGAACATTTATTTTGAATTCTTTGTCAGGGAGTTATGACATCTCCTTCTTTGGGGGCAAGTCATTGGTACTTCATTCTATCCATTTGATGTTATGTTTCCTTAATTACTTTTGATCCTTGAAGATACAGACCAATGTCTATACATTTAAAGAGATACTTATCACAATCTTTGCAAACTAGCTTTGTCTTGGAATGCCCTTCAACAGTAATCCTGTCAAGAGATTCTGGACAGACCTATTGCCATGGTCCCTATCCATACAGCAATAGGGATTTCTCTTATCCAGGGGCTGTTACTGGTCACATGATGAAGAGCTTCAATTCCATGGCTGCTGAGGCAGCTGTTGCAGTGTTGGGAACACCCAAAGCCTGTGGCTGATGAGGCCTGCTTGCCACTGAGACTTGTTCAAAGCCCAAGGCCACTGTAGTCAGTTGCCAATGATTTAGATTGCAGATCAGATTGAGTCTTCCTCTCAGAGTCTACAGGTTCCTTTTTGGTGCCAACGCAGATCTGGAGACTCAATGCACATTTACTAATCTGAATTTGAGTGTTGTGGAGGTAGAGGAGTCTTCACATTGCTGGGTTGTACTATCATGGGGCCATTTTTAGAGTTCAGTACAGTCTTATGCTCATTTCCTTCTCTTTACCTCAAGTGGATGGCACCCCTCCATACTATGCTACCTGAGATTGGGGGAATGGGTGATGTGGGCAATGCTCTCTTTAATGCATTTTTTACTATTTTTATCATATAAGGCAGTACTGTGATCTCTCACCTGGTATCATTAGATTGTGTGAAGGTATTTCTATGTGTGGATAGTTTTCCAAAGTGATGTTTCTCTGGGGGGATAAAACTAGAGAGTCTTAGGCCACCATTGTATTCCTTCCTTTGGTCATGTATTCATAAGCTATTTAATAGATCTCTGGGGTACAACTCATGAAATGAATCACTGGATGTTTCACAGCATTCATATCCGAGAAAGCTGTGAAATCAGGTCTCTAGCCCTGAGGCATAGATGTTCTCTACTTCCGATTTCAAATCACCCCAGCTACATAAAGGTTGACTGATAGCAATTGAAATAAAGTGTGACCAAAGCCAAGGAATAACTGAAAACTCAAAAAAGCTAACCAAGGTTTATCAAATTTAAAAGGAAAATCTCATGAAGAAGAATGTTAGCAGATTTTTCGCTTGGTATGGTAATTTTAGGAGGATGACTTTGATAACTCAGTTTTTCCAACTCCATCATATCTTTTCCAATCCTTCACTGGAAAAAATGTATTGCCTCTTTTCTAGCCAACCATTCCCCCCTAGGCTTCACTTCCCCTCACAAGACATTATGCCGGTCTTCGTGCCACCTCTTCTTTTGTGAACCTCCTCCTGAGTAGGCAGGCTGCGTGGCCATATATATACATATAGTCATCCCTGTAACCATGGGGGATTAGTTTCAGAAGTTCCCATGGATACCAAACCCCATGCAAGCTCGTGTCTCTTATATAAAATGGCACAGTATTTGCATATAACCTAAGCACAACCTCGCATATACATGGTTCTTTATGAAAGTTTTGAAATACACAAAAATCAAGAAATGTAAAATCTGTGTGGACAGAAATAAATGTAGCCCTCTCAGCAACAGCAATAAGCTGAGCAAGTTGAAGCTTGCCCGGGTGAATCAGCAAGTATGCTGTCTACTGTGTATCTTGGGAGTGAAATAATGAACCATAATACAGTCTCTCTCAAAACTTTTTTAGTGACCTTATGTACTTTAAATCATCTCTAGATTACTTTAAATATCCAATGCAATGTAAATAATATGTACATGGGGGTTAGGCTGTCTTGTTTGAGGAATAATGACAAGAAAAAATCTATTCATGTTCAGTACAGACACAATTTTTTCCCCAAATATTTTCAACCTGCACTTGATTGAATCCATAAATATGGAACCCACAAATATGGAGAGCCACCTGTGTGTGTATAGGTAAGCGTTAGAACATAGTTAGTAATATGGCTATACCTTGTGCAACATGATGGTTAACAAGAAGAAAAAAGAAGGAAAGAATGCCATCCTTTCTCATTATACTCCCCCAGCTTTTGTTGTTGTGCTTATTATTACCACTGAACATAACCTTCTTTTTCTCTTGTCTAAAATAATCTATCAGAATATGAATAAGACAGCTCACTGTGGAGGATTATTAATCTTCAAAAACAATTTTAACTAGCTATATTTTCAGCAGTGAATGGATTTAAAGGAAATGAATTTGTTGCTAAGCTTGAGGTGGGGGAAGGAAAACCATAAGAATATTAGAAAACGTGGGTAAAATTATCCATAATCTTTAAAAAAATCTTGCTAAGCAGAATATAAAAATGAGGACACTATAAAGAAAAAGAATAATTATATTTTTTATAATACAGAAGATATACCTCCAGCATTTATTATTATTTAACCTTCTGTAGATTTATAAAATATTTAAGAGTTTCCAAAATATATTAAATGAATTAGCTCAACTTCTTTCAATTGAAATATTTAGTACCATCCTAATCCAATCTCTTCCCTCACAAACATTACTAAGAATTCTTTGCTGGGGATAGTTGCCAAATCTATTTTATAAATTTATTGCTACTATAGAACAAAAAAAGGAGAAAGCTAAAGTAAAGTAAGGGATGGAGAAATGAGACAGTCTGTTAATTCCATCTTCTTTATTTTTTAATCCACGTTTAGTTAACAATAATTAGTTTTAACTAAGTCCCCATTAGACCAGACATATTCATGTTAAGTAAGATATAAGCACAAAAACATTCCAAATAAAGTGTTTTGGAATCCCACTCTTCCCTCTGCTGCCTTTTTTAACTGTAGAGACAGATTCTAAGGACACTGAGAAAATGCAGTAATGGAAATAAAGTAGGCTATTCTATTAACTTCTATTCCTTTTGATTTTAGCATAATTTGTATCACCTAATTTTCTGTGAACCTGTGAATTATTTTTAGTTTGCACTACCCTACATGAAAGCCTAAGAAAATGGATTTCATGTTAGTTTCACAGAAAATTGCTCATGGTTTTCACTCTATCCTTTGCTTTTTTCTGTCTGTCCTGCTGACATTTGTATCTTATAAATTAGACTGGCCATGATATCTAATCTAGGTTAAATGTCATAATTTTATTTTTTAATATCAGAAGAAAGAAAATTTAAGGTAACAGTAAGGAAAAAGAAACCTAGCATAATCTGCCACCCCTGGTGCGGGAGGGGGGAGATGGTGTTACACACTTTAAAATGCTTATCTCATCTAGTTTTCATAATAAGCCTATAAGGTACTTGCTATCATCTACATCATTTTGGATGAGTCACAAAAGGCTCAGCTCAGTGAAGTAATGGCTCATAATTGATAGGCTGACCTTTGAACACTGGTCCATATATTTCCAAGGAAAGCGAGTAAAAGGGAATAAAAGGAAAAGAGGGAGAGAGAGAGAGAAAGAAAACAGATGTCAGGGTTAGCATTTAAACTCTTCAGTTCAAATGCTTTCTCTATTACTTGATTAAAGTGTTTTCTTATCTGTAGCACAACCTAAGGTACATGGTGGTTATGAGTCTCAGATAAAGAGATGTTTGTGAAAAATTACTTTGTAAACACCTTACAAAATTTTTTATATAGTAATTATTATAATGAGGCCCATGTATATTAAAAAAGAGCACTTCAATAAGAGAATTACAGTGCTACAGAAAAAGCACAGATAACAACATAGACGCTATATAACAACATAATAGATGAAACAACGGAAAAGAACATCTTACGAAATTACAGTAAAGTGTTGAGGCAATTCTGAGAATACATTTATCTTTGACGCTTTAGTTTCCAGCTTTGATGATGGAAATGATAAAACATCCAGTAGTTTAATGTTAAAGTGGAGAAAAATCTAGGAAAGCTTAAGTGAAAATAGAAAGTCATGAAGCTTTTGTATAGAAAACATAATAAAATAACCATGGAAATATTTTCAAGTCTAGGGAACACGTTTCAGGGTCATGAATATTGAAATAAAGAACTATTTTGTAGAGGTTTTAAAAATCATCTTATCTGCAGAAGTGAAATGATAGCAGAATTTGTATCAAAGAATTGTTCATCTATTAAAGATGAAATGAATGCATTTATCAAAGCAAACATCAGCTAGATCGTAAGGCTAAGCAATGGTAATATTCATAAATCAAACTTCACTGGTCTTTTGAATATGGAAGGTGAAAACTCTATAGAGAAAGTTAATTGTTTTTAGAGAGGGAGAGAAAAAAGTACCATATTTACAGGTAGAAACAGTTGATTCCTGAAATTATACTCTTTACAGGAAAGAAGCATTGATGAAGGCAATTGTGAATGTTCAGAATTACAGTGTCATGATCTACTAAAGTAAAGGATAGAGACAAGTTAAAACTGGTCATGGAAATGACGAAAACTCAAACCAAACAAAATATAAACCTTAAGTCAGAAAACTGTGTTGATTTGGGGTAAAGGGAAGGGTTAATACACTAAGAATAGAAATCTGAAATTCATATGTGCTTTATAAATCTCTTTTCCAAGAATTATGAAACCTATCTTACCGCTTAAATCCATTGGAATTTGAAGGACCATTCTTTAATTAGAAATGAAACATTTGGGAAAACATATTCAAAAGGTCATAAGGCCTGTACAGCCAATTATCTTGAAGAAATTGCTATTTGCATAGTTGGCTTCTTACAATCTGTTTAATATATAAGAAAGACACTGTTCTATGCCAACATCTAGACAGGAAATTTAAAATTCCCTTTGGATCAACACACTTGCATATAGTAACTTTGAGATTTTGAAATATCTTGACTATTCAGTTTTAATATTAAAATCTAAATAAAATTTGGGGCTTTTCCTCACATTTTATGCTATTACTTCAAACAGCTTAACTATTTTAGGCTAAGTATTAGGTTCTTTGAATTCCTCAGTTTTTTCATCCATCAAATAGGGATAATAATAGTTTCATAGAATAGTTACATAAAGCTCGATGCCCATAGATCAAGCAGCTGAGGCTCCAGCTACATACACCAGAGCTGGCGGGTTCAAATCCAGCCCGGGCCTGCCAAACACAATGACAACTACAACCAAAATATAGCCAGGCATTGTGGTGAGCACCTGCAGTCCCAGCTACTTGGGAGGCTGAGGCAAGAGAATCGCTTAAGCCCCAAGAGTAGGAGGTTGCTGTGAGCTGTGATGCCATATCACTCTACCCAGGGTGACAGCTTAAGACTCCATCTCAAAAAAAAAAAAAAGAATAGTTACATAAAATGTTACTGTTCTAGATTAGTTGTTGAATTAAATACAATAAGTGAACATATGAAGAATGTTGGCACTTGGTAAACACTCAATAAATTGGGATCACAAAATATTGTATCACAAAGTTATTCTATAAGATAATTTGAAATAGCAAAGTTTTATGCCAAGTACTCCAGTATATAAACCTACAGATAAACACATATACATACATACAAACTACTAGAATGCCCCTAGCATTCAAACCTGTGTGGGCGAATAAACAAAACACACTTCGCAAATAACTATGAGACATCTTGAGCCCTTCCCGATATTTCTGGGTACTTTCATGTGCCTAGTTCTCTGTCACAGCTCCCTCTGAACAGCTGGTCTACATACAGCAGTGCTTTCTCCCCGCTCCCACAGCCTCGCTTCCCTGCTTTGCCTCGAGTGAGAACATAGCCCTTCTCTTCACACTCTGAGAAGAAGTTATTACAATCAGTTATTATAATCCTGTTGTAATTGCAAAAAGTTTAAAGAAAAGGCTGGGAAAAAAGGAAAAACAAACAGAACAAAGACAAAAATCTTTAAAAACTGGTCATCAGACCTCACAACTGCCAAAGACGCTTGCAGGCCGTCTCCTCTCCCTGCAGGGAAAACTGGTCTCTCTCCTCCTAAGCCTGCCTGCTGCCATCTGGCTCTCACGCAGAGGCCGTCTCACACACACCTATTCCCTTCCTAGTCCAGAGCGCTGCCCCTCCTCAAATTACATCTCTGTTGAACTGTGTGTGTGTGTGTTTGGCGGGGGGGTGGCGGGGATTTTAAAAAACATAATACTTTATTATGTAAAAGAGTTTATCTTCCTTGTGATTTTACGCGTTGCCAGCAAGCCTGTGGGAACTCCAGTCACAAATAAAATGTCTTCCTAAACAAAAAATCCATTTTCTGTCACACTATAGAATACAAAAACATCTGGAGTTTACAATATAATATAGTTATCCAACTGTAAATATAGCTATAAATATAGACACTTGACTATAAATATGTTGCGAATTGTCTTCACCAAGCCCACGGTGTAATGGCACATTAGCATATGAGTGATGCTTCATTTACAAGTGTGCGACTTGATTGTATAGTGACCAAAGGAAGGAATTTAGACTTGAAGTACAACTGGGTTTCTCCATTAATTGCTGCTGTGTGAACTTGGCTAACTCACTCAATCGGCCTAAGGCTTATTTTTAGTCTTCATAAAATGAAGATAAAATCTTTGTCAGAGGGAACTCCTCAGGCTCCTAGCTCCTATCGTCTCTACCAATCTGTCTAACCCTCTATCAATATACGGGGTTCCAGCCTGGAACAGGGACCCCCATTTTCTAGGCCCAGGAGAGCTCAGAAATCAGTCTAATTCCAGACCCCCATAACTAGACACAAACAGGCCCTTTCAAGGCCACATTCTCTGCACCCAAAGCAAGGTCATGGAGAAAGCAGCCTGATTATCTCATCTGGGGGTTCCTCCTAGAGTACACAATGCACACCCTGCTGCCCTCCTGGGGCGAGGACTGTAAGGACTGCATTCCTTCCCTAATTTTAGGATTATTTTCTGCCTGCAGGCCCCTGGACAACAGTGACATGTTCTGGACATACATCCCCAACTCCCCAATAAGTCCCTGGGCCCACGTGGGCTGCCCACTTGGGCCTCCCCCAGTGTAGAAGGTTCTGTTCCCCCTCTATCACTTTTATCTTTCAATCAACTCTATCCTTTCACTTACTCCCATGGTCTGTGGTTTCATTCTTGAAACCTCTGAAATCAAGAACACAGAGAGAAATTCTGGCTACATCACAACCTGAAAATAATATATATCTAGGCCCTCTTTTTAAATTTTTGTTAATTTTTTTTTTTCACCAAGTCTAAGGTCTGAAAGGATGAAGATGTTTCTCTTTTTAAAGAGTGGACCTTCGCCTCAAAGGACTTAGTCAATTGCCTCCTCTTCCCTATGTGCTAAATACTTTGTATCTTAGGGTATATTCTTTCTGGGTAGAGAATTTTAGGTTGACTGGTTTCATTCTTCTTTCAGTACTTTAATGATGTCACTTCTTGTTTCTGAGGAGAAATTTCCTGTAATTTCTATCCTGTTCTTCTGTGGGTAATTTATCTTTTTTTCTCCTTTGACTGCCGTTAAGATTTTTTTTCTTTGTCTTTGAGTCTTAGTAATTTGAACATAATCTGCCTCTGTGTGTGTGCATATATATATTGGAGTGTATCTTGTTTAGTGTACTTGGAGAGTCCGAACCAGTGATTGATGTCTGCCATCAATTTTGGAAATTTTTCTGCTGTTATTTCTTCAAACATTTCTCTTGCCTCTTCGCCTCTCTTCCCCTCCCCATTTCTATCATTTCATTAGGGATGTTTAATATTGCACCACAGTTCTTGGAAAGCTCTGTTATGTTCTCTCTCTCTCTTTCCACTTCTTAAATTTTTTATATTCTATTTTAGGTAATTTCTACTGAATTATCTTCAAGTTCACTGATTGTTTCCTTAGCTGTGTCAAGTCTACTAATAAGGTCAAAGAAATTCTTTATCTCTCTTCCAGTATTTCGATTTTATTTTTCTTATACAAGGTGCTCCAAAAGTGGCCCCTTATGTCACCATATGTAGGAAAACTGGGAAAGTGTAGCTAACTGTACCTTTATTTATAAAATATTCATTACAAAATTTTATAAAATATTCTGTACATGTTGGCCACTTATTTATAAAATTTTATGAAGAATATTGTGTAAATAAAGGTAAATTTAGCTACAATTTCCCAGTTTCCCTATGTCTGGCAACAATAGGGGCCACTTTTGAGACATCTGCAGTTTCTATTTCTCTGCTGAAATTACCTATCTGAGCTTACCTGTTGTCAACCTTTCCCATTAATGTATAATATATTCATTATAGTTACTTTAAATTCCTTGTCTGATAATTCCAATATTTGTCTCATATCTGTGAGGTTTATGTACATTGTCTCTTTGGAATGGTTTCTCTTATCTCTTTACATACTTCATAATTTTTTGCTGAAAGCTGGATATCTTGTGTAGGACAGTAGATACTGAGGTTTATATAATTATGTACTTACCAATGATCATGATTTTTCTTCTGTTAGACTTGTAACATAGAAATTTGAGCTAATCTGTTAGGAATTTGGCTGGACATAAAGTTTGTTATTGCTGTACTTAGCCACACTACACCACAGGCTGCAAATTTTTCTACTGATACCTGTGCTCAGGTTGTGAAATGGCTTGCCAGTGGTATTTTCTTTTTTTTTTTTTTTTTTGTAGAGACAGAGTCTCACTGTACCGCCCTCGGGTAGAGTGCCGTGGCGTCACACGGCTCACAGCAACCTCTAACTCTTGGGCTTACGCGATTCTCTTGCCTCAGCCTCCCGAGCAGCTGGGACTACAGGCGCCCGCCACAACGCCTGGCTATTTTTTTGTTGCAGTTTGGCCGGGGCTGGGCTTGAACCCACCACCCTCGGCATATGGGGCCGGCGCCCTACTCACT
The DNA here is from genome assembly GCF_027406575.1 of Nycticebus coucang. Classification (NCBI taxonomy): domain Eukaryota; kingdom Metazoa; phylum Chordata; class Mammalia; order Primates; family Lorisidae; genus Nycticebus; species Nycticebus coucang. The sequence goes on along the minus strand of NC_069780.1, from coordinate 147,785,216 downwards.
GAGCCACAGGCGCCGCCCGCCAGTGGTATTTTCTTAATATCTGCTTCCCCTTTAGCTTTGGGTCCTCATCCCTTGGTGCTGGGCCCAAAGAAGAATTTGCCTCTTGAATCTCTTATAGACATATTCCATGATTATTTTTAGTCTATGCATTTCGGGCTGTTGATGTGGAGTCCAGGAGGAAAGGTGTCCCTCAGAAAGGTGTTCCAATTCAGGCTTAGTCTTAGGTAGGCAATATATTCCTTGGTCTCAAGGATGTGACCTCCCTCTTTTCCAACTGGAGTTCTAGTCCTATTCCCACCTCGCTGGGCATAGAGCATTGCTTTCTCCTGTTCCCTTCACCATCACCCCTCTTCTTCCCTATACCCACCAACAAGGAGCTTCCCCCAGTTTCCTAAAACAGCACCTTTTGTTGTTTTAGGAAAAGAACCTTTTGTTCTTCTCTTTGCCAATTAACTCCATTATTTCAATTGGAGATGGGGAGAAAGGGACTGCTGTTATCCCAGTCTTCCCTGTGAATGTCTTGTGGGGTTTGTGGAGGAAAAGCCTGCCATAGAATATAACCCCAAACCTACAATTTCCAGTGTGCCCACGTTTTCATGTTAGCCACACTCAAGCCTTTTGTGATTCATTAAAATCTTTAGCTGAGCCTTCTTAATGGTTTATATGACAGATGGGGGTATCTGCTAGAGGAAAATAAATGACAGCATCATCCTTAGTGCAAGTACCTGTCTCTTCCTAGATTTGGGGTTGTCTGTTGTTCTACAACCTCAGTTTCCTGGTGGATTTTTTAAAGGCACGAACATGCAGTTAGTTTAGCTTTTCCCATATAATAAGGGTGGGAAAGACACTCCTTGCAGCTCTCTGTATTTCTGACCTTAAACCATAAGGTAGATAGTTACTCTGGAATTTCTCAATATACTGAAATTAAGAAGTTGAGGTGATTTGCTGAGAGTAATAAAAATAATGAGGTTGGTGAGAATGGAATTGTTTGGATATGTTGCTAAGTCCATGCCTTTAAATATTTGTAGTGAAATCAGGAGGTGCTCTTGGCTGAGAACCTACCCCCAATATTTTCTAAAGTCTTAACGGGAAAATCTGAGAGTGCAAAACAGGAAAGGAAAAGGTTTTTCTCCAGCTCCAAGGAAAGTTTGCTCTTTTGGTTTGGCAAAGGCCAGGCTAAGGTCCTTGTCTGGAACATTAATGTTCTAGTCTAAGTTGCTCTGCACAATGCCATAGAAGGAGGTTGGGTTGTGGGCAGGGAGCATCTTTGTCAATTACTATGTCTATTTGCACCTGAAGTGAGGAGTCTCTTGGACTAAAGAGCCTAGAAACCCAACAGGATACAAGAAAAACAGGCATTTTACTATAGAAAAAATAAGAAAAATAATAGGGGGTGTATAGGTCAATAACTTAGAAAAAAGGACTTGGTGGAAAGTTTGTTCTGTAATGCCAGAAATGAGCATGTTTTATATTCGGTTTTAAACGTTTTCTTTCTGCAATGTAGTTTCCTTCCATTATGCCCAGGACTCAGTCAATTTTGCTTGCATGTAACAGCCTGGAATTGGCTATAATTCAGGGTAGTGAGGAAGGCGCCACACTGTCCTCTAGACCCAACAATTCAGAGGTCTCTGTGGCAATGCAGGAAAGACAGGCTGGATATGACACAGATAAACCTCAGCAGAGAGCTGGTCAAATCTGCTGTCGTTGGAATATAAAGTGAGAGGATTCAGATGCCTTCAAAGCACAGCCACTCAAAATATTACAACATTCATTAGTAACATGTATGGGTAAAGTAAGAGGATTCATGTTTACAGTGTTAAAAATTCTATAGAATGAATTATTCCAATTCCCAGGAAAGTGAGGATGTTTCCAATTCCATCCATTCTTAAAGGCAATAAATATCCAGTGAACAGAGGCAGTAATTTTGCATAGTTGGCAATGGTTCAGTGAGCTTAATTTATTAATTGGGATCCTGTTTATCCTTTGGGCAGAAAGAACAGTAATTTATTAGTTTAAGAAGAATAAATACTTTGATTGTAAGTGTTTTAATGTAAAAAATTGTTATTGAGCCTCTTCTGAGAAATACATACTCTCTGAAACACATATCACAGTTTTGGAGTTGAAAGAAAATTTCATTTTCATAGGCAGCTCCCTTCATTTTACACATGAGTAAAATAGAGACCAGCCAGGAAATTTACCCAAGATCACATACCAATAAGAATTTGTGAAATTAAGGCACAGCACAATATAATAAATGATGTGAGTGACCCTAATGAAAGTCTTCAACTTTAGTTTCCAATAAGCAGATGTCGATTAGCATATTTGTTAATCTTCCTCTTTCATGTCTACATACATGCATATTATACACACATTTATAAACACAATAGTGAGAAGTTAAATGTTATAAACTAAAATAGTCAAGTTTTTTATAAGTCCTAGTATGTTATTGGCAGCAATACAGATTTAAAGAACCATAAAGACTTGATAGATCTCAAAAAGATCCTACTATAAGATCATTTCATAATTTCCTCAAAAACCTCTGTCCCAGTCCTTGAAACCCCTGAGTGAAGGTTTTAACTTACATCTATTCTAAGTCACTTTTGTCAACATCTAATTCCAGTTTTTAGTTGTTTTTGATTCCCCTGCTGCTTGCTTGAGGAGCTGATCAGCATTGTTTCAAGAAATCAAAACAGGCAAATGCTTTCTAAATAGACAATAACACTACCCATTCAAGGATATAGTCTTTTTGGCTACTCTGGCAATTATTTCATTTACTTTGGGTAAGAAAATACATGTTCTGAATTCCTGCATGAGCAATTGCAAAGACAGAAACAATCAGAATCTTTTCATTTTTCAATCCTTATATGGATATATCCTGAGGATTTCTCATTTTTCCTCAAATCCCTTACCTTTGAATATCCTTTCGGAGACTATTACTTCAGAACAAAGTCTAAGTCTCTCTTAACATTGTTCATATAATATTGAAATGGAACTCTGCAGGCAAATTAATGTTAATGCTACATAATGGTTTCTTCTAGAAAAATAGAAGTTGGACATTTACTATTTTAAAGTACTTGCAACAAACAGAGAAGAGGACGTTTAAAGCTTGCTGTTTCTTGTTTTAAATGAGTTCACAGAAAAGACTGCTTTTGTTGTGGCACTGTGGTGTTATCATTTGTTTTCAGTAGTTTTAATACATTTGGGTTTTTCACCAGATTCTCGGCAAAGCATGAATCCCCACCTAGAGGTGCGTTAAGTCTCTGACCTCTGGGCTACTGTTTGGTGTGCAGGTCCATGGGATACAATTGTTATCGTTAGTCAAATAGCTGGTGAGGGCTTAATAAATATTGTTGACTGCCTTAAATTTGGGATATTGAGGGCTACAGGCACAGCCAAATGCTTAACACAAAAGCAATATTGCCAAAACAGAGGTCCAGAAGGCCAGACAAGGAAAAATGGGGTTGGGAGGACATGGCAATAAAAGTTACAAGCTAAATGTCTTATTTCCAGTTTTTATGCTATAAATGTGGCTGTATCCCCTCCTCCATGTGCGTGGCATATGACACAACCTAAGTGATAGAAAGAACTGGAAAGCAGGGTCATGGTGACTCTAACTACATAATAATCAACCATTCTTGGACATGGCTTGGTGGCTTTTAATTTGCACAGTTTACAGAAGCTTATGAACTGAAAAGAGTGACCTTTTATAATAATAAAACTGTTTTTATTGTTGTTGTTAATATGCTTATTAATGTATTTCATGTGAAGAATCTCTAACACTTAATGATTTGGTATAGAAGCTTATGATACAATTGAATATTATACAGCATTATTTTTTGTTGTCTTATATTTGGTTGGTTTAGATTGAGGTTTTTGGTTTTTTGGTTTTACTTTGAATTATGCTTTCAATGCTGGGTATCCAATGTGAAATGTTCATTTTACCCTTAAAACAATCATACTAAATATTGGAAGCATATAATAATTTTTATTATTTATTGTTCTTTGACTCCCACGTCCTCTACAACTGTAGGCCTCAACCCCATGCTAAAGACCAGCACCAGGCCACATGGCAGGAGGCAGCAGAAGGTGAGTGAACACATTTCCTCTGCGTTTGCAGCCACTCCCCCATTGCTGGCATCAATGCCTGAGCTGAGTCTCTTGTCAGATCAGCAGCCGCATTAGGGTCTCACAGGAGCCGAAACCTACTGAACACTACACATGTGAGGAGTCTAGATTGCATCCTCTTTGAGAATGGAAAGCCTGATGACTTGAGGTGGAGCCAAAGTGGTGATGCTAATGTGGGGGAGTGGCTGCAAATGCAGATTATCATTATCAGAGAGGTTTGACTTAACAGAGACCATAACAAATCAAGCACTTACAGACTCATGCTAAAACCATCCACCCTCCCCTGGTCCATGGAAAAATTGTCTTCCAGGAAACCGGTCCTTGGTGCCAAAAAGGTTGGAGGCCACTGAGCTACAAGACATAGAAGCACAGCTGGGACTAAAATTCAGGACCTTAGGGACCATTCCTGCGCTGCCCTTGAAGGCACTGATTATGGGAAACAAGATAAACACACTGATAGTTTTAATTGAAGTCCTTTTTTAGTCTTTAAAACACTTGCTTATAAATGGCCATTGCAATAGTAAACAAAGTGATAGTTAACAAAGTGCTTAAAATAGAGAATCAGCTTTAGTTAAAAATAAAGATATTTTATGAGTGAACTTTTTTTCTGAAGCAAAATACAATAGAAAATGCAACCAAATTATTATGCTTTCCTTCAAAATTCTACCTTCTTATAGAGAGACACTATCCATAAGAATCATTCTCTAATACTCATCCTCCATTCAACAAGATTCCTCTGTTTTTATGTATCTTAGGAGTTGACACTGTTGAGTACAGTATATGCAATTATTTCTTGGACATAATAATTTGAAGTTAAACTCCATCCTGAAATTGTCCAAACATGAAATAGCAAAGGCATTACAATATCAAAAAAAGTGGAGTGTTTTCTAAGATGACAATTTAACGATTGGCATTGGCCGCTGAAACAGTCCTGTGACTTGTGATTGATTTCAAAGTAAATGGTTGCTGATCAGTCCTTAGTCTTTTCACACCATCCCTGTCATACTCACATTTATTTATACTCTGTGCTATTCTTATACTATTGTTGATTATCTGAGAAAAATCCTTTTTAATCACTCTAAAATAATCTATGTTTCTGCAACAATGAGTGTAATTGACAATTACAGCACATTATTCACAGCTTGAAATGTCTCTACCAAATAGGATACCCACCAATGGGCTGGATACAATGCCAGTACATAAAGACTTGAGAGACAAGACTAAAGTTTTCCTGCGAAAAAGAATTTAAAAGATTAAAATGGGATAGAGTTGAGTGATCAGGGTTAGGGTAATAGGGTGGTGAAAAAAATTTGGTAAATTATAAAAGTTATAACTATAGCTGTTAAATATGTTCTAGGAGGGTAGAAATGACATGTATATGTATCTAGTCCATATTGGATAGCCAGAGCCTAAAGCACAGTAGCCATTCAATAAGTATTTGTTGAATTTTCTAAGAAAAGAGCACGATCTGAGAGGCAGATAAAACTCAAAAAGTGAAATCTATGAAGCTGTATTGCTAATAAAGACCCAAGCAAGAATATTTCAGTTTTGCTTTGTTCTTTCCGTTTTTGAAAGTATCTCTACCAACAGTAGCCCTTGATCTTCTTTGGACCCTTCTAGGTGAACACAAGTAAAAAATACAGTTTCTGCATACCTAAATTTATCGGAATACTAAGCTGTAACAACTTTGTCACTCTTATAGCTTAGATAGTAATGGATAAAGTATGAAAACAAGGCAGGTCTGGGAAGCAATTGATTATTTTTACTTTAACCATAAAAGCAAAAATAGTCTATCTTATGGGATGATACATAGAGATACCTCTGAGGTGCCATATACAAAATGCGTAATCCTTTCCAAAAAAGTTTTTGGTCTGCCCTCTCTAGGCAGACACGGAAATGCAGATGAAATGGCACCAATTGCTCACCCTACATTATTAGGAGAGTGAGTCCTTCGAAAAACTCATCAATATAAAGGTAAAACGGCAAAACATTTACTTTCTTGAAGAATAAGATATATTTGGTTTACAAGTGTAGACAACATTAAATGAATCTTGTGTGAAAAGAAGTAATTCTGGGAGCCTGCTGGAAGTATTTCCCCAGATAGGCTCCTAGTGCCTGATTCAAAACTGACAGCCTATCTAGGTGGGTTTTAAATTCAACATGCAAAGACTGTGCCAGATACCCTTTGCCCTCCTAATAGCCAGGACTTGCTTCCAGTTTTAAATAAACACCAGACAACAAATCTATCCAAAAAGAACAGGAAACATCAATTAAAGACATCTGGTGAGTGACAAATTTATCCAAATGTAGAATATCCAAAAGAATTCTATGTCAAATAGAGGGCAATTTCATCAAGAAAATAACAAATTCAATTGAATAGACAGTATCTTGAATCTCTCCAAAGTGGTAGGAAAGAAATGATTCAGTGCACTGGGAAACTGGGAATGTAAAAGACTACAAAATACCTCAGAATTTAACACACAAGAGAATTTGTTAATGAAGAAGAATTAAAATTTATCCAGTTCGTTTTCCAGATGAGAAGATCTATAAAAATGTATGTATGAGTTTGGAGAATAACAACAGAGATACCATAAGGCAAAGTACTTAAAATTTTATTTAAATAGCCCCTATTTTTAAAATACTCATATACTGTTACCATAGAAATTTTTACATCCTGTCCTCTTGGCTGTACCTTTCCATTTCACTCCTGATGAACCAAAAAGCAATGGGAAAAGTGGGCTTTGGTCAAGGGAATGGGAGTCATTCAGAGTCCAGACTTAAACTTGCAAACTTCCAAAAACTGAGCTCAACAGTTGATAGCTTATCAACTGATAAGTGTATTCAGAGGACAAGGTACTTTGGAGATTGGTGTCATTGGATTGAATGTTAAGAAAAGTATAACATGAGCAACTAAAAAAAGTGAAAGAAGAAGAAAACAGTTTTGAGTAAAATTAAAATTAGCCCCTCGGTCTGTGAAGAGATGATTAGAGCCTCAAAAATCATCAAGAGTTCCCTTAACATGAAATCTAGAAAATATAAAATGAACAGAAAGATGTTTACCAGCTCATTTTAAATGTTATTGAATTGAGAGAGTATGCTGATTCCAGAATACTGGAAGGGTGGTCACCATCCTTTGGACTTAAATAAAGGGACTTTAAAAAATCAGCCAGCCCTTTTATTTTTATTTATTAAATCATAAGAACATCAAATACTATGTTATGGATTGTTTGTACCCCCCTTCACAAATTTATCTATTGAAGCCTGAATCCCCAAGGTGACAGTATTTGGAGGTGGGGCCTTTGGGAGGTCATGAAGGTAGACTCCTTGTGATGGGATTGGAGACCTTACCAGAAGAGGTATCAGAGAGCTTACTCTCTCTTTCTGCCATGTGAGGACCCATGAGAAGGCTGTCTGCAAACCATCAGCAAGGCAAGAAGTCAACCCTTCCCTGGAGCTGAATTGGCTGCACCTTGATCTTTGACTTTCTGGCCTCTGTAACTATGATAAACACTCTTCCTATTTAAGCGACCTTGTCTGTGCTAAATTTGCTGTGGTAGACCAAGCTGACTAATATGCTCTGATTTGCCCCAAGGCCTTTATTTTATATTGATCTGGGAACTAGTCTTCAATTCAATGTATGAATGAGCACAACATGACCTAGAATCATAGAAATTCATTAACTGGTAGGAAACAGTACTCTCACCTATTTTAATCAACCATCTTATGCCTGAATCTTTTACATGAGCTGGAGAATGTTCAAATGATCTTGTAAGCTATACTGGAACCCCTCTTCCAGGGGGGGCTCACCAAACAATATCTTGTTTAAAGATAATCTTTCAGAGAGTAAAATGATGGTTGCTGGGAAGGGGCGGGTTAAAGTAGGGATGGTTAACGGGTGCAAAAGATAGATACAAAGAACAGTATTTGACAGCACAATAAAATGGCCATAAGCAATAATAAGTTAGGATATACTATAAGAGTGGAATTGATCCTAACACAAAGAAATGATAAGCACCTTAGGTGATGGATACGCCAATCAGCCTGATTTGATTAACTCACAATGTATGCCTCTATCCAAACATCAGATGTGTGCTATAAAGATATGCAAAGGTTATGTACCCATAATTAAAACATTTTTAATTAAAAAATAAAGATGGTCTTTCTTTTCCTCTTTGTGTGCCTTAAATTTTCACAATGACAAATAGAAAACCTACAGAGAGGCATGTAGGGAGTAGCAGAAACTGTTTGAACATTTAGAATATTCTCTTTGGATTTTTCAAATGACATAATGCCAAAGAAAAGCATCCGCAGATTCTAAATCAAATTAATTCTTTCACCTTTCTCCATCAAGAGCAAGAAATGCCTACTTCTAAGTAAATAATTTTGCATTCTGTTATGGCAAAAACTTACTTGGTAGGGGGTGGCAGACTTAGACCAGTGCAAAATAAACTTCTGAAGACTTAAAGTGACAACTTCTAACTAGGAAGTATATGTGGTTCTTTTTTCTGATTATATATATATTTCCTGTTTATAATCATTTAAGTAAGTGAAGGCACTTTCTTTACGCCAATGGATTTTCAAGACGCTAGGAAGCTGTGAAATGAGAGCCGTAATGTTTACATTCAGACAAATGTAAGCAACTCGGGTTCTCTTAATCAGGAAGCTTAAGCCTTTTCACCAAGATAAAAAATTCTGCATTAAACAAAGGCAAATAGGAAATCTCCTAGCGTCATTAAGTACCTACAGTTCCTTAAAGTCACTACTCAGTTAATCATTTGCTTTTAGAATGTTTTCCTCCAAGAACAGAGAAATGTTTAATAACATATTTTTAATTGTCCAAAATATTCTTCCTTTTGCCTTTACACATTTTTCTCATATTCGGTAAAAGAAGGAAACATATATAATTGTTTTTATATGTAACTTATAATATGAAAACTCAGTAACAGAAAGATGTATTTTCTGTTTGGTAATTTGTATGCAGGTCACTTCCTATTATAAGAAGCAACTTTGTAAGACAGTAAAAGAAATTCCAGGATAAAAGCCAGAGCCCCTTATTTTATGCAATAATCCCTACAACTAAACACCAACCAGTAAAACACAGAACTTGAACACTTCCTCAGAGTTTGTTGAATTTACCTAGTTGCTGATTAAACAGAATTCAGTCCAAGGATTGGCGTACCTCTCAGGATATATCCTCATTTTTTAAGAAACTCCATTGAGCTTACTATACTTTCTTCTCTACATATTCATGTCCTATCCTTAAAAGTTGGATGGTAATTCTATAGAAAAAAAAAATGAAAATGGCCTTGGGCCATCACAATAGAATCACTGATTATGACACAAAGCATGCTTTTGCGTTTGTGGGGTGGGGGGGGGGGGTTTGGATGCTTTCAAATGAATGTTCCTGCGTCACTACTACATCTGTTTCCACGCCTTTTTCCCCTTGGGTAAATGAACAAAGGACACGTTCTTAGAACTGGCCTGATGGAAATTAACAGTCTGCTTTCATTCCTGCCTGTTGTAGCTGTCTTTGAGTTGCTCTGTTTGATTGTGCTTTCTTTCATAAGCTAATTGCAATCTAAAAATTATGAATTTGGTACCTTAAGGTTACTAAGTAATTGAAAAGGAAATTTAACTTTCATTAGGGCCCTGATGTTCACCTAAAAATGTTTAAAAGGAAGATTAAGGGGAGATTACAGACCTATGCTGGGGTAGAACATTCATGGATGGGATGAACTTTCAGATTGTGACCAGTTGAAGTACCTAATGCCATAAGTTAAATTTATGTTTATGAACTTGCCCAGAAAGTTTCATATTCAAGACATACATTTCTTCAATTTCAACTTCTAATCAGCTATTTTCTGCATGTGTTCAAAAATCAGGGTGTTTCATATCATGCTTATAGGCTTATACAAAGGAAAGATAAGGCAAAAAAACAAGTTGAAAGAGAATTCTCAGCAGATGCTAGCCAGGCCACGGAGACAAACAAGTCTCCATTTGTTAACCAGCTGCGTATAGTCAGAGAACTGAAAGTCAACTAAAAGTTTCTCACAAGCCTGATCAGAACACCAGAGTATTAAACTCCAAAGTAAGCAGTAAAAAGTTACATGTATGTATTTTTAGAAAAGAAAAGTAAAACAAGAAATACTTACACTTTTGCTCCGAGAAAGGGGATCACAGGTATTTCTTTTCATCCTGGTGTTTTAAGTAATTCAAACGGGCAGTAGTTGTTTCCAACGTCAGTGTTCGTACTGCAACAATTATCCACTCAAAGGCCAACTGGAATGCTGAAAAAAAAGGAAAGGAAATATTTAATCAAGTATATGATTAACATGTACACTTTGAAATGCTGTCTTAATCTAGGACAGTAATTCTTAAATAATTCATCAGCACAGGTTAAGATGATGCTGTGTCTAAATCAGAAAAAATATACACAAGCAACATTTCTAAAACAACCTTTGTTAAACGTAAGTTAGAGATTTCATGTACCATCTGTTTTCCATTAAATATTCAAGTCTACATTTTTAGTAGCTGAAAAAAATAGGTATGGTAGTCATAACTTAAAGTCACATGATGTATGAAATGATGTAAACTTAATTGTGTATATGTTGATTCTTCCTGGGACAGGCTACAGACCCCTCAATTTTTCACTGGGCGATCACTAAAGTAGCCTTACCACTGGCAGAAGTTACTTACATCTGAAGGGAAGAGCCTTCTGAGTACTGCACCTTGGCCTCTGTCTCGTTAGCAATAATCCACAGTGCTTTGAAGCCAACCCAGTGACTCTAAAGTAAATTTAGTAAGCTCTCCCACTTTTAATTTAAAGAGGTTATGAGAAATACTTGATAGAAGTGGAGGGCAAACAGTTGACCTAGTTAAGCAATAGCAATCATTTCACAGAATATTCCAGAATAATTTCCACTTAACAGATATTGATAACCTCATTCCCTAACTAACTTCCACTTTCTACTAGCAACTAGGAAGGAGATTCTGTTTTGAGTTTTGAGGAAACATCAAATCAAACACCCACACATGTCACATTCATGTTTGACATTCTGCCACTCTTGGTCACGACTTGCGCATTCATATGGTATGCTTGCACAGGGGCTGACATGCCTTTTGGAAAAGAATTTACCAATAGGGAACAAGGATTAGGCAAACAAACTTGACCAAAACATAAAACCTCTGACAGTGTGAGTGTAGGCCTAGGCTAACGACAGCATGGAGGTCTACCATTGGATTTGTTCTAAAGCTTCTTGAAAAACTCTGGGGTTTAGGTACTACAGTAACAGTGATCAAGGTCTGAAAGAGCTGATTTTGCTAAAATGACTGAAAAAGATCAAAGTACAAAGTAGTGCGAATTATACATTTTAAAGATAAATAAAACAAAATATATATAGGCTTTGCGCCTGTAGGGTGCCAGCCACATACGCCAGGGGTGGTGGGTTCAAACCCAGCCTAGGCCTGCCAAAAAACAGCGACAACTATGGGAAAAAAAAAAAAAAATAGCCAGGCATTGTGGCAGGCGCCTGTAGTCCCAACCATTTGGGAGGCTAAGGCAAGAGAATCACTTAAACCCAAGAGTATGAAGTTGCTGTGAGCTGTGATGCCATGGCACTCTACCAAGGGCAACATAGGTAGACTCTGTCTCAAAAAATAATCATAGTAACTATATTCACTTTAAAAACCACATATACAAAAGTGGTAAAGTCTGTAGGAAACACAACATCAGCTGATGGCTGGCCTCTTCCTGGAGCAGGAGAACCTAGAGCCCTGTGCCCGTGGAGGTCCTTCCCCAAGTCCTCCAGTAACCTGCAGTGGATTTTCTCAAGGCTGAATAGACTCATTCCGGATATAAGTGTCACCCACTCAAGACTTCTAAAAATAAAAAGATACTTTCAGGGAGGCCAGAGGTCTCATAATAGCAAGGTAGAACTAGAAATAGAGAAACAAAGTGCATTATTACTAAGAATATCTCTAGAACCAACTTGGGGACTCAGAGGGAACTGAAGGACAAAGTCTTCTTCCAAGCTTGATGAAAATGCTTGCCTGGACAGCAAAGAAAAATGCACAAATGTGAGTTGCTTGTATAAATACTGTTTCTTCGAGTGTATATGGATTTTTTTTTTAAGGAATAACATTTGGAGCAAGGAGCTGATTCACACATGGGTAGTTCTCAGTCACCTTTACAGATTAGTTTTTGTAAATGCTGAGAATTTTATAGTTTTAGATAATGTGGAATTTATGTTACTCATTTAAGAAGTGGACAAAAGGGCGGCGTCTGTGGCTCAAAGGAGTAAGGTGCTGGCTCCATATGCCAGAGGTAGCGGGTTCAAACCCAGCCCTGGCCAAAAAAATACTGCCAAAAAAAAAAAAAAAAGGAAAAGAAGTGGACAGAAATAATACAAACTATGAATTAAATATATCATACCTAGGGAGAAAAAATTTCCTAGACAACTGCTATAGGAAGCTTATACATTATCAGATAAAAATTCATTCAAAATATTTAATTATTCATTTAGTATTTAGCATGTCCTTAAGAATAGCCATGAAATAGTTCTCCCTCCGGGGCTACTGACTCAATGATTAACAGATCAGTCAAATCAGACAAATAATGGATTTGACCTAATAAAATTTCCTGAATTAATTAGGTTCTTAATAAGTTTGCCATGAAATCACTTAAAGAGCATCATTAAGAGGTACTTTCCCATAGGAATTTAGAACCTATACAAATTTGCATAGGCAAATAGATTTAATTGAAATTGACTGTTAATGGGCTGGCCCTTTTCAGCCTATATTTTAGGAGGCAACCTGACCTCATTAAAAGAGTATGGACCTTGGCACCAAAGGCGTGGGTTAGAATTTCAGCTCTCTGCTGGTATTTGTGTGGCTTTAGATAAGTTTTTTGATTGCTCTGAGCTTTTCCCAATTTGTAAAGGAAATAATAATACACATGTGTGTTTTGAGCTTATTTGAGATTATGTACATAGATAAAGTAGTATCTAGAAGAATATTTGGTACATAAGAGATGCTCAACTTTCATCATCATCCCTGTTACTTTTTCCTTCTCTTAGTATCAGGTGGCAAGTAACAACAACAGTTATCCTTATTTTTCTCCTAAAAGTGCTAAACTCTTTTGTCAGCTAAAACATACTTAAGCAAATACACTTTCCAGTAAATAGTACAAATAATATACCAGTTAGCATCCCGAGAGTAAACAGAGAGCATGCTCATATTAGCTTCATTTCAGAGGGCTTTAGTAAAAAGACTAAGAAGATGTGGGCAGAGCAGAGGAATCCATAAAAAATGGAGCATTACCTGGGCAATGCTGGAGTCTTTACCTCACCAGGCCTAAAGGAACAACTAGCTGCCAATAGCTAAGAGGGGAGAGTCATATAAAGTGGGCTGCCTAGAAAAGGGAGGCTGCTGTCTGGGACACAGATGGCCTCAGGTGACCCTGAAAGGGAGGTGAAGAAACACATACAATCTCCTTCTCCTCCATCCCTCTGATCTCCTGCTGGGACTCCCTACTGGCCATATGCAACTAAGCTGGAGGGTGGGACTCCCTACTGGCCATATACAACTAAGCTGGAGGGTCGGATTCCCTGCTGGCCATATGCAACTAAGCTGGAGGGCAAGGAAGGATGATGTGCCCCTCAGCCTTCAAGGACAAAATGCCACCTTGGGTAGGGCAGGGAGAAGAATGGAGGGGAAGTGGAAGATGTGCCACACAAATTTGCTCTGCAGTCTATGAAGACGATTGCATTTTTCTACCACCGCCATTCATCCTAAGAAAAATCTATCATGTATCTTTTAAAATCTACCATTTATCTTTAATCTTTCCAATACCCTGTGAGGTAGGTACTATTACTCTCTTATCTCCACTAGACGAAAGAGGAAATCAGCTCCAAGAAGTGAAGTAAACTGCCCAGGAAATAGTAGAAGCGGGATTCCAACCTGACTTGTCTGCCTCTGAACTCCATGTTTTTGTCTATTCGGCCACACTGCTTTGCTGCTGATGGCATGAGGCAGGCATTTTAATTATCAATAAATGGTAATCTCTGCAAATACCAAAGCTGTACCTAAAGCAAAGAATGTTTGATAAAAGATTTCTTCTCAGAAAGGCAGTTATCTCAGTTCCTAGAAGATCCTCCTTTAACAAATACAACAGAAAAGCTTGTACTGAAAAGAAAGCCAGGCAAGAGACCACTTGCATATGCAAACTACAGTGTGATAGGAGTTTGCACATAAAAGTTAATTGGGAAAAAGGAAGAGTCAGCTCCTGCAGGGAGAGCACTTTGGAAATAAAAATGAAAAGAAGGGCCGGGTAAGATAGATGGTGCTGAAATATTCAGAGACAGAATCTGAGCTGCAACACCTTTATAAATTTTGCTGCTTTGATGCAAGGATAAAGGAGTTAAGACAGGTTGTTGCCTAGAGATTAAGGATTTATACAGTAGAAAAAGCCCTGAACTGGTCACCAGAAGAAATAAGTTCTACTTTCCTCAGTATGTTATATGCACAAGCTGTATGGTATTAGGAAAAATCCCGTCTCTTTCCTGCTCTACCTGTTGCTTGCTTCTCTGTAAAGTGGAGATAACAGTAACTCCACAATCCAGCTCACAGGGCTGTTGGGGGATTAACTAGATAATATCTTAGGAAGTTTTCTGGAAGCTCTTAAGTTCCTTGCAAATATAATTCTATTCATTGAAACAGCAAATGCACCAGTCCATAGTGACACCCTTAAACATAAAAGTGAAAAGGGGCTCCAAAGATCCACAACTATTAGGGAGGCTCAGTTAGACAGTTGCTTTATATTTTTTCAGAAGAATTTTCTATTCTTCCCCTCTTTTGTAACTAATATCGTATTCTTCTGCACAGTAAGTCAATTTATAGAGCAACTGCTGAATTATAAAGCCACTCAGATATGTTAATTTGAAAAAAGTTTAATGAGCACCTTGTATGTGCCAGGCACAGTATTAAGCTCTTGGATAAACACCAAACTTTCTTGATTCCAGGGGAAAGAATTATTTGGGTGAAGCTGCCTATGAATAATCAAGAAGCAACCAATTACATATGTCTCCAACATAGTGTCCCCTCCTACTCATTAAATGATAGATTTGTCTAAGACTGTATAAAATAGACATCAAAATGACCAAAAGATTGACAGTCAATCTCTTCCTTTAATTAGATTCTAATCTAAATGAAGATTGACAGTCCACCAATCTCTTCCTTTAATTAGATTCTAATCTAAATGAAGAATAAGACCAGCTGTGGTCACTCACTCCTATAATCCCAGCACTTCTGGATGATCATTTGAGGCCAAGAATTTGAGACTACCCTGGGCAACATAGCCAGATCCCCATCTTCAAGTTTTCTGGAAGCTCTTAAGTTCCTTGCAAATATAATTCTATTCATTGAAGCAGCAAATGCACCAGTCCATAGTGACACCCTTAAACATAAAAGTGAAAAGGGGTTCCAAAGATCCACAACTATTAGGGAGGCTCAGTTAGACAGTCAAAAATTTTAAAATTCAAAATTTAAAATTTAAAATTTCAAAAATTTTAAAAATTAACTGGGTGTGGTAGCATATGCCTGTAGTTTCAGCTACTTAAGAAGCTTGAGCAGTAGGATCTCTTGTCCCCACAAATTTGAGGCTGCACGGAGCTATGATCATGTCACTTCACTCCAGCCTGGGTAACAGAGCAAGATCCTATATCCAAAATAATTGAAAATAAAAAAAGATGTACATATGGCATACATGAAGAGGGAACTGTGTTTACTATAAAAGACAACCTCACAAAAATATAGCAAAAAATAGGATCAACTTATCAGGGCTTACCCAGCAAAGTGTCTGTAGACAAGAACATGGGAGGAGGACATACAAGGACTAAATATTCAATAACTCAATAGAAAAGAAGCATACAAGGAGGGAAAAACAGGTTTTCCATGGGAAAGTCTGAATTACTGCCTTAGGCTCCTTAATTACCACTAATTTGCCCTCCACATACACGAGGTATATAATTTGGACATTTGCTTCTCTGTCCCTCTGCTAAATCTGTGGCAAAACAAAGAAAGCCCTAATATCTCTATGTTCCTTCTAACATTGTGAATTAAGAGAAGGGACTCCTTAGCCCAGACCCAAAGACAAAAATAGAAGTTTCCTGCTATTTACACCTTTTCCCTTTTTTTCCAGGATATCCTATTCAACCTCTCTCTCTACCTTCTGCTAGAGGCTATGGAATCCGAGATCTAGAATGAGCTTAGGGTAAAAATGAAGTAATTAAGGTATAGAGAACATTAACCACCTGCCCAAGATTATAGAGCTGCTGGCCCAACACAGTAATTAGACTGAGGCCCCTGTAATTCATACCCAAAGCTCTGTCCAGTTGATGATAACAACCTGTGCATGGGTTTTCCTAAAACTAGCTTCATAGGTCAACCCAGATGTACTTTGCAGTCTTCCCAACGGAGTTTAAAGTTTCAGGTCTTAACAAAATCAGTGCAATCTACCTGCAACCACAAGCACAGGGGCCGTCCTGTATAATCAGGCAGCAGCTTCTGCTAGTTAGGGACCCCCCAGGGATGGGCTCAGAGGTACTAGAATGGTGTGTTTCAACTAGAGAAGGCGATCGATCTGTGATTTACATGTTCAATCTGACTTCATCTCACACTCTATTCCCTAACACCATCTCTCCACTCTAATCAATATTTCCAACACCTGTGACCCCTGCTAGCCCTAAATTCATGACACTAGATAGTTCCTCTTCATTTTTGTAAACTCTTCCTATTCTTTAAAGCCCAGCAAAAACCCTTTATTCTAATAACAACTTCACCTGCTGCTCCAAACCCAATAAGTTTCTACTTTGCCTGAATTCCAACAACAAAGGATGTATATTTTATACCACAAAATCATCTACTACCAGACATTTTTCACTGTTTTATGGGTTTAATCATTGCTTCTTTGACTGGGGGTTGAATAGGTACATTGTAACACTTCTTCCATATTGCAGATTGTAGGATTACAAAACAAAATTCCTTAATACTAAGAACTATTACCATTCTTTTGCCATATCGATAGTGTTTAACATCAAGTACAGTCGATAACCACTTATTAAAATATATTTTAAAATATATTAGTAGGTGTAAATTCATAAGAAAAATAGCAAATTATAGCAAAATATGGAAAATATTTATTCTCACCATCAAATAAATGAAAATTAGAATCTCAAAGTTTCTATTTGTCTCAAAAATTAGAATAGTTTTCCTCTTTTAAAATAAAATACTTAATAATGGTGTATTTAAATGCATATAATTAAATATGCCTTTCATATATTGCTGGTCAGCTTCCAAAATGATGAAAGTTTTTGAAAAGAAATTCAATGAGGCTTGGCTTCCTTAGCACAGTGGTTATGGCAAGGGCCACATGCACCGAGGGTAGTGGGTTCAAACCCAGCCCAGGCTAGCTCAACAATGATAACCGCAACAAAAAAGTAGCCAGGTGTTGTGGCAGGCAACTGTAGTCCCAGCTACTTGGGAGGCTGAGGCAAGAGAATCACCTAAGGCCAGAGTTGGAGGTTGCTGTGAGCTGTGACAGCATAGCACTCTATTGAGGGCGAAATAGTGAGACTCTGTCTCCAATAAAATAAAAGAAATTTAATGATAAGTACTGAAAACTTCAATGGTATTGCACACTTTTATATAATAATTCAGAAAGTAACCTGAAATATGGAAAGTGCTTTGTATGCAAAATAATTCTTAGCTGTGTTAGTTATAATAATGAAAATTTGGGAACAACATAGATATCTAATAGTAAGAAAATAACAAAATAAAATATGAGGAACCTCGTGATAAAGTATGCAGTTAAAAATATATTTTACAGGGCAGCGCCTGTGGCTCAGTGAGTAGGGTGCCGGCCCCATATGCCGAGGGTGGCGGGTTCAGACCCAGCCCCGGCCAAACTGCAACAAAAAAATAGCTGGGCGTTGTGGCGCGCGCCTGTAGTCCCAGCTGCTCGGGAGGCTGAGGCAAGAGAATCGCTCAAGCCCAGGAGCTGGAGGTTGCTGTGAGCTGTGTGAGGCCACGGCACTCTACCGAGGGCCATAAAGTGAGACTCTGTCTCTACAAAAAAAAAAAATAAATAAATAATAAAAAAAAAAAAGAAAAAATATATATATTTTACAGGGCGCCGGTCCCATATGCCGGAGGTGGCAGGTTCAAACCCAGCCCCGGCCAAAAACCACAAAAAAAAAAAAAAATAATAACATGTGTGTATATATATATATATATATATATATATACATGTTAAATTTACTAAGTATAGAGTATAAATGTCTGAACACAATAACTAAGAAAATGTGGTGAAGGCTATGTTAACCAGTTTGATGAAAATATTTCAAATGGTATATAAAACAAGCACATTGTACCCCATGATTGTATTAATGTACACAGCTATTATTTAATAAAATATATATTTCTTTTTACAAGGTATTTTAATTTGTGAGAAAATGGTGTTATAATGTTAAATGAAAAAGGCAGGATTGAAGTTGAATATGTATGATCTTATATAACTAAACTATGCACAAAGACTCAAAAGAAATTTACAAAATATTAGCAGTCTCATTTAGGTACTGTATCTTGTTTCTATTTTCTTGGTGTCTCAAATTTTTAACATTTGGGAAAAATGAATACTTAAAAAAGCTGGATTAAAAGCAAGTCTTTGAGTCACTAAGCATAGCTTCCTACTTCAGAGAATAAACAGAAGTGATGGCTTTGGTTTATGTGATTGGGGTGTGGGCCTTATTTCCCTTTTTCCTTCATTTATTTATGTGTGAGTGCTCAAGTTTGGTATTTCACATATAGTGTCAGACTTTGCCCTTGGGAATCTATAGACTGAGAAAAAGCTTAGTTAGGAAAAAGATGACCAACATTCATTTCTCTCTCCCTGATTTCACTATTTCCATCTGCCATTTGGGTATCAATTGACTTCCCATTTTCTTCTGGAGCTGGTAATGATATCTATAAAAAGAAAATCTTCAGGTTCCACTCCACCTAGAAAATCAATCAGTACCTGAGCTCTCCCTGCTGTGCTCATTTCTTGGAAAGCAAAGAAATGGAAAAAGTATAAGCAAAGTATATGGAAAATAGACAAATGCAAATAAAAAAATGAATCAGCACATAATAAATTCAGGTTTTATAGGACCAACAGCTTTATATTTTCATATTACTATAAGTCGGAAAAAATGCAAAGTGAGAGGGAAAGTCTGATACAATTAGCAACAGAAATATTCAGAACATAACCTTAATAACAAGGCTCTTTACCTAAGTTTAGCTTAAACAAGTTTTGTTCCCTTTCAACTGTTCAAACCTCTTAATGTCTCCCTGAAAATTCCATCAAAAATTGTGTCTGAGCACTCTTTTATCAGTGCTTCCCTAACGTAACTACTATTTGAATGCTATCAAATGCAGATTGTTTTGCTCTCTATGAACATGTCAGAACTTCCAGGAGAAGTCCCCAGGAATCTACTTCTGATCAGTTCCCCAGATGTAGGATAATATTTAGAAATAAACATATCCCACATCAAGCACACAAAGTGAACTCAGTTTGAGTTTAAAATGACTTGCTATTCTTCCAGAGGCTTAAGGGACCTGGGCCCCCCTGGGACACACGCAGAGTTGGCTTGCCTGGACTTAAAAATTCCACAAGCCCATTCTGTGTACCCCGTGAAGCCTGAGATCAAAGGGCATGCCGCCTTTCCTCAGAGATACAGACCAGAGGGTTGACGTATGTTAACAACATATTGTCAGAGGTCTATAGGTGCTCTGCCCTGAGGGAAAGACACAGTTGTTATTTCATACTGAGTAAACTGAGTGAATGCTTGAAGATACTCTTCCATTAACTCTGTTCCCCTGTGGCTACTTTCTTCTTTATGATTCTGTTTAGACACCTGCCCAGAGATTAGTCAGTGTCTAGAAGAAGATGTTTACTGCAAAAGTGATTGTGTTGATGTGGTAACAGGATATTTCCTTTCAAGTTGATTTCAGATAGGTAAATTGAGGTAATGGTGAAAATAACAGATAATAGATTAAGTGTGTACGTGACTAGAAAGGTATACAATCAAATCCCTAAATAAAGAATTTTGCCACACGCCATCTCATCTCATGTAGTCTGTTTCTTGACGTAATAATTACAGGAGCGAGTTTACACCCATGGCAAAGCTGCTGTTCATTCGCATCTCTGGTCACGCAACACCAGACAATAATCTTCATGACTCGTGCAGAGCACCATTCTGTTGATGGGCCCTTGGGGACCTCTGTTCTACATCACATTCCTTGGTAACTCACTAGTTTTCACCGTTTCAGCGCCATATGTCTGCTTTCTCATCTCCATGTCCTGGGTCTTAACTTTTTCTCTCTTCCTCTTCTCCCTACCCCTTCTTCCTTTATTAGCTACTGCTTCTTCAAGACTTAACTCAGGGGATATCTCCTCCTAAAGAATTTCCTGATTCTCTCAGCATCCCAGCCCACCCCCACTGCCAGTCTGAAGCAGTGTCTCTTTCCTCTTGTTCCATAAGGCTTCCTGAATGCCTCCAACAGTATATTAGCCAAATGTATGTTGAAATGATCTATTTACCTGTGTGTCACTGCTGCCTCCACCCAGGACTCTAAGTCCTCTGAGGTTGGAAAAGATTTCATATTTATATATGCAATCACAACATAAAATATGCTCAGAGAATGTTTACGGAATTCTGCTTCAGTGAATGTTTACGGAACTCTGCTGCACTGAACTGCTTCCCTTGACTAGAATTATGAAAAGGAAAGCACATTTTGTCTCTAGAATGAAAACAATCATATCTTTTACTTTGTAGTTAATGATCATATAAAACCGTCATTGAATTTCCTTCTATTCCTCCCAAATGATAGCAGCAATCCTTCCTACAAATTCATGCCCAGACATTTACTAGGCACTTGTGGTATGCAGTGAACTATGGCAGGGTCCAGGGACCCAAAGATAAATATAATAAAAATCTCTCTCCATAAAGAGCAGCAAGTTTAGTGGGAGAGAAAACCAAATAACACAATGTACTAAGTGCTCTGCGGAAGCTCAGGATAGCTAGTGTGGGATCCCCAGGAGGCAGTAAGTGATTCATACATTGAATGGCTTCAAAGCCCATTGTGAATTATTCTGCTCTTATGAACACTGTGCTTTAATTTATTCAAATGCCATTTCATATACTGGTGTTTTTCCCCACGTAGAGGAAGAGGAACATGAAAGTAG
This sequence comes from Nycticebus coucang, assembly GCF_027406575.1. Taxonomy (NCBI): domain Eukaryota; kingdom Metazoa; phylum Chordata; class Mammalia; order Primates; family Lorisidae; genus Nycticebus; species Nycticebus coucang. The sequence goes on along the minus strand of NC_069780.1, from coordinate 147,763,813 downwards.
AGACTGACAGTTCCTTTCATCTCTTTTCTGCATCCAGTCTAATCTTTCTTGCCACAGAGGTGGTGTCCACAGAGCTTGATGCCCAGATAGTGTGCTGAAAATGCCCATTGAATGAATCATGGGCAGGCAGTCTCATTTACGTAAGAGAACACAAGCCACTTTTGACGTCAGCACAAATTTATTAAAAACTAATTGACATTTTAGAAAATAAAAGTACATCATCAGTGTAGCCTAATTCTTCACTCCCAAGGGTATGGAAATGCCACAGTACCGTCTCTTTCAACACTCACCTTGACTAGTATTACAAAATGGTCCAGCTGAGTCATTTAGCAGTAAGTCAATTACTTCTCGTTCTGGGACTCCACGTTTTATGGCCTTTTCCCCCATAATTGTAGCTCTCTATACCACAACTTTTCATCCTAAATAAAAGACCAAGGTGCTTCCAATTCATCTCTAACAAATGTAGGGTCTATTGCTTGATAACACCTGGCCTTGGTTTTAGCTTCCTGCTGCAGAGAAGAAAGTTACGACACAAGCTTCCATTCAATAACTTTCCTAACCATACCTCCCTTACATTGCCTCATGGTGCCCTTCCTGCCTGGGCAGTGGGTGGTGTCTGGAGCAGTTTTGTCCTGTGAATCATAGGACAGCTCTATGAGTAGTCTACTGCCCTGAGGCCCAATATGGAAGGAGCCTCTGGGATGTGTCATCAAAGGCTAAATTATAACAGACCCATTGAGAGCCTCAGGATAAAAATCCCTGAGTCACCATGAGAAAAAACAAAATGATATTAGCACACTCCTCATAAAATCTCTGGTCCAAGCTCCTCACTATTCACAAAGAAAAGTGAAGTTCATGGAGGCATTGAAGCTTTTCTCTTTTTCAACATTTTTCTGTTTCATATCATATTTAAGTTTGTCATTTGAATACTTTTAAAATTTGAGAAATGTTAGAGTGACATTTGATTCAAGGTTGTAGAATGCACGCACAGACTGTAGTCTACAAATTCTGTAGTCTACAAATATTAATCTACACTTCCCATTGTGAAATCGGCTCTAAACCATGAATCATTCTCCCTCTCTAGCTAAAATAAGAAAAGCACTTACAGACACAAAGATAGATAGATAGATAGATAGATAGATAGATAGATAGATAGATAGATAGATAGATAGATAGATAGATAGACAGACAGATAGAACTCAGAGAGAGAGATTGAGAGAATTTATCTTGTGGATCTGGCATTCTATTGTGTATAGCTTTCTTGATCTGAGTTGTAGAAGTAAAATTATCAACTTTAAATAATCATCCTTTCAGAAATTCCTAATTTTTTTACTCACATACTCCTTTGTTCTTTAGTTGTTTCTGTTTATCAGTCAGCAATGAATCTTAATTTTTATTTTCCTGAAAAGTCTACATTGTGAATAGGCCCCATAAATAAAGGAAAATTACAACTGAATTATACGTATTTGAGACCTAAAAATACTATTGGTTCAGACAACTTAGGACATGAGAATTTGAAGAAAATTAACCAGAGTTAAAATAAAGACAAAAGAGACAAAAAGAGTTGGGAAAACATCATGCAGATTTTACTTAAGGCAGGTGCATAAAAGTTGTTCTAATGAGGCTTCAGTAGAACAACTTCTATCTTAGCACCAAGCAACTCAGAAAATACCCTTAAGCGATCATTTCTCCCTGATTAACAATTGCTACCCAAGGAGTCGTTGCCCATAAACTATACAAACAGAAGAAAAGCAATGCATAAAATGTAGAAACTCAATGTTAATTAAAAGAAACATCAACGAGGAATGTAACACAACAAAAAAACCAGAAAAACCTAGGAGTTAAAATTGTATATGCCTCTTACTTTGGAGGAAATTTTTAATCAATGATAAAAGCAGTTTTTTAAATATTAAAAATAACAGCAGAAAAGAAGGTTGCACAAAGAATTTGGATTTATTTTTTTTCATTTCAAGAATTTTAGTATTGGAGGCACTCGTAGCACAGTGGCCAGCCACGTGCACGGAGGCTGGGGGGTTCGAACCCGGCCCGGGGCCAGCTAAAACAACAATAACAATTGCAACAAAAAAAATAGCCGGCCATTATGTCTGACGCTTATAGTCCCAGCTACTTGGGAGGCTGAGGCAAGAGAATCACGTAAGCCTGAGAATTTGAGGTTGCTGTGAGCTGTGATGGCAGCACTCTACTGAAGGTGACATAGTGAGACTCTGTCTCAAAACAAAAAAAGAGTTTTAGTATTCTACCAGTGTATTATGGGCATTGAAGGTGACAAATTCAAAGTGAAGATCTATTAAGAGTAAGTCATAAATTATACTTTTCTGGGCACAGCACGGTGGCTCATACCTATTATCCTATCAATCCTAGATCCTAAAACACTGGAAGGCCAAAGAGGGAGAATTACTTGAGCTCAGGAGTTCTAAAACCCATTTCTACTAAACCCCATTTCTACTAAAAACAAACAAAAAAAATGAACCTGGCCTGTGGTGGGTGCCTATAGTCCCAGCTACTCAGGAGGCTGAAGCAAGAAGATTACTTGAGCCCAGGAGTTTGAGGTTGCAGTGAGCTATGATGATGCCTCTGCTCATCATTTTACTGTCTCAAAAAAAAAAAAAAAAAAAAAAAGAAAAAGAATAATAATAATGCTTTCCTGCCATGAGAAAGTTACTTTCAATATACTCTTTTTCTTTCATATTCATGGTATATGTGGCAGATAAAATCAAGTCAGCCCCTTTAGTAGAGAATACCCTTTTTAAAAAAACTGCTTTCATTTTTGTGGATTTATAGCTTACCCAATTCAAAACAAAGAACTTTAAGATAACCCATAAGGAAGGGCAAATGACATGAAAGATGCTGATTTTGAGATGAAGGAAGAGAGAAATTAGTGAAATATTATGGGTTTTAGAATATCCAGTTGTAGCTGGATTCAAATTCAATTTCAGCAATTTTCAAATTTTTTGTGCCCAAGAGGAACTACTTAACCCTTCTGAATGTCAATTTCATGGTCAATATAAATATAGATATTCAGACTCATACTGCAGGGCTGCTGTGATGATGAACCTACATGTCAGCACGTACTAAACCCTGTACCAAGCTCAAAGAAGGTGCTCCTTGAATGTTTGCTTCATGCTACTTTGTCCTCTGAAGCATCTTTAACACCAAGAGCCTTAATGAGCCCTAAGAATCAAGGCTAATTACAGTTATAACTAATATTTCAAATTGGAGGACAGGGGAGCTCAAAACTCATTGTGCAATCTATTGGTGATAGAGGTAAGAGCCTTGAATTATGGTCTACTTTTCTCAACTCAGAGTAAGCAAATTGGGATTTTTAGGAAACTCAGATTTTACAAATGCTGTAAAACTATTACATTAAAAATGCACTCTTCCCAGGATTGTTATTCTGCCATTACACTGCCAGAAAAATGAGAGGAGCCCATCCTAATTCTAGAGACACACAAGTATGGTACAAGATTTACTGTTTTGTTTTGTGTTTGTTTTGTTTTGTTTCTATGTCCAATCCTAAGCTTTTCCATAGCTACCACTAAAGTCACATGAACATTTCAAACTTTAGATGCAGAGATTTGAAATCCTTTTCATTCCAATGCTTCCTTTTTCAAGGACTCATTGAATGAGCCTGAAAATGAACCCTCTCACTTTTCCAGCAAAAAGTTAATCATAACACCCATGGTCAGCTGCTAGCAGCAGGCAGCTACCAAGTTTCTCAGCAAATCTAAAAGACTCTAAGTGTAGAGAAAGAACATGTAGAGGACCTGACACACAGAAGGAAGCTCACCTTGATTCACCATGGCCCCCATGATTATCTGAATAGCTGTTCAGAGTATGGTCTCTCTAACTGGAGCCTGTGCTGAATCATTGCCTTTTGTGTGGTACCCATCTGGCACCTGAAATTAGATTTTGTTCTAGCTTCATTCATAATGGTGATGAGCGATGGATGTGGGATTGCACAACAGTAAAATGACATAAAGATTATTTTGCTAATAGATGAATTTCTTAGTGAAAATGGAAAATGGTAGGTTTTTTTTCCCTAAGCATCTGGCTACTTTTTTTTTTTTTTTAAGCACCAAAGGGCTTATTAGCTCAATTTTTCAAAAGGACAATGACACTTGAGAAGCCAGAGTTTTATTTTTAAAGATCTCTATAATTCATGAAGAAATAATATAAGTGAAAGCATGTAAGTTGAAAAATAAAACTAAATTAAATGTCTGAAATTGAAGTGGCCAAAGCAAAACCTTGGGGTGAAAAAGGTCTTGAGTTTCCAATCATCTAAATCCTTCCGTTATGAAGACCGTGTCATACCATACCACACCAAAGATACTGTTACTGATCATCCTATTATTAATTATTACTTGAGAAGGAGACATTGTAGCTTCAGCAAGAGTTGGGTACCAGCCTATCTGAAAAAGACAGATGTCTGAGTTCCCTAAAAGTAATTCCTATTACTTGCTTATGCCAAGAGAACAGAAAAAAAAGAGTATTATTAAACCAGCTTCAGACACTTCAAAAGTAGAGGCAGGAGAGATACACACCAGATCATTCCAACAGAACTCAACTGGAAAATGACACCTGAATCAAAGTCCCTTTCACCTCCAACACTATGAGAATAATAATAATTGTATTACTATAATTATAAACATTTACCGAACATTTATGATATGCCAGGAAATGTTCTTATCATTATGAACTAAGGTAATTCCCACGAAATTCTATAAAATAGCTATGATGTTAATATCCAATTTTCAGATGAAGAGATGAATGCCAAGAAAGGTTAAATAACCCACACAAGTACATGGCTAGTAAGTTTAAGTCCAGGATACAACATTTTGTCTGTACTAAGAGGCCATTTTGTTTTTTATGGAAGGGACCAGAAGACAATAAAGGGGAGAAAAACTGTTCTTTTATTTAAATTAATTGAATACTTACCCAAAAGAAACCATTCTAATTCCTAAAACAATTAAAGTTTCAGGTTTTTTTTTCTTCCTTTATCAATAGTTAGATCTAGAAAATTAGCTAAGGGAAATAAGAAAAGCTATACTGTTTCCATATTAGAATTTTAATGAGTACATTTTGACCCTCTTACAGATGAAAGTCAATATAAATGTACAAAACTTCCAATATAAAATAGAAATTCTCAATCCTTTTATTTCATTTTTCTTGCTCCCAAATTAACTTTGAAGCAACAAAACAAATATAACAATGGGAGTTACATTTGCAGGAGTGATGTCAATTTAGGGAATTTCTATGAGATAGCCCACAGGATTGAGACTGTTCATGAGCCAATACACTCAGAAGTACAAGAGTTTAATAGTAAGAAATCTAATAATATAATTTATTATACAGTATTAATAAATCAAGAGGAAAAAGAAACACACTATCCTCTCTATGTATATCTAAAAAGTATACAAAAAAACTTAACATTGAGCCCTGATTTTTAAGATTTAATAAAAAGGGATCATAGACATACTTCCTCCAACAGCCAACGTCTTACCTAGTGATAACAGATGAAAGGTGTTCTCATTAAAGTCAGGAGCAGCAGCAGAACGCCCACTATCACCATCTCAGTTAATAATGTGTTTAAAGCACTTGCTAACAAGTCTAATGAAAGTGAGTCATAAGTACTAGAAATGATAAGGTGAGTCTAGCATTAAGTGAAGATCACAGAGCTCTCTCCTTGACAAGCTCCAAAATAAGGAGAAAAAAGTAGAAATCAATACGAAGGTAAGTAATTGATTACAAATCGATGTTTTCCCACATAACTATAATCGGAAATGTGAACACCCCCATACACACACAGAGAGCCCTAAAAAAGTAGGCATGAAGATTTCTTGGTTTTTGCTTTCCTTCTTTCTTTAAGAAACTAGAGGGGCCATTTGAAAAATGAACTACAAAACCTTATTGGAGCACATAAAAGCAGTCATAAAAAGAAAGAACATGTTTCTGAAGAGAAAAGTATATGCAATTCCAACCATATGCAATCTAATCTGAATTATTTATCCATATAATTGTATTTAAGGATTTTTATGAGCACTTTCATACACACACAAAGGAAGAAAGAATAGGGTCCTAAGCCCAATCTCCCTAACACCTAGCTACAAAAAAATCAGCACTTTCTCTAAACTTTGCTATACTCTCAAATTGCCCTTCTTCATCATCTCCCCCTGCTTGTGTATTTTAAGACAGCATATAAATAAATGTGTTAGAATATGCAGAAAATTTCTGGAAGACCATAATAAAGGAGTAATTTCTGGAATAATTACAATAATTGATCCTGGCACCAGAAGAGAATCAACTAAAAGTGAATAAAAACACCAAAGAGATACAACAATGTATAAGAATTTGATATTCAACATAAGTAACCTTTTTTTTTGCATATAGAACATAGGTTAACTAATCATAGTATGGGGACAACTTGATAATCATTTCAGTGAAAAAACATAAGACCTTCCTTCATATCATACCAAGATAAATTCCAGGGTGAACTCAAGATTTAAATATGAAAAATGAAGCCATAGAAATACTCAAAGAAAATATACATGAATATTTATTTTCTCTAATGGTGAGAACAGGCTTTCTAAGCACTATTTAAGGCACTTTCCCAATTGTATAAACTAAGAATAAAATGTTTTAATTAATTTTAAAATGAAAACTTTTATATATAAAAAATTTTTTCAGATAGGCTATACAAACTGGGAAAATTCAACATCTTTTATAGACAAAGAGTTACAACAGGTTTCTCTTAAAAGTCAGTGAGAAAAATAAATACGTCCAGCAGAAAGAAAGACAAAGGCCACGAACAGGCAAATTCACCAAAATGGGCAAATTAAAATTTTAAATTAATATATGGGAAATCAACCTCACTAGTAAGCAAACAAATAAAAAATAAAATAAAGAGATGCCCTATTTTATCTACCACATGATACATTAGAAGAAAAAGTAATAAGCAGACAACCTTACTGTGACTTAGCTTCCTTCCCTGTTAAGGCTGAGAGAACATTATTACCTGTTGCGACCACATAAATGATCACACAAGACACGATTGAAGTACACACTGCAAGAGGTGAGGCTGACCACAGGTGCAGGACAGCCCCGAGCACTTCTCACAGAGGCCTTCTATTGAGAAGATACATATGGGCGGAAAGATTACTAAGCAAAGACACACAGGGGCTGTGTGCTCAGGGAAATCATCTCATAGGTGCCAAGAGAGTCTGTACTCAAGGAAATGACCTTCAAGGGTGGCAAGGGAAATGATCTCCAAAATACTACATGCAATTTTTCTCCACTAATCCTTCAAGGAACTGCCATAAAATGCTTAATGTTTAACATAAGCCTTACTACTACAGGACTGAACTTTGCTCCTCCAGGATTACTGAGTTGGTGGCTTGCCATCCAAGTCACAAGAGATTTCCAGGCTTGCCAGGAGAATGTCTTGTTCTCAGTAATTCTTCAGATGAGTTATGATATTGGTGGCTGTTGTAGTAAGTATGATGTTTAATCCTCTATAAGTACCAGCCTCCTAAGTTATAAGATTTCACAGACTTAAGATACATGATTCTTGTGACAATTTTTTTTTTTACATATATGAAGCATCAATAAGTGTTAGCTATCTTTATACTATTTGTGGCACTTTTTGTAGCCACTTCGTGCCTTTTTCAATAGCTGGTCTTTGCCTTATTCTTTATCTCTCAAGTTTCTCCCTAATGGCTCTGTAACACTGCCATTCCAATCTTCAGCTTAGAGGCTGGGTCCCCTGCCAGAAGCCAGACCATCTTGTGGTCAGCTGCATGCCACGCTGCCTGGGGTGCCACAGACTGCCCACTCTCAGGCGCTGTCTTGCTGTGCTATGTCAGCTTGTGGGGTGCCACCAGTGAGTTATTGCAGGACCTTCAACAGTGACAGCTTGCTTGGCTGTGCCATCTACCACTTGTCACCCTTCCCTCAGTACGCTGTGCTCTGCTTGCAAATTGGCAAAATGTCCTTTGTCTCTACCAGTGGCACCTGCCTACCCCTTGAAGCAGATTCTGTTTTCCAATTCTGGCACCACAACACTCAGAAATGCACCCGGGCTGATCTCCCCATTACCCATTGAGCTAAAGCTGGCATTCAGAGGGACACAAAAGGGAAAGCTTCTAATGGCAGAGAACGCGAACCCTCTCTGATCTTCAGAGTACCTTAAAAATCTTCCTGAAAAAGCCCTGTAAGATGGGAATCATAAATTCACTTCAATTAAAAAATTTGGCAAACTGGGGCAGCGCCTGTGACTCAAAGGAGTAGGGCGCCAGGCCCATATGCTGGAGGTGATGGGTTCAAACCCAGCCCCGGCCAAAAACTGCAAAAAAAAAATCAACAAACTGGACAATATTCAGTTCAGAAAGCTCACAGGGTATGAAGTAGGTCGAACTGTGCAGTTTGGATGTTTCAAGGCATAGCTACAGCAGATCTCAGGGATGAGCAGAAGAGAATAGCAGGACAATGGCTGGCCCTCCCAGGGCACAGGTACCATGGAAGAGGCTGAAAATGGCACCAACCTCCAGCCTGGAAACCATTAGTTTCCCCCAGTGCTGCCACATTTTAAACGGCTTCCTCTAGCACCTAGCCTTAGAATCCCTTCTCCCACTATTGTTACAAGAGGCCACAATGAGAAGTATAATAAAATAAAAACATAGACATCGTAGCATTAAACACCATGAATGCATCAAAGTGCAGTCCACAGATAAGCGGGGGGACCAGGCTATCCTTTGAGAATCACTATCCTAGACCCGACTGGACACTGTCCAGCATGCATAAGCTGCCAACAGGACAAGCAGTGCCAGAAAGGGCAGGAGGTGCAGCAAAGACAGATGGTGTCTGCAGGAACCTTCCTCACTTGGGGTGGACAGCCAATGATGCGCATAGAAGGTGAAGGAAATGGCAACTCGAGCCTTGTAAATTAAAACCAGATTTCTGAGCTCCTCGCCTTTCCATCCAGGATTTAAAGCCAGGCTGCCTGGGCTCTTATTTTCACTGACCTGGAAGAGAAATCTGTGTTGGAAATCTCCATCTAGAGCCAGAGAACACCCCCAGTGAACTCTAAGAAAGCCTGGTTCCCCAAGAAAATTATTTTTCTTAGTGTTAGTGACCTGGTCTCCTGGCTTGCTCCCTCTTGAGCACTGGAAGCCTTATGCTATAAGTAATTAAAGAGCAAATTCCTCAGGATGCATAGCTTACCATTTCCAAGAGACCATCAAAGATAATTGTGCTACTGAAACATTCAGAACAGTGCTATGACATTGCTTTTTCTCTGGATACTGGTGGGGGTTTGCAAAAAGATTCCTGTTGGCACTTTTGGCATTCATCTTAAATATGAAACAAAAACATGAGAACATTGGCAATGTTCAACCCAGGATTAAATAAAATGGAAGAAGCAGCAGGAATGATAATGTCACAGGCTGGAGAAATGTCACCATTATCTTATGGCAATTTTTCCAACACCATTCTAGTATGAAATTTTTTGTCCTAGTTTGGACATAACATTCATTGCCTCAGATATGTTTACAGGCTACTGGCAGATAATACAGAGAGCTGGCGGCAGGGTAGAGAGAGAGAGAGAGAGAGAAAGAGAGCCATCACACAGGCAGGTATATGAACTGGTTGTGTTTTTTAATTATCTTGAACTTAATGAAGTGTTTGCTTTAAGTTGGGAAATTCCCTGCAATAATTAACTTAGTTGAGAATTTAATAAAACCTACCACTAGAAAACTTGCTAAGTAAATTACTTATTTGTATGTAATTACCTTTCTAGGTCTGCATCTGTAAGGCAAGATACACTGAAAACAACAGAAAATACACAGCAGCTTGACGCCTTCTTTCCCTCAATGTGAATTGCAAACACAAGTTTTAAGGTCTTTGTTAACTTAGAATCTACCAGCGTCAAAGTAGCTTCTAAATTGGGGGCGGGGGGGGGAATAATACTGCCAGTTTCCTTAACTACCTAGTCAATGTACAAAATCTAATATTATCTCAAAATAAAAACATTGAGTTTTAGTAAAATTGCTAATTATGACAAGCTTCGATAATTTTTAAGGTTTTTATACTTCTAAAAATTTTGGCAAAGAGTAACTAGGAATTGAAAGACATATATAAACCCTGAAGCTTTTGATTTACCTCGAAAGAGACATGTTTTTTGTATTAAAAAAACAAAAGCTTTTTAAACTTCATTTTTAAAAAGAAAAATACAGCCTCAGATTTATAAAATTAATCTTTTGAAACAGCAAAGTAACAAAATACATCACAAACATATTTGATTCTTAAAACAGGGAAAATAAAACTGGAGTACATCAGGAAATGAATTATTCTAGACCAACTCTTCTGATTATTTAGCAAAAGTTTTCTCAAAACCTAAATTAAAATATCTGAAGTTAAGACAGACATATCCCCTCTACACACACACACACACACACACACACACACACACACACACACACTTAACCTGGAAGCTCTTTGCTGTCTAAAAAATCAAGTTGTTTCAAAACATCATTGTTTGTGCAAATACTTTATGGCACAGTATCATTTTTATAGGGTTTTCTTTGCTTTGACTCATTTTTCCTTCTTTTGCAGAAAAACCAGATTACAGTGCAGGTGCAGGGGGAGGGGTAGAAGGTCAGAGGGATCATAGGATGGCCTCAGTGACCAAGAACAATTTTGCTTTTATTTCTAACAGATGCGCCGCCTCTATCAGAGTAAAGATTCTGGCCACAGCCTAGAGACCTGGGCGCTGCAAAAAGCCCAAGCTGAGAAGCGGCTTGGCCTAGGGCCCTCAGGGGCGGAGAGCCTGGCTCAGAAAGAGGCGAGGAGCCCAGCCCACCAGCCGCTTTCCCTCCGGCTCTGCTCGGAAATCAGCTGGCGCTCACTGCTGAAATGACAGGGCTGCCCTCGGAGCAGGCTCACTCAGACCAGGAACAAAACCGTCCTTCTGCACCTAATGCATTTCTTTGCACTCAGCGACAGCTCCTGGAGGCGTTGGCTTCTCCGTGGAGGTAAAGCAGTCTGTGTGGATGCAACCAGTTCCACAGTTCCCAGAAGGCAGAAAGAAGACAAGTCAAACAACCTCCGTCGTTTGACCAACCCTTCACAGGGGACTGGAGACAGGTCCAGAGCCCAGTTCCTATGGCACCGGTCTCTAACTGTGCAAAGATTCCCAGGGCTCTAAGATTTCAAAGGAAATCCACCTCCTGTCAAAATCTTCAAAAATAAATATATACGTCCATATATGGGAAATATCATTTTCTCATTTCATGTTTCCAGATTTGTAGAAACATACACATACTACTAATAAGAAGTGAACAAAACCAAATTAGAAAAAAAATCAAAGAACATATTTATTGTGTAACTGTATTGTTCCCCCACCCCAACCCTCATTTGCACATTCAAGTTATTCTAGGTTTTAGGTTAGCTACTTGGGGGTAGCAATATCTCCTACCTGGATGTACAGTATTTACTAGTACTCCGCATACATGAAAATGCCCTGAAACACTTCCTGAGCATTTCTTTAATAGCAACTGAAATTTTGGAGTTCATGATTAAATTCATTTCAGGGCTTGAAATTTGTTTGGAGGGCTTCAGAGTGATTGCAAGAGGCTCATAAAAATAGGATAAGCTCCACACGCATTACCTGCAGAAGGAAGATATCATCGCGTATATATTTTTTTATATATATATCATATATATTTTTGTATATATTTATATATCATATACACATTTATATATTTTTTAAATGTATATAAAAGCTGTTACATGAATAAAAAATATTTGAGTATCACTAAATTGATAGTGGCTCTCTGTCATATACACACATACACTTTTTTTTTTTCAAGTAACACTTTCTAAGTATATAGTTACTCTCATGTGGAACTGTTGGAGACTCTGATAAATTGCCCGCTTGGCACCTCTTCTCTCTTTTCTGGATATAAAAATCATAACTTCCTATGATTCTCATAGAAAATCCTTTACATGTTTTGGGTATGGCTGAATATATTCCCTCCCACCTGTAGAGAGGGGCATGTGACCCAGGTCCAGCCAATCAGAGCACAATATACCTACTTTCTGCTAGTAACTGGAGTAAAAGGTACATGACCCAAGACAGACTAAGCGATCTTTTCTCTAAGATTTATATGCAGTAATACTGGAAGACAGAGAGTCTCTTCTTTGGGGAGTAAAAGCTGATGTAAACAGTATGATAGGCCTGGTCTCTAGAGGCCATTTTATCCTAGCTCTTTCCTAGTGTAAAGAGCTTGCCTGACTGATGGGCCGCCAAGCAAAGCAAAGCAGAAGAGGGAGACAGAGAAAGGAAGGTTTAGCCGATTACTCCACTTAAGCACCTGATATTATGTGAGTCAACAGATTCATTTTTTGCTTCAATTACTTAAAGTTGGTTTTCTGTAATAGAAGACTTTCCTAATACTAGGATAACAAAATTTTTGTTACGCAAGAGATCCTATACTACAAACAGCAATGACTGCTGCCCTGTAGCATTTTCCATTGTTATCTACTTCCTCCTCCTTAAACGTTGCTCCTTCCGTGGTTGCCCTAATGCCATAATCTCCTAGTTCCTCCCTCAACCTCCTTCCTTCCTTATCTCCTCCTGGGTCCCTCCAATTCACATGTTCCTATTTTTAGCTGCTTCTGTGTCTCTTCCCTACATACTCCCTTGTCCCATCTCATTCATCTTACGTCTAGTAACACAACGAATTGATCTCAACATGGATTCTATCCCCCTTCAGAGAGCTCACCTGCACTGGAGAGGCTGGAAAGGTGAAAACTACAATTCTCAGTCAACCTTGCAATGAGGGTTCTGAATACATAATAGGATCCACCAATCTAACGTCCACTGAGATATCTGGCAAACAGAAGAAAAGCAGGAGCTATTTCCCTATTTGTTTGGTCATTATTGTTGGCAAATAGAGGTATAGAAACGTTGGGTTTGGGGCTGCAGTGTCCCTGTGAGGCCACGGTAGCTGAAAAGTCACAGCAGCCACGTTGGTGGAAGCCTCTTGTTCGCAGGAGTTCAGTCACACCACACATTTTTGAACTCCACTTCCCTGGCAGTCTTCTGGGACCTTCCTCTTGAAATCAGTTGAACATTCTTGTTCTGGGGTTCCTTTCTGGAAGCCTACTTCTCCAGCACTCTCATTCCTTTTGCAGTTCTTCTGTAAAAGCTAGGCGTGCTTGCTACCCAATTTCTCCCTAATTCCATGCTCCCTCTCCTTGACAAGATAAAACAAAAACTCTTCTTTTTAAAATCCATAAGGCTATATGCATTGTGGAGCCACTACTTCCGAGCCTGGCTTTGACTCCTCCTGCTTTCCTCTTCACCTTTACACCTTCACACAGTGACAACCCAGGCCTCCGTAATATCTTTGTTACTGGCACATGTTCCTGTTTTCCTCGACCTTCTTTTTCCTCTTGATTGCCTTGTAATTTCCATGCATCCTTCTTAGACTCCTCCAGAGATATTAGGTGTCTATAGCTACCACACGACTTTATGCCAAACACATTTACAATAAATATCTGCACGCATTACTGTTTTTGTTTTAATGCTTATCTTTCTGCTGTAAATTGAAATTCACTGAAGTCATGAGACATGAATTTTTCTTGGTTTCCCCTGAGCCTATCATAGTGTATGATACTTAAATGAACTGAAGGAGGATTTAAACCCTCCCTCAACTTATGAAATGTTGTAGAGATTTAACTTCCTTCCAGCTCCATCCCTTGGGATAAATGATAAGATCAGAAATGTTTCTGCTTAGAGAAGACAGTGCCTACACATGAAAAATTTATTAGTATCACTTCTTACGTAGCTTCAAGAAAGCTCTTCACCACTACACACCACTCTAAGTCATCTAAACCCAAGGAAACGTCAACTGTACTCTGAAACACCATAACCCATTCTGCCATTCCATTGCCCCAAATATATGAAAAGTAGAAGGCTACTTTGATAATTTTTCTTTTCTATTATCCTCTGTTAAATGATTTTGACTTTATATACTATAAATTATATATATGACTTATAGAATCTTTTCTATACCGGATTTAAATGTTGTCCCATATCCCATAATAAATTATTACTGAAATTAATAAAAGTGAATTTAGTTCAACTACAAGACACAAATTTAATAATACTATTCACTTAGTAATTGAAAAAGAAATAAAGCTTACTTCTTAGGGAAAAAGTGTAAACTGAAAAGTATAAAATAGTGATTATATATGGATAAGTATTTTAATCACAGGGCATGGTCCTTCAGAAACTGAAGACAGAAGGCCTTATTGATCCTTAATATTTACTTACTAAAGAGAACATATTATATTGCAAATAGGATTTGGAACTAAAAGATGACATTTAAACCTCAATGCCTTCAAGGAAGAAAGCAAACTTCTAAAGTATAATCTGTATGCCCCAGGTGTCCTCAGGGCCAGTCAATACTTCAACTCCCATCACCTGAAATGTACAAAGTGAACAAAACCATAACCTGATGCAGCCCTTACTGCGTAACCTGTACGCTCTCCCCATACCACTCTGAGTATGATTTCTTGTATGTCAAAATTGATCCAAAAAATTCTTGAGATAAGCTAACTGCAATCCTTGGCCATGACTGATAGAAACAGAGCAGCATGATTCAATCTTTTTGTAGAGATTTCTGTGACTCATCTGGTGACCAAATCTAGAACTGGTAGAATTTAACATTGGCCCCTTTAATCTCAGTTGGAAATGCTGTTCAGAGACGTTGGATTCTTGTATATGCACAAGAAGAACATGCAAAGAAAATGAAAACAAGCAAACCAGAAAATCCGATTAGGCTGAACATATAAGGAACTTGAGAGCAAAGGTTAAGGTTATTAGCAATGGGATAAAAAGCTAGCCCAGTGAGTTAAAAACAAAAACAAACCAGTAAAAAAACCCAAACATGTTACTTAATGAGGATATTTTCTTTCCTTCTACAAATTGCAGGGCCTCCAAGAAATTAATTTGATTTATGGATCTACCCTTTGCCACAACCTTAAGCAAATCAGAATTGCAAAAGTTAATTGAAGAGCAACTATTTTTATAATAAGGGATATTTATCTTCCAAGGAAAATATAGTTTCTTTAAGTTTTTAAGTTTGCTCAGAATATGATGAAAAACAGGACAGGAAAGAGGTCTTATTTCTGCCAAAATTCTTAGGAATATATCGAGTTCCTCAAGTGTGATCCCTGGACAGGTGATTCTTATAAAGTTTGAAAATGACAGATCCCAAGATAAATGTTTTATGGATGTAATAAGAACTGAAGAGAGAATGAGTCCCTGAGGAAGAGTTTATTGCTACAAAGTTAATCCTCCAAGTGCAATGATTCAAAAGCAACCATGCTATTTATCTTTCACATTTATCAATTATCTAAATGCTATTACTACAGCTGTCAGAATTCTATACCCATGTTGGAAAAATTTAGAAAAGGAAAGGGGCTTCACACTGAATTACTATAATAATATACAGTATAACCTCCATAGTTGATCAACTCCTTAAGTTGACCTTGTTTAGATAGATTGAACATGTACCACATGTATGTATCTGATGTATCAGTACAGTAGGCCTAGTTCTGTATATTGACCACCTCCATATGTTGACCCATTTGTTACAGTCCCTTGGGTTGTCAACTTACAGAGATTCTACTGTATTTTGGGGATAATGATTTGAGAAATTCAAGGTCCTGTATATTACTGTCAGGTGCATCTCCCTGGAACCAGTAGGGGAGAATCAGGGCTTTTCTCTAACGTGTATAATGTAGAGATCTGCCTTGAAAACCCAAGAAAATCACTTCTAAGTAAGTATCTGAAATGGCATCTGTGATTTCTATTTTTGCCTAGGTCTATCATGATTCTTCTTAGGAATCCAGTTCTGAAAGCATCTGGATTAAAAAGTTAATTAGATTCCCATTATAGTTCATATTCAACATGTAATACTTCTGTCTCTACCCTATACCAAGTACTTTCAAATAATTTTCTGATTGACTTTCAACAATCAGCTCACGTAAGTTAAGCATATTTCTTTTGTATATACATCTATTATTTGTGCCTGTTCTATACTCTATTTCCCTTCTCTCGGTAATGTAGCATACCTACTTCTTTGGGTGAATTGTTTTAATTTTTGTCAATTTCGGCTTTTAACACAGTAGCAGCTACCCATCTCCCAGCCTCAGCCCATGGTAGGCAACCACGCATGTGTTTCTGGAACAGCTTGAACATAGCTGGCAGGAGGCAGAAAGGTCAAAAATAACTCTGTCCTCCAAATACTGGGAATCTATACTCTGGATGCTAATTGTTGGTTCAGATCACAGAGACGAAGACAAACAGGTAGGTGGTAATAATTTTGATACCTCATTGTCTTGCTGAAGTCCCTCCCCCTCCAGCTGAAGTTATAGCCAGGAAATTTAAAGAACCAGAATCTTTTTTGCAAACCCCATTCATTTTTCTCTTTTCTCCAGACATGAAAAGCTAGAACATTCCAAAGCAACAGCATATACGAGGAAAATTGAAAAATACACATGTATGTCCAGGAAGAGGCACAGGTTCAAAAAAAATACTTGAAAAGACTTTAAGTTTATGCCTCAGATTGATCCTTTGCATAGAGACAGTCTACAACAATAAAAAATATGAAAATAAAATAAAAACAGAAAACTCTGGGGAAGGAGGAGAATCTTATTTCTATACTTACCACATTATTAAAGCAAATCTACTAGACAAAGACTTGAAAACAACTGTCTTAAAGATACTCACAATACTAAAGGAATATGTAAAGAAAGTCAAGAAATGATACATGAATGAAATGAAAATATCAATAAATAGATAGACCTAAAAATAAACCCCCAAAATTCTAGAGCTGAAAAGAACAATAAGTGAAATGGAAAACTTACTAGAGGGATATAAAGGCAAATTTGAGCAGCTAGAAGAAAAAATCAGAAAACTTGAGGATAGGCCACTATTCGGAGGAAGAGAAAGAAAAAAGGATTAAAGACAAGTTAACAAAGCCTTAGGGTCCTGTGTGACACCATTAAGCACAGCAACATACACATTGCAGGATTTCCAGAAAAAGAGAGAGATAAAGGGACAGAGAAAACATAAAACAAAATAACAGCAAAGAACTTCCAAAATTTAATGAAAGACATGAATATAAATATTCACAAAGCTCAACAAAGTTCAAGATGAACACAAAGAAACCCACACTCAGAAACCCACACTCAGTCACAATATAATCGAACTCTTTCAAATGGCAAAAAATCTTGAAAGCAGCAAGAGAGAAGCAACTTACTACATACAAGGAATTCCTTAATAAGATTATCAGCAGCTTTCTCATCAGAAACTTTAGAGGCCAAAAACCAGAAGGCCAATATATTCAAAGGAATAAAAGAAATAAAATCCCTATCATCTAAGAATCCTACATCCAGCAAAACTATCCTTCATAAGTAAGGGAGAGGTTAAGAACATCTCCAGATAAACAAAAGAGAGGGAGTTTGTGACCACGAGACCTGCCCTGTGGAAGTACATATGGGGGTCCTAGAAGTTGAAATGAAAGAACATAAAACAATAACTTAAAGCCATGTGAAAAATAAAGACATCGTGGTGTTGCCTGTGGCTCAAAGGAGTTGGGCACCAGCCCCATTTACCAGAGGTGGCGGGTTCAAAACTAGCCCCAGACAAAAACTGCAAATAAATAAATAAATAAAGGTAAATGCATAGATAATTATAAATGTTAATATTATTAACAATAGTGTGTAACTCCATTTAATATTATAACAATGTGTGTAACTCCATTTTTTATATTCTTCGTGATTTAAAACATTTAAAAACACAGAATTAGTATAAAAATGAGTATTACTATAATTTTGGTTTGTAACTCTACATTTTATTTATACATAATTTAAGAGATGAATTCATTTAAAATAATTATTAGTTTATGTTTGGAGGCAAACAATGCATAAAGATGTGATTTTGTGATATCAACCAGTGAAAAGGGTGGGAACACAGCTATAAAGGAGCAGAATTTTTGTATGTTGCTAAGCTGGTACAAATTTAAATTAGAATGCTATAATTAGGATGTTAAATGTAGTACCCATAGTAACCCCCCCCCAAAAAAATAGCTATAAAATACACACATAAGAATAGGAGAAAGAATTTAAATGTTTACTTACAAAAAAAATCAACTAAAAACAAAGGAAGATAGTAATGCAGGAAGTAAAATACAAAAAGCTGTAAGATATACAAGAGAAAAGCAAAATAACAGAAGTAAATCCTTAATTTTCAGTAATGACTTTAAATGTAAGTGGATTAAACTCTCCAAAGACAAATTAGCAGAATAGATTATAAAAAACAGAATCCAACTATATGCTGTCTACAAGAGACTATAGATCAGACGGCTATGCTGAAAATTAAAGGATGGAAAAAGATACTACATTCAAATATTAACCTAAAGTTAATATTTCTACCTTTTGTTATGTATTAACAAAATTTATAAAACAAAATTTTACCTTTTGTTATATATTAACAAAAGTTCCAATACAAGATATAACAATTTAAAACATGTATGCATCTAATAACAGACCCCAAAATATATGAAGCCAACATTGACAGAACTGAAGGTAGAAATAGAGTTGGATACTTCAATAAACCACTGTAATAACAGATAGAACAACCAGACAGAAGATTAATAAGGAAATGGAGGGCTTAACATAGTAAACCAGTTACACCTAAGGGATATATATATATGTATGTAAACATTCTATCCAATAACAACAGCATACACAGTCTGCTGATTACACATGGGATGCCTTTCAAAATAGACAAACAAATTAAGTCATAGTATGGTATGTATATACAACAGAATATTATTCAGCCTTAAAAAGGAAGGAAATTTTAACATATTCTGCAACATTGTTGAAGACATTGTACTAAGTGAAATAAGCCACAGAAGACTAAGTCACAGAAGACAAATATTGTCTGATTCCACTTACATTATGTACTCAGAGTAGTCAAATCCTAGAGATAGAAAACAGATTGGGGGGGGGGGCGGCACCTGTGGCTCAAGGAGTAGGGTGCCGGTCCCATATGCCGGAGGTGGTGGGTTCAAACCCAGCCCCGGCCAAAAAAATAAAAATAAAAAATAAAAAAATAAAATTTATAAAAAAAAAAATAGATGGGGGGTTGTCAGGTTCTGGGGGAAGGGAGGAATGAGGATTTATTGTTTAATGGATATAGAGTCTCAGTTTTATAAAAAAAAGAATAGTGGAGGAAATGGGTGATGATGGTTGTATGACACTATGAATGCATTTAATAACACTGTGTACACTTAAAAATAGCCAAATTTCATGTATGTGGATGTAACCAAAATTTAAAAAAAAAAAAAAAAAACCTGGGGAAAAATTCAAGTCTAGTATCCTGTCAAGTTAAATGCATTATGTGTTGACTGGATTTTCATGTCACATATTAAAGCAGAATACGAAAAGCATGAACCACAGAAGAAAATAATGATAAGTGGCCTTCATAAAAATTAAGAACTTCTGTTCATCAAGAGAAATCATTAATAAAGAAAAAGGAAGCCTCAGACCAGAAGATAATTGTTAATTTGATACATAGTTTTTCACATACTTATTAGAATACATAAAGAACAAATCAATAACAAAAAGACAATTAAGAGAAAATGGTTAAAAAATTTGAACAGTATTTCATATTACAGGTTCCCCAAAAGCCAGTAAGTACATTATAAGATATCGAACATCATTATTCATCAGAGAAATTAAAATGAAATTGACTATGAGATGCTACCACACATTCACCAAATTTACCAAAATTAAAAACAGGCACAAATGCAGAGGGACTAGGGCTCTCATGTGTCACTGGTAGGAATCAAATGCTGCCACACTGGAAAACTCTTTGTCACCATTTACTAAAACTCAATTATGTTCACCTTTAATCCAGCAATCCTAATTTCAACTCTGTCTACTTAAAAATAAAAAGGAACAAATAGATGTGTTCATCAAAAATCACAGCAGACATTTGTAATAACTGATATCCATTAAGAGTAGAATGATTTATTTATACAGTGGAATATTATGTGGTAGTAAAAAAGAAATAAACTATTATTTATCATAGGCAAGAATATAGAAGAATTTCACAAAGACAATATTGAGTAAAAAAAGCCAGAAATGTATGGCTATATGGTTCCATTTCTATAAAACACAAGAACAGGCAAAATCATGCTATGAATATAGAAGTTGAAATGCTAGTAAGCTCTAAATGAAGGGAAATTAACTAGAAAGAGACAGGAAGATATTTTTTTCCTTGCTTTACATCTTGGTTCAAGTGGCTGGTTGCATCAACATATATATATATATATATTTATATATGTATATATATGTGTATATATATATATATATATATATATAAAGTCGTTAAGTTTTATACTTAAGATTTATGTCCTTTCCTTATGGGCATTATACCTCATTTAAGAAAACAGAGGAACAAATTAAGAATATGCCATAAACATGTCCTAATTATCTATGTTTTATCATTTAAAATATTATCTTTGAAGAATCCAAAACATAAGAACCCAGAAGGGAATGGAATTGAGATCATTTTAAATGGAGTTGTATGCGTGATACAACCGTGAAGTTCACATTTCTGCCTAGATAGTTTAGGCAACATAACAGTCTAAAAATATTTACGTATTTAAGGGCTGTCTGGGCACAGGTATGACAAACTGATGAGCAGGTGTTAAGTCACCTTTCTTGATCCACAAAATCACCCTAAGCTGAATTTACACGCTTCTTGAAAATAAAACATCTCATTCAGCCTCACAAAACCTCTCTGTGAACTATGTATACTGGTGAATTCTATCTTGAGAAGTACTATATTATTAAATTACTATTTAATTTTATAAACATATCCACCTCTTCCAAAAGCACCCTCAAATAATTATATTTTCTCTGTATTTTCAAATTACCTTAGAAAAACCCATAAATTACAGAGCATTAATAAAATAGCATATATAGCAGCCTTATTATGTCTAGATAATCATTAAAGTACAATAAACATGACAAAAAAGCATGTCTAGGCAAATATACTCACTCACAAATATTATCCAATCTCTTTCCAAAGCTCCTGCATGCTGACCTTATCAACTCAATCAGATGGTTACCCATTTCCAAAGCAAAGTTAAAAACAGTAAACGTATCATTAAGAAAAATGGGCAAAGGTTAGCTTCCAGAGAATTGCTCTTATAATAAATACATGATTTTTGTCGATTTGAGAAGTGACAATTGCTGCTAGAATAATCTCGTTTATGCTTCTTTTACTGATGTAATCAATGTTGAACTATTGTTGAACATAACATTTTAGAACTTAAAAAGACCTTAGGAATAATTTAATTCATGTTCCCCATTTAAGAAATGAGAAAACCCAGGGCCAGAGAGCTTTCATTACTTGCTCCAGGTTAGATATTTGGAGTACACCTAAGTTTCTTTACAAATGTGATTTATAATAAATCTGTGAGCTAAAAAGTCTAAAGGGAAAAATATGTATTTCACAAAGGGAATTTTTTGTTTACAGATTCTGAGTAACCTACTATTTCTAGTCCATCTCCACTGAAACACTGGCATAGTCCTTGAGTGTATATCTGGACATGCAGACCAGTGATTCTAAACCTAAAAAATTATGTGGATCTAAACTAAAGCAGGATCCTAGAAATGGCAAGAAAAGGTTTTTTTTTTTTTTTTTGAGACAGAGTCATATCTGGGTAGATTACCACGGCATCATAGTTCACAGCAACCTCAAAACAAACATTTAGGCTCAAGGGATCCTCATGCCTCAGTTCCTGAACAGCAGAGAATAGAGGTGCCTGCTACAATGCCTAGCTACTTTTTAAAGACAGGGTCTTGCTTTTCCTCAGGCTGGTCTCAAACTCCTGAGCTCAGGTGATCCATCCACCTAGGTGTCCCAAATGTTAGGATTATAGATGTGAGTCACTGAGTCCAGCATGAAAAAGGACATTTTTTAAACATGAGAAATAGAGGAGGATGACTCCTGAGTTCTCTGGTTAACAGGATATTGTGATAATCTTCAGTCTTACTTCCTATCTACATTTATTCATTTTCCTAAATTATTCTCAGGAACTATTGGAATTGTCTTCCTATAGCATAAGTTTTTCCCTCCAATGCAATTTTCCTTGCCTATCTTAATTGAGTTCTCTAACCAGACATTGACACAGAGTCATGTAAAGGTAAATTGTAAAAAAGAGTTCCCAGAGTAAAACAAGGCTCAGAAAGCAGAAGAGGGAAAGAATGGAGGCCAGGAAAGAGATGAGGAAAAATCACATTCACAGAGGATGTGATTTGGCTCACTGCTGGAGGACACTCTGGAGTCAGTGTAAGTCAGTGCTACCCAAAGTGTGGTTTGCAGATCTCTGTGATCTGTGAATTATTTGTTAATTGTCCATGATGAGATAAGGCACTTGCAGCTAAGTCAGTAAGCCCACTATTTATTTCAGCTAATCGTTCATTCATAGAACTATTTGTGTGTGTTTGTGTGTGTGTAGAAAGAAGTGAGTAGACTTACATTTAGCACAAGCTCATCTCGTCTTAGATAGTAAGGAAAAGTACTTCTTACTTTGGGAAGTACTAATATAGATCACATTTCAAAATTGTCCCAATTAGGAAAGAGTATGATGCATTATTTCTCTCCCATCAGCATCAATCAGTGTTTAAGGCTGTGCTTTCAGAGTGTGGAGCAAAAATTCCAAGATCTCCAGGGTTGGGGACTCAAGGAGCAAATGCTTGTACAGCGTGTCCATAGGAGATACAGGTGATAACTGTTGGTTGAAAGTATTACTACATAAGAGCATGAAAAGGTAAAGAACTCCAAGGTGATAACGTAAAAACACAAACCTAACATCATTTGGTAAATTAAATTGTCTTTATCGCAGAGCCATTTGGCTTGCCATGTAGGGTCTTCCTCTTTTCAGCTTCATCTCTAACTATATCCTATCCCATTCCATTCACTCTACACCAGTGTAGTTTTCAATTTTGCTTACACAATGGAGTCACTCAGAGAGTTTTAAAAATTGCTGATGCCTGACTTCTACACCCACCTATTCTGATTTCATTGGTCTAGTAAAGCCCACACATTGAGAATTTTTAAATTATCCCTCAGGTGGTCCTCTTGCACAGCCAAGATTGAAAGATATTGCTCTGAGCTTTTATACTAAACTACTTGCAATTTCATGAACTTGACATTGCATGGTTTTGTTTGCCATGCCATGAACACCACAGAAATAACTTTCCCCATCTTTGCCTTTTCAAATACAATTGACATTTCAAATGCTATTAAAGTCTTTCAGGCTCAATTCAACCATTTCTATCAATTATAACAGTCAACACACACATGAACTAAGTTTTCCCTTTGCTTAGCACATAACCAAACTATAGTAAAAGAAGTCCTTTTATACACTACTGATAGATGTATACAATAGCTTAAACCCTACAAAAAGCATTATGGTGATGTGAATCACATGTTTTGATCTAGAACATTTCTGAAACCCTAGCCCAGCAGCTCTCAACCTGTGGGTCACGACCTCTTTCGGGGTAGAACGACCCTTTTACAGGGGTCACCTAAATATATCCTGCATATCAGATATTTACATTACAATTCATAACAGTAGCAAAATTACAATTATGAAATAGCAAAGAAAGTAATTTTATGGTTGGGTCACCACAACATGAAGAACTGTATTAAAGGGTCACAGCATTAGGAAGGTTGAGAACCACTGCCCTAGCCTGAAAAAATCTTCAACAATATTAGGAAAATCCCTTTAGGTGTCATTCCATGACATTACTTAAGTAATGAGAAACAACCTAAACATCCTCCAGTAACAGAACAATTACATAAACTATCAATAGTCCTACACTGGAATATAACAATTGAAAATGATGTTTCAAAAGAGTTTTTAATAATTTAGGGAACTGTTTACACTATAAGACCAACCATGCACACACATGCATACACACAAACATACACAATCAGCTCACAAAATCTCAAATGTCAAAATTCTTGTGTTTTTATTAAAAATATATGGAAAAAGACAAAGGAAGGTCAAGATGTCAGACTAGAAGCAGCCTGCATACTGCTCTCAAAGAGAGGACTGAAAGTTGCAAGTAAATGCCCACCTACAGATGAATCATCTCGGACAGAACATCATAAATCATTAGAGAACAGATGATTGAGACTACTTAGAGTAAAAGAGACAGGGATAGGGTAATACATTTGCCAAGATCAAAAGACAACTGGGGGAGGAACCTATATGTGGGGAGGTGATAAAGGAGAAAGTCCCAGGTCCCCTCACTCCCCATGAAGACACTGCAAATGGAGCACCACCACCCAAAACCTCTGTACAGATTAGGGAACTACCCTATTTCCCCAAAAATAAGACAGAGTCTTATTTTAAGGTGTGCTCCCAAAGATGCGCTAGGTCTTATTTTCAGGGGACGTCTTATCTTTCCTGTAAGTAGGTCTTATTTTCAGAGGATGTCTTATTTTCGGGGAAACAGGGTACTTAGAGACTATAAAGTTGCCCTGGAGAACAGGCTCAGCAGGGTCTCCCTGACCTCCGTTACTTGGATGTTGCAACTGACACTACTCAACTTCAGAGGTCTCAGGTCCAGAGCACCTGGACAGGGATCGCTTTGCTATAATTGCCTTCTCATTGCCCCTTGTTGAGTCAGGGAGGAAATGGAGAGCAGTTGCTCTCACATACTCATGAGTAGAATCAAGTACCACACCCACTAGGGAATTTTAACAGACCAGAGTCATTTAAGAGGTCCAACTTTAGCAGTCCAAGTGGGCATTGGTTGTATAGTGGTTAGCATAGTTGCATTCCAACTTTAGCAGTCCAAATGGGGCCTGTATGAGAAGAAAGGCTAGCTATCCAGCAGCCCAGAACCCCTGACCCCACACAAAACCAGGCCAAGGTCCAGCCCCTAAGGATCTGCAAGCAAACTGATGGATATGCCCCTGCAGACCTATGTGTTCACCCTACAGACCCATGAACCCTGCAATGGGCCATGTCCCCCAGCCCTGCAACCACGCGGCAGAATATGCCCCTACAGATCCAGGTGGGCCATGCCTCCTGGTTTTGTGTTTTTGATCAGCAGGCCATGCCCTTATAGTTCCATGCACCCAATGGCAGAACAAGACCTTGAGCCCTGTATACCACACCAAGCATATGCTATCTCCAAGAAATCCATATAACTTGCAAGAATGTGCATAGACTCAAGGAAAAGGGATAGAAAAAAAAGATTCCAAGCAAATGGGAACCAAAAGTAAGCTATGTAGCCATTATATATCAGATAAAATTAACTTTAAATAAAGAATGGTTTAAAAAAAGGGCAAAGATTGTCATTATGTAATGATAAAAGGGGACAATTCGGCAAGGAAAATAATAATCTTAAATACATATACATATAATAATCTTAAATACCCAGATGGGCACAGCTATAATCCTAGCATTTTGGGAGGCTGAGGCATGTAGCTTGCTTGAGCTCAGCAGTTTCAGACAAGCTGGAGTGAGAGTGAGACCCTGTCTTTACTAAAAACAGAAAAACTAGTTGGGTATTGTGGTGGATGCCTGCAGTCCCAGCTACAGGGTGAGGCAAGAGGATCATTTGAGTTTAAGAGTGTGAGGTTACTGTAAACTATCACATCATGGCACTCCCTGTTTCAAAAATACATAAATTATTTTTTTTTTGACAGAGTCTCACTTTGCAACCCTTGCCTAGAGTGCCATGGCATCATAGTTACAGCAACCTCAAACTTTTGGGCTCAACTGATTCTCTTGCCTCAGGCTCTTCAGTAGCTGGGACTACAGGCACCTTCCATAACACCCGGCTATTTTTGGAGACAGGGTCTTGCTCTTGCTCAGGCTGATCTTGAACTCCTGAACTCAGGCAATCCACCTGCCTCAGACTCCCAGAATGCTAGGATATAGGTGTGAGTCACCATGTCCAGTCTTCTCAAAAATAAATAAATATATTAATTAATTTATATGTACCTAACACAACAGTTCCCAGATTCATAAATCAAATTCTACTAGAGCTAAGTAATGAAATAAATGATAGTCTCATAGTCACTAGGGACTTCAAAACTCCACTGAAAAAAACTGGACACATCATTGAAGAAGAAAATTAACAAAAAAAAATACTGGACTTGAATGGAACTCTAGAACAAACAAACTCAATAGACTTCTACAGAACACTATACCTTAAAACAATAGAATATACATTCCTCTCACTGGGACATGGGACACTTTCCAGGATTGATCATATTTAGGCCACAAAACAAGTCTCAGAAAATTCAGGAAAAATAAATCAAAACCATCCAATGTATGTTCTCAGACCACTATAGTAAAATAAAACTAGAAATTAATTCCAAGAAAAACTCTCAAATCCACACAAAGTCATGGAAATTAAAAACCTGCTGCTGGATGATTCTTAGATCAATGATGAAATTAAAATGGAAATCAAGATTTTTTTGAACTAAATGATAAAAATGATGCAAGATACTAAAGGCTTACATCAAAATCACAGAAAGATTACAAATAAACAATGTGATGTCAATCTCAAGAAAATAGAAAAAGAATAATAAACCAAACTCAAAGCAAGCAGAAGAAAAGAAATAAAGCTCAGAGCAGAACCAAGTGAAATGGAAACCAGAAAAAAAAACACACAAAACTAAAAATACAAAGGAATAATGAAACAAAATGTTGGTTATTTGAAAAAGTAAACAAAATCAATAGATAAGTAGTCAAAATATGAGTGTATCATCCATTAATACTGCAAAACTCTACACACACACAAACTAGAAAATTGATAAATTACTGGAAACACATAGAGTCCCAACCTTGAATCAGGAAGAAACAGAAATCCTGAACAGACCAATAATGAGCAGTAAGACTGAGACTGTAATAGGAAACCTCCCAACAAAGAAAATGTGAATCCACAGCCAAATTCTACCACACCTACAGAACAGAATTGATGCCCTTCCTGCAGAAATCATTCCATAATATCAAGAGGGAGGGAACTGGCAAACTATTATTCTTAATTTGTCGGTCGTGTCGTGAGCCACCTTGGAAGCAGAGCCTCCAGCCTCAGGTAAGCCTTCAGGTGACTGCAGACATGACCCAACATATTAATTGAGCCTTATGAGAGAGCCTGAGGCCCAACCACCTAGCTAAGCCCACTCTTGAATTTCTGAACCCCAGAGACTATATGAGATAATATGTATTTATTTGTTATTTTAAACTGTTAAGTTGTGGTAATTTGTTGTGCAGATAACTAACACAATCTAGGATTAGAGTGTCTAGGTCACAGGACAGATATATATTCAGTTTTTTAAGGGACACTGAAAGTTTTCCAAGTTGGTGGTGTCATTTTATACTTTCAGAGTTCCAGTTGCTCCATAGTTTTACCAATATGTGGCATCGTCTGTCTTTTTCATTTAGTCATTCTAGTAGGTATGCATTGGTATCTCACTGGGGTTTTAATTTGCATCTAACTGATGACTAGTGGTATTAAGCTAGTCATGTGTTTATTGTGTGTCTTGCATTTTATGTATTTTTAACATTCCTTTCATAAAACTGTATCTACCATGGGGCTTAGTACTAATTAGGGGACTAACTCATGCTTGATGAATAAATTAAGGAACAAATGAACAGGTTTTTCCTGTCAACATTTATGAACAGAGGTAACCCTGAGCTCTTTTAAAGATGGGAATTGTAAGTTGCACAATATAGTGTACAACAATTACTCAGGGTAGAAAAGTTATGAGATGTTAAAAATTTCCCTTCTTTTCATTTCCTTGGGTAAAATTTGTAAATTCTAGTACTTCTCCTTGCTCACTGGACTCAGCGTTGCACTAAAAGTCTCCTAGCATAGGATGGAAACAGAGTGACCTTCACAGGCAGTCCCTAGAGTCAACAGTGAGGTACCTGGGACTCTGAGTTAAATTAGTAAAATCAACAGATAATAAATGAAATAAAAGACATTACATTCCAAAGACAAAAACAAGACTTCGTCATAACCTAATTAACAGTGTAAACGTATCTATAGATTAATCTTGTCATTACTGGTAGAACGGTCACATTAGAGGGAGATAAATGGTAACTAGGGAGCCAGAATTGGCTATAATTTATTTAGTATGCAGAGACAAGAACAATACCAAATGGAGGCTGGGGACAACACAAGACTTCTAATCACTGAAGAGGTGTTCTCTATTGTAGGGCAGGGTTAGCAGCCCTGACATGACAGAGCTTCTCATCTTTCCATTGTTCAGAGCCCATGATGACCAAAGAGCCTGAAGACTAATTTAGCTTCCCAGCAAGAGTATGTACTGGAACAGATACAAGGGTTCTGATCACAACAAAGGAAACCATCCCCACTGTAAAAGAATAAATGGACCCAGGAAGGGATGAGCTAATCAGATAATGGGCAGATTGTAATTGGCTTACCGGTCATATTTCATGTATTTAATTAATATGGCAGATATTGATTTCACAAGCTGCAAACTCAATTATGCTAAAAAAAATAACTATTTACCATTCCTATACTTAATTCCTATCTCGAATTCCATTTTTTCCCTAGTGGCAAATAACCAACTTAGTTCAAGGTATTCTTTAGAAAATCCTAGGTTTTTCTGTTGCCTCAGGATTTTCACAGTAAAATCAAGGCTCCCTCTTCTCTCTGGCTAGTATCTAAGACTTAGAGAGTGGCTGAGTGTCTGGCAAGGCCATGGTGTTGTACAGCTCCAAGGACACCAATCACAGCAGTGCTTATGTTGCTTCTCTGTCAACATTTGTTCATGCTAATGTCCACTGAAGACACGAATGAGGAACACCTGTCAAAACTTAGGAATTAGGTCCCCCTGGGGTCTTTTGAAGGCAGGGATTGCATAATTCCAAACTGCAATCAACAACAATGTTCCCAAGAGTTCCCTAGGCAGTCAGCCTGTGAACTTCCCTCTAAACAAAAGTCTTTTTTAGAGGGAGTTGTCTAACTTCAACTCTAAGAGTCGTCAATGAAAACTGCAGAACTTCTTGTTATGTAGCCTTAGAAGTCAGACAATCACTCCTTTAGCATTCTATTGGTCAAGGAAGCCCCCAGCCCAGTTCATAGTCAAGGGGCGAGAAATCAGACTCTCTCAGTCAATGGAAAGTAGAAATATTTTGTGGCCATTTTTAATTTGGATAGGAGAGGGGAACAGGAAGATTTTTTAAGGTCACTCTAGAGATCATGAAAAACTCAGTAACATCATCTCAGACTTTCTTGGCCCCAAATACCACATCATGCCTTGTTATACCACCATTCCTATTCAGCCTGTGTCACATTACGCCAGGATATATGAAATTCTGACACCTGGATGCATCCTGGGGGACCTCCTGGGAAACAAGACAGGGATCCTCATGGCTCTTGGAGCCCTGGACTAAGCCTGGACTTTTCTCACCAACTCCTCAGGGCTCAGCAGGAGAGTGGAGTACAGGGCAGAGAACTTCTTTTCTGGGACCAACATGTAACTTCATTTCTATCTTCCCTAACTCTTTTGTTCTACCAGGAGCATCTTCACCTTTAATCAACAACCAAAGCAAACAGAGTTTGACTGAATGGATTTTTTTGGTTACCTGGTATTTACACCAAGGGTTTTGAATTCTAACCTCAAAGGCCATTAATAAACTGTTTTGTTTTGTCTTGTTTTTCTTCCTCTATGGACTCCTAAAATCTTCCTTCTCTGAGACAAGGAGACCAAGATCTAGAACAATGGGTAAAAGGGCTTGCATGAGAAGAAAACCACTTGGTAATTGTTTCAAAATGTTTCTGTCACTTTTATAAATGAGGCTTCTGACTTCTACATTATTCATTTGTGAGTTCATTTGTTCCATTCCTTTTATGAGAGACCATGAGCGGATTAAATCTGAGAGCACTGATAAAACTGAATTGCTGAACCCAACTCCTCACTTTGCTGAATTCTAACAAAAGCACTCTCTGGGGCTCTGCTTTATAAAAGTAGTAATTAAAATCTACCTTTTATTTCATGAGCATTTAACACTGTACTAACTGCTGTACAGTATATATATTACCTTATTTAAGTACAATAAAAATTCCCTAGGATATATTATTTCCATTTTACAGTTAGAGAAACTGGGCCACAGAAAGATTAAGATATGCAAAAGATCATACAGTGAATTAGAAGTTAGGCCTTGGTGATCTAGCTTTATAGTTCTTAACTAGTAAGATCTTTAACATTAACTCTTTCATGTTAGTTTTAACATTGTAACAAAATATAATTCTGTAGTCATAACACTCTCTAACAAAATTTAATCAATTAAAATTTTTTTTTTTTTTTTTTTTAACTTCTTTTTCTTTTTTTTTTTTTTTATTATTGGGGATTCATTGAGGGTACAATAAGCCAGGTTACACTGATTGCAATTGTTAGGTAAAGTCCCTCTTGCAATCATGTCTTGCCCCCATAAAGTGTGACACACACCAAGGCCCCACCCACCTCCCTTCTTCCCTCTTTCTGTTTCCCCCCCCATAACCATAATTGTCATTAATTGTCCTCATATCAAAATTGAGTACATAGGATTCATGCTTCTCCATTCTTGTGATGCTTTACTAAGAATAATGTCTTCCACGTCCATCCAGGTTAATACGAAGGATGTAAAGTCTCCATTTTTTTTAATGGCTGAATAGTATTCCATGGTATACATATACCACAGCTTGTTAATCCATTCCTGGGTTGGTGGGCATTTAGGCTGTTTCCACATTTTGGCGACTGTAAATTGAGCTGCAATAAACAGTCTAGTACAAGTGTCCTTATGATAAAAGGATTTTTTTCCTTCTGGGTAGATGCCCAGTAATGGGATTGCAGGATCAAATGGGAGGTCTAGCTTGAGTGCTTTGAGGATTCTCCATACTTCCTTCCAGAAAGGTTGTACTAGTTTGCAGTCCCACCAGCAGTGTAAAAGTGTTCCCTTCTCTCCACATCCACGCCAGCATCTGCAGTTTTGAGATTTTGTGATGTGGGCCATTCTCACTGGGGTTAGATGATATCTCAGGGTTGTTTTGATTTGCATTTCTCTAATATATAGAGATGATGAACATTTTTTCATGTGTTTGTTAGCCATTCGTCTGTCGTCTTTAGAGAAAGTTCTATTCATGTCTCTTGCCCATTGATATAAGGGATTGTTGGCTTTTTTCATGTGGATTACTTTGAGTTCTCTATAGATCCTAGTTATCAAGCTTTTGTCTGATTGAAAATATGCAAATATCCTTTCCCATTGTGTAGGTTGTCTCTTTGCTTTGGTTATTGTCTCCTTAGCAGTACAGAAGCTTTTCAGTTTAATGAAGTCCCATTTGTTTATTTTTGTTGTTGTTGCAATTGCCATGGCAGTCTTCTTCATGAAGTCTTTCCCCAGGCCAATATCTTCCAGTGTTTTTCCTATGCTTTCTTGGAGGGTTTTTATTGTTTCATGCCTTAAGTTTAAGTCCTTTATCCATCTTGAATCAATTTTTGTGAGTGGGGAAAGGTGTGGGTCCAGTTTCAGTCTTTTACATGTAGACATCCAGTTCTCCCAACACCATTTATTGAATAGGGAGTCTTTCCCCCAAGGTATGTTCTTGTTTGGTTTATCAAAGATTAGGTGGTTGTAAGATGTTAGTTTCATTTCTTGGTTTTCCATTCGATTCCAAGTGTCTATGTCTCTGTTTTTGTGCCAGTACCATGCTGTCTTGAGCACTATGGATTTGTAGTACAGACTAAAATCTGGTATGCTGATGCCCCCAGCTTTATTTTTATTACAGAGAACTGCCTTAGCTATACGGGGTTTTTTCCAGTTCCATACAAAACGCAGAATCATTTTTTCCAAATCTTGAAAGTATGATGTTGGTATTTTGATAGGAATGGCATTGAATAGGTAGATTGCTTTGGGAAGTATGGACATTTTAACAATGTTGATTCTTCCCATCCATGAGCATGGTAAGTTCTTCCATTTGTTAATATCCTCTGCTATTTCCTTTCTGAGGATTTCATAGTTTTCTTTATACAGGTCCTTCACCTCCTTCGTTAGGTATATTCCTAGGTATTTGATTTTCTTTGAAACTATGGTGAAGGGAGTTGTGTCCTTAATTAGCTTCTCATCTTGACTGTTATTGGTGTACACAAAGGCTACTGACTTGTGGACATTGATTTTATATCCTGAAACATTACTGTATTTTTTGATGACTTCTAGGAGTCTTGTGGTTGAGTCTTTGGGGTTCTCTAAGTATAAGATCATGTCGTCAGCAAAGAGGGAGAGTTTGACCTCCTCTGCTCCCATTTGGATTCCCTTTATTTCCTTGTCTTGCCTAATTGTATTGGCTAGAACTTCCAGCACTATGTTGAATAGTAAAGGTGACAGAGGACAACCTTGTCTGGTTCCAGTTCTAAGAGGAAAAGCTTTCAGTTTTACTCCATTCAGTAAAATATTGGCTGTGGGTTTGTCATAGATAGCTTCAATCAGTTTTAGAAATGTGCCACCTATGCCTATACTCTTCAGTGTTCTAATTAGAAAAGGATGCTGGATTTTATCAAATGCTTTTTCTGCATCTATTGAGAGGATCATGTGATCTTTATTTTTGCCTCTGTTAATATGGTGGATAACGTTTATGGACTTGCGTATGTTAAACCAGCCTTGCATCCCTGGGATGAAGCCTACTTGATCATGATGAATGACTTTTTTGATGATAAGCTGTAATCTATTGGCTAGGATTTTGTTGAGAATTTTTGCGTCTATGTTCATGAGTGAGATTGGTCTGAAATTCTCCTTTTTGTTTGGGTCTTTTCCTGGTTTTGGTATCAGGGTGATGTTTGCTTCATAGAATGTGTTGGGGAAGATTCCTTCTTCCTCAGTTTTTTGGAATAATTTCTGCAGTACAGGAATAAGCTCTTCCTTGAAGGTTTGATAGAATTCTGGAGTGAAGCCATCTGAACCAGGGCATTTTTTGGTTGGAAGCTTTTTTATTGTTTCTTTGATCTCAGTGCTTGAAATTGGTCTGTTCAGGAGCTCTATTTCTTCCTGGCTGAGTCTAGGGAGAGGGTGTGATTCCAAATATTGATCCATTTCTTTCACATTGTCAAATTTCTGGGCATAGAGTTTCTGGTAGTATTTAGAGATGATCTCTTGTATCTCTGTGGGATCAGTTGTTATTTCCCCTTTATCATTTCTGATTGAGGTTACTAGAGATTTTACTTTTCTATTCCTCGTTAGTCTGGCCAATGGTTTATCTATTTTATTTATTTTTTCAAAAAACCAACTCCTTGTTTCATTAATTTTCTGAATGATTCTTTTGTTTTCAATTTCATTGATCTCTGATTTGATTTTGGATATTTCTTTTCTTCTACTGAGTTTAGGCTTAGATTGTTCTTCTTTTTCCAATTCCATAAGATCTCTTGTGAGATTGTTGATGTGCTCTCTTTCAGTTTTTCGAATGTAGGCATCTAAAGCGATGAATTTTCCTCTCAAAACTGCTTTTGCAGTATCCCACAGGTTTTGGTAGCTTGTGTCTTCATTGTTGTTATGCTCAAGGAAGTTAATGATTTCCTGTTTTATTTCTTCCTGCACCCATCTGTTGTTCAACAGAAGATTGTTTAATTTCCATGCCTTTGGGTGGGGTCGAGCATTTTTGTTAGAGTTGAGTTCCACCTTTAGTGCCTTATGGTCTGAGAAGATACAAGGTAAAATTTCAATTCTTTTGATTCTGTTGATATTTGTTTTGTGTCCCAGGATATGATCAATTTTGGAGGATGTTCCATGGGGTGATGAGAAGAATGTATATTCTTTATCTTTGGGGTGGAGTGTTCTATATGCGTCTATCAAGCACAGTTGTTCTAGAGTCTCATTTAAGTCTCTTATATCCTTGTTTAATTTCTGTTTAGAGGATCTGTCCAGCTCTGTAAGAGGAGTGTTAAAGTCCCCTGTTATGATGGTATTATCAGATATCATATTGCTCAGACTGAGTAAGGTCTGCTTCAAGAATCTGGGAGCATTTAAATTGGGTGCATAAATATTTAGAATTGAAATGTCTTCTTGTTGTATTTTTCCCTTGACCAATATAAAGTGACCATCTTTGTCTTTTTTGACTTTAGTTGCTTTAAATCCACATGTGTCTGAAAATAAGATTGCAACTCCTCTTTTCTTCTGAATTCCATTTGCCTGAAAAATTGTCTTCCAACCCTTGACTCGGAGCTTTAATTTGTCTTTTGAAGCCAGGTGTGTTTCTTGCAGACAGCAAATGGATGGCTTGTGTTTTTTAATCCAGTCAACCAATCTATGTCTCTTCAGTGAGGAATTCAAGCCATTAACATTTATTGAGATAATTGACAAGTGTGGTAGTATTCTATTCGTCTTATTTTGTGAGAGTCCATTGCTTAGTTTTATCTTTTGCATCAGTGTGGAGGTTAGGTTCTGTCCTTTAATTTCTGAGTTCTTACTTTGCTGCTGATCCATTGTGGTGGTCAGTGTGCAGAACAGGTTGAAGTATTTCCTGTAGAGCTGGTCTTGTTGTGGCGAATTTCCTCAATGTTTGTATATCCGTAAACGATTTGATTTCTCCGTCAATTTTGAAGCTTAGCTTAGCAGGGTACAGAATTCTGGGCTGAAAATTGTTCTGTTTAAGTAGATTAAAGGTAGATGACCATTGTCTTCTTGCTTGGAAAGTTTCATTAGAGAAGTCTGCGGTAACTCTGATGGATTTGCCCCTGTAGGTCAACTGGCGCTTACTCCTGGCAGCTTGCAGAATCTTTTCTTTGGTCTTGACTTTGGAGAGGTTCATCACAATGTGTCTTGGAGAAGCTCGGTTAGAGTTGAGGCGACCTGGGGTCCGATATCCCTCTGAAAGCAGTGTGTCAGAATCTTTGGTGATATTTGGGAAATTTTCTTTTATAATATTCTCTAGTATGGCTTCCATTCCTCTGGGGCATTCTTCTTCCCCTTCTGGAATTCCTATAACTCGTATGTTGGAACGCTTCATAAAGTCCCATAATTCTGACAGTGAACGTTCTGCTTTCTCTCTCTTCTTTTCTGCCTCTTTTACTATCTGAGTTATCTCAAAAACTTTGTCTTCTACCTCTGAAATTCTTTCTTCTGCATGGTCTAACCTGTTGCTGATACTTTCCATTGCATCTTTAAGTTCCCTGATTGACTGTTTCATTTCCTTCAGCTCTGCTATATCCTTTTTATATTCTTCATATCGTTCATCTCTTATTTGATTCTGTTTTTGAATTTCCTTTTGGTTATTTTCCACTTTATTAACAGTTTCCTTCATTGTTTCCATCATTTCCTTCATTGTTTTCAACATGTGTATTCTAAATTCCCTTTCTGTCATTCCTAACATTTCTGTATAGGTGGAATCCTCTGCAGTAGCTACCTCATGGTCCCTTGGCGGGGTAGTTCTGGACTGGTTCTTCATGTTGCCTGGAGTTTTCTGCTGATTCTTCCTCATGGGTGATTTCTTTTATCTGTTTACTTGCCCTAATTTTCCTTTCAATTCCTCTTGCTCTTTAAGTTCTTGTGCCTGTGGACTAAGGGTTATAGGACCAGAAGGGTGAGAAGGTTTAAGAGCAAAAAAGCGATGAAAGAAATGAGGACCGAGTGATAAGAAAAAAAAAAAAAAATGAAAAAAAAGAAAAATAGAGAAAGGAGAGTGGTTGGGTGAAAGGAATATTGACAAAAAGAAGAGAGGCACAGAAAGAGGGAGACAGAGCAATATAGGTGTACAGTAGGGTACTTTGATACAACCTTAAAAAAAAAAAAAACACCTTCTGGGGGTGCCAAGTGGGGTGGTTCACTTGAGGTCAGCAGCTCTTTGCTAACCTGATCAGACACAGTACCCCACCTCCACCAAGTAGAGGGGAAAGACAAAAATGCTATAAATCAAACCAAAACAAGCAAACAGAAAGCTTTACGGGATAAAATTGGCTGGAAAAACCAAATAATAGTGGTAGAAACACTAACAAAAATGAAGTTCTGATTATTGAAATAGGCAGCAATGGGAAATTATAATTAAACTAGAAAAATTGAGAAAGAAAAAGGATCTGTATGGAAAAGGTTGAACTTAAAAAACAAAACAACAATCTAGAACGTCAAAATAAACAAAAAAAAAACCAAACCTGAAAAAAAACCAAACAAACAAACAAGAAAAAACACACACGCAACCAAAAACAAAGCAGTATGTATATGGAATTGAATATTGTCTGGGCAACACGTGGTCTTCTGGGGTATGAGATGTTAATCACAGTTCTGATACGACTGGAGGCTGCTAGTTTCTCGAACCCCAGCAGGTAGACGCCCTAAATCTCTCTTCAGCCCACTTAAAAGGCACTTTGAACTTGTTCACTTACTGAGCAGAAGCTTTCTCAGGGAAGTGCTTGTTGCTGGAATCACTGCTGAAGTGGCTATCCACTTACCCTGTGTGTCAAAACTGGTCTCCCTCTGCCCCCGAGGGTTAGGGCTGCAAGGCGGCTCAGACCCCGCCCTTAGGCTACTTGGTCGCTGGGTTACCAGCTCCCACCCAATTCCAGCTCTGCGACCCTGAGGGCGGAGCTTGCCAGGGCAGATCGCTCACAATGTCTGCCTGTGACCCAGAGCCAAACTCTATTAGCTCCGTCTGGCTCAGCGGCTCAGACTGGGGCCCTAGATAAAGGCCAGAGTTCTCCGCACTCCCGCTCAGGCTCTCCCCAAGGCAGTTCAGCTGAGTGCCAAGTCCAAAGACACCAAAACAGTTCACAGGTAAGGCCTTTCTGGTTTGCAGTCTCGCTGCTACTGAACTTACAGTTGCGGGCGGGTTTAGGCGGATTGAACACACGCGACCACTTGCCGGTTTTCCACTGTTTTAGTCCTCCTCTTGGGGTCCAGAAGTCTCTCGCTGACTCCCTGTATCCTCTCAGGGGTGATGATAGGCAGATCCCACCAGCCAGAGATGCCTGGAGTCCTATATCCCCAGACTCTCGGTGCCCAGATGCAAGGAAGCTGTTACTCGGCTGCCATCTTGCTCCACCCCCCAATTAAAATTTTTATTATGCTAAATTTGGGCTAACACATACAATGTGGAGTGAGATTCTGTTTGAAACACTTATTTGCTACATCTTGTGGCACACCAACTAGGATTAATCAATCAGTAAATGGATATGAAAGTCCAACATAGTTAGAAAAAATATTTAAAATATAACAGAATATGTAAAGGTAAAATTGCCTGAATCCTGTCAACTTTGCTTGTAATTTAAATCAAAACCTCAAAAATAACTTTAATAAATTAAAGTAGGTG
Organism: Nycticebus coucang; assembly: GCF_027406575.1. NCBI lineage: Eukaryota > Metazoa > Chordata > Mammalia > Primates > Lorisidae > Nycticebus > Nycticebus coucang. The sequence goes on along the minus strand of NC_069780.1, from coordinate 147,726,382 downwards.
AACATTTCTTGAAAAGAAAAGTAAGAACCTGGGGGATTGACTACTATTTGCTTTTTATTGACCTGAAAAGGGCTCGTTAAAATGATTCTGCTAGGAAATCTTTCTTTATATCTATGTCACATCTGGTGACAAGCTAAGGTTAATTTACTAATTCCCAGTTGCAAACTATAAAAACAAAGTACTAGACTTGAAGAGATTAGAGTGATAATATTAAAGTAACAGTGAATCATGCATCGCAAATCACAGCTGTTCAAATAAATAAAACATGGTGCCCCAGAAAATCAAAGAAAAGAGCCAGTTGAAATCAACCTTCACAAAAATGATGTTAGCCTTAACACACAGGCCTTAATCCAGATAGTTTTACAAATGTAGAAAAGACACTTTGAAATGCATTTAATTTCATAATAGATAAAAACTTTCTCTTCTTTTAAATATATTTTAATTAATCTTTTTATGCTACAAGGAAAATGATATATATGCAAAACCTTCAGACACCAAAAGTTAGGAGAAAGCAGTCTGGAATCAAAAGAAACAAGGCTGAAGACTACCTAAAACTTCTGAACATGATTTCAAAAGTAGGCCTGATTTTTGGTTCTGTTTTCATTTTTCCCCAAACTCCTCATCACCAAATCCATCTGATACTGCCCAATAGCAAGCTATGCCTCTTCACCCAAATTTCTACACTCACACACACATGGATATCTAGATTTTAAACTATGGTGAACTGATTAATTCTAACCAACCATCCAAGGCCATAATCTTGAAGATGTCAATCTGTGTTATAATGTCAAATTAGTGTTTGAACTCTGGCACAGAAGGGAAAATATACAAACATGTAGATAAACACAGATACACATACACACGTGTACATTGTTCATAAACATATCATTATGCCTAACCACTTGAATTTTTCAGTCAAGGTTGCTCTGATCAATCACAAAATCAAAATGTATTCCCACAATCAGAATTAAAAAATTAAATGGGGAAGCCACAATCACAATAGGCCATCAATTATTAAACAAATGAATATGCTTAATATGATACATGATTAATATTTGGTAAATATAAGTTCCATTTCCCTTTAAATTGTGCACAAAATGTAAATATTAAAGAACTTGGGTTATGTGAAGAGGGATAGTAATAAATATTACACACAATACTTAAATGTAAGTTTGATAAAGTCATGGCTTTTGTTTTGTTCACTGGTAGATCCTTAGCACCTAGAATCCCTGCCCATAACAGTATTGAATAATTATATGTTGAATACTGTATAAATAAAGTATGAAAAGAAAGAAGTAGTGAGGGAGAGGAGGGAGAAAAGGAGAGAGGAAGGAAGGGAGGGAGGAAGTCTCGCTAATAAACTGTGGCTCATACTGCAATGTTCTATCAAAAGACCACTGATCCTTGTTGGTGTGAATGTGGAGAAAATGGAATACTTCTACACTGCTGGTGGGAATGCAAACTAATATGTTCCTTTTGGAAAGATGTTTGGAAAATATTATGCAGCCTTAGAAAAAGATGAAGACTTTACCTCTTTCATGTTTACACGGATGGAGGTAGAACATATTCTTCTTAGCAAAGTATCTCAAGAATGGAAGAAAAAGTATCCAATGTACTCAGCCCTACTATGAAACCAATTTATAGCTTTCATATGAAAGCTATAACCCACTTATAGCCCAAGAAGAAGGGGAAAGGGGAGAGGAAGGGAATGGAAGGGAAGGGGAGAGGAGGAGAGGGGAGAGGTGGAGGGAGGGTAATTGGTGGGACCACACCTACAGTGCATCTTACAAGGGTACATGTGAAATTTACTAAGTGTAGAATATAAATGTCTTAACACAATAACTAAGAAAATGTGGTGAAGGCTATGTTAATCAGTGGGATGAAAATATTTCAAATTGTATACAAAACCAAAAAAAAAAATTAATCCCGGTCCAAGAAATCAACTTTTCCCCTGAAATGCTTAAAAATACAACATTTTTAACTCTACCCACAAAGAAGAGTCATTAAACTCATAGGCTAAAGAGTCAAACTGGACCTCAGTTCAAACTCCAATCTATCACTTTAACTTGTGTGATCCTGTCGAAGTTTTTTAACATCCCTAAAGTTCAATTTTCTTATCTGGAAAATTGCTATGGTAAGCAATAAATAGCATTTATAATCTGACATATACTTATTGTAATCCCTAAAGGTCATAATATTGAAGTCTTAGCCTTCCATACGACTGTATTTAGAGACAGGGCCTTCAGGAGGTAGTTAAGGTTAAATGAGATCATAATGGTGGGTCCCTAATTCAATAGTAGTAGTGTCCTCATAAGAAGAGGCAGAGACATGGGTCATGCACCCAGAAGAAAGGCCGTGTGTGCCTGTTTAAGTATTATTACACAGGGCCAGCAAGAGAGGCCTCACCGGCAACTAATCCTGCCAGCATCTTGACCTTAGTCTTACAGTCTCCAGAACCGTGGAAAAATAAATTTCTGTTGTTTAAGCTACCCAGTTCTGTGGTTTTTTTTTATGGCAGCCCAAGCAGTCTAGTGTAGTACATGTATTTCACAGTGATCATTGGACCAGAAAATAAATGTAAGTTTAGTGCCTAGCTAAACCTAGCCATAAGTAGTGCCTATACATTTTCACTAATATTCTTGCTAAGAGACAATTCTCCAGGAGTTTCTCATGCATCTGCATGTCTTCTCAGCAGAGAGTCTGAAAGCTTTTGGCCAGTACTATCTTTTCAAGAATGTTTGTATAGAAAACATACTTAAAATATAAAGAGGGGTATCATTTTCTACTACAGCAGAGGGAAGGGTTGTATATTGTCCAATTTAATAAAGATAATGTCTCCCTCAGGGGCAAAGTATGGTCAGGTTTGCTATAGGCTATTTATAAATGATTCAGGTTTCCTAAGCTCTGAGTTCCTCAGCTGGGATACAAACCCCCTGTGTATGTAGCACCCACCTTGGCTGCTCCATTTTGCCTCCAGAGAACTTGGACACAAATATAAAGCTCACATTGCTTGCAGTGCCATGAGTAATAAAGTCCTTTGTTTCTGACCCAGGAGTCTCATGTCTTCTGAGAGTATCCATGAAACTATATGAGGCTAAATATCTTAACTTACATCCAAGATAAACCTCAAATCTTTCACAGTTTTTGACAATCATAAGTATTACTACATTTAATGCTGTTTTTTAGGAAATAAGGGCATAAGGAAAATCATTTTAAAATATAAACTTGAAGAGCATAGCTACTTGTGAATTCAATGCTTAGAAGTAAGGTCGGGCGGCGCCTGTGGCTCAGTCGGTAAGGCGCCGGCCCCATATACCGAGGGTGGCGGGTTCAAACCCAGCCCCGGCCAAACTGCAACCAAAAATAGCCAGGCGTTGTGGCGGGCACCTGTAGTCCCAGCTACTCGGGAGGCTGAGGCAAGAGAATCGCTTAAGCCCAGGAGTTGGAGGTTGCTGTGAGCTGTGTGAGGCCACGGCACTCTACGGAGGGCCATTAAGTGAGACTCTGTCTCTACAAAAAAAAAAAAAGTAAGACAATTAGTAAAGAATGTCTGTCCTCCTCAAATGAATCCTTTCAGCTGTTCAGCTGTGCTCCCACACCTTCTATTCTATCCATTATCTCTTACCTATTCCACCTCCAAAGTTTTGCTTTATCCTACAACTCTGGAGAGTTCTACTTGTTATGTTTATTATCTTCCTTCCTCCACTGCTCCCTCTCTCTTCAAGCCACCTCACTAGGCCTTGCCTTACTACCTCCACTGAAACAGTTTTGGGAATATTATCACTACCTTCTCGTTATGTAGTATCAGTAAGTGCAAAGGGCATTTATTATTCCTTCTCTTACTTCCCATTCTATAGCATTCAATATTGCTAATCAATCCTTCTTATTTAAGCTCTCTCTCCCCCTGCCCCACCTCTCTGCTGTCTGTAACATCATACTCTTCCCATTCAAACTCCTCAACTCAGACTTTCAAAGTTTCATTTCCTCCAGGGTTGGTCCTAAGTCCTCATCTCTTCTTCCTCTATTGTCTCTCCCTAAATGGTCTCCTTTAGGCTCCCAGTTTCAGACATTATCAACAGATCACAAATTTAATCTCTAAACTAGACCTCTCTTCTGAGTCAAACTCCTGGATCTAATTTAACACCCCTTCTTAAATTTCTTAAAAGTATCTCAAATTAAATGCATACGAATCTGTGTTCTTGATTTTTTCTCCCCACTCGTACGGGAACACCTGATTTTCATGACCAGATAGATTGGCAGACAAATATATACATACACCTACACCCACATGCATACCATTGATAATGTTTACAAACAAGAAATGCAGAGAAATCTTTCACTCATCCTCCTCTACTTTACCTTCCAAACCATGTCCTATTTTCCTTCCTAAATATCTGCTACATCTGCATATTTTTCTCCATATACATCCCACCACCATCATATTGCACTTAGGCTTTTATAATAACTGAATCAGTCTTTCCACATTCACTCACAGCCTCTTAAATTGGAGATTAGATTTATTTTTATAGACTGTCAAGATGATTACAGGCTGTTCCTGAGTTACAAACATCTGATTTACATACCACTTGCACTTATGAACAGGGGCTAGTATAGTAATAGATGAACATATCTGTTCCAGTGTACATACAAATTCAACTTAAGAACAAACCTACAGAACCTACCACATTCATAATCCAGAGACTACCTGTATTTGTCATCATCACTATCTAATCTTTTAAGTACGTTAGTGGTGTTCTATTGCTCTTGTAAACTCTTATCATGGCCAAGAAGGCCCTATGTGCTCTGGCTACTGCTTTCCATTGCAGCCCTGTGTCATATCACTTTTTCCTGAGCTTTCTGCACTATAGGCACATTGTCAACTTTCATTTCCTCACACTCTATCCCCCTCAATGCCATGCTTTCTCCTCAAGGTCACCTCGTAGAATGCGTCTCTCTCCTTCCCCATCCCTTCACTATTTTACTCTCCTCATCTTTAAAATCTTAATTTAAATACCACATCTCTTCCTCAGGAAATATTATTCTTACTTCCCTTTCCTAGTATTCACGTACCCTTGGGGCACCCTATACTTTACCATTTATAATCTAGTTTATAATTATAAACACATACACAGGTGTATACATATATTTGTTTAGTTATTTGACCATGTCTGACTCTCTTCATAAACTGTCACCTCCACAAAAGTAAGGCCATGTCTAGCTCACTTACAATGATCGATGCATGTAAGATACTTTGCAGAGAATAATAAAGGTCATACAAAGCCGTAGTAAAAGGAACTGGGCTAAATCCATCTACCCAACATGCAACCTATCCCAGGTATATGGATAACTGGTATGTGAACATAGAAATATGTAGTGCATGTCATCTGAATGAATAAGTACTAATAGATACTAATGAAGACATTACTTTGGTAACCCCCAGTGAACCATGTTTCCCACTATTCATGCCCCTGTGTCCCCCTCTCACCTTAAATCTGGGTTGGCCTCTGACTTGCTTTTAACCAATAGAGTGCTGCAAAAGTAACTCCATGCCCATCTGGATCTGGCTGTAACAAGGCCTAGAAACTTTCACTTTTGCCCTCTTGGGTACTCTGAACTGCCATGTAAGAAATTCAGCTACTAGAAAGATCACATGGAAAGTCCATGTAGTCTCAGTGCCCATAACTCAGTGGTTAGGGCGCCGGCCACATACAGCGGGGCCTGCTAAACAACAAGGACAACTACAACAAAAAAATAGCAGGGCATTATGGCGGGTGCCTGTAGTCAAAGTTACTTGGGAGACTGAGGCAAGAGATCGTGTAAGCCCAAGAGTTTGAGGTTGCTGTGAGCTGTAACACCACAGCCCTTTATTGAGGGCAACATCGTGAGATTCTGTCTCAGAAAAAAAAAAAAAAAGAAAGAAAGTCCATGTAAAAAGGAGTTGTCCAGAGACTAAGAGAAGCTCCGTCATCCCAGTATCCCAACTGAGCCTAGCGGCCATATAGAGCAGGCAAATAATTGACCACCACAGGCCAGTGTAGGTTGATGAATCATGAGAAATAGGAAGAAGGGTTATTCTTTTAAACCTTTAAATTTTAATATAGTTTGTTGTGTAGCAAAAATATAATGCAACAGCTAAGACTTTTAAAATATCAATATTACCCTTTTTTGCATAGACTAAGAAGCCAAACAAATGTAAGATGGAGAATTTTGAGACATCATAAGATTATAATTCAATAGTAGAAGTATATGTGGCTCTCTATTTATAAGAAGTAAATATCCTGACACTCAGATGTACTCACTTCAGAACTTCAGTAGTCTTTTAATAGCTATCTGTAGCCAGTATTGTTTTTTAAAGTTTATGCTATTTGCATTCAGAAATAAAAAGCATGAAATCAAATCATTCCTCTCACAAGGTTAACATATCTACTTTTCATAAGACAAGTATTATTTTTGTCAGTTACAATGTTTTCTCCCAAGCTCAGGCCATTAAAGTTTCTTGATTGCAATGTTCTTAAAGATAATAAAGTTATTTTATAGCTGAAGTGTATAAGAAAAATACTTAGATCTTACATTGAAGTTTTCAGAATATTTCAGAAAGCTAGGAAGATACAAGTATCATCATATTTAATTTATATACGATCTTCTGAGTTCTGAAAGATGGTATTATTTGCCAAAGGCCAATCAAAAAAAAATCCATGCCCACTTACTATCATCAAAAGTAAATTCCTGTACAATCAATTTCTTTGAACAATCACTTGGGCTTAGCTTTTAGAACTCCAGTTTTAAAGGAGGAGACGAAATGGCAAGAATCGACCCTTGATTTTGAATACCTTTATAGCTGCAAGCATAGCAGTTATTCAGCAAGGTTTCATTAGAGAAATCTGGAATTCAGCCCAATCATTTTGGACAAAAATGGTCTTACATAACTCTTCTTCATTCTAATGGCAGTTTAGCCTCCTCCCAGAAGAAATGATTTCTGCTGAAGGGGCATTTTCACTCAATTACATTAATTGTTTGGCCAGCGCTGATGACATAACACCCAAGCTCTTCAAAGAAAAGAATGCACCAGAATAGTCAGCATAACAAGCCTCTGGGCAGCTGTGTTAGACTACAGCTTAGAAGACATGCTTGTTGTTGATTTTTTTTTTAATTAGCAATAAATTATGAAAGGCCAAGACCTAAAAAAAATAATTTTAGTGTAAAAATCTAAAATGTGAATCTAAAAACTCTTTAAAACTTTTTGAGGGCTTTCCTGATTTCCAAATGAGTTCTTAATTATTTTGGAATGGTGGAGGGAAATATATACATTTCAAACTCTATATTTTGTTGTTTTTCTTCTTTTTTTTAGAAATCAGTCAATAAAATTATTAGGATACACGTTTTGAATTAAAAATAAGTCCCTATTCCTGAATACTGAAATCTAGGTAACAGTGGGAGAATATCATGCTCATGGCAATGAGAAAATGTATTCTAGTTCGTATTCTTCATTTCTTTGGAGCCACCCAGATCCAGAGTGGACAAATCATTCTAGAATCTTTCTAGAATGAGGAACTCTGACCACCAATGTAATTCATTCTTATTTTGACAGAAACAACTGCCCAGCATTGATTTTAATTTAGGTTGATACTATACTTTTAGAAAAGGAGTAGTTGGGCCTTCTTTGAGTATTACAAAAGTATTCCTTGATCTTTGACAATAAAAATGTTTAGCTAAAGAGAATTTTGGATCAATGGAGAAAAAAATACGTTAACCTAAATGAGTAAGATGCATAAGTAAATGTCTCAACCTCTACTATGTTTACCAAATCTTCACTGAAGAGTTTTCTAAAATCACTTGGCAGCCCAAAGTGAACAGGGACTCAAAAAGCAATGGAATGGACAAAGGTGGACTTTGGCATAGTCTCTCGAAGATGTCATTTGAAACCCTTGTCTGGCAGGAACAGAGTTAAGTGTTGCCCTTTTCACTGGCTTCTCGTTACTCTCACCCGTTTACAAAGAGAAGGTACTGATGTCCTGGGTAACGTTAAAGGTAGAAGTCTGTTATAGAGAAAATAAAGGGCAAGTTCATGCAGGAAAGGAAAAGAGATATAATTAGGAATAGCTCCTAAAATAGGATCAAATTCAAACTATGTATTTTTTAAATACATATTCATTCTTCCATTTTCTGATAAAAATTCCATAAATTTCCTTGTGGACCCATGCTTCCCCATTTCAGGCAGTTGGGGTCCAGGGCCCTCTCCTGGCTACAATGATTGGTTCAATGGTGGTCACGTGACCTATATCAGCCCAGTGAGACTTGGTCCTGAGACATTTATTAAAACTGGCAGAGTAGTGCTCACTTCAGCAGTGTTTATACTAACATTGAAATGATACAGAGAAGAATGGCCCCTGCACAAGGATGACATCCAAACATGAAGTGTTCCATATGTTAAAAAAAAGAAAAACCTGACAGAACAATGTAACTCAATCATACATACCCTTATATTAATCCAAAATAAAAAATAAATGAAAATAAACCCAGCTGACATTCTATTGAAACTGCTGAAACAATAAGATATAAACTTTGTTTCAGAGTCTATCAGTTTGTCAAAAGGTTATATGAGTAAAGTCTGTCTAAATAATGCTAATTACAGAAAAAACTAATCTGTGCAATGGAGCTTTGATATCTTTGATATCCTTAGATTCACATCTAACTCCTTGGAATTTCAATGATCTGATCTATTTCGTTTAAGTTAAATTGTCATCAGTTGCAACCAGTGTGTACAACAAAACCCATGCCTTGAAAAAGAACTACTTGCCACATATCAGTCTTTCATGCACAGAGTGCCTCAGTAGGATATGTAAATTTAAATTGCTTCAATTAAAGCAGTTCCAATACATGTGGCTATACCAAAGAGACGGAGTAACCAAAATTGTATTAAGAAATACACACCCACAGGGCCCCAGTATTCAGATGAAACAATAATAATCCTATATAACTATCCTCTGCTATGTTACCAACTACAATCTCTCAAATAATGGCCCCAAATCCTTCTGCCTTGAGTTCCTATGATATAACACCATGAGAACCAGTGTAAAATCAAGATCACAGTTCAGCTGTAGAAATATTAATATTTAAAATAGTTGCCTAATATTTTAAGTGGTTGTATGTCAAAAAGTTCAGAGACATCTGACTGTGTGTCCCCTCCACGGTATGAAGGAACGGGGACTCCCTCAGTCAATTGTTTAATAAATTCCCTCTAATCATTCTCATTAGCCCTGTTCGAGGCTGATTTATCATAAATAGGATCTATAACCAACTGTCTCTAGCTTTGTAATCTATGAAAAAGAACTACTTGCCACATACCAGTCTTTCATGCACAGAGTGCCTCAGTAGGATATGTAAATTTAAATTGCTTCAATTAAAGCAGTTCCAAGCAATTGCAATATAGAGTTTAGTAACATTAAGACACAATGAAATACTGTGGGAAATGCTTTAAAAAAGCAGCAGATATTAAGCAATACTCTGGTTACCATTAAGTTTCTGTTCTCTTAAGACATTACTTTAGTTTCTGACAGGGGTACAAGTAGGTTATGCTAAGCCTCTTGAGCCAGAGAGTAATCCTACTTTCTTGCAACTTTAAACGCTTTAAATCCCACAGTTGATTCTTCTTGGATTACCAAGAGGATCAGCAATAATTTTCCTGGCACTAATGTTTGGCTGAAAATACTGTACTTTTATTCTTGAGTCTTATATGTTGGTAAATCTAAACTTGGGAAGCTAAATCTTCAGATACCAAGAGATGTGATGTGCCTCAAAGCTCATGTTTTGAAACACTATCCTACACTGCAATGAAAAAAAGCTGTGGAAGTTTGTCAAGCACTTACGTGCAAAATTGAATGAAGCAGGCTATTCACAAAGGTCCAGGAAGCATAGTTATTAGTAAGTATTTTCACAGCTGTCCACGTGGTACTAACTGTTCACAACACATAAAAAAGGCTTACCTCCAACTCATTGAATACAAAAGGTAAGCTGAAATCTGCTCTGTGGAGCTAATATATTTCTAAGGTTTTTTTTTTGAATGAAATTATTTTAAAGGCGTTCAGAGACTAAGAAGAAGAAACATGAAAATTTAATGAAAAACTGGAAATCAAAATAGTGAACACACAGAAATGCAGCAGCAGCCATATTGCTAACAGAAAACGTTACTGAGAACTGGGGGTGGGGAGTGCTAGCTTACTCCAATTAGTTTTCAATACTTGGAGGAGATTTCTGAAGCTCAACTGAAAGATCACAGCCTATATAAATACCTCAAAGTAAAATCTCATAGGAATAAGGTTAGCAGAAACATGCAAACTCACACATATCAAATACCACTACATAATCTCAAAGGAGACCAGCAGAAAGAACACAGTGAGTCACACAGGTATGATCTGCTCTCTGCTCTTGTCATTCATTCCAATACACTTTCATTGCCATCTGTTATGTGATAAGCATTTGGCTAAGTAGTTGAGAATCTGTAACATCTTTCTAATGTTAAAATTTTCATGGTTAATTTTTTTTTTTTTTGTAGAGACAGAGTCTCACTTTACCACCCTCGGTAGAGTCCCATGACGTCACAGGACTCACAGCATCCTCTAGCTCTTGGGCATGGTTAATTTTTTAAAGCCATCAGCTTCTAAGGGCCACTGAACAAAAAGAATAGTTCTTGCACCATGGTTCCCCAGTTTAGGATTTCATGAAACAGTACAATTTCAAAATATTTTTTTAAAAAAATACGTTGAGATCCATATAGGAGAGCCAACTGTTTCTTCTGCAAATTAAAGGCATTACAAAATAACTGCCAACACTATAACTAACATTTCCTTTTTTGTCAACAATGGGAAATTTTAGCAACACAGACTAAGAAGGTCAAATGCTCCCAAGGAACAAATTTTGAAGTCCCTATACCATATTTATTTATTTATCAAACACTTATATAGCACTTATGTCGTGCCAGATATTGCTTTAAAAGCTTTTTCAACGATAACTCATTTAATATTCATAACTACATTATGATACAGACATCATTTTATATTTATAGATGAGGAAACTGAGACACAGAGAAATTAAGAAAGTTGCAAAGTCATGCAACTGTTCTGGAGAGGTTGACTTCAATCAGCCAGACCCAACTTGATGATCTTAACCACTTTCCTACATAGATTTTATATGCCCCATTATTTCTCCATATATATTCACATTATTTGTTAAAAATTATTCATGAGATATTCACATACCATTTTTAGTGTAAAATTCAATGGTTTCTAGAATACTCAGAGTTGTACAACCACCACCACAATCAATTTTGTAACATTTCAACACCATATCCATTAGCAATCACTCCCCACTTATCTCAAACCTCTCAGGCCTTGGGAGCCAATTATCAATGTCCTAGAGATTTGTCTGCCAGAATTGTCTATCAGAACAGACACAATATGTAATGAAGTTGTGCACCCTGCGCATCATTGCCAATGTTTCATATTTTCTCACTTTAATTTTTATCAAAATGGTGGGTATGGAATGACATTTTTTTAAATTTTTATGTACTTGATTACTAGTGAGATAGAACAAGTATTTATGTATTTATCATATAATAATATAATATATAATTATATATAATATATATAAGAATATAATAATTCTTTTGTGAATTATTTGTTCATATTTTTCATCTATCTTTCCATTGAGTTGGATTTTTAAAATATTCATTTGTAAGACTCCATACAAAGTAGATTCTGATTTTTGTTGGGTATGTGCATTATAAGTGTCTTCTAGTCTGACCTGTTTTAATATATTTAGTGTCTTTTGCTAAACATAAGTTTTTGTTTTAATATGATTGGTATTACCATTTTTCTTTACAATTTATGTTTTAATGTCTTAAGAAATCCTTCCTTATCCAGTGGTAATAAAGGTAGTCCATCCATTTTCTTCTAAATATATAAATCCTTTATTTTTCTTTTCACTTTTATGCCTACATTCTGCCTGAAATTTGTGTATGTTGTGAGGAAGGGGTCTTATCATGTCTACTCTTCCATGTGAATAATTACATCTCCTAACACCATTTATTGTAACCTTTCCACAGATATGTAATACATCCTTAGACATATATGGACCTGTTTCCGAACTTGGTGTATTTATTTATTGCTATTACTTTATTTTACACTTTTAAAATTTATGTTCTTTTTTGGAAAACCTTATTTTTTCTTATATTTATAATTAATTTCTACCTCAATAATTTTTAATATTTTTATTTTATAGTCTCTATAGGATAGTCCCATCATCTGAATGTCTTGGATTCTAATCCTGCTGTTTGTTGTGTCTGCTAACTCATTCATTTGGGATTTTTTTCTTATGTTTTATAATTTGAGGCTGGGAGTTAATCACATTAACTAATCACATTAGAAGGTGTTTATATGCTGGAATCTTGTGGAGCTTGGTTTAATGGTGTCTCCCTTCTAAGAAGTTTGCAACCAACTCTGCTAGGTGCTTTAGGGTCATCAGTAACCTGGGATCTGTTGGATGAATTTCTCAAGTTGCAACTTTCCCATACTTCACAAATTTAAATCCCAAACTCAAATGGGGTGCAAATTCATAGCAATATTCCTTTTGGAGAGATATTTTCTAAGACATAGCTCCCTTGTCCTTCTATGCTGATGAAAAGTTTTATTTTTCAGTCCCTTCTACTCAATGGTAGCAACTCTGTGCTGAAAACCTCTGTTCTGACCCACAAAGTCTAAATTTTCCATTTCATATCGCCACATGATTGTTAAAAATCAAATCTTTGGGTAATGAGACTAACAACATTCTTCCAAGGATAGCCACAGCATCAACTCAAATGAGTCCTTGAGGACTTCAATTCCATCCTTATTTCTGACCCACGGTGATGACTTTATTTCCTTTCAAGATCAAATATACATAGAAGAGGTTGCTTATTATTCCATTCACCCAGGGAACATAATAAGCAACACAATATTTCCAAATGTGTTAATATTATTATCTGTGTTTCTAGAAGTATAAGTAAAAAGAAACTTCTTTTCTCTGGTAAAAATCAATTTATATCAAAATTGATGAGCTAAATCTTGTAACTTACCAATTATGAAAATTTGTCAGTTCAAAATTATATTATCCAAAGCATGTTTTATCCCTCTTAGTCCAAGTTTCAGGAAACCACATAGAAAAAAATATAATTAAGGTCTATATCTAGCCCAAAGCTCTAATTAGAAACTTTACACAAAACTTCACGTGGATACAAATAAATCCTTCAGTTTTTTAAACTCCCTCAAAGCCCTCCAAATCACCTTTTTCTAAAATCTCTTCTAGTTCATACACACACAGTCACACATTACTTTCCGTATAATTTTTCTCTGCTTACTATCAACAAATTTTACTGCCTTTTCTTCTTCCTTTCCATTAATTTACAACTTCTCTAAGTGCTTTCTATGCTCCAAACATTGGGCACATCGCTAAAAACAAAACAAAGCCCTGGACTCACAGAGTCTCAAACTTACTGTAGAGGAAGTAATAAAAATAATAAACTAATTAATAAATATATTTTAGGTTGAACCAAATGAAATGGCCAGTATTCATTTGTTCTTAACCCACCAGAAGTCAAGTTCACACGGTCCAATTTAATAGAATATGACAAGTGGCAGTGAGTGCTCTGAAGAAGGCAGGGCGAGTGGGTGGAGAGTGATGGGTGTGTGTGAGTGTGCTATTTTAGACAGCACAGCCACAAATGCCTCTCTTCCAAAGTGCCATTTGAACAGAGACAGGAATGAAGTGAGAAAGTGAGTAATAGGGATATCTGGAGAAAGAACATTCTAATCAGAGAGAGATGAAGGTAGAAAGGCTATGAGGAGAGATGGCATTTTCAAGGCACGGCAAGGAAAGCAGAGGGACCTGAATGGAGTGAGGACAAGAGTGGTACAAGGTAAGGACAGAGAGGGGAGGGCTGGGCCCAGGAATGCCATGTCATCCATGGCAAGGCTTTCACGCTCACTCCCAGCAAGATGGGAAGCCCTTGTCAAGTTCGGGCTGAAGAGTGGTAAAATCTAACAATGTATTCTCATGGTGTGGAAGACAGCCTCCAGGAGGCAGGATGGACATAAGGAACTTAGGTAGGAGACTATTCCATTCACCCAGGGAACATGTTAAGTTAGACTTGGGTGGTAGCAAAGAAAATAGTGAAGAGAGGCTGGACCCTCACAATTCATTCATGACCTTTCTAGTCTTTCTTTTTAAAAGCATATTTGTTTCATCAATGTCTTATTCCCAAATGAATCTATTTTCAAGCCCATTTCCTGACCTTGGTTGATTCTGGTATCAAAATCACCTTGCCTACTTGCTTCTGATTCCAACAGGAGCTTTCTAAATCTCCCTAAATTCAGCAATTATGTTTGCATGTCCACAGCCTTACATATCTGCATCACCACTTCTGTCTCTAATTACTTTCAGAACACAGCATACCTGATTGAGGAGCAGCTGAGGTTCCCTGCACAAAGAGCACCACCCAAAAAACAAGATGTGGCACCAACAGCCACCACCATTTCCTTCCATCTCTTGCCAAAGACTGTAACTGACAGATGGGCTGGGCCAAAGTCACAGCAGGAAAGGGCCATTTGTGGCTCACTGCCAGGCAAGGAGGCTCCCCTCAGGAAGAAAACTCTTAACCCTATGGCTGCAACTGGATCCCTTCCTCAGAAGTGTCTACACTTTGCACCTACCCAAAGAGGAAGTTGTCAAAGAGAGTTACAACCCTTTAGGGAGAAGCAGACCAGGCTCAAGGCATGTGAATACAACCTCTGCAACTTCTGACCCATTTGCCCCTCACCCCCACACAGGGCTAGAGGCGTGCTATTAAACATTTAGGCCAAAGTGATAAGTAACTAGATCACCAAGGCCAACACCATGACAGTTTTCTGTCTCTCGGTATGATAGGTCATTCAAGAGTAAAACATAAAATTGTTCATAAAACACATCTGGTGCAAGAGGACAAGTTGTGTCAAAATCATTTACTAGCCTATCTTACGTTTCAAAAAAAATCCTGACGTGTAGCTTGCATGGAATATGCAAACAGGCTGCAAAGGAGAGGACATGACATTAAAATGTCACTAAAATTACTGCTCAGCTATGAGAACTTACCCAACTTTAGTTTAACAGCTCCAATTTTACATAAGGTCACAAGAAATAGGATTTAAATGACTACTCAAAATCAATTTTCTGAAAAGGCATTTTTCAAAGATACAAGCAGGCATACCTCTTTCTGGAAAAAAAAAAAAACTTCATTTGTACTATAGAAGAAAATGAGAAAACAGAAATCAAAATGTATTCATCACTCTGGTTTCTCCTGTACTTTTAAATAAAGCAGAAACCACATCTCAATATACCAGAAAATTAGGCTAGCTCTGAATTGATGTTAAGTCTACTAAGGCCAAAACTTGTAGCTCTAATACAATCTTCTATGAAAATCATTTATGATGCCAGATAATATAAGAGAAATTTAAGATGATCACCAAAAAGTCCATTAATATGATCTTTCCTTGAATTTTATTGTTGAAAATCTTCTTCTGCTGAAATTTCAAGGATTTTCACAGTGCTTCTACTTACACTCTGACCCAAATAACTGAAAATCTACCATCATTGTAACCACGGAGGCTACCATCAGACAAATGTATTCTCCTGAAACTAAAGTCAACATTCAAAGAGTTCTCTAAAGCCTTGATATTTTTCACTTATAAATTATTATTCATTTTTCCAAATACTATGCAAATAGTATAAGGACAACAATATTAAAGGGATTTTTTTAATTTGAAGATTCACTGCACATAATAGCACGCTCTGTTGATGTACCTGTTTTAGGTACCTAGTCCCTGATCCATGATGGTACATATCTCTCAAGGCAGGTCATAGTCTAGGTCTCACTTGGCATAAAGAAGCAAAGACTTATGCCGAAGTGACCCTGTATGCCTAGGTCATTTTTATCTGATAACTTTATTTTTAAATATAGTCATGCACCACATAACCACATTTTGGTCAATGGCAGACTACCTACCAAGGTGGTTCCATAAGATTATACCAGAACTGGTGGCTCCCATAGCTCGGGGGTAGGGTGCTGGCCAGATACACCCAGGCTGGCAGGCTCGAACTCACCCCAGGCCAGCTAAAACAATATTGACAACTGCAATGAAAAAATAGTCGGGCATTGTGTTGGGTGCCTGTAATCCCAGCTACTTGGGAGTCTGAGGCAAGAGAATCACTTAAGCCTAAGAATTAGAAGTAATGCCATGGCACTCTACAGAGGGCAACATAGTGAGACTCCACCTCAAAAAAAAAAAGATATTAGAACTGAAAAATGTCTATCATCTGATGACACTGTAGTCATTGCAATGTTACAGGTAACCCATTACTCTTACGTTTGTGGTGATACTGGTATAAACAAATCTACAGTGGGTGGTATGAAAGTCTAACACATACAATTACGTACAGTAAATAATGCTTGATGGCAAACAACTATGTTAGTGGTTTGTGTGTTTACTATACTATATACTTGTTATCATTCTTTTAGAGTGTACTCCTTCTACTTATTAAAAATACTATAAAACAGCTTCAGCTAGGTCCCTCAGGAGGCATTGCAGAAGGTGTGACAGCTCCATGCATGTTATTGCCCCTGAAGACCTTCCAGTGGGAGGACAAGATGTGAAGGGGACAACAGTAATATCGATGACCCTGCATAGACCCAAGCTAAAGTGTATGTCTGTGCATTACTTTTTAACAAAAGAAGTTTAAATGGTTAAAGAAATTAAAAATTTAAAAATAGAGGGCGGCACCTGTGGCTCAGTCGGTAAGGCACCGGCCCCATATACCGAGGGTGGCAGGTTCAAACCCGGCCCCAGGGGAACTGCAACCAAAAAATAGCCGGGCGTTGTGGCGGGCGCCTGTAGTCCCAGCTACTCAGGAGGCTGAGGCAAGAGAATCGCTTAAGCCCAGGAGTTGGAGGTTGCTGTGAGCTGTGTGACGCCACGGCACTCTACCCAGGGCCATAAAGTGAGACTCTATCTCTACAAAAAAAAATTAAAAAATAGAAAAAAGCTTACAGAATAAGGATAAACAGCTACACAAAAATATTTTTGTACACCTGTATAATGTGTTTGCATTTTAAGTTAAATGTTATTACACGAGAGCCAAAAAGCTTTTAAAAATTAAAAAGTTCATAAAGTAAAAATTTATAGGAAGCAAAGGTTATTTTATCATAGTGGTGTGTGGTAATGGCCTCTATATTCTCTCATCACTCATTTACTCATCCAGGCCAACTTCCAGTCCTGTGAGCTCCATGGTGTCCCCTTTTTTATCTTTTTTTTTTTTTTTTGTAGAGACAGAGTCTCACTTTATCACCCTCGGTGGAGTGCCGTGGCATCACACAGCTCACAGCAACCTCCAACTCCTGGGCTGAAGCAATTCTCTTGCCTCAGCCTCCCGAGTAGCTGGGACTACAGGCGCCCGCCACAACGCCCAGCTATTTTTTGGTTTGCAGTTCAGCCAGGGCCGGGTTTGAACCCACCACCCTCGGTATATGGGGCCGGCACCTTACCAACTGAGCCACAGGCGCCGCCCCCCTTTTTTATCTTTTATACTATACCTCTTCTATGTCTAGATATGTTTAGGTACCTGAGTACTTGTCACTGTACTTAACACTTGACACTGTGTTACAAATACCTACAGTACTCAGTACAGTAACATGCTATACAGGCGTGTAGCCCAGGAGCAACAGGCTATACCACATATCCCAGGTGTATAGTAGGCTGTAGAATCTAGATTTGGGTAAGTGCCCTCTATGACTTTCACACAATAACAAAATTATCCAACAACACTTTTCTCAAAATATATCCTCATTGGTAAGCAACGTATGACTATAGCTAAATTAGATGGTTATCAAAGCTAAAAATATGGGAGTAGAAAATATGACATTAACATACTTTTTAAACAAAGAAATGTATATTTCTTACTTATGAATGAAATAATTTCTTTTCTAAAAAAAAAAAATCCACTCCAACTGGCATAATCAATGCTCACAATTCCACAGCGCACTTGTAAACTTTTGGGTCAGGGTCACTCCAGCTCATTTGGTTAGATTCCCTCTAAAGATATTTTAAGATATCTGAAGTTCTACTCAACATGGAGAGCCTTTCAAATGCATGGCAAACGAGGATCATTTAGTCTTTGTGAAGAGCTGGAAGTTGTTTGAAAACATGGTAGTGGCAATTGTAGGGGTGTGGACCGAAAAGGAGACACAGAAATGAAGGACCCCGCAGCATTCAACCTTTTAGTTTGAAAATTTTACTCCTATAGAAACAGCAGAGAATGAAAGCAAAATCTAAAAGAAGGAACCAGTCAGAAGGAAAGTAGTCTAATAGATCTAACTTTGGTTTGCTTTGACCCTCCTCATGGGCCCCTCTCTGTCCATACACCACACCTAGACTGTTTTCTATCCCATGAAACATTTCTGGGAAAGAGCTACAGGAATAATATATGTCAATTACAGTGGGATGTTGATTTCTACCACTTGGGACTAGAAAGTTGCTAGTCACTATACATTGCTTGGAAAGGCCAATAATCACTGGGCTACAAAGAAACACCTCACCAGCAAAGGACACTAGCAGCTGCAGACGGCAACATCAAAGATGGAAAGACATTAGTATCCAAGCCAATTTATTAGAACTAGACAAATGGCACCAGAAAGAACCCACGGCTCTGCTAATGGTGGGTCTTCTACAGGTCTCAACCATTTAATTTTTAATCTGGCCTCCTAAAGCACAGGCTCTTCGCACCTTGCCCTAGAGTTTCTGACTAAATGCATTTTATTTCTAGATGCTTCTCTCTCTTGATACAGGGTTCCACAAATAGGAAAGAGCAAGTCGTCCTCCAGGCATGTTAGGGGGCTGTCTCTTCTCTCTCACTCTGTGGTCTCCTGCAAGCATTTAAAACAACAATGTGCCAAGAAATATTTTCCTACAGAAAAATCCACTTCTCTTGGCTGGCCCTAAAATGGATGTGCCTTAAAAGGATTGAGTCTTCTTTGAAATATAAGATTGTCCCTTTTTGATAAATTAAAAGGTACTTCAGACTTGAGAGGCTATCTCAATTTTACAGTAAGAGCCAGCCCATGAGAAAAGAAAAAAATTGCAGGTGGCATTTTCATTGAAAACACTATTATTACCATTCTAACAAAAGAATAAATTCTAAGGAGAAAGAGCACAGCCATCTCAATTAATATTATTCACTATCTTTACAGTTGCTCAGACAATATCACACACCTGGCATGCCTAGATTGAGTACTGAAGTCAAGGGTATTAAATCAAAGGAAACTAAATGTTTTCATGACTTCTAAAACAATAATTCAAAATGGATTTTTCAATATTTCAGAAAATACATGTCCCAGGTTAACCTATAATAATGGAACAGAGTAAAAGAAACCTGATTCGATGATAAATTACCCACAGAACTATGTGGTGTGACAAATTGCTAATTCAATAAAGCTATCAGTGTATTATACTTTAATAATATATACTATTTCTGAAAAGAATTATCAATCAGCCTTGATTTTCGGAAGAGTATATCTTAGATATATCTCTGCTTTCTACACCTTCCTAAAATTATTTTTAGCTAGGGATGATAAACAAAAGATAATGTACCCCTGGTCAATTTGAAGACAGTGAAGATTCTCCAAGGAGGGACATTGCTACGCAGGAGACTAGTTATAAACCCTCTGTTCTTGGGTCATAATCACTTAATGGCTGCAGAGTACAGGGTTCAACCAAAATGTTAACATTATACTGAGAGGCAAGAGAAGATTTCTTCCCATCATGCCTTCAAGATACTATTCAAGGTCCCTGAATCACGCCCATTCATACAGAGGCCAGCATTCCTAGCCGCTGGAAAACCATAATCAGGCCAGCATTCCTAGCCGCTGGAAAACATAATAGTCCAGCCCCTGCCTGTAGGCAGGTGGAAGCATTATTTATTTCATTTTGCAAATGAAGAAAGTGATTCCGAGAACATATCTGCTGCCAGAATTCATTTGTCCTGATGCCCAATGCCATGTGCCTTCCACTAAAGCAAAATAATAACAATTAATAACAATATACACGGTTTCTATGGCATTCCTTTATATAATCTTGCAGCCATAACTTGATTGGAGCTTCAGAATCATCTATGTAAACCATAAGCAAAATCCCATGTAAAATCATGTAGAATGCTTAAAGTGAAAGAAGCAGGAGGTAGTCATTAATAGCATAAACTATGTCATCGTGATACGTAGACATAATCTGAATTTAGCCAATAACGAGATATGTGACCTTGGAAAAGTCACTTAACCTTTTTATTAAGTATTTTTGTAAAACGGAAATATTAATAATGGTATCTATATTGTAGGGTCATTGTCACCAATTTAAGTACTAATTCAGCCCTGCCCTCTTTAGCTTTCACAATCAGACAAGATCACATGCATTCAAGGTGGTATATTAAAGTAATTATAAAAATAAAATGAGAAAACATATACTAAGCCCTCAATGCAGTACCTTGAATACAGTAAATGTTCAATTAGTACAATGAGTATGTTGTTAGCAGATATTCTCACTCTCATAAAGAATCCACTAAAAAATAGCAGCATAATTTTAATAGTTCTTAGAGAAGAGATAACAGCTCCACATTATATGTTTGTTCTAGTTGATCAAAGTAGTACCTTCTCTTCTATTGCCAGAATGCAATCTATATAGAGAGTTCCAAAATCACACAATCATCATACCCAAGGATGTTATTTCAAGCATCACCATCAGCAGACTCATTGCTCTCATAGGTTAAATACTGTTGTCAATCACAGGTTTGAAAACATCTTTAAAAGATAATTTTATGAAACCACTTATTAAAAATTAAGGGATAGACAAAAATATGATGCAAATCTATTTTATTGTATAAATGCTTAATTTGCGATTTGATTTAAAATATGAAATAAATAATCCTGAACTCATTTGACCTTCAGTCACCTGGAAATGTAGTCACAATTTGAATCTCATCACTATTTTAAAACGCAAGAGTCAGACAACTATATTAATTAGATAACAGTGCATAAAAAAATTCTAGTCAACACATGAAAAGCACTAAGGAAATTTTTACTCAGGGAAATAATAATACACACACATAACCAAGCAGATTTGTAAAGCAACATATTTTGAATATGTCAGTTTGCATAACGTGGGAGAGACAGAATGGAAGGATCTCTGAAGGAGGTAGATGTCTGAAGAAGCAAAACCCACACTGATAGAGACAGGAATGGGTTTGCTTCTTGGAGGAGAACGTATGTACAAACATACTGGTTGGAAATAAGAAAGTTGAATTAAAAATTGGTTAATGATATTATAGTGTCTGAAGTTCACACAGATGCACACATGCACATAAACACAACAAATGGCAACAATGCAGGGTGATAGGCACAGCGATCAGCCAGAACAGGGTCCTCTCACAAGGGATATGTGTATCGGAACTCCCATCCGTATACCTTAAAGACATACAAATTTTGTATGTCAATGATATCTCAATAGAGCTGTTTAAAAAAGTAAAATAAGATTCATGTGGACAAGACTGGCAAAAAGAATTTGGATTTATCCTACACGTAACAAGGAGGCCTTGTGGAGTCTAGGAAAGAAAAAATAAAACATGACAAAAATAGTATTTGGGAAAGAGTCTTCTATCCTCAAATCATTTCTACCTATCCTTAACTGTTCTACACAAAACCTTTCCTATTAAGGAAAAGAGCTTTTGTTTTCATTGCTATTGGACAATTTTTGTGGCATTAGTATTACCTAAACTATTTGAGTGTTCTATGCAAGACAAAAAATTAATATCAAAAAAAGACCTGTACACTTGCTTTAATGTAGTTTTTAAAGGTTTCTGTTCTGTTTTAAAAGGATCCCTCAGCTTACAGTATCTCTGAAGGCATTTAGCATTTAGTTCTGTGATAAAATTGATAAGAGGCTGAAATCTACTCCAGAGATCTTACATTAACTTTTGTCACATCCAGGGGTTTGGGGACTAAAGTCATGCTGAAGAAAGTATTACTGCCAGCAGATGCTGACAGACTCAGCAGCCTCTCAGACAAAATGGACATTTGCCTGCTAATATGAACCCCTCCACTGAGCATCTCAAGCAATCCCAGCTGCAGAGGAATGTGGGTTGCCAAGTACTGACAAAATCTGTCCCCTCTCTTAAAATGAGGTTAGATTCTCATTATTCTTAAGGAGTCACATACAAGCTGTCAGCAATTTGTTCAACTGAAGAGCAAACTGTATTGAGTTGCTGCAACACTTCACATCTCAGAAAGCAACATAAACTGTGCTCACGGCCCCAACTTACCAGCAATTTCTGGACCTAAAAGTAGTTCAAAGAAAAGAATAAGGCCCATCACATACAGCACACTAGTCAGACCTTGCTTTTGCAATACTACAGAAAGAGGAGACTGTTTAGTAACTCAGCTCTCTCCTGATTGTTACAAAACAGTCCACAAAGCAGCTTGCTCTGACTGCCCGCTGATGGTGACTTGAACCTGCTTCGAACACTATCCTTGGGCATTGGTGAAAGCAATGGTGGATGAATGCATAGTCCCTGCAGGAAACAGCATGCTTTTTGACATGAAGCATTCATACAATTCAATAAGAAAAATCAATGGGAAGACACGAATGGACAATTAAAAAAAAAAAGATGAACAAATCCATGAGAAAAGATTTGACTTCAGTAACATGCCAAAAGGCACCGTAAAAGAATTAAACAATATAAGAAAGCATTTTTCCCATTAAAATCAGTATTTTAAAAATTAAAAAAAGAAAAATATTGATGAATTCATAACAAATTTGGAATGTTGATATATTGTTTGAAATAGCAAATATTGGCACAAAACAGTTTGCCAATAAGTATTTGATGCCTTAAAAATATTCAAAAGGAAAAACAAAAATGTCCATCTCTAAAAATGTTTACTTCAGCCCTCTCATATAGCAAAATACACAAATAAAAATAAAACGAGAAAAAAAGCCTAACAAGAAATAAACTACTAAAAGAATAAATGTTTAAGAAAATCATGGAGGAACAATTAAAAATTCTGTTTGTGAAATCATGTTAATCTGGCACTTATATGGTTTTAAAATTTTTATTGTAAAAGTAATTCCTTTACACAAAAGAGCAAATATAATGATTATAATTAATTTGTATAATACACTTTCAAATACAAAAAATCAGGACACAAGGAGTAGGGCACTGGTCCCATATGCCGGAGGTGGCGGGTTCAAACCCAGCCCCAGCAAAAACCATACACACACACAAAAAAAAAAAAAATCAGGACACAAAATTTTATAAACAATGTGATTACAACTATACATAAAAATCCCCTTTGCATAAAAAATGTCTAGAGAGAATCTCAAGTCTTAGCAATATTCTTTGGTAGTGAAATGAAAGGTAATTTTTCCCTATGTTTGCACTTTTGCTAAATATAAGATTATTGTATTTACTATCTCTGTCTTCAGATGCTACATTAGAAAAATGTCTGAGCCACTGTATTCATCTTTTTCTTTTTTTCACAAATACTGACTTCTTCCTATGATTATAAACCTCTAGGTATCAAAGGAGAGGCAAAAGCATATCAGATATATTTCATGCTTTCCAGAAGCTTACAAGAAATCTAACAAGTGAATGGAATGGCAAAATATAAAAATAAACTCAAAGATTTAATCATTTGAATGCACAAGTACACAGTAGCATTACACAAAGATCAAGCAAGTTTTGTGAGATGTGTCCCTTCCTTATCTATTGGTGATCTTAATTAATAACTTCTCCGATTAATAGTTCCACCTTCTCAGACAGAATCTGGACTCAAGGTAAAAGGTAAATTTATTCAGACAAAAGAAAGTCAGTGAGAACAGCCTACAAAGCTAGACTCAGCCCTTCTCCAACCTACCTGTGGTTATCTATAATTTTATTTTTACATTATCTTTACACCCATAAGAGACTCATAAATTCCTGATCTTATGTACTCCCTTGACTACAAATTCCACTCATTTAAAAAATTCACTCCATAATAACATTTTCTGTGACAGGAAGTTCAAAAATTTTCAAAGCAATGTCTCCCATTTATGGGCAGTTTGATTCAAACGACACATTTATTAAATATCTTCCAGCTGTCAAGAACCGGATCAGACCCTTTTTACACAAGATGAATAAGAAATGGCCCCTGTCCTCAAAGAGCCCTCAATGCAAAAAGGAAAGCGTGGATACATAAACTATTGTCTACACTCGGGAGCTTTGAGTGCTCTCCTGGCAGTTCTTCTACATCTCTGGCATATGCCCCAAGGAAAGGGCAAACACTTCTGCTTTGCAAGTGAGCCTGGTGAAGAGCAGGTGGCATTAAAGTAGCACTAAAAAAGAAAAAAAGGAAACACAGTTGGACACCTTTAGGGAACCCTCTTAAAGATTTGAAGATTTACAATATACTTTTTGATTTCAAAATATATGAAAGACTCAGTCCTTGAGTAAAGCACTATGCTTACGTTCATTTAATCTTTTCTCCCTCTGTCCCCAACCACTCCCACAACCAAATTTAGAAGGGACTATTTTTTACGTTCCATCTGTTCACATCTCATGGAAAACCTATTGGGAAAAGTTGCCCTAACCTGGCCACATCTGACGGTGATAAACTGAGGCTTGCAGACCTCAAACTCACTCCAGCAGCTGTAACAGAAACTGGGTTGGAGCCCAGGACTGAGTCATTTCACTGCTAGTTCCACGTCCTACGGATCACATTTTTGGGATTCTGACTGACAGAACCACATGACTTTAGCACAGATCAGGAATACACTGGCAACGTATAGAACTGGCAAAAAATATGAAGGTGTAAAGTGGATATAAATCCACAACACAACGTGAATTTATACTCAAAAAGCCTGCAATCTCAATCTGGAGGAGAGAAAACTCAACTTAGTCACAGTGAGAGGACTAGACTTGCTGCTCCCTTGAGAAGCCACGCTCTCAAAATACCTATCAGCTCCAGTGTCATGGAATATGACCTTACCTGGCTCTAGCCCTGTTTGATCATCTCCATGGAGAAGAGCAACCATAAAAACAGACAACAGAATCCTTCCCTTAAAACCACCTCTTTTCACAGTGAGTTCCTAAGGGAGCTTGTGTTCTCTCTACTGAAAATTTCATCAAAAGACAGTAGAGATTATCATCAACTGGGAAGGGTAGGAGCACAATCCTGCCTAAAGGGAAGAGATGGACTTGATAAAACTTCAAAGTCATTGCCAACTTTTCAGCAGAGGCTGACCATCCTGTCTGTACCCACAGACTCTGCTTCTCACGCTGGTTCCTTGCCTCGCCTCTGATCACTTTATACACTGGATCTCATCTACCCTATGGGGGGGGGCGTGAAAACGAAGGAAGATGGGAAAGAAATTATTATGTTGAATTCCTTGCTGTAGAGATTTGCTTTTTCGAACATAAGATACAATAGGAGAAGGTAAAAATTATGGCTAAAATACAATTTGGATTATATATTTTTGTATCCTATTTCTTGGTTACCACTCTGAATGTTGGGGTAGTAACCACTAACCACACCACATTTGGGAGGAGGTTTAGTTAATGTTCCAAGCTTAGATTTTTTTTTTCAGAACCAATTTTCTTACTCCAAATCAGACTCCATGAAGATTTGAACTGATTCCCCTTTTTCTATTTATCTTTACCTACATCTCTTTTTTATACTCTACAGTTAAAAGGAAATAATTCTGAGCATACTTAGAGGACTTTTAACATGCAACTAAATTGACTACCTTTCTGTTCCATTTAACTTTAACTTAAAACAATGTAAAAGCAACCATCACACTAAAATCTCTCTCACTTAAAATAAGAATATGTATGCTTTCGGCTTATCTGAATTAATTAGCACTGATGTTCTCAAGATTTAATTTTGCTCACCATGAAACAAAAGGGTAGGCTGAGTTTAGCTCTTTACAACCTAAGGATAATGCCCAGGGCTTAAAGATTTTAATGATTTTTTAAAAATCAATTTGTATCGATCAAGCTTAAATCCTTTTTGTAAGTACTACTCAAAACAAAAGCCTCTTAAATTAACACAATCAGAAAGAAGAAACTGCCAATTTCCTGAGCCCCAAGTGTGCATGAAACAGATAAAAATGTTTCTGCAGTTTGTTAACTTCCTTGAACTCCACAAATCTTTTACCCTACATCACACATTGACCAGAGAGAAGTAAAGTCCCCACCCCCACCTCGTGACCTCTTGGCAGTAATCATATCCCATAACTAGGCAACTGACAGAGACGCGGCTCAATCTGTGTGATTCAAGCACAGGGGACTCCTTCAATTCCTGCACCAATAATCTTCCACCTCGGTGTAAGAAAGAATAGGGAGAAATAACGAACAAGCTAAAGTCTTTCTAATCTACCCTGACCAGTCACAAAGCTTATTATCACCTGGATTTAGCAATAACATGGATTGAATTATGGCCTTGAAATGTACTACATTTCAAGTAACACAATTGTAGAAGAATTAGCCAACTATACCTCAGTTGTTCCCCTGCCCTTAAACACTGGGGAAAAGGCCAGACCTAATAACTAATTAACATTATGTTTTTAAGTAAAGCTAAAAGGCTTTGGGCAAAAATAAAGCAAACGTAGCATGTGGTTAAGAGTACAGACCTTTGGAGTCAGACAAACCCAAGTTTAAAACCTGACTTTGATACTTACTCTGGGACCTTAAGCAAGTTAAGTCTGAGCCTCAGTTTTTTCCTGGAAAATAAAGATCACAGTAGTTCCTTGCATGTAAGTGCTTAGTAATGGCACTTGTTACCATCATTATCTTCTTAACAGAAGAGTTCTGGTACCACATACAGCCCCTTGGACACCCAATATCCTGCAGCCAGAGGAGGGTTTTCTCATCCTGTGATTTGACCTCAAAACATGATTATTTAACAAAACCCTGGGAGGAGAGAAGACCATCTCCAGTTTTCAGCGGCATGGAATTAAAGTCACATGGAAAGCAGAAATCATCTGCTAAAATGCATCAACAATGTGCATTTATTTTTCAACCCTACATTCTCGCTTTGTCCACCTTAGAGCGGGTCCCTCTCACATGACAGGGTATCGTTTCCCACTCACTGGAGGAAGAAGGGAAGGGCTGGGGAAAAGGGAAGGAGAGAAAAATGCATTTCGAATTAAAGTGAGATATACCTTGACTTTCTAATTATCTGCACTTTGGGGAGGACCATTTATTTGTGCAAGAAGAAGAGGCAGACTGGAAAGGAAAAAGAGCAGCAGAAGAGAAATCACCACCAACTATAAACAAAAACTCAGTCTTCACCACTGGCAGTTTCCCTTGGGACTTCCCCGGGGAGCCAATTAGTGCTGGTTGCTAAGTGGGTTTGGTCGTATAAAACTCTGTGCTGGCACCCACCTGTGGTACACCTGCCTCCGATGGAGTGACAAAGCCCCTGTTAAGGAGCCTTAGGACCTATCATCCCAGAGAGAGAGTCCCGCTAAGGACTCTGAAGCAGATGTCTTAGAGTAACCAGCTCGAAAACTTCCTTAAATGCTATTGCTTTATTGGAAACTAAAACATGTTTAAAGAGTGGTTTATTCTTTGCACACCTCTTTTTCTTTTCTCCTTGTTTCCTGAAACAACAGTGACCATGGGCTCTACATTCATTCTAATTCATTACTCCTCCAGCTGCTGAGTGATGTCACAGGAACAGATCATAAACACAGGCAAAGACCAAGAGATAAAAATTAGTACAGAATTACTGCCTCCAGTAGCAGCGGGAGATACAGTTAACACCAGCAATACCAAACAGTTAAAGCAGAGTTCGGCAACATCTGGGAACCTGCCTGGCCAAATTGCTCTTGCAATAAAATTCTTCACAGTTTCTACTGCTTTCATACAGGATACAGAGCTCAGAATGCCTTGTGAATCTATTCATGTAACCTCAGACAAACTGACACCAGTTTTGTTATTTTGTTTCCTATAACAGCACTCATCCCTGTAGAGGCATACCTATTCAGTTCCTGCTATCAAACACCTGACAGGCAGCATTATTGTAAATGTATTATGAGCAGAGCCCTGTGTAAAATGCTTTGTAAAGGAAAGAAAATCCCTCAAAGTCCTTGGCTTTCAGAAGCAAAAATGAATACGACTAACACTGGATGATACTACACGTGAAAAATAACACACTAAAAATCATTAAGGATTTCTGAAAAGGAAAAAAAAAAGACAAATGCAAGAAAGTTTTCCCAAAGAAGATCAGATGTGAATTTAATTGTTTAAATGGTGAGACATAAATTGGAGGGCAGACACCAATTGGAGGAATGGGTAAATACACGGAAGCAAAGTGTTAGAAGTGGGAATACGCAAAATGTGAAGCCCTAAACCATACAACCCAATAATCTGAAAGATACTCACATTCTCAAGTTCAAATTGTCATGAAAATAATCAAAGGGAAATAAAAAATGGTTTACTATTAACAAATTTGGGGTAGGCCACATTCTTCCTTATACAATTCCATCTTCATGGCTAAGATGAGTAACTGCGGATTAACTTGACTTCACTACAAACAGAATAGGGTGGTACCCTGGCCTACTGATAGCTAAAGCAATCATAAAATCACAGAACAAAGCCCTCTCCACGACCCTCCCCCACACCCATTCTCTCATAGTCCCAGGTAACAGTTTTTCTCCATGAACAAATTAAAATCAGAGAAGATAGCCTAGTCAAAACAAAAGAGAGAGCGGGAGAGACACTAAATTCCTTTCAAGTTTAGTGGCCAAATGGCCTGGGATATCTCAGAAGGTATGAAGAACAGTTAGTTGCCAAATTCAGTAACATTTGGCAATGTTTACTTCAACAAAAGGACGTCAATCTGACAGGGAGCTGGTACTAAACTGGGGATGTGGGGTATGTCTTCAGGATCCATCATTCTTGTTAGCTTGCCTGGAATAGCTCTGAGGTTGGAAGAACTTGGAGAAGTTAAAGGTCAACAATGCATTCTGCTCACACACCTCATTCCATCCCAGATTATGGAATAATAAAATTTTACAGCTCAGAAGAGAGAACACTTAGTGGAATCCTTACTCAGAAAGGGCCCTAGGAATTCAATCATTCAACAGATATTTTATCAAGTACTTACTAAGGGCCAGGTATCGCTGTACTAGACATCAAAGATATAGAGATGAAAATTACAGGCATGTTTCCTGCTCTGCGCAGTTTTCAAGAGAAAGGAGGAGTACTTAAAAAGTGGAAATATAGTTAATACATGCTAAGATTGTATAAAAGATGAATCCAGGATATTCTGATAACCTCCTCTTCACCCCAGTGCGGAGGGAGGGATTCCCACTCTAGGGATAGAGGGATATTTGAACACATGACACCCAACCCAGTCAGAGAGATTGGAAGCAGTTTACTACTCACATATACTCACAGCTCGGCCCACCACACAGGCCACATGGGTGTACTCAGCAAACGTGAACAAGCAGGGGCTGTATGAGCCAGGTTTTGTACACATACCAATAAGAGGGGGAGATACCCCTAACCCCCACTAGAGGATGTGAGCAGCACATTTAAGTAATTCCCCAGAATGTCATGGAACTGAAGCCTCCTACTTGGGGATAAGCAGCCACTATTCCTGGTCCCCACGAGAAGGAAGGCTATTTGGCTAGGGGATCTTGTCCACAGGACCACGGTGGGGAGGGAACTTGTGGTTAAGCCCTACAAGACTCTTGGTTTTACTAGAAGTCAAGGCAACACATAATATGGAAGCTTAATTTCAAGCCTTACCTCACACAGTGACGTAGAAAGATTCATAGGCTGGCTCAAGGTCCACCCTGGGACAACCTGTGACTCAATCAGAATGGCTTAGCTCATGGGACCATAGACCCACAAAACCTCCGTTTTCTGTTCCACTCCTCCTTTTTTTTTTTTATTGCAGTTTTTGGCTGGGGCTGGGTTTGAACCTGCCGTCTCTGGCATATGAGGCCGGTGCCCTACTCCTTTGAGCCACAGGGGCTGCCCTACTCCTACTTTTTACATGGCCAAATAGAGTGCTCAGGCACACAAAGAGTGCTAAGCATCCTCTGCTGGTGTCTCAGGTCCAATGCCAACACACTGATCCCCAAAAAGTGCTGCACTTGTTCTGAGATGCCGTACCTCTTCCCAGGCTGAGTGCAGGGCAGGGAACACAGGGCCAGGGGCTTCTCTGGCAAGAGGAAGCTATGAAAGACATAAGGCCCCATTCACATCAGTGAACACACACTCACGGGAACAGAGGAGGAGTTACAGAGTGCAGAGAGCACTGGTCCCCCCTGAGTCCCTCCACTGCCGTAGAGACACGTAGCTTGGGAGGAAGCACAGTCAGGAAGGTGGTGCTTTGCCTCACAGGGCTGCCCAGAAGCAGCAGAGGCAGGAAGTGGGAAACTAGATGGAGTGATAAGAAGGAGATGTTTATAAGGGTTGTCACTCAAACAGGAGGTTAAATCCCTACCCTCAACACAATCTTATCATCAGTGGATGGAGAAAGAAACGGAACAGAGAAGTTCAATCTCTTACAAGGAGCACAGACAATTTGCTTCCCCACCACCGCAGGATATTGGAAAGCTCCAGGAAAGCAGGCTCTAGAGAAACACAAAAAGAGGGACGAGAGTACTTTTATGGGATTATATAAGTAAGGAAACCTCGAAGTTCAAAAGTCTGGCAATCCAACATTTTTGTAGAAGGAAAAGGTCAGTTTCCAAGTAGAAAATCGCTGGCTGGTTTCTTTGTAATCTGCTCCCTTTTCTTTCTCAGTATCCACCCTTCTGGGCAGCTTCCTCACACTGGGGCTGCTTCCCCCGCGGCAGAGTGTGTCTGGGAGGATGTTCACAGGTCATTGGGAAGAGGCAGGAGACCAGGCAACCTCCAAACTTTGGATCCCTGACCTCTGCCAGCATCCACATGTGGTGAATATCGTGTGGTCATCAGTCTTCACTTTCTCCCCCTGGCACAGTTCTAGGTGGAGGTACTATGTAACTCAATAAACTTTAAGAGTTTATTTCTATGAGGACAGCTATCTGAGTCACTTCTGCCTTTCTGTCTTCTTAGGGCTATAATTGAAGTGGAAATAGAAGGTCAGTGCCATATCATCTGATGGTCAGCCAGAAAACACATCAGTATGTTCTCCTGTGCTCAGACCAAGTGATCGTGTCCCAGCTACCTTCATTCAGAGCAGACCCACAGGACTACAGTTTCTGCGTAGACTGCGCAGGGTCAACGCTGCTCTTTCTGCTTCTCCTCCCATCAGGTATTCCTTCTCGAGAGGACAGCAGCAGAACCCTGAACTGTGTGACAGAATGAAGCACTATGCAAAAATTAATAACAAATAAATACGTAAAAAGGACTTGAAATTGTATATTTGTTTTGATTACAATGACATTAGAATTACGCTTGTAGGGAAAGGACTGGGGGAAAAAATGCAACAGCATATAATCAAAGAGATAAAGAAGAAAGGAACTCATTACCGGGGCCAGTCTTCATAGGTTGTAGGCCTAGCAGGCTGTACAAGTGGGAGTGTCTGGGACGGAGCCGTTTTGAATAAGTACTGGGTGTGTGTGCATCCATGTGTATCTACATCTTTCTGTATTTTTTAATTTTATTAATGAGATTACAGTGCACGAATAAAAATATTTAAAATACATATGCACATAAAAGATAATTAGAGCACTTCAAAACAATACCCTGGCACAAAACCTATTCGTTTGTAAATGAAAAAGAGCTTGGGCTGAGGGCAGACATACCCAGCTTTGTCTCTGTGTGTTCTTGAGCAAAATCCTCACCTTCTGGGTCTCATTTTCCACGTCTGTAAGAATAAGCTGGTCCACTGGGTTTGCCCAAGATTAAATGTTACCTCTGTGAAAGTATCTTGTCCACTACCAGGACTGAAGGCATCAAAATGTTTATTTCCTTACCTTTCTCACAACTCTTCTGCTCACTGGAAGAATTTCATCCTCTGTTTTGATTTAGGGCTCTCTGCAGAGATGAGATTGTGGAGGGCTTGACACCTTGCAAACAAAGTATCAGACACTGTTTCCAGATCTGTGTTTATTACACCAGAAAGAACACTCCTCTTTTATCTATAAAATCTGCTCTCTGTGGCAAGCTTTATCAGGGCCCTATAGGACTTTCTGATGAAGTAAGGGCATCTCTTATTCATTCCTAGTTAAAGGCTAGATCTGGGTGTGTGTCTCCGTGTGTCTATGTGTGTGTGTATTGTTCGTGTTGGTAGCGTTTTCTCCTCACCTACTACCTAACTGAAGGGTCTGAGAGAAGCAAATTACCTAAAGCCAAAGAAAAGGAAGCTTTCTAAGCCCTTAATTTTGCAACCTGTGCAGGCACCACGCAGGGAATTACTACAACACCCAGAGTGATGAATGATTCAAGAAAAGGCAGAAAGAAGCCTTGTTCCTGCTGTCATCATCACAGTCAAGGTCATATATAGGAAACCACCAGATAAGAAGAAAACAAACATTCTCAAAGCAAAGCAACAGTTTTTATCATGCCTGCACACAAAAAATCACAAAGTATAAGGGGAAATGTTTAAGGTAGTAATAAATATAAAATTTAATTCTTGGAGACACATATTTGCTTACTTCTAGGAGCCACCGCTGACTTAGAGGCTATTTCTCTTGGTCTTTCCAACAAAACCTTATCCTCACAGAAAAGAAGTGCTTTGAAGCCCCTCCCAGGAATAAAGGTAGCCACCCCAGAGCTGAGTTCCTCCATATAGGTAAGGGGAGATGATTCAGGTATGGGCTGGTGCTTCCCAGGCTTAGCAACTTACAGAAGGTACCTAAGGACCACATGACTGAAGGTGATTGCAAAGTGATTCCAAGTCTTCTGGACAGCCTAGCTGAAGGACAAAAGCTAGAAGTTGTAAGATCTAGTCCTGCCTCTGCTTCTAGCCTCCTATGAGAACCCAGGGTCCTCCATGGGTCCTCCATCATCTCCTAAGTGAGAGCATTGTGCTGTTAAAAGTTATTTATCTGAAGCCTAAAATCCTGCTGTAATTAAATACCAGAATTCATGTCTATGGGCAGATACTCATCTTTCTAAGAAAAGTTCTATATCATTCATCAGACCTTCAAAAAGGCCCATCATCCAAAAATATGTTAAGAACTAAATAGTTCATAAGTCCCCTTCCAGATCCCAGATGCTATAGCAAGTTTTCTGATCATAAAAGCAGTATACACTCCATGAGGAAAACACAAAGAAAAAATGTAGCCAAAAAGAAAAACTTTCTGTGATTGGGCCACCCAGAAAGAACACATATAGATACAGAAATATTATTTGCATTTTATATTTATATGACATAGTGTCATGCTCTACTACATTCTGTTTTCACATGTTAAAAATGCTTCAACAATGGTGCCTTTAATGATCATAGAATATTTTATCATAAGATTTAATTAGATTTTATTTAACTGTTTTCCTATTACTGGAGATACATGTTGATATTAATGTTTTGTCATTATAAACAATGCTGCTATGAACATTCTTGAACAACAAATTTTGGTTATTAGATTTTTGTGAGTACTAAAGCTACTAAATATTTGTAAGCAAGAAAATAGCAAAACCTCTAAAGCTAGGGATCTGTTGTATAGCATGCTACTATAGTTAATAACAAGGTACTATATACTTAAAAATTGCTAAAAGAGAGTAGACTCTAAGTGGTCTTACCACATAAAAAAGTATGTAAGGTGGTAAACATATTCTTATTTGATTTAATTACTTTATGATGTATACATATATCAAAACATCACATTTATACCATAACTATATTCATTTTTTATTTGTCATCTATACTTTAATAAAGCTGAAAGGGGAAGAAAATAGCAAAATCAATATTTATGATATGACAGTACAGGAGATGGACTGAAATAGGGAGGATAAAGGCTTATTGATAAGGTAGAAGATTTTACCTGAGAACTTGAACCTGGACATGAAGGTTCAGCTACAGGACACATACTACAGGGCAATTACCCTGAGTCAGTGTAGAGGAAAGTCAGAGTAAACAATTTCCAGCCTTCATGACTGGAAGAGCGAATATGCCATTAACCAAGCCAGGGAAGTAAGGCAGAAAAGCCAATTTAGAGATAGGAAGATGATACTAATATGAAGCCAGTAGAAGAACTAATTCACACTCACACAAAGGAAAAACTCAATTTCATTCAAGTTGGGGGGAAGAGAGAAGAGGAAAGTGAGGGGAGGGGTTTGATGTGTCCCCACCTAATGGACACAATGTAAGGGTATATGGCTTACATATACAACAGGGACCTTAGCTAAACAAACACTGTTGTATCCTCATACTAATTTCAAATTTAATAAAATAAAAATAGAAAGATGAACAGTCATCCCCAGAAGCTCACTACAAGAAAGATCTCAAATATAATATCTTAAAATTATAACAAAATACAGAAAAAGCAACTAATAATTTAGGACACTGATTTATAATAATATAAACTAGAAAATAGGAGCCAAAAGAACTCACTGTTATAGCATCTCTTAGCTCTTGAATGCTCAAATCCAAGTAACTATTAGTAATAAACAGTATTTGAAGCATAGATGCTGAGCAGTTTGCTTCATTCAGACCAGAATAATTTTCCAAAATCATGACTATACAATCAGAATACCATGTTTTTAAGATTATACAATATTTTCATCTTTATCTGTATTGTTTTATTCTACCTTTTATTTCTATAGATTCTTTTAATAGATTCTATTTCAGATAAATGAGGTAAGTCCTAGAAGAATAAAAAAAAAAAGTCCAGGAATCAATGTCAATAACATACAAAATACCACCAGGAGAAAGCTAGGAGTCTAATTCAGTGAAGATATTTTGAGCTCTCCATGACATAGTAAAGCCGGTAGGAAGGAAAAGTAGATATTTTCCATATGGGATATCTGCTTATATTCAGGCCCTTACATACAACTCTGAAACAGTAACTCTAGACTTAAATGTAAAATGTCATCTTCTATTTAAATATTTACCATGTAAAAATTTCTACAGCATTCTTTATTATTGGAATATGTTCTTTCTAAAAGTTTTAGCTTGCCAAGCAAGGCTATAGATGGTCACTATTTTTGGTCACCATTTTCACTGATTCCAGAATACTGAAGAGAATCAAAGATACGGATAGTCACCACATGGCAGAGGCCGTTGATGTTATTTCTATTTTAGTATGAGATCACTATTGTTTTTGATAGACAATCTCCATAGTGGGATAAATCTATTTAATCAGTGTTTATTGAAAGCAGTTTTTATATGCCAGGCACTGGTGCTAGGTGCTGAGGGTACAAATGAAGTCAATCTCATAGAAATGTAATTGATCCAATTCTTTCCAAGTAACCAGGAATTAAAGGAACAAAGAAGCTACCAGTTCCTTCTCTCCTCTAATCCTACAATCGACCTTCTAACCCTTTCCTTCACAGTCCCATACTGGATGAGAGAAAAATTGACCAGTTCTATGAGAGCCAGAGAGGTATAGAAAGAAAAGATCATAAATGGACCCCAAAAGAAAAGATCCTAAATAATAATTCTGAAAGTCAGAGAAAATACCAGGAGGATGTTCTAATGCCCACAATCCTTTCCTATGCTAACCTGGTTTTCAGCTAAGACAGTGGGAAATGTGATAATAACAGCTTTGTAAGTAATTTCCAATGAAACACAGCATTTAAACCACTTCAGTCTGAGTTATACACTGCACTGGGCCGTACTTTCCCTATAAAGGTTGAGCTCCATTATAAAGGAACATGAAATAATTTGAAAGAATCATACACAGTTTCAAGAATGACTAAGTACCTTGGAGACCATGATCAATGCCCTAATTGCAGGACAAAATGAAACTTGACGTGAACTCTGCAAACTAAGACTTAGAAAAGCAGAGGAGATGAGAACGAAGAAATCTGCAAAAAAAGACTTAGAAAAGCAGAGGAGATGAGAATGAAGAAATGGATTCTAGGGCAATTCCTGGGTGCAAGTACACAAAGAAACACCCAGCAGCAGGATTAAGTATGTCTAGCTCCTAAGGTGAAAGAAAGGTAAGCTCAGAGAGAGACCCTGCTGGTGTCTCATGTGCCAGTCTCCCACTACAGGAGAAACATGGCGATTTGCAGTGGAATGTGGTCTACAAATAGGACATCAACCCTCCACACAGGAGTGAGCATCAAAACTGTGCTCTGCAGCCAGACACAATGGAGGCTCAGGCCTGTGATCCCTGTGACAATGGAGGCTGAGGTGGGAGGATCACTTAAGCCCAGAAGTTCAAGGCTGCAGTGAGCTATGTTGGCATCATTGCAATACAGCCTGGGAGACACAGTGAGACTGTCTCCATTACAAAAAAGTAAAAAAAAATGTGCTCTGCAGATTGCTCAAGGGGATGACCCAATGACCACATAAAACAGACACCAAGAGAACATGGTAAAACTCAGACAGCCTCAAGAGTGCAGACACACTGGCAATGGCCCTGGAGATGCTGAGCTAGAGTGTTTGTCACCAACCTATACACTTTTTCATTCCAAGTTTTATTTACTAAACTTTGGTTGGTATTACAAGATTTCCCTAGGCAAATATGCATGTAGGAAATGAACTGCAATCTTTTAAAGCTGGCATTTCCTTCCACGTTTATAATTACAGAAGAGGTGACACAGATCTATAGATCTTTTAGAATGCATGGTTTATAACTTAGCAGAGAAAAGTGCCAGCTCCATCACCAAAGACATTCTATTAATCTCTGACCCAGGCAGTAAGATGTATGTTGGGCAACTTACCACAAACAACCCAGCAAAGAAAATAAACAAAGGCAAGAACTCAGAAGACAGAATTGTGTCAGTTAAACCAGAATCCCCATCTGGGTCTGGAAGGAAATGAAACTCAGAAAAAAAAGAACTGCTGTGGGGATATAAAGAATTTAATGTTATCCCAGGCCCTTTAAAAATTATATTGTGACACCTAAGAAGAAGAAACTATGTCCTTCAATCTAATTGGAATGCTTCCTCTCCTCTTTTCTTAGGTACACTTTTTCTAGATACCCTGCTATTAGAAACAGAACTGGCCAGCTACAGTAGCTCAGACCTGCAACCCCACCCAGCACTCTGGAAACCTGAGCAAAAGCATTACATGAGGCTAGGAGTCTGAGATCAACCAGGAAACATAGTGAGACTCTTGTGTCTACAAAAAAAAAAAAAAAAAAAATTAAAAATCAGCCGAGCATGTTGGCACAGGCCTATAGTCCTAGCTTTGGGGAGGCTAAAGTGGGATGATTACTTGAGCCTAGGCGTTTAAGGTTCCTATGATCACACCACGGCAATGAAACCCAGGAAACAGAGCAAGACTCTGTTTTAAAGAAAAAAAAAGAAAAGAAAAAGGAGCCGAAGTAGAACTGTAATAAACAGAGAATCTGCTACCTATTTTGTGATTCATGAATTTGTAACTGTTCCACCTGCCTCAAAACCCCTCTCTTACTGATTTGTCACAGCAGGCCCCTTCCTTAACACCATTGGGAATTTTGTTTATTAATATTTATTGAGCACAGACTATAATATAGACACTGGGCTTGATACTAAGGACACAGGGAGCAAGAAAATCCCTATCCTGAAGGAGATATTGAGGAGGATAAACAAGTAAAGAAGGAATTGAATTTCAGTGTGATAATTATTAACACTCAGGATAACAAGTGGGAATGTAATGGCCTTGAGAGAGATGGGATCAAGGAAGGCATCTGTTTAGAGGTAGCATCTTAGCAAAAAGAAGAGTAAGGGGCGGCGCCTGTGGCTCAAGGAGTAGGGCGCCGGTCCCATATGCTGGAGGTGGCAGGTTCAAACCCAGCCCCGGCCAAAAAAAAAATAAAAAGAGTAAGGATTAGGCACATCAAAGCACAGAAGGACACTCCAAGCAGAGGGATCACTCTTCAAAGGATTAAAATCTAAAGAGAAAATGACGCAGATGGAAAAATGTATTCAGTTCAAGGTAGAGAGATCATGGCAAGGTTTGCAAGCCCCAAACCATTAGTGATTGTTAAGTAATGTTAAGGAGTTTTGACTTAATTCTGAAAGCAGTACAAAGTTATGGAAGCGTTTTAAAGATGAAAAGTGGTAAGAATAAATAGTCCAAATGTCATATAGAAAATGGACAGCCAGACTAAAGGCAGAGAAATTAGTTGGGACACTGCAGCAGTAATTTAAGCAAAGGGACGATGGGGACCTGAACCAGAGAAGTGGCAGTGGATGGATTCGAGAGTGTGGAATACACGGACCTCACCCAGAAGGTCCCTGGGGGGAGAGGGAGGGAGGGGAAGAGGTATCTAAGTCAAGGATGACTCTCAAGTTACTCATCCCCGAGAAAGAGAATGCAGAAGCTGACATGGTGGGGAAGAGGAGTCCTAGTCTGGGAACACTGACTTTGAAATGCCTTTGAGAAATCTAAGGAAAGGTGTTCACTAAGGAACTGGTCAGAGAGCGGTCTGGCCTGGCCATGAAGTTATCAGGCACAGGTGTTTCTTGATAACATTAGAATAGACGAGCAAGCCAAGTCGGAATCTGTAAAATGAGAAGTGATGCGCTAAAGACACTGGTCTCAGGGCATCGCCTGCAGAAGTGGTGAAAAGATCCACTCCACCTTAAAAAGGAAGGAGTGGAACCCTCTCTCGATATACTGGAACAATCCATTCATCCCACTGGCTACTTTTAGTTGAGCATGAAGGGCAAAACCTTGAAAGATAGTAAATCAGGTAAATGTTGATGAGAAGGGTAGAAAAGAACAAGAGGAAGAAAGCAATTGGGATGTTCAACCCTGGTTTCACGGGTGGGTTTCTTGGGTGACCCAGGAGCAAGGTAAATGTGGTAATCATTGCTTTAAAGAGAATAAGAATGATGTGCCCTTCAATGCCTCCTTCTGGAACAGAAATCCCAGGTACAGAGAACCACGGAGAGACTATTCATATTTCATGGACTACTGGCGGTCCCCATAGACTAGGTGTTCTCACTTTGGCTGTGTTACCACTCCACTCAGAAAGATTTTAAAAATGCAAATGTCCA
This sequence comes from Nycticebus coucang, assembly GCF_027406575.1. Lineage (NCBI taxonomy): Eukaryota > Metazoa > Chordata > Mammalia > Primates > Lorisidae > Nycticebus > Nycticebus coucang. The sequence goes on along the minus strand of NC_069780.1, from coordinate 147,687,205 downwards.
GATGTCCAATAGACCCTTGTTATTCAAATTGTTGTTTACTACCAGCAGCATTAGTATCTGGGGAGTTTGTTAGTGATCTCAGGCACTGTACCAGACCACAAATCAAAATCAGCATGTTTGTTAAGATTCCCTAAGAGATTTACAAGCACATTAAAATTTGAGACCCACTGCCTCAGAATCACTTGAAGGATTAAAACACAGATCACCAGGTCAAGGGTAGGACTTGTGAATTTGCATTTCTAACAAGTTTCCAAGTAATGCTACTCCCACTTGCAGGTCTTAGTCTGTATTTTGAGAATTTCTGCCGTAGATCAATTAAATCAGAATCTCCTTGGATAGGACTCTAATATCAGTATAATTTTTAGTATTAGGAATTTTTTGCAAGTAACCTTGTTATTATTTCACTGGAAAAAATATGTATCGGCATTTAAGCAAAGATCAGAATATATTCCCTATTACATCTAGTCTATCTAAGGTATTATTATAGTTAAAATGTTCTTATAATCGTTTCTGTTTTTTGTTTTTTTTTTGTAGAGACAGAGTCTCACTTTACTGCCCTCGGTAGAGTGCTGTGGTGTCACACGGCTCACAGCAACCTCCAGCTCTTGGGCTTACGTGATTCTCTTGCCTCAGCCTCCCGAGCAGCTGGGACTACAGGCGCCTGCCACAACGCCCGGCTATTTTTTGGTTGCAGTTTGGCCCGGGCTGGGTTTGAACCCGCCACCCTCGGCATATGGGGCCGGCGCCCTACTCACTGAGCCACAGGCGCCGCCCAGGTCAGTTCTGTTTTAAGTAACAGAATTGATAACTGAGCAAGGAAATGTAATTTGGATTATAAAATTCTTGCTTTAACAAAAATTCCTTAAACAGTGAAAAAAAATTATAACAAAGACATTTGCACCAGAGTGTTTATTGCAGCCCAATCACAATTGCCAAGACATGGAAACAGCCCAAGTGTTCAACCCATGAATGGATTAACCAACTGTGGTATATGTACACCATGGAATACTATGCAGCCATAAAAAGATAGAGACTTCACATCTTTTTTTTTTTTTTGTAGAGACAGGAAGCAAAGGTTATTTTATCATAGTGGTGTGTGGTAATGGCCTCTATATTCTCTCATCACTCATTTACTCATCCAGGCCAACTTCCAGTCCTGTGAGCTCCATGGTGTCCCCTTTTTTATCTTTTTTTTTTTTTTGTAGAGACAGAGTCTCACTTTATCACCCTCAGTAGAGTGCCGTGGCATCACACAGCTCACAGCAACCTCCAACTCCTGGGCTGAAGCAATTCTCTTGCCTCAGCCTCCCGAGTAGCTGGGACTACAGGCGCCCGCCACAATGCCCAGCTATTTTTTGGTTGCAGTTCAGCCGGGCCAGGTTTGAACCCACCACCCTCGGTATATGGGGCCGGCGCCCTACTCACTGAGCCACAGGCGCCGCCCAATTGTTTCTGTTTTTAAAGAATTTTTAAAATACACCGATGATCAAGCATCACTATATTTTAAAGTTGTGTAAGTAATTCCAATTTGCAGTTGAGGTTGAGAACCACTAGTAAAGATATTTTTCTGCTTCTCATTACACGAATAAGTAAATGAATATGAGAAACAATTTAGCTATCCCTCTGAAAACCAGCTTAAACTTGTGTCTAAATTGTTCTTTAATATAAGACGAATTTTGATTAATCAAAAGAGAAAGAGAGCTGCTTCATTTTCAGTAACTCATTTCCAGAAACATGTTTTGTTATAGTTGGACAAAAATGACAGTATAGGTAATCATTTTCTTAATCATTACTGTAGTCACCAAATTTCATTTTCTGATAATTTAACAGGGTAGTAGCATTTTGAAGGCCATAAAATATTTTTTAAAATAATGCTTTTTAACAGAAGCAATGTTGTATAAATCATGATTCCTCCATCAGCCTGCAAAACGAATTCTATTCTTCCATCTGCTTGCTTTAGGTTTACTTTTACCTTCTTTTTTCTAGGTTCTTGGTAAGAGTTGAGGTGATTAAGTCTTTTCCTCTTTTTTTAAAATGTATGTATTTAGTGCTATTAGTTCACCTTTCAGCATTGCTTTATTTATGTCCTACAGATTTTGTAGTGCATTTTTACTTTCCTTCAGCTTAATTTTTCTTTTAATTTTCCTTGAGATTTCCTCTTTAACTCATATTTTGTTTAAAGGGTTGTTATTTAGCTTCTCAATGTTTTTCAGCCTTTTTTATCTCATGACACACTTGAACCTATAAACTTCCACAACATACTTAAACTATGTTGCTCAAAAAAAAAAAAAAAAGGAATATAATTAACTATGCTCAGAACTTCTTTTGAAAATAATTTAACTAATGATCTTTAAAAATGTTTCACCATACACCTAAAATCCCCTTGGCATACCCTGTTGAAAAATCACTGGCTAAGTGCTTGACCATTTTCCCGTTATCTTTCTTTTCTTGATTTCTACGTTTATTCCACTGTGGTCAGAGAACAAATACTCTGTGTAGTTTCAATTATTTTTAATTTGGTTGGGGCTCATTTTACGGGCTACAATAAGGTTTATATTGGTAGAAGTTCCGCAGGCGCTTGAAAAAACCATGCATCTTGCTGTCTTTAAGTGTATATTATTGGATTCTGTTGTTGGATGATATTGTTGAGTTTTTCTGTATCTCAACGACTTACAGTCTAGCTGTTCTGACAATTGTTGGGAGAGAAGTGTTAAAATCTTCAACTGTAATTAGGGATTTGTCAATTGCCCTGTCCAGTTTCCTTAGTTCTGGCTCATATACGTGCAGCCCTGCTGCTGACTGCTTACACATTTAGGATATGGCATCTTTCTTGGTGGAGGGACCCTTTCACCACTGCACAATGTCCTTCTCTGCCACTTCTTCAAAAGAAAATTTCAGATGAACATTTTCCCCAGTTAGCAAAGGTCACTAGTGAGCAGGATGATACATGTGAATCACTGAAAGAATACGCAGTTGTTATAGTCCTGTTAATTGGAGAATGCAGAATCGTGACATCACACTGATTGTCATTTCAGCTTCACCTCATTGATACCATCAGGGCCCTAAAGAATTACAAATGGAATTGATTTTAGCTCTCAGTAGGTGACATGTTAAAGTCATTGATGCTAAGAAAGATCCCATTGAAATATGGAAAAATGTAGTAGAATAACCACATCTCAGGCAATATGCCTAAAAAACGCTCTCTTGCTTTTCAACCACTTCCTCTTGCAAATCTACATTCTCCTCCATAACCCAAATCAAGACACCTTAAAGGTCACACATGACTGATACCCATCTAGAGGCTCAACTGAACTTGCAACCTCCGTGCTACAACCAAATATTCAAATGCTTTCTGACAAAAATTAGACCCAAAAAAGTCACAAAGGTTAATTTTAAAATTAACAATTAGTTTTCATTTTTGAAATTATTAAGGACATAGTAGTTACATTTTTTATAAAATAATGTACTTTTTTTTAAGTACAGGTAATTGAAGTTTCTTAAATGAAGGCTTATTTGATTAGAGCTAAATGGGGCCTGCTAACGAGAAAAGAGTCCCTCCCCTGTTCTAGATCTTACTGACTATGGTAGTTCTTTTTCTACTATTGGCATCTTCCCTAGGCTATGAGTTCCTCAGAGCAGGGTCATGAATTATTCATGATATAGCATCAGAGCTGTTGAAAAAAGTAGACTATGAACTGTAAGAGACTCCAACTCAAAGTTCTGCTCTGTCATTTCCCAGTTGTGTGACCTTGGCTAGTACTTTATAACTTGTCAACCAATGTGACTGAGAATAGATTAGATTACAGTTTGCAGAGACAGTGATTTTGTCAGCCCTCAGGGTAGACGACTGGGACTTGGGGGTGGAAAAAAGACCCTAAGCTAGTGGCATGTGATTAATATCAAGTGCCCTGCAAATGTCAATATAATTTCTGTGTGTTTTAAAAGGAGAGAAGTTGAAGCAGCACTAAATTATTTAATTGACTGTTGTGCCTATATAAAATATTGATGATAATGCCTAATTCAGAAGATTGTTAAAAGGATTTATGTGCATTAAAAGGCCAAGCTAGTATGGTCTGGGACATAGTTGGCACTCAACAAATGGTAGTTCTAGACTTCCTCCTTTTATTTCTTCTTTTTTAAAGCCTTCCTCCCCCCATAACTTTTCTATTTTCTTTATGCCCTTTCTTTTTTCTAAGTATTCCTCAATCATTTCAAAACTTGTACTTCCTCTCTTCCCATTTCCTTTACTTTCCTTTGCCTCAGCACATTCTTCCCTTTTATCTTCTTTCCAGCCTCATTCAGACCAAACAGCACACATTTCAACAGATCTGGCTTTGCCCTACTTACTACGTGTACACAGAAACACTGCACCATCACCCCCAAAGACACCAACTATGAATACTAAGAAAGCACACTCAGAATTATTTCAGATAATTCTGAATTTCAGATAAAGAAATTTATGAGCGGAATAACAATTTATTTACCGAGAGAATACATCATATTCAGACTAGTTTTGATATTAGCAACACGTAGAAAATGTTAAGCAAAAGAATGAAAAAATAACAGAAAATGAGAACAAGAGAATATATTACAATACAAATAACATTGTTTTAAACAACGTTACTCAACTTAGGAAACAAATCAATCATCATCATTCCTACAGTAAGGAATTTAAATTGATTGGAAAGTCATGTGACATAGAGACAAAACCCTTGAAAGAACAGGAGAGGAAACCCCCTCCAAAAAAAATAAATAAATAATATTTCCCAAAATAAACCCTATTAATCAGGCAAAATAATTCACAAGGTGGGGGGAACACATGATGAAAAACACCCGGGCTATGCTGCATTCCAACAACAAAGAGTGCATTAGCAGATTATAAATTGGAAGTCCTGGGGTTAACTTGTTTAATTTGGGCTAATATGAATCTTTCAAGGTTTCGGTGGCAGTGAAAAATTATTTTTTTTACACGTAGCTCTTATGGAAATAATGAGAAGCTCTAGTTTAGGAACAACAAGGAGTCGATCGACATTAAAATTCTGTCCTCTTGATTAATTCATCGCTATGCATTCTGTGTCTTCTCCTCTTCTTTATTCATAAAAACACTGTTCATCGCATTTAGGGCCCAGCTGGATAATCCAGGATTATTTCATCTCAAGATCCTCAACTGAATTACATCTGCAAAGATCCTTTTCCCAAATAAGGTCATATTCACAAGGTTCTAAGAGTTAGGACATGGGCACAGGCACATGTTTTGGGGAACGATAGTTCAACCTATTACATATGAGTTATTTGGAAGCATGCTACATGGCATTTAATGTCTAGATATTTGAATAATTGCCAGACATCCTTCAGTTACTGATTTATAATTTAATTCTATTGTGGGGCAAGAACATACTCTCCAATTCTTTTAAATGTATTGAGACTTATTTTATAGACCAAAATAAGCAATGGCATAACTATGCCATAGAAAAGAGACCCTAATGGCATTTATCTTAGTAAATGTTTCATGTACATTTGAAAAAAATGCATTGTGCTATTGGGCAGAGTGTTCCAAAATGTCAATGAAGTTAATTATGCCTTTCAAGTTTTCTATACCTTTACTGATTTTCTGTCTACTTATTCTATCAATGACTGAGAGGGGGTAGTGAAATTTCTGGCTGTAATTATGAGCATGAGTATGCCCTCCCATGTTTTCTAATATTATCTCCATCTTCTACCCTCAGGCTCACTGATATCTACACAGATGGATACTTCCTAATGAATTTTTTCCCTCTTGTTAGGAGTCTTGCCCATCATTTATCCCATTTTAGTCACAGATATTTTCCCATACATTCTGGATGGTTGACTGCAAACGTAGATTGGTTGACTGCAAAAATGTCCACTTCAGTTTTAACTCATACTTTGAAACTCAAAATGTACTTTTTTCTTATAAATGTTATAAATTGTGTTTATGTTCTTAGTTTTATGAGCTATCTGCTCTTGATCATTTGATATAATTCTTCATACAATCAAAGCCATTTACAAAGTTTTGTGAGCGGTACTAAATGCTCTATTAAAACTTTTTGGTATTCAATATTTAAATAGAAATGGGGAAACAGATAATATTTTTTTCAAGTATCAGTTAGCAAACTCAAGAAGCAGATTATTCTAATTACAATTACTGAGAAGTTCCACATCATGAGCTCAAATTTCTCTTTATGAGGTTTAATGTAGCTTATCACTTTACCTCACGGGAGTTACAATATGGAAAGAACACATAAAAGACTTGGGATGATTGGTCTATATCACCATGGGGCGTGTAAAATGTGCCAAGTCTCCCAAGGTGGCTGCACTATCTGATAAACTCACCTCTGGGCTGTTATATTTGAGGGAGGCAAATGATATCTGACAACCACCTGCAGAAAAGGAAAAGGCAGATGAGGGCTGCATGAATTTTATATGCCCAGAATCAAACTCACTACTGAAAAAAATAATCTGTCTCATATTCAGCCATTTCTGTCAAAACCAGTTGAATGAATACAAGGTAGTCACATCTCAAAATTGAAATACACACAATCATCTATAATGGGGAGCACAGTGGGTGGAAAGATTAGCCGAGATCCAACAAATTGATGCGGTAAAACTGCAGTTTGTCACAGGAGACAAATTTCTGTTACAATTGTCATGTAAAAGAACTGAATGTCCCACTTTGGGAACTTGATTGGTATTTCTACATCTATTCAGCACCTACTCTGTTTCAAGTGCTGTCTGGTGGTAGGGAACTATTAATCTTACTATTACCTAATCTCAAGACAATGAAAAATGAGTTGCTGATAAAAATGCATAACAACAAAAGACAAGGTAGCATATATTTCTGCTATTATAAGGATCTCTCAATAATATGGTTATCTTCTGGGTGAAAACTACACAAAACAATCCCCTATTTAAATAGGAAAATCCCGCAAGTAGCACTTTTTAGGACCACTTTTTTTTTTTAGCCACTAGGCCACTCCCAACAGTAATTGATGCCTGAAGGCTTTAACTGTAATACTATAGTTTGAATTACGATTCAAAAGTGGGCTCAGCACCTGTGGCTCAAGTGGTTAAGGCGCCAGCCACATACACCTGAGCTGGAGGGTTTGAATCCAGCCTGGGCCCACCAAACAACAATGATGGCTGTAACAACAACAAAAAAAGATTCAAAAGGGAAATATGAGAAAGAAGTGTGTTACTTGATTTTAGGTTAAGTTTCAGAATGACAGTGGTTGACTTTACCAGAATTATGTCATTAAAAAAAGAGACTCTATGAGCATTTCTTCAGGGTGACATCAGGCAAGCGGATACCCTCCCCATCCGTACAATTGCTCTTATACCTACAGAGACCATGTGACGGAAAAGCTGCTTCTTCTGGGCCCAGACCAAACAGACTTGCCTAAAGATTCAAGTTGTGAAAATCTATGATTTCACTCACCTTTCATTCTCACTTATAAACGAGAACAGCTAGTGGCTTGTGATTTATCCTATCAGAAGCCTCTTATCTTACTATATTCAGGATAGTTGGCCAGCTTATTAAATACAATAAGGTCAAGAATCTTCATAGATAACATCTTAAGTACCCTTTATAAATATAAACATTGAAATGCATATAGTTGGCTACTCTTCTGACGTAGAGACAAAGCCTTTGTTTTGTGTATCAAACTGCTAGTTAGATTTCTACAATCTAAGAATCATTCACATTTTCTCCAGTCTTTTATGATTGCCACCCACCCACAACTAATTCAACAACAATTTTTCTTCAGTAAATTTACTAGTATTCTATTTAGCTGTCATAGAAACACTCCTCTTTACTTGTGTCTGTTATATTAGTTCATATAGTAATTAATTATAGTACATAATAGAATAGCAACAGATTTGGAACACTTGGGAAACATATATCACCACCAGAGGGACCTGAAGTACACAGGTGTGCTAAAGAGCAGCCTTGTAGAAGGTCATAGACATTCTTCTGTAGACTTCTTGGAGGAAGTAGTGTCTGCTAATACATGCAGTTAAATAAAGAGGAGATAAGAAGAATTCTGCCATTACTTCTTGAGCTTGTTAACTTTTGTAACTATGTATGTCCTGCTTACATAGAAAAGAAGCATAAAAAGAATCTTCCTAAAGTCCCCATTACCATGAGGAAATGGCCTTACTCAAAATATACAGATATATATAAACCAGTACTGAGAAGGAAATAACAAATTTCGTTTGGGAGTTTAAGAATATTAAGTTTCAGAAAAATCAAGACAGCAAAATAGGTGTGAGCAGAGGAAGATTTCTACCCTACTGCTTTTCTTGAAGACAAGCTGCGTGGGAATATAACACTACTAAAGCAAAAATAGCCCCCTTGTCAGTTTCAGGTCACGGCCACACAAGTGCATAGAATGACGTGGTACCCACGACTTCCTAAATTCATCTAAAATGGGATGCAAAAAAAAAAGACCTTGACAATACTCTCGGGTCTACTTGTACAAACCTTGACAAACAAATGGTATTTTTAAAGAAAAGCCAGCGGATCACATGACTGACTTTCCATATTTGTAAAACTGTTTGAATGCAATCCCCAGATTCCAAGATTTAAAAAGCATTTTAAAATGTCTCCTACGGCTCTAGTAAAGGGGACAAAGTGATCTCAGTGTCTCTGATCAAATATAGAGCTTCAGAGAAATCGCTAGTGTAATGAAGACATTTTGACTGCACAAATGCAAGTAAACAGGACGCCCATTCAACACTCCTTGCTTATACCCTTCCCCCTGAGGGCCGGCGTGACTACCTTCAATCTGTCACAACAGTCTGGACAACAGGATGATTCTTACAAGTGCCATAAAAAAAAAAAAAAAAAAACTATTTAAGAAATAGCAGAATTAGTTTCTTTAGTGACAGAGGAGATACCCTGGAAAAAGCTAGAAAGTTGTACAATGCTCATGAAATATGACAACCAATTACAGATATTTAACTAATATTTTCTAAAGAACAACATTCTCGAAGACCATCTACACCAACAACGAAACCAAATCCTAGCCCATTTTTTCTTACATTTGACTTTCATAGACATTTGTACTCCGAAGATAAACACACAGATAAAACTCATCACAAATTGCCAACTAAAGTAAGATGTGTGTCAGCACAGCTGTGATTGTTACTTTTGCAGAAACCATAGAAAATATGATGTGGCCACTAAGAGATTCGTCACTAGTTATTTTTGAAACTGCAGCCCATTACACTGACTACCATTAATTACTATCATAGCTATTTAGCCATGAAATGTCTGCACTCATTTTTATTCAAACGCTTCATGTACCATTTCTTGTCAGCTATAAAATCATTTAAAAGGTAATTGAGTTTACAGCTGAGGAAAATAAGAGGCCTCCTAAACAATCCCAGAATATTGACTTAGTGTCAGGTAGGTTGGAATGAACTTAAATTGAATGTGAAATTGGGGTAAAGGGTGACCTTTTAACAAATAAATCTTTTTTAAAATATATGAACAGAGTGGCTTGCTAATGTTTTTCTTTCTTCTCCCTTAATAAGAAACATCTTAGCCAAGAGGGGAGAGAACTGCTTGCAAAGTCTCTATAGTTCAAAGCGCACATTACCTCCCATTGCCATCAGCCACACAACACAACTTTAAAAACTGAAAGACGGGATTAGTGAAGAATAGGACACGCGCGCCTCCTATCAGACATACTTTATTTTTCCACAAAAACAAAACTTAATTACATTCCAAAAGTCTTTAACGCCTACTCTGTGCAAGGCCCTGTTCTAGACAGCACAGAGTCTTACAATGATGATAAGACCTGGCTTTGTGTTTTCATGAACTTAAGGCCTAGGGCAGTGTTTTTCAAATATTCTCTTTTATCTTATGGCACTTGAACCTATAGTGAAACCTCTGAGGCTCACTTAAATTAATGTTGATCAAAAAGAGTTAAAAAAATATATATACTTACTGCACTTTGAACTCCTTTCAAAAATAATTTAATGAATGATTTGAAAATTTTTTCACAGCATGCCTAAGATCCTCTCCCAGCACACCAGTGTGCCACAGTGCACCAGTTGAAAATCACTGGTGTAGGCGGACAATAAATGCATTACTATCTTTAAGCACAGAGCAGAGTATAAAAGGGGCTAGAAACAAAATGCACCCTCTGCTGGAACATGCAGCTCATCTAGCTGTCAGTTGGGTTCAGGCAACAATAGAAGAAATGCCAGCTGGGTGGTGTTGTGTAGGAGAGGCGCCTCCTTCAGGCCTTGGAGCGCCACTGCTTGCCTGGTCCACACATCTTATGTATCTGCTTTCCTCCATTTCCGGGAAGCTCTTGGAAGACAAGAGCTAATGTTCTTGTTAATCTTGTGTTCCTAGTACTTAGTTTAGTGTCTGGTACATAGGAAGCAATCAGTAAGTGTTGAATGAAAAATTAACAAATTACATTCCTTCAATCCAGCATAGGCCATAATTTTTGCCCCATTTCCTTTTCACATACCTGTTCACATTTCTAAATATAGTAGACCCTCCATAGCTGACTACCTCCCTATATAGACCATCTCCTTAAGTTGACTCAATTTTTATAGACCAGGCATGTACTACATGTACTCAGTAGAAGACTGACCTCTATATATTGACCACCTGTTAAGTCACATCTAACCACTTGGATGACACACACACACATGGCCAGTTGAGTCCACTCTACACCAAGAGGTAGAAAGTGTGGGCTTGCCCCTTATTGGTATTATGTTTTCTTTACCATAAGTTCTTTTTTCATGTTTTATTATTACCACATGTTGGATTAGACCTAATGTCCTATTGTTTACCATGTGTTGCGGGAGATGTTTCCATAAAGGACTGGTCTGGATTGTAGGTATACCTGACAATTACTGAAAAATTCTGCAGTTAATCAAGACATGATGGCCCAAAGGAAATAACTTAAATAACTGACAATGAAAGAAAAGGTTGACCTTCTTCATTTTCTGGAAAGCAGTAACGAAAAAATATGGTAGAACATTTTGGTGTTAGCAAGACCACATTTAGCAACATCCCAAAATATAAACATGAATTCTTGCAGAGATATGGTAAGGAAAGCAGTGCCCTCCAGAGGAAAAGGAGGAAAACGTGCCTCAATGAAGTCAGTGAAGGCACACTAAGCTGTTTCAAATGAGGGTAGTTAATGCCTGAATCTTTGGGCTTCTGATACAAGAAGTTGCTAAAAAAAATTCACCCTGGAATTTGGGGTGACAAGTTTCCAAGTATCAAGTAGTTGGCTTGAGAAATTTAAACCACAGCACAATATCTCCCAGAAAGTCTAGTGTGCTGAATCCAATGAAGTTCCAGTAGAAGTTGTGGAGGAGTTCCTGGACTTCATCAAAGGCTTTAACAATGATAACTTCTTTAATGCTGACGAGTACAGCAATGCCTGATGGGAGTCTCATCAACGATGGTGACAAATGTAAGAGCAGAAAACTTCCCAAAGAATGTTCCTGCTTTGCATAGCTCAACTGAAGAGAAACTAAACCATGCACGTTAAAGAACCTAAAGCCTAAAGACATCCCCTGTCATTTGGAGATCAAACAAACACCTGTGGATGATTGGTGCCCTGTTTGAGAAGTGGGTGAGAGGTATGGACTGAGAAAAGAAGAAGAAATAGTCAATTCTACTGACAGTGGACAACTGTCCTGGCCACCTGCAAGTGAATCATCTCACAAATGTAACACTGAACTTTCTGCCTCCAAACATGACCTCAAAATTCCAACCTCATCAAAAGTTGAAATGCACTACCAAGCCCAGCTTCTGCAGTGAGTCATTGTTAAAACACTAACCTGTGGTCTACCTGTGGAAGCAACTTCATCTACTGCATCAGTTATCACTCTGGATGCTGTCCTCTGGATCAGTTCTACTTGGAATAAAGTTCAGCCAGAAATGACATAGAAGTGTTTCAAGAATGTTAGATTTGGCACAACACAAGAGCACAATGTTTTTGGCCCCATCAGACAGTCCATCTTCCCTGGCAGAATTCAAAAGAGTAGATTTTCAAGGTTTTCTTGCAATGGATAATGAGGTGGCAACCTGTAATAAACTTGACCCAGAGCAATTTTCCAAGTGATATTGATAAAGTACAAACCAGCATAATAGTGCATGAATCAGCTGATAAAGTGGAAGAAGCAAGTGAGGATGACAAAGAAATTGCAGAGATTCCAAACAAAGAGGACGTCAGGCATCTAATGATGCAGCAAAAGTCATCTGCTGTGGAAAAATTCCTAGGTATGCTGAGTGATGGAGCCAGCATTAAGAGTGCCTTCTCCACTAAATAACAGTAAGAAACAGACCAAGACTGACTTTTTTCAGAAAAAAAAATTATTAAAACATTAGAAAACAGTAAATATATTGATTTTATATATGATACTGTATGATTTTATTGTATTTTGATGATATATGATTTTGTATGACATTCTCTAATAAAAGTTGTGCAAGAAAGTAATGTTCATGTGTGTATCAATACAGTAGACCTAGGTCCTTTTGTTGACCACCTCCATATGTCAGTTTATTATAGTCCTTTAGATGGTCAGCTTACAGAGTCTTTATTATATAAAAGTTCTGTCAAGTTCAAAATGCTACTTCTTCCTTATAACAATATCTAACCTTCCCTCATGTTCACACCGTTGGTGGAAATTTTGCATCCTTTCTCTGAATTTTTTTCTATAATTATATCCCTCAAACTTCTAAAATTATTGAACTGGCTGAATTCTTAAACTGATTATTGTCTCTAGCCCACATATGATACCAACCCCAAATAATTTTTTGATTATTGCTATTTGTGCTTTTCTTTTACACGTAAGCTCCTAGAGCAGCGGTTCTCAACCTGTGGGTCGCGACCCCTTTGTAACAGTGAAAATACATCCTGCATATCAGATATTTACATTACGATTCATAACAGTAGCAAAATTACAGTTATGAAGTAGCAACGAAAGTAATTTTAGGGTTGGGGGTCACCACAACATGAGGAACTGTATTAAAGGGTCACAGCATTAGGAATGTTGAGAACCACCGTCCTAGAGAGAGGTTTTTTACCATAATACAGTGTTTGCGATGCCTCAGGAACATTGCAACAAGAACATTGATGCTTGCAGTGGGATGTGAGTATTTCACACGACCACTTCACATTCTCCAGTGTGCATCAAGTGTGTACCTTATATTTCTGAGAACACATTCCTCAGAATCATCTTAGAGACCGCTAACTTTCAAAATAAACTAAAGCTGCCAATTTGCCTAAGAGAAAACAGAAAGGGAACATGTGTAACTCTATTTAAATCAACAGCTGTTGTACCCACTAAAATCTCCATCTCACAATGAAGACACCATCACTGTTTCTGCAACTAAAAGAAAGTTGTTCTAAAGGCAGATAATATAAGAATCTGTCATCTTACAGTCATGTCTTTCCCCAGAGCGGTTTAAAGGAAAATGTTTATAACATTTAAATTTGTTAGTTGCTGGAAACACTAACAAAGTCCAGTGTAGGCTGTTTCTAACACTCTTTGAAGACCCTTTCAACAAACAAACAAACAAACTCGGAAGCAAAGTTCAGGATAACTGAATTAAATGTATCTATGGAAGCTCAAAAAAACCACGACATTTTGCCCTAACCGGTAAAAAATTCTGGCATAAATTTCAGACAATTTGGGTGATCCTATCAATCATTATAATCTCTCACCATCTGTCTCTTCTAATTTCTCCATTCTGAACTTCTGTTTTTCTCATCACAGCCCCAAAGTAAAGAGGCTGCTTTGAGGTTATCAGCTCTTTCCCTGCCCCTAGAAAGCAGACTTCCCTACTGCCAAAATAGTAATAAAAAACAACTCTTGCCTACCAATTACTGAGATGGTTATAGAATCTCCTATTGGACCATCCTCTGGTTAAATGTTTAAAGCTCAATTAAAATGCAAATTAACAGTAGCAATTATGGCAATAGCAGGATGAGAGGAAAAGTCAGTTTCATCCAAGGATGCAAATTTTTGGAACTGTAATTAAATGTGTAATTTTTCCATTTTATAGAATTTTTTATGGCCTGAAAAGGAACCAGGAAACCCTAACTAAAGTAGTGCCAGATTAGTGTTTTCGGTCTCGTCAAAAACAAAATGTTACTTTAGAGACATTACAATTTTGGTAGCACATCCTTTATCTCATGTCACTGAAGGAATTTTCTGAATTAAATTGAGTGGGTTAATGTAGCAAAATTCTGTGTTCTTTTGAAAAATGAGATCACTTGGTGAAGTTTCAGTAATTTATTGATAAGGAAGAAAGATGTCTCTCCATGTATCAAGAGATGATTGCTGAATCACATAGAGATCCGTATTTGCACATCTCATCCGTATAAGTAGTAGTGTCTACTAGTAGCCACAGTAAAATGTATGCGCATATGTACAGAACATGTGTTTACTCCAGATGTACAGCCATTTCATATGACAGTGGCCCATGATGGGGTGAGTTAGGAGAAAGTGAAATTAAAACAATAAAAGATCAATAGTAATAAGAGTAAAACAAGTGGCCAAAGCACTGAAAAAGGAACGAGACGTAGTTTACAAATCACAACAGAATGGACACTGACTCACATTCTGAAGATCTCAAGGAAACAAAAAGTATGAGGAAGGAAAAAAGAAATAAATGATTGATGAAAATTAAGAAATGACACATCTAATGAGAAATGACTGTGGAAGGGCAAAGAATTATTCATGGTTTGTTGATATGGAATAATCCATATTTGAAAAAGCTATACATTCATATAAAATATATGTGTGTGTAATAACTAATGGGAGATTATGTAGCTACAGATAAAGCAAAATGGCATGATGATTTTTAAAAACATTTCCCTCCAATGAATTCATTCATTGTTACCAAAAAAATAAAAGAAGGAAAGAGACCCAAATATTTTTTAAAGAACAAAATGTTCTGCACTGGCTTGAAGAAATGTGAGATAGTATCAGAAATTGTTAGGATCCTTTTCGTAGGTCTCTCATTTGTCCAAAGAGCAACATCTTTAATGAGTAATGACCTGGGCACTGATTCAACATCTTGACATGACCACAAACCATCTTGACATTGCCGACCTCCACTAAAGACTTATAATATTGGTTTCAGTCTTGGACATTTTCAAGAAAGTGTAAAACACCCAAACCACCTGTCTTCCTTCAGCTGTAGTTTTAAAGCATAGATATTCCAAAACTAAAAGCCAATTTAAATTCTACAGATTAAGTATCAAACTACTAATCATATCTACTACTCAGGTAATGTAAGTATAAGATCCCATTTTCCCATTAGAGTTCTTTATACAAAATAAAGTATCAAACAATGTCGATTGACTCCATTAAAAAAATATTTATCTCTCTGAACTAAAAATGAAATACATAACTTAAAAGTAAATAGCTAAATATAATCTGTTACAATATAATGGACAAGGGTTAAAAAAGAGCCTTAGATAAAAAAGAGCCAGAATGCTAATTAACAAGAAAATCCTAAAAACCCAATAAGACAAAGGTCTTAAAAGACAGGCTCTTAAATTTCAATCTCACTACTCAGCATAGAGATCAGCACTAAAACAATGAGATTACATTCATAAATAACAAAAATTAAAATTGTAATATATAAATCTGGCCAGTGGGCAATGAGACAAGCATGCTTACATAGATACAGTGGAACTTTATTTTTGGAAAACAATTTGGGAAAAGCCTTGGACCTAGCAGTTTCACAGCTGGGAATCTATTCTAAGTAAATAATCCAAAATGCATATAAAAATGCACATAGATGTCCCCTAAATATTTGTACATAATGCAGGGAGATGATCAACAATGAAAGAACAATTAAGTAAAATTTTAACATGTTCATATTATACAGACATACATAGTTTTTTAGTTAGATAGGGAAACATTTAAAGTAAAATCCAAATAGAAAAGGAGGATTCAACATTTCAGATATGATTTCCAGTGGTCTGTGTGTGTGTTCATGTTTATACCCATCTATACATATTGAAAACTACATTTTGAAATAACTATATCAATAAAGACATATATTGTTTCTTCTTACTAGGAAAACATATTATTTAAATAAAATTTTCAGTTTTCCAATAATGCTGTACAGCCTGAACTAAATAGTATTTTGGACATAGTAAATTTGGTTGAACAGTATCTGAGGTTGATGAAAATCCACACAGGGTCTAGGCATAGCTAAGTAAATCCTGTCTTCCTACACACACTATTCATTTAAACAAAGATGAAAGCCAAACATTTTCAAGACATCAAAGAACACTTATGTCTTAGATCCATTTCATATGCTAAATACAAATCATTACCTTGTACTTCTCTATGCCAAGAATCTTTATTGATTAACTTGTAAACCTTAAAACAAAACAGTGTATACTCAAAACAACATAAAACACCCTTCTTGCCAAGAGTCTATAAGATCCTACAGTTCTTCTAAATAAGTATACTTTTACTCAATGTTTAATTAAATAATCACTACCAAACATCCATAACCTTTTAACTATCAGGAGTTGTAAAATCTATTTCTCCCAATTCTACAGTTTCTAGATTTAATAACAAAAACTGCAGGTAAAATATCTTATTTCTGAATGTAAATGTGTTCCTAATTAGATGAACAGGTCCTCTCTGCCTTCCCCAACAAAAGATATTTCAAAGACTAGTATTGTCAATAAATTAATTGACAGTATTTATCAATATCAATTTTTAAAAAGACTTAAATTACTCTCAATTCTAAGACTAGTTTCTGTAATCATATTGCCATTGGAACATAGGACTCATCAACTAATTCTGAAATGTCTCCTCCCTATTGGTCCATGTTCTAAAAGTATCCTTATATTATCATAGGTACTTGTTTGATCATGCATATTGAGGAACCGTTAAAAGAGTTTCCTCGTGGGTGGCACCTGTGGCTCAAAGGAGTAGGGCTCCGGCCCCATATACGGGAGGTGGTAGGTTCAAATCCGGCCCCAGCCAAAAACAGAAAAAAGAAAAAGAAAAGAAAAGAAAGTTCCCTTGTGATTTGGGGAAATCTCCCCCACTTATTGCATGTTTCTCCTTGGTCATGTTCATTTCCAAAAGTGAAACTTCCTTTTTTTGCTTATCAGAAAAACTGATGAAGTATTTCCTAACTTATATCCACTGCTTAGATATTTCTTATGGAATATTAGACAGAAATAGAATACCTATGCTCATTTTTACTGTAATTATATCACAATATGTCTATTTGGTGCATTGTAAAAGGCAGTAACAACCAAATCCAAATATAAGAAAACTTAAGTAAGGGAGAAAATTAATCACTCCAATTTGGAAGGATTATCAACATGAAATAATATGTCTTTAATTAAATGATATTTGATTCCAACCTCCTTTCTAAGGCAATTTTCAAATGTGGAAATACAATTCTCAGTAGTAATATTAAAATGACTCTAAAGACAAATGTTCTTAACCCATATAAATATTTTTAAATGTTCTTTAATTGTTTAGAAACATTGTAGTCCGCAGAAATTAATTTATCACATTTACTAGTTGGTTCCCTTCCTTGATGCTACCTGCCCTTCTTCATTTTTATGTTAACGCCGTGCAACCTTTAAATTTGAAAGATAAACACAGTACCAGGTGACTGTTTCCATATGATTAAGAACAAAATAGAGACGCATAAAATAAACAATTGGCACATTAACAAATATACCCTAAATGGTCAAAAATACTATGTAAGTTTTGTTTTTTACACAAATGAGAATTTTTAAATGTTGTAATAACACTTTCCTCATTATTTAAAGGTTAAGGTCCTAAAATTTGTTCATGCATCAATTTTTTTTTGAACAAAAAAGCAAACAAGAATATACTTTTGTAAAATAAGAACTATTTTTTTTCTACCCCATGTAACTATTGTTATTATTAACATTTTGAGATTTTTAGGTATATTTACATGCAGAAAAATGCACAAATCTTAACAGTACTCTTTTGAAAGAGGATACACCAATGTAATCCACATCCTTATGATGACATCTTACATTAGCCCCGTTCTAGAACTTCCTAGAAATGGAATCATACATGTGTATTCTTTTTTTTTTTGGTTCTTTCACTCAGCATTATGTCTGTAGGAGACACCCATATTTTTGCATATATCAGCAGTTTATTCACTTTTATTACTAATACTCCACTGTACACATGTAACTATTTTGTTTATTGATTCTCCTGCTGATTAATAAGTGGGTTGTCTCCAGTTTAGGGCTACTGTGAACACTGCTACGAATATTTTAATAAATCTGTATACGTAATACAAATATTTACTTCTTCAGGGTGAATAATAGGAGTGCAATTGCTGGGTCAAAGAGGAGGTATATAAAAATTTTTTTTTTTAAGTGGAAAACCTTTTTCCAAAATAGTTACAATGTTTACTATACTTATCAATAATTTGTGAGAGTTCAATGGTTCCAATTCCTCACTGATATTTGGTGTTGTCAGTCTTTTTAATTTTGGACACTCTAGTGGGTGATAGTAGTATGTCCTCCTGGCTGTAAATACATTTACTTGAAGTGCAGAACAGGAGTATTCATTACTGACTTCACTAGACATTCCTATGTTTCCCTTTGTAAAGTGTGTGTTGAAGTGCTTTGCCCATGTTTATTACAGTTTTTTTTTTTGTCTTTTTCTTATTGAATGTAAATGTTCTTTATAGTGATTTAAGTCTTTTGTCAGATATCTTATACAAATATTTTGATCCTATTAGTGATTTGCTTACTCATTTACTTGTGTCTTTTGGCAAGTGGTCTGATTCACCAATTTTGATAGTTATTATTTTTCTGCATCTTATCAAATACATTTTGACCTACCAGTAAATTTGAAAAATATTATGTTTTCTACTATATCAGAGTTTTAGCTTTTACTTTCATATCTGATCCATCTTGAATTAATTTTTGTTTGACGTGTGAAGTACAGGGTGATGGTTCAATTTTTCCCATATGGATATCAATTTACTTTAATTCCATTTGTCCACAAGTCTCTCCATGCCTCCATTTAATTGTTTTGGTGTCTTGAAAAACATCAAATATACTGTAAATATGTATAAATCTGTGTCTACATCTGGACTCTTATTCCTTTCATTCATTTGTCTAACCTCTGCCAAAATTTCACAATCTTGGTTACTATATTTTTACAGGAAGTCTAGAGTCAGGTAGAATTGGTCTTCTTTTCTACGATTATTCTAACTATTCTGGATTCTTTGCTCTTTCTTATAAATTTTAGAATAAGCTTGTCAAATTCTATAAAATAAAAGCCTGGTGGGATGTCAATTAAGATTAATTTGTGTCCATAGATTAATTCAGGGAGAATTAACATCTAACAAATCTGAAGTCTCCTGATAATGAGTATAGCACATCTTTTAATTCATTTAGTTTTAATTTCTCTTATAAATTATAACTTTGAGTGCAGATTTTATGTACACATGTCATTAAGTTTACATTTAAGTATTTTATATCTTCTCACACTGTGGATAGAATCTTAAGATTTCACTTCCAATTGTTCATGGTTTTTATTAATATGATTTAATTTGTATTGACTTGTATACTGAGATCTTGCTAAACTCACTCATTGGTTCAAGTCACTTTTTAAAAAAAATTCCTTATGATTATCTACCTATATGTTCCTATCATCCAGGAATAAAAACTGCTTCAACAGAGAGTGGCTAAATGGATTTAAAAATAAAAATATGAAATGACCCAACTAGATGTTGTCCACAAGAAAAACACTTCGCCTATAAAAACATGGACTGAAAATAAACGGATGGAAAAAGATATTCCACGCAACTGGAAACCAAAAAAGAGCAGGAGCAGCTATATTTAATCAGATAAAATAAGTTTCAAGATAAAAATTGTAAAAAAGACAAAGATCATCATATAATGGCAAAGGGATCATAACAATTCTAAATATATATGCTCCCACCACTGAAGCACACAAATATATAAAGCAAGTATTATCAGAGCTAAAGAGATAGTTGCAATATAATAATAACTGGAGGCCTCAACATTTCACTTTTTTTTTTTTTTGAGAGAGTGTCTCAAGCTGTCACCCTGGGTGGAGTGCTGCGGCATCATAGATAGCTCACAGCAACCTCAAACATTTGGGCTTAAGCAATTCATTTGCCTCAGCCTCCCAAGTAGCTGGGACTACAGGCACCTGCCACAACACCCGGCTATTTTTAGGGACAGGGTCTTGCTCTTGCTCAGGCTGGTCTTGAACCTGTGAGCTCAAGCAATGTTCCTGCCTTGGCTTCTCAGAGTGGTAGGACAGGCATGAACCTCTGAACCTGACCCTCCCAACATTTTGCTTTTAACTTTGGACAGATTACCCAGACAGAAAATTGACAAAGAAACATAGGACTTAATCTGCACTATAGACCAAGTGGGCCTACTACCCTGTTTCCCCGAAAATAAGACAATGTCTTATATTAAGGTGTGCTCCCAAAGATGTGCTAGGTCTTATTTTCAGGGGATGTCTTATCATTCCTGTAAGTAGATCTTATTTTCGGAGGATGTCTTATTTTCAGAGAAACTGGGTAGATATCTATAAAATGTTTCATCCAACATCTACAAAATACATGTTCCTCTCGTTTGCTCATGAATCATTCTCAGGATAGGCCATATGATAGGAAAAAACACACACACACACACAACATCTCTTAAGGAATTAAAAATAATACCAAGTATTTTCTCCAACCACAATGGACTAAAACTAGAAATCAATAACCAGAGGGACACTAGAAACCATACAAACACACGGAAATTAAACAATAGGCTCCTAAATGACCAGTTGGTCAATGAAGAGATTGAGAAGGAAATTTAAAACTTTCCCAAAACAAATGAAAAGGAAAACAAAACATATCAAAACCTATGGGATATAGCAATAGTAAGAGGAAAATTTATAGTAATAAGGACCTACATCAAAAAAAGTAGCAAAGCCTAAAATAAAAAAAGATACATTTCAAAGAACTACAAAAACAAGAGCAAAACCAAGCCCAAAATTAGTAAACGACAATAAAAAAGATCAAAACAGAAAGAAATTAAATTGAAACCAAAAATAAATACAAATTACCAATAAAATGAACAGCTGTTTTTTGTAAGACAAAATTGATACAACTTTAGCCAGACTAAGAAAAAAAGATAAAAAACCCAAATAAATAAAATCAGAGATGAAAAAGGAGACATTACAAATGGTACTGCAGAAATCCAAAGAATCATTAGAGACTACTATGAGCCACTATATGCCAGTAAATTGGAAAACCTAGAAGAAATAGATACATTCCTAGACACATAAAAGCTATCAAGACTGAACCAAGGAGAAACCCCAAATCTAAATAAACTAAAAGCAAGTAATAGGATAGAAGCGGTAATAAAATTCCTCACAATGAAGAAAAGCCCAGATCAGAGACTATGTCAGAGTAGAAGTAGCTCATCCATGTTGCTCTCAAGGAAAACACTGCAAATTGCAGATAGATGCTTACCTACTAAATTTTGGAGAACTGACAGAGGACATTCAGAGTGAAGAGAAGATGATAGGCTGATTCATTTGGCAAGTCTGAGGGGAATTTTAGAGGGTCATCCACACATGGGAAGGGTCAGGAGAGAGCCTTGGGGTTCCACATTCCATCCCATGGGCTCTGCAGTCTAAGCTGTGAAACATCCCCACCCCTACCACAGACTTCTGGAATGATTAGGAAGGTGTCTGTGTAGAGATATTGCATCCAAAAGCAGGCATAGCAGGATTTTGGTAGTCACTAATCCCAGGTTTCTGCCACTGATGACTGACAGATACAAGATGCCAGGGATGTATAGGGCTTAGCTTTGTGATGGAAGCCTCTATATAGCCACCACCAGGCCAGGAAGGGCGTGGACAGAACAGACACTCCCCTGCGCCAGGCACTGTGATTGGGTGCCAAGAACCCCTACCCCCTAACCAAGGTCTGAGAAAAGAGGGCATCTCAGACACCACAGACACCACTTGAGAAGAATTTCAGCTCAGCACCTGCAATCTCAGCACCACTGAATCATCCCCCTGCCCATCTGGCTGCACATCCATGGTCCCTGCACTACCAGAGCCTACATGGCTCAAACTCTGTAGTTCTTATGCTGTGGTCTTACCCTACAGTCTTGCCCACACCAGACTGACCCTAGTTCCAGCACTGCCCCTGCTACCACAGAACTGTCCTGAGGTCCTACACTCTGCCAGGGACCCCCTACCCTCAAGCTGATATTATATCCAGACATGATACAAACCCCCATGACCACTACCTACATAGCCTCACCCAGCTGTCACAGTCACCTCTGTGGGGAGACCTCAGGCAGAGCAATCTCCCATAATAGCAGCCTCCATGGAGAAGGTTTCACTCAGGCTCCAACTTAAGCTTCCAACAATGAGCTGGGAACAACCCACTACCCCACAAGAAGATCATCTGGCACCTGCTTGAACTGTGACAATCACAGGGGAAAAGAACAAACAAGACAGGTTCATTACAGGCTGTCAGTGTGCTTGCTCTCGTCTTCCAGGTTAATATTCCACTCTATTACACAAATGCACCATCTAGGGACCAGCAATCATTCTCGCTAACTAGGACATTTCCCAACAATGGAGATCAGGTATCTATAAACCTATCAGCCTAGAGCTGAGAGAAGAGGATTCAGATGACATGAAACCAGAAAAAGATCTCTAGTATCATGAAAAAGAGAAACAAAATAGTTTGACACCCTCAACATATCACAATGGAGCTACATTAATAGACATGAAATGAAAGAAAAGAAAAGAAAAGAAAAGAAAATATCTGAATTGGAATCCAGAGTCTGGTTGGCAAATAAGATGAATGGAAATATGGAATTGAAGAGAGAGTTGAAATCTAACAAAAAGAAGCCCCCCCCCCAAAAAAAAAAAGTTTCAGGAAATAAATAAAAACAATGAAAAAGTCACTAAACCGCTAGACAACACAAGAAAGTATATAAAAGAATATAAAGAAATGAAAGTCATTTAGGAGATTTAAAAATACAGCAGAAAACTTCAACAACAGCCTAAAATAAGTTGAAGAAAGAATCTCAGAATTTGAAAAAAAAAAAAAGGTGTCTCATGCTAACTCAGTCGTTCAAAAATACAGAAAAGAAAATAAAAAACACTGAACAATCACTCAGAGAATTAAGGGACTATGTGAAACTAACATATGAAGTACAGGTACCATGAAGGGAAAGAAAAAAGAACAAAAACCATGAAAAATCGATGCAAGAGAATTATTGAGAGGAAATTCCCTGGTATCTCCAGGAATTCAGACATGAGACACCTGATGCTCATCAAACACCAGAAAGATTCATAGCAAATAGGAAATCTCCAAGACACAGTTATCAACCTGGCCAAATTCAAAATAAAAGAGAAATTCTATAAACAGCAAGATGATAGCAATAACTAACCTACAAAGGAAAACCTATTGAGGCTAACAGTAGACTTCTCAGTGGACATTTTATAAGCCAGAGAGAAAGAAATAAATGCCACCAAATTGGGAAGGAAGAAGGCAAATTACATCTGTTTGCACATGAGATGGTTTATATCTGGAGAAATCTAAAGACCCCACCAAAAAAATTTTAAAAACTATTGAAACTGACAAATTCAGTCAAGTTTCAGGAAGCAAAATCAATATATAAAAATAAGTATCATTTCTACATGCCAAGAGTAAACAATCTAAAAAAGAAACTAAGAAAGTATTCCCCCTTGGTGTGTGCCACACTTTCTGGGGGCAAGACATGATTGCAAGAGGGACTTTACCTAACAATTGCAATCAGTGTAACCTGGCTTATTGTATCCTCAATGAATCCCCAACAATTAAAAAAAAGAAAGAAAGAAAGTATTCCCATTTATAAAATATACAAATACAATTAATTACCTGGGACTAAATTAACCAAAGAAGTAAAATGTATCTACAATGAAAATTATAAACATTGATGAAAGAGTTGGAAAGGGCATACGAAAACGGAAAGATATCCTGTACTCATGATTGAAAGAATCATTATTGTTATAATGTCCATACTACCTAAAGTAATCTACAGATTAAATACAATCTCCATCAAAATACCAATGACAGGCTTGGCGCCTGTAGCTCAAGCGGCTAAGGCACCAGCCGCATACACCAGAGCTGGCGGTTTGAATGCAGCCCGGGCCTGCCAAACAACAATGACAACTACAACCAAAAAGTAGCCAGGTGTTGTGGCAGGTGCCTTATAGTCCCAACTACTTGGGAGGCTGAGGCAAGAGAATAGTTTAAGCCCAGGAGTTAGAGGTTACTGTGAGCCGTGATGCCACAGAACTCTACCCAGGGCGACAGCTTGAGGCTGTGTCTCAAGAAGAAAAAAAAAATACCAATGACATTCTCCACAGAGAAAGAAAAAATAATCCTAAGATTTAGATGGAAGCCTTTTAATGATTTTTCTTACATTATTGCACTAGTTAGAACCTCCAATACTACATTGAATAGAGGTATGAAAACAGACACTATCCCCTTGTTCCCGATTTTAGGGGTATATCAGTCTTTCACTTTTAAATACAATGCTGTTGGCTGGGCACAGTGGCTCATATCTGTAATCCTTGCACTCTGGGAGGCCAACGCAGGTAGACTGCTTGATCTCAGGAGTTCTAGACCAGCTTGAGCAAGGACTAACTCCATCTCGGCTCAGTGAGCAGGGCGCTGGCCCCATATACCGAGGGTGGCGGGTTCAAACCCAGCCCCGGCCAAACTGCAACAGAAAAATAGCCGGGCGTTGTGGTGCGTGCCTGTAGTCCCAGCTGCTCGGGAGGCAGAGGCAAGAGAATCGCGTAAGCCCAAGAGTTAGAGGTTGCTGTGAGCCGTGTGACGTCACGGCACTCTACCCGAGGGCGGTACAGTGAGACTCTGTCTCTACAAAAAAAAAAAAAAAAAATAGAAAAAAACTAGCATAGCATTGTGTCAAGTGTCTATAGTCCCAGCTACTCAGGAGTCTGAGGGAAGAGGATCACTTGAGCCCAAGAGCTAAGGTTGCTGTGAGCTATAATGCCATGACACTCTACGTAGGGTGTTGAGTGAGACTCTGTCTCAAAGATAGATAGATAGATAGATAGATAGATAGATAGATAGATAGATAGATAGATAGATAGATAGATAGGTTAGTAATAGCTGTTGGGGTATTTCTGTTTAGTTTTTTTTTTTTGTAGATGGCTTTTATCAAATGTTCCTACAGTTAAAACTTTGCTGGGATGGGAGTGGGTACTGTCCTGTACACTAAAGTATGCTTAGCAACAATCCTGGATTCTACCAACTAGATGGCAATAGCCCCTCTTCCTAGTTGTGACAATCAAAAATGTCTCCAGACATTGCCTGATGTCTCTGTAGTCACAACTGTCCCCATTTGAGAACTGCTGAGCTAGACTGAGGCAGTAGGTCAGATACAGACAAGGGATTCTAACTTCATCAGAGAGATCTGAAGGCAGTTGCCTTAAGTGGGGACTTGTTTTCTCAGCTTCATCCTAACTTACTTGGTCCAGATGGGCTGTTATAACAAAATTCTATAAACTAGGTAGCTCATAAACAACAGAAATTTATTTCTTACAGTTCTAGAGGCTGACAGGCCCCCAGTCAAGGAGGTGGCGTATTGGGTGTCTGCTGAGGGCCCACTTCCTCACAGGCACCACCCTCCCACTGTCGCTTCACATGATGGGAGGGACACTGAGCTCCAAGGATACTAATCCAATTCAGGAGGACTCCATCCTGAGGACCAAATCATCTCCCAACGTACCAACTCTCAATGCCATCACCTTGGGGTGAAGATTTCAACATACGAACTTTGGGGGGACATAAACATTCATCATAGCAGAAGCTCCAACCCATTCTTCCAGGTACAGTGGAACATTCAGCCTTGCAAGCCCCAAGATATTGCAGTATCATTCTGGGGAGAAGTATTCTAAGACCTCTGGCCTTTTATGTCCCTCAGAGATGGGGCAAAATGACAACAGCTTCTTCCCCTTTATATGTTTTTCCTGTAAGATGAGAGCCAAAGCCTTTGAAGTATTTTCTTACCTCCAATGAAGGCTATCATTTAAAAAAAAAAAAAAAAAGAAAAAGTAAGTCTCAGTAAACTTGCTTTTAAAAAGAACCATATTTTAACATATACACATACACTCTAATAAGTATCATAAGTAGTTTTCAAATGTAACAAACTTTGATAAACTCAGCATATTTTTAAAGACCCAACCCTTTTATGTGAGCTACATGATGAGTCAATGTTTCCCAATCTCTTTGCCATGGGCTATTGCAAGAGATTTAAGTATATACTGAGGGAACTTTGTATATTGGAGAAATATACATGTTTCTGTTTTTCAAATATTTTTTGTATTAATAAAATACAAAATAAAAGTGACTTTTTTCATCAAATAGTTTCACAATTCTTAGCTACAAACGTATCTATATAAGGTCTGCAAAAGTTTATGACGTTAGAAGATGTTGGGAACAAGGAACCTAGGGAAAAACAGAAATATAAAGTAATAAAAATTATAGGTACAGAGAAATATTAATCATTAGAGGTGTTTCTAAGATCCACTATGAACAGAACTGGCTGACACAGATGCGGGGAAAGTACTGTGAAATGGAAAAGGTTGAGAGAGAAAAGTAAGCATTTATATGGAAATTAATAGGCCTAGAAATGTGTTCCAGTGTCCAAATAGTCCATATAAATCTGGATATCATCTTCCCTTTACCTTTAAAACATTTTTAACTCAATCTCCTAGGAAAATTATTTTCTATGAGACTGTAGCTCCAAATGTATAATAAAAACAGAGTTCCATTTACTGACATGTACTTTATAATTAAATTGCTGATATTATTCTATAACCAAAGATTAGTAGGTTCACCTTCATATAAGAAGCCAAAGCATTTTTATTCATAACAGAGAACTCCTATTCCAAGTCACTTGTACAGGAAATGTCAATAAGATTTTATTGTAGAAATTTTAACTCAATATAACTTCACTGCATGCTTAATTTTGCTCAGCCAGAGAAGAAACATCTTCAAGATGCTCCAAGTGTGAGGCCAATTCCAGTTACAAATGACTCATGTTTATAGATGTGATTAACAAACTGCCAGTGCGTCCAACTGTAGAGTAGGTTTTTTCAGCTGGTTTTAATGTACATTCAAAATAATGCACTCTCAAATTATCACTTTTTTTCTTTTTTGAGACACAGTTTCAAGCTGTTGCTCTGGGTAAAGTGCCATGGCATCATCATAGCTCACAGCAACCTCCAACTCTTGGGCTCAAGCAATCCTCTCGCCTCAGTTTTTCTATTTTTTTTTTTTTTTTGTAGAGACAGAGTCTCACTGTACCGCCCTTGGGTAGAGTGTGATGACTTCACACGGCTCACAGCAACCTCCAGCTCTTGGGCTTACACGATCAGTTTTTCTATTTTTAGTAGAGACAGGGGTCTCACTCTTGCTCAGGCTCGTCTTGAACCCCTGAGCTCAAGCAATCCACCCTCCTTGACCTCCCAGAGTGTTAGCATTTACAGGCATGATCCATGGTGCCTGGCCCTATCACATTCTTTTTGTTCTTGCATTCTAGATGATCCCTCTACTTGAGTAAAACTATGAAATTTTAATTTGGTCACAGTTTATATATAGTTTGAAAACTCTTTTTTATCTTACTTCAAATCAACATGTATCTACCAGTAAAATAAAAATAGATTATAGACAAAATCTCAATTAACTAATCAGGTACGGAAAATTCATTTGCATTCAATGTGTTATTTTTCCTTAATCTCCCTTGTTTAGCACTAACTTCCTACCATTCAACTAACATAAATGTGTTTACCTAAAAGATCAGAGAAACGATTCACCCTCACAGACATTTAGAAGAGGAAAAACTCTACTTGTTCTAAAATGAATTTTAAATACATCCTTAAAGAAATTTCAAACAAACGTGTTCTAGAATTTGATTAAAACACACACACACAACTGAAAATTACACACAGAGAATACTTAAAATAAATCATAACTACGAAACAACAATGACTATATTTGGATACACAATTGGGTGACTAATTATTTCAAAACTGCAATTGTACACCCAAATAGATACTCACTAATTTCCCTCCCACACCAATCCCGAACTTCCTCCTGTGCTTTCCCCATTAATTGTAGCTCTCATTATTATTTTTCTCTTATTAGGAACAACTTGTTAAATGGTTTAATCTCTTTTATTAACATGCACAATTTAATTGTTTTCCTGTCAATAGATCTAACAGTGAGAATCATTTGCACACATTATGTGATCATTTTCTACTGATTTCTACCTTTATAAGACAATGACATAAAGAAAATTCTTGTCCTTTAGTTGTATCAACTGTAACAATAAGAAAAACATACCCAATAGAAGACATTACTAATACATTACAATGGATTTAAAAACAATGCAATTCTGTTACATTTTACCCGTGACTACAGAACTTTTAAGATTCTATTTTACTTACTCTTTTGAAATACTTTTACTTCAAAAAAAGAAAAGAAAGGAAGAAGACAATTTTAAGTCCATATTTTAATGACAGGAAGGAAAAAGATGATTTTAAATTCATATTTTAATATTAATCACAGAACTGTGTCTTAATTCCAAGCAAAGCCAGAGATTTAAAAATTAAATGATAAGCACGCAAGCTCTAAATAAAAGTACAATTGTGTTTTTCATAACCTCTTGATAGGTTCAGGTTCAAAACAGCATCTACCAATTTATCCACTAAAACCATCGAAGACAACCTTTAAAACCAAAACTGACAGACAACCAATTCCATAATATATAAGGAACAGACAGAGTCTAACTTTGCAGCCCTAAAAGGAATTCCATTCTTCTGTGGCACACTCAACTTTCACGGTTGCTGGGCTCACAGAGGAGGGAAGCTAAGAACACGTCCTCCTTTCTTTTATCAGGAAAGAGGCACCTAATGTTCTTGGCTTGGAGAATTGTGCTCTGAGGTGAAGACTCTTCACTCCATTTACCTTCTGCCACCATTTTACCTTCTCTAGGAAAAAAAGGAGCAGCAAGTTGGGGAGAGAGGCCTGCAGGGGCACGTTCTAAGAGGCTTTGGTGATGGTGTGGGAGGGAACCACGCGCAGAGGAATAGCCCAGCAGAGAGACAGTTACAGATGGCATGTAGAATTTCTCCTTTCAGCATCAGAGCATCAGGCTGGGGGAGCTGACAGGTCAAAAAGCAACTGAGGAGAGGTATCTTAAATAAACACTTCCCCCAAAAGTGGTAATTGAAAAGGAAACTAAACCCACTAATATCCATTAAACTGTAAACTGGTTGTTGTTGTTGTCCTCAGCCCCACCGCAGCAGAAAAAGACCTAGGACAGAAAGACCCACTCAAGCTGAGTATCCTGGTGACAATTTCACTTAAAATGTCACAGAAAAAAAGTATAAAGCAGAGAACAAGGGAAAGAGAGCACTGTTCCAAAAATTCAGAACAAACCTCTGAGAAAATTTGTACTGCAGAATCCAAAAGAAAAATTTAGAAGCCCATTTGGTTTTCAATAAAGAATAGAGACGTTTGGCTTCTCTGGAAAGGACAGAAGACAATGAAGAGGATTCCTGGAAGGTTAAACAAGACAACAGACAGGGGTGAAATGAAAGGAGAGAAGAATATATTTTTTTAAGAAAAGATGACCAAAAAAACTAGAAGTAGAAAAATCAATTGATACGGAAGGCAGTAGATGTACTATTTAACTGTTGTATAAGACTTCATCAAGAGAAAGAAAAATGAAAGTACAATAGAGAAGAAAGTGAAAAATAGAGGGGAGAGAGCTAATGCACAGCTTGAGAGCGCAGAGAAATAGAATAGAAATAAAACCAAATGCAAACTTCAAGGAAACCTTTCTAAGGTCAGTAAGAGAGGTGACACAGAAAAAAATAAGTTAAATACCTAAACCTTAACGTATCAAGCAGTGTTTAAACTCCTGCAAGATTTTAGGCAGGAATAAAAATCCTCACTTTCAAAAACGTTGAAAATATGCTTGCTGCAAATAAGCTATAGCTACAAAGGAAATGTTATATCCCTGATGACATCATATGTTGCAATGTTTATAAATATGCATACGTGTGTGTGTGTATGTACACACATGTAGTTATACCTGATACTGATACGTGGTGTAACTACAATACTAATGCCACACTTAAATAAAATGCTCTTAAAGAGAAAAAATGGTTGAAAATTAGAAAGGACCGTGAGGTATATGGTTGATATCACAATGAATGAAGTTGATTTAACAGTTACATGTAAAAGTTTAGAATCTTCAAAGAAAATAGTTTTTATACAAAGTTGACCAAAAATTGATCAGAGAATGAGATTAGCACCCATGTAAGGACTGTGGGAAATATATGTTTGTTGTTTTAAAAAATTAATCAGAGGTTTGAGGCAGAAAAAAATATTGGCCATTTATAAAACACAGAAATTATTTAGACCCTTTATCACTCCTCAAAATAAATGCAGTATTATGTTAAACATATACAAATAAACATAATGGAAATTAGTATCAGAAGATAATCTTTAAAAGTAAAAACAAAAAGGCAAATTTTAAAACACAACATTCTTAGCACAGAGAATTCATCAAAATTGCAATTACAAACTATTTTAAAATTAAGAACAATTTGAAAATCTGCATAAAAGCTGACGATGCATAATAAAAAATAGACCCAATGGGGGAAAAATTATGGCATTGAGGGTCCTCGTTATTTTTAAAAATGAATAAGATAAAAGAACAAAATGTTCAGCTCGATAAGCTAGAAAAGTCCAATAGAGGTTAGCAGAGTGAATAACCCTAAGAAAAGTCACAGTAATGAATCAATAAAAACAAAAACAGAACTACATATTCATTAAGTACCCTAGAAAAAGATCAAAAAAATAACCTTAAGGAAGGTGGAGAAAATGAATGAATAAAAATAAAAGCGGGGGGGACAAAATGAAGTAGAAGGGCAAGACTAACTGAGAAAGGGAATTTAAACTTCATTAAAAATGACAGAGTAGACATGACCAAATATAGAAACAAAATTAAAATATAAAATAGCCTATGAAACCCTATTCTGATTAACGTGATAAACTAATACAGTGTCAATAATATAAGACAACATCAAGTAAAAAAAAAAAGATCCAGAGAGAAATTGTAACCAGAATACAGTAGAATAAATATATAGCAGTAAGAAAAGAAAAAAGCTTTTAGAAAATCCATCTAAACAAAAGCTACAAGGAACAAATGGCTTAAGAGGTAAATTACTTCAAAATGATACTATATTCTACAATGTAGATAAATAATAGAAGGAAACTGGAATCATTTTACGTACACTTTACAAGCCTGCTACCAGACCTACCAAGGATTATTTTTTAAAACGCACACTTATCTTTTATTAAAATGCAAACATAACTAAATAAAATCTTTAAATAAAACCCAAGCGTATATTAAAAGAAAAAATATTTCGCAACCAAATAACAGCTTCAAATACTTGAAACACTGAAACAGACACAGGAGCGTTATTTTCCATAATAATTCTTTTTCTTGAAAGAGCAAAGAATAAAAGACATAACGGGAGTGATGCCATCCGTGATAATAAAGTGTATTAGAAACCTACCCTAATGAAAACATCGTGACAGTAGCTGTAGACAAGAAAGGCAAATAATTAAAAGAGATTCACTGCCAAGGAGACCCAAATATGTCTAGGGTAAAAATTATGTATTAGTAAATGCAACATTTCAAATCACTGGAGGAAGTATAGATTAATCAGGAAGAGTTATCAAGAAAATTAACTTATATATGCCAGCAAGGACTCCAGTCACAAGGAGCAAGGCAAAAGTCCAGAGGTTGGCCTCCAAATTCAGCCAGACCAACCATTTGAAAATGAAATAGCTCCTGGGGTATGCCAGTCGCATTCTGGATGTGCCCTGTCTGCATTTGCTCCTCAGCCCTTCTCTTCCTTCATTCCACCGACCCTGCATCGGAGTAGATTAGCACAATGTCCCCACAAATTATGCCTCCCCAATTTAGCCAAAATACTAAAGCAAGGAGGGCAAAAACCTACAAAAATTTGTGTTCCCAGGTCATTACTTACTTCTATGACATTTTTAAAATAGAGATGTTTCTATTCTATCTACGTAGATGAGCAAGAGTGTGTGGTCTTATAAAATGCCATTGAGAAACAGAATACAAATTCTGCCTCGACATATGAGAAAGACTTTCCTATTTCAAAGCCTGGTAATTTCCCAATTCTATCACGTTTGACTTTTCAGCTAACCTTCTCTTTTTCAATATGTTCTATAATCTAACATTTTGTGAAACTGAATTTAAATTAATTTTATTATGAAAATTTCCCATAGCCAGAACTGGAGGTTTCTAGACTAGTCTAACCTGCTCTCTTCTGATCTAACATTGTTATAGACATTCAAGGATTGCCCAATTTAAAAAAGAAATAATAATAATAAATCTAGTAATTGAGGCTCAAACTAATGTCCTTGTGAGATTATCAGCCCATCAGATAAAAAGAAAAGCCAGAAACCCCCTAAAGGTCTGTTTTCTCCAAATGATGCCCCATAGGCCAAAACGGGTTCTCAGTGCAATTTGGGATGTTCTCCAATGAATGTTACACCCCAGCGCAGCATGCTTCATAATTATAGTATTATGGGAAAAGCTAAAGAAGAAAATTGCATCTGTAGTTTTCACAAACATTTTCCCCCGGGGTGCCAAGATAATTCAGACAGCAAAAACAAATGCCCTGAGACCAAGTCAAGGGTTTCATTTTTGAAGATCCCCTTGGCTCCCTGGCTCCCAATCTTTTTTCTGGACAATAAATCTGCCTTCTCACCACCAACGCCATCTTGCCTCTGTCCCTCAGTATCCTACCGTCCTTCTCGGTAAAGTAGTTATAAACTATTTTCTGAAAAATATCAATCAGCACATTACAACAAAGAATAGGTATTTATGTTGTCTCTGTGTTTTGTCTTCCCATATATTATAAACATACTGAGCTCCAAAAGTACAGAGCTTTTTGCCTAGACACTCACTGTTTTATTGATGCTAAAGTGCATGGTGATAATCTGTTAATATCACTAAGATGTTGTTACGGGAGAATCTGTCAAAAATGCCACTAACACTCTAATAAATGATGTTTATGCCCTCAGCGTCTCCCCCCAAGAGACAGCCTGGGGACAAGAAGGAACAGAAAGGGGGAGGCGGGAAGGGGACTGCAGCAGGAAGCTCAATTAGAATTGTGATTCCAGTGAGTTCTGTTTCCTACAACTTCAACATCCAAGAAAAGTCACATTTATAGAAAAAGGGAAGTGTGTTAGTCCCAGTTCACAATGAGTCTAACCATAAACAATTAGACAAACCCAAACTATGGAAACAGCAGATCCTGAAACCTTGACATTAAAAATTCAATTTAGGAAAAAATATTGGAAATAATTAGGTAAGTTCATCGGTATATTAGCTAGAGAGATAGACCTTTGGGCTTTTTCTCTTCTAGGAATTTAGAAACTAGTTTTCAATCTATTCTCTTTGACAAGAACGTCCGCTTGTTTGAGGTTATAACATTCCTAAGCAAAAGAAGAAAGCACAGCTGTTGGCAAAAAAAAGAAAAAAATTCATTTTTTCTCTCTTCACAGGGTTGCTAGATGAAAACATTGAGAACTCTGAGGGACAGGGACGTGTGGAAATGGCATAACAGCAGTGCCACATGGGATGCAGGGGAGGTATGCGATGACAAATGTTGGTTCCTCGCAGCAATGCTAACTTGCGTTTGTATCATGTAATTGTTTGAACTACTGGCTAGATTATTGGTTGTAACAGACAGGACATAAAACATGTAGACTAGTTAATAACCCAATACAAATATTTTACTCTGGCGAGGTTATTGGTTGTAACACTTAGACACTATGTAAAACATGTAGACTAGTTAACATCACAATAATGAAATGAATTGGTTGATTTGTGAGCATGTGTGCCTTTTTTCCCCTCTTTGAGAAGTAGGTGAGAACAGCTCCAAACCACAGGGGCTTCCTACAGCTGAAATGGCATCAAGGAGCCCCTTCTCCTTCTTAAATTCTCTTCTCATGGGCTTCCCTTATGTCCCTTTAAATGCAAAGTCTTCCCAATGTGGGGCCTCTCTTTGACCTTACAATTAGAAAATCAAAGAAAACAATGATCCCACTTTACTGGCACTTTTTAAATCACATGTAGGCTATTATGTTCTTCTGTGAGAGTCTCATTTTGAGGAGAACCATAAAAAACAGGGATGCTTGCTTTATGGAGGTCAGATGGTAGAGTGGTGGGAAAGATATATAAATATAGCTGGAGAAACTGAACGTATCTCACCTCGGGAGGGAGGGCTTAAAAAATGAGTGAGGGGGACAGGAATTGAAATTTCTTCCGCAAAGCCCCAGTAGGCACACAGCAGAGATTGGCTAAATGCTCAATAATCTACACCTTAGGCACACAGCTGAACTATTTCCCAGCCACCCTTTTAGTTAGGTGGGGCTATGTGATTGACTTCTGGCCAGTAGAATAAGCCACCTCCAGGCCCAGCCCTATTAACCTCTCACGTGATTTTCTACAATCTCCTGATAGATACATTGGTAGCTCTTAATAGATCTGAGCCTTGTACTTGCTCTACCTCTGACTCTCTTCGTATTCCTGAATCTTCCTTTATGGGGCCATTCTATAGCCTCTTCTTTCTGTCACTCACTCTGAGAGCCTTTGCTCACCTCCCGAAACATCTGCATTTGTGGGGCTACTCATAGCCCTTTTTTAATGTTATTGTATGAGTATGCCTCCTCCCCAGCCACATAAGAAATCCTGGGGACAATCCTTCTGCGTGCTCTCCTGTGCTACTACCAGCACACCAGGTAATGTGCCCTGCACATAGGAAAAAGGATGTCTCACACCTAGGAAATACCTCTCAGTCAAGCTGAGGCCAACTCATTAAAATAAACATCTCTAGTAATTAGTTGCACATTTCTAATCACCAGGTGTCTGTTTTTCTTGGTCAAAATAACAATTTAGAAAGTAAAGCTCCATTTGCTGGGTTAGTTTGAGATTCATAGAAACATCTGCTCATCTTCTGGA
Source organism: Nycticebus coucang (assembly GCF_027406575.1). Classification (NCBI taxonomy): domain Eukaryota; kingdom Metazoa; phylum Chordata; class Mammalia; order Primates; family Lorisidae; genus Nycticebus; species Nycticebus coucang. Next base: position 147,652,013 of record NC_069780.1, on the reverse strand, counting down.
ATGGATAGGAACATCACAGAAACCTGACACCAGCTTCCCGAGGGCAAAAATAAAAATTCCACAACCTTCATAGACCATGCTACACAAATCCTGATATCCTTCTTTAAAATAACCTTGAATGATTAACTTACCCCACACCTGGATGTTTAAACTACATAAACTGGTCAGTTTTCCTCACACAGAAAGGAACTTTTCCCCCCTCAGCCAGTTCACTTGACAAGCACATGAACACTCAGAGATTTTTTAAATTTCACATATTTTCGAATGAATACCCTTTCTCCCAGTCTCCCCAAACATCTTGGAAAAAAAAAAAAAATCACCATATTTTAAAATCTTTACCACCTCTTTCAAATACTTTTCTCTTATTTATAGAGCTGTTATTAAGCCAAATTAATTGAGCAGTGTAAGCTTATTGAGCAGTATAAGAAAATACATGTTACCAAGCTTCTGGGGTAATACGTGTTACCTCAGCCTTCATCTGGAATTCACTGCTCTTCTCAAGCCAACTCACTTCCCAGCAGTCACAACAACTACACATTCCAACCTTCCTCAACTCTCCTCACACCCGTATCTCTTCCTCCTGGGCCTTCTCTCTCAGCCAACGATAGCATCTCCCACTCCCCAAGGAAACAGAATCCCCCATCTTCCTCACACCAAGCATGCAAACATGTGGATATCTGCAAATCTTTCCCTCCCGTTGCCCCCTCGTGAGCCAACATGGCCTGTTACCCTTTTCTCTCACCCTATTTAGCTGACAGCTCTTATCAAATAAGTCTTTCAAGTGACATTTAAACTTACTCAAGTCTCTCCCATCTCCTACAGAAACCTCCCCTGACATGCGATGTGCCCTGTTGGCAATTCTTGTCTCTTTAAGACATGTCTGTCTATTCTCACACTATCCAATTTCTTCACCTTCACTCCCTCTTTGCTCTGCTCTAATCTATCTTTTCCTCATAAAAACCAGTTCTTGCTAAAGTCCCAATGACTTCCACATCCGTACTCCAAAGGACTTTCACTTGACATTGCTAGCCGTTCCATCCTCATCAAACATACCTCCTCCTTACTGCGGTGACTCTGCAGCTTTTCCTCTTTCCTTCCTGATGTGCTTTCATCTCCTTTGGAGGTGACTCAGGTTCCACCCTGCCAGGAGATGCAACTCCTCCAGGCTCCGTTCCAGGCATTCTTTTCTTATCACCCCTCACTGTCTTTCTAGGCAATGGCACTCATCCTATGGTCCTGACGTCATGCACCACACACCAGGGTGTATCTCCAGCCCAGACCTCCATGCTCTGCTACAGATACACAGATCTAAATGTCTACTTGATGTTCCACTATCCCTCTCAAAGTCACCCCACACCAACCATGACCAAAACTGAATTCAAAATCTGCCTTCCAAATCTGATCTGCTTCCAGTGTCCCATTACAATGAAAAGTCCCACCACGTATGCTGTCATGGAAACTCAGGGACACCCTCACGTTTTTCTTCTCCTAAGCCCATATTCAATCTAACACAAACTTCTGCCTATTTTACCCCCTGACTACTTCTGAAACCCCTTCACCTCCCTCTAACTTCATACCACAGCCCTAGGCCAAGGGCTATCATTGCGGCCCTGGCAGCCTCAGCAGTTGTCTACTGGAATTCCCCAGGTACACCTTGGCTTCCCACTAATCCTGTCTAAATCACAAATATGACTTTATCACTCAAATATTTCAGTGATATTCCTCAGTTCCCAGGATCAAATAATCTTATTGTGACCCACAGGTCTTACGTGGTCCGGCTGTGCCTGTTCCTGGGACTTTAGCCGGCACCATATTCTCCAGCCTCTCTCTCCTGAGGCCACTCTGGAATTTCTTTGGTCCCCTGACCTGACACAGGCATTTTACCTCCTCTGGCCCCTGCTCTTGTCCTAGTTAATGCCTGTTTACTCTTTTTTCCCCCCAGAATATTATGAGGATACATACCTTTTGGTCACATAATTTGCCCCTGTACATTTTAAGTTAATATTCTATGTGTGCCCCTCACCCAGAACACCCATGCACTGTACCTGCTGGGTGGGAACCTCCCCTCCCCTTCCCCACTTGAATTTTGTTGAGCTTTGCTTCCCTCTGAGCACAGTGATCTTAGCCATGCCCCCTGAGGGAAGATGTCCCTGACAAGATCAGACTCTCCGATTACTCCCTCTGGGAGGATCACATACATTTCTTTAATAGTGTTTGTTAATTCCAATTTTCTATTCATTTCTGTGAACATTTAATTAATTGTAAGCCCTATTAAGAAGTAAGAAAGCAGGCCAGGAGTGGTGACTCCTAGAATCTAGCCTAGCACCCAGGATATTGCAAACACTCAACATAATATTTGTTGAATAAACGATGTGACTGCTTACTATTTTGTTCTCAGGGATATGCTATAGTTAAAGTAGCTTAAATGTTTTCAAGACCATAACAGGTTGTGAGTCTAACATTTTATGTTTCACAATGTACTAACATTTGTCCCTGTAATAAACTACAGGAACCATGTTCATTAGGTTTTGTATCCATAGGATTCAGCACAGGGCCTAAAAGATGTCAAGTACTTAAAAAAAAAAAAAAAGTCTGTTGAATGAATGAAAAACTTATCAACCCAAAGATGCTACAAAGAGAGGCAAGTGTGAGTGTGAGTGTTGTGAAATTAACTCAAATTCTAGTTGTGTCACTTACTAATTGTGTGACCACAGACAAATGACTTCGTTTCTCTAAGCTTCTATAAAAGGATGGTGGTGGTTACTGTAAAAATTAAGTGTGCACCTGTGGCTCAAGGAGTAGGGCGCTGGTCCCATATGCCGGAGGTGGCGGGTTCAAACCCAGCCCCGGCCAAAAAAAAAAAAAAAAATTAAGTGTGATAATCCCTACGACACAAAAGGAAACAAAGTATATTCAACTATAGCTCTCAGAAAAAAATGATTCTGAAAGAGACCTAGCTTAGACTAGAAAACTCATAGGGAGGGTTACCTATCAGGCTAGAAAACCCCACACAAAATGACATAAAAGCACCCAAAAAAAAAAAAAACCCTGAGAGGGAATGTGGTGAGTCTCCCCAGGATATAAGTATCGCATTAGGAGAGCCATAGAGGGTGGCGCCTGTGGCTCAAGGAGTAGGGCGCCGGTCCCATATGCTGGAGGTGGCGGGTTCAAACCTAGCCCCGGCCAAAAACCAAAAAAAAAAAAAAAAAAGGAGAGCCATAGAACTAGGGGAATGAATACTATATTCTAAGCCTTAAAAACAACGAAAAGTTCCAATAGGTTTATTCCCACTAAGATTCATTATTCCACTTCTACTATTCCCTAAGCTGATCCCTGAACTATCTATGTCAAATGCGAACTTCTTAGTAAGACTTGTCAGAAAGGTTCTTTAAGATTCCTACCTTAGGAATCTCTCTGCACATCAAACACTATGAACTAATGGTCCCCTGAAAGTCTGCATAAAGAATGCCAGAACCTTTGACAGATGACTTGTAATGATTAATACTGTCTTTAGTGGAAGTTGGGTTTTTCTGGCTTTCCTTCGATATAAATCTGTAAGATTTAAGACATGAATGGATAATTATGAAAAGGAGAATTGACCTAAGAAAAGCTATACAGAACTTCTCTTGGCTCTCTTTTAATCACTTTTTAATTTTGAGATAATTATAGACTGAAATGCAGTTACAAGAAATAATATAGATTCACTGTATCATCTACCAAGTTTTCACCAAGAGCAACAATATTACAACCAGGATATTGACATTGATACAGTCAAGATACAAAACAGCTCCCTTATCACAAGGCTCTCCTATGTTCCCCTTCCAATAGTCACTCCCAGTTTCCTCGTGTTCTTCCACCTTCTTTATCCCTGGAACCTACTAAATCTGAACTAATCTCTTTTCCATTTCCTAACTTTTTCATTTCAAATGTATCAATTGAAGCTTATAGTATTTAATCTGTTGTAATTGGTTTTTTTCCATTCAGCATAACTCTCTGAAGATTCATCCACACTGTTGTGTATATCAGTAGTCTGGTCCTTTCCATTGCTGAATAATATTATCTGGATATACCACAGTGTGTTTGGCCATTCACCCACTAAAGGACATCTGTGTTGTTTCCTGCTTGAGGTGTCCATAAATACATTTGTACAGGTTTTTGTATGAACACAGACGTCTTCATTTCCCTGGGATAAATTCCAAGGAACATGCACGTATTTTCTGGATGATATAGATACATATTTAACTGCCAAACTGTTTTCCAGTGTGACTGTACCATTGCACATTCCCACTATCCACATATCCAGTTTCTCTACATCCTTGTCAGCATTTGGCATTATCGCTATTTTTTATTTAACCATTCTAATAGTTATTTCTGGTTATCCTTTCAAGGTAAAAGTGAAGATAAGAGTAAAGCCTTGCCTAAAATCAGGGATGACACTAGGAACTTCAGTTCAGCAACTTACATTTTGCCACAATTTTTCCCTAAACTCTGATCAGCTAAGTTTGGAAAAATGTACTCCTCAGCCATCAGAAAATTTGAAGAATTAAATGAGTATAAATAGCCAATCATGTGATCCCATTTAACCTAAACATTCCATCATGTATACAATATTTCTTATAACTTGTTACCCTATTTAGTACTACCATTTGTTACTGCAATTCTCTTAAGCAAGGAGTCTTGCCCATGCAAAGCTATTTGCTCACTGACACAGACTGAACCGATGAAATTACTCAGGTTATTTGTCACCCATTAAAAGCTATTATGCTATTTTACCATCAGTTACATGGCATTTGTGCTGCAATCTTTACAACTACAGGCTTAGTTCACTTTTAAAGTTGTTCAAGTTTGCATTGACAATAAAAAAAGATTATACAGACTAAACAACTGTAACTTTTCACAGAGAATGGACACAGAAAAAAGCTTCCCAGGCTTTCTCTCCTACTTTTAGATCAGTTCTTTCCAAAAGCTTCTTATATCCCTAAGAAGTCTGAAATTATGACTCTGTTATCTCCTGCTTAAAAATTCCACACTGTAGAAAGCTTTTTAATAGACTCTACTGCAGGAAGGCAAAATTTTACCCTTTCTTCTTAGAGTCCTGGCTGGGCTGAGGAATTAAATTGACATATGATAGATTAAAATGAGAAAAGCATATAAGTTTTATATAACATGAAGCCCTCAGAGCCCATGTAAAGAAATAAAGACCCAAAGAAGTGGCAAAGCCTAAAATCTTTTCTATTAAGTGGAACAAAGAGAGACAATTGTGGGAAAGTAAGTTATGTGGAAACACAAAAGGAAGATAAGAATTATTATAACAAATAATAGCAGACTGTATTATTATAACTAATAAAAGCAGACTATAACAAAGTCTGCTTTTACAGAATTCTCTTGCCTATGACTCCCTATAAGAGAATGCTTCCTTTCTCCTGGTGAAGGAGGGCATCTTTCACATGAGAGTTTTTATCTCTTATTTTCCGGGAGAAAGGAGATTACAATGCCCTTTAATTGTCTGCTGTTATTCATGTGCTTTTAGGTCAAAAAACTCATTATACCATAGTGGTATATTTGGTGATGTATATTCTGCCATCTTTCACTGTTAAAGCTGAACATATATGCATACTGAAGTATTAGCTATTTTCTTCTCGGTATATGCCAAACAGAAGTGTATGCATGTGAGCCAAAAAAAAAACTACAAAAATCTTTATAGCAGCATTACTTGTAATAGTTCCAAACTGAAAATAATCCCACATGCCTATCAACAGTGGAATGATACCTAAATTATAATATATCAATCATACAGCAGGATATTATACAGCGAGAAAATGCACAAACTACTAGGCACCAGTATGAGAGAGTATCACAAACACAATGTTAACTTAATTATCAGTCAAAGAACAGTACTACTGAATGGTTCCATGTGTATAAAGTTCAAAAATTTATCAGATAATATGTGTATTATCATTTTGAGAACAGTAACTGAAAAGAGGTTGAGGGAGATTTCTGTTGTGCTAGAAATGTTCGATTTATTGAGGTAGACAGAAATTACATGGATGTGTTCATTACATAAAAATTCATCAGACTGGACAAATAATTTTCATATTTTCCTACATTTCTGTTAAACCTAATAGCTTATATAAACAAAATTTTTAAAAGAATAAAAGTTAAAATAATGACAATTATGATAACAACACTGATGATGATGATGGAGTCCTTTTTCTGACCTAAACAGCCTTCTTGCATGAAAGCTTGACTCTGCTTAGTGAGCTAATAACCAGAGCTCTGGTTTTAGCAAACAGTTCATCTGGCAGGTATCCAGTGCAAGCCACCAGGAGACTTGGGCAATTTGACCCCCTTCTGCACAATGATTAAAAAGGGTCGTAATGTGGATGCTGTTGGCAGCACCTGTCAGTGATTCTCGACCTTCCTAATACCACGATGTATTTTCATTGTAACAAAGGGGTCGCGACCCACAGGTCAAGAACCGCTAAATAAATAGTAACATCCTAGGAAAAGGAGACTTCTCTGAGATTTAATGACATTTCAGTGCTCTGAGACCAGTCATTCTTCTAGCTCTCCAAGACAGAAAAGCAAGCACTTCATTCTGGGAGGGGACACAGTGACCACACTTCTGGAGAGTCTCCAAGCAGGCTCTCCAGAAAACATACAATCATGCTATAGAGGAGAATATAAATTTTCTGTGATAGAAATCCTTAATCTTTAAATACCTTAGCCCTACAACTTCTTTGAAAAAGTAATTAATGGCTTAATTAAGATGAAAGTCCATTCAGTCATTCCACCAATGTTTCTTAAGTATTCTATGTGCCAAGCATTGTTAGATGTGGTGATACAGTGGTAGACCAGAGACACACAAAACTGCCCTCACATGGTCTAGCAAGGAAGACAGACAAATAACCCCAAACAATTAAGTGTACAAATGAGAGCACATGGAGAAAATACCACAAATAGTGTACAGCAGAAATCAAGGAAGTATTCCAGGGATTTCTGCCAACAGCAGAGAATGGTCTTGGCATCTAAGATAAGCAAGATGAGTAAAAAGGAGAGACAAAGTCTCAGCACATCACAAATGACTGTTCCTGGAGGACTGACATGAGTAACCCACACAAGTGGAAGAACCACAGCCCAAGCAGGCTGAGAACAGGACCACAGCAAAAAATAGAGGGACCCTGCAGACAATCCTTGTCACATTTATACTGGTAAAAATATATTTTTATAAAAATAAAAATATTATATTTATATTTATATTTTACCAGTATAAAAATATATTTTTACCAGTATAAAAAATATTTTATATTTTATTTACACAGGTATACTGACAATTTCTTAAGTCACCTTATACCCAGAGTCTGTGCCATTTTAAGGAAGAAAAGAAAAGTAATTTGATCTTCTGCACATGTGAGGTCTGACGATTAAGTCCCCAAACTCATGCTAGAAAAAGTGCTACATACCTCATTGCTGAGTATCACTATGGTCACCTTAAAAGTATTCCCCTTGGGAAGCTATGCATAAATGCCAGTACTTGGTCCACCCTTCAAAGCAATTTTGGGGTTGTGGCTCCTGCAGCCAGCGCTCGGGACGTGCACAGATGAGCCTGGAGCCTGCAGTGCCACAACTGCCAGATGTATACAAAGTAATAAAAGAAAATATATTGATCGGCACCCACCTGAACCTTGGTAAGAGCTGTGCCACCCGGACCTCCATAAGAACAATGCCATGACTGCAATTGATGCCCACCCGGACCTTCATAACAGATGCACCGCAACCGTGATTGGCGCCCACCCGGACCTCGGTAAGTAAGAGCTGCGCCACGACCCCTGACCCGCCTCTGCCAGGCCTCCAGATGCCCAGAACAGAAACTGCGGGAGCCAAGCTAACCGCCTTCTCCCTCCTGTACCCTCCCTGCCTCCACACCGGCCTGCTCGTCTGGCCAGGGACTCTAGTAGCCGCATGTCCTCTGGAGCCCTCCCTGCCTCTACGCAGAGCCCTTCTCTTGGCCAGAGACTGCTGGAGCCTTGGGCTTTCTGTACCAAAGTCACGTGCGCACCACCTCCCGCCCTCTTGCTGGATCTGGGGGTGTCACACTCTGGAGCTGCTTCCACAACCAGAACTCCCTGGCTGGGGCGGCCTCAGAGGAGCTACACAGGGTCACTCCCTACAAAGATCCACCAACAATAGAGTGATCCTGCTGGGGTCTAATCTTGGAGAGACACCTCCCCAACTCTGAGGATGGCCAGAGGCAACGGTGAAAAACAATCATGAGGCGAAATCAACAGAAAAACTCTGGCAATATGAATAATCAGAGTAGATCAACTCCCCCAAGGATCAATGGGGCAGACACAGCATAAGATCTTATGCAGAAACGAAGAGCTGAGATGTCAGAAATGGAATTCAGAATCTGGATAGCAAATAAGATCAAATTAGAATTCCAAGCAGTAACCCAGCAGTAAAGATATCTGAAGAATTCAATGAATGCAAAGGCCAAATGATCAAAGATTTTGACACATTGACACAAAAAGTTGCAGCCCTCAAAGATCTGAGAAACACAGTAGAATCCCTCAGTAACAGAATGAAGCAAGCAGAATAAAGGACTCCTGACATTGAAGACAAAGCTTTCTAATGCTCCCAAACTCTCAAAGAGGAAGAGAAATGGAGGGCAAAAACAGATCACTCTCCCCAAGAGCTCTGGGATAATTCAAAGAAAACCGATATTCATCTTATAGCTATCTCCGAAAGTGATGAAGTGGTTTCACAAGGCACAGAGTCTCTTCTCCATGAGATTATGAAGAACTTTCCAGACATGCCAAGAGATTCTGAAATTCAGATAGCACAAAGTTTCAGAACTCCAGCACAACTCAACCCAAATAAGACATCCCCAAGACACATCATAATCAATTTCACTAAAGTTAATATGAAGGAGAAAATTCTGAAAGCAGCCAGACGAAAGAAAACCATCACCTACAAGGGCAAGAATATTAGAAAAACTGCAGATCTCTCTACTGAAACCTTTCAAGCTACAAGATGATGGTCATTGACTTTTAATCTCCTAAAACAAAATGACTTTCAAGCAAGGATCCTGTACCAAACTAAACTGAGTTTCACTTATGACGGAGAAATTAAATACTTTAACAACATTCACATGTTAAAGAAATTTGCCATAACTAAACGAGCTCTCCAGGATATTCTCAGACCTATCCTCCATAAAGATCAGTGTAATCCTCCACCACAAAAGTAAATTCACCCAGAAAATTTTGATCAAATTCCAACTTCCACAGTTGCAAAAGGATTAAAAATGTCCACCGGACTCTCAAAAGGCTTATCAATATTCTCAATTAATGTGAATGGTTTAAATTGTCCTCTAAAGAGGCACATGTTGGCTGACTGGATACAAAAACTCAAGCCCAATATCTGCTGTATACAAGAATCTCATCTTACATTAAAAGACAAATATAGCCTCAAGGTGAAGGGATGGTCATCTATACTCCAGGCAAATGGAAAGCAGAAAAAAGCAGGCATTGCAATCCTATTCACAGATGCAATAGGCTTTAAATGAACCAAAATAAGGAAGGATAAGGATGGACTCTTCATATTTGTGAAAGGCAATACTCAATATGATGAGAATTCAATTATTAATATTTATGCACCCAACCAGAACACACCTCAATTTATAAGAGAAACTCTAACAGACATGAGCAACTTGATTTCCTCCAGTTCCACAGTAGTTGGAGATTTTAACACCCCTTTAGCAGTCAGTGCTGGATAGATCCTCTGAAAAGAAGCTAAGCAAAAAAATTTTAGATTTAAACTTAACCATTCAACATCTGGACTTAACAGACATATACAGAAAACTTCATCCCAACAGAACTGAATACACATTCTTCTCATCAGCCCAGGGAACATACTCTAAAATTGACCACATCCTAGGCCACAAATCTAACCTCAGCAAATTTTAAAAAAATAGAAATTATTCCTTGCATCTTCTCAGACCATCATGGAATAAAAGTTGAACTCGATAATAACAGGAATCTGCATACTCAAACAAAAACTTGGAAGCTCAACAACCTTATACTGAAGGATAGACGGGTTATAGATGAGATTAAGAAGAAAATCACCAAATTTTTGGAACAAAACAACAATGAAGACACGAATGATCAGAACCTCTGGGATACAGCAAAGGCAGTCCTAAGAGGGAAATTTATAGTACTGCAAGCCGTCCTCAAGAAAACGGAAAGAGAGCAAGTTAATAACGTAATGGGACATCTCAAGCAACTAAAGAAGGAAGAACATTCCAACCCCAAACCCAGCAGAAGAAAAGAAATAACCAAAATCAGAGCAGAATTAAATGAAATTGAAAACCAAAGAATTATACAACAAATCAATAAATCCAAAAGTTGGTTTTTTGAAAAGATCAATAAAATAAACCTTTGGCCAACCTAACCAGGAAAAAAAGAGTAAAATCTCTAATCTCATCAATCAGAAATGGTAATGATGAAATAACAATAGACCCCTCAGAAATTCAAAAAATCCTTAACAAATACTACAAGAAACTCTACTCTCAGAAATATGAAAATCTGAAAGAAATCGTCCAATACCTGGAAGTACGCCACCTACCAAGACTTAGTCAGAACGAAGTGGAAATGTTGAACAGGCCTATATTAAGTTCTGAAATAGCATCAACTATACAAAATCTCCCTAAAAAGAAAAGCCCAGGACCAGATGGCTTTACGTCAGATTTCTATCAAACCTTTAAAAAAAACTAGTACCTTTATTACTAAACCTCTTCCAAAATATAGAAAAAGAAAGAATATTACCCAATACATTCTACCAAGCAAACATCACCTTGATCCCCAAACTGGGGAAAGACCCAACAAGAAAAAAAAAAATTATAGACCAATATCACTAATGAATATTGATGCAAAAATACTCAATAAGATCCTAACAAACAGAATCCAACAACACATCAAAAAAATTATACACCATGACCAAGTCGGATTTATCCCAGGGTCTCAAGGCTGGTTCAATATACGTAAATCTATAAATGTAATTCAGCACATAAACAAACTAAAAAATAAAGACCATATGATTCTCTCAATTGATGCAGAAAAAGCTTTTGGTAATATCCAGCATCCCTTCATGATCAGAACACTCAAGAAAATTGGTCTAGAAGGGACTTTTCTTAAACTGATAGAGGCCATCTACAGCAAACCCACAGCCAATATCATATTGAATGGAGTTAAATAGAAATCATTTCCACTTAGATCAGGAACCAGGCAAGGTTGCCCATTGTCTCCATTACTCTTTAACATTGTAATGGAAATTTTAGCCATTGCAATTAGGGAAGAAAAGGTGATCAAGGGTATCCACATAGGGTCAGAAGAGATCAAATTTTCACTCTTTGCAGATGATATGATCGTATATCTGGAAAACACTAGGGATTCTACTACAAAATTTTTAGAAGTGATCAAGGAATACAGCAATGTCCCAGGCTACAAAATCAACACCCATAAATCTGTAGCCTTTATATATACCAACCTTAACCAAGCTGAAGAAACAGTCAAGGACTCTGTTCCTTTCACAGTAGTACCAAAAAAGAGGAAATATTTGGGAGTATACCTAACAAAGGACATGAAAGATCTCTATAAAGAGAACTATGAAACTTTAAGAAAAGAAATAGCTGAAGATGTTAACAGATGGAAAAACATACCATGCTCATGGCTGGGAAGAATCAACATGGTTAAAATGTCTATTCTACCCAAAGCAATGTATAATTTTAATGCAATTCCTATTAAAGCTCCATTGTCATATTTTAAAGACCTTGAAAAAATAATACTTCATTTTATATGGAATCAGGAAAAACCTTGAACAGCCAAAACATTACTCAGCAATAAAAACAAAGCAGGAGGAATCATGCTACCAGACCTGAGACTGTACTATAAATCAATAGTGATCAAAACAGCATGAAAACAGAGAAGTAGATGTCTGGAACAGAAGAGAGAACCAAGAGATGAATCCAGTCACTTACTGTTATTTGATCTTTGACAAGCCAATTAAAAACATTCAGTGGGACAAAGATTCCCTATTCAACAAATGGTGCTGGGTGAACCAGCTGGTGATCTGTAAAAGACTGAAACTGGACCCACACCTTTCACCATTAACTAAGATAGACTCTCACTGGATAAAAGATTTAAACTTAAGACATCAAACTATAAAAATACTGGAAGAAAGTGCAGGGAAATCTCTTGAAGGAATCGGCCTGGGTGAATATTTTATGAGGAGGACTCCCCATGCAATTGAAGCAGTATCAAAAATACACTACTGGGACCTGATCAAACTAAAAAGCTTCTGCACAGCCAAGAACATAGTAAGTAAAGCAAGCAGACAGCCCTCAGAATGGGAGAAAATATTTGCAGGTTATACCTCCCATAAAGGTTTAATAACCAGAATCCACAGAGAACTCAAACGTATTAGCCAGGAAAGAACAAGTGATCCCATCTCAGGGTGGGCAAGGGACTTGAAGAGAAACCTCTCTAAAGCAGACAGATGCACAATCTACAAACACATGAAGAAAAAGCTCATCATCCTTAATCATCAGAGAAATGCAAATCAAAACTACTTTGAGATATCACCTAACCCCAGTAAGAGTAGCCCACATAACAAAATCCCAAAACCAGAGATGTTGGCGTGGATGTGGAGGAAAGGGCACACTTCTACACTGCTGGTGGGAATGCACACTAATACGTTCTCTCTGGAGGATGTTTGGAGAATACTTAGAGACCTAAACATAGACCTGCCATTCGATCCTATAATTCCTTTACTAGGTTTATACCCAGAAGACCAAAAATCACAATATAACAAAGACATCTGTACCAGAATATTTATTGCAGCCCAATTCATAATTGCTAAGTCATGGAAGAAGCCCAAGTGCCCATCGACCCACTAATGGACTAGCAAATTGTGGTACATGTATACCATGGAATATTATGCAGCCTTATAGATAGATGGAGACTTTACCTCTTTCATGTTTACATGGATGGAGCTGGAACATATTCTTCTTAGAAAAGTATCTCAGGAATGGAAGAAAAAGTATCCAATGTACTCAGCCCTACCTATGAAGCTAATTTATAGCTTTGACATGAAGGCTATAACCCAAGTATAGCACAAGAATATGGGGAAAGGGCCAAGGAAGGGGAAGGGAGGGGGCAGGTTAGGGTGCAGGAAAGGTAATAGGTGGGGCCACACCTACAGTGCATCTTAGAATGGGTATAGGCAAAACTTACTAATGGCAGAATACAAATGTCTACATACAGTAACTAAGAAAATGCCATGAAGGCTACGTTGAACAGTTTGATGAGAATATTTCAGATTGTATATGAAACCAGCACATTGTACCCCTTGATTGCAGTAATGTACACAGCTATGATTTAACAATAAAAATAAATAAATAAATAAATAAAACAATTTTGGAACTCATTTTCTGGAAAGGCCATCAGGGCACCATCATATTACTCCTGGGTATCCTCAATATCATCAAAATGCCTTTCAATACATCCTTTCTCTTCAGGTAATGGAAAAAAGTCACTGGAGGCCAGGTCAAGTGAGTAGGGAAAGTGTTCCAATACAGTTATTTGTTTAATAGCTAAAAAAAGTATCCCTAATAGACAGTGCCATGTGAGCTGGTGCATTGTTGTGATGCAAAAGCCATGAGTTATTAGCCAGGTTTTCAGTTAAGATTTTCCTGTCTATTTATGTTTACTTGGTGTATTACACTTCTCATGGTCAGCTGATGATTTTGACACAGAATTTGATGAATTTTAGCAATCTTTTCATCAGTTCTGACCATTACTGGCTGCCCTGACCTCTTTTCATCAGTGATGCTTTCTCTTCACTCAGAAAAATGTTTAATCTATTTGCATACTGCTGTTTTCTTCAAGCCATTATCCCCCTAAACTTGGAAACATGTCCCTGATTTCACTTCCACTATATTACCAAGATTAACAAGAAATTTAATGTTTATTCATTTTCTAATTCACACTCCAACATTCTCGTGACAGCACACAAAAACACACAACAGTAATGAATGCCATTCAGCAAGACACCATCACACATCAACATGAACACAGCTGTGAGACACTGATATACCAAGGTTATGCAACCTCCCCAAGTTATTTGTACAGTCCTGCCAACATAAGTACACAGTGACAAGTTTGTGAACTTAATTGTCAGATCTCATATGGTGTTTACTAATATTTTATTTGAGTAAAATTTCTTTTCTGGGACATTTGTGTTCCTGATAGCCAGAAAATTTGCTGCAATGTTCTGGGCTGACTTGGGGAGAAAGATGAGCCCAGGAAGCTCCATAGCCATAATGAGATCAATGCATGGATCCAAAGTGAAATGTCTCCTTTGGCATCCTTGACATGGAATTCCTCACCTATACCACAGTTACACTGCATATCCTATTATTGTAAAAGCGAACAAATGGTTCACAAATATTTATTGCATGTCAGTATGTGCCAAGCTCCAGGTTAGGTTCTGAGAAGAACTGGGAAGATGTAAAAACAGAGATGCTGATAATAGACAACATAATAAGGTGGGGAAAATGTATGCACATTTAGAGCCTAATCACCTAAGATTTAGATCTCAGCTCACCTTCTTACTAAATCTGTGGCCTTGGGTTGGTTACCTAACTCCCATGAGCCTCATTTTCCTTTCCTCTAACGTGAAGATAAAACACCATCCCTGAAGTATTCTGCAAGATTAAATGAAATAATGTATGCAAAGCACCTACCTAGAAAAGGTTCTACACCTGAACTGACTGGTTTAGAAGGCGCTGGCCTCTAGGCTCTAACCCACCCTCCTCTTTGTGCCAATTTACTTACTCACTGGGATTTGCAAGCTCATGTACAGATACCACGGTTTGGCAGCCATCCACATTCCCATCCCCGGGGCCACCCTTCATATAGAATGCAAAGTTTCAACTGAAGGAGAGACCCACATCTTAACTTAGGACCATTTGGGCAGGAAATTACAGGGTCCAGACACCTTGATGGTGGCCTAGACCAGGGAAATGGGGGATTTGATTCCTTGAACTCAGAGAATCCTTATCCTGTAGTGAAGGGTGAGGACAGAGGAGGGCAAAATTGGAGCCCTCTAAAATGCTGGGCTTGGCAGGGGATGTACTTGTTCAGGTCTATACGTAGTATAGTTTGGAAGCAAATGCTATAGGAGTATAAGAATTTTAAGAAACACTCTTGCTATTAGACTATTTCACTTGCTGTGTTTCTACCATAATCTCCCTTCCCAAGCTACTATAGCTTGGTGCTCCTATAACTGTTTTATAGGAATGCTACTCATGTTCTCGCCTTTTCTATACATCCTTTATCATTTCCTGAACTCTGAATCTCTAACAAGCCCAAGGTCTTAAAGTGCTTGCTCATTGTCTGTGTATCACACCCCAGCTGTTGGATAAAATCTTACCTGAACTGCATTTGCTATGGTTGCCTTTAGTATGTATTTAAATAAATATTTCAGCTACTGCTAAGCATACTTTTTTGTATGCTGACAATTTTAGAGGTGGGAAAAGCTCTAGACAGCTAAGCCTAAGAAATGGAACTCTTTGGCCAGGCATGGTGGCTCATGCCTATAATCCCAACACTCTGGAGACCGAGGCAGTGGATCCCTTGAGCTCGGGAGCTGGAGACCAGCCTGAACAAGAGGGAGACCCCATCTGTAACAACAGCCAGGACTATTAGCAAGCACCTCCAGTCCCAGCACTCGGGAGGCTGAGGCAAGAGGATCACTTGAGCCTAACAGTTTGAAGTTGCTGTGAGATATGTCAACACAGCACTCTATCAAGGACAACAAAGTGAGACTCTGTCTCAAATTGAAAAAAAAGAGAGAACTCATAAAGTTACAAGAAAAAATTGACATTATCCAATACTAATAAAGATTAATTCTGATCTTTATTAATATTTATAGCCATAGACACATAATTTTCCAAAATGTAATCATTCAAATGAACAACAAATTATTAAATAGTCAGTTTCATACTCATATATATATATGTGACTCTGAGTCATTTAAAGAAAAGAACCCTCACTCTGTCAGGGAGACATATGATTCATTAACAAGCCAGAAGAAGAGTGAAAATCCCTAGCACAAAAGTCAAAGAGTAAAAGACGCTGGGCTCAGAAATTATAACCCATGCTGTGTGTCAAGGTGATCCAGGTGCCAGGTCCTGACATTCTAGGGGCATGGACAAGGTTTGGTGCAAATTGCCCAGTCCAAGGTTGGCTCTGAGGCCAGGGCAGGAAGGTCAATGGGCTGGGTGGTTGAAAGGAAAGGATGACCTTTCATGACACTGATCTCTGAACAAAGATCTGCTCATCTCTTCTGCCAGTTGGGGTATGACTCACCCCCCTTACTGATTCTCTCCAGGGCTTATCTTTAACTTATAGAGGCTAACTTGCTGAAATATCCCCAAGGCTAAAAGCTGAAAATATATGAAAGATGAATAAGTGCACCTGGGGCCCCAAGGACTAATGCCATAAAACTGTCATCATTTCCCTCCAAACGTTCTTTCACCCACTCATTTGATGTACATCTGGGGTCTGTTCACACTGCATATGGCTGTGGACAGAAAATGCCTCAGTTCAAAACCAATACAGTGGGTCTGGAAGAGGCTTCTGCTGCAGTGTTTCCTCTTTGGTTTTAGCTGTGAACCCTGGCACCCTAACATAAGGAGGCTGAACAAGCCCACATAGAGGCTCCGGAAGTTCCAAATATGAGCTCCAGCTCTGTCGCTGACTTACTGATGTGCAGCCTGAGATAAGTATTATTTAAAAATCTACAATGCCAAGAGCGTCTACTCTACCTCTAGATTTAATTGCTTTAGAAATGGCAATCTTGCCTCAAATATCTACTGGCTGCCTCAATTTACCACGTGTTATATGTAAGCTGTCACATCCATAACTGTTGTTACAACTCTCCACCTAATTGCAAATAACCCTATTTCATCATAACTCACCAATCTCACCCATTTTCACAAACAAACTTCAGGTCTTTTTCAACGTGAAAAACAAGATGGAGAGGAGGGCAAGGGAAGAAGAAAGAAGAGAGACCATGTGGAAATACACAATGGGTCAATACCAAGTCCAGATAAGATTTCCTCCTGACTTGTCCGTGTAAGAGCATTATGCCTCTGTACAAGCCATGGTGCCCAATCACTGACTCACATTTACATCATCCACCAACATGCAGCCTCTGCTGCCATAAGCAGCTGTAGTCATTCCTTTCCAATGAGTTTTCACAGGTGCTTCTTCTTTCCCAAGTTTAATATGATAGCCAGATCACTCTGAATGTCTCTATCATCTGAAAGTCTTCCTAATTTTATATGATAGCCAGATCACTCTGAATGTCTCTATCATCTGAAAGTCTTCCTAATTTTATATGATAGCCAGATCACTCTGAATGTCTCTATCATCTGAAAGTCTTCCTAATTTTATCTTCTTAAAGACTTGGTTATGTATCCATCATAAAAAGACAAATTCTGGTAGTTTGCTCAACTGATTAGTAGTGCTCTATTGATAACTGCTTCTGACCTGATAACAACTCATCCCAGCCTGACTTCCATTCCACCTAATCATTATCATCTTCCAGTTTGAGAAGCTAATAACATTGACATGCTTATCTTCTCAGGTTGGGAGGAGGATAGAATAATAATTGTAAATCACATTACAAATCTCAGGCAAAGTTCATCACAGTGATTCCAGCAGCCACAGGGTACAATTTTAAGCATCAGGATTTCTGAGTCATCTCCTCCTCTGACTCTATGCCTAGGCTTTCCACAGGGATTACCCAAGATGCACCCTCTAATCCTCCATTAGTAGAGTCCTCTGCCTTCATCCACTGTGGGTACCATTTCCTATTTAGGAAACACTCATGAGTCAACTGAGCTGGTGGGGTGGAAAGAATGAAAGGATCTGGTTCTCTTGCAAACAAGTGTGGGACCCTCCCTGCTTCTGTTCCAAATGATTCTGCCTTCCAAACAAGCATAAAGGAAAAAGGGGTAATCAACGGGATTCTACATTTCCTACTACTAGTTTCCATACAAGCAGTTTTGTTTTTATATACTTTATATTTGTGTATTCTGCATAACTTTAAAAATGGATTCTATTGATAACCAAATAAAAGTTTGAAAATAACTGAGCAGGATGACCTTCTGGTCCCAGCCTCCTATAGCAAGATGCACCGAAGACCTGTTCTAGGAGAGTGAGCAGAGCAGACAGCCATCTCTGTGCAAAATGCATCTTTTAAGAAATAAAAGATGTCTACCCCAAATCATCTCCTTTCCATGCTCCTTGCAATTTCCATCTTCTTTACCCTGTCCAAGATAAACAAAACTGGTATCTACCAGTTAAAACAGTAAGGACAGATTTTTGACCTGTGATACACTAGTGTACTAGAGAAGAGGGTCCAGTGACCCAAACTCAGCTTCAATTCATATGGAGGTGACTGGGTGCTATAAAGGGAAAACAAGAGAGTAGGAAGGGGGACCGGAGAGGGATCAATAGAATCAGAGAAGTGAAAGTTATAAAGTGCTGGTGCGTGTTAATGTTGGTTAGGCCAGCAGAAGTTATGGAAGTTAGAATTCTATCCTCACACAGAGATAATAACCTTTCAAAAGAATGGCTCTCAAGGCCTTGAGAAAGACACTCCCAAGTTGCAGGAGATACATACACATTCAAAGATAATAGAGGAAGGATTCATAATTATGATCCCTTTTTAGTAAATGCTGAAAGGAGGGATACTCACAGGCCAATCTTCTGGTATTGGCTGGAACAGCCTTGAGTTTTCTCAGACACCTTAAGGGAGGCTAAGGTCATCCTAGCACATAGGCTCAAACCGAGTAGATGAATTTATGCTGAGAATCTACAGTTTGTAGAAGCCAAGTCAAGGGTTGGGCAAGAAGAGGACTTGAAGGAGCTACAGTTTGGTCAGTTAGAGAATCTTTGTCAAAATCTAGAAACCAAAGATGCTAGTTACAAATTATTAACATGTGAAATCATTTTAAGCTATTATCTTTATTTTTGGTTTGTTGTTGTTGCTGTTTATGTTGTTATCTTTTTTAGTATCAATAAGGTTAGCAGGGCTCTGGGTCTGGAGATGGCCACAAGGGCAGGTTAGCTTTGGAGAGCAAGGAAAAGAATGAAAAATTACAGATCAGACCCTGACAACTTGTTTCCAAGTAACTGTCCTGCCAAGTCTGCTTTAAAACAGAAGGGTAAGACTCATCTATAGTATAAACCATGGACTTAACAAAAGTCTTTTAAAATAGTTTATTCTTTTTATGTGGAGTAAGAAGGACCTACTTGAAACCTTTTTTCTTTGGCTTTGCTTAGCAAGCCTTTCTGTTTCCATAATGCACAGATGAATCAGACCTCAGTTATTTTAGCTATTACTAACTTGAATTTTACTTTAACCATGTTTTTGTAGCATGATCATCCTGAGAAACGGCAAGCACTTGCTTCAGTAACTCCAGAAAGGTCATTTTCTTTTTTAAGGGTGGAACTCCAGCTTCCCCATTTCCATAGAATGCATCGCACCCATCCTGGCACGCTGAACAGCTTCCTGAGTTTCCCTCCTCCACAACACAGCGTGGTCGCGGCCTGCCTTGATAGAATTGTGGTCTTCGCACAGCTCCACATGTATCATTCGCATACAAGTAAGTGAATGTTTTTGTTTCATACAAAACCTCATCCTCCCTCCCCTTATAGGCTGTTGCAGAGTGTCCTGATGGTTGGATGATGCTGCTGATGACCTGGGACCTCTTCTTGCACTTTCCTTCCTTTCATTCTTTTTTCTGTGTGCCAATTTCACACGTAACCCCAACTTGGACAGTTTTCACACTGGCAATGCCCATCCAGGGTAGGGTTGCCAGATAAAATATAGGATTCCCAGCTAAAGTGAATTCCACGTAAGTAACAAATAATTTTCAGTATGTGTTATTTATTTATTTTGTAGAGACAGAGTTTCACTTTATTGCCCTCAGTAGAATGTCATCATGTCACAGCTCACAGTAACTTCCAACTCCTGGGAATTAGGCGATTCTCTTGCCTCATTCTCCCGAGTAGCTGGGACTACAGGTGCCTACAACAATGGCCGGCTATTTTTTTGTTGTTGTAGTTTGGCCAGAGCCATGTTTGAACCCACCACCCTGGATATATGGCGCAGGCGCCCTACTCACTGAGCCACAGGCACCGCCCAGTATGTATTATTTTAATGTGCTTATTTCACTAGCTCTATTCTTGGACAAAACATCTACTATCCTATTTTTGTCTCCTTCCAGGTGATTAAAACATTGTCGTAGGCAGTTGTGGAACTATGCTAACTGCTTAAAATATGAATTCATAGATGAATGGTTTCCAGGAGCTAAAGGTGTGGGAAGAGATTTGCTGTGGCTGAGGGGGGATGAGGTGTTGGCGAGAGGGACAATCAAACTGTTCTCTATCTTGATCCCGGTGGTCATTTATCAAAACTTATAGAACTCAAGGAGAGAATCCTACTCTAAGTAAAAACACCTACATAAACCAGACTTTTAAAAGTGGAATAAATGTATACTGCTCAATATTAGCTGGCCCTCACACACATTTCAGATATCATCTTATTCCCCTCCCTTGGAATCACCAGAGTAAATATCTCACAACAGCTGTTCAATTTTTATCATTCTCCTTAAGCCCACAATTCTAACACTACATCTCTCTCTTCATCTCTCTTTATTCATTCATGCAACAAGCACATAATATTAACTGATCTGAAAATACAGTCCCTACCCCCCAAAAGTGGCTAACTGGCTAGTGGGCAGAGACAAGTATTTGAAAACAAACAAACAACAAAAAAAGACATACAATGTGAAAAAAATGTGTAACAGGTAATTACAAGCAATAATGTAAAAGCTAGCCCCCAACTCTCTCAGATAACTCTGGAAAAATTCAAAATGCTTGAAGTCAGCCTTCCAAGTAGGGAGTTACCCAAGTAGATGCACAAGGAAAAATGTCCAGAGAAAAGATCAGGTGAAACCGGTGGGGGGAGGGGGGGGAGTAGTACAAACAATGAAAGCCCTTGTCACTCAGCTGCCCTCAGGATTCTTACCTACTGACACAGAAATTGACGACAGCTAGCTGGCGCAGAAAAAGCAGACTCCATTGGAAGGAGATGCTGGTTCACAGACTCAGTGGGAGGCTATAACACCAAGCGCAGAAACTGGGCAAAATCCCACAACGCTCAGGATCCTGAAGAGCTGGCATCACCACCATTATCCTACAGCAGGAATTACAACCAGAACACTGCTCTGCTGCCACAGACACCAAGGAAAACAATCTAACAGCCTCTTGACCTTTAACCCACTTGCTCAAGATTCAGAGTCCCAGCCTGAGTCAGTGACTGTGCACATGCAGTGCCATGGCTGCCAGTTCCCAGGGAGGTAGGGACAGCCTCCCTCCAAGTTCCACACATACCACAGGGGGCTGCCCCAAATACGAGAGGGGGTTGACTGCCAGGCAGTCAAAACATGACACCTGCCAAAGTAGGCCTCATCTCTCCAGCACAGTTAGTACTCGGGCCTCTAGACGGTAGCCTCCCTTATCTGTGGGGTAATCTTCCAAGACCCCCAGTGGATGACTATAACCATGGATAGTGCAAACCCGATCACTGTCAGTTGGAATATGCCCCCATTCATGTCTTCCATCCACAACTCTAATGCCTTTTCCATCTTAACCAAGAGCCCAGATCACATACCATGGTCATAATTTTTGAAGTTTGAGAGGCGACAGCAAAATTAGCACAAATTTCTTTCTTCTTCACAATTTCACAGATAGAAGATTCATTCTTTCTATAGATCTTAGTGACCTTGGCGTTTGATTTTTGTTCTTTCCTTATTAAGTTGAGAACTTTCACCTTTTCACTTAAAGGAAGCACTTTATTAACTGCTCTTTGGCAGGTACGAATTGCCAACATCGGTACTTCTGTGCCTTAGCTCATTAGTAAGTAAACTAAGAGTTCCTTAACACAAGCACTGCAATTCCTCAATGGTCCATCTGCAGGGAAGGCTACTAAGTGACTTCCCGGTGGGTCCCTTCTGCAACCTGCAGACATTGGATGGAGACCCAGGCAGGACCATGTGAGATTTCAGCATGCTACTCATAACAGCGAGCTATCTAAAATTTACTAAATTATGTATTTCTGGAATTTTCCATTTAATATTTTTGGACAGCAGTTGACTACGGGTAACTGAAACTGAGAAAAGTGAAACTTGGGATAAAAGAGAACTCCTCCAATGTGCTACATCCTACCTTTCTAACCCTGATACCGCTGCTGGAAAGAAAATTGCGTCTTCTCCATCTCTGTTGGCCCCATCCTACCACTTTTCTAGGACATCACATTTCAGACTCAATGACCTTTGTGTGTCTCTGGACTGTCCTTCTGACTCGACATGCACTTTTTGAAGACAGGTATTTCCAGGTAGCCGCGTGTCTTTCTGTTCTGCCTTGTGCCCGGCACAGGGCCTCCCACAAACGAGCGGCCTCACGCATTTCTGCGCTCTGCACGGATGTGTTCTGAAGCAACTCAGTATGTACAGCTGGAAACGTGCCACTTTCATCTGGCAGGATCAAATCCCCTCCAAATCAGACCTTTTTATTTCAGCTCACAGAAGATCCCTGCCCTAACATCCTCTGCTTTGAACCAAATCTCAATAAGACAGATTATAAACAGCCCCAAACCACCGGAGATTCTATCAACATGCACGCGGCTTTGGAGCTGCCTAAGAACTGGCACCAAGCACCCTTGAGGCTTCCAGTGAACACTCTGAAGAAAGCAAAACAGCACAATGTTCAGGGGATCCCTGCTTGCTGTGCCTTCTCAGACATTGCATAAGCTAAACAAGAATCTGTGAATTACCAGTCCTTTGACTAAATAAAAGAATCTATACAGCATCCTATTACTTTGCTTTCTAATCAAAGGAGAAGAAACAATGTATTTCACTGGGCTGAAGAAAAGATGGGTTCTATTTGTGGAATAGATACTCTCTCCCATCCCATTTGAACACAGAAATATTTAAAGAGGTCCTAATGGGAATTTTATCTCAGGCCTCAGATGTTAGCCTGGTATAATAGTTTCTCCTTTCAGCCATGACTAGCACATGATGACTCTTCAATCCTCCCACCTCTCCAGAAAATCATAATAACCCCATTTCCTGACAAAGTTATTTAAGAGGGATAGAACAGAACATGGACTCATTATGTCCCTTCACAAAACAGTTACATCATCTTCAAAAAAAAAATAAGTACGGCCGAATTCAGGTTTTCACCAAACAAAAATTGCAGATTAAAGTGGCTATTAATTTGACGTTTTATGAATACTCTGGGTAAGAGATAGAATGAACGGCTACAAAGTTCAGAGAAGAATTTGAACAATCCAACTATGTATAAAGACAAATAATAACAATGTGAACTTCCAAAAACACTGTCCTCAGAAAGGAGAATATGAATATCAGCCTTTATTCTTTGATGTGTAATATAATAGAAATAAGAAAGAATATTTTCCTAGTCTTCCCAGTTTTTATTCTGAACTCCTATTGTCACCCAGTTAGTAGGTAAATGCAAGAGTGTTCTCTAGAGATTGGTTTTATATTCACAAGTCCACCATGAAGAACCATGGTGTGGTCTGAAGAGAACACAAAACTGATGGGAAGTCAGACTCCCCTCTCGTTATAATTGATTAGTGAGTCAGAGCAACATCTTGAAACTGTTCTGAACAGAAAATGTCTATTCGGTTTTGTTTTCTGTTGCACCCATGTTTGTTCTTCAAAGAACACTGAAAACCATAAAGTCTGAAGCCATAAAGGTCGTTGAATCCTCTTAGATTACACTGGGTTTGAAGTAATCAAGTGCCCTGCCCACAGGCATGGTACAGAGCCCGGGCAGGCATCCAGGCCTCCAGTCCTAGCCCTGTGCTCCTCCTCCTCCTTCCTGTTTTGCATCCATACCATGGTGATCATAATCAAGCCCCTTCCCAGAAGTGACCACAGGAGAGTTTGGAAGGAGCCTTTATGCAGAGCCTGAGTGCAGGGTTACAGTGGCCTGTTCATGTTAACCCCTGAGGTGCAAGAAGAGGCAGGAAGAGCTATGATCACCACTCCTCAGGTATCCAGTGATATCCACCACTCCCCTGATATCCATTCAACTATGGATATCAGGACTAAAATTTCTGAAAGATCCTTAGAAGAAAAAGAAGTTTAGACTATTTAAAGACTCGAAAACACCTCACCTTTCCTCCTCACCACCTTGTTAAAACCAAGAGAAGAATCTCATGCACCGAGCATTTGCTAAGCAAAAACAATGTGTTGCCATCACCCTGCCTTTAAAAGAGCACCATCCTTGAATCGTTCAAGAAAACGAAGGCCAAAATTAACCTAGAAGATGGTAGAACCAGATAAAGATATACAAAACTCAGAATTAGGAACCAGCTTGAAAATGTAGTCATTATAGTATGCTAAAGTTAGATTGCCAACCAGACACAAACCTGTCAGCATTTATCCTACCATGTCTGATCAACATGAACTTGGGCACAGAAAGAGCAACAAGCAGCTCACCTATGGATTCCGAGGGTCTTAACTTCTGTCTTCCTGACCACAGAACACAAGGCACAGATGAGAGATACACTTCCAAACCAAAAATCATTTACTTACTTTGAATAAGTACAAGACCAAAGTCATTTTCAATATCTCTTGGTGAATGACATGGGATGTGGTCATAACTCTGTGTTCATGAAGGGCAGGGGAGAATCAGTGCGTCTGGTACTTGGAGGGTCATCTCCTTCATCAACAAAAGGCTCATTTCTTTTTCTGCAGATTAGTTTTCTCAGCTGAATGAGATACTCTTTAAAATCATTTCCTGCGGGGTCGGCACCCGTAGCACAGTGGTTATGGTGCCAGCCACATATACCGAAGGTGGTGGGTAGCCTGGACCAGATAAACAACTGCAACAAAAAAAGAGCTGGGCCTTGTGGCAGGCACCTGTAGTCCCAGCTACTTGGGAGGCTGAGGCAAGAGAATCACCTAAGGCCAGAGTTGGAGGTTGCTGTGAGCTGTGACAGCACGACACCAATTGAGGGCAACATAGTAAGACTCTGTCTCAAAAATAAAAATCATTTCCTGCTTTGACATGTTAGCAATCTTCCGTTCACACACTCCTTTGCACTACTTCTTTCCTTCTTTATCTATGCTTTTATTATTTAACATTCAGCAAAAAATGTTAACATTACCATGTTATAAGTATGAACTTTGAGTCTAGCAGCATGGAGATGTGACCTTGGAAAAGATTTATAACCCCTACACCTCAGTTTCTTAATCTTCAAAATGGAGAACCTGTTGCATAGGTGCACCTGTCACCTGTTCTACGTCCCGATATCACATCAAATGAGAGAATGAACTCAAAAGTGCTGGAAGCAATAGCTAACATGGAAAAAATACTCAACCAGTCTTCACCATTATTATCTTTTATTATTACTTACTCAATACCTGGTCTTAAACATGAACAATACTGGAGAAAACAAAAACCCTGAAATCTTTGAGATCAGTCAATGTTCTTTCTGAGAATAGTGTAATTAGAAAGCCAACGTAAAAAAGACCAACAGTGCTTTCAAACCTAGGAAAGCTGCTATTTTTCATACTGATAAAAATATCTTAGGAGAGAAATTCCCAACACTTAACAAAATGCTACAATAAATAGTGTTTTCTCAAAAGGTGAGTAATTTAAGAAGGCACTTTGGAAAAGCTTGTAACTCATCTGGATGGGATTTTTTTATTTTAGGTTTACACTTCAAAGATGGCAAATATGTTATTTCTGGTTTGCCTTTTAAGGCACCTTATCAAGCCTCTGAGTCTCTTAAATTCACTACTTTTAATGTCACACTGTGGAAAATACTCCCCCAAAATTAAATATATATATATATATATATATATATATATATATATATATTCTTTCAGCTTTGCAAGACACAATGGAAAGGGACAACAGTATTTGCAGAAACCATTAATAATTTTAAAGGATCTTTAATTTCCAAGGGTCTTTACCCACAAGTCTGTCACTTTTCACCATGCTTTTAACATTGCATGAGTTCTTTGAAAATTTTCATGGCTCATTTCTGATCATCTATGAACTAGGTCTGATCTAGCTCATAGATAAACTGGATCTGTCACAAATTATCTGCTACTTCTATCTGCCTAGAGGTGATAGCCAACTCATTTGTATTATTTAAGTAGTATTTCTGTGACCATGTTTTTGCAAAGATAACTGAATTTCAGATTTTCCCCTAGGCTAGATTCCTGAGATAGGATAAATTTCTAAAAGGGCAATTATAGCCCAAGGGGGATATATATGTTCAGGTGCTTATAACATATTACCAAACTGTTTTCCTGAATAGCCCATCTAAATGCTAAAATCACTGAGGCATTTTTGAAATACATGTATATTCGTAACCTCTTAATAAACCTGTTTTCTTAAAAGAAAAAAAAATCAAGAGTTGATATTTTTACAAAGCTCCTCGTTCAAGTAAGAACTTTGGGAGAACACCTGAGAGGGCAGACTAGAAGCAGCCTGCCAATGCCAGGGCCATGAAGGGGACTGAAATAGCAAGCAGGCATTCCTTCTGCATCAGTTGTCTGGGAAAGAGTACTAGGAATCAACAGAGAAGTGACAGGAGGCACCCAAAATGAAGGAAAGGAAGTGCACGACCCACTCAGCAGGACCAAAGATACACCAAGGAGGCATACACATGGGGAAGGGGCAGAGGACGGAACCACAGGGCTCCATACTTCTCCTGAAGACATTGCAATCACAGCAATGAGAGGGCCTTTCCACACAGCAGCATGCTGGACTGAGAACAGGGAGGTAACTGGAAATGGTGCAGCAGCAGCATTCTAGACAGACAGCACAACAGGTTCTCATTGGCTTACTAACCCTGGGCACTGCTGCTGGTGCCATTTTGAGGGTCTAGCTCCAGGATGCTGTGCCTACCTGGGGGTCATCTCCATTGCTACTGCCTCTCCATTGCCCTTGCTGGCCCAGGGAGAGAGCAGGAAAGCCAGGTGCTCTTACTTACTCTGTGAGAGGGCACTGCATGTTCTCACCACCATTTGAGAAGCAGGGCAGAATAGGCTCACTGTCCACTGACACTGTCTGGGCAGCTCCACCCAGCCAGAGGTACCTTAGGACCTGGGCAGAGAGCATGCAACTGCCACCACCATCTGGGTAGCACAGCTGTTACTACCATCATGATACTGCTACGGATGGGCCTGATGAGGAAAGCACTCACTGATGAGCTGTCTGTGCAGCAATGAGCCCTACCACCACTGGACCTTGGTGGGATGAACACTTATGTCACATATAACCATTGCCTACCATATACTCCCTGTGTGTGCCCTCTGTCCGCTGCATACCTCAGCATGCCAACTACCCTTGATAAAACAAATGAGAAGAAACAGAACAACTACCTTAAAGGTTCAGCGTGTATCTGTTCCTCTCCTGGCTGATCAGTCTTCCAGCACAGAATGTAAGTATGCCAACCAGGGACTTCTCCCTCTCCTACTAAGAAACAGAGTTCCCAGCAGAGAACAAGTTACCACAAAGCTATCGCTATCTGTTTTGAGACAAAAGATGAAAAGGAACTAGCATAAGAATTCTGGCAATGTGAAAAAACAGGCTGTTTGAAATCTGGAAGAATTGCAATAGTTTTCTACCCATAGACTCTAAACAAATGCAAATTGTTGAAATGTCAGATATAGAATTCAGAATGTAGATAGTAAGATCAAAGAGATTGATGAAAAAGTTGAAAACAAACACACATAGAACAAAAAATGTATTTCAGGACATGAATGAAAAATTAAAGAGGTAGACAATGTTAGAAAAAATATTACAGAACTTGTAGAAATGAGTCATTTAGGAAATTGCAAAATAACAGTAGAAAGTTTTAACAACAGACTAGACAAAGCAGAATAAAGAATTTCAGAGCTTGAAATCTTTCCAATTAACCCAGTCAAAAATGTAGAATAAATAATCAAGAATGAAAAATCTTGCCAAGATATATGAAAACCCAATGAATGTAAGAATTATAGGCATCCCCATAGGAGAAGAAGAAAAAGCAAAAACCTATTGGAGGGAATAATTGAGGAAAATTTCCCTGCTATCACAATTTAGACATGTAGACAAATAAGTCATCGAACACCTGGAAGACTCACGGCAAACAGGACATCACCAAGGGACACAGTCATCAGGCTAGCCAGAGTCACAGTGAAGGAGAAAATCCTACAAGCTGCACAATGAAAACATCAAGTAAGTGACAAAGGAAAACCCTTCAGAATGATGGCAGAAATGGTACAAGCCCAAAGGCATTAGGGTCCCAGTTTTAGTCGCCATAGAGACAGTAACTGCCAGCCAAGAATTTTGTATTATGTAAAACTAAGTTTCATAAATGAAGGAGAAATAAAGTTGTTCCCAGTCAAGCATACACTAAGAGAATTTGTCACCACTAGATCTACCCTACAGGAAATACTTCAAAGTGCTCTATACACTGAAAAGAACAATGGACGCCGACCAAGTAGCCCTTAAAAAACAGTAACACAAAGGAGAAAACAAAGCAAGTAGGTAACAATCAATGTGATGAATAGAACAGCATCTCATATAATACTAACACTGAATGCAAAAAGTTTTAATGCCCCAGTTAAAAGACATAGATTGGCATAATGGATAAAAACACAACTCAAATATGTGAGGTTTCCAAGAACCCCACTGAAGTCACAAAGATTCTCACATATCAAGGTAAAGGGATGGAAAAATATATTGCATGCAAATGAAAACCAAAGTGAAGAAGAGTAGCTATTCTCATATCAGATAAAAGGGACTTTAAATCAACAATGGTTACAAAAAAAAAAGACGGACAATCATATGTAATGATAAAGAGACAAATTCAACAAAAAGGTATAAGATATTTAGGTGTATAAATAAATACACACACACCCCTAATACAGGAGTTCCAAGATTCACAAAACAAATTCTACTAGATCTAAGGAAGGAAATAACTAGTAACATCAGAATAACCAGAGATACTAGGCAGATAATTGAGGCAGAAAAATCAAAAAAGAAATCCTGGACTTAAACAGGACTCTAGAAAAATGGATCTAACAGACATTTGCACAATATTTAACCCCCAAAACTACAGAATACACATTCTTCTCATCAAAACATGACGACGTTATCCAAGATAGATCATATGTTAGGCCATCAAGTTTTCAGCATATTTAATAAAAATAAAATCATACCATATATCTTCTCAGACCACAGTGGAATAAAACTAGAAATCAATTCTAAGAGGAATTCTCTAATATACATAAATACGTGAAACTTAAACAACCTCTTGCTGAAAAATCCTTGGGTCAATGACAAAATCAAGATGATAATTTAAAAAATTTTGAGTTGAATTACAAAAGTGACAAAAGCTTCCAAAATTTCTAGGATATTGGAAAACCAATGCTATAAGGAAAGTTCATAGGAGTAAATGCCTATATCAAAAAGACAGAAAGATCACAAATTAACAATATAATGTCATACCTCAAGGAACTAGAAAAGGAAGAACAAACAAAACCCAAAGCTAGCATGAAAAAAGAAATAACAAAAATCAGAGTAAAACTAAAAATAATGAAACCAAACAACTAAAATAAAACAAAGGTTTAATGACTCAAATTTGGTTCTTTGAAAAGATAAACCAATGTAGATGACTAGCTGGACTAACCAGCAATGGAAAAGAAAAGACTCAAATTAGCTCAATTACAAACGAAAAAGGAGACATTATAACTCATGTCACAGAAATACAAAGCATCAACTGTGAATACTATGAAAACTTCTATGCACACAAACAAGAAAACCTAGAGGAATAGAAAAGTTTTTTGGAAAAATGCAATTTCCCAAACTTGAATCAGGAAGAAAAAGAAATCCCAAACAGACCAACAATGAGTAGAAAACTTGAAACAGTAAGAAAAAGTCTCCCAACAGAAAATAAGTCCCAGGGTTAGACAGATTCATAGCCAAACTCTGCCAGACCTACAAAGAAACACTGGCATGTACCCTACAGAAATTATTCCACAACATTGAGAAGGAGTCATTCTTCTGCAAAGCCAGGTTCACCGTTATACCAAAGACAAGAAAGGACATACAACAAAAGAAAACTCCAGACCACTATCACTCATGAACACAGATATGAAAATTCTCAACAAAATGCTAGCAAACTGAATCCAACAGCACATAAAAAAGTTAATTCACCATGATCGACTGGGTTTCATCCCAGGGGTGTAAGAATGATTTATATGCAAATCAAGCACAATTTACAATCACCAAGATGTGGAATCAACCTGAGGGCCCATCAACCTATGAATGGGTTAATAACCTGTGATATATATATATATATGTATTTCAGCCATAAAAAAGATAGAGACTTTACATCTTTTGTATTAACCTGGATAGAGTTAGAGAACATTCTCTGTCATAAAGTATCATAAGAACGGAAAAGCAAGTATCCAATAGCAAGTATTCAATACTAATATCAAAGCAGTAAATGGACTAATATAGGCCCACACATGAGAAAAACTCAACTTATTCAAGTTGGAAGGAGTGGGGAGGAAAGAGGGGGATGGGTGTGCTCCTGCCTAATGGCCACAATGTAAGGGTATATGGCACACCTCCTGGGTAAGGGGCACAACTACAACAGACTTTACCTGACAAATGCAAACATTGTAATGTAACCCTCTATATCCTTATAATAATATGAAATTATCAAAAAAAGAAAAGAAATAAAAGAAATTTTAAAAATATATGCAAATCAATAAATGTGATTCACCACATAAAGAAAATTAAAAACAAAAAACATTTGATCATCTCAACAGATTCAGAAAAAGCACTTGATAAAATCCAACACCCTTTCACAATGAAAACTCTAGACAAACTAGGACATACCTCAAAATAATAAAATACATGTACAAGGTCAGATAATTAAGTTCACGAAGTCATCCCTAAAAAACTGTATATACCTCACTGCTGAAAATCACCATGGTCACTGTCTAAGTGCTCCCCTGGGCCATCTGATGGTCGTAGTGACAGTTGGCAACAAGGTACATAGCACTTTTTCTAGGAGGAGTTCATAAACTTCGTTGTTGGAGCTTGCACATCAACAGCCCTGAAGGCCATTCCAGTAAAAGAGCTCCAAAATTTCTTTGAAAGGTGGATGAACTGCTAGCATTAGTGCGTAGCTTCTCATGAGGAGTACCTTGAAGATGACTGTAGTGATATTTAGCAATGAGGTATGTAGCATTTTTTCCAGCATGAGTTCACAATCTTAATTGTCTAACCTCATATGACAAACACATAGCCAAGATCATTCTGAAGGGGGAAAAGTTAAAAACATACCCCCTGAGCACTGCAGAAAGATAAGAAGGCCCACTGTCACATCTATTCAACATAGTACTGGAAGTCCTAGCCAGAACAATCAGATAAGAGAAACACATAAAGAGCATTAGGAAAGAGAATATTAAACTATCCCCATTTTTCAACAATATAATATTATACCTAGGGAGAGCAAGATGGCGGCCGAGTAACAGCTTCCTTGCATCTGGGCACCGTGAGTCTGGGGAAATAGGACTCCAGGCATCTCTGGCCGGTGGGATCTGCCTATCATCACCCCTGTGAGGATACAGGGAGTCAGCGAGAGACTTCTGGACCCCAAGAGGAGGACTAAAACAGTGGAAAAACGACAAGTGGTCGCGTGTGTTCAATCGGTCTAAACCCGCCCGCAACTGTAAGTTCAGTAGCAGCAAGGCTGCAAACCAGAAAGGCCTTACCTGTGAACTATTTTGATGTCTTTGGACTTGGCACTCAGTTGAACTGCCTTGGGGAGAGCCTGAGCGGGAGTGCGGAGAACTTTGGCCACTGTCTAGGACCCCAGTCTGAGCCGCTGAGCCAGACGGAGCTAATAGTGTTTGGCTGTGGGCCACAGGGAGCCATTGTCAGTGATCTGCCCTGGCAAGGCCCAACCTCAGGGTCGCAGAGCTAGAATCTGGGTGGGAGCTGGTAACCCAGCAACTGAGTAGCCTAAGGGCTGCCTTGCAGTCCTAACCCTCAGGGGCAGAGTGAGACCGGTTTTGGCATACTGGGTAAGTGGATAGCCACTTCTGCAGTGATTCCAGCAACAAGCATTTTCCTGGGAAAGCTTCTGCTCAGCAAGATTACAAGTTCAAAGTGCCTTTTAAGTGGGCTGAAGAGAGATTTAGGGTGTCTACGTGCTGGGGTTTGAGAAATCAGCAGCCTCCAGTCGTATCAGAACTGTGATTAACATCTCATACCCCGGAAAACCACGTGTTGCCCAGACAATATTCAATAACATATACATACTGCTTTGTTTTTGGTTGTGTTTTTGTTTTTTTGTTTTGTTTTGGTTTGGTTGTGTTTTTGTTTTTTTGTTTTGTTTTGGTTTGGTTGTTTTATCATTTATTTTGATGGTGTTGATGTTGTTTTGTTTTTTGACTTCAAACTTTTCCGTACAGATCTTTTTTCTTTCTCAATTTTTCTAGTTTAATTATAATTTCCCTTTGCTGCCTTTTTCAATAACTAGAACTTTATTTTTGCTAGTGTTTGTACCACTATTATTTGGTTTTTCACCCAATTTTATCCTGTAAAGTTTTCTGTTTGCTTGTTTTGGTTTGAATTATAGCATTTTTGTCTTTCTTCTCTACTTGGTGGAGGTGGGGTACTGTGTCTGATCAGGTTATCGAAGAGCTGCTGACCTCAAGGGAACCACCCAACTGGGCACCCCCAGAAAGTGTTTTTTTCTTTTTAAGGTTGTGTCAAAGGACCCTACTGTACACCTACATTGCTCTGTCTCCCTATTTCTGTGCCTCTCTTCTTTTTGTCAATATTCCTTTTACCCACCACCTCTCCTTTCTCTATTTTTTTTTCTTTTCACTCGGTCCTCCTTTCTATCATCCTTTTCTTGCTCTTCAACCTTCTCACCCTTATGGTCAAGTACCAAAAGGACTCATCTAACCCTTAGTCCACAGGCACGAGAACTTAAAGAGCAAGAGGAAGTGAAAGGAAAATTAGGGCAAGGAAACAAATAAAAAAAAATCACTCATGAGGAAGAATCAGCAGAAAACTCCAGGCAACATGAAGAACCAGTCCAGAACAACCCCGCCAAGGGACCATGAGGTAGCTACTGCAGAGGATTCCACCTAGAAAGAAATGTTAGGAATGACAGAAAGGGAATTTAGAATACACATGGTGAAGACAATGAAAGAAATGATGGAAACAATGAAGGAAACTGCTAATAAAGTGGAAAATAACCAAAAGGAAATCCAAAAGCAGAATCAAACAAGAGATGAACGATATGAAGAATATAAAAAGGATATAGCAGAGCTGAAGGAACTGAAACACTCAATTAGGGAACTTAAAGATGCAATGGAAAGTATCAGCAACAGGTTAGACCATGCAGAAGAAAGAATTTCAGAGGTAGAAGACAAAGTTCTTGAGATAACTCAGATAGTAAAAGAGGCAGAAAAGAAGAGAGAGAAAGCAGAACATTCACTGTCAGAATTATGGGACTTTATGAAGCGTTCCAACATACGAGTTACAGGAATCCCAGAAGGGGAAGAAGAATGCCCCAGAGGAATGGAAGCCATACTAGAGAATATTAAAAAAGAAAATTTCCCAAATATCACCAAAGATTCTGACACACTGCTTTCAGAGGGATATCGGACCCCAGGTCGCCTCAACTCTAACCGAGTTTCTCCAAGACACATTGTGATGAACCTGTCCAAAGTCAAGACCAAAGAAAAGATTCTGCAAGCTGCCAGGAGTAAGCGCCAGTTGACCTACAGGGGCAAATCCATCAGAGTGACCGCAGACTTCTCTAATGAAACTTTCCAAGCAAGAAGACAATGGTCATCTACCTTTAATCTACTTAAACAGAACAATTTCCAGCCCAGAATTCTGTACCCTGCTAAGCTAAGCTTCAAAATTGATGGAGAAATCAAATCATTTCGGATATACAAACATTGAGGAAATTCGCCACAACAAGACCAGCTCTACAGGAAATACTTCAACCTGTTCTGCACACTGACCACCACAATGGATCAGCAGCAAAGTAAGAACTCAGAAATTAAAGGAAAGAACCTAACCTCCACACTGATGCAAAAGATAAAATAAGCAATGGACTCTCACAAAATAAGACGAATAGAATACTACCACACTTATCAATTATCTCAATAAATGTTAATGGCTTGAATTCCCCACTGAAGAGACATAGATTGGTTGACTGGATTAAAAAACACAAGCCATCCATTTGCTGTCTGCAAGAAACACACCTGGCTTCAAAAGACAAATTAAAGCTCCGAGTCATGGGTTGGAAGACAATTTATCAGGCAAATGGAATTCAGAAGAAAAGAGGAGTTGCAATCTTATTTTCAGATACATGTGGATTTAAAGCAACTAGAGTCAAAAAAGACAAAGATGGTCACTTTATATTGGTCAAGGGAAAAATACAACAAGATGTTTCAATGTTAAATATTTATGCACCCAATTTAAATGCTCCCAGATTCTTGAAACAGACCTTACTCAGTCTGAGCAATATGATATCTGATAATACCATCATAACAGGGGACTTTAACACTCCTCTTACAGAGCTGGACAGATCCTCTAAACAGAAATTAAACAAAGATATAAGAGATTTAAATGAGACCCTAGAACAACTGTGCTTGATAGATGCATATAGAACACTCCATCCCAAACATAAAGAATACACATTCTTCTCATCACCCCATGGAACATTCTCCAAAATTGATCATATCCTGGGACACAAAACAAATATCAACAGAATCAAAAGAATTGAAATTTTACCTTGTATCTTCTCAGACCATAAGGCACTAAAGGTGGAACTCAACTCTAACAAAAATGCTCTACCCCACCCAAAGGCATGGAAATTAAACAATCTTCTGTTGAATAACAGATGGGTGCAGGAAGAAATAAAACAGGAAATCATTAACTTCCTTGAACATAACAACAATGAAGACACAAGCTACCAAAACCTGTGGGATACTGCAAAAGCACTTTTGAGAGGAAAATTCATCGCTTTAGATGCCTACATTCGAAAAACAGAAAGAGAGCGCATCAACAATCTCAGAAGCCATCTTATGGAATTGGAAAAAGAAGAACAATCTAAGCCTAAACTCAGTAGAAGAAAAGAAATATCCAAAATCAAATCAGAGATCAATGAAATTGAAAACAAAAGAATCATTCAGAAAATTAATGAAACAAGGAGTTGGTTTTTTGAAAAAATAAATAAAATAGATAAACCATTGGCCAGACTAACGAGGAATAGAAAAGTAAAATCTCTAGTAACCTCAATCAGAAATGATAAAGGGGAAATAACAATTGATCCCACAGAGATACAAGAGATCATCTCTGAATACTACCAGAAACTCTATGCCCAGAAATTTGACAATGTGAAAGAAATGGATCAATATTTGGAATCACACCCTCTCCCTAGACTCAGCCAGGAAGAAATAGAGCTCCTGAACAGACCAATTTCAAGCACTGAGATCAAAGAAACAATAAAAAAGCTTCCAACCAAAAAATGCCCTGGTTCAGATGGCTTCACACCAGAATTCTATCAAACCTTCAAGGAAGAGCTTATTCCTGTACTGCAGAAATTATTCCAAAAAATTGAGGAACAAGGAATCTTCCCCAACACATTCTATGAAGCAAACATCACCCTGATACCAAAACCAGGAAAAGACCCAACCAAAAAGGAGAATTTCAGACCAATCTCACTCATGAATATATGCAAAAATTCTCAATGAAATCCTAGCCAATAGATTACAGCTTATCATCAAAAAAGTCATTCATCATGATCAAGTAGGCTTCATCCCAGGGATGCAAGGCTGGTTTAACATACACAAGTTCATAAATGTTATCCACTATATTAACAGAGGCAAAAATAAAGATCACATGATCCTCTCAATAGATGCAGAAAAAGCATTTGATAAAATCCAGCATCCTTTTCTAATTAGAACACTGAAGAGTATAGGCATAGGTGGCACATTTCTAAAACTGATTGAAGCTATCTATGACAAACCCACAGGCAATATTTTACTGAATGGAGAAAAACTGAAAGCTTTCCCTCTTAGAACTGGAACCAGACAAGGTTGTCCTCTGTCACCTTTACTATTCAATATAGTGCTGGAAGTTCTAGCCAATACAATTAGGCAAGACAAGGAAATAAAGGGAATCCAAATGGGAGCAGAGGAGGTCAAACTCTCCCTCTTTGCTGACGACATGATCTTATACTTAGAGAACCCCAAAGACTCAACCACAAGACTCCTAGAAGTCATCAAAAAATACAGTAATGTTTCAAGATATAAAAGCTTCTGCACAGCTAAGAACACAGTAAGCAGAGCAAGCAGACAGCCCTCAGAATGGGAGAAGATATTTGCAGGGTATATCTCTGACAAAGGTTTAATAACCAGAATCCACAGAGAACTCAAACGCATCAGCAAGAAAAAAACAAGGGATCCCATCGCAGGCTGGGCAAGGGATTTGAAGAGAAACTTCTCTGAAGAAGACAGGCGCAAGGCCTTCAGACATATGAAAAAATGCTCATCATCTTTAATCATCAGAGAAATGCAAATCAAAACTACTTTGAGATATCATCTAACTCCAATGAGACTAGCCTATATCACAAAATCTCAAGACCAGAGATGCTGGCGTGGATGCGGAGAAAAGGGAACACTTCTGCACTGCTGGTGGGAATGCAAATTAATACATTCCTTTTGGAAAGATATATGGAGAACACTCAGAGATCTAAAAATAGATCTGCCATTCAATCCTGTAATTCCTCTGCTGGGCATATACCCAGAAGACCAAAAATCACAACATAACAAAGATATTTGTACCAGAATGTTTATTGCAGCCCAATTCATAATAGCTAAGTCATGGAAAAAGCCCAAGTGTCCATCGATCCACGAATGGATTAATAAATTGTGGTATATGTATACCATGGAATACTATGCAGCCTTAAAGAAAGATGGAGACTTTACCTCTTTCATGTTTACATGGATGGAGCTGGAACATATTCTTCTTAGTAAAGTATCCCAAGAATGGAAGAAAAAATGCCCAGTGTACACAGCCCTACTATGAAACTAATTTGGGACTCTCACATGAAAGCTATAACCCAGCTACAACTTAACAATAGGGGGAAGTGGGAAAGGGGGGGTGGGTAGAGGGAGGGGAATCAGTGGGATCACACCTGTGGTGCATATTATAGGGGTATTTGCGAAACTTGGTAAATGTAGAATGTAAATGTTTTGGCACAGTAACTGAGATAACGCCGGAAAGGCTATGTTAACCACTGTGATAAAAATGTGTCAAATGGTTTATGAAGTGAGTGTATGATGCCCCATAATCATATCATTGTATACAGTTATGATTTAGTAAAAAAATTAAAAAGAAAAAATCAATGTCCACAAGTCAGTAGCCTTTGTATACACCAATAACAGTCAAGATGAGAAGCTAATTAAGGACACAACTCCCTTCACCATAGTTTCAAAGAAAATGAAATACCTAACGAAGGAGGTGAAGGACCTCCATAAAGAAAACTATGAAATCCTCAGAAAGGAAATAGCAGAGGATATTAACAAATGGAAGAACATACCATGCTCATGGACGGGAAGAATCAACATTGTTAAAATGTCTATACTTCCCAAAGCAATCTACCTATTCAATGCCATTCCTATCAAAATACCAACATCGTACTTTCAAGATTTGGAGAAAATGATTCTGCATTTTGTATGGAACTAGAAAAAACCCCGTATAGCTAAGGCAGTTCTTAGTAATAAAAATAAAGCTGGGGGTATCAGCATACCAGATTTTAGTCTGTACTACAAAGCCATAGTGGTCAAGACAGCATGGTACTGGCACAAAAACAGAGACATAGACACTTGGAATCGAATTGAAAACCAAGAAATGAAACTAACATCTTACAACCACCTAATTTTTGATAGACCAAACAAGAACATACCTTGGGGGAAAGACTCCCTATTCAATAAATGGTGTTGGGAGAACTGGATGTCTACATGTAAAAGACTGAAACTGGACCCACACCTTTCCCCACTCACAAAAATTGATTCAAGATGGATAAAGGACTTAAATTTAAGGCATGAAACAATAAAAATCCTCAAAGAAAGCATAGGAAAAACACTGGAAGATATTGGCCTGGGGAAAGACTTCATGAAGAAGACTGCCATGGCAATTGCAACAACAACAAAAATAAACAAATGGGACTTCATTATACTGAAAAGCTTCTGTACAGCTAAGAAGACAATAACCAAAGCAAAGAGACAACCTACACAATGGGAAAGGATATTTGCATATTTTCAATCAGACAAAAGCTTGATAACTAGGATCTATAGAGAACTCAAATTAATCCACATGAAAAAAGCCAACAATCCCATATATCAAGGGGCAAGTGACATGAATAGAACCTTCTCTAAAGATGACAGACAAATGGCTAACAAACACATGAAAAAATGTTCATCATCTCGATATATCAGAGAAATGCAAATCAAAACAACCCTGAGATATCATCTAACCCCCGTGAGAATGGCCCACATCACAAAATCTCAAAACTGCAGATGCTGGCGTGGATGGGGAGAGAAGGGAACACTTTTTCGCTGCTGGTGGGACTGCAAACTAGTACAACCTTTCTGGAAGGAAGTATGGAGAAACCTCAAAGCACTCAAGGTAGACCTCCCATTTGATCCTGCAATCCCATTACTGGGCATCTACCCAGAAGGGAAAAAATCCTTTTATCATAAGGACACTTGTACTAGTCTGTTTATTGCAGCTCAATTTACAATCGCCAAAATGTGGAAACGGCCTAAATGCCCACCAACCCAGGAATGGATTAACAAGCTGTGGTATATGTATACCATGGAATACTATTCAGCTATTAAAAAAAAAATGGAGACTTTACATCCTTCATATTAACCTGGATGGAAGTGGAAGACATTATTCTTAGTAAAGCATCACAAGAATGGAGAAGCATGAATCCTATGTACTCAATTTTGATATGAGGACAATTAATGACAATTAAGTTTGGGGGGTAGGAAAAGCAGAAAGAGGGAAGGAGAGAGGGGGGTGGGGCCTTAGTGTGTGTCACATTCTATGTGTGCAAGACATGATTGCAAGAGGGACTTTACCTAACAATTGCAATCAGTGTAACCTGGCTTATTGTATCCTCAATGAATCCCCAACAATAAAAAAAAAAGAAAAGAAAAAAGGAAATCAACGCCAGGAAGGACTGTGAGGCATCAGGCCTAATATCCTTCTCCCCATAAAACAAATAATTTTAGGAAGAAAGCTTAAAAAAAGGCATTTGGGATTTGATTTAGTTTGGTGGGCTTTCATTTAAAGCAAGTGATAATTTTTCTGCAAGTGAAAAAAGCAAGAGGAACATGAAAATACGGAGCAAGTATGTTTGTCTAAAACATCAAGAAGCTCAAAGGACATTTTGGTGTAAATTTCAAAATGTAAAAAATGAGAAAATGATTGTTGTTATCTTCCTGTCTTAGCTCTATATTGTGAGATTAGGCCCAGTGTTACTTTTGGTGTTCATTAATAGAAACTTAATGACAAGTATGTATTTTGCTTAAATTTTAGAGAAAGGAGGTTGTAAGGAATTGGGGGGATTTGGGAATTTTAAATATTTTTTAAAATTAATTGATAACTTCAAAAAATGAAAAGTAAAAAGCTTTTTATTTATTGGCAATATCAGCTATCAGTAACTTCCTAACAGAATTTGAAAAAATATATTATACCTAGAAACCCTAAAGAGTACACCAAAAGACTCCCAGAGTTGATAAATTCAGTAAAGTCACAGGTTACAAAGTTAATGTACACAAATCAGAAGCATTGCTACATAATAACAGTCAAGATGAGAGTCAAATCAATAGTTTGAGACCACTTACAATAGCTGAAAAGACAATACTAGGAATACACTTAACCAAGGGGAGGTGAAAGATGCATACACAGAGAACTGTGAAACACCGATGAAAGAAAGCACAGTTGACACAAACAAATTGAAAAACACTCCATGCTCGAGAATCAGAAGAATAGACACAGTTCAAATTCCAAAGTGATCTACATGTTCAATGTAATATCCATTAAAACGTCGACATTTTTCACAGATCTAGAGAAAATTATCCTAAACTTTTCCTAATCCTAATCCTTTTTTGGTGTATGGAACCAAAAAGAGGCCACATAGCCAAAGCAATACTAAGCAAAAAGAACCAATCTAGAGGTATTACAGTATCTTACAAATTTCAAGTTATTCTAGAAGGATATAGTAAGCTAAACAGCATGGTACTGGTATATAAGTAAACACGTAGATCAATAAAATACAGTGCAGAACCCAGAAATAAAACCATATACCTACAATCAATTGATTTTCAACAAAACAGACAAAAACATAGACTGGGGAAAGGTGCTAGCAAAACAGGATAGCCTCATGGAGAAGAATGAAACTGGGTCCTATCAGGTACCATGCATACTATTCTGGTGACAGGCACACTGAAATTCCTGACTTCAGCATTATACAATGCATCTACGTAACAAAAAACACTTGCACCCCCTAACCATTTTAATTTTTTTTTAAACTTTAAATTTATGACTATTATTTCTGCCACTTCTTACTTTCTTCCAGTTTGTAAAATCTTATAAGGACAAAAAACCTAAGAATACATATGCAACATGCGTGAGTTGGAATAGATTGTAGATTTGTCAAGATGAATTTTCCCTGTCTCATAAATATCATGGTAATGATGAATAATTTTTTTTCATTTGTCTTATTCTCACTGACCTTCTTAAGGGAAATTCAACTAGAATGTCCTTCTGGGTGCTGAGTGACTCTGACAGCACAGAGCATGTGAGAAGATGTGGGTCCTGCTCGTGACATTCTAACACAAGCTGAAAAAAGTAATCTGTTGACATTCAAGAAGCAATAGGCAGAAAGGAAAGCTACAATTTTTTTCTATATTCATCTTGTAGAATTTTAGAAAAAGTATTCCTATGCTGTTCTCTAATACCTCAAATTACCATTATTTACTGCCTCTTATAAAAATGACAGGAAATTTTGTTCAATCCATTTCCCATGGCTTTGCAAAGTTTACAGTAAATTGCCACTCTAATATTCATGGCTGTACCCAATCCACTGGGCAGTGACCATGACTCATGGGGAGATATTAGCAACACTCAGTAGGCAGGACTCAGTATTTGTATCTCACCTGGCCTCAGCTTGGTCACTAATTGTAAGGTCTGACCCACTCCCAGCATCTCAGTGTCTCAGCTTTTACATCTGTAAAACAGAATCTGAACTCAGATTCTGAGACAAACACGCCTGTGCTCTCATATGTCATTAATTTTAGCCTTTAATAAAGCATTGCTTTTTGAATGCTAATTAAGTACTCTCCCCACTCTTCTCTATACCAGTTTCCTTCACCAGTCCAATGTCAAGAATGATATTCTGCCAAGTGTGGGAATGGCATAATACAGACTGATTATTTCAATCATTCATTCATTCCTCAAGCATGCATTTCTTGTCGCTGGATTTAAAGCGATGAAGTAGAGATAAGAGGTCCCTCCTCCCATAGAGTTTATATTCTGAATTGTAAACAAGTGATTTTAGTCAGCAAATGAAGCAGGGTTGTCGGATACAGTGATGGGGTATTAGCAAAGCTTGCTACTTTCAAGAGGGTGGTCAGGGAAGGTCTTTCTGCCGGGGACGTGTGAGCTGTGAAGATTAACACACGAAAGCCAGCATGTCCAGAGCATCCAGCAGAGAAAACATCAGGTGCAAAAGACCCCAAGCAGAAATGAGTTTGGTTAGTTTAAGGAACAGAGGAAGGCTGGGGTGGGTGGAAATTAATGAGCCAGGGAAAGAGTGGGTAAGAGAGATCAGTAGTCTGCCAGATCACGCAGATGTTGGTAGGAAATGATAAGGAGTTTGCTTTTAATCTAAGAGCAATAAAAAGCCACAGAAGGGTGCAAGCAGGGATTGAGATGATTTGAATTATATTTTAAAAGATCGCTACGGCTGATGGGCAGAGAATGGATTGCATATTTTATTCCCAGCAATACTAGAAAGGACTCCTGTTCTCTCACAGAAGTACTGGAAATACTTGTTTGGGTGAAAAACAACAAAAAGTGCTGTATAAAATGTTTTAAGACATTTAAATGCAAATATGATTAAGAAAGAAAGGGAAATCCTCAGACACCAAAATCAATGTGAAAACACAAATCTAGAGAGCTAAGTGCACAATTAAAACCACCTGCTAGCCTGGTGGCTTGGCCTACCTCTAACAACCTAAAACATAGACTGGCTGCAGAAGAACCAATGACATGGGGTTTAGAGTAGAATTTACCCATCTACTTGGCTCTACAAACCCAAGAGACGTGAAATCCACAAAGTACCATCTCTCCCTTCCCCTTCTCACCTGCCCACAGTCTAGAGAGGTGGTCCTCAAACTTCAGAAATACGAAAACTACTTTTTAACATTAAAAGTTCATAATTTTAATGAACTTCACACACACACACAAATCCCACATACAGGTGTACACACATACGTGAGAAATTGTACCATTTGCTCATTTAACTCACTACCACTGTTTAAGGAACTCAAGAACTGGCAGGCCCATGAATTAATCCTGTGCACACTGAGGTCAGCACCCACGCTGGGGAAAGCGGAACAGAGGAAAGAAGATAAATAAAGCTAACAAGGCGACATATCCCAGAATTCAGGATTACTCAGGACCTCCAATGGATTATTATCTGGACCTCGTACGCCCTCTTCAGTTTTGCCTTCCCTTGTTTTTGGAGTAATCACAATCAACCTACCTTTCAAAATGCATCCAAACAATTGCCCACTACTACGCTGTGCTATATGCCCACACGGCCTGAAAAGTATACAGTAGACATTCAAGTGTCTATTGATTTCACTTGTCTCAATAAAACCTCAGAAGTCTTGGTAGCATCTCTTGACTATCAGGACTAACAGGAAAAACACAGGTGCGGGGCAAGCCTGTACAACATGTCATGTCTCCCTTTCAGCCAGCCTATCATTTCTCAGCGAACAAGAACCCGGATAGAAAAACTGCAATGCCGTGCTCTGTGGCTCATGCCTGTAATCCCAGCACTGTGGGAGGCTTAGGAGGGAGAACTGCTTGAGCTCAGGAGTTTGAGACTTGCCTAAGCAAAAGTGAGACCCTGACTCCTAACAAAAATGAAAAAACCCAGCCGGACTCCACAGCAAGCTCTTATAATCCCAGCAGCTTCCAGAGGCTGAGGCAGTGGGATGCCCACAGCCCGAGTCTGAGGTTGCAGTGAGCTATGATGCCATTGCACTCTGCTCAGGGCATAGGGTCGGACTCTGTCTCAAAAAATAATAATAATAATAATAA
The DNA here is from genome assembly GCF_027406575.1 of Nycticebus coucang. Lineage (NCBI taxonomy): Eukaryota > Metazoa > Chordata > Mammalia > Primates > Lorisidae > Nycticebus > Nycticebus coucang. The sequence continues at coordinate 147,608,397 of NC_069780.1, read as the reverse complement.
ATAAAAGCAAAAATAAACTGCAATGATTTTTATGATTCCTTCTTCCACTGTTTTCTGCTCCCAACTTCTCCTGTGATGCAAACTCAGAGGAAAAAAAAAAAAAAACCAACAGGTAAAGTATTAGGAAATGTGGATATGCTCCCTACAAAGTAATACCAAATAAAAACTATCCCTGGACCGACAATCTACCTCTGAGAATTCAAAATTTTTTTAAAAAAATCTTAAATACAAAAATGGTCCACACATAAGTATTCTACAGAGCACTAATTAGTAGAAAAAATTTTTAGAACAGCTAGCTATGTGACACTCATTGATGGAATAGTCATATAGAGAGATAAAAATCCCTATGAAATAACGTTAACTTCAGTGTCTCTCTGTATTTTTTCTTGAAGACAGAGTCTCACTCTGTCACCCTAAGGAGAGTGTCATGGCATTATCATAGCTCACGGCAACCTTAAACTCTTGGGCTCAAGCAATCCTCTTGCCTCAGCCTCCCAAGTAGCTGGGACTACAGGTGCCCACCACAACACCTGGCTAGTTTTTCTATTTTTAGTAGAGACGGGGTCTCAATCTTGCTCAGGCTGGCCTGGGACTCCTGCCTGAGTTCCACCTGCTTGGCCTCCCAGAGTGCTAGGATTACAGGTATAAGCCACCATGCCTGGCCTTAATCTAACTTCTCAAAATTCAACTACCAATGAGATTCCTTCATGGAACTCTAGGATATTTGTTCAATTTTTATCAGTTTGTCTCTATACTAAAAAAAAATTGAGAAATTTATATTATCTCTACATACATATATCTTTACATATTATCTTTACATACATTACATAGTATAATAGAATGTACATTTTAAAGACAAAAAATACATAAATAGAAAATGAAGATCTTAACCTCATTGTCCTAATGTTAGATAAGAAATGGAAAGAAATCTCATAAACCAAATTCCATTTTGCCAAGAATCAAATTGGAGAACACTAAAAAAAGAATGTTAATACTTTTAATGTAACTACGAATGATGTTAAATCACCATGCAGATATAAAATGATATCTTCAAGGAACTGCTTTCCCATGCTGTATATAAATTAAAACTTAACACTATAAAGTAAATTTGGAATCAATTAGGTAAGCTAGGGTATAGAGGAGAGTGAAGCACAGTAAGAAAAAGCTGAATGCGTCAGGGTATAACACTGACGAATACTAGTAAAAAGCAAACTGCTGTTTATCTTACATGTAGATTATAGTTTATACACTGTCCCACCCACTGAATTCGTCTAATTTCATGTATTAAAAAATTTTGATCTTAAACTGAGATTACCTCTAGATATTTTTACAGCAATTAAATACAGAAAAGAAAAGTAAAAACTCAAAGAACTGAAATAAAACTGATGGACGAGTATGTCACTACCAATAATTAACATGGTGAAGGTTTTCCTCTTACAATGAATAAAATCAGATCTTACAGTTATAGACCTCCAAGGGATATCAACTGCACACGTTTCTTAAGATAGTAAATAGTTTTTATTTTCCTTTTCTTCTGTTTGCACCATTCATCAGTAGGGCAGACTTAAAGATCAGAATCCTGCCACTATAAACTAGTGACACTTGAACGGCAGAACTAAAAGATTTCATTTCAAGCCAACATCCATGGATACAAAGGCCAATCCAATGCTTACTTGGGCTGGAAGAAGGTAAAAGCTTCTTATCTGAAATTTATAAATGTAATCCCAAAATAAAAGCTTCCAATGGTGAAAATGATGTTTCCTCAAATCACTCTGGCAATATAGCTGATGTCTTTTTATAAATAGAAGTCCTAAAACTTTTAGAGGGTTCTTTTCATCTTTTATACATTGAAATTAAAGTGAATTTTTAAAGGTAGCAAAAATCTGCATGCACTCCTAGATCAGTATGTGTGTCAAGAGGAGAGTACAGTTCGGGAAGCAATTGTGTATCTTTTTTAAAAAATGCAATGCCCACTTTATGAATTCAGATAACAATGTCAATGAACAGATTGCCAACCAGTTGGAATATAGACCCAGCCTGTGAGCCACTCACATAAGCCTCCTAAGTAGGTTATAGAGTCATTCCTGGAGATTATAGGGAAGGCTTTCAAACAGCACCATCTGTTAGAACCACCACCCTGAAAATATTATCCTAGCCAATTATCACTTCAAAACACTACAGTTCACTCCACCTGCATTGGAACAACGTGGCTTCTCAGTTAATCCTGGCTCTAGCTTTGTAAACCATGGCTTCATTTAGAGCCTACCAGTCGGAGTCCTGAGAAACCAGCTATGCCTGGGTGTGGTTATATTCACAAAGGTGATTCCTGGCAGCCTCAGGCTGGACAAGCCTTCAGGATTTGTCAGGGTATCTCTTTGTTAGGGTCCCAGCTTTAACTTCTATCCCCTGTCACCTCTCCAAACTAGGAGCCCTTGGCATTTGCCACCCACTCGGACAGCAGATGAGGTAGGCTCACAACCTCCTGTGTGCTGGTTAACTCCTAAGCCACTCGTAGCAAGGAGGGCAGCACAGATGTCCACAGATGCCCCTAGACTACGTAAAATGAGCAAAAAGCAGGCCAAACATGAGAAATCAGAAGTTTATGAACGGGTAGGAGGCAGCAAATGGAGACCCCATCTAAGGATGACAGCCACTGTTCAGTCCCTAGAGGTCATCAAAATGCCTGAATGCAGGAGAGATGTGAGCAAGTGACCGCACCATTCAAGTACATATGAAATACGCTGATTTTGAGATGTTGGCACAATTTTTCTCTTAAACTGTGCCAAACAAAACATCTTAATTTGGCCTTTTGTGATAGCCCTAAGGACTTTATCCAGGTTTCAGTGGCCCTAAAAATGCCCTGGCTATGTCCTCAAAAAGATTCCCACTTTGTTTCCTCTTCTCAGAACCTCTCAGAAGCTTCTGCTGGTATAGGCATTTGTTTGCTGACATTACTCAGGCAAGGTTCATGGACTATGTGTGCGCCAGTAAATTCCAGCTTACACCTGCTATTGTTTCAATTGATTAAACATTGCAACAGAAAATAAAAGAGTCTCAGGTGCCGTTGCCAGTTTCATGCAGCTGAATGTGTGCTCAGCCATTTTTGGCAACATCCTCTGGAAACCATTCCAACCTTCCTGGATCATCCAGAAATAAATGTAAAAACTGCACTGTAGTGCTGGAAAGGGGAGCTGCTACACAGAGCCAGAAGACCACAGCCAACAACAGCGTATCTCTAATCCCTGTATGTCTCTGCCTTTATGGCAGAGATCATGAGTCACCTACTGAATATTCACTCTCTCCTTTCCTCTTTAGCAGAATTCCAATTTTTGGTTAGGTATACTGCTGTTTGGCAAAACAGGCTTAACTTCCCAGCCTCCCTTGCAGCTAAGTGAGTCCACGTGCTAAGTGAGTCATCTCATTCTGGCCAATGAGATGAAAGAGAAAGTACACATTATGTGGGCCTCTGGAGAAGGAAGGTCCTTCGGCCCTTTCTCCTGGCTGGAAAACAGAGGTGCTATCCCCCAGCTATCTTGGATCATGAGTTTACCTTGAGAATGGAAGCCTCATGCTTGGAAAATTGGTAACAGAACTAAAAGGAAATTAGGTCCATAATGACCTTGCAGAATTGCCATGCCAGCCCCATTTTGCTGACTTCCAGACTTATATGAATGTGACAGCTTAAACCTTTGTTTATTTAAGGCACCATTTGGAAAGGAATTCATATTATTCATAGCTGAATAGAATTTTGAAACCGTATAGCGTCTCACATTGCCTTGGCCATCTTTCCTCCACCTAATCCTTTTGTCCCTTTTAAACTCCTACTGTGAACTAAATTCTCTTATATGCTCAAAATCTTTGTCACTCTTCTACCTTAATCAACACTTGCCATTTTCCATGAGGATACAAATTTGCTCCCAAGGCAGGGTAGCGAGCTTTGTCTTTGCCTGTTTCTTCAGCTTAGCAGGGCTCACAATTACTGGACAGACTACATTTCTCTCTTCTCTCTGGACACTAACTGGAGTGTGCAGTCCCTCAAGTATAAAAATGATGCTCCTGACCCATCATCACTAAAGAGTTTTGAAAAATCATTTTTTGTCACCTTTCTACCACTCTCTGTTCAAAGGCAAGCAGTATTACTCAGCAGAGACTGAAGGTTGAGGCCACAAAAAAAAGAAATGGCCCACCTGGTATTAGGACCCACTGCGTTGGCCTCTAATTAGCCCTGTGCCTTAAGCCACAGAAATAAGCAGCCTCTAGAATATTGGTATTTTTGATCTCTTGTTTGAATGACAGGACCCTGAAGGCAAAACATTTCCTGTAGAGCTTCTTCATTTCTGCCTGCCCTTACTTTTATAGCTCACACAACTCAATTTTGTTGGGCTTCAAAGTAAGGTTCAAGGGATATTTTATAAGTAAAGTTATGGGCTTGGGGATATTACCAGTGTAACTCATTGATTAACGGTAAACAATGCATAACAATTTTGCAATGGGTTCGAAAAAGACCCAATTATAATTATAATATTTGTGGTTAATTTTGGTAGTACTCCACAACTTTTCATGAGATAATTTAATGTTCCATGACTTGATACCAAAACATTTTGAAGGAAACACGTGGATACTGGTCATGGTTTAATTAAAGAAAATAGAATTTACTTCAGCTATTGTAGGAAGAAAAATATTCTGTACAGATAATTAAATGGCTTAAACAATTATTGAGAAGGGCTGAAGAAATACATCCAAGTGGAGCCTTCATAGATAGCTCCCAAGCCACACCACAGAACTGGGCCACTGGGGGATCTACTGCTTTTTCTGCAATTGGGAAGTGCCCTCCATCTTGGGTGCTGCTAGTTCCATAACCACAGCACCAACAAGGAAGGCAACTGGATTATGTGACAAGTATGATTCAGGGGCCACCCAACCTAGAAGCTACTGACCCAGCTGCTACTGTTACCCACTCCCAGATCATATAGGGTCTGCCATGTTCTTCACCAGCATAATGAATATTCAGCACCCTGCCTTTTAACACCCATGCAGCTAATGTCTGGGCCCAGGACTTGTTTAAGCACTGAGAGCAAAGCAACAAAACATCTGCATGGCCATGCATGGCAGAGGAAGCAGCACAAGTTAGTCTCTGTTTCACTTGCACCTGCTAAATCTCATAAATGCATACATCTAGATTATGTCAACTGAGAGCTGCTTCACAAGGATTCTGATGAGCAGAAATCAAAACAGCATGGTAGTGGCACAAAAACAGAGAAGTAGATGTCTGGAACAGAATAGAGAACCAAGAGATGAATCCAGCTACTTACCGATATTTGATCTTTGACAAGCCAATTAAAAACATTCAGTGAGGAAAAGATTCCCTATTTAACAAATGGTGCTGGGTGAACTGGCTGGCAACCTGTAGAAGACTGAAACTGGACCCACACCTTTCACCATTAACTAAGATAGACTCTCACTGGATTAAAGATTTAAACTTAAGACATGAAACCATAAAAATACTAGAAGAGAGTGCAGGGAAAACACTTGAAGAAATCGGTCTGGGCAAGTATTTTATGAGGAGGACTCCCCAGGCAATTGAAGCAGCTTCAAAAATACACTACTGGGACTTGATCAAACTAAAAAGCTTCTGCACAGCCAAGAACACAGTAAGTAAAGCAAGCAGACAGCCCTCAGAACGAGACAAGATATTTGCAGGTTATGTCTCCGACAAAAATTTAATAATGAGAATCCACAGAGAACTCAAACATATACGCAAGAAAAGAACAAGTGATCCCATCGCAGGCTGGGCAAGGGACTTGAAGAGAAACTTCTCTGAAGAAGACAGGCACATGGCCTACAGACATGAAAAATGCTCATCATCTTTAATCATCAGAGAAACGCAAATGAAAACACTTTGAGATATCATCTAACTCCAGTAAAATTAGCCCATATCACAAAATCCCAAGACCAGAGATGTTGGAGTGGATGTGGAGAAAAGGGAATACTTTTACGCTGCTGCTGGGAATGAAAATTAATACATTCCTTTTGGAAAGATGTTTCAAGAACACTTAGAGTTCTAAAAATAGATCTGCCATTCAATCCTATAATTCCTCTACTAGGCATATACCCAGAAGACCAAAAATCACATTATAACAAAGATATTTGTACCAGAATGTTTATTGTACATATTCATATTTGCTAACTCATGGAAAAAGCCCAAGTGCCCATCGATCCACAAATGGATTAATAAATTGTGGTATATGTACAGCATGGAATATTATGCAGCCTTAAAGAAAGATGGAGACTTTACCTCTTTCATGTTTACATGGATGGAGCAGGAACATATTCTTCTTAGTAAAGTATCTCAAAAATGGAAGAAAAAGTATCCAATGTACTCAGCCCTACTATGAAACTAATTTATAACCCAGTTATAACCTAAGAATAGGAGGAAGGGGAAGAGGGAGGGGAGGGAGGGGGGAGGATGGGTGGAGGGAGGGTGAGATTGGTGGGATTACACCTGCGGTGCATCTTACAAGGGTACATGTGAAACTTGGTAAATGTAGAATGTAAATGTCTTAACACAATAACTAAGAAAATGCCAGGAAGGCTATGTTAACCAGTGTGATGAAAATGTGTCAAACGGTCTATAAAACCAGTGTATAGTGCCTCATGATTGCATTAATGTACACAACTATGATTTAATAATAATAATGATAAAAAAATAATTTTCTCAACAGACTAGGAACTTAATATTAATAGCATTCACTATCTTATCTCTGGGAAACATAAGACATATATTTCCAGCTTTTATAGGACCAAAGGGAACACTAATAGGAAATCGAAATGGTTACTGGGAGGTAATCCAGGACACACATCACAAAATAGTATAATTTTAACATATCAGATTACTAAGTATATGTCAAATAGTTGGTAATGCACACAACACTATACAGTGCTTGCAGCCAATATCAATTTGCTAAGAAATTCATTGGCCAGCGTTTTTAATTTTCATATCCTAGAGTACATAGTATCTAAACCATTACATTTTTTATACCACCATTCACTGGACCATTTATAAAAAATAAACATGAATGCTTTCTAATGAGTATGATGACCATGGTAACTACTCTGGAAAACTCTATAAAAAGGTATATATTCCCAAGAATCTTAATAACTACTAAAACAATACAGTACAAATATGAATATCCATGAACCTTCAAACTTTGTTATAATTACTTTTAAGGTAAATCATTTAAAAAGAAAATGGGGGAAAGTAGGTATAATTGAATTATCACCTCCATGTGATTATTTAAGAAACACCATTTAAGTAACACTGACCACTTTTATTCCAAAGTAGGAAATACAAAAATACTGCAAAGTGAACAAAAGTTCATACAGGGATCAAAACATGTAACAGAAGACATTAAGGTACACTATGAAATACAGTGAATTGGTTTGTAGACCAATGCTGAGAAGTATTACACTGAGTGAAGTTTGCCTCAAAGAGACTTCATGCTTGGCTAATAAAGATTGGCCCAAAGTGGCCACTATACATGGTGAGCTGTACCCTATCAAAGTTGATGTCAACAAGTTGTAACGTAACCTAGGAGTATACCCTTGTAACCAAGGGACTAAGGCTCAGCCAATGATAACAGCTGAACCCTCAGCCAATCCCAGGCCAAAAGCTGGCAAATTATACCCAAATGCAGGAATGTTAAACTACACCTATTATGTCATTTACTGTTTTCTGGTTATAGACATTACTCATTACATTGGAGGGTGGGGAATTCTGAACCATCCTTGGTCTGGAATGCAACTCAGCAGTAGAATCTTTTTCTTGCTCAAATAAACTTTATAATAAATTTAACTGGTCTCGAGTTCCTTTTTTTTTTTCATAACTAATGACATTGAAAAGAATAGTCCAGGACATTTATTTCATTCTGTTGAATACAGAAATGAATATGCTTGGAAATCAGTGGGGAAAATAAGAGGTTGACCACTAATGAGGCTCCCCATTTACAGAATCCACTCTTCTATGTAAACGCTTTAGCAGTAAATTATGCCAAGAAGGCCACACCAGTGGTAAGGGCTGTATACTATGATTACTATGCCCACAGAAAACTTATGAATGTAGATGAGAATTATGGAAATGGAATGTGACATGGCAGAAATAACTAATAAGTTTCCTAGTGCCATTTTTTGTTTATATTTGTTTTTATTTTGATCACAACTGAAACATACAATTTTAAGGCACTGAAATACCGCAATTGCACTTTGAAAATACTGTAAGAAGTAAAATAAAGCTTTACAATAAAGCAAGGTAGGAAAAAGAAATGTTAAGAAACCAAATGGAAGAGAAAATATATTTACTATTATTAAGTGAAAGTAAAATGAGTCATCATAAAGCTCTTCACCTTTGTTATCTTCACACTGAGTAGGCTGAGGAAGATGAGGAGGAAGAGGAAGGATTTGTCTCACTGTCTCAGGAGCGACAAAGGCAGAAGAAATTCCACATGTGAATGGGCACAGAATGTTCAAAATTGTGCTGTTAAAGGGTCAAGTATACCTCCCTTGCATTTTTGCATTTATCCCTACCTCCAGTTTGATTCCCAATTAGAAGAATTTGAAAATAAAGTCTGTCTCATATGCATTAAAAGAGGCCTTAGAGGGGAGAAAGTGCAGGGGGGCCATAATTAACAGCCTAGGAGACCCAGAGCCCCAAGTCACTCTCACAGGTCTAGAGTTGCCCTTTTATCAATCCCCAGGATCTGAAGTGTTACATCCCCATTCATATTTTTTAATATTAACAGTATTCTCACTAACGAGACAGAATAATTATTATGTTCTCTCTGGCTTTGCTTATTGAGCAGGACTAATAATTACCCCGAACATTTTACTATCGAGATGAAAATGTAACATTTTTCCTAACCAAGATTATCAATACTTTACTTCAAATGCCATTTTTTTCTGACTCTTTACATATTTATACAGATTGCCCTGGGCTGCCAGTCTTATATTTATATGCTTTATCAAGTTTGAGAAATCCACATAGTACTATCACTATCTTCATGTTTGTGTCTGGATTATAACTTTATGAATATTATATTTTTTCCTGTGGCTATCCCAATATCTACCTATGACTAAAAATCATTCCAACTGAAGCCATTTTCTATCTTCTTCTAACGTCTATCATCCTTTTGAAAAATGTACTAGTTTTCTCTTTTCCTGTCAAAAATCATTTTTTTCATCATTTACTGTCGGAAAAAAAATACTCCTGAATAGATGAGTGAATAATGATGAGTGAATAAACATTGTTGATGTTGATACCACACGCCAAATTGGTTTGACTTAGAATTAACCAGACTTGTTTGATTAAAGAGTGAGCATCACCAGGGACCCATGGCTTGGAAGGACAAGAGGTGAGGAAATTGGCATGTTAATGTGTACCATCTGGCCAGGCTGACAGTGCCTCTGTAAGATTTATTACACTGCTATTCATCTAGCATTTAGCTGTGGAACCAGACACTCATGTTCATCAATACAGCAACGAGCCCTAGTGTCATAAATTCATTGGTGATGCTTTTATAGGTTAGGAAAAAATGAACTTGACAAAGAAAAAAATACAGCAATTAGAAACAGAGGTAGACGAAAGAAATGGGTAGAAAGAGATCCTAGTAGAAAGCAGAAAGAGAGGGTACGAGAAGACGGATGTGTCACAGCAATATAAAAAAAGGGAAGGGAATAATTGAAGTCCGAGGCAGGGCAGCTGTCCCACAAGTTAGATGAAACCCCAAGAATCTAACTTCCTCATGCTCCTGCCCACAGAATCACAATTAATATCCGAGTGCTTCTCACATCTCTGCTACTAAATAATTTTTTGAACTTCATTATATTTGTGAGTACAGAATCAAGCTATGCAGTGAACTCGTTTTTAAACCGGCTTACTTCACTTTATTCATTTTTAAACTGGCTTGTTTCTAGGTTGTCTTCATAAAAGTATTTCACTATTGCTGTTTTAACTTCTACTATGAATAATCCATGCCCTGCCTTTCTTCCATATTTGTTAATCTGTATATTCACCTTTCTATTAGCTACGATTTCAACTCATTAAAAAATCATCTCAACCTGGGACTAAAGCCTGATTCTTATTTTTTATACCAGACCAATTACATTTCAAAGAGTAAAATTTAATGTGCCTTCCTACTTGGAATTTTTATTGTCTTTGACTACTGTTACCTCTCAAGTTGAAAAACTCAAGCATTGGAAATTGAAAGCTTTGGGTTATATGATTCACTTCCTATGTGAGGTAGGAGTCATAGGGGGTTTAGAAATATTTTCTTCATCTGCTTGGTTATAACATTAATAGGGATGGTAACAATAGAAGTAATAATAACAGTATCTTTTTCTTAGACAAGTGTCCCTGAAATATCCTAAACTTAGGTGGCCAGTCATACACATTTCACATATACATGTAGCATCCATGTGCAGTCTTCCTGACCCTACCATTGTTAATAAAAGCAGTATGCCAAGCAATAAGTATATATTACCTCATTTCATCTTCACAACAGTTCTATAAGATAACATTTTTATTACCCTCTCCATTTTAGAATTCAAAACTCTGGGGGCACTGTGGGTTTTGTAATTGCCAGGCTAGTAAGTGGGAAAATAGGGACCTGAACATAGGCCATCTGACAACACAGCCTACATATCTGCCCGCTCTGCTATACTGTGCAGCTGCCGGGTCTGCTTCGCAGGGACAGGGATGGTCAGGAATGTGAGAGTTCCAGAGGAGTAAAGGAAGATGGATCCCACACAGTGGGAGAAGTTCCCACAGCTCTCATTCCTAGGGCACCAGAGAGGGATGAGCAAAGCATGAATTCCTGCCTGGCTTTTCTTCATCCTTCTGCCTTTTACTTCTCTAGCAGCCTTTTTGATCATCACATTTGGTTTTGACTTCTCTTCGCCAGCACCGGTAGCTGGCAGTGCATTGATAACTGATCTTATTTTGGCTGACTGTACCAGACACATTATGGTCCGTTACAGTGAGCCAAAAAAATATTAGTCTGATAGAGTGTTCTTTAGGTGGTACTGCACACTGCTGATGGCACAGTGTACTCCCAAGGCACTTTACAGGATAGCCAACCATCTTCCCCAGGCCATGTCACCATGGTGACAGAGACCTGCCAGGCCAGGGCCTGGGTTCTCCAGACTTGCCACATAATTTACCTAAGCAAAATGCCAAAGCCCCTTGGCGGCAAAACATATGAGTTAATTTTAAATATTATTTAACAAGGTTTCATTAATTGTAAGTTTTGTGCTATTATAAGAACTATCTGAATTTAAATGAACAAGAAACAAATGAAGTCAAATCATTAGCAAACAAGGTCTGTGTGAAGGTAGTATATGTGATCTTAAGGTAATCTTTTCACTGTAGAAGAACAAACAGGTTTTTATTCTCTTCCAATTGGGAATCCTGAGTCTGTTTTCATTCATTCATTTATTCATTTAATCAAAACACATCGATTGGGCAAGTATGTGAGGATTGCAAGAGTGAAGCTAGAACCTCTGTCTTCAGGTGGCTTCCCTTCTAAGGGTTGAAATAAAAGCATTTGTTGTTCCATCAGGGATGTCTGAATTACAAAGCATATTTATGGAAAAACATTGTTCCAGACTGAGATTTCAGCGGATACAAGCAAACAGAATACTCTTACAAAAACAAGGCACCTTGGGAAAAAAATGAGTTTCAAAGATGGGTCTTATAAAGAAGTAGTAGCTGATTTTCTTCTACAAATAGGTGAGTACAATAAATAAATAGTAGAACTTCCTATTTATATTCCTTTTTCAGGAAGAGTCACAAAGAGAAAAGTTGCTTGTTTCCCAAAGACTTCTTAAAATATTAGCTCAACACCTTTTCACAAGAACAATCCACTTAAAAATACATAAGTAAATGAAAAGAAAAATAACAATCCTTTTATAGTAAAACACATCAAATAAAGCGTCTTCTTGCCTTTAGATAAAGTCAACTTATATTTCCCAAAGCTGTTGTTCTGCTTGTTATCAATGCATTAATATTACAGAATCGTCTGGTAATGGGCATCTTATCTACCTGTGCTGTTTCTTGCCTGTCTAACCCACCCACACACAAACATACATGCACACTCCTCCTCCCATGTTTCTAGTCACGTATTTTCTTACCCTACATGACATGCTCCTCCTCGTGTTAACCCTCTCGCACTATCACATTTACCTTTCGTTAATTTCAAGACAGATGGTGAATAAAATGGTCCTATGGGGCAAAAGTAGAGGTGATCTGTTGTTGGGGGACAGGTTGTTCTCTATCAGTAGTTTCTATCTGTGACCTCAGAGTAGAGGTGAGAACAGAATTAAAAGAAGCAGGTGGGATTTCTCACTTGAAAATCAAGCAAAGCAGACTTGTCTTTTTGAAGCCAGGCACCAAAAACAGCAGCACATTCCTTTCTTTCTCCAACAAAGCTGAAAAGCACTAACCAGAAGTTCCAAGATCTTTACAAAAGGGACCCTCATCTAGTCAGCCTTCTTACAGCAGCATTAATCTGAGACAACCACCAAGAGTGCATTTTCACACACAGCTGAAATACAATACACAACAATGTACCGCATGAATGAAATGAAACACACAACAAGTAACCCACAATCCTCATTCAGAACATTTGCCTTTTAACACAGCAAGGGCCCCCAAAAAAACTTACTACCTTCATATCTGCTATTTACTAAGAGGAAAACTGATAGGGCTGAAAGTAGTGACCCACCCAAATAGAGAATATCCCGCCCAGGAACGAATGAGTGCACCAACTCACCCCCACCCACCACCAATTCTTATATTCCCACCCACTTTTACCCACAAGCTGACTTCTTTTTTGAACTCAGCCTGCTCACACCCCAGTGAATAAAGGCCACATTACCCACACAGAAACTGTACTCCACTTCCTTTCTTTCATTTCTTGAAATAATCTCTCATTTTGGTCATTAACTGCCCAAAAACATAGACATTGTGGTCAGCAGAAAGGAATCCCTGTGATTAGAGGAGGACAGAGCTAAGGGACCAACTTCGATAACAAAGGGACCCAAGAGTAGAACATAGGCGTTAAGGTTTTATTCCCAAATAAGTACCTCTATCCATATCTACCACTATATATATCTGGGTCTGCCTTTGTGATTTCATAGGGACAGTGCTGAGTCATCAGGTCTTCTCCCAAAAGCTATTGCACACATGGTACCCATCTGTCATCTTGTCACTGTCAAGACTAAACCCTGTTTAAGTGTTCCAACTCAGGGATCCCTGGTTAGAGAAGGAATAACAGCAAAGCTTCAAGAGGCAGTGTCGACTCCATGACCAATCATCAAGTGAACACTGAATTATTGGTTGAATAAAAGTTATTTTAGCAATTGAACAATGAAGTGGTCAACTTCATTATCATCATTGCTACAACATCATTTTCTTTTCTTGTTGGGTCTTTTCCTGGTTTGGGGATCAGGGTGATGTTTGCTTCATAGAATGTGTTGGGTAGTCTCCTTTCTTTTCTACATTTTGGAACAGGTTGAGCAATATAGGTACTAGTTCCTCTTTAAAGGTTTGGTAGAATTCTGATGTGAAGCCATCTGGTCCCAGGCTTTTCTTTTTAGGGAGATTTTGTATGGTTGATGCTATTTCAGAACTTGATATGGGCCTGTTCAACATTTCCACTTGATTCTGGCTAAGTCTTGGAAAGTGACATGCTTCCAAGTATTGGTCAATTTCCTTCAGATTTTCATATTTCTGAGAATAAAGTTTCTTGTAATATTCATTAAGGATTGTTTGAATTTCTGAGGAGTCTGTTATTTCGTCTTTGTCAGTTCTGATTGATTTTACTCTTTTTTTCCTGGTTAGGTTAGCCAAAGGTTTATCTACTTTATTGACCTTTCCAAATAACCAACTTTTTTATTTATTGGGGTGTTGTATAATTCTTTTGTTTTTAATTTCTTTTAATTCTGCTCTAATGTTTGTTATTTCTTTTCTTCTACTGTGTTTGGGGTTGGAATGTTCTTCCTTTTCCAGTTGCTTGAGATGTCCCATTAAGTTGTTAACTTCCTCTCTTTCCGTTCTCTTGAGGAAGGCTTGCAGTGCTATAAATTTCCCTCTTAGGACTGCCTTTGTGGTATCCAGAGGTTCTGATAATTCGTATCTTGTCGTTTTGTTCCAAAAATTTGGCAATTTCCTTCTTAATCTCATCTCTGACCCAGCTATCATTCAGCATAAGTTTATTTAACTTCCATGTTTTTGTATGAGTATGCAGATTCCTGTTGTTACTGAGTTCAACTTTTATTCCATGGTGCTCCGAGAAGATGCAAGGAATAATTTCTATTCCTTTAAATTTACTGAGGTTAGACTTGTGACCTAAGATTTGATCGATTTTGGAGTATGTTCCATGGGCTGATGAGAAGTATGTGTATTCAGTTTTGTTGGGATGAAATGTTCTGTAGATATCTGCTAAATCCAAATGTTGGATGGTTAGGTTTAAATCTAAAATTTCTTTCCTCAGCTTCTTATTGGAGGATCTATCCAACACTGCCAAAGGAGTGTTGAAATCTCCAACTATTAGAAGCTGGAGGAAATCAAGTTGCTCATGTCTGTTAGAGTTTCTCTTATAAATTGAGGCGCATTCTAGTTGGGTGCATGAATATTAATAATTGAAATCTCATCATATTGAGTATTACCCTTAACCAATATAAAGTGACCATTCTTATCCTTCCTTACTTTTGTTGGTTTAAAGCCTATTGTGTCTGCAAATAGAATTGCAACACCTGCTTTTTTCTGATTACCATTTGCCTGAAATATGGACAACCATCCTTTCACCCTGAGTCTATATTTATCTTTTAAGGTAAGATGTGACTCTTTTATGCAGCAAATATCTGGCCTGAGTTTTTGTATCCAGTCAACTAACCTGTTCCTCTTTAGAGAACGGTTGAAGCTGTTCACATTAATGGAGAATATTGATAAGACTGGTAAAATTTGGGGTATCGAGTTTTTCAAAAGTACAATGGACATTTTTAATCCTTTTGCCACTGTGGAAGTTGGAGTTTGATCAAAAGTTTCTGAGTGAGTTTACTTTTGTGGTAGAGGATTGGGCTGGTCATTATGGAGGATAGGTCTGAGAATATCCTGAAGAGCTGGTTTGGTTATGGCAAATTTCTTCAGCATATGAATGTCATTAAAGTATTTAATTTTTCCATCTTAAATGAAACTCAGTTTAGCTGGATACAGGATCCTGGGTTGAAAGTTATTTTGCTTTAGGAGATTAAAAGTAGATGACCACCCTCTTCTGTCTTGAAAAGTTTCAGCAGAGAGATCTGCAGTCATTCTAATATTCTTCCCTTGGTAGGTAATGGATTTCTTATGTCTGGCTGCTTTCAGAATTTTCTCCTTCATATTAACTTTAGTGAAGTTAATTATGAAATGCCTGGGGAATGTATTATTTGGATTGAGTCATGCTGGGGTTCTGAAACTATCTGCTATCTGAATTTCAGAATCTCTTGACATGTCTAGAAAATTCTCTTTCATAATTTCATGGAGAAGGGCCTCTTTACCTTGCGAGGCCACCTCATCACTTTCAGGGATTCCAATGAGGTGGATATTAGCTTTCTTTGAATTATCCCAGAGCTCTCCGAGAAAATGATCCATTTTTGCTCTCTATTTCTCTTCCTCTTTGAGAGTTTAGGAGCGTTCAAAAGCTTTATCTTCAATGTCAGAAATCCTTTCTTCTGCTTGCTCCACTCTGTTACTGAGGGATTCTACTGTATTTTTGAGATCTTTGAGGGCTGCAAATTCTTGCTTCAGTGCATCAAAATCTTTGGTAGTTTTTTTTCTTTAAATTCGTTAAATTCTTGAAACAATTTTGAATTTCTCCTCAAATTTCTAATTCCAACTTTTGATTGCTCCTCGAATTTCTAATTCCAAATTTTCCTCCATTCTATTAATCTTGTTTGCGATCCAAATTCTGAATTCGATTTCTGACATCTCGACCAGCTGTTTATGAATGGGATCTTCAGTTACATCTGCCATATCTTTCCTTGGCGGGGGGGGGGGGGTTGATCTATTCTGGTTATTCATGTTACCAGAGTTTTTCCACTGATTCCACCCCATGACTATTTTACACTGTTTGATTTTTCTCCTGGAGCTTTGTCGAGGACCCATAAAGTGCTACGGCCTGAGAAACTGGGGACCTGTTTAGTGTAGTGGGGCTAAGTAGTTCTGTCTTGTTTTCAGCTGGTCACTCTCTGACCCTAATGAAACAGTTAGTCTGGGTTGAAGTCTCAGCTGTGGAAAAATACCAGCATTTAAGTCATCCCATCCCCCACAGGCAGCAATTGGAAAATAAAAATCAAACCCTCCTACAACCACACACCCAGGGCACCACTTGAATAGTCCTCGGGTGATTGGCTCAGTTCAAAAGGTCCAAATCAATTGTCTCAGTCAGCATCTGTCTTTCATTTGGGAGAGTTTAAAAGGTCTCTTGCAACTGGATCACAGGGGTTGTCGATGATAACTCAAATATGACTTGTTCCGGTGCTCTGTGAAGTCAGGAGGACCCACCCAGCAAATGGATTAGTCTGGGAAGGTTGATGCCTCCTTCCCCACTTTGCACTTCTGTCACACCCAGTCACTGATAGCCCTGCAGGGCTGTGACCCAGTTGTCTCCAGTGAGCAGATCACTCCAGGGGTTTGTACCTGCCTGAATCACAAGGAAATCTGTATCTGCTCAGCCAGGCCACTGTTCTCTGCCTCTATCCAGCAGGCAGAGGTGTGGCCTGACAACCTCGGGCACTTGATGGAGGCTGGGGGGTGTTCACTCGGTTATAGCCCCGCCCCTGATTGATGTTACTGACAGAACAGAACAACTTTGTGGAAATTTCTTTCTATCCCAGCTAAATTCCCCTATAGAAGAGAAGCTGTTTTGAGTTCCCAGAACCTGCACCTCAGGCCCTGTCTTTGCTCCTGCAGGTTTGTATTCGGTTAGCTGTCAGTTCTAGCCACCTGCCTTCCTTTGTCTATAGGCTGACGATCCCCTGAAAGCCGGGTGCATCTTAGGCTCAGTAAAGCGGTCCTCTGGGTCAGCCCCTCCCTGGGAATTTCCCCGGCTCTGCACGTGCATTTTCTAGTCTCTGTGCTCCACCCAGGCCGGTACCATCACAGGCAAACCCTTTACTCCCGGGGTCCGCGTTTCAGTCCCAGATCTGTTCCGCGGTGGTTGCCACCTGAGGAGATACCCAGCCTCCTCTGGTTGCCCAGGGAGACAGCGGGTGTGGCTTCAGAATACCCAGGGGTGTGCCCTATTGTTGCCAAAAACGGCTGCCACTCCAGTGTGGTTCACTCTCAGCCAACCGTCCTCTCCTCACTCTCGTGCTGCAGAAACAGCACTGACCAGCTGCAGTCTAGGCCCAGTCCACACCCCTATAGAAATCACCCAAGAATCTGGACTCCTGGGAGACAGGCCTCCAGACTTCAAAGTGAGAGTGGAGGGGAGTGCTGGGAGCTCAGAGTTGAAGATAGACAATATATACAGTTTCATACAGTTTTATGCCTGGCAGGAGAATGCCATGGCACCCTAATAGGGGAGGTAGGTCCAGGTTTTAGAGGGTCTCTCCCATGGAGTGTAGTGGGAGGACCTTTGAACTCTGCTCATTTGTTTTTGGGGCACTACAAGCCGTTCTCATGGGGGAGGGGACTCCCGTCTGCTTGGTGATGGATTTTGTACCTTTTGTTTGTTTCCTTGGGGTCACAGCTCACCTTAGTGGGGTTGATGCGCATTCTTCAACCTTCTTTCTTGGTGCAGTTCTAATCCACCAGGTTACTTGCTAAATTTCTGTCCTTTAACTCTCCTCTGGATGGGAGCCTCTGTGGAAAACTGGCTTCAGTCAGCCATCTTGTCTTTGCCCCCTTACACATTCTAACTAACTACATTTCAAATATCGATACCCTGTATTTCCCTGATTCATATCAGGTAAATACCTAATCTATCTACCCAGAATTCTGGTCTCAGTGAAAATGGTCAGAGACAATTACAATGACGGTGCTTTATATCGTCAGGTCCATTTAAAAATGATGAAATCTTTTGGGAAAATCACTTTAGTCTTTCTTTTTATCAGAGATTTCTGCTGGTCCTCTTGTTGGTAATCCACTTATATCTGTACCTTTACAGTCTACTTTGCCTTTATTTTTATCATTGGATTCTTGAACAGCTTTTCTAGGCCATATACAACTAACAAAAGGGGAAATCGGAAGGTATATGTATGGCTCCAGGAATTTTTTGCAGACCAAGAGCAGAACCGGAATGACAATACAAGGAATGCACACTATTATAACAGGCTTGAACTCTTAAACGGTGATCACTGAAAACACAATCTTAAACGCTCACTAATACCCTACAAAGTGGGCAAGCCTCAACAACAACCTTCTCTGAATGTACCAAAATGTTATCTATTCCAGGGATTAGCTAAGTGAGCAATGATGTAATAATTCAGCAAAGCCATGCAGCAAATGTTGGTGAATTTTAAGAATTGATTCCTTGATTACTAAGTCAATAGTCAGTTACTCAACATATCTGTGTATGCACATTAATCATTGATGTAAAATATGTTAAAAAATAAAATCATGATTCAGTGAATCAATGGTAATTCTGCATGAGGAAAATAAGACATTTCATGATAACCAGTTTATCCTCTTTCATAAATCAATCCATCTGTGCCAAAAGCAAGCAGGCAAATATCAAGCAAATGTCTTTAGTTTGCTCATACCTGCACTTCCTACTGGTGGTTGGGTGGGTGAGGCCAAGCCCATTGAGTTGTGTTCAATGAGTTGTGAAATGATGTTTCATGTGCCATTTCTATATGAGCTCATTTAATTAACCACTTAGAGTGAGACCCTTTAGGGTACCCATTCCCTTCAAGCATGGTAATTGACAACATTTGGGATGGTAGCTGCTCCATCTACCTATGACCCTGAGTGACAATGATGAGCAGAGCACACAGTGGATGTACAGTGGACACACAGCATGAGCAGGAAAGAAATCTTCGCTGTTTAATCCACAGGCACTGTTATAGCAGCACATTATAGCCCATATGTGATATTAGCTGATAAAGTGATAGAACTCCACAATCCTAAAATCTCTACAAAATGGTGAGCTTGGAACATGTCATGGCCCAGATTCATAGTCACTGATTTTACTCACCTTCACTACAGGCCAGGTCCCAGACATGGGTTTCCATTAATACCCTTACTCGGATCTGCTTATTAATTCCACAAGAATTTAAAATTCTGTGCCCTGCTGAAGATTATAATTGGTGCTAAGAATAGAGAGGAGAGAAGGCAATTTATGTTCCACAAAAATGCAATACCAGTTCTTGTTGAGATTACATTTAGAGCTCTGTTCAAGAGATGTGAAATAAACCAAAAAACTGTTATGAGATCCACCTTTCCTGTGTCTGATCTGCTTCTATGGATTGGTGTTGATGAAATTCTTTTAACCACAGAAAACCATTTTCTTTCTTGTATTTCAGGTCTTGTGAAGATAAGTATAAGGTCAGATGAGTCATCTTCTGGGAACCTGAGAATTTCCAGCTTTACTTACAAGGACTTCAGATTTTTCTGTCAAGAGGTAGCCCTTAACAGAATTTCACTTTTTTTTTTCTTTTTGACATTTGGCAACAATAAGGATGATAAGCCAGAAGCAGTCAGTGGCTCACACCTGTAACCCCAGCACTTTGGGAGGTTAAGGTGGGAGAAACTGCTTAAGGCCAGAAATTGGAGAACAGTATGAGCAACATAATTAATTCCCATCTCTACAAAAAATTTAAAAACAAAACAAAAAAAATTAGCTGGGCTTGGTGATGCATGCCTCGAGTTCCAGCTAACTGGGAGGCTAAGGCAGGAGGATCACTTGAGCCTAGACATTTGAGGTTGCAGTGAGCTATGATGGTGCCATGGCACTCTAGCTCAGGGAATAGAGCAAGACACTGTCTCAAAAATAAATAAATAAATAAATAAAATAGATTAAATCTTAATGGATTATTTACTGCATTAGTTAAAATTTTATCATCTCCATGAGAAATCTCCTGTTTAACACGTCTTAGGGTACAGATAAGAAATATTATTTTTATATTTATATAAAAATATATATTTTATATATCTCTGATGCTAAAAGATTAATTCTGTTGACCTTTGTCCCTGATGAGACATTCATAAATAGTTATAGGAATCATCACAGAGTTTCAGAGCAGTGAGGAAAATAATTTCTTTTTAAAAACTGGCACTAGGTATGAATTCTATCTCTGGTTACTTATCATCTTGAAGACATGTTTTCCCTTTCTTCTATTGGGATAGCATTTCTTATCCAGGCAGATAGGCTCAAAGCAAACTTTAATCCTACCACATTTATTTAATGGTCTGCAAAATGTCTCCAGCCTTCTCGTCGTTCACAGAATTATAAAGATAGAGCTTTGGTTGTGTATGGTTGACACAACTATTAATACATCCACTGTATGATTATATTAAAGCCTGACTTTTTTTTTTTTTTTTTTTTAGAGACAGAGTTTCACTTTGTCACCCTCGGTAGAGTGCTGTGGCATCACAGCTCACAGCAACCTCCAGCTCTTGGGCTTAAGTGATTCTCTTGCCTCAGCCTCCCAAGTAGCTGGGACTATAGGCGCCCGCCACAACGCCCGGCTATTTTTTGTTGCAGTTTGGCCGAGGCTGGGTTTGAACCCACCATCCTTGGTATACGGGACCAGTGCCCTATTCGCTGAGCCACAGGTGCTGTCCTAAAGCCTGCCTTTCAAGCAGAATATATTTGTTTCTTTTTTGTTTTCAGGCCATACTTAAACTTTTTGTGATTTATTGCTCAAACCACATAACTAATTCCACCAGTTCCTTCTTTTCTCCTTTCTTCCCTACTTGTTAACCCTGTTCTTTCCCATCCCTGTCAAATAGTAAATTATATTCCAATCAAGACTAAAACAGATTGCAGGAAAAGCCACTGAATGGGAGGAAATTGTAATTCATCCAGAAAATACTTTTGAGCACTGACTTCATGCCAATCACTGTCCTACATTCTACAGATCATAGAATGAAGTATAACAGCGAAGCTCCTACTCTCACAAGGCTTCTATTCTAACAAGAGGCAAATCATAAGATTAGTTCACAGAAGTGCCATGAAGGAAATAAAACAGTGATGGGATGGAGTGATGGCAGAATTGGGGTCACCAAAGGAGACCTGTCTAACAAGAGACCCAAGTGAAAAGAATCCAGTGATCTGAGGAAAGAGCCATTAAGAAAGAGGCCATTTTACAGGTGAGGCACTGAATTCAGAAGTTTAAGTCCACTCAAGCTTACATAACCAGCAAGTGTGGCATCAGGATTTGAACCCAAGTAATTCCAAAAACTGGGTTCCTATCATTATTTCATGAGCTTATCTTTATAATTATTTTGCTGATTTTTGGATAAAATTAAAATTTTTTCCAGAAAAAAAAAAAAAAAAAAAAAAAAGAAAGAGGGACCAACAGGTTCTCCTGAAGTAGAGAGACAGCTCTCAGCCTATTTGAAGAAGAGAAAGAAGGCCAGTGTAGCTGGAGCCAAGGGCACAGAAAAAGGCAGAGGCCAGTTCAAAATAATGTCACTCAAGGAGAAGATCTTGGATTTTATTCTAAATCTAACGGGAAGCTACTGGTGGGTGTTAAGTAGATAGTAATATGAAGCTATAGATATACATATATCAATCTAAAAGCCTGACAAAAATGGTCAGACTCCTCAACATTCATAATAGAAAGCTAATTCTACCCATTCTGCCAAGAAAGCAAGGGGTCTTCCCCAGTGTGGAGCAGAAAATACTGGAGCTCCAGGTTCTCCTCAGGCTGCCCTCACCTCTCAGTACCCACACACCCAGGGGGCTTATGCTCCCGTTCAGAAAGGCTATTCAAACTGCCATGTCCTGTTGAGCTTCCTAAATTTTTTTTTGTTTTCAGTTTTGTACAGGGCAGGCTTGAACCCATCATCTGCAGTATATGGGGCCAGCACCCCACTCCTTTGAGCCACAGGCACTGCCCAGCTTCCTGAATTCTTATTCTGCCAGTGAGATGTGTTTGCCAAGCCAGGATCTATCGTAAGATAAGGTCAAAGGAGTAGGGCGCTGGCCCCATATGCCGGAGGTGGCTGGTTCAAGCCCAGCCTGACCAAAAAAAAACTGCAAAATAAATAAATAACTGCCAACTGCTGTGCAGAGGAAGGACAAGAGGGGGAAACTGAAGAGAGGGGAAACTGTGCTTTGTCACCAGTGGTCTAGCAATTACATGGGTCACTACAGAATTTCTATAGACAATTATTAGAAAAATAACCGGCTCCATTGTAAAATATTAAATAATTTATATTTAAATAATTATAAAATATAAAACATTAAATGCTATTATAAAAGAGTATTGAATTGTGACCTGTTTTATTCTGATTCTAACTCTTTCATAAAACCTTAAAAGATTTTCTTACATGGAATGAGTAAACTGACATTTTTTTCTCAAGCAAAAAGTAGTATTTATGAACCATGCATACACCAGTTCTGTAATCTGCCAGCCTGATAGAATTTACCTTGGCAGAGCGCCATTGGTGCTCAGTCATTAAAACAGATGGCACTTCTCTCAAGAAAGTTGCTATTGCTTCTTGGGAATGTAGATTAAGGCATCTTGTTTTATAGAATTCTTTCTCTCAAAACCAGCATATACAGAACAGCCCTATTCCCAATAAATAGAAATGTTAAGTTTCTTTCCCATTCCTCTCTTTTCATGGCCAATCCTAAACCTCCTCTGGAAGACCATGGAGGACTACATTGACAATTCTTGATAGTTTTGCTTCAGAAAATAGCACTGTTTTATAAACCATCAACAACAATGTTTCTTTTCTGTGTAATTCAAGTAATACAACCAGTCTATCCTCTAAAAGATAAAGGGATGAATGGGTGATATCGCTCCTCTGAAAGTCAAACCCAGATTTACAAGGGTACATGTTAAATCTGCTAAGTGTAGAATATAAATGTCTTAACACAATTAACTAAGAAAATGTGGTGAAGGCTATGTTAACCAGTTTCACGAAAGTATTTCAATTGTATATAAAACCAGCACATTGTACCTCATAATTGCATTAATGTACACAGCTGTGATTTAATGATAAAATTAAATAAAAAAGAAATCAGCTTGGGGTGATCCATAAAGAAGGTTCACCCTCTTAGTTTTAAAATAAATACTTTCAATAACAACATTAAATAGCTAATAATTTTTTTAAGTCATGGAAAGTAGAGACACTTTCCACTCAACTTTAAGATAATGCAGGAACGTGTATGGAAGGGCACACACCCATCCTAGAGCAGAGGCCACAAACTGGCTCCCAGACCCCTAATGAGCCCAACACATTTCTCCCAATTTGTCATGAAATGACATGAGGACAGGTCTTGCAATGTTAGCATAGTGTTCTATAAACATTAGAATTGGCTGTCAATATTTAATAATAAAGAGATTTCACATCTTGAGTTCCAGTTCCTTTTGAAAAAGTCAAAAGATATGGACCCCCTGGAGCTGCATGTTTGCCTTTCTGCAAAGCAGTCCCCTGAGATGGAGTGGTGGCCACTCCCTATGGAGAGGGAAAGTCTCCAGTTGCCAAGTCCCTACCACTTACTGTTTTTTAATTTATCCCTCATTTGTAATAGCTGCTCCTTCAGTGCAAGCAAGCCCTCTTTGGTAATAAAGATAGGTAGATGGATAAAATGGATCAATAGATGGATAACAGATCTCAAGCCTCAGATCACTGAGCTGCCTTGGACAGTGACATTTTATAGCAGGCACTCTTGTCCCAAGCTGAGATTCTAACATTTGTAGAACCTTTGCATTCCTCAGATTAACCAAATGGAGCAGTAGACTTCAATAACACAGGCAGTCTAAGAATCTGACCATTTCCAAAACTCAAGCCCTCAGTATTTCCACCTGCTCATCACCAGAACAAGAAACAGAACACGAAGTACTGAGCAGGAAAGGAGCCCACAGCACCTTCCAAGACAGAATTCTACCCTGCCCCTGCCTACTGCCCTTTCCCTTGTTTGTGCAGATAACACATTTTTCTTACATTTCTCAGGGTTTTTATATCTAAGCTCTATATGTTTGTGAGACACCAAGCAATTTGAGGCCTGTTTTCCTTCAAGTATAACTACCCAAAAGACCAAGAGAAGAAAAATGTCAGCGCATATACCAAATATTTTCAAAGGATGAAATACAGCTACTGTATCAAGCACCAGGCACTGAAGTTCTCCCCCTGCAAAGCCCACAGGCTCTTCCCATGGAATTGTGATATATCCACAACTATCATCAGAAGCATTTACTGGACAACGCTGTGCACGAAGCATTATGCCAGGCACATCTCAGGGGGGCTAGGATCCCAAAGACCTTAGGGGCAACCCAGGGCATTTGCTAGCCCTTTGTGTAAAATACAAGAAAGTGTCCCTTTTTCTGGGCCCCCAGGGACCCACATCACACAGCACAGCTTGGCAAGCCAAGTGTGGCTGGCTGCCTTTCCACCCGCCCTGCTCCCCTGCAGCCCTGCCCACTTGTACAGTGAATAATCTGCACATCCAGCATGGCCCTGGAAGCAGATGTTAAACCCGATGCAAATGAAATAAACATGTGCATGAAATTCAACTGGGGGATGCACCTGACAAGCCAAGAGATTAAAGGGACATGACAATTTGGCTGTTTTTCATTGGTTACTGGGTTTTTAACCTCTCGGGTGAAACACATTTTAGAACCTTTGAAAAAAGGAAGTGAGTATCACACCAAACCCTAGAGAGGTGAAAATTAAATCCAACCCCCAACTACTCTGCCAAATTTCTGAGAACACTCTGTCCTGGTGAACATGCCCCCTAGATGGGTAGACACACAATCTATTTGGAAAACCAATTCCTTGTTTGTTGGGAGATAAAAGTAATTTAGTAGAAGAATTTGTGTGTCAATAACATTTCTATACCAAATGGAAACCTTGAAAATGCTTTTCTTTTTTTTTATCCTAAATAGCCCGGGCCAGGTCATCTTTCCTACTCCTTAATGGAATATGAGTTTCCACAAGCTGCCCCAGTCTCGCTGACCTGACATTTCTCCTATCCTATTTCACTGTTCAATTTCATGTGCCTCCTCCCTGCTGGGACCTGGTTGTTCCAGGCTTTCAGTGGGAGTCCTGTTACCCTGGCTCAGTATGTTTGTCATTACAGTCTTATATGCTATTTGAATCTGAAGAATAAGCACTTAGCACTAAATTGATTTTTTCCTAGCCCAGTGGAAGGACACAGGTCAAGTGCCCCGACTACTCTTTTGGAGTAATCACCAGGGCTAAGCCCCCAGCCCTTAACATGACCTCCTGCTTCCACTTGGACTAAAATAGCTGCCCTGCCCTGACCTAGAAGGAGGAAAAGCCCTGCCCTCTCCAGAGAGAACACTTCTGAATTATCTATGTCGTCACTGAGCGTTCTTTTTCAGATCTTACAGTGAATATGAAAGAAGCATTATGGAAAAAGAAGAGTGTCTGGATTCTCTGAAACATCTTTGATTCTCTACCATTCCCTGGTTTTATCCAAGCCCAAAATATTTCAAAGCATGGTTCTCCATCATACTCATTCAATTATCCCTTTTATAAAATAATATTAATAGTAAGGTTTTATTTATCTAAAATAAGAAGAGTTGTGCCTTCCTCCTGCAGACAAAGGGCTAATGTTTTGCTACAGGTGACCAAGATGTGATTTCACATTCCTCAGTGACAATGTTAGAAGGCACAGCAATTGCCCAGGGTTGTCTGTGGAGCCACTAGGACACAGTGGTGCATGAAAGGGCCGAAGAGTAGCAGCCTAGCAGGTGCAGGGTCCAGGTGTCCTCAATAAAGTTTCCCTGGGAATGAATCTCCTGAGCTGTGTTGCAGGGGAGGGAGTGTGTAGGGGCCCATTTTCTCCTGCCCACAGTCTCCATTGAACACATAAAACAGGAATTACTACCAATACTTGATGGCATTGAGGAGGCAGTGCTTCCCCTTACTCTCACTCTTTTCTGTCACAAGCAGAGAGAGGAACTATTTGACAGTTGGGAAAGACTCATCACACACCTGTCACCAGCCCCAGTGCTGGCGGCCTCTTGCAGTGTTTTGCCCTCTCACTCCCTCTTTCCTTCTCTGCACTTTTCTATCCCTCATCGTCTCCCTCTGTCTTTCCACTTCTCTGTATCCCTGACCCACCAGGCTAAAATCACAGATGTCCTCTTTTTTTCTTCCCTTAAAGCCACGGGGGCAGGCCCTGAGTCCTGAGGAAGTGTGTTCAGGACAGAGGGCAGATGGGAGGAAGTCCAGTGGGCCCAGCACCAGGTGAGGGTGTGCCGTGATGACAGAAGACATTTTGGTCCTGACTTCTGAGTCTTCATTTCTCCAGTGGTTCAGAACCCACAGGAAGATGGGGTAATGTGATTAAGCTCCTTGGATTCCCAAAAAATCCTAGAGTGCACAGACAGAACAGTGAGTCAGCTGACCAGAGTGCCACGTGGGAATAAAGCAGGACACGGCTGGGTTGTGGAGCCGGAATGGAACTGCAGAGCCAGCCCCGATGTGGGGTGACAAGCAGGGAGCACGTGGCTGGGCACACTCCTGGGACTTCCTCATTTTGTCATCAAAAAATAAACCCAATTGACTGTGGTAAACTACCTTTTGGATGTGCTGTTGATTCAGTTTGCAAGCATATTTTTGGAGATTTTTGCCTCTATATTCATGAGGGTGTACTGGTGTGTGGCTGTCTTTCTCTGTGGAGTCCTTTCTTGCCTTTGGTATCAGGATGATGCTGGCTTCATAGAGTGAGTTAGGAGGATTCCCTCCTTCTCCGTGTCACAGAACAGTTTCAGTCAGGTAGGTGCCAGAGCTTTTTTGTAGGTCTGGTAGAATTCAGCTGTGAATCCATCTAGTCTTGGGCTTTTTTTGGTTGAGAGATTTTTTTCTTAGTGTTTCAATCTTGCTACTCCTTATTTGTCTGTTCGGGATTCTATTTCTTCCAGATTTCTATTCATATTTCTTCCTGATTCAAGCTTTGGAAGTTGTATGCTTTCAAAAATTTACCCATTTCTTCCAGATTTTCCCTTTTGTGTGCATGGAAGTTTCTGTAGTATTGAAGGATGAGATTGTGTACTTCTGTAGTATCAATTGTTCTGTCTCCTTTTTCATTTGTACTTGAGTTTATCTGAGTCCTTTCTCTTCTATTTCTGGTTAATCAAGCACGTGGTCTATCGATTTTGTTAAGCTTTTCAAAGAACCAACTTTCGTGTCACTGATGCTTTGTGTCAGTTTTGTTTAGTTTTGTTTCCATGTTGTTTAGTTCTGCTCTGATCTTTGTTATTTCTTTTTTTCTACTAGCTTTGGGTTTTGTTTGTTCTTCTTTATCTCCTTGAGGTGTGTAACAAGGAACTAGATGAATTCCTTAGGTTGATTTGTGATCTTTTTAATGTAGGCATTTAGTGTTAGGAATTTTCCTTTTAGCACTGTTTTTTCTGTATCTAGAGACATTAGAAGCTTTTGTTGCCTTTGTCGTATGGGAATTATTTTGATTTACATCTTCATTTTGTCATTGACCCAAGGATCATTCGGTAATGTGTTATTTAAGTTGTATGTATTTGTATGTGTTTGAGAGGTCCTGAAAATTGATTTCCAGCATAATTCCACTGTTCTCTGAGAAGATACATGGTATAATTTTGATTTTTTTAATTTGCTGAGACTCGGTATGTGGCCTAACATATGATCTATCTTGGAAAATGTCCCATGTACTGATGAGAAGAATGTGTATTCTGCAGTGTAGGGGTAGAACATCTTGTAGGTCCATTTGTTCTAAGGTCCTGTTTAAGTTTAGTATTTCTCTGTTGATTTTTCTGCCTTGATGACCTGTCTAGTTCTGGCAGAGGAGTGTTGAAGTTCCTGGCTGTTATGATGTTGCTATTTATTTCTCTCCTTAGCTCTAGCAGAATTCATTTTCTGAATCTGGGAGTGCCTGTGTTATATGCATAATATATTTAGAACTGTTCTATCTTCTTGTTGAATTTATCCTTTTATCATTACATAATGGCAACTTTTGCCTTTTTTTTTTTAATCATTGTACTTTTACAGCAACTCAGATGGAATTGAAGACCATCATCCTAAGAGAAGTATCTCAGGAATAGAAAAACAAATAGCACATGTTCTTACTTATCAGTGGAAACTACATGATGAGTATATATGGTCATAAAGTGATAATGGATATTGGAAACTAAGAAAAGTAGAGGTTCGGAGTGGAGTGAGGTATAAAAAATTACCTACCAGGTACACTGTACACTATTCTGGGGGTGGACACACAAAAAGCCTTGACTTCACTAACATACAACTTATCCAGGTAACAAAAAACACTTTTACCCCCTAAGTCTGTTAAAATATTTTAAAAATTAAGTCTTATGTTAAATGAGACTAAGACTTGTCTACTCTCTAGTCATAAGACCACAAGAGGTGAAAGTCATACCGCAGAACAGACCAGAGAAAGACAAGGACCATATCTTGAGACATCAACATGGATGACAAGAAAAACCAGACCAGGCATGAAGAAAGCATGCTGTTCATCATATTCGCTTCTGCATTTTCACCAAACTTTTAGGTGGGAAGAACTAGAAAGCAATATCCAAGACCTGCCATGTGGTATCTATATATGCTATTTGTACCTAGGCCATATTACTCTCATTCCCAGTTTGGTTCCATCCTCTTCTTTCCTATTAATGCCTCTGTAAAGTCCTAAATTAAAAATCCCCTCCAGATTTATTATAGAGAGAGAGCTGAGCTGAGTGAACACCTGGGAATTTAGTCAGTCCAGAGGGCATAGGCCAGGTAAACCACAGCCCTAGCAGAAGAGCCTTCACGAGGCTGATTTCCATCCAAGAGGACTCTTGAGTAGAGTGACCACACATCCCAGTTTGTCCAAGATAGTGCTGGTTCACACCTGATGCCCCAGCATAATTATTAATAGCACTTCCTTTTTTCTCAAAAGATTCTAATTTTCATGTTTAATTATATGCTATCATCATAATAGCTTGTTACAATCCATTAAAGATATTCCAACAATATGTCATAGACTACATTCAATAGAATCTCTGGAACTGTGGAAAAATTATTAATATAAGTGAAACTTGTTTAAATTATCTTCATGAAATTTGACAGTGATAAGCTACATATGAGAGAAGATAAGAATACAAATCAAGGGGCAGCACCGGTGGCTCAAAGGAGTAGGGCGCCGGCCCCATATGCTGGAGGTGGAGGGTTCAAGCCCAGCCCTGGCCAAAAACTGCAAAAAAAAAAAAAAAAAAAGAATACAAATCAACCCAGAACACAAAGAACCATTAAGAGGAAAGAAAATGCAAATTTGACTTGAATTCTCCACCATCCTCATTAATGATGACTGCTAAGGGTTGGTGAGCCATGATATTTGGAAAGCCATCTTGGAAATTCATTCGTTAAGAAAATTTTTAATTTTTGATTTATAAGATAAATGGCCTTTTCCCCCTAATTTTACCAAGATACCCAGCTTGTGAACTGATATTCCTAAGACAAGGATTCCAAATCTACTTTTCTGTGTTTGTGTATGTGTATGTATGAAGGGAGAAGGCAGAGGGCAGAGGGAAGAGAGAGAGAGGAGAGAGGGAATAGAAAGAAAGAGAGGGGAGACAGTGAGGGAGGGAGAGAGGAGACAGAGAGGAGACAGAGAACATGCTTTTAGTGAGTACATGTCAAAGGGTAAATTGTCTCCTTCCCTTCAAAGCTACCCAGGGATTTGGCTGTTTACATTATTATCAACCTGTTGCATTTATCTTGCTAGGAGACCACAGACCAGGAGAAGCCATAGTCAAGCTCATACCTATAGGAAAAGCTTTGTTTACATTGCATGATTTGCTTAATAAATCCTACAGCCTTAGGTTTCCTTGTACAGAGTTCTTTTTAGTGCCCAATTAACCAGCAAAAAATAAACAAGGTCAACAAATGAGCTGTCAGGGTCTACTCTGTACCCACCTCAAATTAAATAGCCCACTTCTTCCCATGTTGCACTATGATAGTGATCTTTGCTGACTTGTGAAACAGAATTGGATATAGCCACACAGCTGATATAATTTTATCTTCAGCACCAGGACAGCTATACAGCAGACTTTTGTCATAACAAGATGTTGCTCCATATCCAGTCCCCTAATATGTGGTGCCTCTCCTCTCCCGTCACAACACTCGTGTCCTTGATTTCCCTCAGCTCCCCTTATCCACTGTAACTGGGATGTACTAAACAGTTCACCCATCCTTCCTGGCTGTCAATGATTCTGATGCTGCCCTGTCATGAACCTAGATCCCTATCAGGTTTCACATTTTCTCTCTTAAGTTTCTATGAACACATGACTTATTCACAGAAAACTACACAAACCATAAATCCAGTAGATTTTCACAAAGTGAAAATATTGATTAACAAAATGTTAAAAATGAGAACATCGTAGCATCCTAGAAGCCCCTCGATGTTCCAAATCAGGCACTATCTTTCCTACAATGTAATCTCAGTCCTTACTTTGAACAGAAAGTCCTCTTTTGGACTCAGGTTTATATAAATGAAATCATAAGATGTGTCCTCTGTTGTGACTGACTTTTTTGGTCCATGTTGTGTTTTTCAGATTCATCTGTCGTGTGTGTGACCATAGCTTATTCTTCTTTATTGCTAAGGTCTATTTCATTTCGTAAGTCTACAACAAATTAGTGAGTTGTTTGCCTGTTTTGCTATTATACATCCTTGCCCATGTGTTTCAGTGCACAAATGTACACATTTTCAGTTGACATGCATCCTGGAATGGAATCGCCAGACTGTAGGTCATTACATATGTCCAGCTTTCCCACATCCTAAAAGCAGCTT
Source organism: Nycticebus coucang (assembly GCF_027406575.1). Lineage (NCBI taxonomy): Eukaryota > Metazoa > Chordata > Mammalia > Primates > Lorisidae > Nycticebus > Nycticebus coucang. Next base: position 147,577,402 of record NC_069780.1, on the reverse strand, counting down.
TCCAAAGTGAATCTACCAACGTTTACTCCAGCCAGTCATGAGCATTCCAGCTGCTGCACATTCTCCACAGCACTTAGTAGTGTCAGTCTTTTTCCATTTCAGCCATTCTGATGGATAGATAATGGTATCATGTGGTATTTTAGCTGTCACTTGTGTTTCCTAGTGACCAGTGAAGTTGAGCCACCTGCTTTCTTAACCTTTCAACTTTTACCAAGCCAATGGCCAATCCTGGCCACTTAACTCCTGATTACCACCTGCAAGGGACACTAGGGCAAGAACAAAGAGTGAGTACACTCTTTCCACTCAAAGATTTCCTGTCCGTGGCCTTTGTCATTGTCCACCAATTAATTCCACACCGTGTCTCTATCTCCTGTACAGGTCACCTGGTGGCCAGCCTCTTCTCTCCTGATCATGCCCAGTCTGACACCCACTTCTGCCTTAACTATGCTTAAGCCTACCAGGTAATCCTCCCTCCAACTAGCACCAGGAAAGATAAGTTCTAGAGAGTGAACACCGACATGTTCCCTTGCTATTCTTATCATTTTATTCTTCTCTTGGGGCTCAGAGAAAGTGTTGTTCCTACTAAGGCCCTTAATCCCTGAGAAAATGTGTTCTTTTGGGTTTCCTTTGACACTTACTGTCTGTCTGTGTGACCAAAAACTAGTTACCTGACCTCTTTTGGACTCAGGTTTCTTGACTAGCAAATGACAATATTTCCTCACAAAACTATTGTGACACTTGAAGGACAATGTGCTTACAGTCCATGGTTCAATGCCTGGTAGATATTTTGTGCTTGGTAAATATTAATTGTTTTCCTTCCATTTCTTTTTTTTTTTAATCTCTCCACTATTAATCTCCTACTTTTACCTTCGTGCCAGTGAGACAAAAAAAAAAATCTTGGGTTTTATAATCAGACACAACCCTATTTGAAACTGGATATTTACCACTGATCAGCTCAACTTCCCTAAGTCAGTTTCTTACACTCTCAAAAGGATCTGAGGGTGTTACACTTAGAAGTATGGAAATCATAAGTCACTGTAGCCCCTCTGGATTAGCAGTCCCAAACTAAGGGCCCACGGGCAGTAGCTATAGTCCCATTCCAGGTGCAACTTCCCTCGAAGATTAAAAAAGAAGACAGACAGACTAAGAAGCATGACAAAGAAACATCTATACTGTACTGCCGAGGGCACACTGAGCCCTGGCACAGTTCTGAATACTAATTCACCGGAGAGTAATCCGAAACTGCTGGAGGTGGCCATAAACAGCCTGTCATACCCAGTGCTTTCACAAATTGCCTCGGAAAGGTCTTCTAACTCATTCACAACACTACCCAAATTACACAGGAAAAACCAAACAGAATAAAGCAAGCGTAGTCACATCAGATACTATCATCTCTTCTCCAAATAGAGAATCAGGGCATTGTTCCTAATTTTAAAAAACGATAAATCAAATTTAGTCTTTAAACAAGCTCAGATCTAGATTTTATTTGCTACTTTGAATTTTTAAATAATAAATCTTGCAAGTTATATAATATGGGCTTAAAGTGAATTTATGTGTGTGTGTGTGTTTGTGTGTGTGTGTGTTTCTCTGTATAACCTTTAGGGAATTTTTTTCAGTGCACCAAATTCTAAATACATTGTTGTGCTGTGAACTAAAATAAAATCTTAAGGCTCACTCCACCAGCAACTGAATGACTGGAGCCTATCTTGGCCAACAGGATTCCTAAAACTGAGTTGCTGGCCCTGAGAAAGGAGATGAGACATTCCTCATCATGCCTGCTCCCCTTCTTAGAGACTCGCTAACAAGCCAAGGCTCTGCAAGACCTACCTGCAGGTCCTCAATACACATAACTGCTTGAGTCTGTCTGGTACTTTGTCTGGAATTAACAGACCTTCTATCTTAAGCACTCCTTTTCACTGACACTTGGTCTTTTAGGCTGAGCCTGACTTTCAGCCAATTGTCAGCTAAAGAATCTTTAAACCCACCTATAACCTGTAAGACCTGAGCTTCCAGAAGTCTCACCTTTCTGGGCCAAACGAATATGTTTTCCACAAATAGATTTATGATCTCATCTGTAATCCCTGTCTCCTAAAATGTATAAAACCAATCTGTAGCCCCCCTACCTCAAGTTCACATGCTCAAGCCTTCTTGGGTGTGGCTCCAGGTCATGGTCCTCAAATTGAGCTAAGAATAAACCTCCTTCATTATTTTACTGAGTATGGCTTCTTTTCAGTCAATAGTGAATTTCTATATTTTTTAACTTTTTTTTTTTTTTTAGTCATTGGGGAATCATTGAGGGTACAATGAGCCACATTATACAGCTTGCATTTACTGGGTGAAGTCCCTCTATTAATAGTGTCTCACTCCCAAGAGGTGTGTCACACACTGTGGTCCCTCACCCCCCTCATCTTCTCCTCTCTCCTCCCCCCACCATGTACCAGCATCAATCGTCCTCATATCAGAATTGAGTACATTGGATTCTTGCTTCTCCATTCTAGTGATGCTTTACTAAGGAGACTGTATTTCAACTCCATCCATCCAAATTAACGCAAAAGATGTAAAGTCACCATCCTTTTTAGCAGCTGCACAGTATTCCATGGTATACATATACCACAGTTTGTTAATCCATTCCTAGATGGTGGGCATTTAAATTGTTTCTACAATTTGGCAATTGTAAATTGAGCTGCAATAAACAGTCTAGTGCAAATGTCCTTATGACAAAATGATTTTTTTTTCTTCTGGGTAGATGCCCAGTAATGGGATTGCAGGATCAAATGGGCAGTCTACTTTGAGTTCTTTCAGGATTTCAATTTATATACAAGCCATTTCTTAAGTCATACACAACGTTAGCTAGGTAATCTGGTTCATCCCCGGGAATCTAATGTTGGGCAATATAGACAACCTCACCCTCCTTGAAACCTTCCTTAGTGCCTACAATCTTCCCGGAATCAGCTTTTCTATATAATCAGGATCTTGTCCTTCCCCTTCCAAACTCTTTCTCAAATCTTTATTGTCTCCATTTCCTAGACTTCATTTTCATAACACATCACAGTCGTAATTATCAGAGTAAATTTTTGTTTACCCTATGAGGACTGGGACCATATTTGTCCCTTTCTGCCAAACTTCAGTTCTGTGCCTGGCACACAGATGGCTTGAAAATACTGCTGAATGATTGGGGGCAAGACATGATTGCAAGAGGGACTTTACCTAACAATTGCAATCAGTGTAACCTGGCTTATTGTACCCTCAATGAATCCCCAACAATAAAAAAAAAAAGAAAATACTGCTGAATGAATGAATGAATGCTACCTATCGCCACTTTTTTCCTTTTTGACACACTTTATTTACACCAAGCATTATTTTTTGTGTTTTATATATAATAATTTAATTCTTATAATGAATTATGTGTGATCATTATTAGAAAGCAAGAATAGAAAGGATCGATCATTTCACAAAGTCATGCAGCAATTAATAACAGACAACATTTACTGAGAACTTTATGTCAAGCAAGGCTGCTGCTGCTAGCCACCTAAGGTGACTGTGAATAGCCCCTCCCCCCAAAAAAAGTCCCCATTGAATGGATGAATTACAAAATGCATCTAATAAAGAAAAATAAAAATCTGAGGACCACCTTCCACTCCTTTTGAAAAATGGAAGGTCAAGCCTGGAGCTGGAGTCACGCAGCACCCCCTTCCTAATGAATAGCTACTACTAACCTTAGCCAGTCCCCAGAAAGGCGAAAGCCCTCAAGTATCTACAGGGACATTCCCCATGATCATGTATAAGGAAATTCCTTCCTGGTGAGAGCACATGTAGTGAGAATGAGATGGCTTCATTCAGGCTGGGGCTGAGATAACACAGCTGTTCTGGTTGGTTTGGGTCCTACATGACCTTCACCTCTGGTCTCCCATGCTTGCTGTTTTGTGAATTCAACTTTAACCTAACAGTGTGTGTCTTGAGTAGTGTAGGGCAATTGATTTAGGAGATTAACTTTTGAACTGGAATGTTGTTTTGGGTCATGGGTTATGCTAATTATCATTTATTATGGGTCATGGGTTATGCCAATTCTTAAGATAAGGGTTAACATGGTTTTTGCTTTAAACTTTCACATATTAAACTGTGGTTTGGGAAATGGAAGAACAGAACAGTTTTGGAGAGGCTACTCTCACTGTTCACCAGAATCCTGGCCTCTGACAAATAGTTTGGTGGACCTATCCCTGTATCTGCATATTGGCTGAAAGCGACTGATGGCCAGATCCTCTTCATCCGGTAACACTGGTCTTCCATAAACAAGGACATCCAAATTGTAACTTTATGTATACGGGCTAAGTGTAGTTCAAAAACTAAAGTCTTTGATTCTACACTAATAATGTTGATTACAACAGGTACAAAACAAAGACGAGATCAATCATTCTTCCACCCACCCAGAGACATCTGCGCAATTGATTCTCCCTTCACTCCTCTTTTCTCTTCAAACACTCCTCCTATGATAAAGGTAGCTTTCCTGAGCCCCACAACACTACCCACCAGCTCCCTCCTTTTTCTTTCTGTATGCTCTTTCCCCTTAAAAGTTCTCAAATCCCTCTTAAGGAAAATAGTCACAGATAGATCTGTGGTTTGTGTTTGAGGGCATCCTCACACTTTGGCTTAATAAACCTCACTCACTTAATAAAGTTATTGAGATCTCTGCCTCAGTCACTTATTTTGGCTGGTAAATCTCTTCCTTCAGGACCCCTGAGCCTCCTCCAAGGCATAGGGCATGTAAGTGAGAGCAGGTTCCTGCCCGCACTGGCCCCTTGACCATGAACCTTTTGAAAAGAGCAGACTACACAAAATACAGTTTAGTCCCACAGACTGCTCTGACACTAAATGGTGATTAATGCACAATAACTCTATGAGGTTGGCATTAATATCATCATCGTTTCTATTTTACAGAAGCAAGAACTGCGAGTTCCCCTGCTGATGACAGGTGAGATAGAAACCCCAGGCATTGTGGTCCCTGAGCTCAACACTCCTAACGTTTCCTTCAACTGCCTCCTAACTAGTCTCCATGCCTCCTAACTCACCCCATGATTCAGTCTATGACTGAAGCCACTGTGAATTTCTAAATGTATCAATCGAATCATGTCTCCTCCGTATTTAAAAGATGTTAATAGCTCTCCCATTGTCCTCACAGTAAAGACTTCTTCCTTGACTGAGATGGCCTCTGTGATCTGACCCTGGTCATCTTCTGCCGTCATCCCTCCTCCCTCTGCCTCTGTGGCTGGATGCACACAATGACATAACTAGACCAAACATCCCACTCCATGGCTCTCCCCATGCTCACTGGCCTCAGCCTGAGCAAATGCTGTTCTTCCCACATGGAACACTTTTCTTCCCCTCATACCTCAACTGTACGAGGTATGAGTTGATAAGCCTCATACCTCAACTCTTATCCTATATGTCTCCACCTCTGGTTCATGTTCCCTCAACACTCACTCTAAAAGACCCCCGATGGTCCCTGTCATCACAACTGGTATTTTCTTTTATAGCAATATCACATGCATACATTTATGTGATTATTGAGTCAGTACTGCTTTTCCCCATTAGTGAGTTTCTTGATGGCCAGGACAGTGCCTTTTTTGTCAGCTCACTGTAAACCTAGCTTTCAGCACACTCTTGACACAAACAGGCAAGCAAATATTGTTAATGTGCCTCACTGTGCTTCTGTAACATAGCACTCATCACAAGACTGAGTGACACTATCACTGCCTGATCATTCCTGTATTTCCCATTAGATTTAACTACTTTAAATGCATGAGGCCAGAGACCATATCTGGCTTGGATCCTCTGCTGAAGCCCCAGTACCTAGCACAGTGCTGACACAGTAGATACTCATATAGTCCAGAATAAATGAATGAACAAGCACAAATAACTGGCCCCTTCAGGACACCAAGCCTCTTTTATTATTACTGCCACAAATGGCATCAATGGATTGATTGAAGATCGAATAAGTCTTCTATTTTAACCACTTTAAAGAACCAGGATCTATTTAGAACATTGAGAGAAAGCTATTGGCTTCAAAATCTGACCCAGTATCATTCACTAGCCACAACATACCAAGGAGCCAACTTAGGCCAAGACAGAAAGGCCAGTTCACTCAAAGTCTTTAAGTGATTATCCAAACAGAAAACTCAACTGGGCATCTATTTCCCAATTCCTACGGAGACCAAGGCCACAGAACCACAAAAGATTACCCCAGAGGGGATTGATCTCGCCCATCCATAGACATTATTTTACTCCCCATCAAAGGTTTGAAAGCAGATGCTAAGGATAAAATTCCCTCTAATTGATAATCAAATGACTTCCCATCATTCTAAAAGGAGATAAAAGATACATTCAAGTAGGCAAAAAAAAAAAAAAAAGCCAAAGGAAAATATATTAATAGGATATCTGATAAAACTACAAAGGAAAAACTATTCCTAAAAAAGACAATCTGCTCAATGGGAAATATACATCTTTTCTATATAAAGTATTTGCAGTGGAAGTAACATTAATGTCTGATTCTGACCTGGCTCCAGAGAGTCTGCTCAGTCTTGGAAATGTTGACCAAATCCTTCAAGGCCTAGAATAGAACTATATTGCTTTATTCACTGGGTGAGTCATCATTGCCAAGTTGGGCATGAAGTATTTCAGAGCAGTCTTAGAGCCCATAAATGAGAGGCATGAACAATTGTGTTATGGTAATGACAGTGATTCCAAAATGCCACAAACACACTGGGATTTCATTAAGTTAATAAGAATATTTTATGACAACAGAAATGCCCTTGTGTTTTCCCACTAGTAAAGGGGACACACTTTGGGTTGATCAAACTTCATCTTCTTTTTAATTTTTTTAATTCAAAGCCCCTTTCAACCAACACTCTACTCCTAATATCAGGATTCTGAACATAAGGATCTTAAAGTTTATCTACTCAGTTTACCCTCATTCAATATCCTCAGATCATCTCTGCTTTGTTCAGCGTCTCATTAGTGCTGAAGTTAATACCTTTATAGCAGTGACACTAACTTTGCTTTGCATGATTTCTTTAGCAATCTATGAACCCAACACCTTGACATAAAATAGAAGCCTAAGTAAAATATTGGTTAAAAAAAACCCAGCATGTTGCTGACAACACACACAGTGGTTTTATTTGCTTTAAAGCTGTTATGTCAAATTTGACTGAGAGTTTCTCCCCACACAGAAGCATTTCCCAGGCAGCATAAAGGTCCCCACACTCATGGTAACCCTGCCTTGGGCGATCAAAACACTGCATGTTTTTCTGCTCTTAACTATCATGTTTTTTTTTTTATTAAATCATATCTGTGTACATTAATGCAATCATGGGGCACCATACACTGGTTTTATAGACCATTTGACATATTTTCATCACACTGGTTAACATAGCCTTCCTGGCATTTTCTTAGTTATTGTGTTAAGACATTTATATTCTACATTTACTAAGTTTCACATGTACCCTTGTATTTGTAAGATGCACCGCAGGTGTAATCCCACCAATCTCCCTCCCTCTGCCCACCTCCCCCCTCCTTCACCTCCCTTTCACCCTTCCCCCTATTCTTAGGTTGTAACTGGGTTATAGCTTTCATGTGAAAGCCATAAATTAGTTTCATAGTAGGGCTGAGTACATTGGATACTTTTTCTTCCATTCTTGAGATACTTTACTAAGAAGAATATGTTCCAGCTCCATCCATGTAAACATGAAAGAGGTAAAGTCTCCATCTTTCTTTAAGGCTGCATAATATTCCATGCTGTACATATACCACAATTTATTAATCCATTCGTGGATCGATGGGCACTTGAGCTTTTTCCATGACTTAGCAATTATGAATAGGGCTGCAATAAACATTCTGGTACAAATATCTTTGTTATGATGTGATTTTTGGTCTTCTGGGTATATGCCTAGTAGAGGAATTATAGGATTGAATGGCAGATCTATTTTTAGATCTCTAAGTGTTCTCCAAACATCTTTCCAAAAGGAATGTATTAATTTGCATTCTCACCAGCAGTGTAGAAGTGTTCCCTTTTCTCCACATCCTCGCCAACATCTCTGGTCTTGAGATTTTGTGATATAGGCTAATCTTGCTGGAGTTAGACTATCATGCTTGCTAACAGGCAATGTTCTCTTTTGGCATTGAATTTGAAACAGATTTCTTATGGAGTTCTTTAAATTGATCCAGTGGGAAAAAAAAAAAACACAAAAATCATTTAACCAAAGAAGTCATTTGGCTACTTGCTGCATTTTTATTTTTAGGAACCCTTTTTCTTTCATAAAACTGGGCTTTACATCTTCTTAACAAGTATAACTGATTGAATTGCTTTTCTTTATCCTTATTTCCAGTTTATTTTTAGCCTCAAGAGTTACTTTCTCCAGTAAAAGAGGTGCTGTCCTCCAGATAACTAAAACATGGGTGAGCAAAGCCCACAAGTCTATTATCAGGAAGTGCAAAGCAGTTCTGAGGACCCAATCTCACACATTGTTATAAGTCACAGACATCCAAAGGATACCGAGTAAGTAGATGACTTGGGACCCCAAGAATTGAAATTTTCAAGAAAGCAGAACTATAACAGCAGCCTTCTGCTACTCTGCAATGACTGCCATGCATATAGTCTTTGGGAGCATAAAGCTCCTTCATAGGAAGCCTCGTTTTAACATACAAGATCCCTAGAGGAAAAGTTACCACCACTCCATTCAGTGCTTTTATGTAAATTAGAAAAAGACACCCCTTCCTCCACATCTTTCCTTAGGACTGGCGCTGTGAGCAAAGCAAGGCTTGAATTTCAGCCTCCCTTGGCCCCTTGGCCTAACTTCTCATTATTATTGAATAGCACTTGGATTTCTTTGTAACACTGGGACGTTTATTCTTTAATTCATTCATTATATGTTTCAGACATTTGGATCTGTGAATAAAATGCTAAGTGCCTTCAGAAAAGGGTCATTATTCTCAGTGAATAAATATCATGATCAAAGATATAAAAGATAAGATATAATTCACCGAATGCTGGTGAATATTCTCATTTCATTGTTGTATAGAAAAGTCATGCGTGATTGAGTTTAAAAGAGGCTTTATGTGACTAATCAAATAGGAGACCATGTTAGAGCAGTTATAGAAAAGAGAAAGTTTGCCAACGCTGAACCTTGAGAGTATGGACTTCGTGAGAGACAGACAAGAGTGTGTCAAGAGTAGAGGGAGGCTGGTGGCAAAGAGGCCAGGCAGGAAGTTAATAAATGACATTACTGCTCAAACATTCACCCCACCACCAAGGGCATATTAACGTCCTAATTCGATAACCTCAGGCCTGGCTGTGTGACTTACTTTGGACAGTAGAATCAGAATAAACAGAGTATGTACCATCTTCAAGCAAAACTTTATGAGCCATTGCGTGATTCCTCCAAGTGCTATTTTCTTCTTGCCATAATATCCCGGATTGGTCTGTTTCTTCTCTTGGGTCCCAGGGTGATTATAGGAAGTAGAGCTACAGCCAACTAATAATAGAAAGTAACAGGATCAAGAAATACTCCCTTGTTTTTGCAAGCTACTCATATTTGGGGGTTGTGTATCAGTACAGCATAATATCCTAACTTCACTGACATGGGAAGTCAACATACCATGAAGGTGAAAGCAATAAGATTTTAAACTAAACAGATGAAGGGATATTGAATAGAAAAGCACAGAGACAATAAAAATCACAGTAACAGTAGAAATCACCATGTGATATCCATGTAGTATTTGTGTCTAGCATTATATTAATCACATCTCATCTGATCTTCACAGAGCAAGAACTCGAACCCATGTCTGTTTAACATCACAGTATGTGGTCTGATTTTTTCCCAGCAGCCTGTAAAGCCTGATTATGTATATGTATATGTGCAGTAGGATTAACTATTTAAGACTGAGTTGCTCCAACTCTGCACATTCTCCAAGAAAGATCTCTCCAGGACTGAACTTTGGCCAGCTCCTGAGAGTAAGCCTTGAGCCCTAGAAATATCCTGCCTGATAAGCGTGTTGTATGCCTGAGGCCTTAGACCCTGTGGTACCAGTTTGATCAGATAGGGTATACTAACAACATGATTCATGTGGATGCCCGTTTTTTCCTCTGGGGAACTGAAATCTGAGTGAGGTAAGTCACATAGGTGCTGCGTGCCTATGTGACTGACCCCTGTTAAAAATCCTGGGCACCAAAGCTCAGGTGAGCTTCCCTGGTTGACAACACTTTGCACCTGCTGTCACACATCATTGCTTAGAGAATTAAGCACATCTGTACAACTATACTGGAATAAAATGTTTGGAAGCTTGCACCTAGTATCTCTTGGACTTTCCCCCTTATATCTTTGGCTTGGCTGATTTTAATCTGTATTCTTCCGCTTGTAATAAACCATAACTGTGAATATACCAGCTTTTCTAGTATCTCTTAGACTTTCCCCCATATATCTTTGGCTTAGCTGATTTTAATCTGTATTCTTCCACCTGTAATAAACCATAACTGTGGATATACCAGCTTTTCTGAGTCCTGTGAGTCCTTTTAGTGAGTCATCAAGCCTGCGGGTGGTCTCAGGGACTCCTGCTATAGCACATAACCTAAGATCAGTGAGTGTGAAAGATCGTTCTACTTTTTCAAGCCCAGGTGACTCAAAAATGGTGGTTCAGGGAACGGTGATGAGAAAATCAAGAAGAACTGGCGAGCTGGGGCAGGGGGCACGTGAAAGAGGCTAAGGAAACAAGGGGAGGAAGGAAGGTCAGTTCCCTGGTTTGCTTATTAAATTTGGCTTCCGTATCAAAGTAGAAATGTCCCATGGACAACAGAAAGTGTACAATTAGAGCACATAATGGGAGCCAAGAATGGGAAGAGAGTTAATGGCTAAAAGCCTGACAATGGATAAGAGCATTGAGGAAAAGATTAGAGAAAAGGAAGGGCAGGCAGTTGAACATAGAGTGTGAAGACTATAACCTGATTGCCAGGTGGGAAAGATCAATGAGAAAGACGACAAATTTTACCCATTTCCAATTCATTATATAGGGGGATTTGTTTCATTTTACATAAATTTATATTAAGCCACTTATACTATAGACTTTACACAGAAAATATTTGTTAAAAAATTTTTGTTGATAAATAGCACTAACAAATCATCAGTATCGATTTTCTCATAAAATCCTCATTTTCAGAGCATTTAAGATTTTTGTTTTTTAAGCAAATGCACACAATTGTGATGACCATCGACAATTTCTGTCATTCATGATCCTGCTTCATGTACCTCTGTGGCGTCCCCCAAGTCTGTTTCTGTTTTTAAACATCCAAAAATTAGGGTCCAAAGAAAATGATAAATCTTCAATCCTCGCGATGTAAGGCTTCATGTCACCATAACACGGTATTTGTTTTTCTCTATTTTCTTTAAATGGTGAACAAAGCTAGCTGCCAAGAGCATCAGGCTTGATTTCAGCTATTCGCTTTTGTTCCTGCTTCCTCCAGGTGTGGTCTAGTTTACATTCCAACACGCTTTTAGATTTTTCTAAATCTAATTGTTTTTGTTAGAGCAGACTGGGAATAATTTCAGATCATCTCTTTAAATAATGTTGCTGCAAAGTCAGAGTTTCTGGCTGACCTCCCTCAGTTCACCTGAAGGCATCCCATGCTTCTACCCCCAGATTCTTCTGAAGCATCAGAAAACACTGGTGCTGCCCTTCCTTTTCCTTTTCATTTCCTTACCCCATTTTGCTAGAGAACACACATTTATGGCTACTTGTAGAAGAGAATTGTGAATTGGTTCTAGGCCCCCATTCTAGACAGTGAGTACCAAGGAAATCTGAGGCAGTCATACAGCCAGCCATGTCCCACTTCCCTTTCTAGAATGGACAAGTCTGGTCTGTCATCTTACGGTCCAGTTGGTGGGAAAGCCACCAAAGTGCAACATTAAAACCAGTGTCTCAAAAGCTCCCCCATGTGTGCATATGAAAAATAACCCATCAGAAGAACAGTTCCCTGGAACAAGTGTAGAATAAGAACAAGGACCAACACCACATTATGTAATTATTTTATGCCATGTTTAAAATCTAAAAGAATGATTAAGTTTGGTGAGCTGTTCTTGTACAGAAAATGAAATGTCTGCATCAGAAAATTTTTGTATAAGAGGTATGAAAAAACAGGGTAAAAAGAAAAAGAACTGAATTTGTTCCAAACACAAGTACACTCAAAAAGGAAAAGACAATACATCTGAATATAACAAAAGCAGCTGATTGATATCTTCGAGCCCAGGAAAGGAATTACATAAAAATAAACCAAAACATTTGTTGTACCTTCCAGAAAGCATATGCCTAATGGAAATGTTTTCTGATTTCATTTTTTTGCCCATATATTTTTCCCTTAGGAAAAAGCATACTATAGCTAAGACTGCAATGTAAATCAGCTATTCTTTGGCAAAAGGTAGGCTTACAGAATATGAAAACCAAGGCTTGCCTCAAAGATTTTCTATTCTAAACCTCATTTTTTACAGATGAAGAACATAAACTCAAAAAATAAATGGATTTGTCCAAATACAAAGTTGGCAGGAAACCTGAAAGCATACCCTTAATCTTCAGTTTTCTAATTATTACTCCTTTGTACCACTTTGTCTACCAATTGTTACTAATAGTAACAAATAGAAAAATACTAGCAAATATTTCTAATGCTAAAATGTACTGAGTATGTACTCTGTGCCATGCATGTTTTTAAGTACATTATATAAATTAACTCATTTGATCCAAGCATTACCCTCTGAAGTTGTATCATCATTCCCATTTTATAGATGAGGAAACTGAGGCATAGAGAAGTAAAGTACCCACCCCCAGGATCTTAAAGAATAAGCAGTAGAGCTACCATAAGAGCAAGCAGTCTAACGCTAGAGACCAAATTCTTAACCACAAATAACAGAGCACAGAAAGTAGAATTGTTATTCAAAATTCCTAAGGGCATCAGTTACAGGATTATACCTCATTCTTTGGCAACATAAAAGTAAAACCTATGATAATTAAAACAGAAATAGGGATCAACTTAAAACTAAAATAGCACCCTCCTTAAAACAAAAATCGTTACCTAACACACTTGAAGCTTTGTACAACTTCATATAAATAATCTAGGGCTGCATTCTTTAGTAGGCTAACTGAAATCGGACTTGTCTATACTTAGAAATTATATTTGTTAAAGCAATCTCTCCTCTAGACAATTCTTGATTAGCCTATTTTTCAAGTAATAAGACAAAATTCCTATTGCTTCTCTAATTGATCCAAATTAATATGAACTTCCCAAAGACACTAGTAACTTCCCAGTCTCCAAATCCTTTGGAAACATTGTCTGACCTTGCCAAACCTCTCTGCGGCCTTTGACCCTCTTGCTTACTGCCTGCTCCTGACATTTTTCCCTCTCTTGGCTTCTGTGACATGACTCCCTTGGCCCTTGACTGGTTTTTTCAGACCACTCTTTCTCTTTAGCAGGTTCCTCCTCCTCACAAATTTGATTGTTAAAGGTTGGTATTCCTGAAGTGGATTCTCCCCCCTCCCCATCCCCATATTCTGCTTGAGTAACCATAGCCATACGCACAGCTTTAGGGGCTGCTACCTGGCTTCCAAATTGGGGTCTCCCAACTTGTTCTCTCCTCTAGCCCCACACTATCCATAGAAATACTTTAAAGTCATCATCATCACATATAAATCTCTTTGATTTCACCAAAAAATCCTGTTCCCCATGCTGTTTTACTCAAGTTTTAAGAAACGGTCAACAAACTCAAACCTTAAAACACCCGAGTCCTTCCTTCCCTCCTAAAATACATCCAGCTAGTCGTAATTGCTATGAATGGTGCTTTTTAAAGTTGCTCTTCAGTCTTCCCTTCTCACTTCCATTCTCATGAAGGCCATCTGAAGTTCACCTTCATGCCCATGTTTCTCCCCATGCCAAAAAACTATCCTTGATTGGGTTCCACCATAAGTAGACCCTAAACTTCTTCCATAGAGAAAGAAAAATCTGAAAATGTAAGTGCAAATAGATTTTTTAGACATGATCTCAAGAACCAAATGTACGTGTGTGGGTAGGGGTGGAAGAATGGCAGGCATAGGGAGGGAGCCGACACTGGGGGCAGTGAAGATCAGCTAATTGTGCTGAGGAAGAGGGCTCGACCCCACCAGGAACCTCAGGGAGACTGCACAGAACATACTGCAGATTTGCCCCACACCGGGGTTGAAGGATCTCAGACATGTACCCATCATTGCTGGAGAGCTGCTCCCAAGGGTGTTAGCTCCTGGTACTTCAGGACTGCCTCATCGTAGTTTTACAAACTTGTAGTTGCCAAGAATTGTAGGGCTGTTGTCTCGTACAGGCACAGTGATGGCCAAGAGAATATGAGAAGGACACTGGCAATACCTGCCACAGAATCCTTCCAAGGCTCTAATAAGCTTTCATTGAAATCCAAGTACCTCCATACAGCCTGCAAAATATTCCATGATCTATCCCCCACTTTCCTTGATCTTTCCATCATGATATTCCATGATCTTTCTCCTCACCGTCTTTCCTGTCTGTCGGGGTCCATGATGCCGTGTCTCCCGCCCGACCTAGGGCCTCATCGGAGATCTCGTCCCAGCCCACTCCAACCGTCTGGATGCGGGCTGCTGTACCAGCTTACTCGGGGTAGGTCTCGTGCAGGTGTTGGGTGCCGAAGCACCTTAGAAGTCACAGTCAATATTAGTAGGAGTGAGCATCTCAGCAGCAATCTCTCAGCAGAAGTCTTAATAGGGGATCCCCATCAGGCGTCCTCGGAGCAAGAAGCCAAGCCAAAGGAGGAGCCCTGGCTAATTTTGCCCGAAGCAATCCCGTGGCCGCCTACACCACAGGTGTGGAGACTGCTGACCAATGAAGTACATGCTTTTGTGCTCTGGTGCATCTCACTAATGAGAACCAAGGTGTTAAATCCCTTCCCCAATCCCTTATTGCTGAAATATTTCTCACAGGTGCTTCCTACACCTGTCTAACATTTGTGTGCCCTAACCCTATCAACCTAGCGACAGTTTCCAAAATGCTACTGCTCCGCTTCCTCTGTTTTACTGTTCCCTTTTCTCAGCATAGCCACCTCTATCTCCCAAGCCTATTTGCCTCTGCCTGGAGTATCTCAACCTTTCAGCCAGATAGAGCTCTTGGATCTCTTTCTCTCTCAAGCCTTCCCTCAACCCTTGGCACCCCAGTTGAGCACTTCCATCTGTGCCATTGCCCTGCCATCTGTCTGACTCTCCTACCAAACTGCACAGTACTTACGTGTCCACATAGCTAGCCCAGACCACCATTGGGAGCTCCTGACAAGCAAGGACTCTGCTTGACTTATCTGTTTCCCCAGGACCAAACCCAATGCAAGGAAGAGAAATAACTGGAAAAATACCACAAATAATTCCCGAAAGGTCTATATATCATATAAAATAAAGTATGCCATTTAAATAGCAAACAAAGCCTAACCCAAAAAGAAACATCTGAAAATATGGATACCAATTCTCCCTTTAGTACATGCTTTAAAAAAAAAAATGCTTATTAGAGATACTTTCCCCTACATATGGGCTGTAAGTCAATTTAGTTCACTCTGCTTCAGCTTTCTTAGCTATGTACCTCTTTTTCCTCACCACTTCCCTTAAAGGGAATCTAATGCTTTAGAGATCCTAGCAGGGAGCCCTGAGACTAAATTCCCAGCACATGTGCTCATCGGGTATTTTGTGACCACACCCCAACCTCTCAAACTCGAGGTCTCTTTTATGTGCCTGACAGTGAGCTGCCTTCACATTGAACCCAATTAGATACCCCTAAAAAAAGAACAAAGAAGTGATATAATTACCATCTGAAGACTTGCTTTCCAGGCCCCTCAAGGCCAGCTGTTTCTGCTCCCTGCAGGGGATTTCCTGCCAGGCTCAGTCCTGATGGACATGGGGGCGTGAGGAGTCCTGCTCATCAACTTTGACTGGATCCGCCATAAGCAATGCATTTATATGCATATGTACCCAAGCCCAAAGAATGATTTGGTTTAGACTCTGGGGACTTTTTGGAGGCAGGAGAGGATGAAAGGAAAAAGGGGTAATGAACTATATTTCTAAAGGCATTTAGTTCAAGCAAAACTGGCTCAATTTACATTGATGTGAAAACTAAACATATTGTAAACATCTTAGATCTGGGATATTGTGACACAGGTTGGTGCTGTGTCTGAGATTCTGCAATTCGTTGATCACTGTCACCATGTCTGATGGAAACGAAATTGTCTTCAGTCCATGCAGACGTGATTTCTGCTCTTACCCTTCTGGCCTTGCTTATCCTGTAGTTTTGCAATGCGCAGGAAAAATAGCCACAGCGAGTCTTCCTTGTTGAAAGTTTTCACACTGGATGCTGCCGCCCATCACCTATGCTTTGGGTTTTGCCCTGGCTTGTGCAGGTTTTCTTTAATATGAGGTGATAGAAATCTACAAATATAGTAACAAAGCAGAAAGCAAAGAAGGAAACTTGGAACATCTTGCTCATAAATCAAGTCTGCATTTATGTTTCATTTCATATTTTCAGACCCACTGCAGGCAGCCAAGGAGTTGCTATTCAAAATGTTTTGCTGACCTCATAAAGAAGCAAAGTAAATAGACTTTCTATCCCAGTGACGCCAGTGCTGAAGCCAGCGTCTACGTTCTTTTATGTTTTGTGAGATTTTTGTGTATATTACTTCCAATTCCCTGTGCTCGTGGGCAGAGCCCTGTTTTGGTGTAAACTGATACCAATCTTTGCAGGCTACTGTTTCTCCCAGTTTCTCTACACAGGCTATAAAACCAAGAATAACAGAGGATAAAAAGGTAGCATGGAGGGGGTGGGGACAATATCGAACTCCCCTTTCCATTTCTATACTTTTTGGTACTTGTTTCCTGAGGACCAGTTCCAGGATTGTTTTATAGGCAAAACACTGCCCCTACCTAATCCAGCAATCCCCAGTGTATAACAACAGCTAATAATTAGTTCAACAGTCATTCTTTGAGTATCTCTTAGGGGCAAGTTAGGGCTTTTCAAAGAAGAGTCACTTCTTTTTTTCTTTTTCTAATTTCAACATCCTCTTGAGTAAAAGAGGGACAAGATTTTAATTCACATTTTATCATACAGGAAATTGTGATATAAATAGGTTTTACACTTTATCTAGCATCAAAAAGCAAGTCTATGAAAGGACTGGAATAAAACAAAAGTCTAATGACAGAAAGTCCAGTATCCTTTCCCTCATCTTTCCCTGAGCTTATATGTGGGTCATTACGAAAGTTTTGGGATACTTAAAAATCAAAAAACAGGGCGGCGCCTGTGGCTCAAGGAGTAGGGCGCTGGTCCCATATGCCGGAGGTGGCGGGTTCTAACCCAGCCCCAGCCAAAAAAACCACAAAAAAAAAAAAAAATCAAAAAACATAAAATCTACATGGAGGGAAACAAACAAAGCCCTCTCAGTAATACCAATAAGCCCAGCAAGTTGAAACTTGCACAAGTGAATCAAAAAGAACCTTCTTCGTTGTATTTCTTGAAAGTGAAATAATGGACCATATAAACAGACTGTCTCAAAACTTTCATAGTGAACACATACCATTACTATTTGTTATAATGTAGAATACCCACTTTATGACAAATAGTGGTGGAAGAGAATCTGGTCACAGACATTCTCAACTTGGAGTTCTATGGATCAAAGTATGAGTCCCTGAGATTCCTGAAATTATATTCAAAAGGGAGGAGGAGGAGAGCCAGTAACTCCAATACATATATATATATATATATATATATATATATATATATATATATATATATATATATGCCTTTTGGGGGGCAAGAGTCAATAACTCCAAAGTGGCTATGATTTTAACTTTTTATATTACATATTCTTGAAATACAAAAGCATCCTCAATTATGCTTGAGACCTGATCATTCTCTTTCCTAGTCCCCTAAAATGTACCTTATTACAATTATCCACATACAGCAAGCTATCCAAAAATTTTGTAGCTTAAAATAATGACAGTGATCTAATGTTCTTACAAATCTACAACTTAGACAGAGCTGGACAGACACAGCTCCTCTCCGCTCCATGTGTCAACTGTGTGACCCAGGGAGGAGAGGAAGTGTTTGCAAGATGGCTCCCGTGCGTGAGCATGGCCTCTTGGTTCCTTTCTGGAGGTAGGTGTAGCTTTATCACAGCAGGGAGGCTGGGTTCCAAGTGCCAGCAGCTCAAGAAACAGAAAATGGAAGCTACCAGTTTCTCAAGGCGTGAGTCTGGAAACCGACACAGTGTCCCTTCTATACGTCCCATTGGTCAAGCATAAGAGGATTAGAGGGAGGAGATGTAGCCCCCACTTGTTTCTTTTACTTTGACTTAAACAAAATGTATTAATTTTCTTTATTTTAGATTAATATAAGAATACACACAATTTGGTTACCTTGTATGTGTTTGTTAGGAAAAATCCCAATTGTATTCAAGTCCTTCACTCAGACGTATGCCATATACCACTAAGAATGTCAGAGAATTTTGAGACAATGTTTTAAAACTGCCACATACCTCCAGAGGTGTCAATTTTCTTCCTGGAGTTTACTTCATTACTAATTACTTTTCTCACTCCTTCTCATTTGCTGTGTGAGAAAAGACGCCCTGACGTTTCTCCTGTTTCCCATTTCCCCAAGCAAGTGTGTACTTTATCCAGTCAATTGGCTGGCCCTTCTCTGGTTATACCTGGCTCCTTCTCAGCTGTAGGTGTCCAACCCCTGCAAAATTTCCTTCCTTCCTCCACTGCTAGAGTCACACAAGGCACGGTGTTGCCTGCCTGTTTAAAGAAATGCTAGCCAATACCTTTAGGAGAGTAGTGAGCCCTGTCTAAAGAAGGAAAAATAAAAGTTACTCTGCAGAATTTTTATGACATATGCCACAATGTGAGGCAAGAAGTAGATGCTGACCTTTTCTAACATCACTTGATGAACTGCTAGTTGGATTTAGAGCATTCCCAATTCTGCCCGTTTCCAGGCACCAACCAAACTTCTTACCCTTTGAAAAGTGAAAGTCATTCAAAATTTCAAGGAAATGCCAACCAGTACTTACATTATTTGCATTCTTCTTATTAATTAAAATGACTGATCTGTAAAATTGGTTATCAGCACTGATACATTCTCTGAAACTTTCTGTCTCAGACTCCCACAGGCCTTTAGAAAGGATCTGCTTGTGGGGGAGGAGCAAGATGGCAGCTGAGTAACCGCTTTCCTGCAACTGGGCATGGTGAGACTGGGGAAAGAAGACTGCAGGCATCTCTGGTTGGTGGGATCTGCCCAGAAACATCCCTTTGGGGACACAGGGAGTCAGTGAGAGACTTCTAGACTCCATGAGGAGAACAAAAGCAGTGGAGAACTAGAAAGTGGTTGCGTGTGTTCATTCAGTCTAATCCTGTCAGCAGCTGTAAGTACAGCAGTAGTGAGATTGCAAACTGGAAAGGCCTTACCTATGAACTGTTTTGTGGTCTTTTTGGATTTGGCACTCAGTTGAACTACCTTGGGAGAACTTGGGTGAGAGTACAGAAGACTAAGCGTTGTCTAGGGCCCTGGACTGTGCCGCTGATCTGGACAGAGCTAATAGTGTTTGGCTGTGGGCCACGCAGAGCCATTGTGGGAGAACTACCCAGGCAAGTTCCGCCCTCAGAGCAAGGATCAGGTGGGAGACCTTGGGGGAGTAATCTAGTGACTGAGCAGCCTAAAGGCAGGGACTGAGACACCTTACAGTCTTGGCCCTCAGGGGCATAGAGTGAGACGGGTTTTGGCACACTGAGTAAGTATGTAGCCACTTTAGTGGTGATTCCAGCAACAAGTGCTTTCCTGGGAAAGCTTCTGCTTAGCCAAGTTTAATAGTTTAAAGTGCTTTTTAAATGGGCTGAGGAGAGATTTATGCTCTCTACCCTGGGGGGTTTGAGAAATCAGCAGAGGCCTCCAGTCTCCGTCTTATACAGCTGTATCAGCATGGTGATTAACATCTCATACCCCAGAAGATCACCTGTTGCCCAGACAATATTCAGCAAGATATATATACTGCTTTGTTTTAGGTTTTTTTGTTTGTTTTTTGTTTTGTTTTTGCAGTTTTGGCTGGGGTTGGGCTTGAACCAACTTCCCCCAGTATATCGGGCCGGCACCCTACTCCTTGAGCCACAGGCGCTGCTTGGTTTGGGGGGTGGGGGTGTTTGTTTTGTTTTGCTTTGTTTTTAATTTCAACATTTTCCCTCTAGATTTTTCTCTTTTTCTTCTTTTTTTATTCATTTTTCTAGTTTAAATATAATTTTCCATTGTTGCCTTCTTTAACAATTAGAACTTAATTTTTGCTAGTATTTCTACCCCTATTATTATTTTTTTTTTTTTCCCAATTTATCCCACAAAGTTTTCTGTTTGCTTGTTTTGGTTCGACTTATAGCATTTTTGTCTTTCGTCTCTACTTGGTGAAGGTGGGGTACTGTGTCCAAACAGGCTAGCAAACAGCTGCTGACCTCAAGGGAACCACCCAACATAGCACCCCCAGAGGTTGGGGAGTTTTAAGGTTGGGTAAAAGAACTGCACACCTATATTGCTCCTGTCTCCCTCTTTCTAAGCCTCTTTTCTTTCTGTCACCATTCCCTTTTACTCACCCCCTCTCCTTTCTCTTTTTTCTTTTTTAACTTTTTTTCCCTTCTTGCTCTTCAATCTTCTCATCCTTCTGGTTCTGTACCAAAAGGACTCATCAATACCCTAGGCCAGAAGCATGATAACTTAAAGAGCAAGAAGAAGTGAAAGGAAAACTAGGACAAGGAAACAGATAAAAGAAAATACTCATGAGGAAGAATCAGTAGAAAAATCCCGGCAACATAAAAAACTAATCCAGAGCAACCCCCTAAGGGACAGTGAGGAAGCTATTGCAGAGGATTCCACCTATAAAGAAATGTTAGAAATGACAGAAGGGAAATTTAGAATACAGATGATGAAAACAAGGAAGGAAATGATGGAAACAATGAAGGAAACTGCTGATAAAGTGGAAAATAACCAAAGGAAATCCAAAAACACAATCAAATAAGAGATGAACAATATGAAGAACATAGAAAGGATATAGCAGAGCTGAAGGAACTGAAGCAGTTAATTAGGGAACTTAAAGAAGCAATAGAAATATCAACAACAGATTAGACCATGCAGAAGAAACAATCTCAGAGGTAGAGGACAAAGCTCTTGTGATAACTCAGATAGTTAAAGAGGCAGAAAAAAAAGAGAGAGAAAACAGAACATTCACTGACAGAATTATTGGACTTAATGAAATGTTCAAACATACACTCAATACATATAGGTATCCCAGAAGGGGAAGAAGAATGCCCCAGAGGAATGGAAGCCATACTAGAGAATAACGTAAATGAAAATTTCCTAAATATCACCCAAGATTCTGACATACTCCTTTCAAAAGGATATTGGACCCCAGGTCACCTCAACTCTAACTGAGCTTCTCCAAGACACATTGTGATGAACCTGTCCAAAGTCAAGACAAAAGAAAAGATTCTGCAAGCTGCCAGGAGTAAGCACCAGTTGACCTACAGGGGCAAATCCATCAGGGGGACTGCAGACTTCTCTAATAAAACTTTTCAAGCAAGAAGACTATGGTCACCTACCTTTAATCTACTAAAACAGAACAATTTCCAGCCCAGAATTCTATATCCTACTAAGCTAAGCTTTACTGATATGCAAACATTGAGGAAATTCGCCACAAGACCAGCTCTACAAGAAATACTTCAACCTGTTCTACAAACTGATCATCACAATGGATCAACAGCAAAGTAAGAACTCAGAAATTAAAGGACGGAACCAAACTTCCACACTGATGCAAAAGATAAAACTAAGCAATGGATTCTCACAAAATAAGATGAATAGAACATTACCACACTTATCAATTATCTCAATAAATGTTAATGGCTTGAATTCCCCACTGAAGAGGCAAAGATTGACTGACTGGATTAAAAAACACATCATCCTTTTGAGCAACCTAAGAACGCTAAGGCCTCTCTTGCCAGTTTGCTAGCTGTGAAGTTTCTTATCCAGGTCCACATTTAGTCCTTACATTTGGTCCTTTTGTTAATCTGCACTGAAGTAGAGTACAAACCTCCCTGCACTGAAAGGCTGAAGACATTCCATTTAAGACTCTGGCTGAAGCTGTTGCTGTCTTAGGCCAGGATGACTGACTCAATCACAATCACTGAGACGCTGTCTTCTCAAGACAGAAGTGGAAACAACTAAAACTACTGGCAGGAAAAATATAAAGATGAAAGGTAGAGAAATGGTTATAAAAGTTCCATGTGCATCAAACTCCACAAATGTAAGGAATCATTATTATGACCGAGATCATTAGTGCTAAGAATTCTTTGCATTTCTACTGATGATAGTTTTGATTGTTTTGCTCCTTGAAAGAAATTACCTAAAGTATTATTTGCATTCTGTAGACAAATTAAAAACTGAAAGTGACAATGTCTTCTACAGTCTCCTGACCATTTATGACCATCACCTGGTTTAACAGGTACTCTGCAGACAAACCAATTTTAAACATAAATTTGGTTTTCCCAGTTGAAGTTTCTTCATGTATTTGTCTGCAAAAAACAACATTGGGTAACAAGTAATCTTCATCTTTGATAATCTGAGAAATAATTATTATAGTTATTTCTATCTTTCCTTCTAGGCGCTATAAGGGGGAGACAATATATCTCATTCCCTTTTGTAATTCTGGTGCCCAAGATCTTGCCTGGGAACAAGGAATGTTTTCTGAATTAATAGATGAGCTAATACATTAATGATTAATTAGAGATGCACATTAGGAACTTGTCCATGCTGCTGACATACAATTATAAATCCCTCTCTATCTTTATTTCTCAATCACTTGTTAATCCCACCCTGAAGTTCCCAATATCAAGGGGAACCTGGCCTTTGCCTAATTTCTTGAAACTTTCCCTAAATTATTTTTTAAAGCAATTTCTTTACACAGGGAAAAACATACTTCAGTTTATGCTACCAGTTACCACTCTTAAGATCAAGTATTTCTCCCTGATGGTCCCCTAAGAAGATACTACAGTGAAGAGTGTGAACTTGTTATTCAAATAGAAGTGAAGATGCGCAACATATATAACTGGGTCCTCCCCCTAAGTAGGTGTAACAGTTGCCTCTGTGGGGCCAGGTGATAATTGCCTTGAGGCTGAGAAATGTTCTTCACGGACAAAGATCTGATTGTGAATCCTGGGGTAGCTGGTAGACCTTGTCTGAAGGAGGGCTCATATCAGAGGGGTCAGTGACTAACACACCATCAGACATGTTTCGATAAAACAAAGGCTCATAATCCCAGAACCTGCTTTTGTGGGGCTCAAGGTAGAATCAGTTTAAACCTCCAGAGGGTAGATGAGTCACACATTGGAACAAGCCTGTGGGAGGTGGGCCCTGCTGATTCCATGCTGCCTGATTTGCCAAGTGAGGAGAAAAGTTTTTCTAAGCTAAGAGAGTCTTTGATCATTGTACATCGTGTCCAATGGAACAGGACAGCAGAGTGAGGGATGGGGTAAGAGTAAGTTCTTTTCCTTCCCTCCTTGAAGCTACAAGATTTATGAAAAAGAACCACCCTGTAAAAAGCCCACTGCAAATAGAAAACACTACTAATTTGATCAAGAAGATAAAGGAATAAGATACATTTGCACTCATTTTCACTTAAAATACTCTTCAATTTAAAAGACATAGGGAAAGAGGTCTTAGCAATGTGACTTTTGCTAGTGACAAAATATTCCAGTTCAATAACCAATTCCACCATAGTTATTTTGTCACACTCACAGCACATATCTGCGGATTCACTCAAACCTAATACAGCATGGGTAGCATGGAAAACTGTTTCCACGTTAGGTACCCACTGAACAAGGAGATGGCAAGGGCAAGTAATAAACTCTAGGCAGGAATGAATGGCTAGTCCATTTTTGTTCATCAACCTACCATAGATTCTGGTGCAGGAAAAAAAAGAAAACAGTTTCGGGCAGCACCTTTGGCTCAAAGGAGTAGGGTGCCGGCCCCATATACTGGAGGTGGTGGGTTCAAACCCAGCCCTGGCCAAAAAAAAAAAGAAAATAAGAAAACAGTTTCACAGTAAATTTTAATTCAACTCTGCTAGGGGACTAATTCGTATGTGGAAAAAGAGAGTACATTAAATGTTTTCCTGAGTTATGTTTCAATTATGTATAGATTTTTTTTTTAATTTTCTCACATATATTTTCAACTAATCTACCCTCATATTTATTATACCTAAAAGCTAATTAGAACTCAAATTAGCAAATGAAAAAATATTTTCATTCATCTGGATTTATATTCAATCTTATTTACTTGAATTCAAATGTTTCCCCAAAACTTTCATCAAAATTCACTGTTTTGTCAAGATGAATCTTTTCTATAATTTTATTATGAAAGCTCTAAAGTCTAAAATATGTATGTGTATATACACAAGGAACTTTTTGCACAAATGCCAACTTTTCCTAGCACAGTTCATTAATCACAGTTAATGAACTGGTTTCAAATATAAATAGAAGGAAGGAATAGCATGTTTTAAATTATGGTGGCATATATTAACTCTTCTTTTAAAATTTTCTCTCCATAATGTAAGTTTTTTTCATAGAAATGAGGGTAAAAATGCCCACTATTAATTTATTTTAAAAAATAACTTAGGAATTATGCTTTTATGAAGAACTGAACTCAAGATTTCACATGTTGAAAAGAAAATTTATATATGTATGTATGTTTAATTACCTATAGTTTTACCTAAATTTCAATTCATTTGCATTTTCAACTTATATAACCTCTTATTTACTGCAGTTTTAAGAATTAAATAGAACTCCAATCAACAAAAGTTAACTTTCATCATTTAAACTATCATTATCTTATTGACCCCATTTCAAATCTGTGATTTCCCCCAAATTTTCCTTAGGAAACTCAGGTTAAAAACTTAGCACAAAGGAAGTAAAGACTTTCAGTTACCAGTTACAAAACTATAATCCATAAATTATCTTTTCCATTCATGTATGTTAAAGATCTTTCTTACAGTATGGAGCAGGGGTTATGGCATTACTTAGGCAGAGCCTGTGAATCTCCAGGAATATCTGCTCATCTGAGATTTTCCACACCTTGCTCTGGTGCAAACATTCTCTTGATAGTGAGAACTAAAATTCACCAACCTAAGGGATTCTTGTGGAGAAATATCAGCCCTCTCATGTCTTTACCTTTAAGGCAGTTCCAAAGCCAGTGTTACTTAAAGCTGCATAAACACTCCTCAAACGACCCAGCAGAATCTAGACCTTCTTCATGTAGTTCACTCCACAGACCGCCCTGCTGGTCCATCTCACAGCACAGGTGCAGTGGGATTCTCTTAAAGAAATCCTAGTCAAGCAAAGAGGTGATGGTGAAGGTCCAGAAAATCCCCACCTGAGTTACAAAGATAATTGGACCAGTTGAAATCTGACAGCCTCCATATGCTAAATAACTTGCTGAAAACCAATCACCCAAAGACCACTGATTATTCTGAGGTTCTTTTTCTTTAATGTAAGGTCTTTTTAATTTTTGGAAACTTCTATTATTTAAGATGGCCCATTCTACAACAATGGCTCATAATTAGATGTATTTATTTTGACAGCCCATAGTTCCTGATAAAAGGCCATCTGCAACATTTTCAAATTAAGGATTTTTCCTACAATGAACATTATTATTAACGATGTGAAATACTGAGGCTTTGGAAGGGAAGTGTAATCAAAGACCACAACATAAAATTCCATTATCACAGTGTCTGGTTTTGCCTCTGCCTTTTTAATTTAAAGAGGAAGAATTAGAAGCAAATGCAATAAGTATTGAGGCATGCAGGACAGGAGAATGGAATTGCTGAGTTGGAGCAAAGATTGTGCCTTTTTTTCTCTTTATTTTGTGTCTGCAAAACATAATGCATAATCTACATTGTGTCCCATTAATACAGGGCGTCAAGATCAAGAGGAAAAAAAGTAAACTCCTCAAATTCCCTTTCAACCTCCCCCCTAAAAAAATCCCTCTACCTAAGTGCCTATTTCATGAACAGGTGAGCCTCCCCGCCACCAATATTATACCCATTACCACTGCCAGAGTGACCATGTAAAGTAGTACAGGTCGTCTACTGCACAAAGGTACTCAGCTAAGGGGGCATGTGAGCTGAACCCCAGCCCACAGTCATCAAGAGAATCAGCTTCTAACACCCAGCTATCCAACTGATAGCTGTGTGGACTGCTTTGAGAATATCATACTTGTGTGCCCTGGCAGAGGGCTGCAGCCATCTTCTTTTCTGTTTTGCATAAAACAATAAGCTTATCCACTGCCCATGTTTCCAAATTTTCAGTCACTCTCCCCACAAATGAGCAGACATGTTAAAATGGACCATTCTGAGAATTTATGCTTAGACTAAATTTTCCAGGTGTTGGAGTCTAATGTGAGGAGTAAAGGTAAGTCTGTATATAAGCAAAGGCTTCTGTCTCCCTGTACAAAGTCGGGAAGGCAGAGTGGGCTAGGCTTTTGCCAGTCGGAGAAAGAACCTGCTAAACATTTCTTTCTTTCTTTTTTTTTTTTTTTTTAATAGGAACTTCTTATCAGACAAGAAAGTAAGTTAGGCCAGGGGCCACTCTCTCTCTCATTCTATATTTGACTCCTATAGAAGGCTGAAGATTTTGCCCTCACCCTGAGAAGACCCAGAGTGGTGCCCATGCCAGCTCTGCCTTAGCAGATGGACATGTGTTTCCCTGGTCTCAGGGGTGTTCCTGCTGCTTTGCTGCCAGGGCTTGAAAATGGGACCCTTCCAAAGCCAAGTGCAGATGTGAGCTTCAAGGTGAGTGGGGGAGGGTGTGGAGACACAGCTGAATACTAGGTCATTCCGATCCTCAGCCCATTTTCTAGCCCAAACAGAAGGTCTTCATGTGATCTGGTCTATTCTGTTAGAATCCCACATTTGCTACTAGTACTCCTAGTATTTAAAAATGTAAATTTCCCTTGCATATGAAAATGGCAATGAGATATCATCTCACACGTGTTAGAATGGCTATTATCAAAAAGACAAAAGATAGCAAGTGTTGACAAAAATGTAGGAAAAAAGGGAGCACTTGCCTACTGTTGGTGGGAATGTAAATTAGTAAAGCCATTATGGGAAACAATATGGAGATTCTTCGAAATACTAAAAATAGATCTACCATATGATCTAGCAATCTCACCCTTGGGTATAGATGCAAAGGAAATGCAATCAATGTGTCAAAGAGATAGTCACATTCCCATGTTCACTGCAGCATTATTCACAATAGTCAAGATAGGGAATCAATTTAAGAGTCCATCAGTGGATGAATGGCAAAGAATTCATCCCCTGGGGCGGAGGGGTGGGGGTGGGGTTTTCACAAACATGCAATGGAATCCCACTCAGCCTTAAAAGATGAAGAAAATCCTGGCATTTGTGACATGGATGAAATTGAAGGTCATTATGTTAAGTGAAATAAGCCAGGCATAGAAAAACAAATACTATACCACATGATTTCACTTATATGTGGAATCTAAGAAAGTCAAACCCATAGGAGCAGAAGAGCAGAATGGTTGGTACTTGGCACTGGGGGCAGGAGGCTACAAATGAGGGAGATGGTGGTCAAAGGATGCAGAACTTCAGTTAGGAGAAATAAGTTCAAGGGATCTATTAACTACATGGTGACTTTAGTTAATAATAATATACTGTATACTTGAGAATCACTGAAAATAGATTTTAAACCCTATCTTGTGTATTATTCTTCCTGAGCTGTCAGGTTGGAAGACCATCAGTTTAAATAATCTCTTATAAGATAATTTAATCACATGGCACACTATAGGCAACAACTTATCTAATCAATTTGTACAGAGCTTAGACCGTGATCCTCTTGCATTGTAACAAAATAAGGTAAGCGCATTTACAGCTATTGATTACACAGGCTCTACTGGAATGGGCCAGTTATGTACATTTAGGCAACCTTTAAAACTCACTTAAGTAATTGCTTTTTGTTTCCTTTCATCTGATCCATTCTAGACCTATTTTATAGTTGTAATCTCAGAAGGCAGGGTCCCTGCTCTATTTCCAAGTTCTTGGGTGGGGAGGAATATGAGAATGAGGGATGGGGAAGGGAGTCAGTGAGACAATACTTCTGATTATCACTTATAGAAATTTCAAGAAAGCTATAAAGTAAATTAACTTTGAATGTTATCTTTATCTTTTCTTCTCCTACTTCAAATACAATTTGTTAACAAATGGCTTAAAAGAAAACAAGATGTCAGCATGAAGAAAAACTAAAAGCTCAAAGGAATGCCTTTGGATAAGAGGAGGCGATTATATATGATCAAATTGTAGCCTTCTAGCCTCTGAACCCCTTCCTATATTTCCTATATTAATTTCCTACCCTGTGAATCCTAGTGAGAAACAAAGCCACTTCCATTTCAGCAGTCAAGATAGCCAGAGCCTTGTTTTCCAGCCACTCTGGTAATCATGGCACAGACCATGGCCATCCACCTGGGGTCCTAAATCAGGGACCAGTGGCTCAGAGAACAGGGAGTCTTCATTCTGGTAACCCCGGTGGCTGCTGCAGGTCCAGCAGCATCTAAGGCCAGTAGCAGCAGAGGCCATGCAAGGTCCTACGCACTGCTATGACTTTGAATGTAGCTCCGGCTTCTCTTTATTCCCACCCATATCCTAACTCAGGTCCATGAAGCTTCACAATGAATCCCCCAAATACCTGATATCTCCTGAGAAATTACTTTTATGCTTACACTGGCCAGAGTCCTTTTCAACTGCTTGTTTTGAAGATCCCTGGTGGGTATGTGATATAAAAGGACACATTTGTGCTCAATCAGAGTAACTGCAATGGTATGAAGCCTTATTTGGTGCTACCACTAAATCCACATCAGCGTCTGGGCCTTATCCTACCTTTAGATCTGGAAGGTCACAAGAATGGCCAGATTCTCTAGTATTTATTTCATTACTACACCATGCAGTGACCACTGTCTCAGAATCTTAATCAGTACAGAAGAATGTAGCGTGGGGAAACAGAAAGGGAGGGAACTAGGCTTCAAACATTTTCATTAATTTTTCACTATACATAGTTCTGAAATGTAAATTCTTACCAAACTCTAAATACATTCAATGAAATATAAATTTCTTATCCTAACATCATCCTACTACAAAATACATAAATTTGTAGAAATAAAATTAAGGGTAACGTAGTACTGGGGAATATACAGGTGAAGTGTGCTTTATGCACATTTTTTTTTCATTTAATTATGTATCAGGAAGTCATCGAAACTCAAGCACTTACAATAAAAGCTGTCTAGGCTATTTTAAAAAAGAACCGGTTTGTGTAAATAGGGGTACTATTTGCAAAACAGGATTCCTGGGAGAGTTTTGTGAATAGTGGTATGCTATGGGATACACAAATCTTTGCTACACAAAAAACCACATTTTAAATATAGCAAAGATGTTTAACAAACCATCATATGTGGTAAAACTGTCAACAAAGGCCAGGACATGATGAGCACAAATCTCCAAGGAGCTTTTCAGAGGAGGGGACTACATAGGAAGGATTCTTAATAAAGCAGTGGGATGGCTCAGCGCCGTAGCTCAGTGAGTATAGCGCCAGCCACATACACCGAGGCTGGTGGGTTCAAGCCTGGCCTGGGCCTGCTAAACAACAATGACAACTACAACAAAAAAAATAGCTGGGCATTGTGGTGGGCACCTGTAATCCCAGCTACCTGGGAAGCTGAGCCAAAAGAATCACTTAAGCCCAAGAGTTTGAAGTTGCTGTGAGCTGTGACAGCACAGCACTCTACTGAAGGCAACATAGTAAGACTCTGTCTCAAAAAAATAAGAATAAAGCAGTGGGCATACCTGGGCTTGATTAGGCTTGAATGTATGCCACATTTCACAATAAAAAAGTGTTTAAAAATCAAAGTTCACTAGCAATCTGGGAGGCCAAAGCAGGTGGATTATCTGAGCTCACAGGTTGGAGACCAGCCCAAGCAATAATGAGATCCCATCTCTAAAAATAGCCAGGCATTGTGATGGGCACCCATAGTCCCAGCTACTTGGGAGGCTGAGGCAAGAGGATCACTTGAGCCTAAGAGTTTGAGGTTGCTGTGAATTATGATGCCAAAGTACTTCTACCAAGGGTGACAAAGTAAGATTCTGTCTCAAAAAAATAAATTAAATAAATAAATAAAAGTCAAATAATGATAAAAAAAAAAAAAAGACCATCTTTCAAGAACAACATTCTTCAATTCCCAATGTTGAAGTCACAAAGAATAAATAACCCACGCGCCTGGAGCAAGCACATTTTCCTGCCCTCAGCTTGAGAGAGAGGATGGAGCCTACATCCTCAGGGCAAGAGGCTCTGGCCCGACAGTGTGCTCAAGTGGAAGTGATCGTGCAAAACCCTCCTCTTCAGCAGTGTCCATCAGCTCAGCGTCTCCCTCCAGGCCCCTTCTCAGGAGTCTGCATGTTAAGCGTGAGCACTGGCTAATTCTTCGTCTTAATAGGCCCTTCCCAGGAAACTCCAACCCAGCAGAGATCCCTCAAGTTTGCCTGGCCCTGATTAATGTGCTACTTATTACAGAACATTGAAATGCTTCCCAGAATGTGTTTGCAGCATCTGTGTCAATCAACAGATGTGTCCAGCTCAATAAACTAATCCACTCTGTCTTCTTCCCTACAGCATCTTAATAAGAAACCCAGAGAGCTTCAAGTTTCTTTGTTAACCTTTTAAGGAGCTATGAAATGAGTCTCAATAAAACCTAAACATGAGTTCCCAAGAGTAGGGAAGAAAACACAAAATTATAACTCCCAATCACCCAAGTGTGAAAGGAAAAAGATCTAACAAAAATCTTAAATTGCAGCCTTGACAGCCGGAAAACCAACTAATGACTTCAAATGCTGTCTCTCAGGGTGGACAGGGGCCGCTGGTAGTGATTGTTTCTTTCTTCCAGAAATGCCTAAAATAGCAATAATGTGAGAAAAATAATTCCATCCACAGTGCCCATGGGCAAAAAACACTGAACTGAAACAGCAAGTAATATCTGCAGAACATCCTGGAGGTTGTGTGACGCACTTGGAAAACAGTATGAATCTTGTGCTGTGAAGACAATAATGCTTGTCCCACTAGGCTGCTATGACATTTCCATGAGACAGCATGTATGAAAGGCCCACAGTGGCACTTGGCATGTTCAAGGTGCTCAATAATCAGCTCCACTCCTGTTCCCTAGGGCACCTACAGCCACAAAGAGCTGACTCCCTCCTGATAGTGGAGAGCCAGGCCAGTGGCTCCAGTCCTGGCAGTCCCTGGTTGCACCACAAAGTTGACAGTATGCCTTGGAATGACCTAGAGTAGTTTCCCACCTGTACACACAAGCCTTGCTACATGAGGGTACCCAGAGTTGCAGACGACATTTTCAGATATCAATTGGCTTCATTCCAGGTGATCTCGTGTTGATGTCTAACACACAGTAGGACTGCTATATGACACTTGTAAACCAGCTTGTCTTCTGACCAAGCTATGAAGCAGCCCTAAAACTGTCCTCATAACCCTATTCACCCTCATGGTGTGTCCCCTGTGCTTCATAGCCAGGTACCCCATGACCACATTGAATACCAGCTTCTTATCCTTCCAGGACTATAATCCCATCTTGCCACCATCCAAGGCCCTCCAACACAGGCACTGCTCCAGGCCTCACCAGGAAAACTCACCTGCCTGAAGTTCCACTTATAGAACCACAAAGCAAACCATTTACAGGAGACCTATTCTAATCTTCCATTTAATTAATAGGAAAAGTGAGGCCAGGAGAGTAATGTCAGATGCTAGCAGAGACAGTTCTGGAGGCCAGAACGTCCAGATCCCAGACCAGAGCTGTACCTGCTCCACAGTGCTGACTTAGGCTCAGCAGCTAGACCAAAACCATGGCACACAGAAGTTTAGTATCTGCTATCTAAAAAAATACCTGTTTTTAACAGGGACATTCTGTTGAATAGAATGAGTAATATTTAAATTTCAAAACAGAAGCCAGGGCCAGTGTTTGCCTTATTTGACTCATTCCTTACATGAACCTAGATACCATGTGCCCTGTTTTACACATAGGAAAATAAGAGCTAATACCCGAAAACTTAAAGTTTAGTAAGTAGCAGGAGCTGGGAGTTGAGCCCAGCCTGCTCTTCTCCAAAACCTGTGTCTTCACCCGCCCCTGGTGCTCTCACTCCAGCAGGTGTGCAGCTGACCTTTGTTGGAGGACTATTATGAAACTCACAATAGAAAATGCATGGGAAGGAGTCAGCGCAGTGCTTGGCAAATGGTAAATGCTTTCTCTTTTTAAGGCTAGACAAGAAAGATCATTTTATAAAACTATTGTTTAGTTTGGAACTCAGTGACTTTTTGGTTTGCAATATTCCAACAAATGCCAATATTAATATATAAATGGCAGAGAAATGTGTGATGAATCAGTCAGTTTGTTAAAACTATCTGCAATTTTTCCATGGATGGAAAAAAGATCTAGAGAGATTTTCTGATTCCTACAGTCTAACCAAGCTAGATTTGGTGTGCTAACACCCCTAGCCATCCAATTCTCTTTTATCTCTCTATTTATTTATCTGGAGACAGAGCCACATTCATTCCTCATTTAAGAAGTACACAGTGAGTGGGTGGTGTTTAATAAAACCATGCTGACTGCCTGGCTAAAAAGCATCAGAATGGAATGTTGAGCAACCATTATTTTGATTGGAACAATGGGCTTGTTAACCTGAGTGTAATTAAAACTGGAGGCCTTCCCTGGGATTGCATTACTTCTGCTCAATGACTACACAAACTCCCTGATGTCAGGTCACTGAATACAACTTCAGAGGCATAACTCTGGAGCAGCACTCTGGAGAAGGGTAGAATTTCTGTGATGATGGAAATGCTCTTTCTGTACTTACTGTACCCTGTATAAAAGCTACTAGCCACCTGTGGTATGGAGCATTTGAAATGGGGGTGGGGGCCTGAGGAATTGAATTTTTTATTTTATTTAATTTTAATTAATGTGAAAAGCCACAAGTAGCTACTGGCTACCACATTATACAGTACAATTCTAGAAAAATCGATGACAGGAAAGTGATTTGTGAAGGACGGAGTGAAGGTTCAGTAACTTGACACTGTAGTTTCTTGAAGATCCTTTAACCCCCCTGAAGCAATACCACCAAGAGGGCCTGGGCCATCTTGGAAGGAGACTAGTTTTCCTGTGACGTTCTTCCTCTTTCTCGACCCAGGTCACCATCAAGAACAAGATAATGAAACAAAGTAAAGACCCTGTGAAACCTCAAAGCCATCCTCTTACAGAGGAGGAACCTGGAATTCAAAGATGAAGTCACCTGCCCAGGTCATAGAGTGATACAAGAAGATTGACACACAATCTACCTTTTTCCAACTAAACTTGGATGACACCTGTTAGCTCTCTTCCCCAACACACCATGGGCAAGTAAGTTTTCAGGGGTTGCTGGGACCTGGGAAACAGTGAGAATGTATAAGGAATGCCAATAATAAGATGATGGTGACCAGCATCCCTATCAGCAAAGACACTGGGCAGCTGCCCCTGTGGCCAATGGCAGCTAGTCAAGACTATGCCTCCTGATTGTCCAGATTTCCAAGAGCAGCAGGGAATAGAGTTTGCAACCTCTGACCTAACCTATTTTTCCTTACCCTCTTAACTATCCCACCTTCCCAACCACCAGGAATACTTGTATAACAAAAGAAGACTCCGAGGACTGAATTTATAACTGGTGGGAATTTTTTGCCCTACAAATGATAGTGAGACCAATGGCTCTGCCCAGGACCCCTCAAACCATTCCCCATAGTGGCCACCACTATATTCAGGCCAAAGCTAGCCAGGAGTCTCATTATCCCCACAAAGAAGAATGAACAAAGACAGCAAATGGCCCATTGTTTCAGAGACACTCAAATGCTCATAGTATTGCTTACTAATTATAACACAGTGGCCTATATCCATCTGGAAAGGAACAGTTGCTGAGCATGAGGCAGATACTTTGCTAAGGATTTTATAGACATTACTGTGATATTTTATCTCTAAAACACCCTTGCTAAATAGTGATTATTATTCCCAATTTATAGAGCATAGACTATTGCAGCTGGGTATCTTGCCCAAGAACACAAAGGAGAAAGTAATGGGACAGGGATGCAAAAGCAGGTTGGGCTCCAAAGCCCAAGCCCTTCCACCTCCCTTGTCACTGCACCAACTATGTCTACGGCAGCTCCTTATGCTTCCCAACAGATGGGCTCTGGGTGGCTTTCCATGCAAGAGATCATCTTGTACTTTTCTTTCTTCCCTAAATTATAGTTTCATCCTTAACCAATGACGAAAGTTCCATTCCCATCATTAAAAAAATAATAAAGAAATTTCTTGCTAAATCAAAATAACAACAGAAATTCATATCTGAGTGACAAAATAATTGGGAAGCATCTCCAACCCAAATTATTTACACCATTCCTGATGCCTGTCACCAATGGCTCAGTAGTATCTGCCCTATACATCTACTTGCTGTGTCTAAATATGTAAAATTAGTCATGTAAGAGTCCTTACATGACTAATTTTTAAAACTAAAAAGAAAATGAAGAACCAGAGATAATACACCTGCTATTCCAAAGTGTCTCAATTGTTTCCTCTACCTAAAGTAAAGAAACAACTCTCAGTGTACTATTTATAACAGCCATAACTCTCTTCTGCTTGAGATGTCACTTCTACAGTGATTAATGGGAAGAGTCCAGGGTGTCTATTACTGTCTACCCTGATGGCAAATTGATATATTGTTTTCAGAAAATTCCTTTTGGGCCAATGATTTTCCTGTAAATGGGCACCAAAACAGTTGCTGCATTCCTCAATTCTACACAAAATTTATGATTTTACTTTAATATTTGATTATTGTGCAGAAGCTTACTGTAAAACTCTCAAAATAGAATATTACCATTGCATTTCTTTTTCTTTTTTTTTCTTTTTTTTGTAGAGACAGAGTCTCACTTTATGGCCCTCGGTAGAGTGCCGTGGCCTCACACAGCTCACAGCAACCTCCAACTCCTGGGCCTACGCGATTCTCTTGCCTCAGCCTCCCGAGCAGCTGGGACTACAGGCACCCACCACAACGCCCAGCTATTTTTTGGCTGCAGTTTGGCCGGGGCTGGGTTTGAACCCGCCACCCTTGGTATATGGGGCCGGCACCTCACCGACTGAGCCACAGGCGCCGCCCACCATTGCATTTCTTTACCTCTGGTTGCTCAGTACTCTCAGCTTTAAATTAGCAAACTTTTTTAACTCTTCTTTTTTATAGACAGGGTCTCTGTTGCCCAGGCTAGAGTGCAAAGTGATACCATCATCATAGCTCCCCACAACCTCAAACTCTTTGGCTCAAATCATCCTCCTGCCTCAGCCTCCTGAGAAGCGGGGACTATAACTGCACACCACCATGCCCAGCTAATTTTTTCTCTACTTTTTATAGAAACAGGATCTCCCTATGTTACTCAGGCTGGTCTCCAACTCTCTATCTCAAGCAATCCTCCTTCCTCAGTGCTATGATTACAGGCATGAGTGTTTGGTCTAGCAAAATTTTTGATGAAGACTGATTTCACTTTTTTTTCTGCCAGCTGCATTAATAACATATTCTTTTACCATGAGGTACAATAATGCTTATTCCTTCAATTTCTTATAAATTTGAAATATCAATGGCAGCAAAAATGAATGTAGAGTTTCAATGTGCTTCCCAGTAGCTTGTTGAAAAAGTACCATAAACTCAGCATCACTAGCTCTCCTCGCTCTAAGAATCAAAAGCAGAGGGCTCGATGAAATGTTCACTGGAATTGGAAATAAGGTGGATATGAAGAATTTAAAAAGCCAGGAGAAGAGATGTGACAGAAAGAGAGGACCCAGTAGTGTGGGCTGGAGGAAGAAAGGAGAGGATACATGTTTGGAAAAGTTCTGATGAGGAGCTGCTTGGGGACGAGAGGGTCATGTAGTATCTGAAATAACCTCTCCTTATTTTATTATGACCACTGAGGATTTAAAATGTTGGCATGAAGCTCTCAGCTCCTGAGCACTTTAGAGCTGAGGAAGGAAACTTTTCTCTCAGAACATCATCAAAGTGCTCTAACTTGTCCATAAAACCATCAAAGGTCAGAGCACATAAATGTAACTTGGATCCGACACAGATTCACAAGACTATCTCCTTTTCCAGAGTACAAACCCCAACTCTCCTCTCCATTTACTTCTTTTATCCTTGTATTAGTTTAAAATATGTCTCCAAAATCCTTAGACACTCCTGGCAGGGTCTATGTCACCTCCCCTCGAATCTGGGTGGGCTTTGCGACTGCTGCAAACAAGAAAGGACAGTGGAAGTCAGGCTGTGTGATTGCCAAGGTCAGTCATGAAAGGCAATGTAACTTCTGTATTCTTTGCTGCACACATATACTTGGAGCCCAGAGCTCCTCATACAGTGTCTGACAACCCTACACCCATCAGGCTGTAAGGAAACCAAGGCACATGTGAAGTCACACAGACAATATCTGAGTGGAGGAGTCTTCAGATCACCACAGTCCCAGCAGCAGGTCTCCCCTGCCCTTCAAGTCTTCGGATCTAGAGCAGAGACAACCCATTCCCACTGCACCCTCACTGAGGTCTGTACCAGAAGCCTCCTGTGTGACTGTGAGAAAGGACTGTTCGCAGCTGCTAAATTCTGAGGTAATTTGTTACACAGAAGCAATCTCTGGAACTCTCTCTTGTTCCATTCCCACCTCTGATTTTTCTCTGTGGAGGATCTTTCCTGAAATGTGTAGTTTTCCCTTGATGTGAAGCCCTAAAATTCTTTGTTCAAATGAAAATTTCCACATAAGTCATGGATGATAGCAGCTCTGAGGCTCCCTACCTCACAACTTGACAATCACTCTTCCCCCAGAAAATAAATATGTGGCCCTCCCTATACCAATCAAACAATTTCTGGAACTCTGCCTTCCCTGGAAAGTCTCCCTAGTTTAATTACAGAGAGGATGATGCCCTGTAATTTTCTCTCACCCACCTCACATTCCTACCACCAATAACCATCAACACATATATATTGAGGAGCTAAATATGCTAAAAGATGTGAAAGAAATACAAGCCATAAGTTCTTGTTTCATATGGAACCAAAAAAAAAAAAAAAAAAAAAAAAACTCCATATGGCCAAGGCTATTTTGAGTAATCAAAGCAAAGCTGGAGACATCACCCTACCACACTTTAAGCTATATTACAAGTCCACAATGATCAAGACAGCATGGTATTGGCATAAAAATAGAGACCTAGACATTTGGAACCAAATAGAAAACCAGGAGATGAAACCAGTCTCTTATAGCCATTTGATCTTTGATAAACCAAACAAAAGCATACAGGGGGGAAAGAATTCCTATTCAATAAATAGGGCTGGGAGAACTGGATAACCACATGTCAAAGATTGAAACAGGACGTGCACCTTTTGCCATTTATGAAAATTGATTCAAGATGAACAAAAGATTTAAATCTACAGCATGAAATGATAAAAATCTTAGAAGAAAGTGTGGGGAAAACTCTTAAGGATGTCAGCCTGGGAAAAGATTTTATGAACAAGACTTCCATGGCAATTGTAACAACAACAAAAATAAACAAATGGAACTTAAACTGAAAAGCTTCTGCACAGCTAAGGAGACAACAATCAAAGCAAATACACAGCCTTCACAGTGGGAAAAGATATTTGCATGTTAAGAATCTAACAAAGCTTTGATAACTAGTATCTATAGAGAACTCAAATTAATCAACAAAAAAAGAACAAACAATCCCATCCATCACTGGGCAAAAGACATGAACAGAACCTGCTCTGAGGAAGACAGACAAATGGCTAACAAACATATGAAAAATGGTGATCATCCCTAATCAGAGAAATGCAAATCAAACCCCCGAGATATTACCTAACCCCAGGGAGAATAGCTCACATCACAAAGTCCCAAAGTTGCAGATGCTGGTGCCGATTTGGAGAGAGGGGATCACTTTTACACTGTTGGTGGGACTACAAACTAATACAACCTCTTTGGGAAGAGGTATGGAAAATCGTCAAAGGACTCAACTTGGATCTCTCATTTGTAATCCCACTACTAGGTATCTACCCAGAAGAAGAAAAAAATCATTTTATCATAAGGACATTTGCACTAGATTGTTTATCACAGCTCTATTTATAATCGCCAAGATGTGGAAATAACCTAAACACCCATCAACTCAGGAATGGATTAACAACCTGTCTTATGTTTATAGCATGTAATGCTATTCAGCCATTAAAAAGATGGTGACTTTACATCTTTTGTATTAACCTGGATAGAATTGAAACACATTCTTCTCAGTAAAGTATCCCAACAATGGAAAAACAAATACTCCATGTACTCTATTCTAATATGAAGCCAGTAGACAATCTAATTCATGCCCCCATAGGAGAAAAACTCGTTTCAATTCAAGTTGGGGTAGGTGGACTGAGGGCCTGGAGAGGGATTTGGGGTTCTCCCACTAAATAAGCACAATGTAGGGATGTATGGCACACCTTTGGGGTGTAGGACACAACTATAAAAGGACTCTTCCCAAAACAAATTCAAATATTGTGACCTGGTTAGTTGTACCCTCACATTAATTTGAAATTAAAAAAAAAAAGGAAATATAAACCATGATGTTTGCCTTCAAAGGATGTTTTTAGCATTTTGGGGAGGCAGGGATAGCCCATCCCACCGCCACCATCATTACTGAACAAAATAACAGAGAGAAAGAGATCCATTCTCATCACTACTTTATACATAATAAAAACAGAAAATCCTACATCTGTGCTTATATAAGGTTTGTATGGTCCATGCACATCCATGTCACCAGTTAATAATAAGGACCCCTTATATCTGAAATACAACAGCATTCACTTTTCATGTATTCACTAACTAGGTATTGAGCTCATTTAAGTGCCAGGCCCTCAGCTGGCTCAGAGGTATGGCTGTGAAATGAGACAGACACACACCTCCTAGCCTCTGAGAGCTCACATTCCAGTGGACTTGGACTAGCAGATAATAAACGTGTAAACATTTTTAAAAGTGGTACATGCGGAATAGAAAATAAAGAGGCAAATACAATGTGGAGAGTAACTGGAAGAGGAGATAGCTACTTTGATTAGCGTGACCAGAAAAGATCCAGGAAAATAAGGGAGGTGGCAGCGTTGAAGGTAGGTCCTGAAGATAAGGACCTACCTTAAAAGGGATGGAACCACACTTGCACAAGCCCCAAGGCAGGAAAAATCGCCTCATATTACAGAAACAGAAAGGCCTATGTGACTAGAGAGATGAGGAGACAGGAGGCAGGTGGGAGAATTGTGGAGATACAGAGACATGGATGTCCTGACACCACTTGCACAGTGGTCTGAAACTGTGCAATGTCACTGGTCTTCTCTCCAAAACAGGTAACTATCAAGAGGTAAAGGCAATCTGAATGGCAACTGTACTGTGCCAATAGCTACTTAATCAGTGGCATCACAATAGCGAAGCTGATACTGATTATGTGCTTACTCTGAATTAATACTTTGGAAAATATCATTGTAACCTTTCCTTGCTGTTCAACTATAAAACATTCCTAGAACAGAAAGAAGGAGTTAGGATTCAGTATCTGGCATTCAAAATAGGCCTTATGCAAGTCTTACTAATATATTGTCCTGAGGAAGAATGGTTAAATGCCTTTATCACTTTTCGCATATCAGAAGAACTTAGCTCAAAGTTCCTCCACAGCGAAGTGAATATCCAGTCTAGAAGAATGTAGAGAAACTGTTGTCTCTTCCTTGTCCCAGGATCATGAGAAGGAAAATCAGGGAAAAAGCAAAGCAGTCAGATGTCTGAGACTTAAGGAGTCTTATGTGGGTAGAAACTCCTGTTAAGGGATCTAGAAAGAGATGACCTCTCAGGTTACTCCATACCAAAGGACACTTGGAGGCAGTTAGGCAGAGGGAATGTTTGAAGTTTAGCTTTACTGAGCTGCTTTTGGTGCCCTACAGCACCCATTGTAGTATGGCTGGGTCTCAGAGGTTGTAAGGAGGGAAGTTAGGAAGGGGCTGAGCTGAGAGCCAGAGCAGAAGCTGGTGCAGGACGAGATGGCCCCTAGCAAGGCTGGGGCCACAGAGTCCATCACAGACAACCAGCAGGACCAGTGGACTCCATGCCTCAGGGTCCAGACTTTTCTCTCCCACCAAGGGGCTGCCCAAGCCTGTCCCGTCTCTCATATATCTAGATATCAACTTGGAAAGAAACCTGGAAAAAGTCTGGAACACTGAGAGTTCTGAAAGTCTGGGCACATTTCCCTAGAGTCAGAACACCATCTAAAATCAATACATCAGACAAAGATTTAAAGCAACTTAGAAACTTAATGAATTTTTCCTTCTAATCAGCAAAAGTTTATTCAGATGGAAGATCACATTAGTTCAAATCAAAACCAAGAAGCTACATGTCCTCTACTCATCTGGATGAGATATGAGCAAGAGACAGAGGCTCCCGTCCAGAAGGAGAGTTAAAGGACAAAAATTCAGCAAGTAACCTGGTGGATTCGAGCCGCACTAAAAGAGAAGGTTGAAGAATGCACGTCAACCCCGCTGAGGTGAGCTGCAACCACAAAGATACAAACAAAAGGTACAAAAATCCGTCACCAAGCAGACGGGAGTCCCCTCCCCCATGAGAATGGCTCAGAGTGCCCCACAAACAATCGGGCAGAGTTCAAAGGTCTTCCCACTACACTCCATGGGAGAGACCCTCTAAAAACTGGACCTAACTCCCCTACTAGGGTGCCACAGCGTCCTCCTGCCAGGCATAAAACTGTATATAGTCTCCACATGGAATTCTGAGCTCCCAGAGCTCCCCTCCACTCACACTGAGGTCTGGAGGCCAGTCCGCCAGGAGTTCAGAGTCTTGGGTGATTTCTCAAGGGGTGTGGACGGTGCCTGGACTGCAGCTGGTCAGCACCGGCTCTGGGGCATGGAAGTGAGGAGAGGATGGTCGGCGGAGAGGGGACCGCACCACAGCAGTGGTTCCCTGAGACACAGTGCGACAGCCGTCTTTTGGCGACAAGACGGCCAGGCATAAAACTGTGTAAAACTGTGTGTGTTCTCTGCCCACAACCCTGGGCTCCCAGCGCTCCCCTCCACTCTCACTCCAAGGTCTGGAGGCCTGTCCCCCCAGAGTCCAGACTCTTGGGCAATCGCATGAGGGTGTAGACAGTGCTGGGGCTGCAGCTGGTCAATGCAGACTCTGGGGCGTGGGAGCGGAGAGAGGACAGTCGGCCAGAAGGGAGCTGCACCGGAGCAGGGTTCCCTGAGGCATAAAACAGCAGACCTCTTTTGCTACCAATATGGCTCACTAACAAATATTCTGAAGCCACCACCCCTGTCTCCCTGGGCAACCAGAGACTGTGAGTATAGGATTTGCCCGAGGCAACACCAACTTGCAAACTGGGGAAACTCCCTGGGCGGGGCTGACCCAGAGGTCTACTTTACTGAACCTAAGACACACCTGGCCCTCAGAAGATCATCAGCCTATAGACAATACAAGAGCAAAGACAAGCTGATTTGGAACTCAATTCAGCTTCTCTTCTGCAGGGGAACTGCAAAGTTGTTCTGTTCTGTTCTGTCAGTAACATTAATCAGGGGTGAGACTGGACCTGAGTGAAAACCCCCCAACCTTCATCAAGTGCCCGAGGTTGTCAGGCCTCACCTCCTCCTGCTAGAGAGAGGCAGAACGCAGTGGCCTGGCAGACTTCCTTGTGACTGAGGCAGGTGTAAACTCCTGGAGTACCAATTCACTACAGGCAACTGGGTCAGCCAACTGCAGGGCTATCAGTGACTGGGTGTGACGGTGGTGCAAGGTGGGGAAGGAGGCATTAACCTTCCCAGACTGATCTATTGGCTGGGTGGCTCCTCCTGACTCCACGCAGCACTGGAGCAAGCCACACCAGAGTAGTCACCAGACCCCTGTGATCCAGTTCCCAGAGACCTCTTAAGCTCTCTCACCCAAGACAGGTGCAGACTGAGACAACTGATTTAGATCTTTTAAACTGAACCAATCACCTGAGAACAAATCAGGTGGTGCCCTGGGTGCATGGTGGTAGGAAGGTTTGATTTTTCTTTTCCAATTGTTTGCCTGTGGGGGGCGGGGTAACTTAATTGCTGATATTTCTCCACAGCTGAGACTTCAATCCAGAGTATCTGTTTCACTAGGGTGGAACAGAAACCAGCTGAAAACAAGACAGAACCACTTAGCCACACCACACCAGACAGGGCCCCAGTTTCTCAGGCCCTCGACAAAGCCCCAGGGCAAAAAATCAAAGGGAGTAAAACAACTATGGGGCAGAATCAGTGGAAAAGCTCTGGTAACATGAATAAGCAGAATAGATCAACATCCCCAAAGAAATATATAACAGATGTAATTGAAGATCCCATTCATAAACAACTGGCTGAGACGTCAGAAATCGAATTCAGAATTTGGATTGCAGACAAGATTAATAAAGTGGAATTAGGAATTTGAGGAGAAATTCAAAAGTTGTCTCAAGAATTTAACGAATTTAAAGACAAAACCACCAAAGACTTAGACACACTGAAGCAAGAATTTGCAGCCCTCAAAGATATGAAAAATACAGTAGAATCCCTCAGCAACAGAATGGAGCAAGCAGAAGAAAGGATTTCTGACATCGAAGATAAAGCCTTTGAACGCTCCCAAACTCTCAAAGAGGAAGAGAAATGGAGAGCAGAAACGGATCATTCTTTCCAAGAGCTCTGGGATAATTTGAAGAAGGCTAATATCCGCCTCATTGGAGTTCCTGAAACCGATGAAGTGGCCTTGCTGGGCACAGAGGCCCTTCTCCATGAAATTATGAAAGAGAATTTTCCAGACATGCCTAGATATTCTGAAACTCAGATAGCAGACAGCTTCAGAACCCCAGCACGACTCAACCCCAATAAGACATCCCCCAGGCATATCATAATTAACTTCACTAAAGTTAATATGAAAGAGAAAATTCTCCAAGCTGCCAGGAGAAAGAAAACCATTACCTTCAAAGGGAAGAATATTAGAATGACTGCAGATCTCTCTGCTGAAACTTTTCAAGCTAGAAGAGGGTGGTCATCAACTTTTAATCTCCTAAAGCAAAATAACACTCAACCCCAGATCTTGTATCCAGCTAAACTGAGTTTCATTTATGATGGAGAAATTAAATACTTTAATGACATTCATATGTTGAAGAAATTTGCCATAACCAAACCAGATCTTCAGGATATTCTCAGACCTATCCTCCATAATGACCAACCCAATCCTATACCACAAAAGTAAATTCACTCAGAAACTTCAGATCAAACTCCAATTTCCACACTGGCGAAAGGATTAAAAATGTCCACTGGACTTTTGAAAAACTCGATACCCAAAATTTCACAAGACTTATCAATATTCTCCATTAATGTGAACAGCTTAAACTTTCCTCTAAAGAGGCATAGGTTAGCTGACTGGATACAAAAACCCAGGCCAGATATTTGTTGCATACAAGAGTCACATCTTAACTTAAAAGACAAATACAGACTCAGAGTGAAAGGATGGTCATCCATATTTCAGGCACATGGTAATCAGAAAAAAGCAGGTGTTGCAATTTTATTTGCAGATACAATAGGCTTTAAACCAACAAAAGTAAAGAAGGATAAGAATGGTCACTTCATATTTGTTAAGGGTAATACTCAATATGATGAGATTTCAATTATTAATATCTATGCACCCAACCAGAATGCACTTCAATTTATAAGAGAAACTCTAACAGACATGAGCAACTTCATTTCCTCCAGCTCCATAATAGTCAGAGATTTAAACACTCCTTTGGTAGTGTTGGATCGATCCTCCAACAAGAAGCTGAGCAAAGAAGTCTTAGATTTAAACCTAACCATCCAATATTTGGATTTAGCAGACATCTACAGAACATTTCATCCCAACAAAACTGAATACACATACTTCTCATAAGCCCAGAAACTTAATCCAAAATTGATCACATCTTAGGTCACAAGTCTAACCTCAGTAAATTTAAAGGAATAGAAATTATTCCATGCATCTTCTCAGACCACCATGGAATAAAGCTTGAGCTGAGTAACAACAGGAATCGGCATACTCATACAAAAACATGGAAGTTAAATAACCTTATGCTGAATGACAGCTGGGTCACAGATGAGATTAAGAAAGAAATCTCCAATTTTGGGGAACAAAACGACAATGAAGACACGAACTATCAGAACCTCTGGGACACCGCAAAGGCAGTTCTAAGAGGGAAATTTATAGCACTGCAAACCTTCCTAAAGAGAACAGAAAGAGAGGAAGTTAACAACTTAATGGGACATCTCAAGCAACTGGAAAAGGAAGAACATTCCAACCCCAAACCCAGTAGACGAAAAGAAACAACCAAAATTAGAGCAGAATTAAATGAAATTGAAAACAAAAAAATAATACAATAGATCAATAAATCAAAAAGCTGGGTTTTTGAAAAGGTCAATAAAATAGATAAACCTTTGGCCAACCTAATCAGGAAAAAAAGAGTAAAATCTTTAAT
Organism: Nycticebus coucang; assembly: GCF_027406575.1. Taxonomy (NCBI): domain Eukaryota; kingdom Metazoa; phylum Chordata; class Mammalia; order Primates; family Lorisidae; genus Nycticebus; species Nycticebus coucang. The sequence goes on along the minus strand of NC_069780.1, from coordinate 147,532,641 downwards.
CTCATCAATCAGAAATGACAAAGACGAAATAACAACAGACTCCTCAGAAATCAAAAAATCCTTAATGTTACAAGAAACTTTATTCTTAGAAATATGAAAATCTGAAGGAAATTGACCGATACTTGGAAGCACGTCACCTTCCAAGACTTAGCCAGAATCAAGTGGAAATGTTGAACAGCCCATATCAAGTTCGGAAATAGCATCAACCATACAAAACCTCCCTAAAAAGAAAAGCTCAAGACCAGATGGTTTCACATCAGAATTCTACCAAACCTTTAAAGAGGAATTAGTACCTATATTACTCAACCTGTTCCAAAAGGTAGAAAAAGAAGGAAGACTACCCAACACATTCTATGAAGCAAACATCACCCTGATCCCCAAACCAGGAAAAGACCCAACAAGAAAAGAAAATTATAGACCGATATCACTAATGAATATAGATGCAAAAATGTTCAACAAGATCCTAACAAACAGAATCCAGCAACACATCAAACAAATTATACATCATGACCAAGTCAGTTTTATCCCAGGGTCTCAAGGCTGGTTCAATATACGTAAATCTATAAATGTAATCCAGCACATAAACAAATTAAAAAACAAAGACCATATGATTCTCTCAATCAATGCAGAAAAAGCTTTTGATAATATCCAGCATCCCTTCATGATCAGAACACTTAAGAAAATGAGTATAGAAGGGACATTTCTTAAACTGATAGAGACCATCTACAGCAAACCCACAGCCAATATCATATTGAATGGAGTTAAATTGGAATCATTTCCACTCAGATCAGGAACCAGACAACTCTGCCCATTGTCTCCATTGCTTTTTAACATTGTAATGGAAGTTTTAGCCACCGCAATTAGGAAAGAAAAGGCGATCAAGGGTGTCCATACAGGGTCAGAAGAGATCAAACTTTCACTCTTCGCAGATGATATGATTGTATATCTGGAAAACACTAGGGACTCTACTACAAAACTCTTAGAAGTGATCAAGGAATACAGAAGCGTCTCAGGTTACAAAATCAACATTCATAAATCAGTAGCCTTTATATATACCAACAATAGTCAAGTTGAAAAAACAGTTAAGGACTCTATCCCATTCACAGTAGTGCCAAAGAAGATGAAATATTTGGGAATTTATCTAACAAAGGACATGAAAGCTCTCTATAAAGAGAACTATGAAACTCTAAGAAAAGAAATAGCCGAAAATGTTAACAAATGGAAAAACATACCATGCTCATGGCTGGGAAGAATCAACATTGTTAAAATATCCATACTACCCAAAGAAATATATAATTTCAACACAATCCCTATTAAAGCTCCACTGTCATACTTTAAAGATCTGGAAAAAACAATACTTCGTTTTATATGGAATCAGAAAAAACCTCGAATAGCCAAGACATTACTCAGAAATAAAAACAAAGCAGGAGGAATTACGCTACCAGACCTCGGACTATACTACAAATCAATAGTGATCAAAACAGCATGGTATTGGCACAAAAACAGAGAAGTAGATGTCTGGAACAGAATAGAGAACCAAGAGATGAACCCAGCTACTTACCGTTATTTAATCTTTGACAAGCCAATTAAAAACATTCAGTGGGGAAAAGATTCCCTATTTAACAAATGGTGCTGCGTGAACTGGCTGGCAACCTGCAGAAGACTGAAACTGGACCCACACTTTTCACCATTAACTAAGATAGACTCTCACTGGATTAAAGATTTAAACTTAAGACATGAAACTATAAAAATACTAGAAGAGAGTGCAGGGAAAATCCTTGAATAAATTGGTCTGGGCGAGTATTTTGTGAGGAGGACCCCCCGGGCAATTAAAGCAGCTTCAAAAATACACTACTGGGACTTGATCAAACTAAAAAGCTTCTGCACAGCCAAGAACACAGTAAGTAAAGCAAGCAAACAGCCCTCAGAATGGGAGAAGATATTTGCAGGTTATGTCTCTAACAAAGGTTTAATAACCAGAATCCACAGAGAACTCAAACACATTAGCAAGAAAAGAACAAGGGATCCCATCGCAGGCTGGGCAAGGGACTTGAAGAGAAACTTCTTTGAAGAAGACAGGCATGTGGCCTTCAGACATATGAAAAAATGCTCATCATCTTTAATCATCAGAGAAATGCAAATCAAAACTACTTTGAGATATCATCTAACTCCACTGAGACTAGCCAATATCACAAAATCCCAAGACCAGAGATGTTGGCGCAGATGTGGAGAAAAGGGAACACTTTTGCACTGCTGGTGGGAATGCAAATTAATACATTGGAAAGAGATATGGAGAACACTTAGAGATCTAAAATAAATCTGCCATTCAATCCTGTAATCCCTCTCTACTGGGCATATACCCAGAAGACCAAAAATCACATCATAACAAAGATATGTGTACCAGAATGTTTATTGCAGCCCTATTCATAATTGCTAAGTCATGGAAAAAGCCCAAGTGCCCATCAACCCACAAATGGACTAATAAATTGTGGTATATGTACACCATGGAATATTGTGCAGCCTTAAAGAAAGATGGAGACTTAACCTCTTTCATGTTTACATGGATGGAGCTGGAACATATTCTTCTTAGTAAAGTATCTCAAGAATGGAAGAGAAAGTACCCAATGTACTCAGCCCTACTATGAAACTAATTTAGGGTTTTCACATGAAAGCTATAACCCAGTTACAACCTAAGAATAGGGGGAAGGGGGAAAGGGAGGGGAGGGAGGGGGGAGGTGGGTAGAGAGAGGAGTATTGGTGGGATTACACCTATGGTGCATCTTACAAGGGTATATGTGAAACTTGGTAAATGTGGAATGTAAGTGTCTTGGCACAGTAACTGAGAGAACGCCAGGAAGGCTATGCTAACCAGTGTGATGAAAGTGTGTCAAACGGTCTGTGAAGCTAGTGAATGATGCCCCATGATCATATCAATGTACACAGCTATGATTTAATAAAAAAAAAAAAGAGAGATGAGCAAGATTTGTGAGTCAGCACAAGTCTTTACAAATACCATCTCACTTAATCCTCACCAACCGTACAAAGCTGACAGTAGTACTCTCTTCCACATTTTACAACAAGGAGAGCGAGTCCCAGGTTAAATAAGCTACTCACGTGGCTCCCAGGTGACAGAGCTATCAAAGGTTTGCTCATTTGACCGCTGCAGGTCTCGCCTCCAAGCCCTTGGCACATACTCTCTGGTAACACAATGGCAATGCAAGTTTATAACAAGACACTTGTCATAGGAAAGGCACTGCTCTTAACTGCTTTGCACATAGGAACTCATTTAACCTACTCCACATTCATTTGATTGAGTATTATTATTGCCATTTTACATTTGTGAAGACTGAACATGAAAAGCTGAGTAATTTGCCTCAGGTCAGTTTTGCAGCTAATAAATGTAAGAACTAACATTTGAATCCAGGCCAGTTGGCCTCAGAGAATGAGACATAAGCTATTAACTTCTGTTCTAGACAAAAAGTGGGGAGAGACAACTTTGGAGATTCTAACTGTTTCAAGTCACAATGATTCCAGGTTATAATAAAACTTCAGTAGTATAAACTCCATGGTTTATAAAAAGGAATATAATTTCCAGAAGCTTTCATTTTCCATTAACTGTGAAAATCTATACAAAAATAGTTACAACTGGTAGCTACACCCAAAATAGGTCACGATGTTTAAAGGAAAAATGCACTAAAAGACTAGGCTGAGTATTAGGGGGCACAGTTATTTACAGACAAGAACTATCCCAACAATTCACATACGTATAATTACCAGAGCTGTATGAAATGACTAGAAAAAACACAGATACATCACAAGAAAAGGAGGAGTGTTACATAAGTGTTGGCTAATTTTATTATCATTGTGATCATTTTATTACAACTATTAAATTTATAAAACCAAGGCATTACAACATAGGAAAGTTATCCTTATGTAAAAAGGACTGTTTTCAATGGATGCATTTATTTCATACTAAAAGCAATAATTTCAAATTTTAACATTATTTCTGAATATTTAAGTCCAAACCATTTAGTAAAATGTAAAATGACAATGTTAAAAATCAGCTCTAAAATAAGGAATTAAACACCAGGTGTAAATGATGGGAAATATATACTCCTAAATATATTTTCTCCCCCTGCAATAACTGGAAGCTATAATCCAATGGTGTTACCAAACATTTTCTACCTTTTCTATATAGAAATCTCAACTGAGATAAGCAACTGCCGATGACCTAAGCAGCCGAGTAAGAGGTTACTGGATGGGTGTCATGCCCACCAAAGTCACTGTCTTTCCAAAGATTCAATCATGTTTAAAGGAATTATTATTCTAACTCACTGATTTAATAAAACAGTGAAATTCTTAAAGTAACTATTCTTTTTAGCTGAGTGTTTTTACCCCAGTGAAGGAGCTGTTGGCTTGCTTTTGTTTCTTCCACTTTCCTTGAGGTTTTCTCCATTCACGGCTAGATCCATCTGCCCAGTCTGGCACCAACAGGACTACAATTCGCATGCTCTCAAAATAACAGCAGAAAGGTAGTATCTCCACTATTTGCATCATGCAAGTAAACCAAACAAGACACAAAGAAGTTGGGGGAAAGCCAGGGAAGCCAATGACACCAATTGTTTTGCTGTCATTACCCTACACTGCATCTCCTATAAATAGACATATGTATACACACGCTTGGAAGAGCAGTCCAGAGGAGATGGGAAAATCAGTCAGCATCTTTTTGCAGAGTCTTACTCCATCTGTATATATTTGAGCAGTCTTGCATATTTTAATGTAGTGTTCCACCTCACTCTACCTGGTTTTTGCATTTCTGAATCTCCACCTGGGGAAGATGAATGATTTGTACTATTCTCAAGAAGACAGAATTTTTTTTCCCCAAATCATCTTCATTCTTTATGCCTATTTCAAACCTTGCATGTTTTGCATATTGACAGAGATACTTGTAGCAAAAGGTTTCTATCATCCCGAATTCAGTTATCGGTCTTAGCATAGTATAATAGTCATTATGCTTCAATGATGATGGTGAGGCCCTCCAAGATCTCAAAATACATGCTGAATCATTTTTTAAAATGAGAAACAGTTTTTATGTTAATTATTCTGGTTATTTTAAAAAGAAGATTTTATCAGATATTTTCTATAGATGAGGATACTAAGACTAGGCTAAAGATGGAGCTGTTTGCTTAAGGCTAGGTGGCTAGTAAATCATGATACCAGGATTTAAACCCACTTTAGCCTGATTCTGAAACCATGCCTTCAACCACAGCGTTATATAATTTCAGTTATGGAACACGTGTAATTCATTTAACTAGGCTATTAACCAAACTGTTTAATAAATGCAAGCTCCTTCTCCTCACCAGCTGAGCTCACAAACATGTAATTTTTATCCTATTAGGAGATTTATTTAGTTCTGGACATACTTCTTAGACTGTATTTCTACTGAATACCATATTCTTCTTTTATTGCATCACTCACACTAAACCCTCAGGATTTTTAGAGAGCAGTACAATACATAATATTACCTCACCAGGTCTGTTTTCTTTTCTTTTTCTTTTTTTTTTTTTTTTTGCAGTTTTTGGCCGGGGCTGGGTTTGAACCCACCACCTCCGGCATATGGGGCAGGCACCCTACTCCTTTGAACCACAGGCACCACCCACCAGGTCTGTTTTCATTTAAATCCACTTTCCTTCCAATCTTGAAGGAGAAGCATCCTTTGCAATAGCTCTGTGTTTTATATTGGTCCCAAAGGCACTAACACACAATAGACTTCCAGAGCCTTCATTTCCTGAAGATGAGACTAACTACAGGAGAAAGAGGAAGGAAGGAGGAATAGGAGACAGGAAGACTGCACAGAACCAGGCACACAGTGGTGCATTCTGGGTAAAGGTGCACATGTACCTTCATAAATTTTGCACCAAGCCTAGGCATTTTATCAACTGCCTAAAATCAGATTACAAAGGGGCCAAAAGTAATAGCCTTTTCTTATGAACTCAGAATGCCATGTAAGTAAGAAGATTTGGAGGTGGTTTACTTTAATTTTTAAATTTTTCTTTTCAGAGAAAATAGCTAACAAACTTCAATTTGGTACAAGTACCTTTAGGTCTTATATTACGTTCTTTTAGCCCTGAGTTAAATGCCATAAAATTATCTTTCTATAACTATTGTTTCAGAAGACTGAAACCTATCTAACCAGTTATGAGCATCCCCTAACCCACAGGACATTTCTAGATTTTTCTAGCAACTTTATTGCTATTGAATGTCACCTTGGTGATCTTCTTTTCCACAACTCAAAAACAGAAAATAGAATCATGCCCTATGGCCTATAATTACCTAATTTCATGAACTTTTGTTTGTTCTACCAAGTTTCTTGACAGATTGAATTTCTGTCCTTTAGAAGGTAAGTACAAGGAGTCATGTGTTCTTCACCATGTGCTGTGCCGACAATCTTTGTCTATCCTACACATTGGGACCCATGCCAAGACTAATGGAAATACTCTACGACAAAGCTTCTGTACACCAGCAGTCCCTGGCTCTGTACTCCATATCAATTATGTATCATCTACACCATATTGTCTATAACTTGGTATTTATGTTCTTTAGGTCATTCTTACATGTTAATCTATAAGAGAAAGGAAGGATAGAATATGGAACCTACTTTTGTTGGTTCATCAAAGACTATATAGAAATTTGCTGATTGTTAAACACTCCAGGCAGCTGGAGTAAACCTGTATTAACTACCTTATGAACTCTCTATTTTATGTGTCATAAATACTGACAATACACAATAACCAAGAAATGAAGTGATGCCTCATATAAGAACCTAGGTGTGTTGGAATTACATTAAATCCAGGTGGGGAGTCATCCCATATGACTACCTGAGATCATGACATTTCAAACCCAGATGTACCTACCAACACAAAGCATGTCTCTAGCACATGCTTCAAAATCCCTACCTGGTTAAGGTACAGGGAGAAGGGAAATGAACTTTGAGTTTTAGGGTAATCATTTGTCATCAGGAAGACCTATTTTGAGCCAGCTGGGAGTATGTGGTCACATGATAGGAATGCCTAACTAGTTGTACTCAACCTGGATGAGGCAGCTGGACGTCCAAAATTGTAAGGTGCCACTAGCAGAGATCACTGGTCCTTACCAATATGCATAGGTTCTCTTTTTTCAGCACACTGCTGGATTGTATTTCCTAGGCCTCCTGAACTTGGAGGGGTTATGAGACTAGGTATAGCCAACAGAATGTGAGTAGCAGTGATATATACCCCCGTCCAGGCCCAGGCCCTAAAACCCCCATACTGTCTCCCTTATACTCTTCCTTTAGATCATTTAATGCAGGACTCTGGGGCCCTAGAGCATAGTGAACTCCTAGGTACAAAAAGCTTGGGAATCTGAATGTTCTCATGGAACATACTAGGCCCACCTCCACCTATATGGGTATTAATTAATCATACATCCAATTTACCTGAACTAGATGTCCAGACTCATATTTATTGGCAGAACATGAAGTGATTGTGATCATAGCCACAATGGTCTTGAGCAGCCAGATTATAAAAACTGATTGCAAACACCATAAAAAACAGATGTTTCCAGAGAAACAATTCTCTCTGGGGAGAATTCACCCCATAGACTTATCTCGTTTAATGTGTGATATAAGTTCAATTGTTTCACAGATGAAAGAATTGAGGGTTACTGTACCTCACCCAAGATCAGCCAGCCTACATCTGTCTGCTTGACTTCAATCCTGTGCTTTCAACCATTATACATGTTGAGGGAAAAACAGATTTGAATTTTTGAATTTTTTTTTTACTGAATTTTTTTTTTTACTTCCCCTAACAGCTCTAAACTCAATAAATATCTTTAATATGAGTTAATGTATTCTCTAAAATAGGTAACACACTTACTTCTCAGGGGGGAAATCAACTATATTTGTAAAATCTTTTCAAGTCATTAAGTTACAGCTTTTCCTAATAACACAATACAATAGGCCAGTATGTGTATCTGACAGGAGGAGAAAGAGTGAAAGGCAGTTGGCAACAGGAATCTCAACATGTGGGAGCTGGAGCTCAGGACTCAGAACGCTGGAATATAAATAAGAAACATATTTTTTTAGAAAGCAGTTACCAAGAAGAAAAGCTCTTTATAATGGGCTCTTTCAGGGTATGCTCTATGGGTATATTGCAATACAACTTACGTTGGGACCACACAGCTTGAAATCCTGACAGATATAGGGAGAGACAAACAAATGAGAAATTTCCTGATCTGTAATGTTTAAAGGGTAAGGTTTAAGGTGAATGTAAGAAAAGAGATACCCCAAGCTAATATTAAACATAGATTCTTTCATATTTCATACCAGAGAATTAACAATTCACTTTCGGCACACTGCAAAGAAACAAGAACTTAAAAAATTGGACTCCTGAATTACTTAGTGACAATTTCATGTCCCAGGAAGTGAAGATCTAACGTCATCACTGTTTTCACAGAAAGGGATTGATTCAGAATGTTCAACCTTCACTCCTCAAATTCAGAGGAACAAGTGAGGTAAAGGGAAAAAACAAAGAAAGAAAACAAGCTAGAAAAGCTCCAGGGATACAATCCCATAAAGAATTATTAAAGTTAGACCGGTGTGGGGGCGGCGCCTGTGGCTCAATCAGTAAGGTGCCGGCCCCATATACCGAGGGTGACGGGTTCAAACCCAGCCCCGGCCAAACTGCAACCAAAAAATAGCCGGGCGTTGTGGCGGGCGCCTGTAGTCCCAGCTGCTCGGGAGGCTGAGGCAAGAGAATCGCTTAAGCCCAGGAGTTGGAGGTTGCTGTGAGCCGTGTGAGGTCACGGCACTCTACCGAGGGCCATAAAGTGAGACTCTGTCTCTACAAAAAAAAATAAAAATAAAAAATAAAGTTAGACGGGTGCATTTGAAAAATACAATCAAGGTCAAAGTGGGGAGCAGGCTACCATATGCTCTGCCCATATTTTTAAAGAACAAAAAAATAAGGAAGAATTCTTTGACAATCACTGACTAAATCTGAAATAAAATTGTGCTTTCAAAGGGAAATTATCAGCTGGTTTGTACCGTGGAATGTTAGGAAAATGAACCACAGCAACAACAACAATGATAATACCTCTAATTTGTACAAATCACTGCTGCTTATCTCATTTGTTATAATTATAAGAAACTTGTAAATTTATCAGGGAAAGATGATTAACTGATTCAAAATAAACATAAGAATAAAAACAGAAGCCAATTTTGTAGAATTACCATGGAGGAAATGGACACTGAAGGCACAACAAAAATGTCAGCATCCCTCTCGTACATTGCTAGTTGGACCACAGCCACTGCAGAGACAAACTTGGCAATATTTAACTAAATAACAAATGTGTATAGACTTTGAAGTAGCCATTCCACTTTTATGAATTTATCCTATAGATACATGGGCACATACCAAATGGTGAATGCAAAGTAGCTCATAGAGCATTGTTTATAACAACCAAAAAGTGTAATCATAAGTAGGAATCTGGTGAGATAGTTTATGGGTCGTCTATACAATTGAATATCACATGGCCCAAAAGAGAACTGGGAAATTCTTTGTGTATGAATATGTATGGCCTCCAAGATATAATTAAGTAAAAAATAAAGTAAATAACAAAAAAATGTATTTAAAGTGTGTGTTATGTATACATCTATAATACTACCATTTATATGAGGAAAAGGAAAGAGGATTATATAGGCATATATATACATATATTTGTATTTCTGAAAGAGTGCAAAAAGAACTGGTAACATCTCTCACTTCTGAAAAGAATTGTGCAACCAGGTTAGAAGAGGGATTTTAGATGTTCTCCTGTAGCTTTTGAATTTTGTTCATGTGAATCCATTATTTTGTGGTCAAAAATGAATTGATTAGAATTACAAATTGTTTTAAAGATAGGCAGCATGCGTTCTAACCTAAAAACAATTGTAAATCAAATTGGCACCTACTATGTTTCTCCTTCCAGCTACAGTGAAATAACTGGTAACAGATAATCTCTGTTACAGAAAATACTTCTAAAAGTGGACAACTGTTTTCAGACAATAGAAAACAAGCCCTTTCAGGACTGTAACCCTTCAGAAAAGAAAAGCCTCAAGAGGTAAACCACCTGACTGTCCACCTCTCTGAATGCGGATATCTTCCTGAACCTGACACACAGAGCTGGAGTCCAAACAGATCATGGCAACCAAGGAGGCAGAATAACAGGTCAGGGCACCTGACACTGTGGCTGGAATCTAGAAGACAGTGTCCTATGGAGTGATGGGTTTTACAAAGAGAAATTCCCAGAAGTCTTTCGTGGGATAAGTCAGTGGCTACGATCTGGGCAATACACTTGCAGGGTGAGAACACCTGAAGGGTACCAGATAGCAAATGTTGAAGAAGCAGAAATAGCAGAGGTCAAAGATGCTGAAGGAAGGACAGTGCTAGACATCACTGGCATTCAGGTCTATGCACATGCGAAAGCTCATTAATAAATCCTACATTAACACCCCGGCAACCGCCTGAGACACAGAAAGTTGGTGCCTTTCTACAATTAAAGGCCATATACTAAAGTAAGTCCTAAGACCCCCAATGAAGCCTAAAACAATCCTGTCTTCAACAGCCTCTGTTGACATTGAATACTGACAAACTGAACAGGCTTGGGAAGCCCAGGGTGCATCAAAAACCACTTGACAAAGAAACAGGAAAATAGGATACATAGGCAAGCAAAAAAGCAGTAAATACAAACAAAACCCAAAACGGCCCAAATATCTGTCCTAACAAAAACCTAAAAGCAGCTACCCTGTTTCCCCGAAAATAAGACAGTGTCTTATTTTAAGGTGTGCTCCCAAAGATGCGCTAGGTCTTATTTTCAGGGGACGTCTTAACTTTCCTGTAAGTAGGTCTTTTTTTCGGAGGATGTCTTATTTTTGGGGAAACAGGGTATTATAAATATGTGAAATAATTAAAGAATAAATACGCTCAAGGAATTAAAAGAAATAGGATCTTAAGGAGTAGAGATGGAATCTAAGCAGAGAAAAGAACCAAATGGAAACAAATTGTAGAACTGAAAACTGTATACAAATGAAAAATTTAGTGAATGGGCCTTAACAGATGATTGGCAATCGCAGAAAAAAGATTCAGAACCTAAAGCAAATCAATAGAAATTAAAAAGGAAGAAATCAAAAAAATGAACTAAGCCTCCAGAATGGTTAGGACAACATATTAAATAAATGAAAGAAAAGAGAAAAACAAACATTTTAACCCAGAATTCTACATCCATCAAAAATATTCTTCAAAAATGAGAATGAAATAAAGGTACTTACAGGTAAACAAAAGCTGAGAATCACCAGCAGACCTACACTTCAGGAAATACAAAAGGTTTACGATACATCATATCAGATGGAAATTCAAATCTACAGTAAGGAATAAAGAACACTGAAAATCTTAAATAAATTGATAGACTGAAAGGACTATATTTCCTTTTTTTGGAATCTCCCTAAAATATCACTAACTAAAGCAAAAATAAAAGCACTCTAAAGTGGGTTCTATTATATACATTAAAATGAGAAATAAAGAAAGGGGGATGAGAAGTTGAAAGAAAATGTTATAAGGTTACTACATTTGTGAAATGTTATATGTGAAGTATGAAGGAGTACATGGATCATAACGTATGTTTTAAGATACAAAAAAATTAAGAAACATAAAATCCAGGTGGGAGGGAAACAAATGAAGCCCTCCCAACAACACCGATAAGCTGACCAAGGGGAAACTTGCACAGTTGAATTAGAAAGAATACTGATCTCCTCATAAAAGATTTGCCCAGGCCGATTTCTTTAAGTGTTTTTCCTGCACTTTCTTCTAGTATTTTTATAGTTTCATGTCTTAAATTTAAATCTTTAATCCAGTGAGAGTCTATCTTAGTTAATGGTGAAAGGTGTGGGTCCAGTTTCAGTCTTCTACAGGTCACCAGCCAGTTCACCCAGCACCATTTGTTAAATAGGGAATCTTTTCCCCACTGAATGTTTTTAACTGGGTTGTCAAAGATCAAATAATGGTAAGTAGCTGGGTTCATCTCTTGGTTCTCTAGTTGTTCTCTAATTCCATGTACACCATGGAATATTGTGCAGCCTTAAAGGAAGATGGAGACTTTACCTCTTTCATGTTTACATGGATGGAGCTGGAACATATTCTTCTTAGCAAAGTATCTCAAGAATGGAAGAAAAAGTATCCAATGTACTCAGCCCTACTATGAAACCAATTTATAGCTTTCATATGAAAGCTATAACCCAATTACAGTCCAAGAATATGGGGAAAGGGGAGAGGGAGGGAAGGGGAGGGGGGATGATGGGTGGAGGGAGGGTAATTAGTGGGACCACACCTATGGTGCATCTTACAAGGGTACATGTGAAATGTACTAAATGTAGAATATAAATGTCTTAACACAATAACTAAGAAAATGCCAGGAAGGCTATGTTAACCAGTGTGATGAAAATATGTCAAATGGTCTATAAAACCAGTGTATGGTCCCTGGTGCCCCATGATCACATT